>NC_092507.1:14649113-15849113 GCF_047511675.1 Marmota flaviventris | reverse complement strand
TCAGAAGCTGTGGGGCTTTGAGGGCTCAAGTCAGACAGACCCTGGTCAACAGGGATCGGGCCCACCCGCCATGGACCCTGTCAGCTGCAGGATGTAAGAAACACAGGATTTCAAAGGAAACTGGCTAGACTGAAATGAAGTTATCAAACCACTTTTTAGATTTGCAACAACGTGCTTCTTTATTAGCACATTCAACAGCAGGGTCTTGTGGTGGTCTGAAGAGCTACTGTTGTTTTCAAAACAGCAGGAACAGAAACAATATTTTAAAACATTTGCAGCTAAACAAAATGGCTACTCTAAGGTGATAAGCAAATATTAGTGACAGTCACAGGCCCCACTACTACTGCTCTGGTTGGTCACCTCCATCCCTGGTTGAAGAAGTACCAGGAAGACGCACAGAGAGGCAGAGTTTCCCCTCCCAGTTCACAGACCCCTAAAGGTGTTGATGGCCCCTCTGCCTGCCCAGGTGTCTGGGTATCAGGGACCGCAGGGTCCGAGCCCCCGGCAGTGGGGTGGGGGGGGTCAGGGAACCCCCGGGGACCTGATGGGAGCAGGTGTGTCCCCACTCCCACCTCACCTCGCAGATGCCCCCGGGCAGTACGGAGCCTACTTCCACGACAACGGCTTCCTCTCCCTGCCCAGCCGCGTCTTCTCCAGGAGGTAAGAAGGTGTTGGTTGGGACAGCCTGCAGACCCAGGGGGAGGACAGGAGTCTCAGGTTTCTGTCCTCTCCCCCTCTCCTCCACCACAGCCTGCCTGAAGCACCCGAGACTGTGGAGCTGGAGGTTCGGACCAGCACGGCCAGCGGCCTCCTGCTCTGGCAGGGCGTGGTGAGTGGGCACTGGCCCTGAGTCTCGGGACTCCTGGGCAGAGGCTGGCCTCCTGGAGGCCGGGGCAGAGGGGAGAGAGGAAGGTAAAGGCCCCCGCCTTAGAGGACCTCGGCTTTCTAGGCTGGGGACCCTAGAGACCCTGTGCTTCCTTGGCAGGAGGTGGGAGAGGCCGGCCACAGCAAGGACTTCATCAGCCTCGGACTGCAGAATGGGCACCTGGTCTTCAGGTGAGTCCTGGCCCCTCCCACAGGCAGCTGCCACTCCCAGAGCCCCCCGCAACACTGTGCCCACCCTTGCCAGCCGCACCTCCAGTCCTGCCCCAGCTCACGCCTTCACGGCCTGTGTCCCCACAGCTACCAGCTAGGCAGCGGGGAGGCCCGCCTGGTCTCTGAGGACCCCATTAATGACGGCGAGTGGCATCGTGTGACAGCACTGCGGTAAGGATGTGCCCAGTGGGCACCGGAGATAAGGGCCCACGGTGCTTCAAGGGGACAGGATGCCCATGATGCCCAGAGAGGTAGCGCTGAGCTTGGGAGGCCGAGTGTGGAGCAGGGGCAGCTCCTGGCAGGCTCAGGGAAGGCCCTGGAGGCGGAGGCCGCGAGAGGGAAGACCCTGGAGCAGGCTCGGGTGGGGTTCGCGGCCTGCTCTCTAGAGGGAGGCGCTGGGAGCAGGCGGGGGCTTGTCTGGAGCCTGCGGTGGGGGGGAGGGTTACTGTGGTTGGGAATTCGGGGCGAGGGCCTAACCCAGTTCCACCGCAGAGAGGGCCGGCGAGGCTCCGTCCAGGTCGATGGCGAGGAGCTGGTCAGCGGGCGGTCCCCAGGCCCTAATGTGGCAGTCAACACCAAAGGCAGCGTCTACATCGGTAAGTCCCGTGCTGGGCCTTCTGCTGGCAGGGGAGGGAGCTGCCCCCTGCAATGCTGGAGTCCCCTGGAGTCCCCTGGCCTGCTGGGCTCCTGGGCTTCTGCAGCCAACAGGTCCTCTTACTCCACTCCCCACAGGCGGAGCCCCGAACGTGGCCGCGCTGACCGGGGGCAGGTTCTCCTCGGGCATCACGGGCTGTATCAAGAATCTGGTCCTGCACTCGGCCGGGCCTGGCGCGCCACCCCCGCAGCCCCTGGACCTGCAGCACCGCGCCCAGGCGGGGGCCAACACACGCCCATGCGCCTCCTAGGCACCTGCTGCCCCACACGGACTCCGGGCAGGGCCCCCGCCAACCACATCGAGTATATTATTATTAATATTATTATGGTGAATTTTTTGTAAGAAACCGAGGCAATGCCACGCTTTGCTGCTACGCCCTGGGCTGGACTGGAGTGGGCACGCCACCCCCCCACACGTGGACAGGGCCGCAGGCGGGTGGGCGGGCAGGCAGGAGGGGAGTAGGTTGCCTCGGAAGGCCACCAGGACTCGGGGCCGGCACGGGGGCTGGGTGGAACTGCCCCTGCTCTTCTGCCCACAGGGGGCTTCCCATCATAGAGTTGGGGTGCCATCTGGGCCGCCCTTGGGCACCCCTTCTTCCACAGAGAGCAAACCTTAGCTCACCACCTGGGGCCTAAGAGCAGGCGCCTCAGTGGCCGTGCCCACCTCTCTCCAGAGCTCTTCAGTGCCCCCTGTGGAACCTGCCTCCTCCTAGACAGCAGGGCCACCTGCCCCGGCAGCCTCCCCCCAAGCCCTCCGGCCTGCACCCCACCCCAACACCCAGCCCAGGGCCCTGCCCTCAGGGGCTGCAAGGGAAACCCCTTCCAACTCTCACTGGCAGCTGCCACAGGCAGAGGCCACCCTGAGAGGCCTCCTGCCACACCAGGCCACACCCCCCACTCATCTGGAGGTGAAGGCCCAGGGATGTGGGGGAGCCTTTGGTCAGGAGGAGCAGTGCCTTGGGCGGGGGAAGCGAGACTCCTGACTGGAGGGAGAGGAGGGGAAGTGACCGCGCTGCCCGCCTGAGAGCCTCAGGACCCAGCGGGGTCAGCGGGCCCTGGACTGTGGCATTGGACCCCTGGCCTCAGGGTCCTACAAGGGACCCTGCTGTGGTCTTTGTCTTGATTTTTCTTAATAAACGGTGCTATCCCCGCCAGGGGTCTCCTGTGTCTTTGACCAGTCCTGACCGGGCTGCACCTGAGGGTGGGCCAGGGTGGGCCGAGCTGGGCCACAGAGACCCTGGAGTGAAGCAGGGTGACCTCGGTGAGCAAACCCCTCCCTGCCCTGCTCATGGAGTCGCACCCTTCCGTGATCCCACAGATAGGAGCCACGGCACAGCTGTCCCCCTTCCCCACGCCACGGGACCAGTTACTGTGTGTGCTTTAGCTCCTCACGACTGGGCAGCGGGACTTGCACTGTTCTCCAGAGGGGTAGACAGAGTCTCAGAGGGACAAGTGACCTGTCCAAGGCCCGCCAGCCAGCCAGGACTTGGAGCTCAGGGCGTGTCTGGCCCCAGAGCCCACTCTCGTCCCCAGACCCCCACAGCCTCTCTAGGGACGGTCTCCCGATCCTGGAAGGCCAGCCCACTCTGCCGTAGCCCCCCAGGGGCAACCCGGTCAGGACACATGTGGCAGATGTTGCAGGGTGCACTGCGTCGGAGGCGGAGGCCATGGACCCCAGGTTCCCAGGCCAGCCAGCCCAGGGAGCAGCAGCACCACAGGAGGCCCACGAGGAGGCCAGCAGAGGCCAGCAGCAGAGAGGAGGCCAGCGCCATCCCGTGTAACCCAGGGCCTGCCAAGAAAAAGGGAGTCCAGTTAGCCACAGCCTGGGCCCACAGCCCCGTCCCCCTCACCTGAACAGGGACGAGTGTGGGAAGAGCAGGAATGCACGTCACCAACAGCCGTCTGTCTCTCTACCTTCCAAAGCTGCGTCCTGCTGGGCAGGGTTCCCGCTTCCTGAGGGGCTTGTCTGGGCCGTGATCTGGAGGGGGTCTGCAGAGCTGAGAGCCAGGGGCTCAGAGGCGTTGTCATGTGTGCTCCTGGTCCATCTGGGTACTGCAGAGGGACCTGCAGTGGGCAGTGACCGCTAGCATACAAGGGACCGCCCCTCCTGGGCACCTCCTCCTGCAGCCTCTGAGTTGGCCTCTCTGAGTGCTTCCGTTTTACAGGCTGAAGTCTCTTGCCAAGGTCACACGGTGGGAGGGGAGGAGGGGGCTTGGACGCCCCCATGTGGGAGCCACTCTGAGTGACTCGCATCTTCCATCCTGGAGAGGCTCTGACCGTCACATACCAGGCGAGCGCTCTTCCACTGAGCTGCAGCCCTAGCCCTGGTCACTACATTTCTATCAGTACATTTTGCAGTGACCTGGACGTTGTCCCAGTCCAGGAAGTTGAGGGCGTGTCTTCAGGTGTGGGCGGGTCACCCGTGGGGTCGAGCTACACTCATCTGTTCCTTTGTAATCCTACCCCTTTGACCTGTTTGGGATAGAATGTTGAAACGCCCTTTGTGTGTCCCCTTCTCTTACTGTGCCCTTGGGTATGGCCTTCCTAGATGTCAGGCAACCTGCTAGACTCAGCCCTCTGAAACCCGACCCCTTGCTGCATTTGAATGGTTTCTCCTCAATAAAAGGGGTCAGCGCACACGTGCCTGCACACTCTCTCTTTCTGCGGACCCTTAAGGTCAGAGGAGCAGTCACAGGACCCAAAGAAAAAGGTACCTCTGTCTCTTGTGAGGTCATTTCGTGCAGCCCAGTTCCCCTGCAGTGACCCTGACGCCCCCAGCCTGGCTCCCGAGCTCCTTCTCAGGAGGGGACAGTGCACAGGCGAACCAAGCACCTTCTGTGCCCTAAGCACCGCGCTCTGCAGGGCCCTGTCCCCGCAGTGCCTCCCCCCAGCTCCTGCCGACTCTGAATGGGCGTATCCCCCATCTCACAGAGAAGGACCCGGAGGCGTGGAGCGCGTTTCATTCTCCCCTCATCTGAACAGTGTTTCCAGGCAGCCCCAGCTGCTCCAGGTTTTAGGGGAGGGACGAGGACAGATGGACAGAAAGTCCTTGGGCTGGGGCAGGAGGATCAGGAGTTGAGAGCCAGCCCAGCAACTTACCGAGGCCCTAAGCATCTCAGTGAGCCCTTGTCTCTAAATAAAATATTTAAAAAGCGGGGGGGAGGGGAGCTGGGGACCCGGCTCAGTGGTTCAGAGCCTCCGGGTTCAATCCCTGGTGCCAAAAAAAGAAGAGTTAAGCCGAGACCTGGCCTGAGGCGAGGGGAGATCCTGAGAGCTCTGAAGAAGAGCCCCGGAGTGTTGTCTCTGCTTTGTGACCTTGAGCAAGACACGGACTCTCTCCAAGACCTCAGTGTCTCCACGATGATGGTTTTGAAGTGTCTCGAGGGTGATGAACCCAGGACCCTTGGACAGACGTCAGGCAGCCGGGTGAGGCCCCCCGGTTCCAATTACGCAGAACATCTCTCCTTTTGATGTCACCCGGTGCCAGGGCCCATCCGAGACGTTTGCCACTAGCCATCACGTACAAGCACTGAACTGGCTCCTCTCGGTGCTGCTCCCACTCTACCTGCTTCCGGCCTCCAGCTCTGCTACTGCCCGACTCCTCAGCCCTCCCTGGGGCTCCCCTGCCTCCTACCTCCTGCCTCCCCACCTCCTGCCCCAGAGCCTCCCTGGCAGCCGTTCTGCAGGGCCCAGGCCTCACCTGTCACTGACCTCTACAGCTGGCTGGTGGCCAGGAGCCCTGGTCACTGCCGTCACCACAGTTGTCCATGCCCCAGGGGTCACACACCAGGCTCGGTGGGATGCACCTGCCATTCTGACAGCGGAAATAGGCTCCACAGGGTCCTGAGGAGAGAGGGGATGGCTGGATGAGGATCCTGGATCCATAGGGTGTGTGGCCCTGTAGGGAGATGGGGGTGTGAGCAGAGGGCTGTCAGGAGCACCCAGACAGGAGCATGAGGACGGTCTCAAGGGCAGGAGGGGTCAGATGGATGAGGATGAGCCCGCTGGTGGTGGCAGCTAACACTGAGTTTCTGTTCTGTGCCAGGCAGGGTTCTAAGCGTCTCAGCCCAGCTTACTTAGTCCTCCCAGCAAACCCATGGAGTACATACTGCTGTTGGCCCCATTTAAGATAAGAAGACTGAAGCACAGAGAGGTTAAGTCCCCTGACCAAGGTCACACAGCTTGTATGTCAGTCTGAGGCAAGCTGGTTCTAAATCCTGTGCTCATTAATTAACACCGGCACATGGTGGTGCGGGTGGGTCTGCACACGTGTGCACACATGTTGAGTTTCTCAGTGAGCCTCACACCCCCAGCAAACCCTTGGATTTTACACTTGCCTTGCACTTGCCCTCAGCTCCTCCTGGAATTCTGTCTCCTGGCAGCCCCTGACCCATGCTCCTCACATCACTCAAGTGTGACCTTCCCCATCCTGAGGAAGCCCACCCCCCTCACCCATACTCCTCCCTCCCTCCTGATTTGGGTCCCCTGCAGCACTCGCTGCCATCTGCAGAGAGATTCACTGGCTGATTTGCTTATGGTCTCTCCCCACCCAGGTCAGTTGCTGGGGCAGGAAGCTACTGTTTTGTTCACTGCTCTATCCCTAAAGCCGAGGGCAGCCCGCAGCACATAGCAGGTGCTCAGCTAATACTCATTAATGAACAAACGAACAAACGTGCACACGGGAGAAAATGGCATGACTCTCTGCGCAGGGTCAGGCAGCCAGGTTGGCACACCTGGCAACCCGTGCAGTGGACGAAGCTAGCTCACCTGGGACTGACCAACACCACACTCAGCTGTGCACATGGGACCTGGGCCTGGCCAATCAGAGCATTCCCTTTTCTGGCTGCATCAATGGACACATGCCCCATGATCAGATTTGGCCTCAGGACTTTTGCTAGAACTGTAAGAAAACACACTCGCTCTCTATTTCCCGAGGGTGGAGCCGTAAGGGTGACTGTGGACTTGAAGCTACAGGGTCACTTTGTTGCCAAGTCAAAGAGGAGCTGCCTGAGATGGAAACCACACAGACTCACACTGTGCACCCACAGACGGAGAAAGGGAACGCAGAGACAGCGCCTGAACTCCTGGATCCAGCTAGACCTGAACCAATTCCTTAATATCCTACTTTTTGGAGCCCCTCCAAAACGGTAAAGAGCTGTGACTTTCGTGGCTCGAGGCCACAGAAGTGAGGGAGGAGGGGGCAGCTGATGTCCTCCCCACCGCAGGAGAGTTGTAACAGGACAGGAGCTTTGGCATCTAGAGCCTACAGGACCCAGAGAGGGGCCCTCTAGACGCTATTAGTCATGGCCCCAGGGATCTAGGGTACTTCATGAAGTTGCTGGGCAAGGGGGTACATGCCTGTAATTCCAGCAGTTCTGGAAGCTGAGACAGAAGGATCACAAGTTTAGGGACAGCCTCAGCAACTTAACGAGGCCCTCAGCAACTCAGTGAGAACCTGCCTCTAAATAAAAAATATAAAGGGCTGAGGATGTGTCTCATTGGTTGAGCGCCCCTGGGTTCAATCCCTGGTACAAAAAAAAAAAAAAATTATATATATATATATATATTTCTCATATAGTTTATCCCAGAGCCTGCAACTATGGTAGCAAAGGGGGTCTAAAATCCGAAATTCAGAGCATGCGCAATTCCAGGGAGGAAGAAAGTAGACATTTGACTAAGGGGACAAATGAGACTGGCATGGGTGGGCATGTTCCCACCAGCTCGCTGTGACAGGGCTGCCCAGGGCCCGCTGTCAAAGCCTGGTTCTTCCTGACCCTGTGCTGGCGCGCACAGGCCCCTGCCTGGCTGCTAAGTGCTCACCGTCCTGTTAGTCCTCTAACTGGGGATTTCCTGGGAATGGCCATAAAGCTTCCAGGCTTTGGGAGCTGATCTGCTCACCATCACTGCAGATGATGGGGACATCAGCAGGTGGCTGCCGTCCTAGGAGAACCCACCAGGGCTAAAACCTCAAACTCAGTTTAAACTGAAGAACATCCTCTAGCATGAAAGGCCAGCAGCTTGACTTGTGGGTGGGGAGGTCTCAGGCACCCAACCTTCTGGGCCAATTCCCACCCATGATGTGAGGGTAACAGTTCTGGCCAGAAGCCAGGTGCAGTAGCACGTGCCTGTGATCCCTGGGCCTGGGGAGGCTGTGGCACGAGGATCTCAAGTTTGAGGCCAGCTTCCACAAGGTAGTGAGAACATCTCAAAAATTTAAAAAATAATAATATCACTGGCCAGCATAGTTGCTGTGGGGCCTGCCGGAGCCCAGGGGACCACGCAGTGCTTAATGAATCAGGACCTTTAACTTCCCCTCCCAGGGGCCCCTGTTGCTTGAGTGTGTGTCCATAACTTGCAATCACCAGCGGCCTGACCATGCCCTCTGCAAACCTCTGAAGGGCTGAGCAGGAGAGAGGACCAGTGTGTGACTCGTTTAAGTGTGTAAGGTGGCACTTCCTGTGCATAGGTGTGTAGGACGTGAGTGGTGTGTTGCATGGTGGAGGGTCGGGTGTGCACTTGGTGAGCTGTGTGAGTGTGCATGGCTGTGCCCGCAGCTGTAGGGCGGGGTTCTTTGGGTCTGGAATGTCCCTCGCTGGGACACCCCACCCTGCCCCCTGGTCACCACCTCCTACCCTCTGTCAGGACCCACGGCCCTCCACCTTCTGTGCCCCCACCTTGCCCTGCTCTCTGCAGCCCGTGTGCTGGGCCCTCTCCTACCCTTCAGCCCCAACTCACCCAGCCGGAAAGAGGTGACTTCGCCCACAAAGTCCACGCGGGGCTGGCGGCCTCTAGTGACCAGGCGCAGCCCTAGGGAGCGTCCCGAGGATGCCACGGGGGCCGGGATGGTCAGGCCGCAGAGGGGAGGCCCCAGGGGCCGGGGCGCCCCCAGCGGCCCCTCGTAGAACTGCAGGTAGGAGCCGGGGGCGCACGGGTCTGCGGGCGCCAGGGAGGAGTTGGGCCCCCCGGCCCCCGAGGTCAGGCTGTAGACCAGGAAGAAGTGGAATTGGAAGCGGATTCTGTCGCCTGCGGCTGCTGCGTGCATCCAAAACCCGCAGTCCGTGTGCGGAGCCACGAAGTAGAACTTGCGGGACGCGGAGTGCGAGCGCAGCAGCAGCGCGTCCCCGCGCCACGCCTGCCCGCACAGGTCCACCAGGTCGGCTGCGGGGAAAGGCAAACCCCGGGTCAATTCCAAACCTGAGCCCTCTGTGACCCCAAGCAAGTGTCTCACCCTCTCCGAGCCTCAGTTTCATCAGGGAAAATGAGGATGATTAAGCAATCCCAGAATTTTGGTGAGGACTGAGCGATTTAGTTTAATTCAACTCCACAGCCCCTTATCCCACAGCCCTGGGTGTGTTTCAGAATTGTCCACAGCACAGAAAAAATGAAATTAACGCGATGTATGTATGTTCTATTAAGCTGCAGTCAAATGACATCCGCAGCAGCTCTCCGAGAGCAAATACCATCTCCAGCGCCCCCCACGGACAGTCACCCCAAGTGGGGCAGACAGGGGCGGTCCACAGCCGCGGGCCAGTCCCAGCCTAGTGCTGCACTGTGAATGTTGGAATCTCAACCAAAGGATTGTGGATGCGGACTGGTCAGGGGTCGGGCAGCACCTGGCAGTTAACAAGAGATACTTAAGTGTCAGCTACTACTATTACCTTATTCAAGGATGGAGTGGACACATTTGGGTGCTAAAGGGACTAAGTTTTATACTCCTAATCTTCTTTGCCAGGCTTAGGAACGGGCTTGTAACCTGGTTCTGAACAATGAGACTGAAGGAAGATCTGCTGGGAGACCCTAAGTTTCCTAGGTTTTCCTCCCCATAAAAAAGAGGGAGTGCTGTGTGGTGAGGAGTCCCTTTTTTCTTCAGGCTTCTGAAACAGTTGATTGAGGGTGTGATGTCTGGAGCTGCAACAGTCATCTTACAAGGTGAGGTGGTGAGAATCAGAGGGAAATGCTGACACAGTTGAGCTGCTGACTTAGCTCTGGAATCACCTACAGCCACCTTTTTTTTCCCCCCCAATACTGGGGATTGAACCCAGCCTTGCTTTCCACCAAGTTACAGCCCCAGTCTTTTTTATGTTTTGTGTTGAGCAGGGTTTCACTAAGTGGCTGAGGTTGGTCTTGAACTTTTGATCTTCCTGCCTGAGCCCTCCCTAATTACCAAGATTACAGGTGTGCGCCTCTGCGTCTAGCTTCAGCCTCTCGTAAGGGAAACAGTGTCTTTACGTTTAAGCTCCATCTAGTATGTTACTTAGAGACCAAAACATCCCCCTCTAATTGCGAGGATTAGATGAGAAAATGTGTAAGTGTCCACACTACGAAGATTTTTCTAAGCGCAGGGATGGAAGAGGAGGTGGGTAGCCCCGGCAAGGCGGGAGCTCCAGGGGGTGCTCCAGGACCGGCCAGGATGTTGGGCTTCACGGAGGAGGTCTTTCCCTGGCTCAGGGTGTGTCTGTGTAGACCTGCTGTTGTCAGAGCCTGCCTTGGAAGGAGGGAGTTCAGAAAGGGAAGAAATTGGGTCGGGGTCGTGGCTTAGTGCTAGGACTCTTCCCTAGTGTGGGGGAGGCACTGAGTTCGATTCTCAGCACCGCATATAAATAAGTAAAATCAAATTTAAAACGTGAGGAAATTGGAGCTGGGGTGGCGGACAAGCCCGTAAACCCAGCGACTTGGGAGGTTGAGGCAGGGGACACAAGTGCCAGGCCAACCAGGCAACTCAGTGAGACCCTGTCTCAAGATAAAAAACAAGGGCTGGGGATGTGGCTCAAGTGGTAGCGCACTCGCCTGGCATGCGTGCGGCCCGGGTTCGATCCTCAGCACCACATACAAACAAAGATGTTGTGTCCGCCAAAAACTAAAAAAGTAAATAAATAAATAAATATTAAAATTCTCTCTCTCTCACTCTCTCTTAAAAAAAAAAAAAAAGAAAAAAACAAAAAAGGGCTGGAGATATAACACCCCTGGGTTCAGTCCCCAGAAATAAATTTTTTATATAAGTAAAAGTAGAATAACCTTGTAAAGTTCGGGCGGGCAGAGCTCAGGGGAACTGTACTCGCCTAGCTGGGTGAGGCCCTGGTCCTTCTCTAGTATCAGGAAGGGAAAAGAAAAAATAGAGGAAGAAAAAGGAAAGAGTGAGTCGATTGGGCCACTCCCTGTGCCAGGCAGAGGGCCTGGTGTGGGGGACCTTGTCGTGTAGGCACAGTGGTGGTCCCTGATGCTTGTCCTCTTGTCCTTTTTAGGTCTGGGTAGGAACCAGGGCCGGCTCACCCCAGGCCTTGCCTCACCACCAGGCCTACCCAGCCCTTTGCTGCAGGACCCGAGACCTGGAGGGTTGAAGGATGAGGAGGAGCAGAGACGTGTCACAGGCAGGGTGCACGGGCACCTGATTCCCAAGCCACGATAGTTTGCATTTCAAGCAACTGTCCTGCCTGCCCCCAGGCCCCTGCTTCTGGGTGACTTGGAGCTCTGGCCTCTGGAAGGGTTTGGGGTGGACATGGGGATACCAAGCAAGACCGGGCACAGGGCTTCCCAGCCCCCTCCACTCAAGGGGGCCCAGTCCCTCGGGCTGAGTGTGGACTCGGGGGACACAGTCTCCAGAGTGACGGGGCTGAGCCTCCTGGGTGCTTTGGCTGGGCCCACACTCACCTGACTCCGGAGCGGACGCAGCCAGGGCGGCCATCCCCAGCAGGAGCAGCCTCCGGGGCAGGAGCAGCCCACAGGCGGCCATCCAGCAATGGTGCGCCCAGCAGCGGGCGACCTGAAGATCCTTGGGGCCACAGGGACGGGCCTAGCCCACTATGGGGCAGCTGGCAGGACACAAGGACAGGGAGGCACGTCCACCAGTGACTGTGGCTTCTACACTGTGGTCTCTGGGCTCCCCCTTCTAGACCCATCTCCTGTGGGACGGGATTGTGTCAAGGGTTGCCATGGAGATTTGGGGCCAGAATGGAGCCCTGGGAGAGGAGGTTGGGAGGACTTGGCTCACCCGTGCCAGACAGGAACCAGGAACTCAGATCCGGCCCAGCCACGGGCCTCTAGAGAGGGCCCCAGGCCAGGAGAGCTGTGGCCTTGGCCTTCAGACCCAGCTGGGGGGAGGCTGAAGATGCCCAAGGAGCCTCTCTGAGGGTCCAGAGAAGCGGCACGTGCAGAAGCAGCAGGGGACCAGGCAGCTGCTCCTTGACGGGCTGCGCTCCTGCCACACGGAGCAGGTCCCTTCTGCCCCAAGTGTTCTTCTCCACTGGTGTCCATGGCTGGTGTCTGCAGGTCATTGTGTCACGGCTCACATGTCACCGCCCCAGACCACTCTTTCCTGGCCTCTTGTCAATAGTGTTCCCTCGGGTCCCTCAATCCCAGCTCCCTGAAATGGCACCGGGTCCGCACTTTCTGGAACCATCATCATTGGTGGGTGTTGTCCTGTGGTGCCGGGGCCTCTATCCCGAGCCACAACCCCAGAGATGTTCCAATCAGCTCTCTCGCCACTGGGACCAAAAGGCCTGACAAGAGCGACTTTAGAGGAGGAGAAGTCTATTTGGCGCTCACGGTTCCCGAGGACTCAGTCCCTAGAGGACCAACTCCATGGCTCTGGCCCGAGGTGACACGGCAGACGTCATGGTGGGAAGGTATGGTGGAGGACAGCAGCTGACATGACAGGGAGTAGCGAGAGCTCTCACTCACCAGGGACAAAAGCAGGTCCCCAGGGCCCCACCTCCTCAGCCACACCCTACCTGCCTACAGTTGCCAGCCAGTTAATCCATTCAAGTAGATTCAAACACTGATTGGGTTAGGGCTCTCAAAGCTCAGTTACTTCACCTCTGCACTTTCCTGCACTGTCTAACACGAGCCTTCAGGGGACACCTGATATCTAAACCAGAACGGGACTGAACACAGGAGAGAAGGGGGTGTTATCTAACTATATCGGTCCTCAGGGGAACTTGACTGGCATCTTTGGTGCTAGAGAAAAATGCCCTCTAGGGGGCAGTGGAAGAATGAGGGGTGAGGAATGAGGAATCCTGCATGTACCCCAGAAACACTAGGGGAGGCTGCAGGACGCCCAGGAAGGTGGCAGCTCACCTGGAAGCCCAGCTCTTGGCACCTGGGCCGAGGGCTCTGTCTAGTTCTATTCCAGGTCACTGGGGAGAAGAACAGCTGCTGTCCTCACCCATGTGCCCTTTTTATTCTGTAAACTAGGGCAGCAGGACTTCAAAGGCTGAGCCTCCGCATGGGCTGGTGCACTGAGGGTATCGCATCTCTCTGCCCCAGGCTTTCAAGAAAGCTTCATCTGTGGAAGGGGTTCAGTGGTGGAGTGCTTGCGTAGCGTGCAGGAGGCCCTGGGTTTAATCCCCTGTACTGCAAAAAAGAAAAAAAAGGGGGGGGTGGGGAGTACAGTTTGGCGTTACAAGAACCAGGGCTATGGGAACAGAGTGGGGCACCCCCCTCACCTGGGCAGAGAAGTCAGAATAGTAAACTAAACATGTGTTCATAAAATCAGTAAGTAATCAACACTTAATAACAAAATGTGTTGAGTGCTTACTGTTGGTAGGGGTTGTTTGCATGATGTTTCATCTATTCTTCACCATAATGCCGGGGGTAGGTGCTATTAACCTCATTTTACAGATGAAAAAACTAAGGCACAAAGATGTTAAGTATAGAGATGTTACATAACTAGCAAGTGGGGAGCAGTGTGGTTTCCCAGAGGAGGAATTGTCTGGGCTGAAATCTGAAGTCTGGAGAGAACCCAGCTCCGTGAAGAGCAGGTCAACAGGAGAAGCACACACGTAGCCTGGGAGGCTGGGAGAGCCCACCTTTGAGTTTTTTCCACAGACATGAGAGAAAGCGCCCCCTTCTGGCCTCAGAGGGCTCACGCATGCATGATGCACACAGGCCAAGCAGGGCGCTTGGGTTTGTTCCAGTGGGAGTGGCAGAGTCAGGATTTGAACCCAGGGTCTGTCTGACTTCCAAATACATAGTCTTCCCATGACAGCAACATTAAGCAAGGTTTCTGAACATCAAATCATGTGGGGAGACAGTTTTTTCCCCTTTCTGTTGCCCATATATTGGCAGAAGTTGTTAATATCCCACAATACAAAACTCAAGAACGGCTGGGCACCATAGCCCATGCCTGTAATCCCAGCTTCGTGGGAGGCAGGGCCAGAGGATCACAAATTCAAGACCATGTTGGGCAACTTAGTGAGACCCTGTCTCAGAATAGAAAATGAAAAGGAGAGCTGGGGTTGTGGCTCGGCGGTAAAGCATTCACCTAGCACGTGCGAGGCCCTGGGTTGGATCCTCAGCACCACATAAAATCAAAGTATTGTGTCCAACTAAAACTAAATAAAATAAAAATTTTAAAATAATAAAAAAAAGAGAAAAGAAAATGAAAAAAGATTGGGGATGTAGTTCTGCGGTAAAGCACCCCTGGGTTCAATCCTCAGTACCAAAAAAATATATATATATAAACCATGCACAGTGGTGCATGCCTATAATTCCAGCCAATCGGGAGGCTGAGGCAGGAGAATGGCAAATTCGAGGTCAGCCATGGCAAGTTAGTGAGATCCTGTCTCAAAAAAAAAAAAGGGGAGGTCTGGGGTACAGCTCAGTGGTAGAGCACCCCTGGGTTAAATCCTCAGAATGGAAAACAAAATACCCCAGCACACTCCCAAAAGTTGTCCAAAAAAAAAAAAATCTTTCAAATCTGCCAAGCTTTGCTGTTGTTGAAACCTGGCAAACAACATAAAAAGCTAACCGAGGGTCAATCAATCTGGTGGATAGACCGAGGACACTGACGGGATCACGGGGCAGCAGACGCGCCCTTGGTGGGGGCTTCTTAGGGTGCAGACTGCACAGAGAATACCTGACCGACAGTCAGACGCTTAGCCGTGCTGTGAGACCTGCCCCCACCACAGACGCCGACCAAGAACACACAGGAGGGAAAGGGGCCTGGGCCAATAGATACACTATACAGAATTTTTCCATGCTTCATAATCCTACAGGAGCAGAAATGACAAAAAGATACAATGGGCCAGACTCGGGTGAAATACACGGTAAATGAAACGATGTTCTGGCAGAATAAATTGTCTAAATTACACAATAAACAGCTTCTTCCTGACACCCTAAAACGATTCCCACAGCGCAAAGAGGCAGATAATCAAGCATGAAGACATTAACGATTGTGGGGGACTGAGGGTACAAAAACAAGAGCCTTTTGTTATCGCTTTCAGAATGAAAAGGCCTTTCCCTTGGTGGCTAAACTATCTAAACTATCCTCACCTCTGACACTATGTGTCCTTTTTTTTTTTTAAGGTTTTTTAGTTGTCAATGGACCTTTATTTTATCTATTTACATGAAGTGCTGAGAATAGAACGAGTGCCTCACCCATGCTAGGCAAGTGCTCTCCACCCCCAGCCCTATGTGTCCACCTTTCCTGTAAATAGACTGACCATAATCCAATAGGTTGACTTCATAACCTGATTACCCCAACAGGTCAAACCATAATCATAATTTGTATTCCTAGTCTCCAGAATTATGAAAGAATAATTTGGGGGCTGGGGTTGTGACTCAGCAGAAGAGCACATGCAAGGCCCTGGGTTGGATCCTCAGCCACGAAAAATAAAGGTATTGTGTTCAATCACAACTAAAAATAAATATTAAAAAAAATAATTTGGGGGCTGGGGGTGTGGCTCAAGCGGTATCGCGCTCACCTGGCATGCATGCGGCCCGGGTTTGATCCTCAGCACCACATACAAAGATGTTGTGTCCACCGAGAACTAAAAAATAAATATTTTTAAAAAATAATAATAATTTGGGTTTTTAAATTTATTTTACTTTTATTTTTTTTGGTACTGAGGCTAGTGTAAAGGTAAAATTTCTAAGCTAATTCTAAGCTGCAAAGCCTGAGTTAAAATGTAAAAGACTGGGCATTGTAAAGTTTCTAAACTGCAAGGCCTGGGTTAAAAAGTAAAAGACCAAGTATTGTTAAAATTCCTCTGCTACCCCCAAAACCTGAAATCCCTGTAGCTGTTAGGACAATACTGGAACTGCCCAGTAAATATTCCCACTGACTCCCTGGTTGTCTAATAACCTGGGACTCTGTGTAACTTGTCACGTAGTCATTTAGGCCCTAAAACCAATCAGTTTGAATGTGTACCCCGCTTAGGAGTGACCAATCACCCCCGTCCAATCTGTTCCCGCCAATGAATGTACTAATCATGTCTCAGAGTTGTTGTTCAATTTTCCCACGCCTCATGATGATTTGTTCTGATGTATGCAAAGCCCCCCGCCCTCCCCAAAAAGTGTACTTAAGCACTGCTTGACCTCTGCTCTAGGCTCTGGGCTGCCCTCCCTTCTTGAGCGAGCCTGCCTGGAGCCTCAGCGTGCTGAATTGGATCCTCAATAAACTCCCTCCTGCTTATTGCATGAAGCCAGTCTCTTGTGGTCTCTTCCTCCGACGCTTCGCCGGACCCTTACACTAGGACTCAGGGGCTCTTTTACTCCCAAGCTACATCCCCAGCTCATCCCCCGCCCCACAGGCACTTATTTTTTGAGAGGGGGTCCTGCTAAAATTACTGAAACTGGCCGAGAACTTGCGATCCTCCTGCCTCAGCCTCCCCAGTTGCTGGGATTATAGGTGTGCACTGTAATGCCAGATTCGTGGGATCCCAATAGACCTCCAGGAGCCGAATCCGATGCAAGCACACAAGAGTCTTTATTGCAAGCTCGAGCCTGGACTCACAACCGTTCCCGACGCAGAGGTCCCAGGGAGTGAGTCCCAGCCCTTTGTTCAGTGAGATTTTATAAGTTTTGGGGATACTCTATGCGTCACAACATCACACAGCAAATCATTCCATATCGTGGGAAAATCAAACAACTCTTAACATTGATTAGCACATTCACTGGCGGGAACAAGTTGGGTAGGGGTGATTGGCTAGTACAAGAGGGGGATTCGTTTGAACTGATTGATTTAGGCCACGAGGGGTGTACGTGCTGAACTACATGGTTTCCCAACATGTTACCAACCACCATAAACTACTGGGGGGTCATCTGTCATCCCAAGTATTCTCCCTGTCTCATGTTGATTGCTGGTTGCTAGGGGGTTGCTAAGGGGTTACCTAGCTTAACTGAGTCAGGGACACCTGTTATTTACAGACAAACAACTCAGCAGGGTGGGTATGTGCTTAGGAGTGCTCTGTGGGTTTTTCTAAGGACAAGGGTCACGCCCCCTTCCTTAGGACAGACCTTGAGGTAGAAGCTGCTGTTATTTATTTTCAAAAATGGAGTCACATCAGTTTCTCAGCACTACTACACCTAGATTTTTGTTTTTTAAGAGATGGGGTCCATGTTGTCCAAGCCAGCCTCAAACTTCTGGGGTCACGTGATCCTACTGCCTCAGCCTATGTAGCAGGGAGTACAGGCACACACCACCACGCCTGGCTTTGTATGCATTTTGAATGTATAGCTGATGTTTTGAAGGTGGATTGAATGTAAGAGAGAGTGCAGGCAGCTCTGCAGGTAGGAATGTGGGGGGTCACCCACAATAGCAGATTCTTAAAGCCACAAGAGGAGAAGAGATGATGGAGGGAGTGAGCACAGGCAGGGGAGAGGGCCAAAGATCTGCCCTGTAGGCCACTCAAGTTGGCAGGATGGAGAATGAGAAAGAAACAGCAAAGAACATTGGAGAGGAAGGGCCAGGGAGAGATGGGGAAACAAGGAGAGCGTGGTGTCCTGTGAGCTGAAGTGCTTCCAAGAGGGAGGAGTGAACACTGGGTCAAATGCTGCTGATCGGTCTAGTAAAATAGGGTCTGAGCTTAACCATGATTCAACATCATGGAGGCCCTGGGCCACTTTCTCATGAGTGGTAGTAAAATTATGGAGGAGTCAAAAAAATTCAGGAGGCCGTAGTTTTGTACTATTTCCAGATTAAAAATCAAAATAGAGGCCAGGTGTTGTTGTGCATGCCTGTAATCCCAGCAGCTCAGGAGGCTGTGACAGGAGGATCCAGAGTTCAAAGCTCAGTTTCAGCAACAGCGAGGCACTAAGAAACTCAGTGAGACCCTGTCTCTAAATAAAACACACAACAGGCCTGGGGACGTGGCTCAGTGGTCAAGCGTCCTTGAGTTTAATCACCAGTACAAAAAAAAAAAAAAAAAAAAAGGGCAGGGGCGGGGTGGGGGGGATGGAGAGGGGAGAAGCAGCTGGGGAGGCTGGGGCTGGGGCTCAGTGGTGGCGCGCTTGCCTAGCATGTGTCAGGCACTGGGTTCCATACTCAGCACCACATTAAAGTAAATAAAACAAAGGTATTTTAAGGTCCTTGCTTAGCATCTGGATGGTCATCTTAAGTGACAACCACCATTTTAAAGAAAAAGTTCCTCTTTCCCAGCCCAGGGCCTTTCTGAGAAAGGCTCCCCACTCCCTCACCCCAACCCCCTGCATTAGGGCCCTCCTGGCTCTGATTCCTGGGCCTCCTGAACCCCAGCCTGTGTAGCCTCTCTCTCCTGTGGAGAGACGGCCTTTGTCAGCTCTGACAAATAAACTCTCTGTGATCTCCGCCTGGACTTCATCTTTCTTTTTTTTTTTTTCTTTTAGAGAGAGAGAGAATTTTTTAATATTTATTTTTTAGTTTTCGGCGGACACACATCTCTGTTTGTATGTGGTGCTGAGGATCGAACCCGGGCCGCACGCATGCCAGGCGAGCGCGCTACCGCTTGAGCCACATCCCCAGCCCCTGGTCTTCATCTTTCATTTCTTGCTTTCCCGTCTCTCATTCCTCGCTTTCCCTTCATTTTGGTGCCAAAACCAGGGATGAGGTTCCCCGGTGTGCCCACTCCCCTCTTCGAGGGTCACTGAGCATCCCTGGGCCCCCATCCAGATTCCATCTTGGGACCAGGCCCTCCATTCCACCGAGTGCCCTCTCCGCACCCACCACCAGACATTTCATGTAGACCCCTGTCTCTTGTCGACCTAAACCACCTACGGGTCCTGGGAAGTGACCGTTGATCCTCTGGCACTCCCAGGGTTACCGTGTGGTTGGGGGCACCCCCAGTCACAGCTTTCACAGCTACAGCTGATACCTACTGTGTATAGGCAGTTTTTTATTTGGGTCTTGGGTTTTGAGAAAAAAAAAACCAAAAACACGGAGGTGATTGGTTGGGAGTTGTTCCTGGTGAGAGCTCGGCCTTGGGCTAATCTATTCAGCTTCTGCCCCTGCTACGTAGTCCCAGCCGCATCCATCACTTCTCTAACCTCTCTCTTTCTCTCACCCTGGACCTAAACCCCCCAAAACTTATCTGCTTGGGCAATCAGATCTGGCCTCAATATCCTTTGGATAACGACTCTAAATGGCCACTTAAGGGCACTCTAGATCCCAATATTATCAGGGACCTTTTCAACTATTGTGAGCGGTCGGTCAGGAAAATGGAAAAAGTTATCATATGTTCAGGCTCCTCCTCTCTACGTTCTGAGCCCTCTCTCTGCAACTCCTGCTCTCCTGCATGAGTCCTCTTAGCTCACATCTCCCCTACGCCTGCTTCCAAAGGGACAGAAGATCCTACCCAGGACTCCTTCTCCTTGGACCCAGCGGATGAGCCCCTGCCATACCACAATTCTCTTTCTAATGAAGCCTCCACAGCAACTGTCCCCTTATCCCCTCTGCCCTTCTCTCCTCCTGCCACATGCTCATGGGCTGCTGCTGCCCAACCCTCATCTCTGTGTCCTCTATACTGAGTCAGGGACACCTGGCACTGCAGACCTCTCCTGTTATTTACAGACAAACAACTCAGCAGGATGGGTATGTGCCTAGGAGTGCTCTGTGGGTTTTTCCAAGAACAAGGGCCATGCCCCCTCCTTGGATAGGCCTTGAGGTAGAAGCTGCTGTTATTTATTTTCTAAAATGTTGTCACATCAGTTTCTCAGGTTCACAGATGGCTTCTCTGTTATGCTCGAATTCGGGACCCCCAAAAGACCACCAGAGACCAAGATCGATGTAAGCACCAAAGAGGTGTTTATTGCGAGCTAGCTCGGTCCTCCGCGCACACACAGCAACTGGTGAAGCTGAGAGGGTTTGCAGCAGTTTTACACATTCTTTGGGGAAGGCAGGGACTTCACATACATCATAGCATCTCTTAGCAAATCATCACACACCACGGGAAAATCATAAAACAATTCTAAAACATGATTAGCACATTCACTGGCGGGAACAAGTTGGGTAAGGGTGATTGGCTAGTACAAGAGGGGGACTCATTTGAACTGATTGGTTTAGGCCATGAGGGGTGTACATGCTGAACTACATGGTTTCCCAACATGTTATCAACCACCATAAACTACTGGGGGGTCATCTGACATCCCAGGTATTTCCCTGTCTCATGCTGATTGGTGGCTGCTAGGGGGTTCCTATGGGTCCTCACCTAGCCTGACAGAGTCAGGGACACCTGGCTCCGCAGATCTCTCCTGTTATTTGTAGATAATCAACTCAGTAGGGTGGGTATGTGCCTAGGAGTGCCCTGTGGGTTTTTCTAAGGACAAGGGTCACGCTACCTTCCTTGGACAGGCTTTGCTCTGAGGTAGAGGTTGGTTTTTCATATTCAAGACCAGATTCAAAAGATCTCTAACCAAACCGTGCACCAGCTTCTGTTACAGGACTTTTCACACCCTCACCAAAATTGGAGTCAGCATTGCCCAGCACCTCCTGACCATCACCACTGCCTCAATGACATCCTGCACCCCTAACAAGGGTCCAGATGCCACTCCTTCCCAGCAGGAAGAAGCTACAGAAGGTTGATCTACACCCCTGTCCCTTAAGGCTCTCAATAAGAAACAAAAAAGGAGGGAACATAGGTCCTTGCTTAGCATCTGAAATAACATCTTAAATAACAACCACCATTTTAAGGAAAAAATTTTGCTTTCCTGCCCAGGGGGGTTTCTGAGAAGGGCATATCACCTCTTCCTCATACCAACCCCACCCTTAGCCACCAGAATTAGGACCCAACCGGCTCTAATCCCTGAGCCTGCCCCATAAAAGTCCTGAACCCCCAAGCCTGTTTTGCCTCTGTCCATCATGGAGAGATGTCCCTTTATTTGTCAGTGTACCTCTGCCTGGTCTTCCTGTTCCTCATTTTCCTTTCACCTTTTAATGCAGTAACTCCAGGCTGAGGCATGAGGACCTCAAGTTTGAGGCCAGCCTTAGCAATTTAGTGAGGCCCTAAGCAAGTTAGCAAGGATCCTATCTCAAAATAGGAAAGAAAAATGAATTGGAGATACAGCTCAGCAGAAAAAACACCCCTGGTTCTATTCCCAGTACAAAAAAAAAAAAAAAAAAAAGAAAAGAAAAAGAAAAAAGGGAAGAAATGATAGGACAGTGGCTAGAAGGAGGATATGGGAATCAAGAGTTTTGTTAAACTTGCTTAGTCTGGCATCAAACTCAGGATCCTCCTGCCTCAGCCTCCCAAATTGCTGGGATTACAGGTGTGTGCTCCACCACGCATTTGCCAAGGATGATATGAAAGTCCAATAAGAGATAGGGGAAGAAATACTGGTCAGATCATATCAAGTGGCAGGGAGCAAATCTAAGCCCTAAATACCTTTCAAATTTTTCTCCTTACCCCAGACCTGTTACACTGCGCCAGTTCATGCCTTCATTATCTCTGGCATGTATTATTGCAATTGTCTTAGAAGAGGTTTCTCTGCCTCTGACCTTGACCCAGACTAAAGAAATTATACAAAATGCAAATCTCCATTATTATTCACCAGTTTAAATTTTTAAAAACATTTTTTAGGTGTAGATGGACACAACACAATGCCTTTATTTCTATGTGGTGCTGAGGATCAAACCTGGGTCCCGCCTGTGTGAGGGGAGTGCTCTACCACTGAATCAAAGTCCCAGCCCATCACCAGTTTAAAATTTTCAGTGAGTCCCTTGGATAAAAGCAAAGTCTGACTTGCCTTTCAATTCTAATCTCTCATCTCGCCCTGTCTTAGACTTTGTGGCTTCCTGTGCCCTTGGTCTGGAATAATGTCTTTCTCTATCATGACTAAAGTTGCACTAATTTTTATTTTTATTTTATTTTATTTTTTTGTAGTACAGGGGATGAAACCTAGAGACATTATCACTGACCAACAAACCTAGCCCTTTTTATTTTTTATTTTGAGAAGGAGTATCATGATGAGGAAGCTATGCCATTAACATAAACAAAACATGTTTCCACAATGTCAATACCACTTTCAGCAGTGGCAATTCACTGAATACCCATGGGTCACCTGAGAGTCATAGCAGGTAATCACAGGGTTTTTTGCTTTTTTGGTACTGGGGGGTTGAACCCAGGGGTGCTTTAAAACTGAGCTACATCCCTCATCCTTTTTATTTTTTAGACAGGTTCTCCCTAAATTGCTGAGGGGCTTGTTAAGTTATGGATGCTGCCTTGGAACTTGTGATCTTCCTGCCTCAACCTTTCAACTCACTGGGATTAGTAGTCATGCACCACCCTCATACCAGTCTGTAGATATTCATAGCTAATAGTGAAATAAAAGAAATGAAAGAACCTGCAATCCTAGTGACCTGGGCAACTCAGGCAGGGGGATTGCAATTGAGGCCAGACTCAGCAACTTCGTCAGACCCTGTCTAAAAAAATTACAAAGGACTGGGTATGCAGCTCAGATGCAGTCCTTGGGTTAAATTCCCAGTACAAAAAACAAAACAATCCTAAGAACTTACTCAGGGTACAGAACTGCCAAAGTGCAGGAACTTATTCTAGGGCAAGGTCCAGAGGGACAGATGTTCTTTTCAGGGTGTCATCTGGAGTGGGTAGTCCACATGGTAAGAGAAACCACACTCTGCCAAAGCCCAAGGACAGAGATTGGGGTCCATCACTGTGGGGATTTTCTTGGGCAAGGCTGTTGAGGAGTGAGCAGGTGACAGGGTCCTTGTGCTTTGGTGTCCAGTCTCATAATGATCCTCCATGATTTGATAGGTGTTGGATGACAGGTTGCTTCACTTGGTGATCTGACATGTTCTATATGCTTATGGGCCTTTTTTTTTTTTTTTTGAGGGGGGATTGAACTTGGGAACACTCAACTACTGAGCCACACCTCCAGACTTATTTTGTATTTTATTTAGAGACAGGGTCTCACTGAGTTGCTTAGTGCCTCACCTTGCTGAGGTTGGCTTTGAACTTGTGAACCTCTGTCTTAGCCTCCTGAGCCGCTGATATTACAGGCATGAGCCACCACACCCAGCTATGGGCCTGGTTTTGTTTTGTTTTGGGGGGAATACCAGGGATTGAACTCAGGGTTACTGGATCACTGAGCCACACCTATAGCCCTGTTTTGTATTTTATTAGAGACAGGGTCTCACTGAGTGTCGAGAAGGGCAAAAGGTGTGACTTAAGCAGTCTAGGGTGAGAAATAAAGAATGTCCACCCGCTTCTGCCCTAGTTAATGCTTTATTCACTCAAATCACTCAATACAATTTCTCTCTATAGGTTCTTTTTTTTTTTTTTTAAAGAGAGAGACAGAGAGAGAGAGTTTTTTAAAAATTTTTTTTAGTTGTAGATGGACACAATGCCTTTATTTTATTTATTTATTTTTATGTGGTGTTGAGGATCGAACCTGGTACCTCATGCATGCTAGGCAAGCGCTCTATCACTGAGCCACAACCCCAGCCCCAGAGAGAATTTAATATTTATTTTTCAGTTTTCAGTGGACACAACATCTTTATTTTATATATTTTTTTAATATTTATTTTTCAGTTTTTCGATGGACACAACATCTTATTTTTATGTGGTGCTGAGGATGGAACCCAGTGCCCCGCGCATGCCAAGCGAGCGTGTTACCGCTTGAGCCATATCCCCAGCCCCACTCTATAGGTTCTTAATCAAGAAATGACAATCCTTAATGTAGCACTGCAATAGAGATGATAAATTCACAGCAAACAATTCTAGATTAACTCTAAGCACTCAAACACACTTAATCATGACAGGCTCATGACAGACATTCCCTCTGCATGCTAAGTTCAAGTGTCAGATCAAAAGTCTCAAGCCTTAGGCTTTGAACCAAGACAGGCTTCTCCTGGGGTGGAGCTGAGGGGCCACTTGAGGAGCGGGTCATAGGAAGAAGTTGCAGCTCTCACCAGGGTCAAGATGTGGCTGTAGAGTTTGAGATTGGTGAGGAAAACGCAGAGGATCAGGCAAACAATGAAAAAAAAGTTTGGGATGTCAGTCCAGGTCCTTATTAGGCTCTCAGGCTGTGTGTATCAGTGTAGGCTGGCTAAATGTTTGTTCATTTGCCCCATTTATTCTAAATTTTGGGGCTTTTGACCCCCTTTTAATCCTTTTCAGCTGCCACCAGGTCTCTTATAGTTACATCATTTACCCTGAGGTGAAAACATCCAGTCTGGTGGTCCCCACCCTGATCTTTTTGCCTTTGAGCAAGGACAGCCTGCCTGAAGCTTCAATCTGAGTTTATCAGGGTGGGGAGAAGTGACTTGTTTGTGCCTGAGGGCCATACTGGAGGGCTCCCTTAGGCGTGCCTGGTGAGACTGCAGGTTTCAAACCCCAGTTTTTTAAATGGAGTTGCTTATACTCAGGCCTAAGGCTATTCTTACACTGAGTTGCTTAGTGAGGATGGCTTTGAACTGGGATCCTCCAGCCTCTGCTCTGAAGCGGCTGGGATTACAGGCATGCACTACACCTCCACGTGCTTCTAATTCAGTAAATTCACAGGTGGATAATTTTATTAGCACATTTAATTTATCAGTTTGTGCCTTTCAGTTGTGCTCGGCTCACAGTGATGGGTGGTGGTTTACTCAAATGAGGCGCAGTCATTCTACCTCACAACAGGCCCACTTCATGCTTTGAACATGACCCTCACTGCTCTGCCACTGAAGCTTATTTTGAAACTGATATTTTCCCTTTTCTTTTTTCTCCGTAATCATGGGGTACACAAGATTAACCTTCTTCCCACCCGAGGCCAAGTTATCTGTACTTAAGCTCACAGACCACAGGAATGAAGGCGTCTGACTTGGGAGTTGGCAACCACAGACCTAAGAAATGGCTCTCAAAGCTACAAAAGAATTATGATTTCTGACAGGGCGCAGCTGGAGTATAGCCTTTGAATCACCTCTTTTAAGAACCCTCTGTTCCCCTGACAGAATCTCAGCCTCTGGGACAGGAGTCCCTTGTATCTCCTTTGCTAGCAAAGCCATAAATTTTCTTTTTCCTTTTTCTCAAAATTATCTTTCTTATTGGATCAGCATAGGGGATAAGGGCCATTTTTGGTATCAACCTCAGCAATTAAACTCAAAATGGAGTAACTCATGGCCAATTACCACTTTATAAAATGGTTGTAACTCAGAGTGTAACAGCGGTCCAGTTTGTGCTTTGAATATATAGTCCTTGCTGCTTTGCCATTGCAACTTATTTTTATTTATTTTTTAAACATATATATTTTTAGTTGTAGATGGGCACATTACTTTTATTTTTACATGGTACTGAGGATCAAACCCAGTGCCTCACACTTGCTAGGCAAATGCTACACCACTGAGCTATAACCTCAGCCCCTTATTTTTGTTTTCATATTGGGGTTTGCACCCAGGGGTGCATAACCACTAAGTCACATTCCCAACCCTTTTTAAGTTTTGAGACAACTGTTTAAGGCCTTGCTAAATTGCTGAGGCTGGTTTTAAGATCCTCTGTCTCAGCCTCCTGAGTCAGTGGGATTACAGGTGTGTTCCACCAAGCCCAGCCCTGCAATTTAGTTTTAAAATTGATGTTTCTTTTCCTTCTTTCCCTCCTAATCTCTCCCTCTCTCTCTTTCTGGCTTTGGATAACCTTTCTTCCCCATCTTACATCTATCTGTCCTTAAGCACACACTCACCACCCACCCACAACAAAGTATTCAGATTTGGGAATGGCTCCAGAAGATCTAAGAAATGACTCTCTCAGATTAATACCCAATTACAACTCTAGACAGAGAACACAGGGAATGTAGCGTTTGAATCATCTCTTTAAAAGCCCCCGGTTCTTGCTGATGGGCATAATCACAGGTTCTGGGACAGGAGTTCCCTGTGTTTCTCCTTTGCTAGCAAAGCACTAAAATTTTTTCCTTTTTTTCCAAGCCGTGTTCTCCTTATTGGATTGGCATGGGAGTCCAGGAAGGAGCTTTTGGTAATACGACCCCTGAGCAGTGTAATCTACAAGTGCGCTGTGGCACACTATTCCATTCATCTTTTAATTGGTAGGTTAGGGGGTTCTTCGGGGAAGCCTTTTTTCAAGTACTCCACCCCCTACCCTTCAACAAACAGGGAAGGATATCTTTGAATTTCTAAGGCTCGACCCTCACCCAACTCCAAGGGAAGGAACCACTTTTTTCATCACACTTAAAAAATCCAGTTCAAGGTAACCCAGCTGGAGAGCAGTTGACTCAGAAATTCGAGCTTAGACCCCTCCCTCTTAGAGCTTCCATTCAAATGTAAATTAACAGCGCCCTTCGCAGCAGGCAAAACATTTAGATAAAGGTTACTTTTTATGCCTCGTGGCAGAAATGGCTGAAAGTAAATGATTTCGTGCCCGGGAGCCAGGGAGGAGGGAGCCAGGCGTGGTCGCGCCGCCCGAAATCCCGTCCTTTCGGCTGTGGCAGAAGGTTCGCCAATTTCGACCCCCAGGCTCAGCAAAGGAGCAAGACCCTGTCTCAAACAAAAACAAAATGTAGTTGAGTGGTAACGAGCTCGTGGATTTGATCCCCAATAACAAATGGTCAAGAAACGGGAGCCCACTGCAAGACCCTGCGCGCGCCCCACACGATCTACAGCGGCCCTAGCCACGCACCTGCAAGACTACATATTCCAGCGCGCCTCGCACCAAGGGGCAGCACGCAGTGCACGCCGGGACTTGTAGTCCCGTTCTAGCTCAGGAAAAGCCAAGAACGCCCCGTGACGTCAGCAGGGCTCGGGAAAGGAGTCGGAACCAGCTCAGGCTCAAGTTAAGTCTTCCTCAAGAGAGGTGACCCTGGTTTCTGTGGTGACCCGGTTTCTGCTGTAGACAGGGCCCACCCCGCAATCCAGGAGGACCTATGGTGTGCGTTGAGTAGCCTCGCGCGTGATTCCACTGTTAAAAGGGAAGTATCGGAGGCAAGGACACTCAGCCTTCTGCCCCACGGTCGCGGGCTTGTTAGAATAGTGGTACGCAGGACGCTACCCTGGGGGTTGAGACGTTGCTTCCCCCGCTGCGGAGGTGTAGACGTGGCAACACTGCCTTGGCCAGCCTCTCCCCCTTCCGCCGCTCGTCCGGTTAGAGGCGCGGGTGGCGCAGGGGCTGCTGGGAACGCGCATGCGCCCACCGCTGCGGGGAGTACACCTTCAGCGTCCGTGGGCGCGGGTGGTGTCGGGTGGCGGCGGCGGCGCTTTGCGGCCAGTCGTGCGGGTTGGGCGCGGGCGGGCGCGGCAACAGTGGCGCGCACAGGTGATTGACTGGCCATCTGGCTGAGAGAGCACTTGGTCCTCTTCGCTGGCAGGTGGCGGAGCCCGTTCGGGCGGCAGCGGAGGCGGAGGCGGCCCGGCTTGAGGGGCGCTCGTTGTGCCAGGGCCATGGCCCCGCGGCTGCAGCTGGAGAAAGCGGCCTGGCGCTGGGCGGAGACGGTGCGGCCCGAGGAGGTGTCGCAGGAGCACATCGAGACCGCCTACCGAATCTGGCTGGAGCCCTGCATCCGCGGCGTGTGCAGGTGAGGCCCGCGCACCGGGCTTCGCGGGACCCTGGCGCTGGATCTTGGGAAGCTGGGGCGGGTTGGGGGAAGGAAGACGGCGGTCCTTTGCGTGCATTTGGGAGGCGCAGGGAAGAGCCAGGTGGAGGTTCCCCCTTTCTGCGCTCTGCGCGACCTGGGAAATGCAACCTTCCCGGGCTCTGCGCGGAGGTGATGCTGTTGAAAGCCCTTTAGAAAAGGTGCTGGGTTCTTATCCAGAAGATGGCGGTGGAGGTGGTTGAAGGTAGGGACCGAGAGCAAGCAAACATTGATGGTTTGTCTGCTTGGCCACAGCTAGGCGTTTTCACTTGTTAAAAGGAACTTGCTGGAAGTGAGCTTCTTCTTGGTAGCCGTGACGCCAAAAGGCCTTATCATCTTAGTATTGTGTTTGGAGAGAGCAGCTTTAGGGAAACCTTTGGTTAACCTACGTCATCTGTACCCTCCATCCCGACTTGACCTTCCCTCACTCTTTGAGATCTAGTATTTTAGTTTTCTCAGTCTTTTTTCGGGGGCGGGGGTCGTCCTGATTGCATACGACTGCGCGTTTTAGCTATGCAAATGTTGTTCTCTTTTGCTTTCCCTTAGACCTTGCGTTTTCTTAACACTATCTTTTAGATTGAATCGTTAGGCATTGTGGCAGTCTTTGGCTTTTTTTTTTTTTTTTTTTCCGCCTTGTAACTGTATTTCTAGTTTTCTTTCCGGAATGTTGTTGAGTTGACTTGGCCAAGCTGGGCATTACTCAAGTGGGTAGCCTTCTTTCAGCAGGCATTTAGTAAATGCTTTCTGGAGCTTTTTTTTTTTTTTTAAATATATATTCTTAAGTTTTAGGTGGACACAATATCTTTATTTTACATTTATGTGGTGCTGAGGATCAAACCCAGTGCCTTGTGCATGCTAGGCAAGCGTTCTACCACTGAGCCACAACTCCAGCCCCGCTTTCTGGAGTTTTTACATTCTGCTGTGGGATCCAGAAGGAATGGAAGTTATGGTCTCTGGCTCTGGAGTTACCTTGTTTAAGAAGTGGAACAAGTTAGGAAGCTTCCAGAAGTATAGCAAGCCAATCATTCCAAGCTCAGGGCATCTGGGGCACAAGGAGGGTAAATCTGACTCCCAGGTGTAAGTTAGTGAAATGATTGACATCTGCCCTGCAAATTTATTTATTTTGGTACTGGGGATTGAACCCAGGTGCATTTTACCACTGAGCCACATCCACAGTCCTTTTTTATTTTTTATTTTGAGACTGGGTCTCACGAAGTAACTTAGGACCCTGCTAATTTGCCTTGAACAGGGTTCTCCTGCCTCAGTGACTGGCCTAAAACATTTAAACAGCTTTGTTGAGCCATATTTTGCATATCATACAATCCACCCATTTAAAGTGTACAATCCAGGTTTTTTTTTTTTTTCCTCTTGTATATTTGTGGAGTTGTGCAGCCATCACCACAATCTGGTTTATAACATTGTTGGCTTTTCTGTGTGTGTGTGTGTGTGTGTGTGTGCGCGCGCGCGTGCGCGCGCACGCGCTGGGGATTGAATCCAGGGCTGTGTGCATTCAAGGCAAGCACTCTACCAACTGAGCTATATCCCCAGCCCACATTATTGGCTTTAAAAACAAACAAAAAAAACCAAACCTGTACCCATTAGATTAGCACTGTGTCCTGCCTTGTCCCCTTTGCTTGCCTTCCCTCGGAGCAATCACTGATCTACTTTTTGTCTCAGCCTATTCTATACATTTCATATAAATGGAATCATACAATATGTGGCCTTTTGTATCTGGCCTTCACTAAGCTTATTTTTTCAAAGTTCCTCTGTTAAGGCATGTATCATTATTTTATTCCTTATGGCTGAATAATATTGTGTGGATGTACCGCATATTATTTTTTCAGTGCTAGGGATTGAACCCCACTGCTAACATCCCCAGCCTTTTAATTTTTTATTTTGAGACAGGGTCTTGCTAAAGCTACTCAGGCTGGCCTTGAACTTGTGATCTTCCTGTCTTCTGAGTCACTGGCATGCACCACTGCCCCTGACTATCCATTCTAAAGTGGATGGATATTGTCTGTTTTTTAGGATACATACCTAGGATTGTATCTACTGGGTCATATAGTAATTCTATGTTTATCTTAAAGTGGAACTGCCAAGTTCTTCCAAAACAGCTGCAATATTTTATATTCCCACTAGCATCCTATGAGGATTCCAGTATGTTCATCCTCATCAACCCTTGTTTCCTGTTTTTTTTTTCTTTGTTGTTGTTGTTTTGTTTTTTAATCAGACCACCTTAGTGGATGTGCAGTGATACCTTTCCAGAGTCTTGCACATGCTAGGCATGTGCTTTACCCGTGAGCTACACATCCTCTATCCCTTTTTGTGGTTTTGATTTGCATTTCTTTTTATTGTCTGATAATGCATTGTGTATGTGGATCTGTAACAGGGGTTTACTTAATGTTTTGACTATACCTTGTTGCTTTGAAACTTACATGTTTTTTTCTTTTTCCCATCCTTCTCCTCCCTGATCTTCTTTTCCCCATCTCTCCTCCCTAATCTCATTTTCTCTGAATCATCTCTTTAAAAGTCCCCTTTTCTTGGAGCTGGGGTTGTGGCTCAGTGGTAGAGTGCTTGCCTAGCGTGTGTGAGGCACTGGATTCGATTCTCAGCACCGCATATAAAAATTTTTTTTTTTTGAGAGAGAATTTTAATATTTATTTATTTATTAGTTTTTTGGCGGACACAACATCTTTGTTTGTATGTGGTGCTGAGGATCTAACCCGGGCTGCTCGCATGCCAGGCGAGCGTGCTACCGCTTGAGCCACATCCCCAGCCCCAAACACCGCATATAAATTAATGAACAAAATAAAGGTCCATCGATGTCTAAAAAAATAAAAAAATAAAAGTTCCCTGTTCTTGCTGATGGACAGAATCACAGCCTTTGGTACAGGAGCCCCCTGTGTTTCTCCTTTGATAGCAAAGCAATAAACCATCTTTTTCCTTTTTCTCAAAACCCTGTGCTCGCTATTAGATAGACATCTGGGACAAGGACTGAGCTTTCAGCAACATATCTATAGCAGTTTACGTGTTTATTAGTTGATGGACATCAGAATTATTTGTTGGCTATTATGAATAATACTTCTGTGAACGTTTGGTATGAATTTTCCTGTGGATGTTTGTTTTCGTCCTTCCTGGGAATAGATAGATGTAGGAGTGGACTTGCTGGGTCATATGGTAACTAACATTTTGAGGAATTGTCAAGTTGTTCGGGGGCTCACAGCAACGTGTGAAGATGCCTGTGTTTCCTCACCTTGCACTTGTCTGGCTCTCCTGGTTTTGATTTGCATTTCTTTGATGAATAATAATATTGAACATCTCTTTATGTGTTTATTGGCCATTTATATATCTTCTTTAGAGAAATGTCTATCCTGTTCCAGCTCTGTTCTGTTTTTGTTTGTGCTGCTGAGGCCCTAACTCAAAGCTTTGGTAATGCTAGGCAGGTGCTCTGTCACTGAATCCCTTTCCTAACCTGCTTGTCTCATTTCCTCATTGGCACACCTCACTTTTCCTCCTTAACCCAAATGAACTCTTAAAAATCACCAGTTTTGTATAATTGGTTTGCTAGGTGTCATGCTCCATGAGCCAGTGCCCTTGTCTGTCCTTGCATGTCATCCCTGCATGTCTTTTCTGTTGTCCAGGGCATGTGTGCCTGGGAGGACTTCATCCCTAACCAACTGTTGCATGAAAGCAAAATCCCCTGCTTAAGCCCAGGCATTTTCTTCTTCTTCTTCTTCTTTTTTTTTTTTTTTTGGTATCTGTTAAATTCAAAATTTGGGCGGGGGGTGGGGAGAGTGCTAGGCAAGTCTCTATCACTGAGCGGCATCCTCAGCTCTGCCTTATTTTTTTTTTTTTTTTTTCAAAAAATAGACTTCATGGGCTGGGGATGTGGCTCCAGCGGTAGCGCGTTCGCCTGGCATGCGTGCTGCCCAGGTTCGATCCTCAGCACCACATACAAAGAAAGATGTTGTGTCTGCCGAAAACTAAAAAATAAATATTAAAAAAAAAATTCTCTCTCAAAAAAAAAAAAAATCTGGTACTGGAAGACTTCCAGCTTTGCGCTGGCTCCCCCCCCCCTAAAAAAAAATAGACTTCATTATATCATTTAAGTATATAGCATGCTGTTATGGGAGAGATGTAGATAGTAAATGTTGCCACAGTGAAGTGCATTAACATCCAGCATTTCAGTTATTTTGTGTGTGGGGAGGGGCAAAAGTAAGTGACATCAAGTTTTGTGGATCTTAATTGACTTTGTAATTTTAGAATCAGTAGTCTGGACCAAAAATGATTTGGAATGCTCCCTGCTTTATCTTTTGTGGTATTGAACCTGGTGGAGTTCTACCGCTGAACTACATTCCCAGCCCTTTTTATGTTTTGAGACAGGTTCTTGGTAAGTTAAGGGATGCTTTTGATAAGTTGCTGATTTTTTTGGTACCAGGAATGGAACCAAGGGATGTGAGCCACATCCCCAGCCCTTTTTATTTTTTATTTAGAGACAGGGTCTTGCTAAATTGCTTAGGGCCTCACTAAGTTGCCAAGGCTAGCTTTGAACTTGTGATCCTCCTGCTTCAGCCTCCCAAGCCACTGGGGTTACAGGTGTGTGTCACTGTGCCTGGCTAGATGTGTTATAAATTATTTAACCAGTTTTCTATTGATGGACCTTTGGGTTTTCTCATTAAAAAAAAAAAAAAAAAAAAATATATATATATATATATATATATATATATATAGTTGTAGGTGGACACAGTACCTTTATTTTTATGTGGTGCTGAGGATCCAACCCAGCCCTAGGTTTCCATATTACAGACATGCTGTGGGTGTTGAGTATCTTCCCATAGATTGTAGGATGATAAATTGGTGGTGTAAAGGGCATGGCTGCCTAAAATTTTGACAACTGAGTTGTGTACAGTGCCCTCTTGTAATGTATCCACTTCTGAGGCTGAGAGAGGAGAATCACAAGTTCCAGGCCAGTCTCAGCAATTTAGTGAAGTCCTAAGCAACTTAGTGAGACCGTGTCTCAAAATAAAAAAAATAAAGGGGGGGGGGGTTGGGACTGTAGCCCAGTGGCAGAGCACTTGCCTAGCTTGTGTGAGCCACTGGGTTCGATGCTCAACACCATATGAAAAATAAATAAATAAATAAATAAAATAAAGGCATGCTGTGTATCTACAACTATTATTATTTATTTTTATGTGGTGCTGAGGATCGAACCCAGGGCCTCACATGTGCTAGGCGAGCACTGCACCACTGAGCCACAACCCCAGCCCCTGCATCTACAACTATTAAGAAAAGAAAAGAAAAAATAAAATGGACTGTGGATCTAGCACAGAGATAGAATGCTCCTGGGTTTGATCCCTAGTAGTGCAAAGAGAAGAGAAAAAAAAAGATACATGATAAACATTCATACCTTTTAACACTGCCATCTACAGTTAAGTGCCTCTATTACCTGGCCAGAGCATTACCAATTCTCACCACCAATCTGATTAGTGAAAGATAACATCTTTTTTTTTTTGAAGGGAGGATACCAGGGATTGAGCTCAGGCACTCAACCACTGAGCCACATCCTCAGCCCTTTTTTTATATTTTATTTAGAGACAGGGTCTCATTGAGCTCCTTAGTACCTTGCTTCTGCTGAGGCTGGCCTTGAACTCTCAATCCTCCTGCTTCAACCAGAGCTGCTGGGATTACAGTTGTGTGCCACCCGCCTGGATTTAAGATAGCATACAAACTTCCATTTGTCTGTTTTGCTGGAGGCATTGAGCATCTCTTTTTGTATTTACTCTTTGTACTTCTGTGAATGGTATGATGGTGTGTTCTAGATTGTGCGGTCATGCTTTTTTTTTTGGTGGTACTCAGAGTTTAACCCAGGGGTGTCCTACCACTGAGCTACACCCCCAGTCTTTTACATTTTTATTTATTCTGAAACAGGGTCTTACTAAGTTGGCAAGACTGGCCGCTCACTTGCTAGCCTCCTGCGTCATCCTTTAGGTGCCCTCCTCCACGCCTGGGAGAGCTAGTAAGATTTTGATTCTGGCAACAGATGCATAAGAATGTTTCTTTTGTGATAATTAAGTGTGATGTAATTTTTTATGTATAAGCTTGGTTGTGGTGGCACATAACCTGTGATCCCAGCAACTTGGAAGGCTGAGGCAGGAGGACTGCTAGTTCGATGTCAGCTATTTCAGCAGCTTATCAAGATTCTCAGCAATTTAGTGAGAACTTTCTCAATATAAAGAATAAAAAGGGCTGGCGATATAGGTGAAAGGTAGAATTTCCCTGGGTTCAATGCCTGGAACAGTAGGAAACAAACAATGGAACAATACCCCTTACTGGCTCTCCAGAGCAAGCTTGCTTGCGTTTTCTCCTATTGCTCCCTGCCATGTCCTTCCTCCTACTCCAAGGTAACTACCATCCTTATTTTGAACACCACAGATTTAGCCTGTGTTAAACTGTGTGCACCTGTGGTTCCTTCTGCTCAACACTGCAGGATCCATCCACACTGTGGGTAACAGAGTGTTCGTCTTAGTGCTGTGTGGTGTTCCATTGTGTGACTGCATCTCATCTTTCTCCTGGTGATAGTTATTTGCAGTTTTCCCAGGATTTGGAAATTGTGAATAAGGCTGCAATGAACATTCTTGTACATAACATACTTTTTGGTGCAATATGGGTATATGTGTGTACGTATACACACACACACGCGCGCGCGCGCATTATTTATTTAGGTACGGGGGATTGAATGCAAGGGTACTTAACCACTGGGCAACACTCCCAGACCTTTGTATTTTTTATTTTAAGACAGGGTCTCCCTAAGTTGCTAGGGCCTTGCCTAATTGCTGAGGCAGGCCTCAAACTTGTCATCTTCTTGCTTCAGCCTCCCGGGTTGCTGGGATTACAGGTGTATGGCCGCTACATACACCTGGCAGTATATATACTTTCTTTTTTTTTTGAAATAGCATCTCACTCTCTCTCTCTAAGTTATCAAGTCTGGACTTGAACTTTCCATCCTCCTGCCTCAGCCTCTGAAGTATCTGAGATTACTGGGGGTGTGCCACTGTGCCCAGCTTATATATACATACAGATTTTGATAAACAGAATTGGTGCATCATAGCATTTATTTAGCCTTAGGAGATAATGTCATACTGTTGTCCAAAGTGGTTGTACCGTATCATACCACCCATGTTCCTCTGCATGCTGTGTGCTGGTTGTGAAAAGATTACACGGACACGGGAGTAGTTTTTTCACACAGTTGTGGGTAAGACAGCTTTCAAGGTCCTGCTGTCATGCTGGAAGGGGGAAGGGCAAGAGAGCATGTGCACCCGGAATCTCCTTATTTATAGGGAAACTAACAAAGAGTTTTTGATAGAATGTTCTTCCCCAAATAAGGCAGGGGGTGGCCTGGTCAAGCCCCCCTAGGTAATGCCCAGGTCCGGAGCCATGAGGAAGCAAAACTTCTTTGCCCAGTGAAGGTGGAGGCCACCTGGATTCCGCAGCCTATAGCGAGCTGCAATGCCAGACCTATACTCTTGGCTCAAGGCTGAGAGAATGCTTAACGTAGCTCATGGGCAGCCCCCCACAATATCATGCTCTCATGAGCAGGAGAGAGTGCAGTTGCTGCATATTCTTCTAGCACTTGTTAGAGGTGTTGTGGTGTGGCCTGATTTTTTAATTAACACTCATGACAAGTATATGGTCTAAAAAGTACTGCCTATTGGGCTTGGGATGTGGCTTAAGCGGTAGCTTACTTGCCTGGCATGTGCGGGGCGCTGGGTTCAAACCTCAGCACCACATACAAATAAAATAAAGATGTTGTGTCCACCGAAAACTAAAAAATAAATATTAAAAATTCCTCCCCCTCCCCCCCTTTTAAAGTACTGCCTACTAACTCATTTTGCCTGCCTGCTTGCTTACTTTTTTTTTTTTTTTGCTGGGGACTGAGTGGGAAGAAATTGGGATCCTCCTGCTTGCTTCAGGCTCCCCAGTAGCTATAATTACAGGTGTGTGCCTCTGCCTGCCCTAAGGTCCTTTATTGTGGATACAGATGCTGTGCTAAATGTACACCTTGCAGGGACCTTCTATTCTTGCCTTTTTATGTTTTTTTTGGTAGTGGGGATTGAACCCATGGGTGCTCTAGCACTGAACTACACTCTCAGCTCTTTTTAGTTTTTGAGAGACTGGATCTTGCTAAATGACAGAGGCTGGCATAGAACTTGCAGTCCTTCTGTCTCAGCCTCTCAAGTAGCCCAGAGTGCACCATAACTCCTGACTATTTTCCCTTTCTTTTTCTTTGGTGCTGGGGATTGAACCCAGGGCCTTGTGCATGCGAGGCAAGCACTCTACCAACTGAGCTATGTCCTCAGCCCCTATTTTATCTTCTTATTTATATCCCTAGTCCATCTGGAATGGATTTCTTTCTTTCTCTCTTTTTTTTTTTTTTTTTTGGTGTGTGTGGTGGTTATCAGGCACAGAACCTAGGGGTGCTTAACCACTGAGTCACAAACGTAGCCCTTTTTATTTTTTATTTTGAGACAGTCTTGCCAAGTTGCTGAGGTTGGCCTTGAACTGGAATGGATTTCTTGTCAGTTGGGTAGGGAGGGCATGGAAGAATTTAGAATTACCTGTTCTCTATGATTGTATTAGTTTAGTTAGCTTTTGAGTACTTCAATGAAATGCCTGACACAGGCTACTTGTGAAGAAAAGAGGTTATTTAACTTACACAGTTGCGGAGGTTCAAGGGAAGTTGTATGATGTGGTGAGGGCCCTCTTGGGTACCTCAGATCACCTGGGATGGCAAGCAGTCACATCATCGAATGGGAAGCCAGAGAGAGTCTGGGTGGGGCCAGTTGCAGACAGTGGCAATGACTCTTTGGAGAACTGCGAAAGACTAGACATTGTTTGTGAAACTGCCTTAATTCTTTCCCAAAGGCAGGGCTCCGCATTGACCTGAGGACCTTCCTCTCCTAAAAAACCCCATCACATAAAGGTTCCACCACCTCTGAATACTGCCACCCTGGGGACCATGGGCTCAATCCATGGAACCTGGGGGACCCCAGCAGACTCTCCACATCATAGCTGTGGTTTTAGCAAAGTAGAACAGTGCTACTTGAATGACTGCTAAGAGTAAATATGTCGGAGACTAGAAAAAGTGTGGTCTATAAGCAAAGGGGAAGAAATCCAAAGGGCAGTCAAACACAGGATCAAAAAGTGTGCGACTGTGTGTTCTAAAGACAGGTGTAGCCTGCGTGGGGTGTGGTTGTGCTGGACTAAAGGCCTGTGGGAGCCACCAGGAGGAGATAGTTGAGAGGGTGTTGGTTTGGAGGTCAGGCCTAAGAGCCCCTCGGATTTGCTTCTGGGAATGGTTCCTCTGGATAAAGGAGGCTTGGGCTGTGGTCAGCCATAACTGACCCACTAGTAAGATTAAGAACTTTGTGGTGGGGCTGGGGTTGTGGCTCAGCGGTAGAGCGGTCGCCTAGCATGTGCGAGGTGCTGGGTTCGAGCCTCAGCACCATATAAAAATAAAGGTTTAAAAAAAAAAAAAAGAACTTTGTGGAACTCTAGCTGTCTGTCACAGATCTGGTTTCCTCCTCATGCTGTCAAGGACAGTGGGACTCTTCTGGTTCTTTTTTTTTCAGTACTGGGGATTGAACCCAGGGGCGCTCTACCGCTGAGCCACATTCCCAGCACTTTTTGTTTTTTATTTTGAGACAGGGTCTAGCTAAGTTTCTCAGTGTCCAGAGTGGTGCTTTAATAATTACTCGAAGGCGGATTGTCTTGGAATGCAAGTGTGTATTTGATCGCACCAATCATCAAACACAAAGCTAACTCAGTTCACAGTAATCAGACAAAGCAAGCACACCACAATCCCAGGGCAACCGTGAGTCCCAAGGTACCTCGGATGCCTCGCATGCCTCGCGACTTCTCTTGGCTTGAGAGCAAACATTGTTTCTGTCCAGTGGTTTTCTCCGGCTGATGGTTGGACGACAGGGAATGGTGGAGTCAATCCAGGGATGGACAGCAAGGTGGCCAGTCTCCACTCTGATGCAGCAGGACAAGTGGTTTAAATGGTTTCCAGTTAATATCCATTGGTTGCACCCAGAGGGAGTCGTAACTGGATATGCCCATGAAGTAACCTTGGTAACCATGCATTACTTGGCCTGTCTCTAGATGATAGTCCTTGTCATCACATCCAGACATTGCTGAGCATGCCTGTGGCCAGTGCTCCTTAAACTCAGGCTGGCCTTGAACTAGTGCTCCTTCTGCCTCACCCTCCCAAGTAGCTGGGGTAAATGATGTGTGCCACTGCAGCAGGAAAAAGTTGTACAAGTGGCATGAATACTTTAAAGGCTTTCAATACAACAAGTCACCAGGATCTGCTCCCACTGCTGTGAGGATTTGAGCATTCCCTTCTTTCCACTCTCAGAAGAAAGAGGGTATGTTTTGATCACCTGTGAAGTTGGACCATGAGGCAGTGTTTTTCAAATGGTGTAAAAAGTCTGGGAAACAACTCATCCTCTTTGGAGAACTGAGAAGTCACACTGTGAGGCAAAGAAAGAGAAAGGAAATTTTTTAGTTTATATTTAGTTAAATAAACCTGTTTAGATAGGGAAAGACTACTTGACTTGCCAGTGAGTGCTCCTGCCCAGAAACTTTTTCCTTTATTCTCAGTTTGGAAGGTAGCTTTTTACAAAGGAGATTAATAGTCTTTTCAGATAGTCACTTTTCGGTGCCCTTGCTTGGCTAGGCCCCCTTTCCCGAAAAGCTTACATTTTAGGCCAACTGGATTAATATGGCAATTAAGGAGTCTTAATAAGCTGCAGGTGTTTTTTGGGTTTTTTTTGCGGGGGGCGAGAGGAGGGGGGCAGTGTTCTGGGTATTGAACCCAGAGCCTTGGGTATGCTAGGCAAGTGCCCTACTGAATACATTCCCAGCCAGTAAGCTGCAGTTTTTGATTCCTTAAGCTTTTGTTTTTGTTGTTACTACAAAAATTTTTTATTGAGGTATAATCACATACTACTTCACCTTCCACAAGTTTTTGTTATTGTTGTTGTTATTGTTGTTCTATGAGATAGGGATTGAACCCAGCACTTTGTGTATATTAGATAAGTGACCTACCACTGAGCTATCTATACCGTAGCCCTAACTTTTGAGATTTGGAAAAATAAAGGTATTTAATTTTTGGTTGGATGGTTGAATTCTTAAGTTTTAAAATATATGCTTAGGCTCAAAAAAGTTAACTTTTGCTGGGCGCAGTGTCACACACCTATAAACCCAGCTACTTGGAGGCCCAGGCAGGAGTATTAAACATTTGAGGCCAGCCTAGGCATAGCTTAGTCATTTCATTTTAAAATAAGAAAGGAGTGGAATGTAGCTTAGTGGTAAAGTGTCCCAGGGTTCAATCCCCACTACTGCCCTTTTCTATTTTTTTGTGGTACTGGGTCAATTCTTTTCCAAATGTATTTTGCCCTGGTAGATTGGGGATATAAATGCTAGATGACAGGTTTCGATCACTTTGTTATTATGTTTGCTTGCGTCTTTCACACCTAATCTCCACCTTTTTGCAGGGGGTACTTGGGATTGAACCCTGGGTGCTTAACTATAAGTTACATCCCAAGTGCCCCCATATTTAAACAAACAAAAAAAAAAATTGTAATTGTAGATGAACAGGATGCCTTTATTTTTATGTGGTGCTGAGGATGGAGCCCAGGGCCTCACACATGCCAGGCAAGTGCTCCACCACTGAGCCGCGACCCCAGCCCCAAGAGCACTTCTGTCACTGGAAAGTTCTTCACATTTGTTCCTGCTTAGCTCACCCACCCCTGTGGGCAGCACTGTTCTGATTTCTGTCTACACAGATTAGTTCCACCTATTCTTGAACTTCATATTAATGGACTATAAGAGTGGTTGTCCTTTTATGTCTCTGTTCTTTTGTTCAAAAAAATTTAGATTATTTATAAGTATTAGTCTTTTACTTAATAGTGTTTGTGGTATGAATATATGATAATTTGTTCCATTGATGGGCACTGGATCACTGGTTATAGGTTTTAATACACTTTGGGGGGATCCTGGGGATTGAACAAAGGGCCTGGCATATGCTAGGCAAGTGCTGTACCACTGAGCTGCACCCCCAGCCTTTGCTTGCAGTTTTTAACTGAGGTGTATAAAAGTTGCTGTAAATTTTTGTTTTGGATACTTGCATTTGGATACTTGCATTCATTTTTTCTTGGTCCCTCATTCTTATGTACAGTTACATTGTATATATGTGTCAAAGTTTAATTAACCAATCTCCCATAAATGGTCGCTTGGCTTGCTTTCATTCAGTCTTTGCTATTTGCAACAATGCTTCAAGCAGTGGCTTTGATTTAACTTATTTTGTATGTGTGCAGGTATGTGTGTAAAATAAAAACTCAGTGGAATTGCAGGATACATGGGTAAATGTACTGGAAAAGTTGTGAATGTCAGAAACTGTTCATCACAGATATCATTCCATTTTTTAGCTTCACTAGCATGTATGAGAAGCTACCTGTGACCCTATGGCCTTGTTAGAGGATAGTACTTTTGCCAAAATGATAGGAAAGACCCAGTGTACTAGAATGGGCTAGGTTATGCTGTGGGTCCTGGTAACTCCTAGAGCCTCAGTGGTGGAAAGAAAGAGGTTATGTATATTGCTCCCTGGAGTATTGGTGTAGGTAGGTGGGGTGGGGAGGCTGGCTCCTCCTAGTCACTTGGATACCCAGAGCAGCAGCTGCTGCTTGAAACTTGGAGGATTTCAGGCCGTTAGAGAAATGTTTGTCCTGGAAGTACATGCATGTTTTTTGTTCACAACTTGGTTGACCTAAGCTTATTTCATGGTCCTACTCCTTCAGAAGGTATCCAGCAGGAGAAAGGCCCAGTAAATAGCACTGTTGATGACCACACAAGGCACCTGCATCTAGTTTTATTTTGTGTTTTCATTTATTATTATTATTTTTTCTTTGTGGTCCTGGGGATTGAACCCAGGAATGCTTTACCACTGAGCTACATCCCCAGCCCTTTTTATTTTTTATTTCAAGACAAAATTTCACTAAGTTGCTCAAGCTGGCCTTGACCTTGAGATTCCTGCTTCAGTCTCAAGTAGCTAGGATTATACGCCTGTACCATCGCGCCCTGTTGTTTTAGCTTACTTTGTGCTGCCACAACAAAACACCTGAGACTGGTGGCATAGTGATCATTCTCACAGTTCTGGAGGCTGGGAAGTTCATCAAGGCTCCCGTATCTGGTGTGGGCTCCATCACTGTGCCCTCACATGGCAGAGGGTGGGACGGCAAGGGACTCTGTCCTTACAGGCCAGAAGAATGAAAGAAGAAGAAGCCACCTGGACTGGGGGCATTAATCCCTTCATGTGGGCAGCACCCTTATGACCTGACCATCTTTGGTAGTCTCTACTTCTAGACACTGGCGCTGGGGATTAAGTTTCCAACACATGGATTTTTACATTGTTTTAATTTGGCAACTCTACCTTAAGATTCAGTATCTGATAGGGCTTACTCTTGCCTTGTACTTTTAGCAGTTTAACATTTGCATTAAGTCCACAATATATGTGTGCTTGGTTTGAACAATTTTTGTTATAATTGTGTAAGATTTATGACCCACGAGAATGCAGCATAATCCCAGGACATGTGGAGAAGCAGTGGGTGGTGACTTTGGTGCTAGGGGTTGAACCCAGGGCTCACAAATTGTGGTAAGCACTTGCTCTTCCTCCGCTCTTTTTCTTCTTTCTCTCTCTCTCTCTCTGTCTCTCTCTTTCTTTCTTTTTTTGACAAGCAGGGGTGAACAGCTGAGTTTGTTTTTTCCCTTCTCAATTTGAGTTCAACTTGGCGCAAGGAGCAGGGCCCTCTGCAGGTGCTGGAGGAGGGTGTTGGCAGCCTTTAAAACTCTACTTGACTATTGACCTGAATTCTTTTCTCCTGGAGGACTTTTTTTTTTAATATTTATTTTTTTAGTTGTAGTTGGACACAATACATCTATCTATTTATGTTTATTTATTTATTTTTTATGTGGTGCTTAGGTTCGAAACCAGGGCCCAGGGCCCAAGGCCTGTGCTCTACTGCTGAGCCACAAACCCAGCCCTCTCCTGGAGGACTTTTTAGTAGTTAATTTGCTTTGGGGAATTTTTCTTTTTTAACTTGCTCAGAGAAATTGAATTCAAATGAAAGTTCCTAATGTAATACTATTTAACACGCATAATTTCTAAAGTGATAAGTGTCTTTTTGTATGCCAATGAGGTTGCTCAGTGTTGGTGCTCTTGCATAGCCTCCAGATGGGGCTGGCTGACTGGGGAGTAGAAGTTGGAACTTTCGGCCTCACCCCCTGGCTTCCAAGAAGGGGAGAGTAACAGTTGAATTGATCACTGGTGGCTGGTGAGTTCTTCCATCCTGCCTACCTAGTGGAGACGCCATAAAAACACAGGGCAGGTTCACAGAGCTTCAGGGCTGGTGAATGCTGCCAGGTGCTGGGAACTGGTGCACCCTAATTCCACAGGGATAGATGTTCCTTTATTATTATTTTTATGTATTTATTTTTATTTGTTTATTTTTATGTGGTGCTGAGGATTGAACCCAGGTCCTAACTCGTGCAAGGCAAGTGCTCGACTGCTGAGCCACAACCCCAGCCCACCTTCATTTTTAGTTTTTTGGTGCCGAGGTTTGAACCCAGGATTGCTTAACCAATGAGCCACATCCCCAACCCTTTTTTACAGCATCTCACCCAGTTGCTTAGGGCCTCGCTAAGTTGCCGAGTCTGGCTTTGAACTCGCAATCCTCCTGCCTCAGGTTTCTAATCCAAGTTCCTTGTTATTGACCTTTACATACTTCATCACTGTACCTCTTCATTTGACTGATCATCTGTGGCCTTTACAAAGTCTCTTGTAATAAACCAGTAAGCATAATAAAAGTTTGCTCTGAGTTCTGTGAGCCTTTCTAACCATTAAAATAGAGGAAGAGGTTATGGGAACCTTTGATTTAAGGCCAGTTAGGAGTGCTGTAGACTTTTGGTTGGCATCTGAGTGGGCAGTTTTATGGCAGAGTGCCCTCACCCTAACTCTGGTTATAGTGTCAGAATTGGATCTTAGAACACTTTGCCACATCAGATTTGGTCAGTGTGGGAAAAGCCTGTGCATCTGGTATCAGAAGTTAGAGTGGAGAAAAGCACTCTTTCTCTAATGGTGTTAGTTATTAGCAGTGAGCGGATAGGGGCTCTCACGTGACCTTGGTTCTTACGAGTATTAATATTACACAATTTAATGATTGGATAAGTCAAAACACCTTTCATGACTGTTTTAAATTTGCATTTCTCTGGAGTTGAATATTTTCCTCTATAATTTTGTGTGTGTGCAGTTAGTTTGCACCTGGCCCCCATGTGTGTGTGTGTGTGTGTGTGTGTGTTGGTATTGTGGATTGAACCCAGGGCCTTGAACAGACAGACAAGTGCTTTACCATTAAGCCACATGCCCAGCCCTTTTTTAAAATTTTGAGACAAGATATCCTTAAGTTGTCCAGGCTGGCTTCAAAGATGGGATCTTCCTGTCTCCGTCTCCTAAGTAGCTAGGTTTACAGACCTGTACCATTATGCTAGCAAGCTTTGGATGTTTTTAGTAATAATTACATTAGTGTTTTTACTTAATTTATTGTTGAAATTATTCTACATTATTTGGGTGTTTTAGTAATTTTTAGTAAAGACTATTTAGAAATTAATATTAGTATTTCTGAATTGGTAGCTAATTTCTCTGAAAAGGAAGCCTACTGATTAGAGTTTATCCTTTTTATCTTTAGCCTACTGACATTACCCAATGAGCTTGCTAATTAATGACTCTCAAGTGACTTGATCCTGGGCATCCTTCCCGCCCCCCATATTTCATTCTGGGGAAATATGAATTTAGGATGCCTACAATTCTTGTGTGCCTGTGTTGTAAGAAATGTTAATGTGCTCCCCCAGTTAAATAATACGCGGATAGGTAGATTTGGAAGTTTCATATGCCCATTTACCCTGTTTAAACTCTAGTTGTTTTTTTTGTTGTTGTTTTGTTTGATTTTGCAAGTTGTTGCTGATGGAACCCAGGGTCTTGCATATGCTAGGTTAGCACTCTACCACTAAACTACATCCCCGGCCCTGAACCCATGTTCCTGTTGGTAGTTTTATTAGATTCTGGTTTATTCTTTTTTGTTTCTTTCTGATCAAATGAGCCAGTACATGTCTATTTTCAGATTGCCCACCTTCCTCATATGAACATAATGTACTATAGATGCTGTTTAAGACACTAAAATACGTTAGTGTTTTTACTTAATGTATTGTTGAAATTATTCCACATTAGTTACATCTCATTTTTTTGTTTGCTTGTTTTACAGTTGTCTAGTACTCCATTGTGGGTTTTGCTGCATTCTCTGTGTTTGAACATTTGGGTCATTTTAATGTTTTGGGTTAAGTGCTAACTTAATGCTATAATGAGTAGCCCTAATTTAAATGTTTTTGCATTTTGTTTAAGTATTTATGTTTTAGAAGTAGTTGGACACAATACCTTTATTTTATTTACTTTTGAGGTCCTGGGTTTGATCCTCAACACTACTTAATGAGCGCCCTATCCCTGAGACACAATCCCAGCCCCTGTTTTTGCATTGTTAAGGTTATTTTTTTGGAGAATTAATTGAAAAGAGATTTTGAGGTCAAAAGATAGCCTTGTGTAGGTCTGTCAGAGGTTGCGAAATCCCCCTCAGCCAAGCCCCAACAGTTTCCATTCCCAACAGTAGCGCACGCTTGCCTGTTTCGGAGTGTCTTTTGCTTTCTCAGTTTGGCTAGTTTATTGATGATAAGTAGATGACAGATTATGTCTTATTGTAGTTTTAATTTGCTTCTCATCAAGAAATTATGGAATTTTTATTTTTTAAATTTACATTTAAAAAAGGCAGCTTTATTGAGATAATTCATGTACCATACAACGCACCCATTTGAGGTGTACAGTCTAGTGGTTCTCAGTATGCTGTGACACTACATTGGCACTTGCTGTTTACACACATGCGCAGTGCTGAGGGTGGACCCAGGGCCACCTGCGGGCTGGGCACATGCTCTGCCATTGAGACACATTCCCAACCACCTAAAAAAGCAGCTCCATAATAACCATTTTTAGTCATCATTTCTTTCCCCTGTCCCAGGTATTTTAAAATTAAATAATATTTGTTGTTTTCTTCCCTATAGACGAAACTGCAAAGGAAATCCAAATTGCTTGGTTGGCATTGGTGAGCATATTTGGTTAGGAGAAATAGACGAAAATAGTTTTCATAACATCGATGATCCCAATTGTGAGAGGAGAAAAAAGGTAATCCCTCATTTTCTAAGTGATTGCTGTGTCATATTTCTGGGTTTTTGTTTCGCCTGTTATTAAAACCATTTCAGACTTCATATTACTTCTTTGCTTTAAGATAGCAATGGGACTTCGCGACTCTGAGACACTCGAGTTGGACCAGTTCTGACTGTTATGCTTTTGAGAGGGAGCTGTGCGGTCTGTTAGCCTTTAGGAGTTTTAATTTGAATACACATTCTCTCTTTGCTTAATTGCATGTTTTATTTAGAACTTAAAATGTCCTTAAAGGAGATGCTAATTTAAGGAATAAGCTCCTAGAAATGACATAACTTTGCTTTCTAGGGCTTATATTTAAGTTAGTTATTCTATGTATGTTTATATAAAATAATTTTGTTTTAAAAAGGTCGATATTCCTAATCATAAAACTTGGCATTCACAAAACAGCTGTCATATAGCTATTTTGTTTATTAAAAAGAATAATTCTGTGTAAAATTGCGGATTTTTCAGTCTTTGTAAAGAATAAGAGCCTGTTCCCTTCCCCCAATCCCAGTCTCCCATACCTCATCTCTAATCTCCAGGATGTAAAGGAACTGATCTAGAAACTTTGTTGTCCTACTGAACTATGGCAGTTCAGGAATACAGCAAATAGAAAGGGTATGTCACGCTCAGAGCTGGCCTTTTCTGGACCCTGCTGCAGTACCTGGGTGTGAGTGGCTGGAGCAGTCCATGCCACCAGAGTCTCTTCCCCACCACAGAGGTTCCCTTAAGACTGCTTGCCACTAGCTGTGGAGGCTGTATACCATGTTGGTTGGGGCAGTCTTAAAACTCTTTAATCTGAAAAATTTTAAATAACGCTCCCTATAGACTTTTTGTTTAAAAGGGAATGAATATCGTAATCTTATTTCTGCAGAACTCATTTGTGGGCCTGACGAACCTGGGAGCCACTTGTTACGTCAACACATTTCTTCAAGTGTGGTTTTTAAACTTGGAGCTGCGGCAGGCCTTGTACTTGTGTCCGAGCACCTGTAGTGACTACATAATGGGAGATGGTGTCCAAGAAGAGAAAGGTGGGTTGGGATTGGGAGGGGAGTGTGCCGGCCAGGGCCCTTCTGATCCAGCTGAAGGGAGTGAAACCAAATGCCAGGACATGGCAGGCGCCAGGCTCCGTGCTGGGTCCTGTAGAAATGGAGTCGGAATTCAAGGTAGTTTCCCTTCTCCCTCTCTTGTGTAGAGATCATTTTGACATGAAAATGGTTACTGTTCCAATTAAGGAAGCACATTTGGTTATTCTTAGTAAGCTTAAATCTATAGATTTTCTGTGTAGTACTCTGTGATTATAGTCTGTTAATTTGTAGTGATTGGTAAAAATTAGTAAGGCAGAAAAGGTTGTTATTCTGTTGCCTAGTTTGACAAACTTAATAAATATTTCAGTGTAACCACAGTCCTTGGGCCTCATTCCCAATTGGCTGACTTAAGTGAAATTCTCTAAAATTAAGATTAAATTTATTAGCCATGGCAAAACCAACCACTGACATGCTACTGTCCTCGTTGTAAATTTGGCAGAATCAGTTTCACTGTTTCTACTGGAACCACAAACTTATTTGCATGCACAGAATATGAATTATTTTTGAATGGTATTGCTTTAATGCTTAGAGATTTCCTATTTGAGTTGGCTTTCTGAAATGAATTAGATTCTTCTCAAAGATGGAAGGCAGGGCTGTGTGTTTTAAGATTATGTAGGTCTGGGGGCTTCACACTGGGAATTTCAACTCGTGCCTCCCAACTCCAAGACCTGTGCTATCGTTTTATCTTCTCTGAAAGAGGTGCATGGCCCAAGTCTTTGGATCCAAGACAGAAAGCAGGTTTCTTATGCCCATGACATCATGCAGCCCCATAGATAGTGGTAATAGTTTGGTCTTGGTTAATAGCAATCTTTGCTTCAAAACATGGTGCTCAAAAAAAATTCTTTAGGGGAAATTTTTTTTTTTAAAGGTACCAGGGCTTGAATTCAGGGGTGCTTTAACACTCAGCCATATCCTGAACCCTTCTTTATATTTTACATAGTGTCTTACTGAGTTGCTTAGGGCCTCACTAAATTGCTGAGGTTGACTTTGAACTCCTGCTCCCCTTGCCTCAGTTTCCCAAGCTGCTGGAATTACAGGCATGTTCCACCACACCTAGCTCAAAAATTCTTTAGGACTTATGTTATAGATGAGTGGTATGTTTGCCTAACAAGCTTGGGTTTGATCCCTGTGCCAAAGAAAACAAAAAACAAAAAATTTGTAGCAAAAATTACCAAAGTAATTTCTTCAAGGTTTCATTCCTGTAGTTGGATTTTCTTTTCTTTTTCTCCTTTTTTTTTTAAATCTGGAGATTGAAAACAAGGTCACATCCCCAACCTTTTTTGAGACGGTCAGTCACCCTAGTCCTGCTAAGGTGCTGAGACTGGTCTGGAACTTGTGATCCTGCTGCCTCAGCCTCCTGAATAGATAACATGTGCCACCATACCTAGCTAGTTCTGCATCTTTAAATCTGTGTTCATAGTATTTTATTTAAAGTAGTGGTGTAACCTGGTACAGTGGCACATACCTGTAATCCCAGTGACCCTGGGGGCTGAGGCAAGAGGATCACAAGTTCCATGCCAGCCTCACCAACTTAATAGCCTCTTAGCAATTTAGTGAAATCCTGTCTTAACAAAAAAAAACAAAAACAAAAACAAAAAAAAAGGCGTAATCCCAGAGGCTGGGAAGGCTAAAACAGGAGGATCACAAATTTAACGCCAGCGTTAGCAAAAGTGATGTATTAAGCAACTCAGATCCTGTCTCTAAATAAAATACAAAATAGAGGTGGGGATGTGGGATGTGGCATGTGGCTCAGTAGTTGAGTGCCCCTGAGTTTAATACCCGATACACTGCCCAGCACGGTGGCACATGCCTGTGATCCCAGCTACTTGGGAGGATGAGGCAGGATGATCACAAATTTAAGGCCAGTATGAGCCTCTTGGTGTGACCCTATCTCAAAAAGTAGGATTGGGGATATAGCTCAGTGATAGAGCATTCCTGTATTCGGTTCCCAGCATCAGAGAATGAAAAACACAAAAACATTTGAAAATTCTGGAGTATGCTTGTGTATTTTTATGTATGAAACCAGTTCTGTGTAGTTCAGACTGGTTTCCTACTTGTGATCTTCCTGTCTAAGCCTGTTCAGTAGCTGCAATCAGATCACCAGCACTCATCACTGCACCAACCTGGGATTTGACCTTTTTCACTCAAGTGAGCATTGTGTATTTGAGGTTCTTTTAATTATTCCATTTGTGGCACCACATTAATGAGATTATTGGAAAGTGTTTGGCCATCATATGCTGGTTTTTGATACAAGAATGGATGTCTCAATATGATTTGATACTCTAGAAAGTCGTCATTATTGGTGTTAGTGGTGTAACCATGTATACAGCCTCTTCCCTTAAAGTGTGTGTGTCTGTGTGTGTTGGGGAGAGGGTGGGGGGATGGGACCCAGGGGTCTCAGCCCTTTTTAATTTTTGAGGCAGGTTCTTGTTTGCATCAGATGGCCTTGAACTTGCCATCCTCCTGCCTCAGGTTCCTAAATTGTTGGGATTATAGGCCTGCACCACGGTGTATAGTTTAAATGTAAGGGTGTTTAATTATGTACTCAAGTGGAAAGGAAGTAGGACTTTTAAAATAGAAAGTAGCAACTTTTAATAAATAAACTTCTTTTCAATAGATTATGAGCCTCAGACAATTTGTGAGCATTTGCAATACTTGTTTGCTTTATTGCAAAACAGTAATAGACGATACATTGATCCGTCTGGATTTGTTAAAGCCTTAGGGTTGGACACTGGGCAACAGCAGGTAAGGACTTTATTTACTTTTTAATATTCTGAGAAATCTTTAAAAAAAAAATTGTGTGTTTTTTTTTTTGTTTTGTTGTTGTTGTTATTGTTGTTACTGGGATTGAACCCAGGGGCACTTAACCACTGAGCCACATCCCCAGTCCCCATTTTTATAATTTTTTTTAGAGAAAAGGTCTTGCTGAGTTTCAAAGTGCCTTGCTGAGTTGCTAAGGCTGGCTTTGAACTCAAGATCCTCTTCCCTGAGCTTCCTAAGTCACTGGGATTACAGGCATGCACCACTGCGCCTGGCTCTTAAGTGTTCTTTATAATGCTTTTAAGGGAAGATGAATTAGGACATTTTTAAAAATTGTGCGGTGGGGCCCGGGGGTATAGTTCAGTAGTAGAGCTCTTGCCTAACATGTATTAAGGCCCTGGGGTTGATTCCCAGTACTGCCAAAAAAAAAATTTACATATTCTTTTGTATTTTGAATTAATTGACCTGTTACATAATCCATTACATTACACATTATAATTTCATTTCTGAAAATTCACGTGTACAAACTGGTTCCACATGGCAGGTAGTTCTAGTTCAAAAGTGCTAACTTGAAAATATCAGTAGTTTCTGGAAATTTTTTTACCATTTGTATTAGAGGTTGACAAGCAAAAATACAGTATTTGTTTTCATTAATCCAAACTTGTAGGATGCCCAAGAATTCTCAAAGCTTTTTATGTCCTTATTGGAAGATACTTTGTCTAAACAAAAGAATCCAGATGTGCGGAACATCGTGCAGCAGCAGTTCTGTGGGGAATATGCTTATGTAACTGTGTAAGTCTGTTTCAACTTCTCATGGTACATTTTCTCCTAAGACAGTTGCTTGTGTTATCTGGTTTTCAGTTCAGGTCCCAGGTGTAGCTTTCATGGGTGATCATGGGACCTGGAATATTTATAGTCATATGCCTCCATGGGAACCCATAAGTAAACCACTAAGATAATTGCAGTTGAGCCATCCAGGTGTTGGGAACTGTAACTGGTTGGACTTTTGCCATTTGCTTTATGGCTGTGTGGAGTGAAGCAAGAATAAAATGGGCTGGATAGAACACTCAGAGATGGACACTACCTCTCTAAAAATTTCCGGTCATGCAATTCATGGCCTTACTACTTTTTGTTTTTATGTAATTTTTAAGTATGTGTTGTACAAAATTTCTATGAAAGAGAACTAATTAAGATACGATGCTTCTTTCCACCTTTCTAGGATGTACTATAATAAAACATGATTGCTTTCCTCACTCTGATCTTAATTTTGTCACTCTCATTTTATTGTAGCTGCAATCAGTGTGGCAGAGAGTCTAAGCTTTTATCAAAGTTCTATGAACTGGAGTTAAATATCCAAGGCCACAAACAGTTAACAGATTGTATCTCAGAATTTTTAAAGGTATTCACATTTTGGCATTTATTGTTTGTTTTTTAAATGATGTTCTGAATAGTATTTAAATGTATTATGTCAGTCTTTTTGATGTAAGAAGTTCTGTGATGATCTAAAACTTTAGATAAGGTACTGAAGCAGGCTGCATCTTAAAGTAATTTTTGGCTATTACAAGTCATGCATAGTATGTGTGTGTGATGGGGATATCTGAACTTTGTGACCATAAAATTGATTTACCTTTTCATGTCATGAGAATGAAAATGCATTAAATGCAAATATTTTATATCAATGATTATTTACATGGAGATATGAAAGTGGTTCCCTTTTGTTCTGAGTGGAAAACTAAGAGGAAATCTTTGTTACAGGTATAAACACAGCTTATTGCATAACTAATTTTTCAAGTGCTTTACCTACTTCGCTGCCATATTTGTTAGCATGCCTGAAGTAATCATCTTTGATACTTTGTATCAAGCACTATCTGAGCTGTTGGGAATGACAGTGGTGAACAAGCCAGATACAGTTAGCCTTTATGGAACTGGCAGCTCAGAGCCATGAATACCAGAGAGGGTCAGGAAAATAAATTTAGATAAGATATATTATAGTGTGTCAGATATGCCTGTGGATTGAGAACAGCAAGGAGTCTGGGGTATGGGGGTAGTGAGACAAATAAATAAGCACAGGGAAAATGATAGAAAAAGAGTAATCGAGGTAGCTAAGGGTTGTAGCAGACAGACCCGAGTAGAGAAGAGTAGACCCTTTTCAGGACTTTGACTTTGAGATACAGGTGCCCTTGGGCTTATAAGCACAGGAGTGACACAGTGCATTTAACCAGACCATTGTAGGTGGGGTTTTGAGAATGGGGTGGAGGTGGGGGCCAGGGTTTGCTGAAGAGCTGATGATAAACACTATTTGGCTTTACATACATATTCAAAGTAGAGCTAACAACACTTGAGCATTGAGTATGGAGAGAATGAGTCATGGATTACAAGGGTTTGTGGGCTGATCAGCTGGGGAATGGAGTTGTCATTATTGGGATGGGAGGACCAAGGTGGGAATAGGGCTGGGAAAGGAGCTAGGAGCTTCTAGCTAGGGCTGTAGCTTAGGCGGAGAGTTAGCCTAGCAGGCACTCTACCACTGATCCTGGTTTCTGCTCCCCCGAAAGAAAAGTTTTGACCTCATTAGATTTAAGAAGTGTAGTTCTGGGGAGAAGTCGGGGTGCACAAAAATCGCTGAGGGAGTGGAGAAAGGTGAGGGAACCGGCTGAGCCACCAGGGGTGTAGTTAGAGGACGGTGGGTGAGTGTGGTGTCCTGGAAGGCAAGTGAGGAAAGGAAGGGCATCAGTATTGTACTAATCTGTATCAAAGAGCTGTTATAGAAATGTATAGGAAAATTTGACAAAGAAAAAGGGCTCAGTGGTTAAGCATGCCCCTGGGCTCAATCCCTAGAACAAAAATCAAGCAAAAACACACCTCACTGAACCAAACCTTTTTTTTTTTTTTGCATTCTTGGCTTAATCTCATGAACCTGATTTAGTAATTTTAAGCAAATATATACCATTAAATATAATTTCTGCCCCCTTTTCACTATTTTTAAGTAATTTCGCATCAAAGTACATGGGACACTTTTTAAAAAAAATTACCTAGATTTTTAAAATCACACGTTGGATATATAAGCACAGGTAAAACTAATATGTCATCATCTTGATCAGGAAGAAAAATTAGAAGGAGACAATCGATACTTTTGTGAAAATTGTCAAAGCAAACAGAATGCCACGAGGAAGATCCGGCTTCTTAGCCTTCCCTGCACTCTGAACTTGCAGCTGATGCGCTTTGTCTTTGACAGGTGAGAATGGGCATGTTGGAAGTGCATGGACTGAGATAGACTTGTCTTGGGCAGGATGATAAATGGGGGCAAGTGAAACTCTGGATTAGATTATGGAAGTTACACATGGATCTCTGTGATTTCAGAGAGTTAGCATGTTATGATTTTATCATAAAATTCTTTAAGCCAATTATATGTAATCAAGAACTAGAAGATTAGGGGAATCTTTTTTATCCTAAGAATTATTAGTAAAAACTGCAGTGAACTGAATCACCTCTGCATTCCTTATTACTGTCAATTTTAAGTAATTTTTTTTTTACTTACTATAGTAACTTCCACTTCCATGAGGATATGTCTTTCATTTGTATTTAAAATCAAGGCAGTTTTGTTCATATGCACGTTTTATACTTTTCAATTTATATTTGGAATCAGTACTTTGCATTGATACCTTTTTAATCTGTTAGTCATTGTTTATGCAATTATCGAATTGTACAGGCTTTTATGCAAGATTGCTAAACGAAACCTAGCTACTATTGAGTTTATTAAAATGACTTGATAGAGCTTATTCATTGTCTTCTGAGTGTTTTAAATATAACTGGCTTTCCTCTTTATTAGGCAAACTGGACATAAAAAAAAGCTGAATACCTACATTGGCTTCTCAGAAATTTTGGATATGGAGCCTTATGTGGAACATAAAGGTAATATATTTACCAAGCAGTAAAAATTATGAGGGAGATTAGAGCTTGTAATCTATATTCTGATAAATATTGAGTAACAATTTACTGGTAATTTCTGTTTGCTAATCTGTCTGGGAACAGATGTTTTATGAGGTCAGACAAGATGTTATTTTCCATTTTCTTTTTTTATTTACTTATGTGGTGCTGAGAATTGGACCCAGTGCCTCATACATGGTAGGCAAGCGCTCTACCACTGATCCACAGCCCCAGTCCAGTTATTTCCATTTTCTATAAGTAAGCACAGAGTAAACATTAGGTGGTTCATCAACACTGACATGATTAAAGGCAATTTAATTTGTAGCCTGGAATCACATCCTCTTGGGGGCCTGAGGCAGGTGGATGGTTAAGTTGAAATCTAGCCTGGACAACTTTGCAAGACCCTATGTCAAAATAACAAATCAGTGAGTGGTTGGTGGTAAAGCTTAGTGATGAGGTCTCCCAGTTCAATCCACAGGACTGAGAAAAACAAATAATTTGGAAAAATGGAAAGGGTATTTTACTTATTTCTGAATCCACGCTTACTACCTTAGTCTGAATATTGTTGTCTGTGAGTCCTCATAAGAGTTTTATGCTTACATTCACATTTGTTTTCGATTTTTGGTGCTGGGAAGCAAACTTCGATCTTCACAGGTGCTAACAAGCACTATCTACACCCTTAGTCCCGTTCACATTTTGCTAAAGAAAGAAAGAAACAAAACCCGCTTTATCAGAAATGTTATGTGGCGGGGCTGGGGATGTGGCTCAAGTGGTAGCACACTCGCCGAGCATGTGTGAGGCACTGGGTTCGACTCTTAGCACCTCATAAAAATAAAATCAAGATATTGTGTCCACCTAAAACTAAAAAATAAATATTTTTTAAAAAAAGAACCGTTATGTGACATAGTTCCAGTGTTTCTACTGTAATTCCTCATCTTGTAACTGCTGACATGTCCTGGGTTGCTGTGTATAGTTTGAACAAGAACCAATTTTTGCTCCTTTTTGTGGGGAGGGTTCTATTTATCTTATCAGGCGGATGGTTTCTGTTAGAGAAAACATCTTATACTTTCGTTGCTCTTGCCTTGATTAGAAGGACCATTTTTCTTCTAACTTGCTCTTACTACTAATGTAATTTTAAAGCATCCAACAAATTCTCCTTTGCCCCCCAGAAGATTTAGAGGCAGCTTACAATAGAAATAAGCAGAAAAAAAAAAACTTTTAAAGAAATTGAAGTTTTGGGGAAGATTGTGTTGAACAAATAAATAAGCTTTCAGATGTGATGCTCTGTCAATACTGTGGTTTAAATTTTCCACATGCACAGAAGGAAATTGCTACAAACATTGCTTCTTGGCCTCATTGTTGTTATATTCATTGAATGAATGAATATGGCTCTGGACACTTCACCTAGTTTGCTTCTTGTCTCCTTTCTTCAGGTTATTGTGTGGAATTAGGGAAGTCTATTGGGTTATTGGCTTTTAGAGTCCAGAAATTGGTTGTGAAATCAGTTTTGGCTTGACTGACTATACCAGGAACGCTCTACAACTGAGCTGTTCCCCTAACCCTTTTTATTTTTTGTTTTCACATAGTCTTTTTTTTTTTTTTGAAAGAGAATTTTTTAATATTTATTTTCTAGTTTTTCAGCGGACCCAACATCTTTGTATGTGGTGCTGAGGATCGAACCCGGGCCGCACGCATGCCAGGCGAGCGCACTACAGCTTGAGCCACATCCCCAGCCCCTTCACATAGTCTTAGTTGCCCAGGCTGTCCTTGAACTTTTGCTCTTCTTGCCTCTGCTTCCTGAGTAGCCGGGCTTAAAGGTGTGCATCCCTGGACTCTATTTTTATTTTGTAGTGCTGGGGATGGAACCGGACTTCACTTAAGCTAGATGTATTTCTTGTTCTGCCATCAAGGTAATTTCAGCCCCGCTTTCTGTCGGTCCTGACCCCCCCCCCCCCAATTTCTTTCAAGCCAGTGACCAAACGCAGGGACACTTAGCAACTGAGCCACATCCCCATTCTTTTTTTTTTTCTTTTCTTTTTTTGGAGACTGGATCACTAGGTTGCTTTCTGCTTCATTAAATTGCTGAGGCTGGCTTTAAACCTGTGATTCTCTTGCTTCATCTTCCTGAGCTGCTGGGATTACAGGCATGTGCCACCACGCCTGGCCTCTTTTTCTGGTTCTTAATATGTATTTTTTAGTTTTAAGTGGACACAATACCTTCATTTTATTTTTATGTGGTGCTCAGGATCAAACCCAGTGCCTCACACATGCTAGGTGAGCTGTCTACCACTTGAGCCAAAACTCCAGCCTTATTCTGGTTTTTAATAAAGCATATGTTATCCTTTTTTTTCCCCTTTTTGTATTGGTTATTGAACCCAAGGGTGCTCCAACTCAGCTTATCTCTAGTCCTTTATATTTTAATCTTGAGACAAAGTCTCACAAAGTTGCTGAGGGCATTCCTTGAGTTGTTAGGCATGTGAACCTCTTTTCCCAGCCTCGTAAATTATTGGGGTGACATGTGTGCACAACTGTGTTCAATCACTGCCCAAAATTTTTTGGCAGGGTCCAGGGTGGTAGGAATTGAACTCAGTGGCATTTGACCACTGAGTCATATCTTCAGCCCCTATTTTGTAATTTATTTAGAGAACAGAGTCTCAGTGAGTTGCTTAGCACCTCCTGACTGAGCCTCCCAAGTCTCTGGGATTTTAGATGTTCACCACCAAGCCCGGCTATTGCTAAAATTTTGATGCACACATAGTGTTTTCTTGAATAAATCACACGTATAACATAAAGGCTGTAATCTGCAGGTTTTATTTATTTAAAATGGCATCAGAATGTAAAAATCTTATGAAGAAATCTCAGTGCAGATTCACCATAATTCTCAATGTTTTCTCTTTTCTCGTTTTTTTTTTCTCCTGAATTAAAATTCCATTGGAACTTCTTGCTGTAGGATGAGAGATAGCATTGACCAAACAGTGTCATCTTGTATCTTTTCTAATTGTCTTGCCTACACATGTTTATATTTTATTTTTTCCAGCTTTATTGAAGCATAATGGGAAAATAAAATTGTATGACCTTAAGATATACTGTCTTATGATACATGTGTTTTGTGAAGCTATTATTTAGCACCATGGAGTTAATTTACATGTCTCATCTCCCATGCTATTTGAGATCCCTGGAACTTAATTTTATCATAACTAGAAATTTGTACCCTTTGAGCAATGGCTTGCCTGTTTTGAAAGCAGTTTTTCTTAATTACTTCCCCCCAGTCTTTTTGTACATTTATCTTTTAATGATAGTCTTCTCATTTTACTATTACATCTGATTGTTGTGTTTTTTAACCAATATTTGTAGCATGGAGAGTAGCAGCAGTTTTCGTGGTAAGTGTGTAGCACAGCTAGGCTGCCGGGTAACTTATCAACCCTACTGCCCAGAAGACATTGGTAGAATTTATAGAGGGAATGGAGATCCCAAGAGCAGGCTGTTAAGATGCTGTCTTCTACGTTACTTTGTAAAACTAAAAAGTTTTTTTTTTTTTTTAAATCTTAGGTGACATGCGTTGAATTTTGATAGACTCAAGGAATTGTATTCATCACAATTCATGCTTGCATGTAAGAAATATTGTTAGCTGACATTTCTTTATGTTCTCTCTCCTTCTGTAGGTGGGTCTTACGCCTATGAACTCAGTGCAGTCCTCATACACAGAGGAGTGAGTGCTTATTCCGGCCACTACATCGCCCATGTGAAAGATCCACAGTCTGGGGAATGGTATAAATTTAATGATGAAGATATTGAAAAGATGGAGGGGAAGAAATTACAACTAGGGATTGAGGAAGATCTAGGTAAAACCTTTAAGTTGTGAGTGCCCTTTTAAAATATAACTTATTTTTTTTTTTTACTGGAAATATTTGTGATACATTATTATGGCCCAAGATTGTCGTGGACTATCAAGGATATCTGCATTGAAGTGTTCGTAAAATCACTGGAAGTTTTTCTTATTAATGTCTGCTTTTAAAAGAAAACTTGTTTTGCTGTAGAGATGGTTCCATAATATCGTTTTCAGGAAAACTCAATAGCAAATAATTAATTTTTCTCTTACCAGGTTTATTTCATGGGGCAGGTAAGGATTGTGGGAATTAAGCTGAAAAAGATGAAGAGTATACTCAATGTTGTAGGATTTGTTGTTCTTTTCCTTGGGTCAAGATATTTAATTCTGGGGGAGAGGGCTTCATTCTTCCTGTCGAGTGTGTTGTCCCTTCTCAAGTGTGATGTGGTGCCTCTGGGGAGCCAGCTGCCTGTGTTGTGCAGTGGCCAGATCTGTGGAAAAAAGCTCCTTGCACTGCTCTCCTTGTCTCCATTGTCTTTGGCCAAAGTACCCGTTTACTTCCAAGTTGTGGACACCCTTTCCAGGTAGAGCCATCTCACCCAAGCTTTTCGGCAACTTCTCCTCATCCCTGTCATTTGGGTTGAGGAATCTGAGCAGGAGAAAAGGAATGGGAGTATGCCTGAGTCACCTGCCACTACTATTTAATGGGTTAGAGCCCGATTTCCTTGGTGTCCACAGGGAGGAGCATTGCAGTTAGGGTGCTCTCAAGGCATATGATTGTCTCTGTGTCTACTCAGGCTCTGACTACATTCTGGAGAAGGACTTTCTAACTTTAAATCACATTTACATGCTTATAGACTTTTCCCAATCTTCCTGTTTTACATAGGGAATACTCAGTTCTTAATAATCATTATATATATTTTTAAAATTTTTTATTTTTTAGCTATAGATGGACACAATACCTTTATTTATTCATGTGGTGCTGAGGATAGAATCCAGTACCTCACATGTACTAGGCAAGCACTCTACACTGGGCTATAAGCCCATCCCCCATTTATATACTTTTTTTATTGTGGGATTCTTCCTGGGAACACAATTGAGTTATATCTTTGTAAGTATGTATGCCTCACTTTTCAGTGTGGCTTTTTTTTTTTTTTTTTTTAACAGAACCAACAGGATATCTGTGTGTGTAAGAGAGAAAGAGAGAGAATTTTAATATTTATTTTTTAGTTTTTTCGGCGGACACAACATCTTTGTATGTGGTGCTGAGGATCGAACCCGGGCCGCACGCATGCCAGGCGAGCGCGCTACCACTTGAGCCACATTCCCAGCCCCTTCAGTGTGTGTTGTTTTGTTTTTTGATCCAGAGATCGAACCCAGTGGTACTTAAACACTGAGCTGAATCTCCAGTCCTTTTTAATTTTCATTTTGAGACTGGGTCTTGCTAAGTTGCTGAGGCTGGCATTGAACTTGGAATCTTCCTACCTCAACCTCCCGGATTGCTGGGATTACAGGCATATGCTTTGGCACCCAGCTATTTGAGTCTTCTTTAATACTCATTTTAGTCAGAGAGTTTTACGATTAAAAGTCCCTTTATGTTGTCCTATCTTCTACATGTAGGTAGTCCTAAAATGTTAGAAGTTAGCTCAGTGGTAGATCACTTATTTTAGCATGTGTGATACTCTGGGTTCAATCCCTGGTGCACAAAAGGGAGGAAAAAAAATGCCTTCAACATTCATTACTGTATTCCATCCTGAACTTGTTTGAGTTATTTTATATTCTGTGTTATAGAAGGTAATGATGCTCTTCAGGTGGAGACGAACATTTTCACTTTCCTCTGTGTGCTCCCTACAGTAGTATAGTGCTCTTCCAACTTTTTTACTCAGGTATTATGTGGAAGAATGGTGAACAACTTTAGTTTCCCTTTGCATTTTTAAAAATCCTTTATTTTTCACCATAAATTTAAGTAGTTCTTAAGAACCTGCTGTGGACTTTGAATGTTTTAGATTCATGTTAAAGTATCTTTTTACAGTGCCCCACCACAATGATGAACAAATAGACTGAGGGCATTCTAGTTAAGTCTTCTTCTGTTTTTTTTTCTACCTCAGCAGAACCTTCTAAGTCCCAGACCCGAAAACCAAAGTGTGGCAAAGGAACGCATTGCTCTCGAAATGCATACATGTTGGTTTATCGGCTGCAGACACAAGAAAAGCCCAACACAATGGTTGAAGTTCCAGGTAATCCCTTTCCTTGGATCATACCAGGAATGTGTTTTGGAATGACATCATCAAAGGTTAATGATAAGCAGAGATTCTTTTTATTATGATAAGCTGTTTCCATGTTGTAAATGTTAGTGAAATGAAAGAATAATTACAAAAATTTTTTTAAAGTAGTGAGCTTTTGAAATAAAGAGCCTTAGGACTATTCCATTACCTTCCCCACCCCCACTCCAAAGAAAGGCAAAAGCAGTCTACAAAGGTAATCAGGACTTTGGGTTTTATCTTGTTCAGTTTATAGAACAAAGAGTTACTAACTGCCCAAGGCAGTCTTCTGTTGGCTTTCCTAGTTCTGTGCCAACCTCTGTGGCATCATCCGTTTCAAAGTGGTGTTTTTGAGCCATTTGGTGGTTCTAGGTGACTGGCATGTCATAGAGAAGTAGGTAGGGAGCAGGGGATATAGTTTAGTTGCTAGAGTGCTTGCTTTGCATGTACAAGGCCCTGGGGTGTAATTCCCCGCACCATACACACACGCACACACACAAGCACACGTAGTAGTAGGTAGAAGGGGATTTTTCTAGTGTTATTGACTGTTTCTACCAGAATGGGAGACCATAGTAGGAAGTTGTCTCAAAGCTTTAGCTGATACTTGATATCTTTATCCACATTACTACCTGAATTATAAAGTTGTTTTTTGTCTTTTTGTTTTGAATAGCCTTTCTTCAAGAGCTGGTAGATCGGGATAATTCCAAGTTTGAGGAATGGTGTATTGAAATGGCTGAGATGCGTAAGCAAAGTGTGGATAAAGGAAAAGCAAAACACGAAGAGGTTAAGGAGCTGTACCAAAGGTTACCTGCTGGAGCTGGTCTGTAAGATATTCTAGGACAGCACTGTTGTCATTAAGTGCCTTGTGTTGTTTATGTTCACAAAAAATGTATCTGAGCAGACTTTTTCCTGCCCTTTCTATACCCCACTTAAGCAGTTTATACGTTTGAAATTACTATGTAAACCAGTAATAACATGATGTGTAGCATTCCCTACAGTTCTCATTATCATGTACTTTAAAATTGGGAAGCTGTTAATAAATTGTAAGGTGTAGGCCAGCACTCTGCAGGCGTGACTTCTGTAGATTTTTCCACTTGGCGAGATATGCATTTGTTTCTAAAGACATATCTAATTGCATTACTCTGGAAGCAGTTTGTCTGTTTTGTTTCTTTGCATATTTTGTGCCCTAATAGTATTAATAGGCATATTTTTATGAGTATGATTTTTATAGTATTTGATTAATTTGAAATTTATTACCAAATGTTACAAGGGGGATAGAATAGTTTTCTAGTTCATTGATTTCTTTAGATTAGTGCACATAATCCAGCCATCCTTTTTTACTGTTTATCCAAATGTATGCAGTGTCTCAAAAAGGAAACCAACCTTTTGAAGGCTAACATGCCTTTGGTTATAAGTTATGTTTGTCATTTCACAGACAGGAGTTCCCCATATTTAATTGTAGCTGATGGAAGGCAACTTAGTTCTAGGCAGCTTGCACTTATGGTTTTCTCTTTTTGATCTCTTAATTTTTCAATTACAGTTACATCTTTAAACAAAGATGATTACAAATTGCCTTAACAATAGCTTTTTAAAAATCTTTCTAGGGGCTAGGGTTTAGCTCAGTGGAAGAGCTCTTGCCTAGCATGCGCAAGCCCCTGGGTTCAATCCCCAGCACCTTAAAAAAAAAGTTCTTAAAAGTTCTTTTCAAACTGCTTCTTCATTTGATTCTGACCCTTCTTTGTAACCTGTTACTTGAACGCTGTTCGAGGGTTGGGATTATCCTAAAGAATTGGACTGATAATTCAACAGGAAATTATTTGGAAACGAACCCATGATTCACACCTCTAAATTTATCCGCCTTGTTCAAAGGAGTTGGGACCTAGAAATCTGTTTTCTGAACTTGATTCACAGTTTCCTGAATTCTGCACAAGAGAAAAAGACTTCCTGGATCTAAAGTGACATGCTGTTGTGAGGGCTGGGGGTGTAGCTCAGTGGTAGACTGCTTGCCTGGCTTGCAAGAGGCCCTGAGTTCGATTCCAGCACTAAACAAAGAAAAAAGAAAGAAAGAAAGAAAGAAAGAAATGCTGTCAATATTGTGAACCACTCTATAAACTATACGGTCCAAAGATGTTATATGTCAAATTATCACTGTGCTTCCCATGGCTGTTTTAGTTAGTGTATAAGAACCTGTGCTTATGTTTTTAGAGTATTTCTCCATGTTATCTACACTTTTATCAACTACAAGGTTTATATATATATTTTTTGTCCATTAGTAATAATTTGCATTGTGGGAAGTTACGTTGTCCTTAAAATGATGTAAAAATCTCAAAAGTCAATGACCATGGTTTTGTGCTGCCAAAGTCTTTATTATGCATTTTCTAAATCTTTGTGAACATATTTTTTAAAGGGCCAGTTATCCTAATATCTCTGAGGATATGAACCCTTTGGCTCTTGTTATTTAATTATTTAGTTTGAAACATACTTAAATTATTTCTAGGTAAAGTGTTTCAAATATTTTTGGTACTGTGACTGTTCAAATATCTTTGATACTGTGATTGTTCTAGGCTTGTATCTTTCCAAAAGAAAATTTGTTGCATTCAAAAAAAAAAATTTTTTTTTTTAACTTTGGTTCAGAGAGGTTTTTGTTTTGTTTTGTTTTATTTCCCTTCAGTAAATGTTTTAACAGTTGCTCTCCTGGTTCAAGCACTGAGATGACATACAGTCTGGTATCCTCACCTTGACCATGAGAGTTGACTCCTTCCTGGGAGTTGGCTGCATGCCTTTGGAAGGCAATACTTTAGCAGTTGACTGAATGAAAAATACTAGGGGCCACCTTTGAGAGCTTTGCTACTGAGTCTTTTTTTTTAGGGAGAGAAACATTTGTAGTATAATAATTTTGCCACAAAGTCTGTCTTATTTAAATAAGCCTTGTGCTGTACCCCTGTTCTCAGGGACACTCTTGGAGAGATCCATACAGTTCTTAAAAATAAATTAAAAATGGAAAGACCTTGTGAACTCAGCCACTCTTCTTTCATGGGTCCCCCAGCACACTAAAATGAAATCTGGAAAATGGCTGAGTTAATAATCAGTGTGGTGTTAGATCACAGTTTCTGCTCTCTTCTGTTCTTACTATAAAACCATGCATACTTTTTCTAAAACTTTGTATCTTATATTGACCTATTTAAAATCTAGAACAATAAGCTTTGTTCGGAAGTTTTCAATAGGTCTCTAACGGGGGATTGGAAGATGTTAAAAGTACCTGCCTTTTTGACTCAAAGATGTTTAGGGTCATCCTGGGCCTGGATTCCAGCAGATACCTCCTGGGAAAGGAATTACATACACTTGAATTTTCCTATATTTCTTTTCCTTATAATGAGTAGTTTCTGATGGTTTTATTCTTTAGTTGGCAAAGTAGACATTGCCCTCTCTTCACTCTCTCTAGCTTGGGTAGACCAGAACATCTAGTAAATTTTCTTGTATAGTTGCTCTGTATCATAATCTGATTTACCCTTCTTTGAGAGTCTTCAGATGACTCATAATTTTAATCTATGTGATATACCTGGGGCAAGATTATAGATACTGAGCCTTTTATTTCCCTCTTAGTGCTCATTTATCTTTACATTCTTGAGATATACCCAGTGTGCTCTGTCCTTGCAGGTTAAACTGCATAAATGACAAATAAAAAATTGGAGGTATTTAGAAAATAATTGATCTTACCATGTTATAAGATGCCAGAACTATGTGACCTGTACCACATCTTAAGGTCTCCTGGTTTATATGTTGTGTGAATGCATAATTAACTTTTCTATATCTCTTTCCTTCCAAAAAGCTCAAAATGCTTCATATATCTTATCTTTTACACTCAACAACATCCCTATGAGGTAGGTAGAAGGCAGGTATTATTACCTTCATTTTACAAATAAAAGACCTGAAGCATAGAGTTTAAGTGACTTGCTCAAGTTCAGTTTCTCATTGGCAGAACTTGGATTAGACTTTGGTCCCAACAGGAGGTCCTGTGCTCTTCCTCCAGTGCCTATCTTAGAGCCTCCCAGTTGAAAGCTCCTTGATGATGTCCAGTTTTAGCTCAGAGATCTGACAGTTCCACATTTTGTTTTTGTAAAGACTGACAAGTCTACAGTGGAAGTTAGTTTTCTAGACATATAACTCTTAGAAGTGTAAAGTTGGTCAAAATAGCTTTGTATTGAAGCATATGTCCCTCAAATCGTACCAAAAGTAGCATCTAATACAAACACGTGAATTCAACCTCTGTATGTTTTCTTCTATGTTTTATGCTGGGACTCACTGGAGACCTTTGTAAGTAATCAAAAGCTGTCCCTTTATTTTTAATTTTGACTTTTAGGGAATGCTGGGATTCCCTTTCTCCAAATTCAAATTCGTTTTGAGATGTTTGGTTTTAAATTTTTGCAACTGAAAAATTGATCATAATTCACTTCCAGTGTACTTTACCCTGGAGCTTGTTGAAAATGTTACTTTCTTGAAATAATAATGAGATGAGTGGATCATGACATCAATTTTGAAGGGGGATATAACTTTTTTTAATTGACACCAATATTATTTTGGATGCAGAAAAGTCCAGTAGTTGAAATAGGCTTGTAAAATGTGGTTGTAACTGAGGAGGACGATAATGGTAACTTGGAGCTCAGTCTTGTTTCTTTTTTAATTTTCAAATGTATATCACGCATTCGTGAAAAGTGTTTATAAAAGTAATTGATGAAATAAACCTAGTAAGGGATGAAGTTGTGTAATTTATGAGCCAGTGTGGAGCATGACTTGTAGTTTCCACACGAGGGTATCCTGATCAAAGCTCTGCTGTGCTACGAAGCAAGACACTTCTCTGTGTGGATGCGTCTTGTAGAATGGGGTTAATAATACCAGCCGATCTCATAGGGCGCTGTGCAGACTCTCACACTGGCCCCTAAAGCAGAGGAGATGATTAATTGGGGCTTCGCCTTGCTCCTTAGACCACTCCGAGCAATGATCCTACTGATTTTGCTAACTTTGGACAGTGCATTGTCTTTTGAGGAAAGTGACTATATCTTTTAGTACAAACACTGTAAAAATACATAGTGTCTTTCTGTTGCTTTCTTCCTCAGAGCCCTATGAGTTTGTCTCCCTGGAATGGCTTCAGAAGTGGCTGGATGAGTCGACACCCACCAAGCCTATTGATAATCACGCTTGCCTGTGTTCCCACGACAAGCTTCACCCTGACAAAATTTCAATTATGAAGAGAATATCTGAGTATGCGGCTGACATTTTCTACAGTAGATACGGAGGAGGCCCAAGACTAACTGGTAACTCCAGATTTCTTTTCAGCATCCACAGTTCACGTGGGCCAGGCACCGAGGTGCACGCCTATAATCCAAATGGCTAAGGAGGCTGAGACAGGAGAATTGCAAGTTCAAAGTCAACCTCAGCAAGGTTGTGAGGCCTTAAGTGACTTAGCAAAAATAAAAACAGGCTGGGGATGTGACTTAGTGGTCAGTCGCCCCTGACTGGTTCAATCCCTGGTATAGAAAAAAAGAAAGAGTGCATGTGGGCCTCATGAATTGGGGTCTGGTGATTTGACACAGTTAGACCAAGTGTTCCTATAATTTGGAAGAAGGATTTGTGAAATAAAGTAGATGTTTAGCAGTGTTATTAGAGGAAGTTTATATGATGCCCCCTCCGACCCCCACTGTACCAAGTAAATAAAATCGGACCCTTTAGAGAAAACTGCCTTGTGGTAGTTTGTGGGTTTCCATTATTCTCTTCAAAGTATTTGAAATTTTGGTCGATTCTATATCCCAGTCCCCCCAGGCTCTAGGGGATTTCTGACAGGCTGTGGAGTGGTACTCAGGTAACCATCTACGCTGCTGGTTGTTACTTAGTTTACGAGTAGCAGCTGCTTGGTTTTACCTTGAATGGTGGAGCTCTGTGTAGCCAGGTGTCTGTGACCTCTTGGTTCTGCTTACTTTCCTTGAAACATTTTATTTTCAGTGAAGAACTGGCAACACTGGTCCCTCTGTAGATTATAAAGGAGGCACAGCAGTCTCCCTCTTTCTGAAGTAAATGCTGTTTTCTGATTGTGTACAACTTTCTTTCCTTTTTGGGGGGCGGTGCTGGGAATTGAATTGAAAACTCAACCTTTTCTGGATTTTACTTAGAGACAGTCTCACTGAGTTGCTTAGTGCCTTGCTTTTGCTGAGGCTGGCTTTGAACTCATGATCTTCCTGCCTCAGTCTCCTGAGCTGCTGGGATTATAGGTGTGCGCCACTGTGCCTGGCTATAAGTTACTCCTAACTGACATTTAACTACAGACTTCTGTCCTTATATACACACCTGGAGTTTTGCTTTCTAAATTTCCATTCTAAATCTGGTGAAATTAATAAGCTGTTCAAAGGAACAAAGAGCAATGGAAAAGTCTTTCCATAGAATCACATTTCATATGATTCCTTGAAGTTTTGCATATTTTAGTCAGGCCCTGTTTCTTTTAGTATTCTCTGCTTAGAGGATCACCTCTATACAAAGGTCCTTCTGTTTATAGTTGTCAGATGTAATGACTTCCCTCAGCCTTAATTATTTGATTATCATCAAATTTGCATCTAAACCTTGTAATGTATTATACTTTGTTTTTAAGTAACTAGAGCAAACTAAAACATTTTGTCTCTTCATATAGGTAACAGTTGCTGTCTTGAAACCTAAATCACCAAAGTAATTTAAGATACATACCCGTGTGCTATATTGCCAAAGTTTGTCACAGTTTAGAATCCCCCTGTTTATGAAGTGTCTATAGCCTTTTCCTAAGGAAGCATGTGTGAATGAAGAGTTTCTTTTCACTCTTTCTCGCTTGCAGTGAAAGCCCTGTGTAAGGAATGTGTAGTTGAGCGCTGTCGTGTATTACGCCTGAAGAACCAGCTAAATGAAGATTACAAAACTGTTAATAATCTTCTAAAAGCAACAGTAAAGGGGTACGTTGCACAGCACATTGATCATGGTAAACTGAAAATCTAGAAGTAATAACGAAGCATCTTATTTAAAAAAAAATGTTTGGGTTTTCAAAAGAAGGTTGAAGTAGATGGCAAAACTAGATCAAAAGTTAAGTTGTGCAGTTATTAGTGGCCTAGTGACAACATGAGTGTCAAGTCAGCCGCTCTTTGCGGCTTCCATCCACTGGGGAGGAAGGAGCAGAATGTGGCTCTGAAGCCCTGATGGGGTGGGGGCTGCTCAGTCCCCTTCTTCTGTGAAGCCTGTGAAGTGGCTGGTATTGAGGACCCCTGTGGGAGGCTGAAGTAGGATGGCAATCACTGGAGCCCAGTGGGGCATCTCATCAGAGAAGGTCAGCACATTGGAGTATGCTGGGCCCCACCTATAGGGCACCTTTGTGCTCAGGGACATCATTAATGGATGGAATTTTGATAATTGAGAAGTAAATTAATTTCTCTCCAATGAAGATTAATATAGTTGACTATCTTGGGTCATTTCACAAACAGCCTGCTGAGTGATGTGCTGTGGTGCAGGCGCAGTGGAGTTCTGTGCGGCAGGTGGAATGCACAGCTGTGTGAATAGGAGTAGAACCAAGTAAAGAATGTGCCTATGTTATTGGCTCAATTAGTATAAATGTAAATAGGAGGTAGGAGAAGTAGGATAGGATGGAAACAAGCTGTTGGATACCTGCAGGTCCGTGTAGTGAGGCCTGAGTTGGTCAAAAGGAGGAAGTGGGTTAAGGAAAACTGCACCGCAGCTGATTTTGAATGGGATTCTTTTTGGGGCGGCCTTCTCAGACCCAGAATGGAGGAGAACATTAGGATGATTCTAACATTCACTATGTTCCACAGCACTGATGGATTTTGGGTGGGGAAATCCTCCTTGAGGAGTTGGCGCCAGCTAGCACTCGAGCAACTAGACGAGCCAGATGGTGAAGCAGACCAAAGCAACGGGAAAGTGAACGGCAGCACCTTCAGTAAAGGTACCGCGGGAGCTCATTGTGAAATTAAACATGTCTGTTTATGGTAAAGTTGGTTTAATACCCATCTATGTAATTTGAAGACTTTTTTTTTATTTAATTCAATCTAAATATCTCAGAAAGAGGCAAGGGCAAATAAAAAGTTTGTTCTTGGTAGGAACTGGGAGTTGAACCCTGGGACCTTTTCCATTGAGCTATATCCCACAGTCTTTTTACACAGTCTCAATTACGTTGCCAAGGCTGGCCTTAAACTTGCAATCCTCCTTTCTTAGCCTTCCCAGTCACTGGGATTAAAGTTGTGTTCCACAGTGCTCAGATAAATAAGAGATATATAAACTTTTGAAATTCAGCAGACTCCTTTCCATGTGGAATTCATTTATGACCAGTTATGCTTGACATTGACCCAGCTCTAGGGAGTCTGTTGCATATTGCAAAGGCTTTATCAGTTCAGTGCATTTTAGTTTCTGGTTTAGGTGCCACACTCATGGGTTGCCCTGGTCAAGAAAATGCATGTGAACTTGTGCGCTTTCCACTGGGGGAGAGAGCAGCTTTCAAATAGCTGTTTGCTTGTAAGTTCTTCAGAGACACTTGAGAAATCTGAAAATGTTTTCAAATACGAAATTGTGCAAATAAAATCATTAAATTTTATTTTATAATAAGCACTTAGTACACAAGAACACAGTCACTGTAAATAGAGGGGTTTTTGTGGTAATGGTGGTGAGGACTACCACCATTGAGCCACATCCCCACCCCTACCTATCTTGTATTTTATTTAGAGAGAGGGTCTCACTGAGTTGCTTAGTGCCTTGACATTGGTGAGCCTGGCTTTGAATTCATGATCCTCCCTTCTCAGCCCCCTGAGCCTCTGGGATTACAGGCGTGCTCCACTGCACCCTGCTAAATAGTAGCTTTTAATAACAGTTCTTACAGGCACACCTGTGCACCTCTCCCTGTCACAAGCACACCTATGCACCTCTCCCTGTCACAATAATGTAGTTTTTAAAAAATATATTGGTTGAATTTCATGGAGTGAATGTATTATATTTATTTACCCAACTCTGTTTCAGCTTTTTATAATTAGTATGTGAAGATCAGAAGTAGTGTATTCTTATACCTATATTTTTGTCACATTTTCAGGTTATTTCTGAGATCAAATCCAAGAAATTATTGGATTAGAAAATTGCTACCTAGTGGGCTAGGAATGTAGTTCAGTTGGTAGAGTGATTGCTTAGCATGCATAGGGCCCTGGGTTCAATCAAAAAAGAAAAGGAAGGGGTTGGGCTGTAGCTCAGTGGTCAAGCTCTTCCCTCGCATGTGTGAAGCACTGGGTTCAATCCTCAGCACCACATAAAAATAAATAAAGATACTGTGTGTTCATCTACAACTAAATAAATATTTAAAAAATGAAGGAAAGAAAGAAAAGAAAATTGCTACATTCTGACACATTGGTACATGTTAATGAGTCTCCTTCATAAAGCATATTAAGATTTTGTTTCTGTATCCTTTTTTCAATGCAATATAGCAGTCACATTAATTTTTATAAGTCTGACATAAGAAACTGACTTAGAAGTGTTGAGATTTATGTTTTTAAAAAATTATTGAGATTGACTATTTTCTCAGGGGGAAAAGTTAGTTACTCATATTTGTGTGTGACAACAGTTATCTGGTCACATGTTTTGTTTGCCTGTCTCCCTCCCTTTCCTTCTCCCTCCTCCCAACCTCTCTTCTCTGTGTGCCCCCCCCCAGGGGGTGTGTGGTTTGTTTTGTTTTGTAATACTATGGATGGGACCCAGGGGTGTTCCACCACTTAACTGCAGCCCTAGCACCCCACCCCATACCCCAAGCATTGAACCCAGGACCACTGAGCCACATCCCCAGCCCTTTTTAAGTATTTTATTTTGAGATAGGGTCTCACTAAGTTGCCCATACTGACCTCAAAGTTACGATTCCTTTGCCTTATCTCCTACAGAGGACTCTGCCTGGTTCTGCTTGAGTTTTTTTTTTTTTTAAATATTTATTCTTAAGTTTTAGGTGGATACAATATCTTTATTTTACATTTATGTGGTGCTGAGGATCGAACCCAGTGCCTTGTGCATGCTAGGCGGGCACTCTACCACTGAGCCACAACCCCAGCCCCGTTTTTTTTTGTTGTTGTTGTTGTTTATTTCCTTTGCTTTTGTGCAGTGATTGGATCAAATCCAGGGCCATGCATGATAGGCAATCATTCTACCACACTACTACACCCATAACCACATTAGAGGTGTTTGTTGGTTAGCAAGTGGTCTTTGCATGTATAAAGAGTATTTTATTGTGATCTCCAATACTCAAGATTTCTTTATTCATGGTCCCAATGTATACAACTATAAAATTTATTCTGAGTCTGCTTTAGAAATACAGATTTCATCAAGGACTATTTTTAAAAAATATTTATATTTAAGATTTGTTCTTTTTAGATACAATAACTATTAATTGGTAATGCTTTAGTGTGTAGGTAAAGCAGGAAAATCAGATATTGGAAGAGAAATGTTAACAGGAAAAGCAAGCAGAATTTTTATAGTATGTTTGATGTAAAGTTTTTATTTTGTTTGCGTTTGGAGCTTTCTGTTCAATCCATAAAAGAGTAGGTAGGTGAAAATGACATGTCATGAAGATGACTAACTTGGTATGTAGCCCAATATTCTGCAGACTTTAACTAGAATTAATAGGATATGTAAATTATTTTTCACATTGGAAGGCACATTTTTTTGCATAACCTAAATCATTAAAAAGCTAACTGTCATTGACGTATTTTTCATTCCTTTTAAGGGAGAGAAATATAATACTTTTGAACAGAACTGTGTAGGAATTACTTGAGTCTAATTTTCAAAATCATTTAAAGTTCTCTTTGTTCCAAATTGTGCGGAATAGCGTGTCTGCTGCTGTGAACTTTTAAGTCCAGCTGTGAGAGCAGTTACCTGTATTTCTTTTGATTAGATGAATCAAAGGAAGAAAGAAAAGAAGAGGAGGAGGAATTAAATTTTAATGAAGACATTTTGTGTCCACATGGTAAGCTGGAAGCATGTTAGACTGTTATAAGTTTGACCTTAGCCAATTGTAAATGTCTTCGTGATGTCCCCAACCTGTTCTAGGTACCAGGTCCAGTGCAGTAGTGTACTGGATCTGAACCATGCTCAACATTAACATTCTGTTCTCCTGCCTGGCTTGTAAGTCCTTCATGTTTTTTCTTAACCTTGCATAAAATATAATCTCCGGTTTCACCTGTATTTAGAGGAAACCCTAGGGAGCAGATTCTTGACACCTAGTGATGTTAAAAACTTCTGAGTTTGGTAGGAAGACTGTTTACCATGTCTGCACCTTCATCCAATTTGATAGACACAATGCCTTTATTTCACTTATTTTATTTTTTATGTTATGCTGAGGATTGAATCCAGTGCCTCACACATGCGAGGCAAGTGTTCTGCCGCTGAGCCCCAGCCCCGGCACTTGGATTGCCTCACTAAACCTTAGCTTTCTAGGTGAGCGACATTTTTATTTTTATTTGTGGCCCACATAACTAGGTGGGGGTCATTCTGGAGTGGTAATGGGGACTCTCTGGATCCCCAGGCTCAAGTCCTTCTCATTGGTCCACCTTGTCTCCCTATTTGTCCTTTTCACATTAGGCTACAGTAGGAGCACAGCTGTGCAGAGGAGGTGGCTTGAGTGGTGGCAGCATGGGTAGATAGTACGGGAAGGGAGAGCCAAAAAGAGACAGACTTTTTTACAGTGGTGCTTCCACGTCAGTGTTGCCCACCTCAGAGCCTGGGAGGGCGTCGAGAGCTGTGGCACATTTCAGGCTTCGTGCTGCCCAACTACGCTAGCCACAGCAGAACAACCTGCCACTTTCTCCTCGTCCTCCCCTCCCTTCCCTCCTCTTGTCATGTCAGGGTCTGCAGTATGGCCAGAAAGTGAGGCAGCGCCCAGTGAGCTCAGGTGCCCCCTGCATAGTGTCTGCCCCTCAGCGCCCCTGCTCTGCTCCTGTCTTGAGCTTCCCCTGGAGCTCGGCGGCGCTAGGCAGTGCCATACTTGGCCATCTGATATTTCCAAGGGATAGCTCCCAGAATTGAATAGACTTAATCCATTTTCTGACTTTTGTTTTTTAACCCCTCCAGTTTTACATGCCCTTGCCTTCTGGGTTGGGGCAGATGGTCATGCACTACAGTGGGTCTGAACGCTTCCCAATTTTGCTGACTTAAAATTATTATTTTTTAAAGTCTCATCCATCTTTTTTAACCTTAAAAATTTTTGTTACTTCTGTTCTCTTCATTCATTGTTGTAGTTTGCTATATTTAAGAAAACCTCTTGAATGATGTTTCAGGAGGCACTGAAGATAAACATGGTTTTGAAACCTGGCTTTAGGCTGGGGATGCCCTCAGTGGGTGCATGTAGCACGCACAAGGCCCTGGGTCCCGCCCACAGACCCTCACGCATCAGTGTCTTGGAGATTCTTGCGATCAGTTTGTTAGGTTTTGTTTCTTTTTTGTTTGAGTGTGGCAGGTGTGGTCAATCCATGGATATTCATTCCCCTGCGCTCTGGAGGGAGGAGCCTCCTACCTGCCTTGTTTATTATACCTCATTTGCTTCAAAGTTGTTTACTTCTTGTTTGGGGGCTTTTTCATTCCTCTTTGGATGTTCTTTGCCAGTGTTATTATGGTATGAACTAGATTTTATGGGGTGGGAGGCTGTTTATCCAGAATCTAATCTCATTTTAAAGTCTATTTATATTTTTTCCAGAAGCCTTTGAGTATTAGAATATGCAGTTATGTTTGCATCCCTCATGACTAGTTTTATCTTATTGAGAGGTAGTATTTAAAGGTTGGAGTTAGGTAGGCATTTTCTTGAAATGTTACTTAAATGTTTTTTATTGCAGGCTACTAGTCTAAAAATTTGTATATTACATGGAAAAATTGTGGTGAAGTTGTACACATACAATCAGTAGGTTAAATGAGAGGGCAGCAGACTATTGGGTCCCCTCTTGTCTCTGCAAGAATTCTGTTTCTGTCCTTCACATTTGAATAAATCCTACCCTTTAAAAAAGAATATGTGTGTGTGTGTGTGTGTGTGTGTGTGAATATATATGTATATGTGTAAATATATACATAAAGTTAAATTTAGAAACATGGCTAAGTAGAGTGATTTTTTTATTTATTACCATTTAGACTACAGCAAATGACTTATTAAAATACTTTTTGGCCAGGCACAGTGGCTCACACTTATATAATTCCAGTGACTCAGGAATCTGAGGCAGGAGGATCACAAGTTCAAGGTCAGCCTCATCATCTTAGTGAGGCCCTAATAGCTAAGGAGACCTTGTCTCATTTTTAAATAATAATTAACAACAATATAAAAAAGACTTAGGATGTAGCTCAGTCGTAAAGCGCTCCAGGGTTCAATCCCCGGTAACCACCAACCCCCCAAATAAAAATTAACACAAACTTTTGAATCACTAGCACTGCATAAAAATAAATAAATAAGATAATAATTTCAGAAATAAGGATTGTTTTTTCAATTCCTATGAGCAACGCATGTGCTAGGCAAGTGCACTGCCTCAGAGCTACACACCAGCCCTGTGCTGATTCATACGTTAAAATGTGTGTGTGTGCGCGCGCTATTGTTTCTTTTTTGAATCAGATAAGACTATACCACAAAATTTCAAAGAAAGAGTCCTTTTGGGGGCTTGGAGGGGGTGTCCGGGGGGCTGGTGCTGGGCTTAATCCCAGGACCTTAGGCTTGCCAGGCAAGTGTTCTCTTTTTTTTTTTTTTTTGTTTAATAAAAAGGAAAAGGGAACCTTGAAGTTCTTTCTGAATCAAGTTGTACAAGTCTACCTTGATCTTTTTTTTTTTTTTTGGACTGTGTTGTATGTCACTACAAGGGATGTACACTTTTTTTTTTTTTTTGAGAGAGAGAATTTTAATATTTTTTAGTTTTCGGCGGACACAACATCTTTGTATGCGGTGCTGAGGATCCAACCCTTGCCGCACGCATGCCAGGCGAGCGCGCTACCGCTTGAGCCACATCCCCAGCCCTGTACACATTTTTTTAAAAAAACAAATTCCTTAATGATACTTGAGAATAAGGCATTTTGGAGTAAGTGATTTTAATTCAAGAAGTTAAAATGAACAACCTTCTCAGAAAGATTTATAAAAATACATTATAATCTCATTTATCTCCTAATGAATTTATGAAAACAACCATCTTCTCTTGGGATTATTCAAAGCACAGTAAGAGATGAGGGCTAGAAGTAGAGAAGTTGAGTTTTGAGGTGTTAGGATTATGGGGTGTGGTTGAGATGGACCTGTGCGGTTGGACTATGGTATGGTCACATTTCTGATCATCCCTCTGGATATTGCATGGTACGCATTAGGTGTTTAGAAACTCACTGGCTTTATTACTCTTAATGCATGTATAGGTACCTTGCCAACAGGCACAGAGAAAAATGCTTTGGGAAACTTACATGTGCCTGAAGAGAAGTGTGGTTCACTAATTTGTCTCTTGGGAACCGCTGAAAGAATGGAAAACATCACCACAATTAGAGAGAAAGTCCCTGAAAAGCTAAATGTATCCAATGAAGGGGTAGGAGGAGGGTCTGCTAGGGTTTCAGGTTGCTAGGACCTTGGCACTCCAGAGATCTGAGAAAATGCAGGTGTCCATGACTGGTGTCATTCTTGTTGTCTCATGGGATTTTGGAAAGTTGCAATGGTCTTGAAAATAAGTTGCAAATAGCAAATTAGAGCCAGACTGGAGATGGTTTCAGAGTGATCAGTAGATTGCTTGCTTGAATTGGTAACTTAGACCATAGTTCTGTGAGGCCTGCCCAACCGTGACAACCATCATTTCAATGCAAGATGATTTCAGTAACTATCAAATGGTAGTCGATGAAGTCTCCAGGGAACAGTGTGCAGACCTTTAAGTGTTGTGTAGATGAAGTTCTGTGAATGTCAGGGCTCTGTTGTCCCTGCCCCGCCCAACCCCCTTTTATTGCTGCCTTAATGGCAGGGAGAAAGGTTTTAAAATGTATGATTCTTGCCTTATTTACTTGTTTTCTGTCTCTTGATTCTCCAACCACAAACCTAGAATGAGGATTTAAAATTGGAGTCAGGGGTAGCTCTTTGAAAATTAAAGTGAAATAAAAAATCTAGAGGGTTTTTGTTTGTTTTTTGTTGCATGTAGGTGTGCCAGTACCCAAAATGAATCAGATATTTGCAAATAAGAAATAGGACATATGGATTTCTCTAAAGTTCGAGGAATTAGGAAACAGATTTTCTGAGATTTAAGAAATGAAAAATACATTTTTTTATCTTTGTTGTTGTTGTTTTAAACATCAGGGGAGTTGTGCATATCAGAAAATGAAAGAAGACTTGTTTCTAAAGAGGCTTGGAGCAAACTGCAACAGTACTTTCCAAAGGCTCCTGAGTTTCCAAGTTACAGAGAGTGCTGCTCCCAGTGCAAGGTACTGTGCTCTCCACTGACACGGAGGAGCGGCCTGCCGCCCCCGCTGCCCCGCCCCGTGCCCCCCACCCTGTCCCCGGGGAAGTGGGGTGTGCTCCAGTGGGTGAGCAGAGGAGGCCTGCCAGGGCTGTCAGCAGAGACAGTTGATTGCTTCATTCTCTTTCAGATTTTAGAAAGAGAAGGTGAAGAAAACGAAGCCTTACATAAGATGATTGCCAACGAGCAAAAGACTTCTCTTCCGAATCTCTTCCAGGACAAAAACCGACCATGTCTCAGTAACTGGCCAGAGGTATAACACATGCCTCACACAGAAGCCTTGCTGAGGCCTTTGCCAGGACCCAGTGCGTCTCACAGCTGCCCGGAGCTGCGCTCCCTGCCCCTTGTGCAAGGCCCCGTCCGGGCTCTCCCATGCTGCTGCTGGGCAGGGGCTATTTCCATTTTACTGTAGAGTTTGAATAAAAAAACCCACATTGTTCTTTGAGGGGTTTTTGTGAAATTGGGGTGAATTAATGTGTTCTTTTTGTGATTGTTTTTTTTTGTGTGTGTGTGTTCTAGGATACGGATGTCCTCTATATTGTGTCCCAGTTCTTTGTAGAAGAATGGCGGAAATTTGTTAGGTAGAAACCAGAAATTTCCTATTTTCTTTCTTGGAGCTGACTCGTGTTTTTTTTAAGCATTCATGGTTTATGTTTGTAGTACCATTCTTGGTTATTTTTAGTAGCATACACTGAAAATTTTCTTTTAAGTTAAATAATCTCAAGAAATATTGAATTACTAATTACCCTTTTACATATATCTCTTAGTTTTAAATAATTATTCTTTAAGAAATCTTATGTTCATGAGGTATTTATCATCTTTGTCTCTTCTGAATAGAAAGCCTACCAGATGCAGCCCTGTGTCATCAGTTGGGAACAGTGCCCTTCTATGTCCCCATGGGGGACTCATGTTTACATTTTCTTCTATGACCAAAGAAGATTCTAAACTGTGAGTTTCTTTCCTTCTTTTGATTGTCTATTTCTAATGATTTAAAAAATATGTTCTAGAAACATCTCATTCAGTATAAGCAGTCTATTTTAAGAATCTAGTTCACTAAATTACAGTATTTTGGATGTTCTATAGAGTGAACACTTGTCTTTGAAGAGACGGACAGACTATTCCCACAAGGCCGAGGTTACCTGGGCTGTTGTGTGCCCTGTACCCCTTCCTCGCCTGTCTTATTGACCAGACTTGTCCCCACTCCATGCCAAGCTGCTGGTAACCAGCATGTGCCTCTAGCAGACATCTTTTCCAGAATCAGAATCAACATAGTCTTGGTTACAGTTGTTTTTCCTGCAGCTGCCAAGCTTCAGAGAACAGAGAAAGGCTGGGGTTATAGCAGCTGAGCAGAGCTGCAGAGCTGGCCATCTGGAGTTCTAGTGTTTCGTACCAAAAAATTTCATTCTACTCCCCATGTGCCCCCCAGAAGAACTCATCTGAGATTTTGGGTGTTGCCATTTTATTTTATTAAATAATTTTTAATTAACTGTGTTAGAGAAGGTGGTGTGCCTCCAACATTGCCAGAAAGCCATGGGAGAACAAATTGAAAGACGCCAATAAAATATTCCCGAGCTTGGTTGTAGCTCGTGGTAGAGCATGTGCCAGCGTGATAAGGCCTGCGGTCAGTCATTTTCCCCAGGCCCCGAGGACCGTGCTGGATTGGAGTTTATTGCTCTTTAAATTTATTTAAAGGAACAGAGTGTGAATGTATGTTTTCTTCTGTGTTCTTACCCACTTCCCTCCTGCTCCTGTCATTGTAAATGCCAGACATTTAGGAAAATATCTCTAATAATAAAACAGATAAATACATGCTACTGTCAGTGTCAAGGGCACACAATGCAAATATAATTGAAGGACCACATACTTCCTGCTATTCCTGCTTTTCCTTCCTGCCCTTCCTCTCTAGTAATCACTGTCCTAAATTTGGGGACTGTCTTTTGGAATGCATTCTTTGTTTTTTTTTTTTTCTTTTTCTTTCTTTCTTTAGTTGTAGATGGACACACAATATCTTTATTTTATCTATTTTTTTTTTAAATGTGGTCCTGAGAGTCAAACTCAGTGCCTCAGGCATGTGAGGCAAGTTCCTTATCAAGCCCTCAGAATATGTTCTTTTAACAAATAATACATGCAGATAGCAATGTCTTGTGTATTGAGGCCATTTTATAAAAATCATATTTATCCAGCTTGTGTTTTCTTTTAACCATATTGATTCATGTAATATCCACCATTTACTTTGACTGAAGCTGTAACTATTTTGTATAAAAAACCTGCTTCATATCTTTTCCCTGGTTTCTTTGCATTATGTAATAGTGTGGATAACTGTATTTTAGGAGACCAGCGATCCTGTCGTTTCTCTTACTCTCCTTGTGTCTTAATGCATGTTGTGTTTTTTTGCACAGTATAGCTCTCATATGGCCCACCGAGTGGCAAATGATTCAAAAGCTCTTTGTTGTGGATCATGTAATTAAAATCACAAGAATCGAAGTGGGAGATGCAAACCCTTCAGAGAAACAGTATATTTCTGAGCCTAGTAAGTTTTCAAATCCCTTTTGGTTTTGATAGTCAAATGTTGATATTTTAAGGGGAAAGGAAAGACTACGTCAATAATTTATTCTCTACTAAAAATGATGACGATCCTGAGGCGGTTCGGACTATCTAGATGGGGACTACCATGTAACAACTTATGTATGATTGATTATTTGTGGACAGTAAACAGATTTCCTTATTGTCATCATTTGCATAGAACAATTCAGTGGAAATCATTACTAATAGTCAGTAATGGGCAACTGGTCATTTAGAGACATGGTTTGGGGTCTTCAGGCCTTGACTGGTGCCTCTTCACCCACTTCTGCTTTTCTTCTCTTTAGAACTCTGTCCAGAATGCAGGGAGGGCCTGCTGTGCCAGCAGCAGAGGGACCTGCGTGAGTACACTCAAGCCACCATCTATGTCCACAAAGTTGTGGACAATAAAAAGGTACTGGTGCCCCCTGTGGCCATGGCTCATCGTGATCACGCTTGCTTTGTGTTTACAGTGAGAATTGTTTGGGTCTATACCAGTTTAGTACCAGTGCTGTTTGGAATCATGCTTAAAATTGGAATTGTATATGGTTTTAGCTGGTTGTGATTCTGACGTGCATTTACTAAGCATCAGCTGAGGGCCAGGAAAGGTCTTGGTGCTGCGATGCAATGAAAAAGAAGCCCAATGAGAAGGTGAAGACTGAACTCCTAGATCCACCTGAAGACTTCACGAAGCAGTGAGCCTATGAGAGGAAATCTTGCAGGATGGAGAGAGACGCCTGAGGACCGGAGGTTCCCTGTTCTAAAGGGAGAGACAGGAATGAAGGGGCTGCTTGTGTGTGGGGCAGTCACCACCAGGAACCAGCTTCGAACAGGTGTTCCAGGCAAAGGAGGGCTGAAGCATGGAGCCTGGTGTGCTCAAGGAACAGCGACCGCCATCGTACCTAGATGAGTGCTGTCCACTAGAGTGCCTGGTGGCAGAGGGCAAGGTTCAGTGTGAGCTGCGCACACAGTGGCCATAGCCCTGTGCAGCTTTGGAGCACCCAAAATGTGAATATTGTGTTGAGGAACCGGACTCTTAGTTTAATTCATTTAAGTTTAAGTAGCCACAAGGGGCTAGTGGATACCATATTACTCTCTGCTGTTCCCTAGTTAAAGTTTATTCCCAGGACAGACAATGATAAGGAATGTCAGACTGGTTTCTGTATGAGTTTTCCATATGCTGTGGATTTGGGATTTTACTCTTAGATGTCAGTCACTGGAGAGTTTTATTCAAGATCATGGTATGATCCGATTTATGGTTTTTAAAAGTCACCCTGGCCATTGTGTTTGGAATTGTTAAGGATGCAAGAGGACTGAGAAAAGGTAGTTTAGAGGCTCAAGTGTTCCTCTGCAAGGGCAGATTGGATTCTAGAACGTTTTAGTTGTAATGATTAGGGATGGCCCTTGGGTAAATCCTGACCTGGATCTCTGGACTTCTCATTAATTCAATTCCAGAACTGGGGGATTGAAGACCTTAGAATACTATTATTTGATTCTAGTTAGCACTTGTTTTAGAAGGGTAACTTATAAGTTATGCACTAGAACTGCTTCACAAGTTCAAGCAAAGGCCTCCATTTCCAAGTTGCTGAGAAAATGAAGTTAATGAATGTATATATCTCAACTTTTCCTCCCCGAGAAGTTCCTTAAACTTTTTGCAACTTTTAGTACATATGTACTTTGGAATTGAGTGTAAAACAGTATCCGTTGTAGCGTATGTTCCGTGTTTTGGCTTAGTAGCTATCACTGATAGTGTTCTGCCAAAGAGCACTTCAAACACCCTCATTTCTCAGTTCTTAAGGATAATTTGGGCTCCTGGCACTTCAGTTTCAGGGCTTGAAAAGGCTTGACAATCAGTATCTAGCAAGGTATGTAGTGTTTTTGATCTTCTGCAAAATAGCATCATTGTAGAAGCTGATAGTAATATCTGCTTTATAGAGATGTCTGAAACTCACGGTGAGCATGTCAAATTGGAGAATAAGTCATAGGGTTAAAAAATTAATATTAAAAAGCACAGAGAACAGCACAGGATTCTTGATCGACTCTTGTGTCTCTTGTCTCACCATGAGAATTGTATCCTCTTGAAAAAGGTGGCCACTGGTCAGCGTGGCTTCCTCAGCTCTGACCCACTTCTCTTTGTGGTCTTCACACATTCAGGTGATGAAGGATGCCGCACCGGAGCTGAACGTGAGTAGTTCTGAAACAGAGGAGGACAAGGAAGAGGCCAAACCAGATGGAGAGAAAGATCCAGATTTTAATCAAGTATGTGTTGGAGCTGCTTTTCATCACACACATTCCACTGACCTCAGGAGAGCACTCCAAGCCCTGACATCTCTGCCCTGTATGGGGCATTGGTTCTCACACACAAACACGCGCACGCGCCATCCTTTCTTTTTTCTCATTTTGGTGGTTTGCTACAGCTGTCCTGATTTCCCATTGAAGCTGTGGCCCACACCTTCTTCCAGAATTAATACAGTTCTAACCATTGAAAGGGAAAGGCTGAAATGTAATGCAACGTATTCAGCCCTAAAAGAAGACATTTTAAAATAGGACCCATATCGTGGTATGTTGCTTAGTTGTTGGTTATTCACGTATGAAGTGTTTATTTAACTTAGATTCTGATCCATTGAACAAAAGGAACAACAGTGTGAGCAATGGAGTGTGCAGAATGGACTGTCCTGTCTTCATCGAGGTGTTTAATGACCAGATCATCTGATACATTATGCTCTTGTTTGCCATTGTGAGCAACTTCTCCATCATGATTGACGTTTTTTTGTTAAGACTTCCTACCTCTCCCCAGAGAAAGCTGAGGAACATTCCAGGGATTTGTTAAGGGCTGTGTAGGGCTGTTGTGTATGTGTAGCTTGGTTTCAGTTTTCAGGTCAGACCGCTGTGTTCCCAGCATATTCTTAAATATTTTACCTTAAATTTCTATCCAGTTTCATTTTTAAAGAACGAGACACCTTTAAAGCTGAAATGGGGTATTCAAATTATGGATAGCATTCTCTGAAGCATGAGAAGTATTACAGTAGCCATCTGCTGTGTGTCATGGAGCAGACACACCTGGGCTCATTGGCCACTGCTCCTCCCTTTTCCTCCCTGTTGACCAAGTCTTGGCCCTTAGCCTACCAGAGGTGAATTTTCCTTGTAGTTTCCCAAGGGGTGTAAAGGACATGTCAGAGTTTATTTTCACGGCTCATTGGAATCTCATAGACTAACCTTAAACCACCTCTGAAGGGACAGCTGTGCCTGCTGACAGCTCTAATGTTAAAAGTTCTTATACAAAATTTTGAATTTTGAAATTGTCAACTTTGGCCTGTCCTTTACTTAAGTGCTAGCCAAATCCATGCTTTTCTAGCAATGTAAGTTTTTAGTTTCAAGGGGCTACTTTCCTATGATGGGTGATGTTCTTATTAAAATCTTTGTACATGTATGTGTGTGCCTTCTGTTCCTTGAGATTATATACACAAATACTGCAGTAGGCCCACTCTGGGCTTTGGCTTTTCCTTTTCTGGTATTAGGGATTGAACCCAGGAGCATTCGAACACCAAGCTACACCCTAGCCATTTATTTATTTATTTATTTGTTTGTTTGTTTGTTTATGAGAGAGAATTTTTTAATATTTATTTTTTAGTTTTCGGCATACACAACATCTGTGTGTGTATGTGGTGCTGAGGATCGAACCCGGGCCGCATGCATGCCAGGCGCTCATGCTACCACTTGAGCCACATCCCCAGCGTCCCCTTTTATTTTTTATTTGGAGATCAGGTCTCACTAACTTGCTTCCTTGAATTGGAGAGCTTCCTGTCTCAGCCTCCTCAGTCACTGGGATTACAGGTGGGGCCACCACAGCTGGTGGTTATTTCTCTTGGTAGGAGTTTGCTAACCTATTGTCTCCCTTTCTTTTTGTCTTCATCTCCATATACAGTCAATCTTCTAAGTCACTTATTTCCAAACAGATTGTTCGCTTTTTTTACTTGACATATTGAAAATGAGCCCTGGGGCCTGGGGTTGTGGCTCAGAGGTAGAGTGCTTGCATGTGGCACTGGGTTTCATCCTCAGCACCACGTAAAATAAAAAAGAATGATATTTTGTCTTTATTGGAATGTGCAGAATTCCAATATCCACCTGTAAGTTAAAAATAAGTATAGATTTTTTTTAAAAAAAAGCCCAGGACGCACCCAGGACTACCTGTGTGTCGTGATTCAGGACTGTGTCCTCTTTCATCTCTTCTTGCTAGGCAGTTTCTCACTAGCCTAGTTGTTGTCACTTAGTAGTATGGTTCAATAATCAGTGGGAACTCTTTTGTTTTCCAATCTTTTATGGTCTGTTTTCACTGATATATTCTCTGGTAAAGTAGGTATGATCAATACATATACTTATTATTCTTAGTTTCTGTTATTTCAGGATTTACTTTTCAGCCTGAGTTACTTAGAAACTACAATTTCAAGTCATTTAGATTTTGAAAGGCTGATTTTTTTTGAATGTCTAGTTTTATTCATTGTGGTCATAACCACAGCAATGCTTTTAAACTAGATATGGAATTGCTCTCCTCAGTTGTGGATAACAACAGATTTTTCATTTATAAATATGATAGAGAATGTTGGGGAATGTTGCTTTTTGTGCTGTAATTATTTTTTATACTTTATAATTTTCTTCTGTCTTCCTTCTCCTTGTTTGGATGTTGTAATACTGGAGAATGTTTAAATGTTTTTGGTTCGCAAAAAGGATCTCAAGTCTGACCATCCTAGTTTGGGAAAAAGTGGATAGTCCCTGAAAAGTATTAGCGTGTTTCCATCTGCAGATAGCTTCTGCGATTGCCATCATAAATCCTTGCAATAAAAAATGATGCATTTCTGTTTGTCCTTAGTGGAGTTGAACAAATCCCCTTCCTTCTTCTCTAAGCTTGATCAACCCAGTTCCTTTGATGTTATCTGAAATGTAGGTTAATAATACACTTGGTGTTGACTATCACTTAGGTAATCTGGAACAAGGGTACTACTGGCTTTTGTCAGTTAAGGTGGATATAAATTCTATGGCTTTAAAAGGAAGATAATTCTAGCAGAAGCTTTTAGACTATTTAAACCAGTATGTCATCAGTTTTTTAAAATGCTCAGGGCTTTGGTTTGGGGTTGTGTTTTGTGCTTCTAAAGTCAAATAATATATTGTTGTAGGTATTTTTCCTTATATTCTCAAGTGTGGAATTCAGGTTCAATTTGACACTCCCGCCCCCGCCTCCAGCAGTTAAGATTGAGAAGAAGTACTGTATCAAAACACCTCCCCCGTCCCCCTAAGTTCACTTGTTTAATGAATCTTTGACTCATTTGTGTTTGTGTGCTGGGCAAAGGCAACCAAGCCTTCCTGAGCCCTGCTGATGTGCGGCTCCAGAACGCTATTCCTCTGTATCCTGATCAACCTGGTGATGGACATGGGGCAGCTGTGTGCATAGTGATCCGAGACCGCCCTACTTATTGCAGTTATCACACAGTGGAAACTATGGCAACCCTAGTTAGGGCCTTGGTGTTGATCCATTCAGACCTCCTAAATCAGTCCAAAGAAAAGGATTTTTTAAAAATTCTGCTTTCATTCTCTAGTCTGGTTAATAGAAGAATCTTTGCCACATGTTAACCTCTTCTTCTTTGTCTTCTTTTTTTTCCCCTTTGGTAGGGACTGGGAATTGAACCCAGCTGTACTTAACTCCTGAGCCACATCCCCAGCCCTGGGGATTTTATTTTCAGGCAGGGTCTGTCTTTAGAGTCTCCCTAAGGTGCTAAGGCTGGCCTTAAATCCTCTTGCCTCAGCCTCCCCTGTGGCTGGGATTACAGGTGTGTACCACCATGCTGGCCATTAACCTCTTGATGATCATTTATAAGCATATTTTGGATGCCTGGGGTATAGCTCAGTGCTTGCTCAGCTTGTATGTGTCCTTGTTTGATCCCCAGCACTGGGGACACAAGGGCGGAGGGTGGATTTCTAGGACATTTGGCTCTTATTTTTTTTTCCTTCGGTAACTAGAGTCTGCATTAAACCCCATGTATGTCTGTACTTTCTCACTGAACCTTTAAGTAATTCAAAGCTGTCACTATATTTCACTTGTAAATGTTTAGTCCTGCGTATCCTAAAAGTAATGACGGTGTTCTATATAATACTAGTAATATGCTCATAAGAAGGAAATTAGCAAAATGCTCCAATTATATAATACCCATACCTGAATATGTCTGTTTTTTAAACCAGTTGTGCAATCCCAGTATGCATGGTTTTGTGTCGCCATGGGCTGTTATCATCGCTGCCCTGTACATCCCTGTCCCCTTTCTGCCCTCTTTGACATTGACTTTCAGACCAGTTTGATTTCTTGTAGATTGTTCCATGTTCTGGATTTGACTGATGGCCTCCTTATTCTTTTTTAACTCTTTTGCCTATGCCTTACATTCCAGTTACTCTTAGTTTGTAGTTGGGTCTGAGTATTTGATTACATTTGGTTTCAACTGTTTCCATGGTGGGAGGAGGACAATTGGAATTGAACCCAGTGTTGCCTTTGAACTAGGTCCACAGCCCTTTATCTTTTTTATTTTGAGACAGGGTCTCTCTAAGTTGCCACGACTGGCTCAAGCTTGGGATCCTCCTGCCCCAGTCTCTGGAGTTAGTGGGTTTACAGGCTGTGTCACCACAGCTAGCCACTCTGGGAATTTCTGCTCCTTTATTATTCTGAATTTATTTGGATGGTTAAGGGACCAGTAAGCCCAAAGATTTTTTTTGTTTGCTTAAGAGCTTTATAAGCAAAGGCCACATTGTGGATAAGTTCAGGAATTCCTTTGTTTTGGATTCTATTGTAGAGTAATGGAGGAACCAAGCGGCAGAAGATATCCCATCAGAATTACATAGCCTATCAAAAGCAAGTCATCCGGCGGAGCATGCGACATAGAAAAGTTCGTGGCGAGAAAGCACTAATCGTTTCTGCTAATCAAACATTAAAAGAATTGAAAATTCAGGTGAGGAAATCTAACATTTGTTCAACTGTGCTCTGGACTTAAGAGACCTTTATGAATTCTTGCTTCATACCTACGTTCATACATGTATCTGTTTACTTTCGATTTGACCTTTTAAACACCTTTCTGCTTATATAGTGTTAAGCCATTGAGAGAGCAGGGCTTTTTTGATTTCAAAGTAATGTCCCCAAATCAAAACACTCAGTTTTCAAAATAATGAAGAATCCTTCTATGAAGGTGAGAGTGATTTTTTTTTTTTAATAAAGACTAAAACCTTGAACAAGCTCAGAGTAGCTTTCCAACAGTGATAATTGTTCATTCCCTTTAAAGTGTCATGTGTCTTATTTGGCCTGTTACCAAAATCTGTGACATTTACGGGTTACAAAAGATATCCACTGGCTAACCTGTTTGCTAGGATGAGTTGGAAGTTCTTTTATCAGTACTTTTGGCAGAAAAGTCTACTTGGTAGAATTTTATGTTATCTTTAGATTTTTTTTCCTTTTTTTCCCACCTTTATTTTTGGTACCTGGGATTGAACCCAGGGCCACTGAACCACTGAGCCACATCCTCAGCCATTTTTATGCTTTTATTTTGAGACAGGATCTCACTATGTTCTTGAGGCTGCTTTACTTGTGACACTTCTTCCCTAGCTTCCCAAGTCGCTGGGATTACAGGGGAGCGCTCCCCTGCTAGAGTCTTGACCTTTATACAGTAGTATTTTCAAATTGTGGGTAGAGGCTCACTCAGATCTCCCCCTCCATCCTGCGTGGCTTGAAGGTCATTGCTGGCAGTGTAGGCTCTATGAAAGCGCCTGTGACAGCGTTCCCACTTGGCGTCAGTGCTAAGTATTCTTCCGGAGCATTCTGGTGATATATCACAAAATCTAGGCACAAGGAGCTGATGCATTCAAGATGTCCGTGAAAAAAAAAAATCGGGCCTCGATCTGTTTCAGTCGCTGCTTCATATTCAAAACGTTGACTGAGTTCCCCTCTCTGTTACTTTTATGTGGCGTAGTTTACTGGTTATGCATTTTTCTTGTTGCTGATATTTATCGTTGTAATTGAGGCAAAAGTACAGGCTTCCTTTGAGGGTGTTATGTGTTCCAGATTGTCTTGAACAGTATTTCCCTTGGTTGAACCCACGGCTCTGAAAATAAACGTGTTGGCATGAGGTCTTGACTCTGTGATTGTGCCCTTCACATCTGAGCAGGCTTATTTCCCTCGCCTGCTCTCTGGATGTCAGCGGTAAACCTCGAACATTCAGAACCTTTCAATTACAAAAAGGGCCCCTGTGGATAAGGACGTTTTAGAAGCCTGTGCTGTTCTTATTGTGGACTGCTATTTTTGAAGAATAAATCAGAAGCCAACAGAAATAATCTCTCCTGGGAGCAGGGGCATGGTACCTGGTCTGATGAGCTGTGGAAGGCATCAGCTATTGAGATTAAAACCCCAGACGTGCTTTCCTTGGGTGCTTCCTCTGCAGCGGCTCTTTTTGATTTCCTCTCTACATCCAGGATCGCTGTGAATCAGAACTGAAAGAGAACAGTGGGATGTGATTTGTTGGGCACAGTGACGCACACCCGTGATCCCAGCAACTCAGGAGGCTGAGGCAGGAGGGTCGCAATTTAAAGCCTGTCTCAGCAACTTAACGAGATCCTAAGCAATTTGTTAAGACCTTTCCTGGGATGTAGGGGATTGCTTAAATGCCCCCTGTGTTTAATCCCCAGTACCAAAAAAAGGATGTAATTCCTTTTTAAATTATATTTAGTTTTCTTGCAACACTACAAACGGAACCCAATGCCTTCAGTCGGCTAAGCAGGGACTCTGCACTGAGCTACTTCCACAGTCCTCATTTTTAAGTGTTCGATAGAACTCTCCTTTGGGAATACTGTGCTTCATCCTGTTAACTAATATGATGACAACCTCTAATGACTATCTCCCAAATTAACAAGTGAATTACAATTCATAGACAGAGAACACGTGGAGCGGAACCTTCGAATTCTCTCTTTAAAAAACCCCTGTTTCTCCTTTGCTAGCAAAGCAATAAATATTCACACACAAAAAAGTTCTATGCACCAAAAACAGTTGATTTAACCTAATTATTAATTTTCCCACAACCTGTCTGTACTGTAAACTAAATGAAGTATGATTTTTTCCCTTTCTGAGAAGGTGCTCAGTGTTTTATTGCATTATTTTGTTTTTGTGGGCCTGGGGATCAAATCCCCGACCAAACGCTTGCTAGGCCTGTGCTCCACCACTGAGCTATATACCACAAGCCCCATGTTTTCTTATTTTATTCTTCAGCGAGTGGTTTCCTCTGGTTAAAGAAGAGGAGCATTAGCTGGGCATAGTGGGGCACGTGTGTAATCCTGGTGGCTCTTGAGTCTGAGGCAAGAAGATCTCAGGTTCAAATGCAGTCTTAGCAACTTGGCAAGACCCTGTCTCACAAAATAAAAGGGCTGGGGATATAGCCCAGCAGTCAAGCCTCCAGGTTTCATCCTATACTTACTTGGGAGTGGGGCAGTGCTGGTTCACTGTTGAGTGCATTAAACATTCTTGTCCATGTCCTCAGAACACTAAGCATGGGCGGAGCCCCTCTGTACTAGTGCCTTGGGTCCGGGGAGCCTTGGTCTCACAGGGTGACGTACAGACCCGAGGCACTGGGGGAGCAAAGAGCATCCCTGCATTGCAGTGGCTGTCACCCTCACCACACTAAGGTGGCCTTTTGCAGATCTCCTTGGTAGCTCTGCTTGGGTCTCCACGGCTCTCCTCGAGTGCCCTATGCCGACTGCGGGGCTGGCTTGGTGGAGCTGTCCACTCAGTGCTTCTTGCACAGTAGAAACAGGCTTATTGCTCATGAAGGTCTTTGATGCCATGCACTTGGCATTGTAGCTACGGGTCTGTGTGTGGCTTTCAGGGGCTCAGTCTCTGGAGAAGTCCAGATAAGAATGTGGCCCAACAGCTGGGAGAAGACTGGCTTGTGCTGCCTGTTCTTATTTATGTGTGTGCTATTATTAAAAGGACTTCTGAGCCAGGCACAGTGGCACTCACCTGTAATCCCAGCAGTTCAGGTGGAGGAGGGAGCAAGATTGCAAGTTCAAAGCCAGCCTCAGCAATAACGAGGCACTAAGCAACTCAGTGAGACCCTGTCTCTAAATAAAACATAAAATAGAGCTGGGGATGTGGCTCAGTGGTCAAGTACCCCTGAGTTCAATCCCTGTCCCGTGTCCACCCCCTACCCCCCACACAGCAACTTGTGGTCACCATTGATATGCTAGAGAAGCTGTGCTATTCCCTAAACTAGTTCAGGCTGCTGTGCTGGACTTAGTTTTGCAAGTTTTAAAAAACCCTTTATGCTTAAGTCATTCAGAGTGTATTTAAATTTTAAGCCAGAGTTGGGGTGGGTCGTATGTGGCCCCTGCCTTCAAGGAATTCATGTTTTGGGTCCTAGAGACATGACTTAGCCTGAGAATGTCTAATAGTCCCAGGGCTGACTTTGTCACCAGTCTGTTGCTGAAGAAGTACAAACAGAAGGGAGAAAAGTCCAAACAGGTTGCTGGGAAATTTACAGATGGTTTTAAGGAAGAACTTGGACTTGACTTGTTGGGGCAGTGATGTAGGGCCTAGCATGGCAAGAGGACAGTGATGACCCAGCCCATGACCATAGCCAGAGTGCAGGGCAGCAGTGTCCGCAGCCCCCAGCCCTCCTTCGCCACACTAGGTCTGTGTCCCCAGCCTCCAGGAGCAGTAAGGTCCAGGAAGAACCAAAGAGTCCGGGTGTGCAACTGTTCCCCAGCTTCCTCCTGGGCCTGCGAGGCTGCTTCTGGCCTTGGAGGGATTCCTGGGCTCAGCAGGAGAGTAGCAGCGGGCTGGCTGCGAACAGTTGGGTCTTTGGGACTCTGCAGTCTTTTCAATTGTAACTTTAGAAACTGTGCTTCATTTATTCACAGCAGGTGTGGGCTCTGTGTTTTGCTTTATTCAGACTTTGTTTCTTCTATGTTGACACAGATCATGCACGCATTTTCAGTTGCTCCTTTTGACCAGAATTTGTCAATTGATGGAAAGGTTTTAAGTGACGACTGTGCCACCCTGGGGACCCTTGGTGTCATTCCTGAGTCTGTGATTTTATTAAAGGTAGGTAACAGCTTTACAACTAAGGAGCTCTGGTCATTTCTTTCATTTATTTATTTATTTTAGTTGTAGATGGACATAATGTCTTTATTTATTTGGTGCTGAGAATCGAACCCAGTACCTCGTGCTTGGGCAAGCCCTTAACCACTGAGCCACAACCCCAGCCCCAGGAGCTGTGGGTTAAAGGACACATGTGATGGTGGTTAAAGCCATCCTGTGCCTCCTGGGAGTGGGGGAGCATGGGGCATTATCTTGTCTTATTTTTGGATGTCACAGTAGTGGTGTCTCAACAGCCCCTGCCCATGCCATAAGCCCCTCCTGGCTCCCCGCACAAAGGCTGTACGTTGGCCTTCGTGTCCCTCATTTCCTATGGCATGGGGCTTCCTCCTCCAGGTGTAGACCTGGAGCTCATCTCCTATGACTGGGAGGGAGGGAGAATGCTTTGTGCCCTTTGAGCACTAAGGGCTGACTGTCAGCCCCATGGGCATCCATACTGTGCCTTCTGCTGGTCCCACTGGGCTACTGGGTCTCTGGTCACTAAGTTTCTGTGGGCCGTGTCTGTCTCTGTCTAAAACCTCCCACACGCACCCCAACACACACCTGTTTTGACTAGCTGGAGAGTTTAACAGCAATAGAAAAAAAATTTGTGCCACTGCCTATAACCTATTTATGAATGCTGGCCCTCAGTCCCCTACAGATAGGATAGAGAACAGATAATGTGATCATTGTGGATGGTAATACTTTAAAAAATCTATCATTTTTTTTTTAAGAGAGAGAGAGATATTTTTTTTAATATTTATTTTTTAGTTTTCGGTGGACACAACATCTTTGTCTGTGGTGCTGAGGATCGAACCCGGGCCGCACGCATGCCAGGCAAGCGCGCTACTGCTTGAGCCACATCCTCAGCCCTAAAATCTGTCATTTTTAAGAAAAATATTAAAAATCTCATTGAAGACAGGAGGGGCTTGTATGATTTTTGTGTAACATAATATTTGCATTCATCCTTCTCCCTGACCTTTCACCTGCCTTCTGGATTTACAGATTGACAACCATTCTGTGAACCCAACCCCTCTGTTTTTGTTTCCAGAACAAGTTGAGGATCCCTTATCTGAATCTCTTGGGACCAGAAGTTGCTTGGATTTCAGGGGTTTTCTGTATTTTGTTTGTTTTTCCCTTCAAATACTCAAATATTTGCACATACACACGTCTAAACATTAAATTCATTTATGATTTATTTGTATGTTATACTAGGAGCTGATTCAATGTAATGGTGTCGTGCATCTGTGTTTTCACCCCAACCCATCATATGATGTCAGGTATTGGGATTTTTCACTTGTGGCAGGAATTGTGTCATGGTCCAGAAGTTCTGGGTTTGTGGGCGTTTTGAATTTTAGATTATGAGGCTCACCTGGTGCCAGCCGGTTAAGCTTAGGCAGCACACGGAGGTCACACGTGTCTGGCTCAGAAGCCCAAGTGGCCTTATGGGTTTCTTGTTCTGGGCATGGCTTTGCATTCAGTGGATCTTGGAGACATTTGAGACTGCAGGGGCCTCTGAGCCCTCACTAGTCCTGTCTCCCCTTCCCAAGGGACTTATTTTGTGGCTTCCCTTTTCTTCTTGTTTCTTGGTGGCTAAAAGGACCTTCTCTGTATCAAATGACACGTTGACACATGTAGAATGAATTCTCAGGTGCTTTTTGTACCCAGGTCTCAATTCTGATGTGATAGGTTAGCCCTGGCATGATGACGCCCACCTGTACTCACTCCTGACCCCCCCCCCCCAACTCCCCCAGTGTACTGTTTGCTGTACAGTCTGTGGAATGGTGTTGAGAACCTGTTAGGTTGGTGAGTCCTAATGCTCGTGCATAGACTTCTAACAACCCCTTTTATGGAGGGTTTATGCTTGCAGGCGGGCAGCTGGAGACTGTACTGGTCATTGGCCTCTTTGCCCTTAGAGAGCTAATCTCATTCTCAGCTTGACATCAGTGTGGGCTCTGCCTTAATACAGAAGTCCGAATTTTGTTTTTGATGGTAAAGAGGAGGAAAAAATGTCATCATACCCTAATGGGTATTTTGAGAGGACGCTTCTAACTTTTTATTTCTCCCTAAGTCTTAGTGCCGCCACCGGGGTCTTAACTCATGAGGATTACAATGGTTTTTAGTAACCTTAGGGTACCTGGACATTTAGACCTTTCCATCTCCAGAGTTGTTTTGGGAGGGAGAAAACGGCACCAACCCCTGCCCAACAATACACTACTTTGAGGTGACAGGTCTCAACCCACAGTTAGCAGGCCATCGCTGGCTGTGACTTGAGGTGTGCTGTCTCCTGGACAGCTTATCTACGTTCACCATTTTTGCAGCCGGCAGGGCAGGCGTCTGGATCCCAGGACATCAGTGTTGCACCCCCACCCCCTGCAGCTCTCAGTTGTCTCCTTTGTTTTCCAGGCGGATGAACCGATTGCAGATTATGCTGCAATGGATGATGTCATGCAAGGTAAAGAGGAGTCCTTTGAGGAGTCTTGGTGAAGGTCGGGGGCGGGGGCGGGGCTGGGACCCCGGGTGCCAAAGCTCTAGTGCACAATGCTTTCCCTTTTTACCTTGAAAAAAGTTTCCAAGTGTTTTTATGGTAGAATTGTACACTATTAGTTTCAATTGATGGTAGAAAGAAAAAAAAGGTGTGTCCGTAAATGTGGAAAGCACGAGGAAGAGGAATCATCCGGCAAACCCGAGGAAGCCATAGTAGGCGTGAGCCAACAGGTGCCCAATAGGTGCCCAGGAGGGGGAGGGGTTGAAAAAGTATGAACAGTAGTGCAACAGACCCTTCCCCACACACACTCTTATCACCCTTCCTTCAAGTAGCTGTCACTGTCCCTGCCCCACCTGTACCTCAGGACAGCAATCTGGAGTTTGAGTTTCTGCATTTTGAAGAAATAAAGCTTAGAAGGTGGGAACAGTGTCTTCTGCAGCAAGCTGCAGGCCAAGCCCAGCTCTGCTCTCATGCCAGCAGTCCATCTCCTGCCTCCGCAAGGAGGCCAGGGGGTTTCCTTCGGGGGGAGCTGCCCAATTCAAGAACAGACCCTTCAGAGGTAAAAAGCTGTTTCATCTCCAGGGCACCTGCTAGTGGCGCCCACCGGTGTCTGCCCAGCAGAGCCTCAGGCACTTTTACAGTAACTCCATCTGCAGCAGATAGAAGTGGCCACCAGGCAGTGGAAGACTCAGAGCTGGAGCCAAGAGATGTCAGCCAGCCCAAAAGGAACTAGTTCAGGGAGCATGAGAAAGCTTAAAACTCGCCTACAAATAATATAAAGAAAATGAGCAGAAACCCACTGGGCCCTGTATATTGAAAGAGTCATTCGGAGAATAGAAAAGAATTAAACGAGAAGGAATTTGAGGCCAGGTATGGTGGCATATGCCTACTACCAATCACAGTTGGGAGGCTGAGGCAGGAGGAATGCGAGTTTAAAGCCAGCCTCAGCAAAAGTGAGGGGTTAAGCAACTCAGACCCTGTCTCTAAGTAAAATACAAAATATGGGGGTGGGGCTCAGTAGTGAAGTGCCCCTGAGTTCAATCCCGGTACAAAAAAGAAAAAAACAAAAGGAGGAGGAGGAATTTGACAGTGGAAGTGTTAAAACATGGACCCAACTAGAAGATGATGACGGGAAGTTCTGGAAGATTTGTTCTGCAGCAGGCAGTGAGGGCCTGCAGCCTGGCATATGGGGTTGGGATGGGACATGCACTTAGGGCAAGGGTATCCACTAGAAAAGACAGGTGGTAGTGACAGCCTCGAAGAGACTTCTGGGTCTTTTCAGAATTTACATTCAACTTGGCTTGGAGTATGGCCCAGTAGCAGGTCACTTGCCTATCATGCTTGAGGTCCTGGGTCCATACCTGCACTGCCTCCCCTCCCCCCCCCCCAAAAAAAGTTGATAAAATGAAATACAGGAATGGTGCTGGGGTTTGCAGGCCGAGAAAGACAGCCACACAGAGAACCAGACAACTAGAACACCAAGGCATCAACCTCAGAAATGACCTCCGCACTGAGGCTGGCTGTGCAGGGAGCCCCACTGTGTCAGCAGGCTGGGTGGGTGTGAGAGGTGGTAGAAGGGCTAATTTTTTTCCCCTTTGAAGAAAATTCAGATGTTATATGAAATAACAATATAAACCAGTTGTTTAGAAACAAGGAGGCTCAATGCCAGAACACACTACAGGAGTCGACAGTGGCTTCTTCTAGAACCAGAGAGTGGGATGGAGGGGGTTGAGACATAGCTCCCAGGGAATCAGTCACCGTCTTCCCCAGGCCACTCATTGAGTCCTGCAGAATGGGACCCTCCTACAGACTGACTTCTACTAGTGTTTGACTTTTAAAATAGTGCATGTGTATTGGTTTGCAAAAAAAATAAAAACAGAAAGATCATCATGAGATGAGTGTCATCCATGAGTTCCGAAGCAGTCATTTGCAGGTGACTGAGGTGATTAAAAGTTATTTTAGACTTTTCATCTTGAGGCGTTGAAATCATCTTGTTGCTATCTAACACGACAGTTGTTTCACTTTGGAATTCTTTTTTTTTTCCCTCTCCAGTTTGTATGCCAGAAGAAGGGTTTAAAGGTAAGTTACATTTGTCATGTTTTGTGCATGAATGTCAGAGTCAGGCTGCAATTTTCTATTAAAGTGAAGGCTATAATTTGATTTTAAAATTTAATCCAAGTCTAGTCTCATGACTGGAATTAATTTTAGTTAAAAGCGTTTTTATTCCGGCTTCTTGGCCTCAGACATGGACTGAGTGCTCTGGCTCCCCCACCTGCACTGAGTCCCTGTGCCTTCGTGGAAAGTCAGGAGCGACCTAGTGGCGTTCCCCGACTCCTCCTGTTAACCCCGTCCTAGAGCAGGACAGTTCAGAGTAGAGAGGCACTAGAGCTTGCTGAGCGATGTCAGCCCCAGCGGAAGGGCTGCTGAACCCCATGCAGAGTTCAGGTGTTGGCTGGGCTGTGTCTCCTGCACCGTGGCCACCGTAGTTGTGCACCCGTAGTACTCACCAATGCATCGGATACAGGCGCTTTAATGTTTACAGATTTAACTGTTGCCATCTTGATTCTTTGCCTGCCACTCTAGAGGTCCAGAGCATGTTTTACCAAGAAATAAGTTTAAATCAGTTCCAGGGGCTCTTTGGTAAACTCTTGGCCTAGGTTGAAAATCTGCCTCTCCATGTGGCTTTATTGTGTCCCTGTTACCACTACAGAGGAACTTCTGGTGGTTAAAGCAAAAAATTTTCTTTAGGAAAAAGGACCATCAAATAAATGAAAGCTTCAGTAAAATCTGATGAACTTGTATGAAGATACACGTAGGAAACACAGGGCTTTCCGCAGAACTAGGACTTGCCCAGAAGTCTGCTGATACTTTTTCTTAGCCTTCAGTGCCAAGCCATGTTCATATTAAGTTGGAAGTTCACTGTTGATGCGTCCTTGGCAGCAGGACTACATGAACTCAGTGTCTTGGTCACAGCTATACCTGCAAATGTGTTTCTTTCCTCAGGTACTGGTCTACTTGGACATTAATCTTTGAACACTTGCAGACACCAAGAAATGACCAGAGGGGAAGAGGAATTTGACGTTAGGGCATTAAAGAAAAGGTGGATTTAAGGATTAAACCATTACATGACTCTTCCAAAAGGCAAAATCCATCTAAAAGCGACTGTCCCAAATGCCTTATGTCAAATAAAGCAGATTGCACTGATGGACATCAAACTTAAAGGAAATGTTTCAAATTTTATATTTAAGGGGGGGCGGTGGCAGGGAGGGGTGAGTAAAGACTGAACAAGTTTAGTAGCCGTAACAGTAAATCATGTTTACAAAGGAGATCTGTAGTCAAGGCGGGAGTGAAGTTCTCTTCTACTTCTTGCTCGAGTTCCATGCAGATGCGCTGGTCCAGAAAGGATTTGTATCACAGTAGACGGGACCACATTCTGATCAAGTGATTCTTTAGAGACATAACCTGCTTACCAATACCTGTCTTTGACTCCTATCGTACTTTCAATAAAGCATGAAAGTGAAGAACTTGCCGTCATTGTGGAGAAGTGTCTTCAGATTTAGACGCCCCTCGGGCCAGCGCAAGCCCACCAGCTGGTGGTCTTTCCCTGTGTTGGTCAAGTGGAGGCAGCTGCATGTGGCCTGCAGTGAGCAAGGGACTGTCTCTGTTGGCCTCGGGGGCTTTTTGCCTTAGTGCATTTCGGAAAGCAAGGAGAAGGGTTCTTCCGGGCAGTGGGAGCTTCCTCCAGCATTGCTGTTACTCCCAAGTGGGAAATCAGATATTCCTTGTGCATTTGAAAAATCTCACCACCACCTTATCAGAAGAGTAAGTTGAACTGAAGTACATTTGGTAACACAGGTTGTTAGAAAATATGTTCTTTCCATTCTCCAAGTCTGCTGTTTCTCGAAGCGTTCTCCTGAAACACCCTGAAAGGATCTTTTTAAGTCACTTTGAGCAAAGGCAAAACAAACGAGAGTGTAGATGGGATGTCCTGTTTTATCCAACTCAGAATTATTGTGACTAGCGACAAATAATCAAAGCAATATACTGAAGAATGATGAAGAATTTTTAGATGAAACCTCAGACTAGAGTTTGTTTCTTTAAAAAAAAAAAAGTTTTCTCTGTGTGTGTGTGTGTGTGTGTTTGTGGCTGAGTTGCTGACGCAGGTCTCTTGCATTTTTTGGCCTCAAGTTTGGGCCAGGCCTCTCCCCACTCCCTTCCCCCCCTTCCCCTCTATTGAAAATCAGAATTTAAATAATGGATGGGGAGGCATATTTCAGCTTGAGTACCAGTCCTGAGCAGCATCCATGTGAAGAGCTTTTCACCAGGGTAATTATGGGGTTGGTGGAATCAGGGCTTGGTGTTCCCCTCTGTGCAGTGTGTTCAGTCTGTGCCCCCAGAAGGCGGGGGTGCTTTAATGAGCCAGTGGGGTGCGGGAGCTCTGCGCAGCTCCCTCAGCACCCATCCTGGGGCAGGGCAGAGGGCCTCTGGGCAGGATTGAGGTTGAGCCTGTGCATAGCTAATCCTGGTTTTTAGGTCTCAGTCTTTTATTTGGCTCCAAATAAATGAAGCTGGTGCCTAGAAGTCATAACAAAGAAATGTATTCTTCCCCGAGGTAAATTGTGCTGAAGGTCAGTAGTGCTTGGTGGAATGGTTTGCTTTTCTTTACAGAGAAGCTTGTTTAGGGGGCTGGGGTGTCACTCAGTGGTAGAGCATTCACCTAGCATGAGCAAGGCCCGGGGAGGTTCATTTGGGGACCAACATGGACGGGTCAGCACCCTAGAAACCAATTTTTCCCAATTTGATGTTGATACCAGTTTTCAGTTTTTTCCCTTAAGATTTTGCTTGCTTTTCCTTCACGCAGTGGTGCGCAGACAGCCTTTGGGCTGCTCCCTGATCTCTTGCACTTGATCAACTCTGCCCTGGAGGTGCAGGTGGCCTCAGTGCAGAGTGAGCTGGTGATGCTCCAGGAGTGTCTCCTCAGGTTCTTTCTTAAGCTCTGGCACTTTGCCTGGGTTCCCAGTGCTGTTCAGAATCTCATTGGGGCCTGGCAACAACCAGCCCAGGAGCCCGGGCCTCAGAACCACTGAGTCAGGTCTGTACCCGCAGAACTCAGAGAGCGCCTGGCCTGAGGCCTCTCTTCTCCCTAGGTGATCCATGAGGTGAACTTTCTGGCTCCCCTGCCTCCTACTCACTTTGGGGAAGCAGGTACAAGGTGATAATCTAAAGCCAATCTGCTTGCATGTCAGATCAGGCCCCACAACAGCAATTGGGGGCTTGAGGTTCCCCCTCCACATTTCTGACCATTTAATCCCAGGAGGACGTGTACCATCCTGTGCTGGCACAGGTTGTTGCCACTATCTGAAGGTGGCTTACAATTTGAGCATCTTTCCTTCCTTGGGGGAATGTCTGTGTTTAGGAGCCTTGTTGTTTAGAATTTCTGTTAACTTCTGCCAAAGTAACACGCCATGAGAGCGTCTATTTCTATGCAGTCATCGCCCTGCACAGAGTTCTCAGTCCTGTCAGATGGCCACTTGCTCAGTTTGTGAAGTCAAGAATCTGCTCAATCAGATCCTGCTTAATGTTAGAAACTAATGCTCAGATTGAATAACCTGTTTTAAATACCCAAGCAAACTGTTAAAGCAAACTGAACAGGAAAGCCTGTCTTTCCTGTCACAGGCTTGAGGGAGGAGGGTCACATGAGTGCTCAGCCTGTTCAGAACAGGGTGCAAGCCAATGAGAAGTGTCACTTTCATCTGAAGGATCTCGCCCTTGGGCCTGCAGCTACCCCTGCCCCTTCCCTCTGCCACACTGATGGGCAGAATGTTGGCCTCGACATTATTGGATCCCTTATTCATTAAGTTCCAAATTAACATCTGCAGAATAGTAGTAACTAATTTGAACAACTAGTTCACTGAGCAGCAGTTCTGTGCCCGGGACAGCCCACCCCAGCCCAGAGACCAAAAGCACACCTCTCTGTTGGTCATGACCCAAACTGGGTGACTTTTCCAGGCCAGCAATGGAGTCGCTTGGACTGAGGGTCCACCAGATCTTCGAACAGCAAGCACAACATTTGGGAGGTGTTGAAAAGAGTGTTAGAAATTGGGTCACCTCTGTTCCAGGTCATTTTGCCATTTATCTTGTAACCAAGAGAAGTTACTGGAACGGGCAGCAATCACTGCCTCCTACACCAAGGATTAAGCAGTAATCAATATTGTTGGTTTAAAAAAAATTTTTTTTTTTATTCTTTGCAATTAGACATTTCTTCAGAAATGTGGGACTTTTCTTTCCCCCTGCAAGAGGCCTTGAGCACACAGCCCATGTCCCTAGCCCCTCTCCACGGCCTACTGCTGGACTGCACTGGAGCCCTTCAGCTGGGGATGGTGGGCAGGGTTCAGTCTTCCTGTTTAGAACTTTCCCTGTGGCCCACATAAAACAAAGGACAGTGGCCAACAGCTCAGTCCCTGTTTATGAGCAGGATCCTGTCCAGGTATTCAAAACACGGTTAGAATGTTTGTTGAAGATTTATGCCTTTTGTGAGAGTTTTCTCTGCGGGCAGCTTCAGTTTTTTTTTTTTTTTTTTTTTTTATTACAAGAAATCTGGAGCAGATGCCTCTAGCCTCGGGCAACAAGAGGCAATGCAGAAGACCAGGCCAGACGCTACTTCCTGTCTTGAGATTGTCACTGTTGAGATGTGGCTTAGTGAATCACACTGTCCAGGAGCAGAGGACTCTGAACAGGTCTTTCCTATGTGCTTCCCCTCCCCCAACAAGCACACCTCAGGACCAGTTCTGTCAGGTCGGTGTGCACACTGCCAACCGTGCCACATACTTCCTAAGTTCCTCTTTCGAGCGCCACTAAATTTTAGGAAAGAAGAGGTTGCCAGGTATTGTATGAACTTGAGGTGACATAGGTCTGCTTTTAGAATTGGGACCTGGACCAAGTCTTTGCCATGTCATGCAATGGAGGTGAAACCAAGGTTCCTGCCTAGGTGGCTGCTCCTGCAGGCTCTCCACCCCACAACCCGGATGGCTCATTGGCCTTCCTCACACCACACTGGCACAGGAGGCTGTCCGAATTCCCCTAAGAGCTTGTCCAGCATAAATACTGTGTTAATCGCAAACAAAGGACATCATCTGCCTCCCAACATGCTCAAAAAAGGAAAGGAGGAAAATCCTGCTTTTAAGGGCTAAGACTTTGTGGGCCGGGGCCTGTGGAGTGACACTGCCGCTGGGTGGGGGTGGGGCACCAGCCCTGAAAGAGCTGCAGAGTGGCTTCATAGTGCTGCTAAGCCAGGAGGGCCCTGGGCTATAGGAAGTGGGGACACTCCAGGGAAGCCATAGGCCTCAGCAGCCACTGGCTGGATTGGAACACTGCCCCTGGCACTTTGGCCACTCACAATTGTGTCTGCCCCCAGCCTGACTTTGTTTTGTAACCAAGGAAACCCCAAGCTGCTGCTAGCAACCAGCTCCTTTTATGATCCTGAACAAGTCTGTTCCCCTTTGAGCCTCCGTCCTCTCTGCAAGGGAGTTGGGTTGTGCAGAAGTCAAGTGGAAGCTCCATGGGAGGAACTGTGGGTCCTCCATCACTCCAGATCCCCTTCTTCCCACACTCCTGCTCCCTCAGGAAGCTCCAGGCAGCGCCGCCTCTGAGGCTTGGCTCATCAGGCTGCCAGTCACCTCTGGTTTACGTCTGGAGCCTCTGTGGCATCTGGTCAGCTGCCTGTGGCGCGTCCCTGCTTCTCCTGGTGGGAGGCCCCTGTGGTGCTCATTGGGATCGAATAGTGCAGGTGGACGGAGCTGTTTAGGTTTGGGGCTGGGCTGGATTTTATCTGCACCTAAAACTGTCCTTCCCAGAAAATGAGTTAACATTGTTGCGCTGGATTTATTTGCTGCTGTCCGTCCCCGCCCCTCTGTGTGTCACATGGTTTTTCTTGGAGGGGGATTGAGTGAACCCATAGGGTTCACTAGAAAAGCCCTGGGGGAGCTTCCTAGGATCTCACTCTACTTTTTTGACTTTTGTGTTTAAAATGGGGGTAGGGCCTCTTGGTGTGTTTGTGCTTGTGACCCAAAACCCCAACTCCCAAGGGTGGGCCCCCCAGGGTCACAGCCTCTCTACCTCTTACTGATCAAGCACCAGCTAGGTGATCTCCTTTCCAGACAGGCTAAGTCCTTGCCGGAGACGCGCCTGGTGCTGACTCCCACTCACCATCTTGCCTGCCTCTGCAGGGAGGTATTTTCTCAGGCACGCCTGGATAAGCACCCCATCACCACCACCTGCACTTCCTGCCTAGGCCCCCCAAGGCCTCTCAGTACACCTGGAGGGCTCGCTGATGTGCGTTTGCTCCGTATGGCCCATGCCCAGCTTTTCTCCCCTCTGACCTGTGGGCATGGCTGGCAGAGAGGGAGAGTCATTTCCAAGGGCCTTGTTCCCATGGTAGAGTTCTCCATCCCGACAGCCCTGTTGACATGTGGAGTTCACCACTGTGTCACGAACTGTGTCCATTCTCCAGCCGACTCAGATGTCCGAGGTCTGAAGCCAGCTTCTGTTTCTCAGCAGTTGGGAGGGCAAGGGTGGGGCCTGGGTTGCAGCGTGTAAAGTGTTGGAGAAAGAGGAGGCTTGTGCCCGCAGGCAGCCGTGCGTGAGTGCTCAGCCCTGAGTGGTTTGGATTGAAATAGGACAGAAAGCAAAGCTCCGAGGCCTTTGTCCAATCTTCCCTTCAGTTGCCAGGCTTCGTTCCCAGCCCCCTACGACACGTGTTGCCTCCTCCCCGGGGGCCCTGGCAGTCTCGGAATGGTGCCCCCCAGGACACACGGGCCACGATAAGGCTCTTGTTGAGGTTTCTTGTAAAGAGGAAAATGCTGTGATTGAACAGTTCTTCCATTATAAAAAGAAATAGGCCCCGCACAGCGGAGCCTGTGTTGAGGGTCTACTCAGCATCGGCACGGTGCGTCCCCCCATGCTAATAGGCTCTACGGCCCCTGGGGACCCTCGAATCTACTGGTTCAAACCCTGCATGGATAAGGGACCATGAAAGGCTGAACTCACTGCCACTGCCTCAGCCTGCCCCTTCCTCTCGCCCAGGTGGGGCACCTCTGGCTCCGCTCAGTGACCTGCAGTGGGCCATCAACAGGCCTCCCTCCCTTGGGAGACTTCAGGAGCTCGTGGTCTCTGTCTCAACTTGTGAGAAGAGCCCTATTTGGGGAAAGGAGTTACAGAGGAGGAAGGGGCATTGTTGAGCTTGGAAATGAATGGGAAGATCAGTCGGCTCACTGTGCCCCCCCAAAAAAGACTGATGGAGACGTGATTCTTAAGAGAATCCTGAAGCCTGACTTCCGAGACAGGTGACCAGCCAGTGCATGCTGCCACTGAAGATCTCTAGGCATTCTGTTGTCATTTCCCAAGTAGCAATGATTTCATCTCCAGGATCAGTGCTCAGCACAGCGTCGTGTCTGGGGCAGTCGCTACACCACAGTCCCTTACCCATCATCCCCAGAAGGCACTGGCCAACATTCGATTTCTCCCTTCTTTTTTCAGCTTTGACCCAACTGTATAGTCCTTGTACATTCCTAGGCAGGAATTGAAAGGCCTCTAGGGGTGGGGTGGGCCCATGGTGAGCAGGTGACGCTCCAGGAGTCTCTCCAGAGCCTCGGCATCTTCCTCTTGCTCTTAACAACTTGCTTTGTTCCACCAGCACCACTCAGAATGCCATCGGGGGTTGGCAGCACCAGCAACATTGCAAAGTTGCAATGCAAATCCAGGAGTCGGGCCCCAGAACACTGAACAGGTGACACATCCACAGGCCACTCATGTGTTCCTAGAAGTTTGAGGCACCTTGGGCTCGAGCTTTTTCATCTATAGCTGTGGGCGCATCCCCCAAGAAATTCAGACTGGAAGGAGCGAGTGCTTGATCCCTGTCAGCTTTTCCTGCTTGTGGAGAGGTGGGACGAGGCTACTTTGCCTTCCTCTTCTCCTTTGGGGCGAGAGTCTTGGCCAGGTACCATGGCCCTGGTCCCTGCCTCCTGTGGGACTGAACTTGGGCCTGCAAGTCTCAGATCCTGCAGAAGCTGACTAAGGATTGCTGAAGACCTGGGATCTTTTTCTTAATGAAATGCAGTCCCTGTGGCTGGGAAAACAGAGTGGGACTGGCAGTCACTTCTAGCTAGTCCACTGATGCTCAATAAATATACTGAATACATGTCTTGTGTCCTTTCCCTTTCCTGGGCTTTGTGACCTTGGAGGCCCGGTTAGCTTGGCTAATAAATAGTTGATAAGGGGGAGGTTTGTCTCCCCTCTTACAGCCTATTTCCACGGTTATTAGAAAAATGGGGTAAGAGCCAGAGATCGCAGTGATTCCCCTCAAATGAGTGGTCTGTGAGTTGATTGTGTTCTTAGGGGTACCAGCCACACCCTTTTACCCGGTGTCCCCCACAGCTGTAGCCTTAGAGGCTGCTGTGTTTCCTGGCTTCCTCTGGGGTTCCGCCTTGGAGGGGAGCTCAGTGGAGGAAAGAAGAGGTGTGTGTCCGTGGGCTTAGAACCCCTGGCTCTGTTGGCCTTCAAAGAGAAGAGTCAGTGAGTGGCCTGGCTCAAGTGTCTGCGTTGCTGCTCACTTGCCTGGTGACCTTGGGCTGGTCTCTTCCCCTCTCTTGTCCTCGGAGGTCAGTCTGGGATGGTCTCTGCAGCCCTTTCCTGCTTGGGTTCACACCTTGTGCTGCGGCCACCTCCCTCCGGCTGCCTCCCCTCCACCTCAACAGAGCTCATTCTGCGAGGCTCCGCGCGCGCATTACCGGGTTAGGCTGGGGCGGAGGCGCGCCCGGGAGAAGGTCTGGAGCCTCGGACCGGCTGGCCAGGTCAGTGCGCAGCCTCTGCCAGGACACGCAGCAGGCGCGCGGATCCGAGGCCGTGCGGGCCGCGAGCCTCGCGCGGCCAACCCCGCGCGTCTCTTCCTCTCACCCTCCCCAGCAGGCGTGGGGCTTAGGTGTGTCCCCTGCCTCTCGGATCGCCCCCACTTGCCCCAGAAGTTGTCCCCGTCCCCTTGAAGCACAGGCTGTTGGCCAGAGCACCCAGGCCCCGCCGCTGCCAAGCTGAGTCCTACCGCTGCCTGGCCCTCAGTTTCCCCACCTGTAAGATGGGGGCGCCCAGCGCCCACCTCCGCGAGCTGCGGCCAGGAGCGCGCGGCAGGGTGGGGGCCTTCCCGCCGCTCTCGCGCCCGCGGCTCGGGCTCCGCAGTGAGGGGGGAGCGGCGCCGGGGAAGGAGCGCTCCGCGGTCACGTGACGTCCCCCTCCCCGAACTGCGGCGGCGGCGGCGGCGAGCGCCGACCGCGTCCGGGCAGAGCTGCAGCGGCTGCCGCGGGCACCGGAGTGCCGAGCCAGGACGCCCCCGGCCCAGGCCCGCGGTGAGTGCGCCGCGCCGGCCGCGGCCCCGGGAAGGGGAAGGGGACGGAGGTAGCCCGAGCTCCCCTCGGCCGGCGCAGGGACCCTGCGCGGCGGGCTGGACCGGAGGGGGCGAGCGGGTGGGGACCCGGTCCCCGAGGGGCGCGGGGAGGGCGCCGCCGGGTTTGACAGCGGCCGCGAGAGGCCTGGGCAGAGCCCGCGGGCCGCGGCTGGGGCTCGGGTTGCGCCCTGGTGGCCGGGGTCCTGCCTTCCTCTCTCCCTGCGTCGGGGGCGCCCTGGGTTTCGAGGAGGGTCTGCGGAAAATTGGGCGCGTTTCCTCCCTCCCTGGGGAGGGCCCTGGCCCGAGCGTCCCCTCTGGGGGAGGCGCTCCGTCCTCAGTGGAGGGAAGTGGGGGTCCTCAGGTCCAACGACCCGGAGCCCAAAGGGCGGCGATGTCCTTGCACCCCCCCCCCCAGGGAGAGAGCGCATTTTCCCCGCCCCCTGTCTGACCCTCCGCGAGCCGGGCACACGCGTCACGCAGTCGGGCGCCCCCTCGTCGCCTCCCAGGCTCAGCAGAATCTGAGGACTCAGTGGGAAATCACAGGGCGGTCCCCGTGCCCTGCAGGCGCTTTAATGCCATCCTCGGGCCGCTGGGGCTTGAGGAGGAAACCTCGCATACAACAAACTCATTCACCCCAAAACACCCACTCCAAAGCTGGGATGTCATTGACCCCCAGCTCCACCCCCAGAAGTTCTGGCCCCAGCGAGTGCTTGACCACTGAGTCTTTGTTGGGGGCATAGCACAGACCCGGGTGGGTTCAAGAAGGACAGCCACCTTTCCTGTGGCACTTTGACACCGGTCCCTGGGCTTCCTTCTCCTCCCTGTCAAAGTCAGAGGGCCAGACCCCTGGTGGCCAGCAGGCCAGGTGGCCAGCAGGTGAGGAAGACAAGAGGAAGGGAGGTGAAGGGTACAAATTCTTTCCCAAGGGAGGCTGGGGCCCACGCTTGGGGATCCAAAGGGCGGTGACCCTTCCTTCCTGAGGGTATTTGGTAGAGGAAACTGGGGGCAGAGGTGGTCTTGAGTTTCCTAGTTAATGAGCAAGAACTTTGGCCAAAGGTATCCCCGATCTGGTGCCTAGACAGGCACCGTGAGGAGGTGGTGGCCAGGCCCGAGGGCCCTAGGTCTCCCCTTTCCCCTTTCACGACCTCAGCCTGGCTCAGAGGCCCTCTGGCAGTTGAAGGGTCTTGGCAAGAGGTGGGTGTGCCTTGGAAAGGATTCCAGGTTTAGGATCAGTCCTCAGGTGGCAGCTGGCACCTTCCCTATCCACAGCAGCATTTCAAGGTGTGGGCCAAGGTCTCCATTGCACAGATGAGAAACCGAGGCTCAGAGAGGCTGAGTTCACTGAGTCACCTGCTGCCCTTACAGTTACAGTTCTCTGACTCCTGTTCCAGAGGTGGATCTCCACAGCCACAGGGTGGAGAAGGGTCTCTGATGGCTGGAATGGTCACAGTGACCTGTTCCCCTTTGCTTCTGGGGGGCGGGTGCCTCTGGAAGGAGGTGGGGAGATGAACTGGCTTGGCCGGAAGGTCTGGAAGCTGGGCTTGTTTTGCTGTCCCCTCCCATAGCCATGATGAAGTCCCACCCTGGGCCCTTCCCAGATCACTGCCTTCTGGGCAAAGCCCTTTTCCTTCCCTCCTGGCCAAGTCCCTGCCTGGCAGGGGTCTCAGGAGGCACCACCCTTCACCCAGGGCTCAGGAGGATTCTCCTCTAGAGAGCTACAGGTCTCCTTCTGGCCTAAAGGTCTCTTACTCCAGACTCAGAGGCCCCTGCAGGCGTGGAGTGAGGGAGCTCTGAGCCTCTGCCCGCCACCTCTTGCCCCTGACCAGCTGTCAAGATCCCGAGCCGGGAGGACCTCTGTCTTCCTCGCCACCTGCCTGTCTGCGGAGCCTTTGTCCTGGCTGTCAGAGGTGGCTGAGCAGCCACACAAGCTGCACACGACAGCCGGAGACCCGCACAGACGGACACACGCAAAAACCGTGTGACTCACAAATACCCCGAGACCCAGACACAGGGACACACAGACACACCCGGGCCAAGACCCCCCGCCGCCTGCCCGACCCCTCGCACACCAGAGACGCGCCCTCCAGAGAAGCCAGCCCGTGTGCACGCTGCCAGGGTGGTTGTCAGCAAGAGGAAGAGGGCCCTGGGAGCCCTCACCCCGTGGCTCTCGCTTCTTTGGCCTCCCCCACTGCGCAGGCGTGATGTATGCACACGCAGGAAGAACATGAGGAAGCCCCACGCCCTAAAAAATGAACCTGGCAGACATGCTCCTGCACCCACCCACACCCAGGCCACCATGGGCGCACACATGCGTGCATTACGTCAGCTTCCTGCGTGTGGGATGTGAATACCTCATGGCCCCGGAGGTGGCAGGGCCCCTCTGAACACCCCAGCAGAGCCTCACCTCCATCCTCTGTTGTGCTTTATGTGAATCCGGCTTGGCTGCCCTGACGGGTGATTCTCCCTCAATAGCCCCTTCTCTCCTGCCCTCCCCACCGCCTGTCCATGAAGAGGCCAGTGCAGGGGTCCCTCCCAAGACAGGACACTCCCAGCCCCCAGGCTCCATGCAGCCCTGGGGTTCCTTTCCTTTGCCAGCCACCTGACCACGTCCTGGCTTCCGTTCTACCCTCCCAGCAAGGTTGGGGACCAGCTGGTGTGAATGGGGGGATCTGCTCACCTCGTCACACAGCAGAGCTGCTGCCAGGCAGGGACGGTGAGGGACTCTGGGCCCCTCCACGCTCACTTGGGCCCTCACCCTAAGCTGGCCAGAGTGCTGAGTCTCGGTCCAAGCCTGGCCCTGATTTATTGGCTGTGTGGCCTGAGAAAATCATTTTCCCTCTCTGGGCCCAGCTCCAGCTCTGGGAGGCAGCTTGGTCCAGCTGGGGAGGGAGGCAAGTCAGAGGTGTGAGGTGTCAGCCCTGAGCCAAAACGGAAAGGAATTTTGGCTCAGGTGAGCAGCGGCGCCGCATGGGACATGGCTGAGGACTTCCTGCAGACTGGAATCCCTCGGTCCCCGCTAGGTCAGGCAGGGCTGCCAGGCCTGGGACTTCCAGGAAAGGCCCCCTAGAGTGAACCCCAGGAAGAGGGGAACCCAGGGAGGGCCTGCAGTTGTAGTTTACATCTGTGGGTATTTTTATCCTTCAAAATGTGCTCTATTTTTAGGGCTACAGACTGGCATTTGTAAGCATGACTCAGAAAGGAGGAAAGAAGCGGCTGGGGGACACCCCAAAACAGGGGTCCCACTGGGATAACCAGCCTACAGGAAGAAAGGAAGCAACATAAGATCTGTCTGCCTGTAGTGTGCTGGCCATGCTGGGGACCTCGCCTGCACACTTCACTATGCATTTAATGAGCATGTCGTATGTCCCAGAGACTGTGACTGGCACTGGGGACACAGGAGCTAGAAGTGGCGTTCATTGGTCCCTACCATAGCCTGCGTGGTATGTGTCACTGTGCCATGTCTCAGATGAAGAAAGGCCCACGCTGCCAGTAATACCTCTGCCAACACGAGGCCATCCTTTCTTGGGTCCCCTTTGGGAGGAAGCAGAACTGAGTTCTTTTTAACTTGGCCGCTGACGAACTGTACAACTTGGGCAAGTTGCTCCTCTCCCTGAGCCTCTGTTTCTTTTGTCTGTAAAGTGGGGATCATGGTACCTACAGGATGGGTCTTCTTTTCTTTTTTTTTTTTTTAAGGTTTAAAAAGATTATTTGGAGCTGGGCATGGTGGCACACGCCTGTAATCCCAGCAACTCTGGAGGCCGAGGCAGGAGGATCATGAGTTTAAAGCCGGCTTCAGCAACTTAGCAAGGCCCTAAGCAACTTTGCAAGACCCTGTCTCTAAATAAAATATAAAAAGGCCTGGGGATGTCGCTCAGTGGGTAGCGCCCCTGAGTTCAATCCCCAATACCAAAAAAAAAAAAAAAAAAAAGACTAACATAGGTCAGTACCCAAGGTCAGTCAGTACCCAACTCATTGTGGGTTTTTGGTCCAGTCTTAAAGGACAAGGGCTAGGAGACATCAGGAATCCAAGTCCAAATCAGGCATGGTGGTGCACACCTGTAGTCCCAGCTGCTTGGGAGCCCATGAGTTTGGATTCTGTCTCAAAAAAAAAAAAAAAATAATGCAGTTTTTGCCATGTGACTTTGAACAAGTGACCTGCTGTCTTGAGCCTCATAACCCTCACCACAGATCGGGGATGGAGGGCTGACGAGCTCTTATTTGCCTGCCTACCTGGGAGTGTTGTTTGTGAAGTCAGACATAACGACTTAGGAACTGCTTTAAAAAAACCCAGAGCTGCACTCCGAGAAAAACACAGGAGTGCACAGAAGGCCAAACACCAGGAAAATCTGGAGAAAAATCTTTTTTAAAAAACTTCAAAAATTTATTTACAGCAAGAAAAAAAAAATAAGTCTTTTCATCAATGTTTTGGGGTAATGAGAATTTTTTCCATGACTTCACATTTCCAAGGTGGTTGGCAGTGGGGTAATTTACCCCCCGAGGAGTCACTGGTACATAGTAGGTGATCAATAAATGGAATGTGGTCATTGGTAGGACTGTGCGTTTCATGGAGAGACATGAAAGCATTCCTGGTGGTGTGACCAGCTCTGGCTTGGGCATAGACTGGGAGGTGGCCGTGAGGACACTGGTTTGGTTTTAGTGAAAGGTGTGTGTGTCCAGGCCTTGAATACTGGGCGGAGTAGTTGGCATTTCCCCAGGAGTCAGTAAGGGACCCATCAGAGGGAACATCTGTTCTCTGCAGGTGGACCGTGGGTACCTGTCAGGCCCACTAGCCAGGAATGAGGAATCAACCTGCTCAGTCCTGTGCCCGACCCCTGTTGGGCAAATAAGACCACGTCGCCCATCTCCCTGGGCCTCCTCTTCCCTGAGTGTGCAAGGGAGAGGGCTCCAGCATCTTCCATCTGTGATGTTCCCACCAGGGAACAAGTTGCTCTGAGCGAAGACCCGGCCCTATCGTCTACACAGGAAGTCAGGACCTCGTGCTCCTGCCTGGCCCTGCCCCTCTAGCGGGGGGCAATGGCCCAGTCTCCGTGGCCTCCTGACCTCTGTGCCAGGGGTGGAGGACTTGCTCTTGCAGCGACTCCAGTGAGCTGAGCTGGTGGTTGTGTTGCGCGATCCTTGGGTGCGTTGCATCTCTGGGGAAATCAAGTTGTTTCTTGCTAACTGTTCCCGGGGCTCCCCTGAGAATTTGGGACTGCTGGCAGAATGCAGGAGGGACAGTGGGTGAGGACCAGACACCCGAGCACTTGAGAGGCCGTGACCTCCTCCAGGCCACAGGAGCCACGTGCGTCTGTGGCCAGGTTGCTGGAGGAAGCAGAGGGGAAGGTGAGGGTGGCCCTTGAGCCCTGGGCCCGAGTGTGTGAGGGAGAGAGGCCGACTCAGCTCGGAGGACAGCCCTCTCCAAGCCCCACTCCTGAGCCGGGCCTGCAGTGACCTGGGGGATTTCTCTCTGCTGTGGAGCTCGGGGGCCGGCCCGGCGGGGGCAGCTCTCATCTCTCGGCAACCCCAGGTGCTGCGGGGTGCCACCTGGCTGCCGTGGGCCAGCAGCACACTGCCACCTCTTCCCTGGCCTTGGAGGTCCAGAAAGAGGCCACATACCCCAAAGACTGCCGCAGACCCTCGTGCCAGTCCAGGTGGCAGGCTCAGGAGGCCACTTCGCTAGACTCTGGGTAGGCGGTTTGAACCTTGCCCTGTTCACACCTGCGTCTGCTGGAGGTGAGAGTTTGCCCAGGTGCACAGGCTGCTCTTCAGGGCCCCCCTCTCCAGGGCTTCCGGCCCCCAGAGACAGGGCTGGGCGGAGCCCCTAGGACAGAGTCCCCTCCTGTCCCAGTCTCCAGGACCACAGCCCTCCTTGGCTGGAGAGGGGGCCTCTGAAGGGGCTCTGCTCCCTGCCCTGTGCACTCAGGGATCCCGGGAGGATTCTGGTGCAGGGAGAAGCGGCGCTAGGCTGAGCGCTGGAGCCCAGATGGGGCGTTAACCGAGCACTAGTGTGTGCCAGGCCTGTGGCGGGCACTATGTGTGGACCCATCCCATTTACTCCCCAGGGCAACTGTTATTAGCAACCATGAGAAGCTCAGAGAGGTTAATAGCCTGTCCAAGGTCACCCAGCTGGTGAGAGACTGGGGCTGAGTTTTGAATGAAGGCTGTTGGGTTCACTTTTAACCACTTCCCTGCACCAGTGTGGAATGAGATGAGGAGGGGAAGGGCCTAGGGGGTGGAAGCAGTTCCGGGTGGGGCTGTGGCCATGGGGACAAGGCTGCCCCAGGAAATCTGGGGATCTTTCCTTCAGTTCTGCCCATCAATCTGTCACTGCCAGCATGGAGGAGGGGGTGTTCCCACGACAGGGAGGAAGGTGGGCATCACTGGGCATCCCAGAACCTCTCCTGATGCCTGCCCTGCCCCCCCCAGACCTCAGAACCAGCAGCACTCTGAGGTGAGGTGGAGCCCCAGAGCCACATCACATGGGGCCTGGGGCGGTGCTGTGGCTCAGGGGAAGAGACGTGGGTTTGGATCCGTATCGATGTCAGCTGTGTGCCCCCAGGCCCACTGCCCCACCTCTCTGGACCTCAGTTTTCTCAGCCACAGAATGGGGGAAGGGAGAATAGCATCTACGAGAGGAGTCCTGCCAGCCCTCTGGGCTCTGGTACAACCCAGAAAAGCCCTTTGTGAATTGCTACCATCAGGCATAATCATAATAATTATTATCTGTAAAATGAGGAGGTTGGACCAGCTGATCTCCGTGGGCTCCTCTCCAGCTCTGATGCAGAGGATTTCTCGGGTTTCGGAGCTGGGAGTTCGCACAGACAGCGCGGGCTGGGAGAGGCCAGGGTCAGTGGGAACCTCTCCAAACCTTCCCCTTCACCCTCTTCCCCATCCCAGCCCAGGCTGCTGAGTCCCAGGGATAGGAGTTTGAGCTGCACCCCTGCCCCTTCCTGAGAGGCTCCCCACCTGCTTGCCCTCACGGGCTGGGCTGCCCAAGAAAATCAGAGCAAGAAGGGCTCTTGGAGAGCCCTCGGGATGGAGAGAAGGAAACTGGGGCCCAAGAGGAGTAGGGATCTGCCCGCAAGCACAGCACGCTGTGAGCCAGGTGGAGCTGGGCTTCAGACAGCCGACCTAGGGCATTGGTGGAGGGCTTAGGATGAGGCCCTGGGCCTGACGGGGGCTGAGGGTCAGAGGTGAGGCCACAAGGCAGGGAATCCCCAGACACCCACCAGCAATGGCTGCCTCTCCTTCTCTCATCCTCAATCCAGCCAGACTGGCATTTGTGACCTCTTTCTCTGCCTCTCCCGCTTGCCCAGGTGCACCTGGTTTACCCTGGGGAGAAATGGCGAGGGTGGGGGCATGATGCAGCAGGGGTTCCTGAGCTCTGTGCACCTAGAGAAAACCCTGCTGGCCACAGCTTTAATACCCACCACGACGCAGGCCTCTGTGGGCGCGAGGCACAGTGCTGCTCTGTGTGAGCTCCCCTCTGTCAGCGCTCACCCCCAGCCACCAGCTAGAGCCGACGTTCCCCATCTTCCACTGTGGGCAACGAGCCCCACTCTTGATGCGCCTGTTCCTGTGCCCCTCCCCCTGCCCACTCCGCCCTGCGGTGTCCAGGCCTTGGGACCAGCCTGTGGGATTATGCCTTCGGCACCCTAGTTCCTGGAGGGCAGGGCTTTGGCCAAGCAGCAAGTGTCCCACTCTGCATTTCCCACTCTGCGTCTCAGGAAGGTGCCTTGGGAGGGTGGGGAGTATCGCATCTCTGTGACGGGTGTGGAGGTCCCACCCCACCCCAGCCCTGAGGTCAGGGAGGCCTTCCGACCTCTGCAGATACCAGGGCAGAGCAGCCGGAGCAGGGCCATGTGGGTGTCTGACACTTTCTTCTTGGCAGCAGTGTCCCTGAGAGTGACTCAGAGCAGAGTGAGCGCTTCAGAGGTCTTTACCGCCACTGCTATTTCCACCAACCTTTGGGGAAGCCCCTGGGAACCTCTGTTTCCTCATCTGTGAAATGAGGAAGATGGTTGGACCTAATTTTCATGGGGGACGTGCTGGGCACAGGGCGTCGGAAGCTAGTAGTCGGCTGTTGGTGGTGGACTGGGATGTGCACCACGGGGACCCGAGGTGCCCAGGAGCAGCTCAAGAGCGGAAGCTGCAGTTTGCCAGCCTCGGTTTCCCCGTCAGGCCTGGCAGACAGACAACTCTCGCATGACCTGCCTCATCGGGCTGTTGTGAGGATCGCAGAGGTCCCAGGGCGTGCACCGAGGAGCTAAGGGCGGGTGGGAGAGGGAGCGGAGGGAACACCGTGGGCGGTGGCACAGGTGCCGCTATTGTGGCTCGCAGGTGTGCCATTGTGGGCTGGGAGAGGCGCGGCGGTCGGTGCGGGCTTGGGGGCCGCCTCCGCGCGAGGGGAGGGGTGAGGGAGCGGGGGTCGGGAGGGAGATTGCCGCCGAGACGCGGGGCGGCTCCGGGTCCCCACTCTTCAGGGAGAGAGTCTAGGGGCGCAACCCCGGGGCGCTGTCCCTGGTCCTGGAGATCGTCCGGCTCTGGACTGCAGTTCCTGTTTTGGCCAGTGGAGGGCGCCAGGGACCGCCGCGGACTCAAGGCTCGTGAGACTGTTTTGAAAAACATTCTTTATTTTCCTGAAATAATATTCTTTTGTAATAAGCCTACCCACCCACCTAACTTCAAAAACCTACGATATACTCCCATAAAAAAGGCAAAAAGCCGCCTTCTCGCCTAGATGGATGCTCTGGCACGGCTACTTCAAAGGATAGAAAAATGAAAATCAAACGCTTTTACCTAATGTAAAAACACACGTTTCCGCTCAGGAGCGTGAACTCACCCACCTTACCTGACCTCTAGTTCAGAACAGCTAAAGTACTTGTATCTCTGAAAATTTTTATTATGGATTGGAGCCACAACAGAAAAATACTCATGCAAACCATGAGCTAAGTTCTAGAATGATCTACCCAGGCTGTTAACCCACATGAAGGGCCACGGATACACAAGTCTTCCTCAAGCGAGACTGTCCCTGGCACAGCTTGCTCATTTCCACCCTCTGAATGACAGTGGTCAGTGACCCCAAGTAGTTGCTGAGGACCAAAACCACCTTCATATATTCCTGTAATGTCCTTTAGGGGGCAGAATCCACCCCCGAATTGAGAGTCACTGCCAAGGCCAGGGTGTTTTTTTGTTGTTGTTGTTTGTTTGTTTAATAAATATTGCTTTGGTTGTAGATGGACACAGTACCTTTATTTATTTTTTAAAATTTTATGTGGTGCTGGGGATCAAAGCCAGGGCCTCACACATGCTAAGCAAGTGCTCTGCCACTGAGTCACAGCCACAGCCCCAGGGCCAGGGTTTTATGGATGGCAAAGGGCTCACAGAGTCCCAAGCTGGTGGCTGACTGGGAGGGGTATGTTAAGGGACTGTCCCCTGCCCCCATCTTACAGATGACTAGCAGAGACCAGAAGTGGGAAGCAGGTTTCACTAGGAAACAGCAAGTGGCCGATGGAACGGGGCGGGGGGCATACCCATGACTCCTGACCCCTGTCCAGGGCTCAGTCAAGCCGGCTGCCCTGGGTGGAACTCTGGATATCAAGCCCAGCCTTGTCCCTCCCTGCTTTGCCCACCTGCCCCTAAAAAAGGACTGAAATGGCCATGCCCTAACAGGAAGGCAGCAGAGGGAGGCTGGCTAGATCCCAGGCTGTGCCATGTGAGAGTGGCCTTGGCCTCTCCTTTGCTCTCCCTGGGAATATGATGGCTGTATACCCCTCGGATCCACGAAGAGCCATCCTCTCCTACTTTGTTTCCCTTCCTTCCTTCCTCCCTTCCTTCCTTCCTTCTGTTATTGCCATCGCAGTGTTGGGGATGGGACCCAGGGCTTCATGCATGCTGGGCAAGCGCTTTACTGAGCTACATCCCAGCCATCTCCTGCTTCATTTCCTCACAGTCATTAGCTGGGTGCTCTGTGCGTGTGATGTGAGTAAATGTGTGTACTGTGTCCTCTTGTATGAAAACAATATGATCTCAGTAAGGATCTGTGATTTCTGTGCATGGATCTGTGGTCCTAGGTGTGTGTTCATGTGCGTGTGCAAACTCAGCCCTGGTCACACACTGACTTGGGACCTGTGGGCATAGCTCCATTAGACCTTTGCACACGTGTGTGCATGTGAGTTTGCAGCGTGGGGGCTGACATTCATGTGAGCATATGCACATACCTTTGATTTTACTGCGGTCTCCAGGCACGAGGTAGATGTCCCTATGCATATGCATGGTACCAGGGCCAAAGGCATTTGTGACCCTGGAAAGTTTTCATGCAGCTGTGCACACGGGTCCACCAGAGACTTTGTCTATCTTGCTCATTCTCTGAGCAAGAGAAAATGCCGGGCACCCAGCAAGTGTTCAATATGTATTTACTGGATGATGGAAGGAAGGGGAAAGAGAGAAATGAGTGCATAGTACATGCCCCAGTTTCCAGAAGGACTTGAGGCACACAGTTTGTGTGGAGACCAGAGATCCAGCCTCAGGGGTGGGGGTGTGAGTGGGGACATTTACTGTGGTCATTCTGACCAGCCAGATTATCCTGGTCCCTAAATAGGCAGGGATCTCAGGAACCACTGAGTGGGGTACAGATCTCATTGCCACAGCAGGGAATGGTTGGGGTAGGAACTGCTCCGGGGCAGCTGGCTGCTTGGGGACGGGGTGTGAGCCAAGCCACACTGACTCCTCCCTCCTCTCTAGTGCCTGTGGGGACCCCCCCCACACTTCTCCAGGAGTTCAGGGTTTGCAGTCCCGGGATTGGTGGGTGTGGCTTGGCTGGAAAGGCCCCGGCTAAGGAAGGGTAATGAAGCTTCGGGAGCTGGTGGACTTCTCCCAGGGTGGCACTGGCTTCCGTTCTCCTCCACCCGGCACAGAGAGGGTGGGCGGTTAGGAGAGGAGCAAACTGAGGCCGGAGGAACCCTGATGAATGCAAAGCCACACAGGAGCAATCTGGACCAGGGCAGGGAGCCCAGGGCTGCCCCGTCTCCTGCCCAGGCAGATATCCTGAATGAGAATGACTCGGCAGGGGAGGAAGTGCTTGGGGACCCTGGCGAGAGTTGGCCCTGCCAATCCCATCTGGAGCCCAGGCCCGACAACCTCCCCTGGCTGCCCCTCCCTCTGCCCTTGCCTTTCAGCTGCCAAGAGCTGGGAAGGGGGAGCTGGAGGCAAGTGGGTGGAAGTCGGAGTTCAAGGTGGGGTGAACTTCAGAAGGGAGCTCTGCAGCCCTGCACCCCTCCGCCCCCCCTCGTCCTCACACAGCCGGGCACGTGGCTGAAGAACCTGAACAAATCTAGGAGGCGGAGAAGGAGAGCTTCCTTCTAGAGGAAGGCCAGGACCCCAGAGAGCAGCCGGCTCCAGGGGGAGTCAAGGCAGAAGGGGGCTGCGCCTCACCCCCAGCGATGGCAACGACTTCCCAGTGCCAGTCTGCAAACATCCGGGTCGGTGGGTGTTAAATAATGTGTTTGTGGTCACAAAGCCAGGAAGCACCACAGTCTGCCCCAGGGCGGGTCCCTTATTAAGCAGCCCCTGTGCGTGTGTGTCCGTGTGGTGCACAAGCCTGTTTATCCGTTTGTCTGTCTTGGAGGTTGCTCCACTTGCACGCACATAGATCTGCCCAGTTCTTTCCATCATCTGCAGGATTCTGTCCGGTGTAAATGGAACATAATTTATTTATCAAGTTGCCTCTGGATGGCCATTAAGTTTGTTTTGGAATTCTTATTAATAAACCTTTGCTAGCCTTACAGAAACGGCAATTTCATAAATTAAGCCCGACACAAACGATGCTGCGGCAAATGTCTTAACCAGCACATGCCAGATACGATTCTCAGTGCTTTATGATTCATAATTAATTTAATACCTGGCAAAACCCTTAGAAGCAGGTATTTTCATCATCGAACCTACTTTGCAGATGAAGAAATTGAGGCACAGAAAGATTAAGTAACTTTCCTAGGTCACACAGCTGACACGTGGGAGCACTGGGATTTGAACATGGGAGGGTTCACTAGGATGAGGAGATAGCGCCCACCTCTCTCCCTCATCCTTGGCTTTTAGTCTTGGGGCTCATGTGCTGTGAGGAGGAGAGTAGATTCTTGGAGGGGTCTTGCAGGTTGAGGAGGCACATTTAAATTCTGCTGCCATCGGAGGGGCCAGGACTTGGCCAGGAAGTGTCCTGTGCATCTCTGGCTGAGGGAACGTGACCCCCATTAACCACCCCACCCCCACCCTTGCCAAGGAGGCAGCTGTGCTGGCCAGAACCCAGAGGCTGGAGTCCACACTGGGCTCTTTGTCCTCGGTGGGAACCCTGCGGCCCCCTTGGCCCCTCTCAAGGGCCCGCTGTCCCAGCACCAGTGGGGCCTCCCAGGGGCCAGGCCTGGCTGGGAAGCTTGGCATGTTGGGGCTCCTTGGCCTCCCTGCCAGCTGGGCCTGTAGAGTCCACTCAGGAGTCACTCGCTCTGAAGCGAGCCTGGCGAGGCTGTGCTCATGTGCAAGGGGGTGCAGCAGTCCACATGGGGCTGGAGGCTTGGGCCCCAGGCCTAGCACTGTGTGTACCTCCAGAACCCAGGCCTAGCTCTGGATCCTCTTGCACCCCACCCAGCCCCTCTCTGGAAGCCTCTGCAGCTTCCACTTGGGAAGGAAAGAAGGAGGGACTTCCTCAGCCTCAGGCGAACCTGGGGCTCCCAGAGCCTCTCAGGAGGCCACCTGACTGCCCTGTGCTGAGGGGCCTCCCACTGCAGGGTTCTGCCCCACCCCCAGTCTGCAGCCTGGCCCAGCCCTGGCTCCAGAGGACCCTGACAAGGGGAAGCCAGATGCTTCTCTGAAGACTGAAAGCTGAGGCCGGTGGGTCTAGAGGTGAGGAACCCCGGAGAGGGCTCTTTAGGGCTCCTCAGCCCACCAGAGTGCACAGGTCGTGGTGGGAGCAGGAGGGGGCTGGGGCAGATCCCCAGGTCTGGGTTTCTTCTTATCTGAAAGGGGGGACTGGCAGTGCTGCCTGCCCCTGCCTGGGCCAGGAAGACTGTGGAGCCCTGTCCCGGCAACTGTCATTTCCCAGGGGAAGATGGTGCTAACCAGGCCCAGGCCCTGCCCCTGGGACCCTCTCACTCTTCCTCCCTCATCCCCCACTGCCCTTCCCTGCAGGTTCTTTAAACAGAAAGCCCCATGGAAACCCTCAAGGACCTAGGGCCCGCCCTCTGTGGGAGAGCTTTTGCTGGTGGGGTTGGTAAGTCCTGAGGGCAGGGCTACTGTCCCCGTGTCAGCTGACCCATCTCCACTTGGATGGGAGCACAGCTCCTGTGTTTGTTGAATGAATGAACAAATGCACGTGGGTTTTCAGGACCCAGTTCAGTTCTGCTTCCAAAGGTTGGATGGGAACCTGGGCTAGAAGAATTTTCAAGAGAAGTGGGGCGTCTGCACTGTTCCCCTCCGCTCCTCCTCCTCACCAGGGCCTGGGCCGGGGGTTCTTAAGGAGGGGATGAAGTGGGCAATAGAAGGGCTATTTCCTTTTCCTCCTTCGCTGATTCGTAGACCTGAAGAGCCGTGTCTGACCCGGGTGCGGCACTCTCCGCTGGCACTGATCGGCATTGGCTGTGTGTGTCACTGTCGGTGCCTTAACTCAGCACCTTATAGCAAGGACCCTAGGAGGCAGGCGGATCAGGCCCATGTGACAGATGAGAAATTGGCGGCATCTGCCCACGGGGCAGACCACTTTTCACGCTGGATACCGAGTTCTTGCTGGGCCCGCTGTGTCTGTCCCCTCCGAATGACGGGGTCCGGCCCGCCCACAGAGCGCGGTGGCCTCCAGAGGGGACCCAAGAGGGCCCGCAGCCGGTGTCCCTCGGTCGGCTGGGCGCTGGCCCCGGAGGCGAGGGGTGGCGGTCACCGTCTCGGAAAGCCCCGCGCACCCCGCCGGCGGCCGAGGGCGGCGCAAACAAGCGGCCCTTTCTGCGCCCGCGGCCGGGCAGCTGGACCGCGGCGGCGGGGGCGCGGACGGCCCGGGGCTGCGCGGGGCGGGGCGCCGTTGCCAAGGTGACCGGCGCGGAGGGGCGAGCGGCGGCGGCGGCGGCGGCGGCGGCGGCGGCACCATGAGCGGCCGCAAGCGCAGCTTCACCTTCGGCGCCTACGGCGGGTAGGTGCGCGGGGCCGTGCGCTGCGGGCCGCGCCTGGGTCCCGGGCGTCCTGGGGCAGAGCGTGCACTCGCGTGTGCGGGGCGCCGGGTGCGTGCACGGCTCGCTGTGTTGGTGAGCGCGGGTGTTTGCGCGCGTGTTCCGGTGCGTATCCGCGCGCACAGTGGGACGCGAGTGTAGAGGCGACCTCTACAGGGTGCCAATGGGAAGAGTGGGGACCCAGGCTGAGGCTGGGTGTGTGCGTGTGCGCTCGCACGTCTGGGTGCATGCACAGGTCTGTGGGGTGGCAGTCAGCCAGGGCGACGCCAGCTGGGGCTCCCACTCTGCCTCCAGCTGCGGGGCACCCAGAAGCCATCTACAGCCGGCCCACCCCAGGCACCTGTGCACCCCGTCTCAGCCCCCTGGTCCTGGGACACCCCCTTTCCCCAGGGCTGCTTGCCGCATGGGCCTGGAGGACTGCCAGGGAGTCGAGTGGCAGCTAGGCCACCTTGGGGTCACTACCCCTCCTGACTGAGGGCTCACCTCAGTGGGGTGCAGAGGTGGGATGGGGTAATGCTTGCCTCGGGCAGAAAGTTAGCAAATTGGAAGGAAGAGGGCTACACAGACTGGGCCCAGAGACCCTCCCCAGCCAGCCAAGGGGCTGTGTGACCTTTGCCAGGCCCTGGCTCCTGGGGTGGAGTACTTTGGGCCCCTGCATGAATGCCACTGGGACCCAGCTGGTCCTCTGGCTGGGGGATTGAGTCAAGTGCCTCCCCACCCTGGTAGCTTAGCCTCCAGGGGGCCCCCCCGGCTGAGAGTGGGGCTGTGCGCTCTCTTTCCGGGACCTGGCTCTCTCAGGTGGAGAGGGGAGGCTGGGTTGGGCCTCCAAGCTTCCTGGTCAGCAGACGCAGAGGGGCAGCCCAGGGGGTGTGAGTGACCCTGGATGAGTCCTGACCTCTGTGGCCTCGCCCCACCCAGCACAGTTCACTCTCCACATTATCTGCCCCCTGGAGCCCCCAATCCTGCCCCCCCAGAAGACACCCCCTAGCTGGAGGAGTCCCGTTTGGGGCTCCCTTTCCATTCCCTTCTTGCCTCAGGGTAGGAGGCAAGAGTTGTTTGTTGTCCCAACAGCTGCCCAACCCCTGGGCCCCCAGCTGGTCAGGAGGGCGGTCCCTCCAGCCCCATCCCCCCAAGCCCAAGGTGCCCTTAGAAGGAATGGGGACAAGAGTCTGGGAGACACACTCTGCTGGTGGCTGGACCCACAGGGCTTGGGAAAACAGAGCCTTAGGTGCCCCTGAACTCTTGCGGGACGGGGTGTGTGTCGGAGGAGGGGAGGGGAGGGAGGTCCTCACGCATGGTCCCTGGGTAGAGATGAGGAAGAAAACGCAGGTTCAGAAAGGTCAGTGAGTCACTGAAGGGCAGCGTAACAGCATAAGGTTGTAAAAATCAGCAGAGGGACGTCGGCCGCAGTGGCCTGGAGCAGGCATCGCCATCTTCCTGCCTGCTCGGGTCGGAGGTGCCCAGGCCAGTTCCCAGCCTGCCCAGCCCCCCCCCCCCCCAGCTGGCCTCCAACCTGTCCTAGTCACCTTCCTGTCCCGGGACTGCCTTAGCTGCCCCTGCCTCTTCTTCACTCTGTAACCCCCACACCTACCCATGTCCCTAAATGGCCCAAGGGAGATGGTGACAGCAGGGACACTCTCAGAAGCACAACCTCCTCTGGTCGCAGTGGGCAGGGTGGCATGAGTTGGGCCTGGTGTGCAGGGCAAGGCTGGTGACAGGGACGGCCCCTCACAGCTGTCCCGCTTGCTGTGTTTCAGGGTGGACAAGTCCTTCTCCCCTTGCCGGAGCGTGTGGTGAGTACTGGGGACCTTCAGGAGGGTCTGGGCTGTCTTGACTGATTCCTGGGGAAACCCCAATCCACTCATGTCCCCATAATGCCAGGCCAGATCCGCTGACCCTCCAAACGTCTTCTCAGGATATGGGAATGGGAGACCTTCCCCCTGGTACCCACACGGTCTGCTCCGTAGTGCCTTCTGGAGCTCAGCCTTGGAGTCAGATAGATCGGGCTCCCGTCTTATTCTGCCACTGCCTGTGTGACCTTCAGGGATTCGTGAACCCCTCTGAACCTCAGTTGTCTCATCTGTGAGATGGGGGTTAAGATGTTTCTGCGAGCACAAGTCTGTAAAAGTCAAGCAAACAAACCAGGCCTCACTAAAAGGGATCCTTCCTTGTCCTCCTCTCCAGTGCTTCCCACCTCAGCTTGGCTCCTGGCTGGCCTGGCGGTGCCCTTAGCTTTTTCAGTAACTCCCAAACCCTCTAGTGCCACCCGGTACCCAGGCCTCAGACCCCATCCTGCATCTGAGGATCCCCTTGTTCTGGAGGAGGGAAGAAGGCAGGCAGCTGCACCCGCAGCTTCTCCGACACCAAGAGGCTGTGGTGGGGGAGCAGCCCCACTCAGGATTCACTGCAGCCCGGCCGGATGCTCTGCAGGTGGGCACCTCCGGCTTTCCTGGCACCAGCACCGCGTGGGCCCAGCCAGCTGCTCCTGCTGCCACTTTGCCCCGTGGGAGGGACCCCCACTAGCTCCTGTCCTGCTTCCTGGCCCTGCTGAGAGCATCCTGGGGTCTGCAGGTCTGCTCAAAGATTCCCACTTGGCATCGGTGCCCCCCACAGTCCCCTGGGAGGCCACACACAGCAGGCGTGTCCAGGCGGAGCTCCCGGGTGGCCTTTTCATTTCCCTTTGATGCTCCCTGTGCAACCTGGGGCCAGTTTCTCTCCCTCTCTGGGCTCTCTCCTGCTGCCATGCCCAGTCAGTTTGAGTCAGTCCTACATGCGAGACAGTGTGCTGTGCCCGGGCAGGGTGGCAGGGCGATGCAGAGGTGAGGAAGGCGCCCCCTTCCATTGCAGGACTTCAGCTGCCCCTCCTCAGGGCCTACTGGGCACTGCGGGCCTTCCTGTGCATCATCTCTGCATCATTTTTTCTGTCTGAGGTGCTGGGGATCCAGCCCCGCGCCTGGTGCATGCTGGGTAAGCACTGTACCACTGAGCCCCACCCCGACCCCCACACACACCTGGCAGGGAGGGTCTACAACCCCTGATGCCACACAGAGGGGAAAATGACTTGCCCGAGGTGACGTGGCGGCAGACGTGGGACCTGAACCTTGGTCTTTCCAACTCTGTGCAGAGCCCTGAGTCTCACTCATTCTGTCCCGAGGCTTCCAGGCCACAGGGAGGGTCTGAGCAAGAGATGGATGTGAAGGAAGACTTGGAGATGGGACCAGAAGGTCCACCCCGGGGAGCCCTGAACCAAGAGTTAGCAGCGAGGGCCCAGGACTGATAGTAACTGACCAGCTGTGTGTCTTTGGGCAAGTCGCTTCCCCTCTCTGGGCCTCAATTGATATCTGTGAAGTAAGGATCTGGAATTCCCACCTGTTAGCCACAAGGCCTTGCCTGCACCCTCCTTGTGAGAGCTGCTGTCCAAGGTGCTAAGCTGCAGGCCCCGGAAGCCATTGGCTTAGCCCACCTGTGTACCTGGCATCTGGGTCATGCTCAGTAAATGGTGGCCATTTTGCCCACCAGTGATAGTCTCCTGGTATTCAGAGCTTGCCTCCTCCTTTCTGGTAGGGACTCACGTTTCCTGTCCCCAGAGTTCCCAGCCAATGGGAGCACGGCCCTGGTCTGGAACAGTGCCATGTTCTGGCACCCACCCCCCTTGGCAGGTGTGGCAGTCAGCTGTCCATTGCTGTGACAGAATACCTGAGAAAAACAGAGAGGAAAGGTCTATCTTGGCTCAGGGCTTCCAAGGTCTCAGATCTGTGGAGAGGCCGCACATCAGGCAAGGGGCGTGTGGCAGGGCCACGCTGCTCACCTCCTGGTGGCCTGGGGGGAGCAGAGAAGGCTCCAGGACACGCCCCCATGACCCACTTCCTCCCACGAGGCCCCACCTCCTGCAGTTTCCCCACTTCCTGGAGTCCACCCAAATCACGACTCCCCGCGGACCATCCCCTTCGGAGGTGACCCGGCCACTTCCCCAAGGCCTCCTTGAGCTCCGCCCTGCTGGGGACCAGGCCTTCCCCTCAGGAGCCTTGGGAGGGTGTCCAGATCTGAGCGTGAGACACCTCCAGTCCCCACAGCCCTGGCCCCCCTCCCCCAGGCCCAGCGCTCCTGTCCTGGTCCCTGGTTCTCCCCTCAGCTGGCCTCCCCGCTGTCGGCCAAGGTCACCGTCACACATTAGTGCTCATTCCTGGAGGAGAGGAGAGAGCGTGGGTTTTGAATTCTGACAGATACGGATGGGGTCAGCCTGTGCCTTGTCCTCGCTGTGTGACCTTGGCCAGGTCCTTCCCCCTCTCTGAGCCCCCCTTGATGCTCAGCAGGTGTTTGTGGAGTTGGACCTTTCAGCCAGGTGACTTCAGGGGAGTTGAATGTGTCCCAGTCACCCTGAAGCAGGCAGCAGGCTCTGAGCCCCTCGAAGCAGGGGTTGCTGAAGTTACTTTGTGCTACCCCCCTTCCCGGTGTGTGTCACCTGACCGCCGGCCAGGCTCTGCTCTCCTCAGGTCTGTGTCCCCCACTAGGTCTTTCCGAGCTACCCCGGTCCAGTGAATGCTTCATGAGGTGGAGCTGACTCTAACGCATCCAGAGAATGGAACAAGCGAGATTTTCCTCATCTTTTTTTTTTTTCTTTTTTAATTCAGGGCTTGGATCCTAAGGTACTGAGGTCTGGTTGAGGTCAGATGTGACCTTGGCTGGCTTCCCCACCCCCACCTTTATCAGCAGGGCGTCCACAGGCCGGGAGCTCTGGGTAGGTGACCAACAGAAGAGGCAGGAGGCCCAGCGGAAGGGTGGGAGCCAGGGAGTGGCAAGGGGCTGGGCATGTGAGGTAGAGTCAAAGGGGACAGGAGGTGCAGAGGTAGGAGGGTGGTCAGGTGGGCTTGCACAGGGCAGGGGGTTCTGGGAATACCTCTCAGAAGAGGAGAGTTGACTTTGACCTTGAAACTGGGACCCTGGGGGAGGAGGAAGAACTCGTTCAGGTTAGTGTCCGAGTGGGCTGGGCATCTTATTATGGTGGCCTCATTAGCTCATTAGTGACCTCGGTCCTGGAAGTCGGTCTTGTGGCCCCGTTTTAGAGGCCAGAGTCAGTATGGGACTGGTGGAGGCTCCGGCCCAGAGTCACACGGCTGGCAAGGGCTGGACTTGAACCCAGCGCGCTCTCTGTCTCTTGCCAAGGATGGGACCTGGCTGGGTTTTGGGGCAAGGGAAGAGGGGAAAAGTGAAATGGTCCTGAATCTGAACGCCCCCAAAACAGGAGTCACTGCCCAGCCCAGCGTGTCCCACTGAGGGGCCCGCCTAGCCACTGGAGTGTCTCTCCTGACAGTGTGAGTCCCAGCCATTCCTGCCTGTGGTCAGCTTCCTGGGTCCCAGGGATTGCTTCACTGCAGCGGACTCCAGCCTGGTGGAGACTAGTACTGTGCACCCCCATTTTACAGATGAGGAAACTGAGGCCCAGAGAAGGGAAGTGGCTGGCCCCAGGTCACCCAGGCAGTGAGTGGCAAACACACCGTCACCCTGAGCCCCGGCCTTTGCCCTCACTCTCCTGGAGGCTGCTTGCCTGCCTGGGGGGCTTGGGTGGGTGGCCCCCTCCTCAGGTGGCTCCTCTCAGCAGTCGCCTGGCCAGCGGCCCTGGGGACCTGTGTGCGGCAGCAGGCAGCACGAGGCAGGCTCATTAGTGGCTCTGAAATGCCAGGCAGGCACAGCCCGCTGGGCGGCCTCATCTATTATGCATCTGGTGGGCAGGACCCAGCGGGCACGGGCCAGGGAGCCGGCTGCTGCCTCCTGAGCCCACACCTGCCACCACCTCTGGGCAGCACCTGTCCTGTCACCCTAGCGCAGTTGGAGCCTGGGGCCCACTGGGGACAGAGGCATGGATGCGGCCCCGAGCTCCTGCCTGCCCTTCCTCGCAGCCGCTTCTCAGAGGGGCTGGGGATTTGGTCACTGGGACTGAGGTGGACAGAGGTGGCCTGGATCTGAGACGCACAAGCTCCTGACTGCGTGGTCGTCACTGACTGAGCTACAAGCAACCACTGAGCACCTACTGTGTGCCGGGCATGGTCCGGGTATCGCCGAGGGAGTGGAAAATCAGCCAGCCTCAGTGCCCGTCCTCGAGAGCTCAGCGTGGCCAGCACGTCCCTCCCTCGGGCCTCAGTTTGCTCACTGTGACATGGGGGCGGGTGGGAGAGACCCTCACTAAATAGACAAGAAACCAAACCTGACGTCGGGCGGGACCTGGAGGAGGGTCATGGGCTCACAAGAGGCTTCTTCCTGAGTTCCCCGTGGGCTGGGCGGGGCTCCTCAGCACAGTGACCGCTTAGGGCCAGTGCCATTACGCCCGGGGTTAAGGTCGAGGGGACTGAGGCAGAGGGGCCGGTGGCCTGCTCAGCCTCCAGCAAAGCCGAGAGTGGAGCCTGAGCTGCCTGCTTGGCCCTCAGTGTGGCCACTCAGGAGAGGTGGCATTGGAACCCAAACCAGCCATGAGAAGGGCCGGCAGTGTGGGGACAGGGGGCCCAGACAGGAAGCCGCCCGCGTGAAGGCCGATGGCAGGAACAAGCGTAGAGAACATCCTGCGAACGGTGACGTCAGGGTGGCTGGAGGGATGGCGAGGGGGTCAAGCTGAACTGGGTCATGCGGTGGGACAGGAGCTTGCTTGGGTCAGTGGCCGGCGTGTCCGGGCTCCTGGCTCCGCCACATCTCAGAATCAGAATCTGGGCCTCCTGGACACTTTGGAAGTGGAAGAGGCTCTTGAGGTCCACTTTTATGGCCCCTCACTTAGCAGGGGAATCCTGTCTAATTCCTACCCTTTTGACCATTAAAAAAAGCCTTCAAGCCGTGTGGGGTGGCGCACGCCGGCATCCCAGCCAACAGGAGGCTGAGGCAGGAGGATCGCAAGTTCCAAGCCGGCCTCAGCAACTTAGCAGGGCCCCAAGCAACTTACGCTTCGTGGAGATAAAAAATAAAAAGGGCTGGGGTGTGTCTCAGTGGTTAGCACCCCTGGGTTCTGTCCCTGGTCCAAAAAAAAAAGAAGTTGAAGGTCTGCTTTTTGTTTTAATAATTTTTTTTTGTTTTGTTTTTATGTGGTGCTGAGGATGGAGCACTGAGCCCCAACCCCAGCCCCTGTATCTTGTTTTTTAAAGATATGATTGATGGTTGATTGTAAGAGTTAGGTTTATTTATTATGTAAACTTGGGTTCAAGATGACATTTTTAACCAGTTATCAACAATCGTTGTTAAATTGGATGATATAGAAAATACACAGGATAGTTAATCTGTCCATTGACCATTTATGCATTATTAATAAAATAATAATAATAATAATTTTTAAAAATGGGGGCTGGGGATGGAGGTCAGTGGTAAAGTGCCCCTGAGTTCAATGCCCAGGACCAAAAAGAAAGGAGGAACCGAGTCCAGACACTCACTCTGACTTTTACTTCCTCGCTGAGTGGCCTACCCCAGTCTGCTGCGCCTCTCTGAGCATCAGATCGGTAACCATGGAAACGGCAGGGCTTAGCATGAATGCATCCAGTGTGGGCCCTGGGGAACGCTCTTCCCCTCCATAAGTATTTGCATTTTGGAAGAAAAGATTCATTGATCCAAAAGGAGACTCGCGCAGGGAACGTCAGGCCTGGGGTGGCTGGTGGAGTGCATGAGGAGGAGGGGACCTTCCTGACAGCTCGGATCTCCCCGGGAGCCTGTTCATTCACTCAGCAGATTGATTCAACAAGCGGTGCTGGGGGACCCCCTCAGAGGGCCCAAGCCCGGGTCGGTAGATAGTGGACAGCCCACTCTTCTCACGGACTCTCCTTGTTTGGTTTGGTTGGGGTCGTTGGGAACTGAACCCTGCCACTGAGCCACAGCCCCAGGCCTTTTTATTTTGAGACAGTTCTCACTAAATGGCCTCGAACTGGTAATCCTCCTGCCTCAGCCTCCCGTTGGGTGGCTCCTGCAGGACTCTCGGTCTAGAAAGGGAACTGAAGATGGAGGCTGTTCTAATGGTGGTGACGGCGCTGACTGGGGTGACCTGGGTGCTGAGGCTCAGAGAACGGGTTGGGGGCTTCCTGGACAAGGTGACCATTGTGGAAGGGAGCCAGGTGCCTCGTGACAGAGCAGAGGAGAGACGGAGCTTGGTGGGGAGGAAGGCCAGTTCAAGAGAATGTTCCGGAAGAGGGGGCGGGAGGAGAGAGGCAGGGGGCGGTGTTTGCTGGGTCTGAGGTGGGCCTGGCAGGTGGCGGTGGCTGAGGCCCCTCTGGGACCTCCTGTGGTGGGCTCTGGAGGGATCCGAGCCCTAAGCTTCCGTGGGCATCTGTCCCCCTCTCCTCCCCTACGTGTGGACTTGCCCTGTGACATGGGCCTGTGTGGCTCTGTGGTTCTGGGGGCCCTGCTCCTGGTGGGACTGTGGGCACCGCCTGGGCTGCCCGCCTGCTGGGCTCTCTGGGTTTTAGTCCCCTGGCCTTTAGAATGGGGACGGTGCGTGGCCACCGTGAGACCTGTCGTGGGAGAGGAGACCGCGTGTGCTGTGGCCTACACCAGGACCTGGCATGAGCGAGAGCCTATAGGTCCCCTCTGTTGTGGCTGTTGCCATTGTCCCTGGCCTCAGTGGGGTGGGTCAATAGCCCCCACCTCAGGGGAGGGCCAGGCTGGGAGGAGGTGCGGCAGCCCTGCTGTTCCCCACGGGCTGTGGGAGGGGAGAAGCATTTGGACTCGGCTGGCCTGTGACGATATCACTCTTCTCTGAGGCTCATTTTCATACCTGGGGAGGACCCGCTCTGCTACGCCGCTACAGTGATGCCGTTCTAGTGGGGTTTGATCTTTGGCCTGATCCACCTGTTTGCTGTGTGACCTTAGCCTAGAGACTTAACTTCTCTGAATCTCAGTTTCCATGCCTGCAAATAGGGATGATGTTTGCCTCATAGGATTCTCTCAAGGCTTCCACTGGCCATTTGTTCATTCAGCAAATACTTATTGAGTCCCCAAATGTGCCAGGGTCTCGTGTAAGAACTGGGGACAGATGCTTCGGTCCCTTACTCCACACAGGTTACCTTTCAAGGTGGGAGACAGACATAAAGGACAAATGACAGCAGACAGATAAGGTCATTTCAGATGGGTGCTGGGTAGTGAGCGGCAGGGTGGAGTGAAGGGGCTGCCCTCAGGACAGAGGGCCCATTCAGGGTAAGGAGCAGGCCGCCTCCTCCTGGCCCCCGCCTGACACTCCAGATGCTCTCCTGGCAGAGGCTGGAGGCCACCTTCCCTCAGACCCAGCGCTGTGGCCACAGGCAGGCCTGGGGGCAGGTGGGCATTGTGGCTGGGCCCGCAGAAAGCGGGGTCCCTGGCGGGGAACAGTCGGGTGGCACCTCCGCCGGCCGAGCCCGCCTGCTTCTCCCAGTGCCCACAGGGATGCGGGGCCCTGGCCCACAGACCCCAGGCCCGTTTCAGGAGGGACCTGGGGTGGGGGAAGGGGACTTGGGCCCGCAGCTCTGGGGGCCCAGAGGGCCTCAGCCTTCCCTGGCTGCCCACCTGCCCACAGGGCCTGGGGGGACCCCTTACACACGGCCACGCTCCCTCCCACCCCTCCCTGGCTCTTGCCTGGGTGACAGCTTGGTCCTGCCCACAGACACAGGCGCACACGTCCCTCAGGCCGCCGACGGCCGTGGGGTGTTGACTGTCAACACACCAGAGTCCCCACCTGAGGACGCCTGGTCCTGGTGGGAGGGGCTGACGGCGTCCACTGGTCACTCTGTGAGATGGGCGCAGCCAACTGGCTGACCCCCCCCACCCCCACCCCGCCGCAGGCCAGGCTCCTGCGAGAGCAGGGCAGGGTGGGGGCTTCTCCCAGCCTGGGGAGGGGACACCTGGAGGGAGGGACGAGGACGGGCGTGCGCCAGGCACAGTGTTGAGGACAGGAAGTGTGGAGGCCAGGAGGTCCAGGGGCTGAAAGGAGGCCTGCGAGGGAGGAGAGGCCACAGGGGAGGTCGGAGCCGCAGGCCGTGGGCGGCTGCGGGGAGGCACGTGGCCCCGAGAGGCTGCACATGGCGGGGAGCCATTAGGCAGGTGGGTGGCGAGATCACGCAGGCCCCGCACACCCAGACACGCGCTGCCTCCCACACCCACTTCCCGGTCACGATCCCACCCACAGAGACGCAGAGCTGCAGGAAACCCGGCCCAACAAGTGTCGGCTCCGCGGCAGGACTGGCCCCCCCCTCGTTGGCACAGGCCTATGGCACCCACATGCAGCCATCGCCCTGGTTGCCATGTGCCAGGGGGCAGTGCCAGGGGAGCCCCTTCACGTGTGCCAGCCGAATCCTCCAGCCCTGAGGGTCCCCGTTACTGACACCATTTTACACCTGAGGAAGCTGAGGCTCAGAGAGGTGAGGGAACTCGCCCCAGGCCACACAGCGAGAGCTTGGCATAGCGGGGTCTGAGCGCAGGGCTGTCTGACTTCCAGGTCTGTTGCTGGCCCACCCAGCCCACACCCGAGTGCCCATCTGCCCCTTCCCAAGCCCTGGCTGAGAAGACCATGAGCCACCTGCCAGGCCGAGTCCTTTGAGCAACAGACTGATCAAGATTGACAGCTCTCTGGTGCTTCGGGTGGGGGCCGGCAGCCCATGCCCACGTGCCCTCTGCCCGGGAGCCCTCGGCTCCTGGTGCTGTGTGGGGGCCGGGCACCTGCCAGCTGGACAAAGCCAGAGCTGGACGCAGGGCCTGCGTTTGCATTTACACATGAGGTGCACAGACTGCCCGCTGCTCTGGCCCCCGTCAGGACAGCCCCATGCCCGGGGCCTGGGCCTCTCTGTCTCTGCCTCACTTCTTCCTGGCCCTCGGGGCAGGTTGTCTCGTGCCTAGTGGAGGGGAGAGCCTGCACTCTGTCCCTCCTGCCTGGAGGCCTTTGGTCACGGTGCTGACCTCCCTGGTGTCAGGCAGTCTGACCCTCTGCTGCCTTTCCAGGAGGCGGCCTGACATTTACTGAGCACATACTATTTGCTCAGCTCCAGGCGAGTCAGACTGTACCTATGTCTAACTTATTCCCCATGACAGTCCCCTCAGAGTAGGTATTTACTAGCCCATTTTTCAGATGAAGAAATTGAGGTTCAGAGAAGAAAAGCAACGTGGAGGAGGCTGAGGACCCTCTCTGCAGGGAAAAGCCCTTCTCCGGGTGCTGCCCTCCACCACGCCTCGGAGGGCCCAGTTCCAAGCTCCTTGTCATCCCTTCGCCCTCAGTGGGCTGTCGGAGCTGGACCTCAGGGTCCTCTAGTCTGGGTCCAGTTTCCAATGGAGACTGAGGCTTAGAGAGCTTATGGCGACCTCATGCTGCACACGGAGACTTAGAGACGGAACCAGGGCTTTCCTTAGTCTTCAGTTAGCAGATGGTGGCCTTGTTCTTCTCCCTGGGTGTTGCGCCTTGGTCTTGGTGGCCACCTCCACCCCCGGGGCAGTCATGAGAGGCAGCGACTTCTGCTCAGCAGACTTACCTGGAGCCCATGAGGGGGTAAAGCCCAGCTTCAGTATCAACTAGGGTGTGTGTGTGGGGGGGGATGGATTCCACAAGGTCTCAGCACTGGAGGATTCAGCGCCTGGGTGGTAAGGCCAGAGGAGCCCCCAGGAAGAGCTGGAGGGTAGTCTGGACGGGGGTCGCTGGGACTGTTCTTTGAGGGCGGCAGGCCTGGCCCACCCACTCTAATGCCAACACGTAGCACCATTGTCTGGCCCAGAGTGGGCATCGAATCCTGCCTTCTGAATGGATGGCCGAGCACAGGAATGAAGGGCAGATGGGGGCAGGGCTGGTGGCGTGGGCGAGCGAGTGAGCAGAGGAATGCAGGAGCTCTGAGGGACAGTGTGGTCGGCGGGGGTGTGGGGGACACGTGGAGATGGCTGTAATGCTGTGGGGGGCCTTCGGGTGCTGGGGGGCACCCTGGCAGCCCCTGTGCTGGGTGCTGAGGGGTGGGCCGGGATGCCCCGGCGTCTTGTGCCAGGAAGGGTCGGGTGGCGCCAGCTTGAGCTTCAGCTGTGACCCTGGGCAAGCCACCGTGTCCACTGGGGTTCTGCCTTCTCCCTGGTGGCAGGGGACAGGATGACCTGTCTAGGCTCCCGGGACGCTGTTGAGAGGGTCCAGGTGAAGGCCGTTTATAAACTGTAAAGTGCGGTGCTGGGAGAGCAGGTGTGGGTTCTCCCAGCCGGAGGAGGCCCCGGCCCTGTGGCCAGGTCATTTGAGTCCCAGGGGAGGGGAGGAGTCTGTCCTGCAGTTTCTAGGGGGCGGGGAGGGTCAGGCTTCCGCATAGCCCAGCTGGGCTCTGGCCACCTGGTGGGAAGGTGAGCCCTGGGCAGGCAGCAGGTAGACGGCTGGCCTGGTCCCCGGTGCTGAGCCCTGGCAGGAGGACCATCCCGTGACCTCCTCTCTGAGCTGCCAACTTGTTTGCTTAGCAGGCTGCTGCCTGGCCCAGCTCCGGGATCCGGGTGTCTAGGCCCTGGGCCAGCGTGGGGCGAGGGCCCTGTCCGCCTCCCTCCTTACCCGCTCTGCCCAGCTCGGAGCCCTGAGCCCCTTCCCTTGCCCACAGGGCCCTGGCAGCTCTGCCGCCTGGTCCCTGTGAGCCCCTGGCCCTCCTCGAAGCCCTGCGGAGCCTCTGCCTGCTCACCTCTGACGACAACGCCTACCCGCCCTCCGGGGGCTGTCATAAAGATTAAGTGACATCACAGTCACTTTGTCACTGCCAAACAAGCCTGCTCTGTCCCTTCCCCACCTGCCCCCTTCTCCAGACCTGGCAGAGGTCAAAGGTGCCTGGGAGTGACCTGGCCTGGGTCCCACTGCCTGGGTCCCAGTGGGCCTGGGGCGGCGGGACGTCCCCTCAAGACCTGGCTTTGGACACTTGCTCGCCTGCTGTCCCCGGCCTCCTTCCCTGGCTGGCTGGTGGAGGTCCGAGGACAGTGCGCCTCTGTGGCCCCCAAGATGAGGCAGCTCCAGGGCAGGGCGTGGCTGTGGCTTCGATCAGAGTCCCCCCAGATCCGGTGTCAGTGGCTGGGGAACCCGGCTCCAGCTGTCCCCGGATGGGAGTGTCCGTCACAGCCAGTGCCCCTTCCTGGGGCCCCTCTGCCTCCAGGTGTCTCCAGCGGGGTGGAGCCAGGAAGACCCAAGGGACATGACCCTGGGCCTCCCCCACCTGGCCTCTGCTGCAGGCTGGACCCCCGCCCCCCGCCCCGGCCTGGCCGAGTCCTTCTGCGCTCTCCCTTCATTGGCTCCCGGGGCCCCTCCTCGGCCTCCTGGGTCTGGCTTCCTGAACTGGGTGCTGAGGGGCTCCTCAGGGTGCAGCACCCCCTGCTCCTAGTCATGGTCTTCCGGCCTGACGGTCACAGGTCACCTGTTTCAAAACATGAGCGTGTCACCAGGGAGAAGAGAAAGACAGGAACCCCAGCAGAGGGGACAGCAAGTTCAAAAGCTTAGCCACGTGGGCAGTGTGGCTCCCTTGGGGACACCTGCAGCTGAGGGAGGCTGGGACAGGGTGGGTAGCCTCAGACAGGGCAGGGATGTTGATAGGACAGGCAGAGACTGGGAGGGAGGGTCAGCAGGGCCAGACCCGCCTGGGGACCCCGTCCAAAGATATGGGCACCCGGGCCAGCGGGGCGGCCCCCAGGTTGGCTTCTCTGGAGTGACCGACAGTAGCACCCACAAGCCCCTCTCCAGCCTCTCCCGTCCCTACCACACAGGTGCCTCGGCCAGCCCCATCGCCTAGCTGGCTTGCAGGTGGGACACGCCCCAGGACTGCATCCTGTCACCTGTCTTTGGTGTCCCCGGCTACCTCCCCGCCGGCCTGGGTTGGACACTGCTGTCTTGCAGCACGTGGACCCTTCCGAGGGCCACAGCCTCCTGTGGCATTCAGCCATGGGTGGGTGGAGGCCCTGGGCTCTGTTCCCTGGTCTGCTCCCTCGCTGGGTCACCGTGAGGTGGTGGTTCCACTCCCCTGGCCTCAGTGTGCCCTCCTGGGAATTGGGGACCCTGGCCACCGCCTTATCTCCCACTCCAGTTCCGGTGAGAGTCCCAGGAGAGCAGATAAAGAGGGCTTTGAAGAGTACAAAGAGCCCTTCTCACGAAGGTGCCATTATTATTGTTACCTTGATGCGGAGATAAGGGAGGGAGGGGGCGCAGTGACAGTTGCCGAGACACCCGGGAGCTGCGCGCAGCGGCTTCCGGCCTGCCCCTCCCCCCACGCCCTGCCTCTCCCGTTCCCAGGGAAAAAGCTGGGTGCTCTAGCGGGAGGGGAGCTGGGCCCGGCTGGCCGGTGGCCAGGCAGCTGCAGGGCTCAAGGTGACCCCAGAATGTGCCTGGCCTGGACTCAGGTTGGCTCTGGCTTCCCTGGTGACCTTGGACAAGGCCCCTCTTCCCTGGCTGCTGCCTTTCCCTGTGTCCCAGGCGGCAGTGGGTAGGTGTCCAGGCCAGACCCTGCAGGTTGCAGCTGGGCCTGGGCAGGATGCTTGGTGGTGGCCCAAGACTCGGGCTGAGCTAGGGAGGTCACTGGGGAGCAGTGGAAGGCAGCTGGGATGGCTGCCCTTTCCTGGCTGTGTGACCTTGGGTTCATCATTTAACCTCTCTGAGCCTCAGTTTCCCCATCTGGATAAAAGGTTGATAAAGTCCCACCTCAGAAAGCCTCTGCAGTGGTGGAAGGAGATAATACCTGCATGAACTACAGGGTGCCACTGGGGTCACGGCAGAGGGGAGGGAGGAGGGACAGCTGCCGTGTCCTGGCATGCTCTGGGCTCCTCCCAGATGTGGTAGCTGGAAAAATGCAAAGCATTTTAGGCTGAGCTGGCCCTGGGGTCAGAGGGGTTTGAGGGAAGTGGGAGTGGACAGAGACTTGAGGGACCCCATGTGAACAGAATGTGGGGACCAGAAGGCAGGGTGGGTTAGGAGAGAGACAGGAGAGTTCGCTCTCTGACCAGGGAAGACAGTGACCCCGTGGGAGGAGGTCCGAGGGGCCAGAGGCAGAAGGGGATGGAGGGGCCGGCAGGAGGGAGGGCGGAGGAGGGGAGGCTGGCAGGAGGGGCGTTGGGATGGGAGGAGGTGAGAGGTGGGCAGGGTAGTGTTGAAGGCCCACATGGATACCCAGACGGTCAGTGTCCAGTCCTTGGACTTTCACTGACTGTGTGTGACTGTGACCTTGGGCAAGTTACTTAACCTCTCTGTCCTAGTTTCTTCCTTCTGCATATGAGGGTTCAGTGAGTGCACACAAGTCCAGTCACGGGTGGAGCCCGTCCCCAGCAGCGTAGCAAGGGCGCTGGCGGCCATTGTCCCTGGTACTATTACTAATTGCCTTGTTGAGCGGCTGTGTTCCCGGCTGGAGTCCGGCAGGCGGGGCCCACAGGCTGGCCCCCTGCGTTTTGAAGTTCAGGTCTCGACGACCTGGAGTTGGGTCCAGACGCCAGCCGTGTCTCATTAACTTGACCTTGGGCGAGTCGATGCCCCTTCTGAGCCTCAGTTTCCCCATGTGCAAGGCAGGTGGCATCTGAGCGATTAAACAAAGCTCAAGGCACACAGTAGGTGGTGGCTTTTGTCATTACTGTCCCGCTGCCCTTCAGGGCCCGGGAGGAATTTCCTCCTCAGCCCCATCCTGCTGCCCCTCCCTGCCCTGCCCTTTAGGCTCAGTCCTGGCCTTTTAGGTGGACTTCCGGGCAGGGGGGGAGGGCTGGGTGCTCCCTGCAGGGGCAGGACTCTGGCCAACAGGAACTAGAGCCAAGAGGCCAGGCACAGGGTCCCAGATGGACGCTGAGCCCAGAGCCTTGAGCGGCTCCTTGGTCCTGTGCCAACGTGAGCGATCCCGCGGGAAGTGGCCCCTGGACGTGGGAAGGCAGGTTGAGGTGCTCTGGAGGGAAGTGCGGTAGGAGCTGACCTGCAGTGGCCAGTGTCTGAGCCTGGGCTGAGAAGGGTGGACGGGGGGTACCACTCAACTAGGCTGATCCGGGGCAGCAGCCACCACACAGGGCCACTCAGAACAGCAGTCCCCACCATGAAGGGCGCCTGGCTTCTCCAAGACTCCAACCCCAGGACTTCCTGGCCCCCGGGGAGCCTCTGCTGTCCACCCGTAGTGCTGTCCCTATTCACTCGGGGGCACATGCTTTAAATTCCAGCTCTGTCACCACTAGTAGGAGCGGTGGCTTTGGCTCTCTGAGCCTCTGTTTCTCCATCGGTAAAAATGAGGATAAATGACACCCACCTTCCAGCAGGGGACAGGGGAGTGGGCGACTAACACGGCCGACACAGTTCCAGGCCCACAGCAGGTCTCGACAGGGCCCCTGTGGGGTCCCGGGGGCATTTGCCTGGACATCTCCATGGGGCTCTGTCCAGCCCCACCCCCATCTCCAGCCTCTCCCCACGTGGGTGCACCCTGGCACCCAGGAAGTGTCACAGTCCTGAGTGACCCCCCTGCTGCCGCCTCACTCCGTCAGTCATTGAGCGAATGTTTAATGGGACCCTAACGGGGAGACCCACTTATCCCCTGGGGATGAGTGAGGCCGAAAGCGTCCGTGGGCTGAGGCCCTGTGGGCTGCCAGAGCCCGGGGTGGGTTGTTTTGGCAACTGAGGGTGAGAGGGTGTGTCTTCCACTCACGCTTCACGTGGTCAGTGCCCGAGAATCTCTCCCCCACAACGATGCCAGCGGCTTGAAATGCCACTGCCACCAGATCCATCCTTTGGGGTCAAGCGCTGTCTAGAACAGACCTTCTTTCAAGACGCCAGCACCCCTGGGAGGCGGGGCCTGGCACCAAGCAGGGCTGGGGTGGCTCCTGCGGGTGGGGGAGTCAGAGGGGGCTCAGAGCTGCCTGGGCATTCCTTGCTGGCCTGGGTTCCCGAGGGCCGGTCCCTCTTGGGGCGTGGCAGTCCTAGCTCTGCCTGACTCAAGTCTGCCACAGGCCACTGAGGAGTGGCTGGAAGGTGACTCACCCTGGCGGGACCAGCCTTGCTCCATGGGACCTGGGTGGGGGTGCGGCCACGTCAGGGTGGCCCTAGGCGGCAGCGGAAGCTGGGCCTGCTCTCCCGGCCCCAGGCTCCCTGGATGCTGGGAACCTCTGGGCACTTCCTCCCCTTGACCCCAGAGATGGCCTCGCAGGCTTCCCAGGGTGACAGGCACTGACGCCACCCTCTCCAGGCCTGCTCCCTTTCCTGGGTGGGGGTGTGGGAGCTGTGGGTGTGGCTGGAGCCCCACAAGTCACACGGCTCTCACACAGGTGACAGCTCTGCTGCAGACCGGCTGTGTGACCCTGGGGCACATCCGGGTCCGGGTCCTCCTCTGCAAAGCGGGAAGACCAGTGTGGCGAGGAGGCTGTGTCCTCCGGCCTGGAGGGAGGGCTCGGCACAGGGCCCGGCATGCAGTGGCCCAGCGAGCGGCTGTTGTCATTAGCAGGGCAGTAGCCGCTACTACTGACTCCCTGAAGCATGGGGTGGTGAGTGAGTAGAGGCTGGGCACCCTATTTTTCCAGACGCCTCAGCCTCCACAGCCCTCCTCTCTGCCCGCCCCAGTCTCCCCCTCTTCAGAGGGGCTGTGGACATCCTGAGACTGGAGGCCTGATGGAGAGACTCTGCCCACACTTCTGATCTCTGGGAAGGAGAGCCTGCTTCACAGTCCTGTTCTCGAAGCCCCTCTCCTCCCTCCCCCAGGAAGCCCAGGACACTTGCTCCATGGAGTCTATCTCCCTTCAGCTCCCCCAGCTCTGAGGGGACTTCCTCCCAGAGTTCCCAAATCCCTCAACTTGGGGCCATCCCTGACCTCAGAATCTTCTTCTCTTCTAGGAGGAGTGATGGGCAGAACCAGCGCTTCCCTCAGGCACTAGACCTGTCACAAGTGGACTTAGTTCCCTCTCATCCTACTTCACTCTACCCTAAGGTAAATGTCCCCCTCCACACCTACTGCCCCTTTCCTGGCCAGGGCTGGGCAATGATGGAGAATGGCTATTGGTCAGATACAAAATATGTGGGTCGATGTTGCTGGGGTTTAACCCAAAAGGGTACCACTCCTGACCCCGAGAGGCCTGTGTAATCTGAGAGGTTGAACCCAGGTCTGCAGAAGTGTCCAAGGGAGTGGCTTAGGGCTGGTCTAGGTACAACAGCTGAGTGTCAACTGGCCACCCAGCTCTTGTCTTCACCATGAACAGTCCCCTCCACGTCCTCACCTGTGGCCAGGAGAAGGGCAGCAGCTGCCTGGCAGTGCACTGTGCAGACCGAAGGGCACGCCACAAAGCAGCCCAGGCACGACACCTGGCCTGCAGCAAGAGCCCTGTAAATGAGGCTGTTCCTCTTATTACCATCATCAAGGTTTTCCAGCCTCTGATTAGTGCCAAACCTTGGACTTGGCCCCAAAGGGCCAGAAATCAACCTAGCACAGGCCCTGCCCTCAAGGAACCATGGTCTGGTAGAGAGATAAAGGACCGAGCAACGTGTGCAGGTGTGAAGTGCCAGCCAGACCCACCAGTGCTCCCGAGGTCCACCACCGGCTGGCCGAGAGCTTAGTGCTCGCCTGCAGTATCTTGCCTTACTCTCCTGCCATTAGTGCTGTGCCACAGCTACTGTCATTAGTCCCATCTTGCAGATGAGGGGATTGAGGGTTAGGAAGGTTGCATTACTAGCCCACAGCCCTGCAGGCTGGGTGTGGTGGGGCCAGGACTGAAGGTCTCCTGCTCTCTAGGGAGGGCACTGTGTAGCTTTACAGCCGTGGACAGACATCCTGCCAGGATCAGATGTTCAGAAAGGTGAACGGGGGTCTTCCCAAGGTCATGTGGCCAGGAAGTAGCAGAAGCAGGATTGACTAAGCTCCTTCCTGATGGCACTGGCCTGGAGTAAGGGCCAGGCTCCTCTCCTGGGTGGGAGGGCAGATGGCCACGGAATGGAGTCCATGTGTGGAGACACCACCTTCATGGGGATCCCAGGCAGAGGTGCTAGGGGTAGCAGAAGGGAGTTCTTGAGACCCTCTCTTGGTTTCTCTGCTTGGTAACCGCCTAGGACTGGCCTGTGTGGATTCCAGGGCTCAGCACAGAAGGAGAGACTCAGTGGCAGCTGCTCGCAGAGACACTGGTTCATGAATGAGGCTCTCGGCCCCTCTCCAGGAGGAGGCCTGGCTGCACACCCTGGACCATGGCTTCCCCTGCTGGGCCTCAGTCATCCTGACTGGGAAGGAGGGTTGCAGCAGCCCATTGTCCTGCATCCTGCCTGGGGTTGGGCTTCCTGTATTAGTGCCGAGCCGCCTCTCCTCAGGCCTCCTGGCCCCTGCCCAGTCTGGTTGGCAGCCTCTGTTTGTATCAGCATAGCCCAGACTGTGGGTCCAAGTCACCCCATCCCTACCCCAGAATCAAGCCTAGTTTGTGGATCATTTTCCTTTGACAGGGAGGGATTCAGACTCAGAAAGGTTGAGTGATTCATCTGGGGTCCCCAGCAAGCCAGCAGTAGGCTGAAGGAACACAAGCCTGGGACACATTCTCCATTTCTTCCCCAGTATCTCTGAATCTGCACCTTTCTAACATTGATGGAACCAATCTGAGGAACAGGTGACCTCCCCAGGGCTTCTATCCTCATCCGTATAATGGGTCTGACAGTTCCTTCCCCACCCACCATGCCGGCACGCAATTGGACATTCTGTGAAAATACTTTGGAAGGCAGAAATCAGGAAGCTGAACTGTTACAGCACGATTGCTGACAGACACGGAGCAGGGACATTGCCTTCTCTTTGGGAAGTTACACTTGAAGAGACAGTGAACTACCCAGGGCCCTCCTGCCCCCTACAAGGGTTTCTCCACTCAGGGGTTTGGAAATCTGCACACAGATACATACCCGGCCTACTTGCACCTAGGTACAGGGGCACAATGACAGACGAAGCACACAGATACAGCCACCCACTGTAAATGTACTCAGGGACTTTCACACACACACGTGCAACAGATACACATGTACACACACACACACACAGGCATTCCCACGCACTCAGAAACACAATATGTCCATGTACACACAGCCAGGTCAGCCTGTATGCACACACCCTCCTGTCCACCTGGAACACAGAGGTCTGGTGATGCAAGCAGGTCTCACCTCCCCCAGGGCCAGTGTGGGAATGGATATTCCTCTGGCTGCATTTCAATGGGTGCCCGGAAGTGTGCAGGCCTGGAAGTGGTTGTGTAAATCAATATTTGCTGCTGTTAATTATTAAAACCAAAGCTACTCTGTGCCTGGAACACACATCTTGGAGTTTCTGCCTGCTGTGGGGCCCAAACCTGACCCCGGGCCAGGTCTGGGGTGGGGGAGGAGAGAGCACACTTTGCTTTCTTTCCACGATCTCTTGGCCTGGAGGGATGGAGGTGGTGGGCAGCTGCTGGCGGCTCTTCTGGGGAGCTGCAGAGAGGTCTGGTACTGGGCTGGTGGGTAGCCCTGCCCCTGCAGCACCAAGCAGCTGGTTTTGACTTGGCCACAGAACAGGAAGCATTTGCTACTTTCCCAACATCTGTCTGGAGGAGGGGTTTGCAAGGCCCAGCTGCTATACAGTGGCTCTATCAGGTCAGGACACATCACAGGGTCAGCTGGGAGGACCGAAGAGGCTTCATATTTTACTGACGGTTAAACTGAGACCCAGAGAGTGGCAAGGACTCATACCACATAGCAAACTGCAGCAAGGCCACAGCTAGAACCCATATGTCCTGAAGCCCACTTAAATCCTCTCCTCCATACCACCCAGCACTGTGGCAGTCTCCCCCAGGGTAGGCTTTGGGAAGAGGGGGTATAGGCCAGTCAGCCACTGTCAGGCTGGGGAAGAGGTGTGGGGAGAGGGGAGAGGCCCTAAATAACAGCTCCAGGCCCCTTCCTAGCTGTGTGGTCCTGGGCAAGCTATTTCACCTCTCGGGAACAGTTTCCTCATTTGCATAATGGGGATGACATTTGAAACTCCTGGGTTATGGCGAGATGGTGAGATGTGCAAAGGGTCCGCATTAACTAAGTGCTCACGAAAAGTCCTGTCTCCAGGTAACCTCTCCTCCTCCTGCCCGGCTTCACAGCCTGTCCAAAGTAGCTCGTCAGGAGGCCCCGAATCGGGGTACCCAGAGTCTGGGAAGACCCACCAGACGGGGTGCCCCCGGGAGCCCAACTCGCAGCCAGCTTCCAGCACGCCACCCGGAGAGCGCAGGCGCAGTGTCTGCGGCCGCGGGCCGGGCCGCACCGGGGGCGGGGCCTCTGTGTCCCCGCCCCGGGCCGCCGCAGCCCCGCCCCGGCCCCGCGCCGCCGGTACCTGGCGCCCCGCCCCCTCCGGGCCCGGCCGCGGGGCAAGCCCAGCGCAGGCAGCTCCGCCGCCGCGGGAACCCGGAGCGCGGAGCCTGGCGCTGCGGGGCCCGGGCCGGGGCGCGCGTGGCCGGAGCCGGCCGGGCCAGCCGAAGCGCCGGCGGGCCGGGGGCCGGGCCGGGCCGGGCTCGGGATGGCGCAGCCGCGGCCCCCAGCGCCCCAAGGCCGTCCTCGGAGGGGCTCGCTGCCGGTGGGGGCCGGCTGGCAGGTGAGGACCGGGCGGGGGCGTCCCGGCGGAGGGGGATCCTGGGCCCGGGTCGGCCCGACTTCTCTGGAGCGCGGCAGCTGTGCCCGAGGCAGGGCGGGTGTGCAGGCTCCGTCCCAGCGGGTGACACCGGCCACGGCGGCCAAGGGTGCACCCTGCTCGGGGGTCTGGGCCTGGGGTTCTTCCTGCTGCTATCCCCGAAACTGTGGCCCCGGGGTACAGTGGCACTGCGTGTGAGTCCTGCCATCGGGGCCACTTTATGTCTTCCCTGCCAGGTTTGGGGATCCTAATGTCAGAGTGTAACTTTGTGGTGGTGCCCAAGTGAGGTGGGGACCCCCATCGCGGCCACATCGTTCCCAGCCTTCCATTGCCATGTGTCAGGGCGTCTGCTGCTGCTGCCGCCTGTGCGGCTGTAACTGTAGGTGTCACTTGTTGCTGTGTACACTCAGGGTGACAGTACCATGTGTCAGTGTTTATGTGAGTGATTCTCGCTAGTGCAACAAGGCATTGCATTTCATTGTCCTGCCTGTTAGGTCACCCTGAGTGGGGTCCCTGGAGGTCATTAAAGTGCCCCCAACTGCTGGAACCACAGGGGAATGGGAGGTTGTCTGACTCTGCCCAGATGCCAGTGTTGCTGTCCCACAGAGTGTGGAGTTGACAGGAGTGTCTGGTAACTGCCCATGGAATCATCTCTTCTCCACTCAGGTCTTGGGTGTGGCTGTGTGACCATGAGGTGGTCTCCTGGGGACTCCTGAGGTGGACTTCAGAAGATGTCTTGTTCTGTGGGCAGGCTTCAGAGCTTGCACATGTGGTGTTTGTGTCTCGTGACCTTCAGCGCAGTGTGTGTGTGTGTGTGTGTGTGTGTGTACGTGGGGGGAGGGAGGTGACTTGGGTGGATGGGGGGTTGCAGGGCTGTGTCCCTCCTGTGGACATTAATGACCTTGGAGTTGCCCTGTGCAGCCTCCTTTGCTCAGAACTCTCATGCCTGTTGTGGGATGGGGTCTGTTGTGTCTGTTGCACAGCGTGTGTGGCCAGATGGGGAAAGGGGATTCTGTGTCCCTGACAACCTGTCCCCCAGAGTGCATGTCACTGTGTCTTGGTCTCAGACAGGAGGGTGGTTTTGTAATGTTCATGCTGCGTCACGTGCGGTACAGGGTGCAGAACTGCACAGGTGTGGGTTTGCACTAGTCTGTGTATCTCTTGTGGTCCGTGGATTTGTGTGTGTGTGTAAATTGGTGTGCTGTTGTGTAATTCAGGATGTCAATATGTGTATTTGTGTGTTCATATAGAGCTCTAAGAATCATTGTACCTAGACACTGTGCATGTGTGTGTGTGTGTGTGTGTGTGTGTGCACAAAACATGTAGTGTACTGGGAGAATAAGTATTGGTGTCAAGCCTCTGTGAGTCTGAGCAGGAGAGGGAGAGATTGTGTGTGTATGTGTGCACGTGTGCACATATTTCCTGCTGTACAACCCCATAGCATGGGTCTGTGAGCTCAGGCAGTGCCCCCACTGGGCAGCAGGAACTGTTGGAGCCTTGGAAGGGTTGGGGGAGGGGCACCACCAGAGACTCTGGGGGTTTCCCAGCCCCAGCCCCAGCCCTGCCAGCTGCCACTGGGCATCCTTGCCGCCTTCCAGGAAGGTTCTCAGGGAGTTGGCACTGGAGAGGCCCATGCTGCCAGGCAGCTGGCAGATGCTGATTAACCCTGAGTGTGCCCTGGCTAGCTTCAGGACAGGCTGGCTTGGGCATGAGAGGGTGCCAGTGGGCTCAGGCACAGGTGTCAGGCCATCGGGCACCTCACCATCCTCTCCGGCAGGGCCCCCACCCCACACTGTTGGGTTGTGTGAGCAGTGGCCGGTGGCCTGGGTTGACTGTCCTCCTCCTGGAGATGGAACCATGGCCCTTCCTTCTCATTCCACCTGGGCTCATCTCTGGGGCTGACACCAGGGGCTTTTCTCAGGGGCCTGTCCTGGCAGTGCCAACCTTGCAGTGGCATGAAGGAGATCTGTCCCTCCCCAAGGGTCACAGCCTCCTCCCTAGGAAAAAGGACTGAATGGGGTGGGCTCCCTGGGACCCAGGACCTGGGTGTGGACTCACCTCCATTGGCAGTTGGCCAAGTCCTGTGCCGCAGCCCCCTCCTATGATGCCTGCTGCACCCCTTCTTGCTGCCTCGAGCCCTGATGGCTTGTCAGAACTGAGGGGATCAGGAAGGCTGGGGCTGGGGAGACTCCTGGGGCTTGACAGGGCCAGCTGGGCCACCTCGGGACTGACCTGCCTTTCCGTCTCTGTTGCAGAACACAGATCTGTTTGAGATGATTGAAAAGATGCAGGTGAGGACGCTGGAGACCCCAGCCCTGGGAGCCACCGAGCTGGCTGGGTTGGAAGTGGGGGCCCTTTCAGTATTTCTAGCCCTACATCTTTCTGAGGACAGGCCAGGAGTCTTCGATAGACCATGCCAGGAGAAGATGGTGGCAGTTTTTGTCCAGAGTCCTCTGTCTGGGGGTCCAGTAGAAGAGGGGACCTCTCTTACCTGGGGACCCACCCAGGCTCCCAGCTGCCTTCCCTGTGTAGGTCCCCAGCAGGGCTGCATCAGCTCAGCTCACCCTCACCCCATAAGAGGCATCACAGCTGTGCTGGACCCCAGGCAGAATGACGGAGGGGACAGATGCCAGGGTGCCTGTCAGCCAGAGCTGCGCTGCTGTGGGGAGCTGTTAAGGATCCGGGCAGCCTGGGGAGCCGCTCTGCCCCTGCCGCACCCCTGCCACCTTCATCCAGTCCTGGTCTCCCAGGCCCTTGTCTGTGTCTTGTGTGGGCGTGTGTCGGGGGAGGTGGGGGGGGGTGGCGTGGGGGTGGCTCACAGAAGCCTCAGGAGCCTTCGTCAGCTCACCCTCCCCAGCCCTGCTCTTTCCTGCGCTCCTGTTTCCCGGCCTCTCTCCGTCTCCACCTCCTCCCGCTCCCCACGTATCTGGATGATGCAGTGGCCCCCTCCCCACGCTCACACATGGGCCTGCGCACGCACCCCTGCCCCCACTCCCAGCAGCACGTGCATTCCTGAACAGAGCCCCCGCCCCTCCCTGCTGGGCTGGCTCTTCAGAGGGGCCTGAGGCATGAGCTGGCCAGCACCCTACCCTGGGAGTACCCGTCCTGCTCCCCACGTCCAGGGCTCTCCCAGGGCTTCCCTTCCACATGGGCAGGAGCGCAGGAGAGCCGGCCTTCCATGGAAGGGTGCCTGGCAGCAGGTGGGGGTGTAATGGGTGATGCCTTGTCTTTCAGGGAAGCAGGATGGACGAACAGCGATGCTCCTTCCCGCCACCCCTCAAAGTAGGTGAAGCAGCCTGACCTCTGGAGCAGAGGTCAGCAGAGGTCCCCCCTGCGGGCTGGGGGAGGGGCTCCATGTGGCGCCACAGCCACCCAGTTGCGAAGGGGTCTTACTGTGTGCCTTGTGCTGGGCCCTGGGTGGCCACTGCCCCAAGAACTCTGAGTCCTGGAGCCCCTCCCTGCCCACCGCCCTGCTGCCCTTGGTCGCCTCTCCAGGCAGCTTCCCTGACCCTCTACTGTCCGCAGCTGCAGAAAGACTCACCCAGGAGGGGCATTGGCTCTTGGTGATGTGGGACCCATCAACCCGAGAAGGCCGAATGGCCCTAGAAGACACGGCTGGGCTTGGGGGAGTGGGCCCAGAGTTAAGCAGGCTCCTGGGCAGCAAGCCAGATGCTTCTTCAGGGCCAGGGGTCTCAGAGTATGGTGCTCAGATCGGCGGCCTCTGGTCATCTGGGAGCATGAGGATGCCAGTCCCCGGTGCCACCTGCCTGGCTGCACCAAGAAGTGGTGTGAGGCGCAGCACCCTGTGTCCTCCAGGCCTCCTGGTGGCCCAGAGTTCTCCTCCGGGGAGGCAAGAGCCTCCTTTCCCTAGTCAGTGAACCCAGAAGACCCAGCACTCAGCCTGGCCTGCCTCTGAGCTGGCCTTGTAGGGTCCCCCGGGGCAAGTCACTGCCCCATCTGTAAGCTGGGGGATGAGGCCATGATCCCAGGGAGCTTGGGAGGCGAGGAGGGTGGGGACACCACCCAGCCGTGCCTCTCCCCCGCTTGTCTTTTGCAGACAGAGGAGGACTATATTCCCTACCCGAGCGTCCATGAGGTACCTGGCTGGACCCCCAAGCCACCCTTCCCCAGCCCAGGGAGGCCTTTGTGAAGGGCATCTGGACACCAGGTCCTCCCTCCCAGGGGCCTGGCTGCAGGCTCTGCTGGGCTGCTCAGTGTACAGGCCCAAGACTTTGGACTGATTTGGACTGATTTGCCTGGCTTCTGAGCCAGACGTTTCCACCTCCTGGGTCAAGGCCATGTGTCCCCCTCTCCTACCTGCCCCCAACTCCCATCCTTTGAGTCTGGGACAGAGGGCTCGGTGCTGTCGGGTCGGGGAGGGAAAGGGCTGGAGCAGGTACCCAGAGAGAGTGGATGTGCACCCTGGAGTCCACACAGCTCTGGCCAGTCCATAGTATTCCTTTGCCATGACAGAAGGGGCTCAAGTCTGAGCTGGGGGGTGTCCTGAGGCCCCCATCAAGGTGCTGTGTGGGTGGCTCTCAGCTGAGTCCCTCTTCAGGTCCTGGGGCGAGAAGGGCCCTTCCCCCTCATCCTGCTGCCCCAGTTTGGGGGCTATTGGATCGAGGGCACCAACCATGAAATCACCAGCATCCCCGAGACAGAGCCACTGCAGTCACCCACCACCAAGGTGAAGCTGGAGTGTAACCCCACAGCCCGCGTCTACCGGAAGCACTTTCTTGGCAAGGTGGGTGGCCAGCTGGTATTGGGGTTTGGCTGGGGTTGTCACAGCCCAGCCTCATGGGAGGATGGGCCCAGGAAGAGCGCCCTCATGATGGGGTGGGTGACAGTCCCAGAGTCCTGAGTCTCAGGGAGCATGCGTGTGGGGTTATTCATCCATTCAACAAACATCTATTGCAAAAGGAGGTGGGATGACATGGCGGTTAACAAGAGAGATACCAGGGGGTGGGCCCCGGCTCTGCCACCTGCTACACAGGCACGGGGCGAGCTGCTTAGCTTCCGTGTGCCTCAGATTTTGTCTATAAAAATGGGGATAATGACACCCACCTCACGAGGCTGTTGTGAGGTTTCAACAGACCATGCTTATAAGGTGGTTTGAATGGCATCTGGAACAAAGTAAGCGCTCCTCAGGTGAGCAAATAATGAGCTCCAGCTGTGTGCCGGGCTCTCGCACCTTGCAGAAGGCAGCAAACAAAACAGGCTCTGCCCGCCCTTGAGCAGCTTGGGGTGGGGCTGGGAGGACAGTGTCACGTGATGGCTGGTCCTGGATTGACCACAGCCCCAGAGCAGGGACCCTGCCAGCAGGAGCTTGTCAGAGTGACACTCACGGTGTTCTTGAGAGTTGCTGGGTGGAGCCATGGGAACCGGAGAGGTGGTCCCCTGCTCGGGCCTCCTGGGAGTCAGGCTCCATGGCAGTGCTGTCTGCATGCGGGGTCACAGACAGAACGGCGGAGCATACCCCAGGTGTGAGCCTCCTGGCCCAGGCACAGGTCTAGGCTCTTCCCTTTGTTGATGGTGTCGTCTTGGGCAAGTTATTTAGCCTTCTGGAGTCTGTTTCCTTGTCTATAAAAACGGGGATAATAAAAGTACATTTAAAACATATAGAGCCAGGTGTGATGGCACACACCTGTAAATCCAGCCCCTTGGGAGGCCGAGGCAGGAGGACTGTAAGTTCGAGGCCAGCTTGGGGAACTTAGTAAGATCCTGTCTCAAAATAAAAAGGGCTGGGGAGGTAGCTCTGTGGTAGAGCTGCCCTGGGGTTCATTCCTCGGTGCTGCCAGAGAAGGCAGATAGAACCGTGCGTGTCGCATAGTAAATAAGCAATTAGCCATAGCTGTTATTACCTCTTCCTAATCCCTCTGTGAGGTCAAGATCATCCTGTTTTTACAGAAGAGGAAATTGAAACTCAGAGAGGTGAAGTGACTTGGTCAAGGTTGCAGTTACTGAGCCCAGAGTTGCAGCCACCCTGGCTGACCTGCCGCACTGCCGAGGACTGGGCTCCTAGCAGTGTGTGTCCTTCTCTTTACCCTCCACCCTGGGAGGAGGGGGTGGCCCTTTGGGGGGATTGAGAAGCTGCGTGACCCCAGCCTGGGCCCAGGGCACTGGCCTGACCCTGGGAAACACAGGTGCTAACTGTCTGGGTTGGAGGAGGGTCCACCCAGCAGGCGGGGCTCAGGAGCCATCCCCTGGGACAAATGCAGAGCGCAGAGGGATTTGTCTTCCGCTGAGCCCTGTGGGTGGAGAGAACTGCACCCTAGGTGGCCTCAGCCAGAGGTGGCCTCCGCCAGAGGCTCTTGGCTGGGTCTGGCAGAGGCGGGATCCAGGGAAGAGCAGACGTTGGCACTCGGGAGAGGTTGCCAAAGCAGTGAGGAGCCGCAGATGGTGGTGCCGGGCCTTGAGCGCAGCGAGATTTGAAGAGGTACAGGTGGCAGTCAGAGGCACAGAGACTGGGGTTAGGTCAGCAGGACAGGGGACAGGGCTCCAGGGTTCTGACCTGGCAGAGAGGCAGGGTTATTTCCGGACTCCAGATGGGGTGCCTTGGGAAGCAGCCAGGTGTGCGGGCACTGAGCCTGTTCTGGGAGAGGAAGGTGGTGAGGGTGACTGTGGGCATTGCTGTCCTGGGCCCTGAGTCCCTCCTTCACTGTGTCCCTTGGGCTCCTCTGGGCTTTGGAGGCAGGTGTCCAAAGAAACTCCCCAGCCACTGGCCTTCCTGCAGGTGCCTGCCACTCCTCAGGGGATAGTGCTGAGCATTTGGGGGTTTCTGCTCCTCGGGGCAAGGCAGTGCTGGGTGGACTCCCTGCCCCTGTCCACTCATTTGTCCCTGAACTGCAGATCTGTGGGGCCAATCCCCTGTCCCCCTTTCCCCACCGGGCTGCTGAACACCAGGGTTCATGTAGAAACAGGATTCACTTCCAGGTTGATCCCCGGGTGGGTGTGGCTGGACTGCCGGCTCCACCCAGGGCTGGGACTGGCAGGGAGCCGGGAGCCAGGCTGGGGTGGCACCTTGCCACACTTGTAGCACTTGGTTTCCGACTTCTCCACCTGGAGCCGTCAGCCAGCTCCCTTCTGGTGTCACCTGAAGCCGCCACCCCTCATGCCCTCTGGGGTGTCTTTCCCTGCCGATCCCTCTTTTCAGGAGGCAGGAGGGTGGGACCCACCTGGTCAGCTGCCATGTGTGTGTGAGAGTGGTCCGCTTCCTGTTTCCCATAGGTCCTGGCCGGGGCCACAGAGCCATAGAGCCGTGGGTTGGCAATCAGCTGGTTGGCTGGAACCCAGGGCCGTGCTAATGCTAGTTGGTTTTTCTTACTGAGCACCTATTGTGTGCTTCCCCAAGAAAGGGAAGGGCCGGTGACAGGCATGCAGGAGCAGTGTGGCCCGACTTTAATGCGGAGCCAGAGAGCAAAAGTCACTACAGACGCTCCGGAACACTGCGTCTTTGCCAGGTGGTGTCGCTTTCAGTCCCTGCCACCTGATCCAGGTAGGTGGCGTCACTCCCACTTTATATATTAGGAAGGTGAGGCACAGAGGTGAGGTGACCCAGCCAGTGACAGACCTGTCTGAAGCGGAGCCGGCTACTGGCCACAACACTTGCTGCTTGGTGAGGGACCCATCTGGGGGCAAGTTGGCTTCTGGTTTCCAGAAGCTTCCAGCTCAGCCTTGCCCACTCCCCCCCTCCCCCGCCACAGGAGCACTTCAACTACTACTCACTGGACACTGCCCTCGGCCACCTGGTCTTCTCACTCAAGTATGATGTCATTGGGGATCAAGAGCACCTGCGGCTACTGCTCAGGTGAGGACAGTGTGAGGGACCCCAAGACAGCAGGGAAGATTGGGGTCTACAAAAGCCCATCTCATTTTATCCACTCTTTTAATTGAGGCCCAGAGAAGGGCAGGATTTGCTTGAGGTCACACAGCAAGTGAGTGCCCCAGCCAGGCCTGATGCCATCATTGCCTGTGGTCCTCCCTGAAGTCTGTCCTCTCTGGTCTTGGTGTGGAGGCTGGAGGGCTCCCCGCACTGCCCAGCCCTTCACCGTGGGCTTTCTCCTCCCAGGACCAAGTGCCGGACATACCACGATGTCATCCCCATCTCCTGCCTCACTGAGTTCCCTAATGTGGTCCAGATGGCAAAGGTAAGGCCTCTGCTCCCAGGCCTCCTATGACTGGCCCCTGCCCGAGGGGACACAGGGCTGGGTGGCGGCTGGGCCCCAGCACTCCCTCCGCTTCTGCTTCGAGTGCCGCAGCCCCCCTGCGCTCCTGCTTCCCACCTGCTCCCGCAGGCTCTTCGCAGCACGCTCAGATATCGGGGGACCCCAGTTTCCAAGTCCAGTTCTGAATAGCCATGAGCCCTGGTCCTGCTTCAGCCTCAGTTGTTCCCAGAACAGCCCTTCCCTCTCCCTTTTGCTGCTGTCCTCCCAGAGCTGGCCCGTGAGGCCAGGAGGCCCTCTCCCTCCTGCCTGGCCACACCTCACGCCCCTCCCTGTTGCCTCCTGCAGCTGGTGTGTGAAGACGTCAATGTGGATCGATTCTACCCTGTGCTCTACCCCAAGGTATGACCGGACCTGGGCCCTGATCACTGAGGGTGGGTGCCCCGGAGCTGAGCATTTATTGGTGACCTGCTGTGTGCTGGCCATTTCCCTCAAGTCCTCTCATTTGATCCTCATGTCTTCTCTGCAAAGTCCACAGTTTGCAGAACAGAAAGCACAGAGAGCTCTGAGTCTTACCTAAGGATTCACAGCAGATATGGAAAGCTTCATTTGAATCCAGGGTTGCCTTGGAGGCAGGTCTCACTCATGTTGGGAAACTCTCACTGCTGTCTGGGGACCCTCCTAAGGGCAGCTGGTCTCCAGACTACCACTGGCTTTGACTTCTGACCCCAGAGGGGTCATGGTCACCTGTGGAGATGCTGCCGTCCACAGCAGCTGCTCTCCCCGCTGGGCCTGCTAGTTCCAGGTGCTGTGGCCATGTGGAGATAGGGACAGAGGCTTCTGTTTGCAGCCAGCCAGGGGGGCTTCCTGGAAGAGGTGGGACTTGAAGACATGTAAACCCCTGGGGCCCTGACTGGATCCTGGAGCAGGGTGAGGTCCCTGCGGGGTGTCATGGTCTGGGAAAGGTGTCCTGAAGGATGGATAAGGTCTCAGAAATCAGGTCCCACCTCTTGACTGTGGAAGGGGAACTGAGGCCCAGGGTGGGGAGGGGCTGCTGAAGGCCCCACAGCCCACCAGTAGGACTTGGATATTCTAGAAGGATGAGGTGGGTTTGCAGGGGACCCAGGGGACAGGTGGGCGTTCTGGCGTAGAGTGGGGCATCTTTGTCTGGGATAGGCTGGGGGGCTCATAGCAAAGCCCAGGCACCCAGCAGACCGGGGTCAAGTCCCACCCTGCCACATTTGCAGGCTGCTGGCTGGGGACACATTGCCAAAGCTCTCTGAAGCCCAGGCAGCCTGAGGGTCCCTTTGGGCTTGCTGAGGCTGTTACATATGGCGCCAGGTGTGGCACTGGACATGTGCTGCTCAGAGAAGGGTAACTTGTAAGTGCAGTCCAGTCACCACTGTCCCCCCATGCCCCTGCAGGCTTCCAGGCTCATCGTCACCTTTGATGAGCATGTCATCAGCAATAACTTCAAGTTTGGAGTCATTTATCAGAAGCTCGGGCAGGTGTGTGCCTCCCACCTGCCCCCACCCCCTGCCCTCCGTCTGGCACCTCAGACCTGCCAGGGGACTGTCCCCCACTGGGAGTGAGTGGGGCTGGGGGCGGGGCAGCTCAGACCCAGCTCGGTGACCATGGCCCCTGTGGTTGGTTCCCAGACCTCAGAGGAAGAACTCTTCAGTACCAACGAGGAGAGCCCAGCCTTCGTGGAGTTCCTGGAGTTCCTGGGTCAGAAGGTCAAACTGCAGGACTTCAAGGGGTGAGTGCTGGGGTGGACACGCACAGCTGAGCCGACCCAGGCACCTGGGCAGGGAGGGAGCCCCCGTCCTGGCCCCATGGAGGCCTGGCCGGGGCTGAGACTGAGCCGTGGCCTGGGGGGCCCTGGGGCAGGTTCCGAGGAGGCCTGGACGTGACCCATGGGCAGACGGGGACCGAGTCTGTGTACTGCAACTTCCGCAACAAGGAGATCATGTTTCACGTGTCCACCAAGCTGCCCTACACAGAAGGGGACGCCCAGCAGGTAGCCTGGCACCCAACCACCTGCCTCTCACTGTCCACCTGTGCCCCCACCCACCTCTGTTCAGTATCTACCACGCCAGGCTTGGTGCTGGGCCCTGGGATACAGCACCGAAATCATCCAGTTCCTCCAACAGAGGGCCCTGGGAAACCTTCACTTCATTCTGTGAAGTGAGGATAGTAATGGCGTGACCTCGTGGGTGAGAGTGGAGGAGGGACTCACAGGGATAGGTTCTGATACATAGCAAGAGCCAAAAAGGTGAGCTAGGATTTTTGTGGGAAGTGAAGGGCATTATGGGGTCAGGTGGTGGCACTGAGATCTGGCCGATCGGGGGTAAGGAAGAGCTTTCAAGACAGGCTGCAAAGGAGCTGGCAGGAGGCTCGGAATGTTTCACACCAGCTTCTGCAAAGTCCTGGAGTCGAGGAGGCGCAGGACCATGTTCCAGGAACTGAACTAAGAAATGTGTCACCTTGACCCGAGCTGCCTTAGGCCACCTGCCTTACCCCACTTCCCCAGCCCAGGGTGCTAAAGGGGTACTTGAGAAAAATGGAAATACACTTTCCCCTGTTCTTGGTGGCTTTTTCTTTTCTTCTCTTTTCATAAGACCATCTGTTCTTTTGAGCAACATGAATATACGTGGAGTAGAAATTGTTTATTTAATGGAGGGTCACATTTGGGGGCATTTAGATAGGAGAAGATTTGAGAGGAAGGGCTTGGAAACCAGGATTTGGATCCAGGTCTCTGAGCTCATCGTAGGTCCTTGCAAATCACTTCTCTCTTGGTCTCGGTTTTCTCACCTGCCACAGGTTTCCAAGAGAACTAAAATAATTCAAAGACAAGTGTTCAACACTTATTTTTGAGTGGGGGGGCAAGCAAATCCTAAGATGTGCTCTCTGCCTACCCCAAACCCTCCCCCACCCCTTTGGGCACCCCCCACCCCCCACGGGCAGGCTGTAAGTCCTGTGGCCCTGTGCTCAGTTGCAGCGGAAGAGACACATCGGGAACGACATCGTCGCTGTGGTCTTCCAGGATGAGAACACGCCCTTCGTGCCCGACATGATCGCATCCAACTTCCTGCATGCCTATGTGGTGGTGCAGGCTGAGGGTGGGGGCCCTGATGGTCCGCTCTATAAGGTGGGTGGTCTCAGAGTTCTCCAGGGGCACTAGCAAGGGCCCTGCCACAGCTCAGCCCCCCAGCACACCTGTCTCGGTCCTTCCCACTGTAGCAGTGGCCAGGGAGGACCCCCCACACCCTTCACTCCTCAGAGAGATTCCTCCCTCCCCCACCTCCTGCCTGCTGCCAAGCCCTCTGCCTCCTTTAGCCTCCTCCCAATGATCTGAGGTCCCCTGACCAGCCCCACCCCTCAAATTCAGGGCAAAGGATGGAGGAGCTGAAATGCCAAGAGGATTCTCCACCCAGCAATCAAAGCCTCCTGCACCCAGGGGCAGGAGGGGAAGGGAATGAGGGACTTCTGGCTGGTGTAGGGTGGAACAGGCCACCCAACTCCACAAGGACAACTGCCCCTTCTCTTTCAGGTCTCGGTCACTGCAAGGGATGATGTGCCCTTCTTTGGGCCCCCGCTTCCGGACCCTGCGGTGTTTAGGAAGGTGAGAGAGACTGCCCCAGCCCTGTGGTGTGCAGAGCAGGACTAAAGGGGAGGGTCTTGGGAGGCCCAGGTTCTGCCTCATGAGGTTCTGAAGCCATGACAGCTGGGGCACCCTAACCCCGCACCTGGGATCTGGCTTTTCTCTTGATCTTGATAAGAATTGGGTCTTTTTTTCCCCCGAAGGTCATGGAGTAAATGACATGACTGCCATTTTTTCATAGCAGACCTTGGCCTTTCCTCAGTCTTATTCTTTCTGAAAGTTCAATCTTTCCTCTAAAATATTTGGGAAGAGGGCACATGTCTCTATGATCTTTCAGAAGCCACACTGCAGGCCTTGGCTTCATCCCCAGGTTTCCCCAGGCCCTAAAACCTGTGGAGGTTGCTCTCCCGAGGGGGTGGATGACCCTTAGTGCCTGGGCTGGGGGCTGAGCCAAGGAGATGCCCTTCTAGGAGTGCCCAGGGTGACCCAGGCCAGGCACAGCGCAGGAGCTGCAGCCCCTGCCTCACAGGGCTCAGCAGGCCCTTCCCGTTCATTTACCACCCCACCCCCTTCCCATCTCCTCGGCACTGGGGGCTCCCAGGGGCCTGAGTTCCAGGAATTTTTGCTGACGAAGCTGATCAATGCTGAATACGCGTGCTACAAGGCTGAGAAGTTTGCCAAACTGGAGGTGAGGATGGGCTTTGGGGGCTGAGCCCCTTCTTCCCTTGCCTAGTTTAGAATCTCAGCCGGCTCCAGGGAGGGAAAAGGCTCCTTCAGACCCTGGCCCTGGGGGCTACCTGGGTGGGAGGAAGCAGGAGGGCCATGTCCGGGGGCCCCAGGTGGGCAGAGAAGAGGGGGCCAGGACGGGAGGGTCCTGGGGGCTGCCTGACCTGTGGAGGGAAGGAGGGAGCCGGCGCGGCTCCGGGGTCCAGGACCGCCCCCCCCCCCCCCCGCACCCCCTCACTCTGAGAAGGTGGCCGGCGCTCGGGAGGGGACCAGGATTGGAACTCTGGGAGGACGGGCGGGTCACCGGGGCTCTCCCGATGCTGGCCCGCAGGAGCGGACGCGCGCCGCCCTGCTAGAGACGCTCTACGAGGAGCTGCACATCCACAGCCAGTCCATGATGGGCCTAGGCGGCGACGAGGACAAGATGGAGAACGGCGGCGGCGGGGGCGGCTTCTTCGAGTCTTTCAAGGTGGAGGGTCCGGATGGCCCCAGCGGGAGCCGGCGCAGGGCGGGACTGGGGCGGAGTCGGGGCGGGGCGAAGGCCGGCGTGGGGCGTGGCTAGAAGCAGCTAGCTGGGCGTGGGCGGGGCTGGGGCGGGGCTAGAGGCGGGCTCCCCGTTGGGGGCGGGGCCGGGGTGCCTCCCGTCTGGGTGAGCTGGGAGGGACCTGTGCCTTGGGTAGTACCAGGCTGGGGGAAGAGTGTAAGCGGGGACAGTGATTAGGGGAGGAGGTAGTGGCCGGAGGTGAGGCTGAGGCTTGGGGGCAGAGTACCTCTGGGAAGTCAGCTGAAGGTCGAAGTCCCTGGGGTGGCAGAGTGGTGCTGCTGGTGTCCTGGGCTGTGGCTGCCAGGGTCTGCCAGCAGAGAAGAGACCTCTGTCTTGACCCAGGGGAAGAAATAGAGGTCCTAGGAGGGGTTTGTAAGCCATGTAACTGTTGAAGAGGGACCTGACCCGTGGGACCTACGGTGGCTACCCGTGGTTTGGTTCAATGTTGAGAGAACAGGTTCCCAGGGGTCAGACCCAGCTCTGCCCCTTACCAGCACAGGCATTTTCTGAGCCTCAGCTTCTTTATCCGTGGACTTGGGTAATGGGAAACCACCTCAGACCACTTGTAGCTACTTATAAGGCAGTCAGGTTAGCACAATATAAGTTAAAAAGCAAAATGCAAGACTGCTCCTCTGCCTCAGCATGAGTGTCCAAGTGAGAAGCAGAGGAGGTTCTCTCACCCCTGGAGGGGCTTGGGCAGCAGGGACCTAGGCAGTGGCCTCTTTGCTACCATCTCCTCCATCCACAGAGGACTGTCTCTCCTCTGGGTGCCCAGCCAGGTAGTTGAGCTGTACCCTTACCCTAGGGCAGGCCACAAGGCTGTGGGTTTGTATACAGGGATAGCCCAGTGACCCAGAAGGAGCCGCCCTGCCTCTGCCTGCTGGAGGCAGGAAACAGGGGGGTGAACTTGGGTTTGGAGTGGTTTCTTTGAGAAGGATTCCAGTGGTCTCACATCAGGAAGGTGCCAGACCTAGATTAGGTCAGGGAATTTCTCAGAGGTAGCGGAGTCCACAGTCAAGGGCATAGGATTTGACAGATGGGTTCTAGCTCACCTCTTCCTATCTCATCACCTGTAAAGTGGGCATGAGGATCAACACCCTGTGGGGGGACTGAGCAGCAGGGTGAATGTAAAGCACCTGGTCCCCCAGGGAGCACACAAGAAGGGAGGGAGGAAGGAAGGAGAAAGGAGATCTCAGAGACACCACCCCCCCAAAAAAAGGGCAAGAAACAGGTTTCTGGAGGGTTCTGTGCACATTTCATCATGACTCAGCATATTCTCCTGTTCCTACAACTGCCTGAGACCCAGCACACAGCAGCCTGTGCGGCTCAGAGAGGTAGTGTGACATGCCCAAGGCTGCCCAGCAAGCTGGTGACAGAGCCAGGCCCAAACTACTCTTATGCACTATGCGTACCTGCCTCTTGGGTGGCATATAAGGACACCTAGAACTCACAAGGAGATGGGATGGGACTTCCTAGGGTCACCAGGGTGGTATTAATAGGGAGGGATTAGATGCCTGGGCCTCCCCTATGCCTCCTCCACACCTACTCTCACCTTCATAGCGGGTCATCCGGAGCCGGAGCCAGTCCATGGATGCCATGGGACTAAGCAACAAGAAGCCTAACACCGTGTCCACCAGCCACAGTGGAAGCTTTGCACCCAACAACCCTGACCTGGCCAAGGCTGCTGGAATAGTGAGTGTCCCCACCCTCCCCTGCCCCTCCCAGGGCCCTCAGTGCCCCCACCTCCTGAAACCTGGCCCACCTTGCTCCATGGCCTTGCTGTCCACATGCCCACCCTGGGCTCTGGACTTGGTCTAACCACTGCTTTCCACGGGGGTCAAGTGCTCCTGCCAGGACCCGGGTGCTGAGAGCCTGCAGCCCCTTCCCCAGCTCTTTGGCCCTTTATTTAGATGTGACTTTCTGCGGGTCAGCTCCTGGGCAGTCTCTGTGTCCCATCCTTATTGAGTACCTACTGTCTGTGTGTGCTGGGAACTGGGCTGCTGTGTGGGCACCTACTGTACAGCCTGGGGTTTCTGGGAGTACCTAATGTGTGTCAGGCTGTGGGCACCCACTGTGTGTCAGGACCTGCGTTGCTGTGTAGACATGCACTCTGTGAGCACCCATGTGGGCCTGGTCCTGAGTTTGTGTGGCCAGCCCTGGGCTGGTGTGTGAGCACCTATTGTGTGTCAGGACCTGGGCTGTTGTGTGAGCATATGATGTGTACAGAGCCTGGGATATCAGTGAACACCTACTGTGTGTCAGGAAGCCGGCTGCTATGTGGGCATTTCCTCTGTGGCACCTCCTACTGTGTGTCTGCAGCAGCCTGGGCCTCTGTGGCTGTGGCTACCTATTGTGTGTCAGGAACTGGACTTCTGTGTGGACACCTCCTGCGTGAGCCCCTCCTGACTGTCTGCCAGACCCTGTGAGAGCTGGCCCTCACTCCGGGGAGTGCCGGGCGGGCAGGAGAAACTTGTCTGCGTGGGGGCCTAGCTGCTTTGCGCCACCTCCTGGCCTCCCGGGACACTGCACTCACTGCTCTCACACTCCATCCATCCATCCATCCACCCCTCCACCTGTTAACCCACCCATCCATCAACCCATCCATCCATCCATCTACCCATCCACCCATCCACCTGTCTACATACCCATCCACCCATCTATTCACCACCCATCCATCCACCACTCATCTACCCACCTGTCTACATGTCTGTCCACGCACCCATTCACCCACCCACCAGTTCACTCCTCTACCTACCTATCCATCCACTCACTCCTTTGCCCATTCATCTACCCACCCATCCACCCACCTGCCCACATATCCACCTGCCCACCCACCTGTCTGTTCACCCACCATCCCTCCATCAGCCATCACCTGCCCCTGTCTTCTGCATGCCAAGCCCTGTGCTCAGTGCTTCGAGGCTGTTGTGTGGCAGGGCCCACCCGCACCTGCCCTGTGGGCTGATCTAGCTGGGGAGCTAGGTAAGGCCTCTGCTACCCAAGAGTCACCAAGCTCACCACTGTCATCCGAGGAAATGGCCCAACCTCCCCCAACCCGGGTTCTCCAGCCACTCCCTTCCTCCCTATTGGAGTGCCCCAGCCTCCTGTGGGTGGCCTCCGAGGGACCCCGGGGACAGGGACAGGCCAGCGGCACCCACCATGGCAGTAACCAGACCCATTTCTGTTTTTGTTTTTGCACAACTCTCTTCTCTTCATGTTACTTCCTCTCCCTCCACTTTCTTGTCTCTGTTTTTCTCTCGTCTCCCCTCCTTCCTGTTCCCTCGGCCTCCCTCGGCCTCCCTGCCTCCCCGCCTCTTCCTTCTCTTGCCCGTCGTCGTCTGCTCCTCTCCCCTTCCTTGCCCACTCCTCGCGCCTTCCCTCTCCCCTCACCCTGCCTTTTCCCATCGGTCTCTGCCCTTCGCTCCCTGGGCCATCTCTGTCCTGCTGCTCTGCCCCCTCCCCTGGGCCCCATCTCTTTCTGTCTCCTCCGTCTCCCACCTCGCTCTCCTCTTTGCTCTCTGTCCCCTCCCTCGCCGTCTCTGTCCCTCGCCCTCTGCTGCTTGCCAGTCATTGCTTATTCCTGGGAAAAGCGCGAGTAGATTCGGACGCCGGGGCAGTGCCATAGGCATAGGAACCGTGGAGGAGGTTGTCGCCCGCGGGCCGCGGCTCTGGAGGCTGCCTGCACGCGCTGTCCACTGCTCACTCTCGGGACGGAGGCCATATTGGGGACGTTGCCCTCTTTCCCCGGGACAGGCCCAAGGGCGTGCGGGACGGGGTGCCAGCTGCGCCGAGGGCTCTCAACACCTCTCTGGGGGCTGGCACCTGGGCCAGAGCCAGGGGCCCTTTCCAGGGGCCCCTGGCTCTGCCCAGTCCCTGCCGGGGTCTGGTGCCCAGGCCCCTCTGCCAGATGCACGTCCCCCAATATCGCTGGTTCTGCATGGAGTGCCGCTCCTCCCCCGCCCCGACCCTCTCCACCACCAACTGCCCTGGGGGGTCCCGCCCTCCGCGCCTCAGGGCCACCTCCTGCCTGCCCCGTGGTGTGTGCAGATGGGGTCTTTCAACTGCTGGGCCAGAGCCTCTCTGGGGGGCAGGGGGGCAGGGTTGGCCCGGGGCAGGGGTTGCTACCTCACAGTCACCACCTGTCCTCGAGCTATAGGTCCCATGAAGCCCAGGGAGCAGGACGGTGGCCATTCTGATGACTTGGTCTCCTCCCCTCCCCGCCCAGCATGGCTGCCCCAGCCCCTCAGGTCCCTGCCCTTCTCCTGGACCAAGATCCCTGCTGTGTGGACGCAGAGAGGCCCTGGCCCTCTCTGGGCCTGTTTTCCTGTCTGAACTAGGGGCTGCCTCCGAACGCACGTCTTCTCTCCTTTTTCGCTCATTACCTCTGCTTCAGGGGGGCGGGGGTGGGCGGCAGGGCCCAGGGGGAAGTGGGGGGCCCTGGGGCTCCCAGGGCAGGTGGGCGCTGAGTTGGGGCCTCTCCCCACAGTCACTGATTGTCCCTGGGAAGAGCCCCACAAGGAAGAAGTCGGGCCCGTTTGGCTCCCGCCGCAGCAGCGCCATCGGGATCGAGAACATCCAGGAGGTGCAGGAGAAGAGGTGGGTGGCGGCAGGACCGCCCTGACCTGAGCTGCTCTGACCCCTGCCCAGTGGCAAACAGGTGCCATGGGAAGTGCCTCCGAGACCTCGGCAGCATACAGGCTCCCTGGAGGCCCGCGCCCTGCAGATCAGGAGGCTGTAGGTCGGAGGGTCAAGGGGCTCTCCCAGGTCACAGGGCCAGCCCAGGGCAGCTGGGATTGAGCCCTGTCTGGGACCAGCACCCGGGTTTTCCATTGCTGCCTAGGTGTGAGAGGGGCGGGTGCTGGTCTGGGCAGGCACGGGGTGGGTGGGGCCTGGTGCATGCCTGTGGGCCGTGTAGGCCGCAAACCCTTGTTAGCAGCAGAGCTGCCCCAGGAAAGCAGAGAATCGTTTCTGGTATGAACCTGTTTCCACCATACCGGGGCTGTGTGACCTAGGGCAAGTCACTGTACTTCTCTGAACTTCATTATTCTAATCTGAAAAACTGGGATAAGAAAATAGCCAATAGCAGGGGGCTGCTGTGAGGGTTCCACGCTGTGCCTGTGTGGGGGTTAGGGGCACCAAGAGCATTCCAAGAATGGAGCCAACCCTGTCCTCACTGCCACCAACGTTCAGAATGCCATGAATCCCAGGTTCAGGTGTGGCACTGCCAGGTTCGAGCTGGCTGAGTCTGGGCAGGTCCCTTTCCCTCTCTCAGGCCCAGTTTCCCTGTCTGTCATGGGGACCATGATGCTCCCTCCCATGTAGAGGAGAACTTGGGAGATGTCCTGTTGTGTGGCGCTGCACTGGTGCCTTCCCCATGGCTGGCCAGGGTGTGCGCGGGATGACGTGGCCCTGGAAGGCGGGTGGGTGAAGGCAGGAGGTGCTCTGACCCCCCCTCACCGCCTGGGCCTCATTCTACCCCAATGCCAGGCCTGGCGCTGAACCCCCCCGCTGCCCCCGTGTGCCCCGCAGGGAGAGCCCTCCGGCTGGCCAGAAGACCCCAGACAGCGGGCACGTCTCCCAGGAGCCCAAGTCGGAGAACTCGTCCACCCAGAGCTCCCCGGAGATGCCCACCACCAAGAACAGGTTGGGCTCTAGCCGCCAAGCCGGGGCTTGGGAGCGGCCCTTTCACATCCTGGGACTTGGGCTGCCCAGGAGCCCTGACACTGCCACGAGGCATCAGGGAGGCCTGGGCACCCTCTGACACACCCACTGAGCACCCTGTGCACGCCAGCCCCCACCTTGGCAAGGTACTGGTCCTGTCACATAGGTAACAAGCCGTTCCAGACAGCACAGTCAGGGGGTGTGGTCTCCATCATGGCTGGGGTCGTAGTGTTCTCAGTGGGTCTCCAGGGGAGACCTCTCCAAGGGGTGGCATCTGAATTGAGAGCGGAGCGAGGAGTCTGCCTTGCTAGGTCTGGCCAGCCTGACAGAGAGAAGAGGGTCTCCAGCAGGAGCCCAGCAAGTGCAAAGGCCCTGAGGCATGCTGGATACCGCAAGGAAGGGTAGTATGCAGCTAGAGCCAAGCAAGAGAGGGGCTGTGCTGGGTGACAGGAAAGGGGGCAGAGGGATAAGCCTGTGAGAGCTTTGAATCTGGTCCCGAGAGGAATAGGAGCCTTTAGACGATTCTCGTGAGAGAGCCCCGTCCTTGGTGCTGTCTGGAGAAGGGGCTGGTGGGACAGGCCTGGGAGCAGGGAGGCCAGAGGGGGCTGCTGCCTCTGTGTGCCCAGGCTGAGTCCCTCTGGGCTGGGTTCTGCTGGCTCAAGAGGAGCGGCAGGAGCCAGACCAGGCAAGCCAGGCCAGAGAGGCTGATGTCTGGGAGTCAGATTCTCTGGGGTCTGAGCAAAGGAGTGAGACTCCAGGCCGGAGACCCAGGGCCCTGAGCCTGAAACCAGGCAGCGAGGGTCGGGGAGTAGGCCGTGGTTGCCTGGGCCCAGGTCGCTGTCCCCAGCCACACCCCCCCAGGGCCTCTCCTCATCTGGAGATGGGTCTAGCTGAGGGAGCTTGGGTGACCGTGCTGGTCCACACCTGCCCTGTGAGCATGCTGAGTGTGGCCGTGTGACAGTTAATCACTACTGCCATCGAACACCAAGTCCAGGCGTGGGGCTGTCTGGGGACACTGGTGAGCCACGAGACTGACGTGGGGCAGGGGGGACCTGGTCAGCTCCACGCACTAGGAAGGACAGTTGGGGGCTGCACTGGGAGGTCCGGGGGCCCAGGAGCTCTCTCGGAGGCCACTGAGGCACGTGGCCGGCTCCGGGCGGGGCCTCCCTGTGCCGTAGTGACCGTGACCGGCCTGCTCCGGTGGGTGTGGCTCATGGGGGCTTCTGTGCCAGGGCGGAGACCACAGCCCAGAGAGCAGACGCTCTGAAGGACTTCTCCCGCTCCTCGTCCAGCGCCAGCAGCTTCGCCAGCGTGGTGGAGGAGACGGAGGGCGTGGACGGGGAGGACACGGGCCTGGTGAGACGCCCTGGGGGTGGGTGCTCTGCCGCCATGGGAGGGGACAGGAGGGGGACCCTGGAGATGCTCTGGGCAGAAGCATGAGCCGGCCGTGGCCGAGACGTGGTCCGGGGACCTAGCTCAGCAGGGCAGGGCTGGCCGCCCAGTGCCGCCCGGGAGCCCCGCCTGCGCGGTTGGTGGCCTGGCCTCCTGCCCCTCTCTCTCACCACCTCACGCCTTCCAGGCTGCCCCGCAGCCCCCACGCGGGCCGGGCGGGCCACTGCCAGCCGGTGCCCTGCCACTTCTCCCTGGAGCCTCTTCCCGCCAGGCCCTGCTGACTCGCCCGTCCCCGCCCGGGGGTCTCCTCCCAGCACCCTGTTCCCTCCCAGGGCCCCGTGGCTGGCAGCCCCGGCCTCACAGCCCCTGGGCTGCCCCCACCCCCTCCAGCCCCCCTTTAGCGGCCACCTGTGCCTTGCTGGCCCTGCTCCAGGTGCTGCGGGGAGCCAGGCAGTCCGGGGTCCCCTGTGGGGTCCCGTGGGCCTGGCGTGCCTCCTAGACCTCAGGCCCCCAGGACCGGCTGCTTCCTGCTTCGTGCCGTGGCCTGGTGGAGAAGTCCGTGCGTGGGGAGGGCGGCCCAGGCCTGGCCCGTGGCTTCCCAGGGGCCGACATTGCTGCCCCTGCCCCAGTTCCCTGTCACTCTTGCCCATGGGGCTGACCTTCCTCCCTTTGTCCCCAGGACAGCGTCTCGTCCTCAGGGACACCCCACAAGCGGGACTCGTTCCTCTACAGCACGTGGCTGGAGGACAGCGTCAGTACAACCAGCGGGGGCAGCTCCCCAGGTACCAGGCCGGGCAGCTCCCCCGGGCAGGGCCACTCGGGTGGGGGGTGGGGAACAGAGGGTGGGTGCGTTCCCACGCCCCAGGTGGTGGGTATGTGACTATCCCCACACAGATTGGAGGGCTGGTAGCTTCCTGGATCAGCCTCCGAGGACAGTGGGGGGTGGATTAGGGGCGGGGGTCCCTCAGGGAGGGACTTGGCGGTGTTGGGCAGCACCGGTGCCGACCGCCCATCCATGCCCCGTCTCCCTGGTGCCTCCCCGCGGCCAGTGAGGTGGCTCCCTCCTGCCCCCCTCCCCAGGCCCCTCACGGTCACCCCACCCAGACGCCGGCAAGTCGGGGGACCCTGCATGTCCCGAGATCAAGATCCAGCTGGAAACGTCTGAGCAGCACCTGCCGCAGCTGGTAGGAGGCCCACCCTGGGGGACTAGTTGGGGTGGGGTTCTCAGGGGACCCAGAGGCCAGGAGGGCTTGGGCCCATGAGCCTGGGCACAGCCAGTGACTCTGCTTCCTGTGTCTCCTGCCCCTCTACTCCGTCTGTGCTGCCACCTCTCTCCGTGGCCACCTCGTGTGCAGGGCTGTTAGCCACCCGCCCGGAAGGTGCAGCTAAGCAGGTCAGCAGCTCCTGCCTGGAGGGAGGGGAAGGTGTCTCTGTGAGAGCCAGCTGTCCCCAGTGGGGACGCCGCCCCGGGCTGGCTCCTCTGCCTCAGTTTCCCTACCTCTGTGGTGGGTTTGTAGGCCCCCGGCCTCCCCCAGAGAGGTGTTGGAGGAACTGGTGGAGCCGGAAGGAGCTGGGCAGGGCTGGGTGGGGTAGGGACCCAGAGCCTGGGGCTCCGCATCATGATGTCGCTGCCCCCTTTTTCCCTGCAGATGAGGCCACAGAAGCACAAGGTGAAGATTCTGTGTCAAGCCAGGCAGCTGGGACCTCTGCCCTCAAGGCCGCTGGCCCTGGAGCTGCCCGGCCTCCCAGCCCTCCCCTTGGCCCACCCCCCTGGGCTGTCTCTGCAGGGCGGAGCCATCCAGACCTGGGTGGGGAAGCTGCTGGCACCACCCTGTCCCCCAGGCTGGAGGTCTGGGCTTGGCCAGGGATTGGTCAGTGAAGCAGGACTGCAGGTCTAGCTAGCCTCCCCCCTGGGTCTCTGTCACCCCTGGGTGCCCCCCTGGACTTAGGGGGGCAGGGTGGGAGAGGCAGATTGGGAGAGGTCAGTGCACACAGAGCCTACCAGGTAGGCGGCAAGACACGAGACGTGTGGAGTGGGCACTGGGCTGGGCGTCCTGGCTTCTGATTGGGGTTTGGCTGTGTGACACTGCGCAAGTCACTCACCTTCTCTGGGCATCTGCTACAACTGGACACGATTATTTCAGAGGTCACTGAAGACTGGTTCCACCACCTGCACCAGAAGGGGGAATGTGTCCCCCAGAACCTCCCATCACACTAATCTGCTTCTTGGGGTCCCTGAGGCCCCAGGTGGGCTAATGGCAGGGAGGTGGCTGTGCTCATTACCCCTCCTGGAGCCTCAGCCTGGCACAGATCTGCTGTGCCCTGTCCACTGCCTACACGTGACAGAAAAGTGACCCCTTGTGGGGGGGCACCTGGCTCCTCCAGCCCAGCTTAACCCCTGCTGTCCTGCGCTCCTGAGCACCCAAGGCTGAGGGGTCTCAGCTGGCCTGGAGCTGCGGGCCTTGCCACCCCCCGCCCACTGCTGTGGAGGGGTCAGCCAGGCACAGCTGCTGTGAGTCCCTGTCCTCGTGTGTCTGTCCACACTTTTAGGTGCCACGCCAAAGGCCAGCCTCCGGCCCACCACCCACTTTGGAAGCCCCAGTGGCTGTGTGTATGTCAGTGACATTGTACAAAATAAATTCTATTTATCGCTATTGTACCTGGAGTTGGGCCTGGCTTTGTGTGACCCCGCCAGGCTGACAGCAAAGCAGATGTCCAGTGTTTCCAAGGTAGAAGGGGCAGACCTGTCTCCAGCAGAGCTGCTGGGTCCGGGCACCCCTCCAAGGCCAAACCAGAGGGTCTGTGACCACCAGCTTCTTTTTATTTCCATATCATAGAAGCAGCAGGATGCTGTCCCCGCCAGGGCTGGTTATGAGGATTCAGTGAGCTGGTGCACACAAACGCCAGGCACACAGCAAGGGCTCAGTTAAAGATCGCTCCTTTCCCAGCTCAGGAAATCCCAAGAACTTCCCTTCTGTGGCCACCAGGGGGCACCAAGGGATAGCTAACCCGGCGGGCTGGGCGGGAGGGGGATGAGTGGGTCAGTCCCTGAGGCAGGTGCTCACAGAAGAAAGGGAGGGCGGGGAGGGAGGCGTGGGAGAGTGGGGGTGGGGAGGGAGCTGCATGTGTGAGCCTGAGGGCAGTGGCACCTGGAATTGGGAATTGGTGATGGAGGGGACAGGCAGATGGGCAGGGATGAGGCCAGAGGCTGCGTGGCCTTGAATGCCAGGCCAGGAACCAGGGCTGTATGCCCAGGGCAACCAGGAGCCCTAGAACTTGGCAGTGGGTGCCGCTGGAGTCTGGGCAGGTCAGAGGAGGGAGGAGAGGGCAAGGGGGCTGTTGGGGACAGGGGTGGCCAGGAGCACAGTGGGCAGGCTGGAAGGTGCTAGGAGGTATGAGGTCTGGACAAAGAGCCTGGTGTGGCTCCAGGGGTGCAGCGTAGGGGTGGGGCGGGGCGGGCGAGGGTCTCCCCTGGGGTCGGATGCAAGAGCAGGTTTCAGGGTGGCCTGAGAGGCATTGGCCTGGGGGGGGCACTGAGTGGAGCCAGGTGAGGTCAGCCGCTGGGCCTCCCTGACAGACTGGCAGCCCCCTCCCCTGCTCCCATCTCCTCCCCAGGATGAGAGTGCTGAGGGCACCCTGGGGGCTCTCTGGGGAGTGCCATCCTTTCCTGACAGGACCCTACCACGACCCTGGAGCCTCAGACCACCCTGGGGCTGTGACTCACACCCAACCCCAACCCCACTCAGCTGGTGTGGCCCCAGGCTGCTCTGGGCTTGGTGGTCCCCTGGGACCTGCCCCCTCCCAGAGCAGCCTCCAGGCATCTCCGGGAGCCCCCTGGCGCCCTGGCTCCGCAGGGCTCGGCTGCGCCTCCATCTCCTCAGTCTCCTCATCTGGACCGCAAGGATGCTGAGAGTCCTCCAGTGCTGCACCCCAGCCCTGGGTGTGCACAGTTGTGACCTCACCGTATTGCTTCGCTCACGGGGTGGGTAGTGGCCCTCAACGGGGTGACCAGCTGACCTTCCAAGTGGTAACTGGGCAGAGCCAAGCCCAGCCTGGCTTTGGGAAGGACAGCCACCAGGTACTTCCCTGAGCCTGGCGTCCCGGCCTCATTGGGGCGACATCCTTAAGCACCTTTCACTCAGCCGTGCAGCCCTCCCCAGGCTGAGATGGAGCAGCTGGGGCCCGTTGCGGCAGAGCAGGTGGGGAGCTTGGCCACCTGCCCAGGCCCCCTCCCTCCCCGGCTGTGCCAGACCCTGTCTGCAGAAAGGGAGGGCCTCTAGGCCAGGGTCCAGTCCAGGCCCCACCCCCAGGGCTCCAAGGTGGGGCCGGGGGAGGCTGAGGACGGTCCTGGCCTCTGGGATCAAAGTGTCCGGCACTGTTTCTCTTGTGCTGGTGCCAGCTCTGCGCCCGCCCTGGGCTCGGAGGTGGGGAGGGCGAGCCAGGACACTGACTCGAGGCTGGAATTAGGGCTTGGGCGGGGGGCGCTGGGCTCCGGGAAGTGGAGAAACAACCTTGTGGTGGAAAGTCCTCCAGAGGCCGGGGGGTGGGGGCTCTCCCATAGGGAGACAGCGGGGGGCACCTGCGGGCCTGACGGGCCCCATCTCCGCAGCTCAGCTGGGCCTCCTGTTTCTCCAAGTCTGTTTCTCACCTGCGGCCCAGGTCAAGGCCCTACCTGCTGCGCAAACAGGCTGTCAAACAGGCTCTTTGCCTGGCACAGAACCCAAGGGTACCCCCTACCCTGCAGCTAGGGCACCCCTGGACGTCCACGTCCAACCCCAGGGCACTTTGCCACAGGCCCAGGCTGGCCTAGTGCCAGGGGAATGGGACCTGGACGTTCTCTACTGCTCAGGCCACAGGGGGTGCTCAGCCAGGGACCCTGGAATGTTGAGGTCCCTCCCTCCTTCCTGTGCCTGCCCTACCAAGGGGACAGCCCAGGACGGAGCCTCCTGAAATAACCAAATCTGGTTAGCAAGGCTAATTTTAAAAGCCACTCTGGCTGCCCCATGGGCCCTTCTGGGAAGCCATGAATGTCCCTGTGTGTGCCCCTGGGAGGGGCTCGGAATGGGCTCCCCCTTCTGCCTACCCGTGCCGGAGCCCCCAAGCTGTTGGGCTCCAGGGGTCCAGGCTCCCTTCTGCCTCAGTCCACCAGGGTTTGCCTGGTGGCTCTTCAGGGCCCTTCCCTGTCTCTGTCTTGGCCTCTCCCCCATCTGCATTTCCTGGTCTCTGCATCCCTTTATTCAGTGTCTCTGCCCCTCTCTGTCTCTGATGCTTGTGGTGTCTCCCCGGCAGCTGTGACTCTGCACCTCCCTCTGGGCCCCAGGAGGCTGGACACAGCATTCCTGAGGGGCTGTAAGCTGGGCGGTGCAGGCCAGACCAGGTGTGGGGGTGGTGTCCACGGGGGCGAGGGCTGCAGGTGGGGCCCATGGGGAGGGCGGCCATCCTGGGGCCGACAGTAGCTATCACCGGGCAGGCAGGGGCCAAGTCCAGGCACGACCTGGGCCATCTGGCCAGGCCAGGTGCCAGCCAGCAGGAGAAATAGCTCCAGAGGTTGGGCTGCCAGGCGCTACACACAGACACAAGGTGCCCAGTTCAATCTGAATGTCAGATAAACAAGGAATCGTTTTTAGTTTTAAGTATACCTCATGCAATATTTGAGACATACTTATAGTAAAAAATGTTTATTTGACATTCAAATTGAACTGGGCGTCCTGTGTTTTATCTGGCACCCCAGTCCAGCGAGGCTCTAGGAGTGAGGGGAGGCTTCTCAGGGACAGTGAGTTCCATAGGCCAGTCTGATGGGGGGACACTCCAGGCCCTGGGAAAATCCTAGTCTGAGGGGGGAGGCACAGGTCCTGCCCACAGGGAGCTCAATTTTCTAGGAGTGGGGAGGGTCCTTAGGAACAAGGTGAGGGGTACATGGCACCCAAACACAGTCTCCTTCTCAGCAAAGTCATAGGCAGCAGAAGGGAGGGTCTATGCGCTCTGCTGGGCGCTTGGGGTGGCGCACAGTAGGAGCTTCCTTAGTGTTTATTGAATAAATAAAAAGCCTCCAGCCCGTCCCGTCCCCTGGGCTTGGGGGGGCACCTGGCCAGCATGAGGCTGTAGAACCCCACTCCCAAGCTCCTGGGGGCCAGCGGGGGCCTGCACTGCCTCCACCCCAGGGGCTCCCCAAAGGGAGCTACAGAGGGGAGGAAAAGGACGGGGTCGGGGAGGGCCCCTCCTCCTCTGTCCTCTCCCCAGTCTCATGTGGGAGTGCTGGCTGGACCACGGTGCAGACCGAGGGGGACCTAGGGCAGGGTGGCCTTGGCTTCTGGAGGGATGGCTGGCACCGCGCAGGAGGGACAGCCAAGGAGGCGCAGCTCAGAGCTGGTGCATTTGGACAAGCCAGGGGGACTCCGGAGGCCCAGAAAGTTGGGGATCAGAGTCGGGGAGGTGAGATTTGTACCTTTATCCTGTGGTCCACTAACCTCAGGGCTTTCCCCAGGTGGGGTGGCATCTGGGCCTGTGGCCCTGTCACAGCCTCCGGGGGCAGCGTTCCCCCACACCCACACCTCCTGCTGAAGGGGTGGCCACTCCCCCCGGGAACACCTGTCCCCAGGCCAGCCGGGCCATTGGCTCCCAGCATGACCTTGGGCAGTCCCGCGCCTCAGTTTACCCAACCCTAAAGCGGGACTAAGGCTGGTCCCTCCCTCTAGGATTCTGCAGGGACACCAGCCCGAAGTGCTGTGGAGGGGGGTCAGCTGCTGCTGCTGCTGATTGCCAGGTCAAGGCCCCTAGAGGGCAGGGAGGGCAGCTGGCCGGCTCCATGGCCTGCGTCCCACTTGCCATCCCAGCAGCCCCCTTTCCCCTCGGGGCTGCCCCAGCTGAGCCCTAGCCTCCTCCGAGGTCCCTCTGGGTCTAGGTGCCACGGACGGGCTTTCAGAGAGCGAGAGGGGGCCTTCACCTGATGGTGGGCTGGAGCCCGGCCCCTGCTCTTTGGGCCTCGTTTCCCCCCTATGTGTCAAGGGGGCTGGGCTGGTCACCCGGCCGTGCCCGGCCAGGCCTCTGTGTCACCCTGTTAGTAACGCTCTAACTCTGAGCCTATAATCACATCTGTCCAGGGAGGAACTAACCCAGCGTTTCTTGAAATTGGGCTCTAATTGTGGCTTTTAGTGGAGTCAGATGCACCCCCACCCCCACCCCCAGCTGGAGTGAATCAGTGAGGCTGTCCTGGCCTGTCCCACCGCGGGCCGAGGCGCCCCCAGGGTCTGTCCGGGCTCCCACGGGGCCAGCCGTGGGACAGCAGCTCCTGTCTCTTGAGGACCTGCTGGGTGTCACGTTCTGGGTTGGGCACTTTCTGTCTAGGGGACTGTGTCACTCCCCACGGCTGTGGGAGGCAGGGACAATTTTGGGGAGGGGAGGGGATTTTTTTTAAGGGAGAAACTGAGGCTCAGACAGGCGGAGTCACGTGTGGGCAGAGCCTGAATTTGAACTCAGCTCTGTGGGCTCCAGGGTCGTGTCCTGGTCTGGAGGCTAAGCAGTGACCCCAGTGCTGTTGAGGCTCCCTCCCGAGCGGCTCTGAGGTGCCCAGGACTGTGCTGGCCGCCCTGCCCGTCCTTTCCATCCGTGTCTGCTCACAGGCGCCTGCCCCTTCCCTGCTGATCACCAAGACCCTCTCCCTCTGTCTTTCCTGCTCTGCAGACCTCTGGCCTCCAGCTCAGGGCTGTGTGTCCACTTGACGGTCGCCTGTCCCCGTCCCCAGAAGCAAGGAGCCAGGCCTGAAGAGCGGGGTGGGGGCAGACAGGCCAGGGGCAGCTCCCTCCTGGGCCGGGCGAGGAGCCTGCGGTTCCCTGTTTGTTCTGGAGAGCCGGCGCTTCCCCGAGGAGACAGCCAGTGGTTCCCAGGCCACAGCCCCTCAGGCGGAGCCAGACCACGGCTGGCCAGCCTGGAAGCACTGCCGGCCAGCCCCGCCGGGCTCCGCCAGGCCCTGGCGCTGGGTGGTCTGGGCAGCGGCCAGGGAGGCCTCGGGCTTGGCCACAGGGCAGGAGCCATGACCAGAGTCAGGCTTGAGGCTGCATAGAGGTCCCCTGGCCAGGGAAGGGCTGGACATGGGACAGAGATATGCATCAGGCGGTCTGTGCCTCAGGGGTGCCTGGGAGCGAAGACTGGGTCCCTCTTCCTCTGTCTGAAGGCCTCGAGGAGGCAGCGCCCCAGTTGGGTGCTCTCTGCCAGCCAGCGCTGCCTCAGGCAGGATCCTGCCTCAGAGGCTGGTACAAGGTCAGGGTTGACTGGCCGAAGACTCAGACCCCAGCCCTGCCTCCTCGGAACCTCGGTTTCTCCATTTGTGCGACAGGCAGGGGACAGGACTTTGTGTTCTTCAAGGTCCCTCCCAGGTGGGCAGTCCATGGATGGCAGGTGGCCCAGGCTGGAAGGATCTCCCCAAGTTCCCAACCCCTTGTGAGGGGCTTCTCCTTGTCCCTGTCCCAGGGATCCTCTACCACTTCATCAAAGCACTGTCTGCCCCTGGAGTGTGAGAGCTCCTGACAGGCCCCGGCTCAAACCCCGCCGCTGGCTCTCTGTGACCTCAGGCAGCCTCTCCCCCTCTCTGCTCTTTGCTGCAAGTACCACCATGACGCTGTGGGCCTGCAGCCTGGACGTGTCCTCCACTCCAGACCCCTTCTCCCGGCCCCTGTCCAGCGCTCCCACCCAGGGCAGTGGGCGCCTCCAACGCAACCTGCTGCAGCCCCAGTGCTCCATTCTCTCCCCAGGTCTGGTCCCCCGTGGCCATGACAGCACCTCCATTCCCATTCCCTCGCTTCTTCCCACGCGCCGTCCACCAGCAAGCCCTGCTGGCTGAGCTTCCAGCATGTCTGGGCTCCAGCGCCTTCCCGCCACCGCCAGCTCCAACCAACACGACACAGGGCCTCCGGCCCGCGCCAGTGTCCTCTCCTGGCACTCCAGAGCCATCGAGGGAGAGCATGAGTGGTCACGTCGCCCATGCTTCCAGCCCTCCGCCACCAGAAGCAAACGTAGGCCCCTGCCCAGCCCCCGCCACTGCCCCCTCCTCGCGCTGGGGCCACATCACCTTGCTCTGCCCCTCAAACGTGGCGAGTTCATCGCCGCCTCCCTCTTTTCCCTGCTGAGAGCAATTTGTCCTCCAGGTTTTTGCAAAGCCACCATCTCACTAATTGGGTCTCAGCTCCAATGTCACCAGTTCAGACAGGCCTTCCCTGACCACCAGCTCCAGTCGCACCCCCAGTCACTCCCTGGACCTTGCTCTTATCTGAAAAATGGGCCAGTGCCTGTGTCCTACTCCAGTGAGGTCAGAGGGTGGGAAGGGACCACAGCAGGAGGGTGAAGCTGAAGTCCCTGCTGCCTCCTGTCTCACCACACCGGCTGCTCTGGCATAGCTGACAGGAAGCCATGAGAACCCTCTGCTGGAAGTGGACACTGGACTCCTCTGCCCGTTTCACCGCGTGACTTCGGCTTGGCGTCTGAGCCTCTCTGTGCTGCCTTTCTTCCCTGGACTGTTGAAGTCCACTCCAGCCCTGAGCTTTGCCTGGGGTTTGGGGGAAGGAGACTCCTTCAAGAGAGAGAGAGAGAGAGAGAGAGAGAGAGAGAGAGAGAGAGAGGGGCAGGGTCAGGACACCTACCTCACCTTGAAGGTGGGTGTCCAATGGCAGCTGCTCATGTCCCCAGAGCAGGGTCCTCTCTCCCCCTGCAGGCAGCCGCCCTCGGTGCTCAGCCTCATGGCTGCTGTGATGTCCCTGCAGCCAGGTGACCTGTGTGGGCAGGAAGCTAATGAGCCAAGGTGTTCTACCCAGGTTGACTCGGGGGGCCCAGACCCCTGGAGCCACCCGCCTGGCATGGATAAGCCCACAGGACAGGGACTCAGCACGGGCACCCACTACCAATTTCGGGGCTAGGTGGTCAGGTCCAGCCTCTGACATCCCCCGTCCACACACCTGGGGCTCATGCTCTTACACCTGGACCCCTCCTCTGTGTTCCTCCGAAGCCCTCCCCACCCCCTGCCCATCACCCCAGCCTGGGAGGTTGGCTTCAAGGTCAAGGAGTCCACGGAGAAGGGAGTGGGCTCCAGTTAGCAGGCGGTGATGACCAGTCAGCCTCTGACCCCAGGACCAAAGGATGGGCACAGTGACCCTCAGCCACACACAGCCCTCCTGTCTCCTAGAAGTCTCAGTGCGGGAAACCTGTGCTCCAGGAGAAGCAGGCATTGAAGTCCAGCCCTGTCTGTCACCAAAGGTAACCCAGTGTGTTTAAACCTGCACTCTGGCCGGGCACAGTGGCCTACACCACCCGTGGTCCCAGCCACGCAGAAGGCTGAGGCAGGAGGGTCCCAGGTTTGAGGCCAGCCTCGGCAACTTAGACCCTGCCTCCAAATAACATTTAAAGAGGGGGCTGGGGATGTAGCTCTGTGGTGGAGCGCCCCTGGGGTCCATCCCCGGCAGCACAAAAATCAAAAACAAAAACAAAACCCTGCCCTCTGAGCCTGCCGCTTGGCTCCAGGTGCTGGCCCTGGCCCTGGTTAACGGTGCGACTCCCATAAGCTGCCAGATTTTGCTTCTGTTTGTTAATGAGGATAATGACAGTCCCATCCTCCCAGGGTGGTAGGAAGGAAAATGAGGTCATGTGTGTGTGGGACACGCAGGAGCAGTGCCTGGGACCCAGGCGATACACCACGAAGTGTCCCTCATTGTGACTGTGCTAGGGCCCCACCGGGATCCTAATCCTGGGCTCCAGGAGGCGGGAGGTTGAGGGTGGCCCTGGCCGGCCGGCCCCAACCAGGGGCTCCAGCCCAGCCTGCCTCCCCCTGGTCGGCGGCTCCACATGCCCACTCCACCCCAGGGTCACGCAGACCGTGGAGGAGCCAGGGAAGGGCTGGCGCCTGGCTGGGGCAGGGCAGCCAGGAGGCCCCAGGAGGGAACCTCGCAGCCCAAAGCCTCCTGAGAACCTGATCCCCTCCCGGCCCCCACGGTGGGACTGACTTGGTGGGAGGTCTCGGGTTCAGCCCCCAGGGCTAATTATAACTCGCTGCCTCCCTCCCGCGGCCCCCACCCAGGGCTCTGTCCACCACCCCACCAGGGAGCCCGGAGTCTGGCTGATGGGCTGGGGTTGTTTTCCTGGGAGAAACTCAAGGAGAGGCATGGGTTGGAGCCAGGCAGACCCATCCAGGCTCCAAATCCAGCCGTCACCTGTAAGTCACAGGGCCTGGGGGCTGGCTGCCCTGCTGAACACCCATTTTCTCATCTGTAAAGGGGAGGCCACCTCCCAGGGTGTGGTGTGCGAGGCCTGCCCTAGGGCTGCAGCCCCCCTCACCCCACTGCCCTCTCTGGGCGCTTCATAGGGTGGGTGGCACGTAGTAGGTGTCCAGTTGCCTCTGGCTCAGACCTAGAGCGTTTAGTTTGCTGATGGGTTGTCTGTTCCCGTGTCAGGCAGCTTCATTCTGACCAACAGGCAGGGACTGTCAGGGCCATCCTGGGACTCGTCCTCTCCCTCCCAGCCCATTTCCATGGCCCCAGCTTCGACTGTCCAGTAGCCATCTCAGTCTAGCCTCCAGCCCTCTACTTCCTCTTCTTGAAGTGACTTCAAAACTGGCTTCCAGCCAGGCGCGGTGGCACATGTCTGTAATCCCAGTGGCTCAGGAGGCTGAGGCAGGAGGATCCCAAGTTCAAGGCCAGCTGCAGCAACATATAGAGGCCCTAAGCAACCTAGCCAGACCCTGTCTCAAAATAAAAAAACAAAAAAGGGCAGAGGATGTGGCTCAGTGGGTAAGTGCCCCCGGTACAAAAAGAAAAAAAAAAAATGTCAGGATGAGGGGATGATCTTTCAAACATGACGGTCAGGACATCTCACAGCTCCCAGGGTCTTCAGGGTCAAATCCCCATTTCTTGGAACTGCACCTGAGGCCTTCCTGCCCACTCTCCCCGACAGTGCTTCCTTCTGAAGTCCTCTCTGCACCTCACACCCCAGGCCCCTGCCCTTGATAAGCCTCTGCTCCCTCCTGTCCCCTCTGCCCCTCCCCGTGGCCTCCCCTCTTGGGTTGGGGACTGTGGCAACCAGAGGAGCTACACCTCCCTGATGGGCGGCCATTTCTCAGCCCCAATTGACCACTGCCCAGCAGAGAGGTGGGGTCCAGGGCCAGCTGAGTCTTCCAATTTTTCAAAAAACTCAGAATTCCAAATCTTCAATGATATGAAATATCCCAATGACAGAGATGTGTGGGGGCGCTTGTTGGTGTCCGACACCCACAGAGCTGACCCCGCTGGTGCCCCTTTAGAGCAGGCGATCTCCCCCAGTGCAGGGGGCAATTTTGTCCCCCAGAAATCTAGAGGTCAAAGGCCAGGGGTGCTACCACACCCTACTGTGCAGAAGACGGTGCCTACAGTAGAGACTTAGCTGGATCTAAATGTCCCATGAAAAACTACATTTCCCAGACTCCTTTGCCCCGAGGTGGGCTCAGGACAAATTCTTATCTATGGGCTCGGAGTGGAAGTGTGGTTGTCGGGGCAGAAATGGTTTAAAAGCAGGTGTGTCACCTCCCCCCATGGAGGCGCTGGTCAGGTAGCACGTCCAGGAGCTAAGCCACAGGTGGAAAGGGCCAGGGTCCCCGCCTCCTGGCCAGGCACACCCCTGGTGCTTGAGATGGAAGTAAATTCTGACTGTGTGGGTCCCGAGGTTCTGGGCTTACCTTTAACAGCCTGAGAGCGCAGCGGAGGGGAGTGGCCGGTCCCAAGAAGCTGTCATTGTACCGTCTAGTTTCATGGTCGGGGATACTGGTGGCTGGAGCTGCGACCTCTGCCTCGATGACCAGATTGGGACCCAAGTCCAGGATGGGCAACACAGAGTGTGCCGAGGGGGTCTGGGGGACAGGAGCCAGGCCCCACCTGGGCGAGGAGGCTGGAGAGGGCTCTGGAGCTGAGGGCACCTGAGGCTCAGCCACGCCTGGTTCTGGGAGGACACACGGCCCTGGGGTAGGGAGAGCTCCTGGCCCTCCTAGGGTCCTAAGTGCCCACCACGCACTAGACCCTGCGCTGGGCAGGGGTGCCAGAGATGTCGATGACCTTGCCCGAGTCCCCAGGAAGAAGAAGGTGACAGAGTGGAGATGGGGACCCCTCTCTGTAATCCACAGCCCCCTGCTTCCTAGCCCTGTGGGCGACCCCCAGATGACACGGGCTGGTATCCTCTGGGCACTCAGGGCTCCTGCACCATGCCATGGGGCTTCCCCCCGGCCCTTCGAGAGGGCTATTTTATTTCTTTATTTTGAGACAGCCTGGATAAGTTGCTTAGGGCCTCAATAAGTTGCTGAGGCTGGCCTTGACTTTGTTGGAAGGCCAAGGTCAATTCTCCTGGGAGGAACCCTTGGCCAACGAGGGAGGAACACAGAAGAGGAAATACACCTGCTCCTCTCCCCACGGGGGTCTGGAGGTCTGGAGCACCTCTCCTACACTGTCCCCCAGGGGTCCACAGAGGGGTCCATTGCTGCCACCCACCAATGGCGACCTCCTCAACCCCCAGCCACAGAGGAAGCGTTCTCAGCTCCCTGTCCTTCCGGGCTCTGCTGCTTCTGTCCCCAGCTGGTGCTCTCTGGGCTCCTCTAACAAACAACTTGGGCCCAACTCCTTATCTTAGGGTCTGGGTGTGGGAAACTCAATCAAAGATACCAGGTACGGTTTGCACACCCCTGAGACAGGTGGCTGGGTTTCAGGCGGTGCTGGGGAACTTCTATTATTATTATTTGGGTACTGGAGATGGAACTAGAGGTGCTTACCCACTGAGCCACATCGCCAGCCCTATTTACTTTTTTTAAATTTTGAGACAGGGTCTGGCTAAGTTGCTTAGGGCCTCCATAAGTTGCTGAGGCTGGCCTTGAACTTGTGATCCTCCTGCCTCAGCCTTCCAAGCTGCCAGGATTACAGGTGTGCACCACCATACCCAGTTGGGAAACTTAAAAAAAAAAATAACTGCTTACATATGAAATGAAAGATCAGTTAAGGAAATAATAGTACAGAGATATGGCAAAAATTGTGAAGATATTAGAAGAATAACACCTGAATGTACTGCACCACGCAGTCCAAGATGAGGTGGCTGTGTCCCGGAAAGAATGTATGTATGTAGTTTCTTTTTTGGGGGGAAATATTTATTTTTTAGTTTTAGGTGGATGCAACACCTTTATTTTATTTATTTTTATGTGGTGCTGAGGATCGAACCCGGCGCCTCACACGTGCCAGGCGAGTGCTCTTCCACTGAGCCCCAGCCCCAGCCCCTGTAGTTTCCTTTGTATCTCAGCACAGTTTGGCTGTGCTCCCCTTTTTGCCAGGACTACCAGGAAGCTCAGAGACGAATCTTGGTTTGTATTTCCATCCTGGAGGATGTCCGCCCCAGGCCCAGGGCCTCTCATCTTTCTTGGTTCCTAGTTACCCAGCGTGGGCTCTGAGTCATTTGTATTGGCGGGGACCTGGTGGGCAGGAGTGTGGAAGTGTATCATAAACAAAGAAGGGATGTCATTAAGTCCAGGAGCTTTGGAATCTGACCCATCTGGGTCCAAATCCCTGCTCCACAACGTGGGGGACCTTGACAATCACATCGCCTCCCGCGCTCCTGGTGTCCTTACTTATAAATGTGGAGGAATCCATTGGAGCCTCAGAAGCAGCCTTTTCATATTGTAAGGGATCCTGAGTGCAGCATTGGAGTTGGGAAGGCGCGATGGCCAAGGCCAAGGTCGACGGAAGCCCCTTGAGGGCTCAGCCCTCTGCCCTTAATCAGAGCCCGGCAGGCACTCCGCATTTGTGCGAGGCTGGGGATGGATGTGCTACCACGGGCCAGGGCATTGCAGTCGCTGGGTCCCCGCAGCAGGGGTGCCACCTGGCCACGAGAGACCCTTGGCAGTGGGTCTCAGGCAGGCCCTCCTCTGTAAGGACCCTCTCCCACTTCACAGGTAGCAAAACTGAGACCCAGACACACAAAGCCTTTGTCCAGAGTTGCCCAGGCCGACAGGAAGCCCCACGTCCCTGCCCAACCCTCCTGCTCCCGAGTCCAGCTCTTCCCAGAGAAATGAGCTTATTTCAGTCTCTTTCTCACTGACCACAAAGACGCAGCCCTGTCCTCAGAAATATTTGGAAACTTTTATTTAAATGTTTTGTGTTCCCTTTTAACCAACACCGAAAGGAGATTTTTTTTTTTTTCCTTCCAAACAGGAGAGAGGCTTCAGCGAGGAGCTGGTGTGTGTTCAGAGCTGGGGAATGCAGCCCCGCCAGGCTGCTCTTCCCAGCTTGGCCACCCTGCGAGGACAGCCAGTCTCAGGAGGTGGCTTCCTGGGAGCCTGGCAACCTCGGAGGGAGGGAGTGACCCCCACCCTGAGCAGAGAGGCCTGGTCCCCCCGAAGGCATGGCTGGGCTCAGGGACCAAGAGCAGGGGGCCCAGGGGCTTCCAGAGGAAGAGGAAGGGAAGGGGAGGGCTGGGTCTGGCATGTTCCATGGAGGTGCAGCCGCGTGGGTCTGGAGAAGTATCTTAGAAAAATAAGACGCTTTGAGAGTTCCTGCAGTCTGTGCTCTGCCTGCCCAAGAAAACCGACCCTGTTGGCCAAGGGCAGCGGGAGGGCTTCGAGAGCCGAGGCCAGGGGTCAGGCTGGCCCCGTGGAGGACTCCAGAGGGGAGTGAGTTCCTGGGTCCCCTGTCCTGGCAGCTGCAGAGGCTGCGGGGACCTTGGCCTCCCCGCCCGGGAAGTGTGGGCTGCCGGGCAGTCGGCAGCTTCGGGAGGGGGAAGCTGGCCATCTGCCGTGGGCTTTGGGTGCCGGGCCCTGAGCCCTCAGAACAGGGTGCCCAGGGGGAGCAGCGCCAGCAGGAGCAGCAGGGGCCCCGGAGTGGGGCTGCCCGCCGCGGTGGCCCGGGCACAGTGGTCCAGGTTGGTCCCGATGCAGGCTGCGTACGCCATCACGTGGGGGATGTAGTTCTGCTCGTGGACACCGTGCAGCAGGTGGGCCATGGGGCCCTTGGCAAAGACGGCCACGTCCTCCCCGCCGTGGGTCTCGTGGCGCAGGGGCACAGCCGACTGGGCCTGGTAGTTGTTGTGAGCTGTGGGCCAGGAGAAACGTGGCTGAGGGCCCACTGGGCCTTGGCGCTGGGCAAGTGACCTCTCCCTCCCCATCCAGCCGGCCTGAGTGCCCCACTAAAGAAAGAGGTGTAGCTCAGTGGTAGAGAACTTGCCTAGCATGCATGAGAGAATTAACTTTTTCTGGGCTATTTGGATTATCAGGGAAGAGTCGACTAAAGAGAAGTCACCGATGGCTGCATCATCGGCCCCCCCCAGGGACTATTGGGGTGTCAAGAGCAAATGAATACTCAACGGTATGGAGCTGGATGAGCTAACTGCGAAGCCTCGTGGGCTGGAATATTACACAGCCAGTAAAAACGACTGTAACACACCAAGTACCTACATATGCCAGGCACCATGCTAAGCTTATCAGACCTATTGAATCCTCCAGTTTAAAGTCCTTGGAAGGCACAACCTTTTTAGGGAGGAAACTGAAGCTGAGAAAGGGGATGGTCCATGCCCAAAGTCACAGAGCTACTAAATTGTAAGAGGGGATTCAAATGGAGGTTGCTCTCACTCAAGTCTGGGCTATTCCAGGACCACTGACATTGGCAACAAGCTACACTGTTCTTCCCAGCCTGTCCCAAGGGCTGCCCCATGCCTGTCCTGCCCTGGCCTTGGGGTCTCACCATAGTCCACCATGGATACGTTCTCCCGCTCGCCGCCCACCACCTTGTAGCCAGGCCCGTTCCCGTACAGGATGGCGGTGAAGGGCTTCTTGTCCGTGTCGCTCACCATGGGGGCCAGACCTGCACAGAGACAAGGGTCCACCCACCATCCATCCATCCCCTCCTCTTCCTGTCCGTCTGTCCTTCCTCTCTCCTACTCGATCCCCAGCCACGCAGACCCCACTTCAGCATCGCACACTTGACTTGCTCCAGCCCCGTCCCACGCCCATCCTCCCTGCCCGGCTACCGCTGGTCCTCCCCTCGGGCTGCTTCCTGCTTCCTGCGCCCCCGTGGAGGCCCCTTACCAAAGATGGAGTTGCCCCGGGGGGTGTATCCACCAAAGGTGAAGACGTGGGAATGGTCAGCAGTGACCACAGTCAGCGTGTCATTCGGAGAGGTCATGGCTCCTGCCTGCCCAATCGCCCGGTCCATCTCCACCGCCTCGTGCAGCGCCTGCTTGGCTTTGCCCTCGTGGTGTCCGTGGTCAATCCTGCCTCCTTAGGACATCAAGGTAAAGGCCTTGAGAGGGGGCAAGGGGAGCAGATCGGCCCCCTCAAGCCCCACGACCCTGTCCAGGTCACAGTTGCCTTGACAGGCGCGCACAGTGACTGTCACTAGGAAGCACCGTGGGCCAGGCATGTCTCAGGCGTCCCGTGAGCCGTTTGGTCTTTCCAGAGGCCAGACAGGGGCCGCAGGACCAGAGGCCAGGGACGGAGGCTGCAGAGCCCAGGTCCTAAGGCAGATCCGCCAGACTGAATTCCCTGCCGTCTGTCCACCCGTGCCACCACCCGTCTGTCCTAGCACTGTCTCTTCAGAGTCGCTGAGGACTTCAGGGAGGCCGGGGAGGGGAGCAGCCCTGAGTCCCTGCAGGCGGGCACAGCAGAGCCATGTCAGGGTGCCCTCCACCGCGGGCCTGGGCTGAGATGGACGCGATGGGCCCTGTTTGCACATGAGGCCTACAGAGGGAGAGCGGGTGCCCGTGGTGGGGCCTGCGGGGGCTGAGGCAGGAGTGACTCTCCATCTCCACCTTGAAAACAATCCCGCTACACAGAAGGCCCAGGTCACTGTCCTCACGCCGTGAGAGAGGCCTTCCATGCCAGCCCATGGGGGCCTAAGCTCATGCCACCTCCCTCGGTGCATGCACAGCCCTGGCTCTGAGCTTGGCCTCACAGCTGAGGGCTGAGTGGCTTTTGGGGGACACCTCCCCATCCTGCCCACCAGCAGATGCTGCCTGGGTGGACACGCCCAGCTGAGGGTCCTGCGCCCGGGCGCCTGGGTGCCAGGCTGCCCTCCCTCCACCAGCCTCGGCCTCGCTGCTCTGGCCGGCGGGCTGCAGGGCGGGCCTTACCTTTATTGTGGCTTTGGGAGCAGCTGGCCCGGCAGGCTGGCCTGGCCCTGCTCACAAAGAAGACAATCCCCGGGGAAGCGTGTCAGCCACCACTGGTTCCTGGCTAGCTCCTCAGCACCAGAGGCCTGCTCAGGGCCAGGCCGAGACCGCTGGGCTTGTGGGAACCCCGGGGTTTGGCAGTAGAGCAGCCAAGCTGGGGGGGCGGCCCCTGGCCCCCGGAAGGTGGAGGAGCCCGTGCACATGTGTGTGGGGAGAGTGTGGCTGTGCAAATAGGCCCACGTGTCTGTGTGGGGGTGTGTGCACGCACATCACCACAGGACAGGGTGAGGAAACACAGAGGGCAGTGGCTCTCAGAGCTCCGGAAAGATCCGGAATCTTTTATCATTCCCCTCACTTCCCATTGCGGCTGCCTGGGCTAGTGCGTAATCCTAACCATGATAATAACAGGAATACTGAGGACTTATCCTTCGCTGGGTCCTGTTCCAAGTAGTTCCCATTTCTGAGTCCTGCGGAGGCCTGTCACCCCTTGAGGCCACACAGCCAGTGGGTGGCAGCACCAGGACGAGATCCCCAATCTGACTTCACAGCCTCTCGCAGAGGCCAAGCCAGGAGTCCCGTGTGGAATGGCAGCCTCTGCGCTGAGGAGGCCTCTCTGAGTCGTCTGCAGGGGGAGCTTGAGTGGGGGTTTCCAGCATCCCCACCCCCAGTCTGCAGTTCCTCAGCCCAAAGGGAATTTCTCTTTTCGTCCCCAAACGGGGAAGTTCCCTTTAAGAGCTGGACCACCCCTCCCCTGGCTCCAGGGCTGATTCTGGAAGTGTCCTCTCAGCAGGCTGGGGTACCTACCTTCCACCAGCAAGAAGAAGCCTTTGGGGTTCTTCTTCAGGATCTTGATGGCCACGCCCACCATCTCAGAGAGTGACGGGTCAGTCACATTGTTCCTGTTCAGCTCGTACTGCATGTCCCCAGGCTCGAAGAGACCTGCGGACACAAGGACGAGGTGGATGTCGCACGCCCTGGCCCTGCCAGGAGGACCACCAGGAGCCCGGGGTGTCTCAGGAACACAGGTTCCCACACCCAACTTGGGGGTGGTGTGGTGGGGGAGGAGCCTATCTGGGTGGCTCTTGTGGGTCCAGAATTGTGCCCACGGTTCCTACCATCTTCTCAACCACCACCAGGGTCCGGGGATCTCCAGGCCCATTCTACCGAGGAGGAGACGGACGCTCAGAGGTGTCCAGCTTCTTGCTGGGCAGCTGGGAAGTGCCAGATCTGAGATCTCCTCCGTCATCCTGCCTCAGCATGGAGGACCCAGGACACAGTGCCATGGCTTCAAGGCAAGGGCTCTGGCCTGGATCTGGCCAGGCAACGTGAACACAGGCGTATTTCCGTGGGAGCTTGGAGGGGCACCGGGGCCATGCCACTGTGGCACAGCAGGAAGTTTGACGTCATTGTCCCTTTTGTTCCCTGAGCTCAATTTTCTCTCTTGTGACATAGGAGAGTGACCACTCCTTGCCCGTGTAGCCCATCTGGGCGTTTCCAGTTCTGAGTGTCCTTCCAGAACACCTTGGCTGCCACGCGGGTGCACACAGCCGGACAGCTCCAACAAGGGACTGCCCACTCGGGCCACACGCTGTCCTGGGTGCTTTGGAAGCAGGTGGGAGTTGGCTTCCAAGATGGCACCCAATAATCCCTGTCCCCTGGAGTTCATGCCCTACTGTGGTCCCCTCCCACACTGGCCACCTAGGGCTGCCCCGGGCCCCTTGCCTACTCTCCATTCCCTGCGGAGCAGGGTCAACCATCAGGACGGGCAGAGACAACTTAACTGGCTTCCTCCCTGGCATGTCCCTGGGCTGACTCCGGCTCCCTGTCCCCTCCCTCTGCCCACCCCTAATCCAGGGGCAGTTTAAGCCTTGGCTCCCAGCCAGGGCTTGGCTGTCTGGGTCATACTGCTCTCAGCTGTGTGGCATGCTGCAGGCCACCGCCCTCTCTGAGCTTCAATTTCTCCTTGAGCCCGATGGGGCTGATCCCTTTGCACAGCCAGCAGGCTTCAGGCCTCCTTCCATGGACACACACCTTTCCTGACCCCTCCCAGGTCCTAGAAACGGATGACAAAGGCCCTAAGAGGGAGCAGGCCAGGGCTTCTCCTGGGGCCCGGGCTCACACAGCCCCAGCTGCAGGCCCCACTTACCCAAGAGGTAGTCCACGCTGTCGGGGTTGAGGCTCAGGAGCTCCGTGCGGTTCCAGACAAAGTAGGAGTGCTAGGAGGCAGGGACAGGGTCAGCGCGTGCGTCCCCAGCTGGCCTCAGTCTGGGGCATTTCATTGTTTCTTTCCATCATTTAACATCCCTCCCTGAGGACCCACCCTCCCTGACCTCAAGAAATGACAAGCAAATAGGCAATTCTAGTGGAGAATGCAGTGGGGCAGGACTCTGGGGAACTAGGAGGCGGTGAGCCCAGAGGCGGGGTCAGGGAGGGCTTCCTGGTAGAGGTGATGTCCTACCGGAGCCCCGGGGGCCAAGCAGAAGTTGTCAGGGGAGTCACGGGGCAAAGAGGAGGCAGGCCCAGGTCCCCAGGGCCATGGGTGCCCACTGAGGGGTAGGAGCTGTGTCTGGGGTGGTGGTAAGGCAGCTTCGCACCCTCCCTGTCTTGGGGTCCCCATCCAGGAGGGGAGACAAAGGAGGTGTAGCCTCCCTGGGGCATGTAGACACAGACAGAGGCAGGCCCAGCTCAGTCTGGAGACGGCACCGTTCAGGCCTGGACCTGGGGACCCAGGGCTGCCAAGAATCAGCTGTGTGTCCTCAGGACACCCCTTGCCTTCTCTGGGCAGTGGAATTGGGGTCAGTGGTCTTCAAAACCTCAGAGGCTGCTGTGGGGGGGGCAAGGAGACTAAAGTCGGGCTCCGAGTCCCTGCTACGTGAGGTCAGTTGGTCCTCACTTCAGTCCCCGGAGGATACTCCGTTTCACAGACAAGGACCCCGAGACACCCAGGACCTGCAGCTCCTAGGTGGTCACGGTGACGTTGATGAGACACGCACTCTTCAGGTCTGGTTTTCTAGAATGCCACCCATCCGGGACCAGACAGTGACCCCTCTGGCAGGACTCGGGGGCCATGGTATGGCCCCTCCCCATCTCGGGGCTCGAGAGGCAGTGCCAGGGCAAGAAGGGCGAAGCTCAGCCCCGTGTTCCAGGTGGGGAAACTGAGGCTGGGAGGGGTGGTGTCTCTGGCCAGCCTGAGCCGATGCAGGAGGCAGAAAAGGGCCAGAAGCCACTCAGTCCCACACCGCCCCAGACCCTGGGGGCCATAGCTGGGCCCTGTCCCCACCTAGTTCTTGGCCTAGCTTCATCCCACGCCTCCCCAGGGGCCAGTCCTGGCCCTGAGAAACCCAACCCCAGAGTGACATCAAAGCGGCTGCCAGGCTGCTCCCCACTGTCTTCAGCCTGACCACAGTCATTTCCAGACCCCAGCTGCCCCAAGCAGGCGCACCGTACAGATTTAAAGGGACAGAGCCTCTTCCCAGAGCCACAGCCTGGGACCCTCTCCAAGCCCCGCCCATTCCCTCCCCTGGTCAAAGGTCCCTGGTTCACACACTCCTGTGCCCTCCTGCCATCTGCCCAGGGCTACTGCTTCCACCCCTGCCTTCCACTTGCTAGGGACTTCCGGGCCCTTCCCTCGTGGCCTGTCCCCTCTGGGTGCCTGCAGACCCCAGGCTGCCCGCCATCAGAGCATAGGACATTCCCTGGGTCTGATTCATCCTTGCGCCTTGGGCTTCTGTGCCCTCCTCTGCAGGAAGACACCAGTTGATCACCTACTATGTGCCAGTCACAGGACTGTTGGTCCCTTAGAACCCGTGGAGGGACAGGTGGTGATCCCTATTCACAGAGAACACCGAGGCACAGAGTGGGTCCCCAGCCCAGGGTCCCCCAGCCGCCTGCTCGGGCTACCTTCTCTTTAGGCTTGAAGCTCTTCCAGATGTCCACGAGGTTCAGGCCGTCCAGCCGCGTGCCCCCAGCCTTCTCGTCCATCCTGTACTCCACGTCGGTTTTATTCTTAGGGAACATGTACTTCCGGCCACCTCCCAGGATCACCTAAAGGGGACAGGAGCCATCAGCACGCCGGGGTTCCAAGATGTCCAGAAGCCCCACGGCCCTGGCCTGTTCAGCTGGATTCCTGGGGTCCCTGGGGAGGTGGGAGACTTTCCCAAGTCCCCGAGTCCCGGGTCCAGCCCTCTCTGAGCCTCCACATTTTCAGCCTGGGAAATGAAATCGCTGCTTTGGGGCTTCTGGGTGAGACTGGAGCTTCCGATGACTTCATTACGAGCCTGACACGCCAGCTTCCACCACGGAAGAAAAGCCCTGCGTGTCAGGCACTGAGCCCCGAAGGCGCCCATCATTTCCCCATGAAGAAACTGGCACAGAAATGTGATTTCTTTGTCTTAAGGCCACACAGCCTAGTGGGAGGGCCAGGATTTGAACCCAGGGCTTCTCCGCCTCCAGCATCCCTGCCCTGCCAGGTCTGCTGAGCCCAGGACGGGCCTCCAGGGGCCTCCTCTCCCACCGTGAGAAGCAGCATGTGCTCAGGGAGCGGCCCCAGACAGGGAGGTCTCTGGGGCAGCCCAGCTGGGAGCAGCCCCTGCGGCCTGGGCCAACAGTGGGGACGGCCGCATGGCTGTGTAGTCACCACTGGGCTAATTTTACCCGCCGCGGCTGGCGTGAGCGGGCAGACGGACGCGGGACTGTTTGTTTTCCTTGGGAGTCCATGTTTGAAGTCCTGACTATTTTTAAGACAAGGGCCAAGAGCATAACAGTCGCTGCCCGCAGTGACCACCACACCGGTGTCCTCCTGTCACCGTGGGTGCCAGCCCAGGCCACTGCCCCAGGCCTGGCACCTCATGGGCCCTTTTTCTACCTTCACTCCATTTCCCACCTCAGGCTTGGTGGGGTGGAAAGGGAGTGTCCCAGCCAGCGGTAGACCTGGGGACTGTGCCCCAGGACAGCAGGGGTCACGGGACCTGGACAAGGTTTGGGTTTTGCGGTTGTACTCGGGTTTGAATCCAGACTCGCTCGCTTGTTGATCAAGGGCCTGTCGTTTTAACCTGGCTGAGCCTCAGTTTCCCTATCTATACATTGGGAACAACGTCCACTCGACTATCCCAGGAGGAAGTGCAGGGGTCCTCTACGGCCCCCCGACACCCACGGGGAAGCTTCCCAAGGAGGGGGTCCCCACCAAGTGACAATGAAAGCTATTTCCAGAAGGACGAGGTCCTTTGCAGGAGGGCGAAGCTCTGGGGAGGGGTGGCTGTGAGGGTAGAAGGAGAAGGGGACCCCAGGTCATGGGTCCCTTGCCCTCCCTCCCACCGTTCCCACAGAAATTGACCCTTGGCATTTTCAGAGTGGGAAATGGAGACCCCAGCCTTCTTGCTGGAGCCTCATAGTTTCCAATCCCAGCAGAGACTTCACACGGGCTCATTAAACTCCCAAATAACAGGCTTGCTGTTTGGCTTTGGGGTTTGGGTTTGTGTCTTTCTTTCTTTCTTTCTTTCTTTTTTTTAAGCAAGATATTTATTTTCAGGGCGGACACCAGGAGTTTTGTTTCATGTATAGCCTGGGGGCTGGGGATTCCGGAGTGGCTGTGGGGAAGGGGCCCATGGGGCTGGGAGAGGAGAGCGAGAGGAGGAAGGGGGTGGCACACAGCCCCCTCCTCACTCACTCCCTGGCCCATGTCCCGTGGTCCCTGCGGACACCCCCACCCTCGCCACCCCCCCCACCCCAAACATCTTCCCTCTACTCAGGCTGACCTTAAGCTCCTGGCGCCCCACGTGGGCTGCTCCTGCCAACCCTCCCCTGCGAGCAGCTGGTAACCACCCCGTGCTGGTACAACACAGTTCTCACACTCGGCCTCGTGGCCGCCTCCAGAGGCCCTGGGAGCCGGCAGGTGGGGCTCACTGTTCTTAGCGCACAGGTGGGGAGACCAAGGCTCAGGGAGGGGAGGGCCGTCGGTGGAGGCCGCGAGGGTCTGCAGGACCACTGTCCTGCAAGGGGGCTTCCCCTGCCACTCAGGAAAGGGAAGATGTTTGTAGAGGGCCAGGTGGCACCCGGAAATTAGGGGGTGCTGCATGGAGGACAGAGGGCAGGCCAGTGTGGCCGCAGAGAGAAGCAGGTGAGGGGGCCTGAGGCTTCCTCTAAGCCTCCCCGCATCCCCCCATTCCAGGCTCAGGGGATCCAAGTCTCCCTGATGTGCCCCTCGGGTACCCTGCAGCAGGTAAGAGGCACTGGAACAAAACAGAAATCCTCACTCAAGAACAGGTGTGCAGGCAAGGCCTGCGCACGCCACACACCCAAGTGCACGCTTTGGCGCAAGGACATGTGCTGTCACGTGAGAGCGTCCCGAGAACCCGCAGGACCGGGCCAGTAGGAATGTCCCAGGGATAAGCTCACTCGGTTCTTGCAACGGGCTCCCGGGGTAGGTCCGATTCAGGAGGAGATAAAAGGGGAGACTCAAAGAAGTTAAGGGGCCGACCCTAGGCCACACACCGAGCAAAAGGACAGGTCCTCCCCAGAGGGTCACTGTGTCACCCTCAACTCCCAGAGCTGGTGAGGGGGCAGCACGGCCCCAGGTTCTAGTTCACGAATGATCCCGGGGGCCTGGTTCTCAGGCTGTGGTGGCGGTCACTTGAGGGTTCACCCTGCAGCCCCGTCGCAGAGAAATCCTAACAGTGCCTGCCGGCCCCGACCGCAAATCCCCTACTGGGCTGGGAGCCCTCCCAGGTGTGTGGGGAGCCAGGCCAGGCGGCTTTCCCGGGCCAGCCCAGGGCTGCCCTGCCCTGCCCGGGCCCATCCCCACTCACGTCAATGTCCTTGATGTTGTGCATGAGCTGGTAGGCGATGTCCTTGCAGCCCTGCTTCAGGGCCTCCAGGGGCATCTCGTGGTCCGAGTACCAGTCCCTGTCGGCTGAGTGGGCGTAGGCGGCGCTGGGGGTGGCGTGGTTCACCCGTGTGGTGGTCACAATGCCCACGGATTTCCCTGAGGTTCAGAGGAAAAGTTGGCCCCTTGCGGGTGGGGACATCAGCTGCCCTCTCCCTCCCTCTGCTGGCTGAAGACTGGCCTCTGACTGCCTGGGCCTGGGTTTCCCTGACTGTATGAGGCAGAGGGCAACTGCCCAAAGAGGGTGGTGGGGTCCCCCTCCATCCACAACCCCAGGAACCTCCTGCAGGAATCCCTGGGCCCTCAGGTGGAGCAAGGTCCCATCACCTGGGTCTTTTGGCTTTGTCCCTTGACTCCAAAGTCCCTGGGGTAGGCCTTTAATTCCCAGGAGGAAGGGGAAGGAGTGGACCCCATGGATCCCCTCGGGGTGGCCTGGGCTCCGAGCTTTCCTCCTCATTCAAATCTACAAGGGGCTACGTTTTCAGTCCGATTTTACAGTCGAATGCACAGACCCAGGGACTTGAGCTGGGGCCACATCTAAGCAGCCGGGACCACGGGCCTTCCCTGTCCTGGAAGGGGCTTCGTGACCCCCTGGCGGACAGCTGGAGCCCTGGAGAGCTTTTCTCTACCTTCTCTGGTCAGAATGGCTGAGGCCCAGATAGCCATGGAGCATGGCCATTTCCCATAGCTGCTCACCCCTTGCCCCTGCCCCAAGGCTCACCAGCGTCCTTGGCCCAGCGCAGGATGGAGGTGACCTCGTTCCCCTGAGTGGTGTTGCAGCGGGTGCGCTCGGTGGCCGCGCTCACCCCCACGGTGCCCTCGTTGGCCTTCACTCCACACAGGTAGGCGGTGGCAGTGCCAGCACTGTCGGGGACTTGGGCGTTGGTGTTGTACGTCTGAAGGCAGGGGGCAGCGTTGGGGGTGGCCGGCCTTGGCCCTCCTTCTGCCACCCACCTCCACTCACGCCATGGGGACCAGGCGTGGAGGATGCCAGAGGCCCTTTACAGGCTTGGCTGGGCCCCGCTGCCAGAGGCCCCTGCAGAGCCCCAGGGTCATCTAACTGAGCTGCCTGCTGCCTGCTGCCTGGGCCCTGGCAGTGACGGGCAGCAGCCAAAGCCTCCAAGCTCTGGGGAGATGCTGGGCAGAGGCATGGGGGTCAGGCTGGGTCAGCAAAAGCCTCGCACTGGGTCTCTGGGGCTGCAGCAGCCAGCAAGGAGCCTGGGAACAGAGTCTCAGAGAAGGGAGCTGAACGGGGTCCCTGAAGAGTTGGGGGGCCTAGGGAGGCGGGGGAGGGGAAGGGGCCGGGAGACCAGCACTGACCTCTCTGCCACGCTCCTGCCAGGTGCCTCCTACCCCATCCTGACCTCCAACAGAGACCCAGATCTACCTGCCTATCTCTCTTCTTCACCAGCCCGGGAGCTCCCCAGAGGCACAGAAAAGAACCCAATCCCACTCTTCCCCTCGAGGAGGCCTGATGGAGTATCTGGGATGATTATTCTGCCCCCCCCGGAACAGGTGCTTTAGCGCTCCCAACACTAGACAGTTTACTCCAGTGACCTAATGAAATCCCCGATGGCCCGGGAGGGAGGGAGGGAGCCAGGGCCACTCTGTATAGGACACACCAAAAACACAGGCCAGTACACAGTCGGGATCGTGGTGACTGTCGGGATTGGGTGGGCTGCAGGGGCCTGGGGGACCCCTGGCTGCTGCCACACCCAGTTACTCGACCTGGGTGGTGGGTGTACAGACCCTGAAGCTCAGGGATGTTCAAGCTGCTCCATGGGCACTTTTTTCCGTGTTATGTCACACTTCAGCACAAAGATTTTTTTTTTTTTTAGAATCTATAAGTTAAAAGGCTCAAAATCAGGCTTGGGAAGTGGCTGCACAGTGGGGGACCCATAGTGACACCGAGGATGCCATCTTCCTGCTCTTTCCTCCAAGCAGCCCAAGCGAGAGGTAGGAGGCTCGGGCCAGGGCCCCAGGGCTGGGGCTCACCTTGGAGAGGGCCACGAAGGGGAACTTGTCCATCTCTAGCTGGGTCTCCTCTCCAGGTTTGTGGTGGAGCTGACCCTTGAGGATGCGGGCGGCCGTGACCGTGGAGACACCCATCCCTGTTGTGGGGGGGGGGGACTCAGTTTCTTGGGCTCCCGGCCTCCCCAGGCAGCTTTTAGGGGCAGTGGGCACCAGAGCAGGAGATGTCACAGGTCTGCCCCTCTCCTCCTCCCCTCCCCAGACCTCTCGGGGGCTGCTGGGCAGAGCAGACTTCTTAGGTCCCCAGCCTGACCCCCTCTGCAAGCCCCCTTCCCCAGAGCCCAGCCTCTTGGACACCAGCCCCTTTCGCTGCCTGGGCCCTGGCCTCACCGTCTCCCAGGAACATGATAACATTCTTGGCCACATTGGTATTGAGCTTCTGAAGCTTCAGGGCATTTTTCAGGGTCTCCTGAGCTTGATTTCGCCAGTAATTGGGGTCTTTCTCTTCCTCTGTGCAGAGAGAGGCAGTTATTTGGTGGAGGCTGGGGGACAGCCTCCCATCCCCGGATTTACAGACACCCCAGCACCTCACTGGTGGGGGCTGGAAAGTCAGAACTCGGGAGGGCGCGATGCTCGCCCACCTCAGACAACAGTGTGGTTTACAAACAGGCGCTAGAGCAATTACAAGGTGACATTTAACTGATTCAACAGAACAAACTGTTTCCAACTGCAGGAGTCCCCAGATGTGTCCAGCCATCAATTATAAACTCTGCTCAGCTTAGTCATTACGGCAGGTTCAGCAGGAAACCCACCAGGTGACAGCACTGGACACAAGACTTGCCTTTTGTCAAATGCATCAAATTTAAAGAGATCACGTCATCAGTCCTGGTAGGACAGATCAGCAAGGAGGGCAGGCTCCGATTGCCCGTCCCCCGCTCGTCACCAATAACTCCCATTTTGACAGTGCTTTAGGGTTTTGAGATAAACGAGGAATGTCTGTCTGTCTGTCTCATCTAGCAATCAATCCACAGCCTCAGCACCTGACAGACCTCAGTCTAAACCTTAGCTGTGCCAAGTACCAGCCGCATGACTGGGCACGTGACCTCCCTGAGCCGGTTTCCTCCCCTGTCAAATGGGGCAAGTGTCTCCCCTGACCCATGCAGAGGCCTCGGGTCCCCTCCCTGGGGGTGCAGAACTTCCCACTGAACGCAGCGTTTTCGTCTACTTGGGGCCCATCCAAGCTGCCTGTGGGGACCTAGAAGCCAGGAGGCAGAGTCCCTCAGGGATTCTCTCTCAGTGGCGCCCCCCCCTGAAGCGGGGGGAAGGCTGAGGTCTGAGAGGTGGAGGGTCAGGACCAAGGCCAGGGCTGGGGACATGAGGCTCCTCCCTGGCCTCTCGGGAGGGTCCTCTCCCTCGTGTGCATGGTTTCTGGGAGGCCGGCCAAGGGCTTCACACGCAGCCGCATCTGCGTGTAATCTGGAGACTCCCAGCAGAGAGACAGTGATTGGTGGAGGTTGGGAACAGCTTCCTGTCCTCCACAGCAGGAGAAGCACCAGGAGAGCACCAGGGAAGAAGGGGTCACTCACGCACGGACGGGCGAGGAGGTGCAGGGCTCCGCTCCAGCCCTGGGCCCAGCATGCCCACGCCCCACCAGGAGTGGCCCTGCGCGGCCCCGGAGCCCAGCCCCTCTGCCTGCCGCCTCCACCAGGGAGCCCAGCTCCGTCTCCTTTCTGGAAATGTCTGCCAAGTCCCCTGTCTCAGACCGTACAGGCCAAGTCCCCAGCTGGGAATCTGGAGGCTGTGGCCTTTCCATCCCGCTGTGTGCTGGCAAGTGCTGTCCCCTGAAGTTTCTCTCTCAGGAAACTGGGGCTGATGGCTGCCCACAGGCAGTTTGGGGATTTCTGAGGGAGAAACCTGGCTGCCACGTGACCTGGCTCCAATCTCCCTCCTGCCTTCCTCCACACATCACAGTCACAGAGCCTCTTTGGCCCCTTGGGGTGGCACTGAGAAGGTGAAGAACTTGTCCCCATCCTGACCACCTGCCGCCAGCAGCCTGGCTGAGGCCAGCCTGCCCTGCACCCGTTGCCTTCTCAGCACGGGCTCTGCCACCAGCCTGCCGGTCCCCGCTGTGCTTGCTCCTGCATTGAGAGCAGAACCCGTCTGTCACCCGAGCAGCCCCGGGGCCTGTTCCCTGAAAGGGTTCAATGAGTGTCAGACTGTCTTAATCATCAGAGATCTGGCTGAAGCCATGATGGCTTGAGACACCTGAATCCCAGAAGGCCACTGTTTCTAGACTATTAAATGCCACTTGCAAAAGCCTAAGGTAGGAGGCTACGTCAGTGGAGTCCTTCTCAGTGTGTAGAATATGGTTCTGTGATATGAGGTGTCCCCCAAAAGCTCACGAGGGAGCCAATGCAGGAGAGTTTCGAGGTGAAGTGATCAGTTTAGACCTGAACTGATCAGCGCATCCATCCCGACAGGGACGAACTCGGAACCCCTGAGCCCCAAGATAAACTTTTCCTCTAAAATTGTTCTTGTCGGGTCTTTTGGTCAGCACAGCGAGAAAGTGGACTGAAGCAGGCTCCATGCACAGGAAACTCAAAACAGCAAAAGACTACGGTGGCAGCCGGAGGAAGCCTGCTCCTGTGGCTTCTGGAGGGGGCTCTGGGGGAGGGGCCCAGAGAGTCCCACTGATGTCCTGTCCTGTGCCTGCGAATGATCTTCCAACCTGGTCACCGGGTGTGAGTACAGGTAAAGGTTCATCACAGTGTACACTGAAGGTCTCTGCCCTCCCCACGAGTCATACCTGGGGAAGGGAACGCAGTGCCGCTGCCCACCCGGAAGGTCAAGAGCGGAATGGGGGAGGGGGGTTTGCTACTCGCTGAAGACTTTTTCATTTGCTGCTTTTCATCCACCGACCCATCTTGCACCCAGGGGGACTGTGGGTGCTGAGAAAGCCAGGACTTCCATCAGCGTGACCTTGGGTCCCCAGGGGTCCACACAGGAAGGTGAGGTCAGATGGTGTGCTGGCCTGGGAATCCCGCCGTGCTTGGGGTCTATCCTGGGCCCTGCCACTGACTGCAGGGTCAGTGCCCTCTCTGCACCCCTGTCTATCATTTTCCTAAGAGACTGATGTTCACCTAGTGTCCACTTCCCGCTGGGCGGTGAATGTCCCACGTCATTCCCTAGCAGTCCCAGGGAGGGGGAACGTTATCTCTGCTGCACAGATGGGGAAACTGAGGCTCGGGGGGCCAAGTGGGGATTTCAGCAGCATGAAGGACAGCAGGAGAGGCTCGCCCCTCCGACGCCAGCTACAGAAACGCTGAGAAAGATAAACAGCCCCAACCAGCTCCGGCTTCAGGAAGGAAGGAGAGAGGGGCGGGAAAGCCCCACGAGGCAGAATTTAGGAGGAAGTTCAAGACCAGGGAGGTAAGCAGCTGCCGCAGAGGATGGGATGTGGTTCAGATGCAGGTCTGACAGAAGCTGATGTAATAATAGACACAGTTGGCCTCGAAACTGGAAGGGAAAGAGCCAGCCACGAGGAAGGGAAACGCCACTGCAGATCCGCGCGTCTAAGTGGGGATTTGAATTTAGAAGTGTAAGATCTGCAAACGGAGAGATTGACATGAGAACTTGTCAGGCCCTGAAAGGATCAAGGTCAAGACCACAGGGTAGGGACCCCTCCAATGCACCTCCAACAGGAAGATAAGACCAAACAAAACTCCCATCCAAGATGAGTTCCCAAGCAAGGACTCAAACCACGAGGAAATGTGAGCAAAGCCAGGACCTGGAGGAGTCGACAGAATTCATTATATTCCAGACAAAGGGGAGGAGAGGACCCCAGTCAAAGCATAGGCTAACACAAAGGGAGGAAGAGGGGCCTGGCCACTGAAGCACATGCAGGGGCAGAGCCGAGATTCGGGCTCTGCACACTTGTTTTCAATTCTCAAAGACCCTGGATGGTTCCATGACTTCACCTGCCCTCACCCTACCCCCCCACCTGCACCAGGCCTTCCCCGCCCTCCACCTGTGCCCCCCAGTCCTACCTGGCACTAGGGAGTTGGTAAGGCAGGTGCCAATGGCCAGTACTAGGAGTGGTGAAATCATGGCGCACCCCAAGAGCTGCTTCCTCTCTGGAGCCCAGAGATGCGGAGGATGTGGGTGGATATGGAGGAGGAGGAGAAGTGATCAACCGTTAGCTGATGTTCCAATCCTAGAAATTAGAAGGAAAAAAAACAAAGAATAGATGTGGGGGCACCGCTCTGGAGTTCAATTCTCCATTCAGGTGTTCGTAACTTGATTCATTCCACCAGTGTTTGCTGAGCACCTACTACAGGACCCGCATGGGGTTGGCCATTGGGAGCCAAAGCCAGGTGGGCTCCCTCTCTCTCTCTCTAGAAATGAAATCACAAAAATAGTTGCATAAGGATAAATAGGTTCTGGGCTGCAAAGTCGGTCCACCCCACTTCCCAGGAGACTCCCACTTTGAATCCACCCTGGCCGGGATGCAGGCTCTCTGTGTAGTGCTCCTCAGCTGTGGCTTGCCTCAGGGCCTCCTGAGGGCTTGGTAAGCATCCCCGGGCTCCAGCCCAGACTCTCTGACTGGAGTTCCCAGTTCCCAGGCGATTCCGATGCTGCCGTTTCCTAGACCACTCCCGGAGAGGCCTGTTCTGAAACACCTTTTGATGTTCTTGAGACTTTTGATGCCCTTTCCAATAGGGACCTTTGCTCCCACGGGACCCGTTTGCTACATTCTCTTCTAGAGCGGGTCATTTTTGATAAGAGACGTAAAAGCTGTTAGGAGGAATTATGGGAATAGGCTGCTGGTCAGGGTAGCTATTCTGGGTGGCCACATTATAGATAACTTAGGTTATTTTTTTCATTGTCTTTTCTATATTTCTTACATTTTCTTCTGTGTTGGGATGTGACATTTATTTGTTGTCTATTCATTCATTCATTCTTTGGTGCTAGAGGTTGAATCCAAGGCTTCATGCATGGTAGGCAAGCCACAAGTGACATCCCCAGCCCAGTTTCATAATATATTGAACAGTATTATTAATTAAAAAAAAAGACGGGAGGAAACACACGGACCATTGCAGTTTTTCTCTGGGTGGTGGGACTACGAATGATTATTTCCTCTTTAATTTTTTTTTTTTTTTTGATTTTCCAAGCTGCCTGAAATGAGCATGTATTAATGGCTTAAGAATGTTCTCAAACCGTGGTCATCCTGTTGGGATCACAAGGGACAACGCCACTGGCAGCTGAGAAATGGACTAGCCCTGTTGTGTGTGAACTGATGTGCAATTTTACATGGCAAGAGTTTCACTGGGAAATAGTTATTTCAACCAAAACCAAGATTTTAATGATTATTCCATTTGCTCTGGGAAAAGGAAATGACACAGATACCACCGTTAGAAAGGTGTTGTGAAAGATGAGAAGTCTCTCTTGTCCCTAGAGAAAGGGGTTGTGTTTCAACCTCAATGACAAGGGTCCTGGGGCAGGACTGTGGGCAGAGGGGGCCGGAACTGAAAGGAAATGGTGCACACCGAACATCTGACCGCACTTGACATTGAGGGGTGAAATTCTAGATGATTTCCAAATTTTTTCTTTGACTTTAGTTGCTAAAGATTCTATAGCAAATTCTACGACCAGAAGAAATATCATTAAATTGCTATAAAATGTATTAAAACATCATTATTCACCATAGTTTAAAAAAACCAAAGTTCCCCCTTTTAGGAGGCCGCCAGGACTGTCACTCATCCCGATGTTGACCTCTGAACTTCAGGCCACTTTACTCACTTCAAGTACTTCTCTGATTTCAAAACATTTCTTTCCTGGTCCATTTGGGCCTCTGCTCAGGGGATACCCAAGGGCAGGGACTTTGCCTTTGTTTATCTCTGTGCTTGGCACAGTTAATATTTACCCCAGTGGAAAGCCAGGGCGCTAAGGAGGGGAGTCGGGGGAGAGGAGTTGGCGGGGGAGGGGAGAAGCATCCAAAAATCTCTCTTTTGCGTGTGCAGAAAAGTGCAAGTGTTGGGGAGACTGGAGCGTGTTGGTGGAACGTCGACAGGTACAACACTGGGGAGCCAGCAGCACCCCGCAAAGCTGAGCATCATACACGAGCCCTTTGACCCACCTCGCTCCAACAGAGCCTTGCCATCAGCCCTCTTCAGGGCCGCTTCACAGTGCCCACGACATCAGGCTGGAACAACATACTGGGCTCATGACCTTGGACCCCTGAGGGTGGAGTCGGAATGATGGACAGCTCCGTGCAACAACATGGCTATGTTTGAGCCAGGGAAGATGACTAAGGGCACCTACAGTGTGGCTTCCATGATCCAAAGCACAGAACCCCATGGAGGGCGTCAGAGGACAGGACAAAGCTCCCCTGCAGGGTGTGGAGGCTGACAGGAGCACGGGGGAGCTTCCCAGTGCAGCTGCGCTGTTGATTGATCGGGGTGCTGGTCACGCCAGTGGGTTCTGTTCGAAAATCCAACAGGCTGCTAGTTCACACTAGGGACACTTTTCTGGGTGTGTGTTATACTTCAATAGGGTAAAAGTCACTCTTTGGAGCTGGGTGCGGTGGCGCACACCTGTAATCCCAGCAGCCTGGGAGGCGGAGGCAGGAGGATGGAGAGTTCAAAGCCAGCCTCAGCAACTTAGCAAGGCCCTGAGCAATTTAGCAAGACCCTGTCTCAAAATTTTTTTTTAAATGGCAGGGGATGCGACTCGGTGGTTGCGCACCCCTGGGTTCAATCCTGGTATTAAAAAAAAAAGTTACTCTTCGGGAGTTTATAGAAATGATCTATAAAGGACAGAGACAGTGTGCAAACAGGCCCGCACGGCCCTCCATGGTGTGTAAGACTTTCACTATGACTCCTCACTGATGGCCCCTGCCGTGGACAGAGAACTGATGATCTCCTCTTACAGACCAAGGCTCTCAGAGGAGAAGCCACTTGCTCAAGGTTACAAACGACAAGGTGGCATTCAGAACCTTGACCACAGGCCTTCTGATTCCAGAATTAGCAATGTGGCGACCACCAGTGACCCCCCCTGGACAGGGCTTCCTTTTCTTCAACTGGTGATGGGAGATTGACGCAGGAGTAGATTCTTCTTACCACCCCACAGGCAAGACCCAGGACAGCTGGGCAGCCCCAAAGCCTCTGGCGCAGTCTCTTGGTGATCAGCCGTCCCCCTATCCCTAAACTTGGCGGTCCCCAATCTGTGTGCTCTCACCCTTTGACTGCTACGGTATGCAACCCGTGGATGAGCGTGGGAGAGGTCACGTCACTGCAGCGTGGTGTCTTCCCACCAGGGACACAGCTCCTCTCTCCACTGATTCTTTGACTTGATGGGCATTCTTTGTCCTCAGCAGATGGATCTGGATATGTTGTTAACATGGGCACCTTGGACTGCACTTTGGGGAAGCTATCATAAGTGATATTGTTTCTGAAATTGTTCATCGCTGGTACCTAGAAGTACCGCAGGTTCTCATGTTCTACTTTGTATCCTATGACCTTTCCAAACTTACTAATTCTAGGAATTCTGTGTGTAGGTGGGTCTTCCTTGGCATTTTCTATGTAGATAATCATGTCATCTACCAAGCGTTTCAGTGTTTCCTTTTTTAACCTGTATCCTTTTTCCAATCTGTATTTTTTTTTTCCTTTTTATTTATTTGTTTTTGTGGCACTAGGATTCCAACCCAGGGGCACTCTGCCACTGAGCTCCATCCCCAGCCCTTTTTTTTTTTAGTTTTTATTTTGAGACAGGGTCTCACTAAGTTGCTAAGGCTGGCCTTGAACTTGCGATCCTCCAGCCTCCAGCCTCTGGAGTCACTGGGATTGCAGGAGTGAATGCACCACGGCCCCAGCTTCTAGTTCCTGAGATTCAGGGAGAAAGTCCAGCCTTTTGGCAATCAGGGGTTGGGGGGGCATCTTGAGGTGTGAGGCAGAGAAGAGTTTGTGGTGTAAAAATCAGGAACTTGGCTTTGGACATATAGAGTATGCGGTGTCTCTAAGAAGTGGAGACACTGAGCGGGTGTAGTGGTGGCCACCTGTAATCCCAGCAGTTCATGAGGCTGAGGCAGGAGGGTCACAAGTTTGAAGTCAGTCTCAGCAATTCAGTGAGGCCCTAGGAATTTAGTAAGATCCTGTCTCAAAATTAAAAAAAAAAAAATTAAAAGGGCTGGGGCTGGGGCTGAGTGGTAAAGTGTTTCTGGATTGTATCCCCAGTACAAAAAAAAAAAAAAAAAAAATGGAGACATTGAATGGGCAGTTGGCATTTGGAAGAGAGATCTTGGCTAGAGGCATACATTTGGGAATCATGGTCATGTGGGTAGCAGTTGTGGCCTCGTGAAACTTAAGGAGATCATCTGGAGGGAATGGGGGCACAGAGACCTATAGGGGACAACAGCCCTTGGGAAACAGGGCACTGAAAAGCTCTCTCTCTCTTTTCCTCTTCCTCCCTCCCTGCCTGGTACTGGGGATGGAACCCAGGGCCTGGCTAGGCCAGCGCTCCACCTCTGAGCTACATCCAAGGTTTTATGAAAAAGGTTTTATGCCACAAACCTATGGAAACCGTCGTGCTGTTGGGAAAACTGTTGCAGATTCTCTTCCACCAGGGCTTGTGATTACAGGCGCTGTGGTCAAGCTCTCCGTCCACAGCTGGGAAAATGCGGGAGTCCGAGCGCGAAGGCGCCCCTACGTGGCAGCAGGATCAACCCTGGCGGTCGCGCTTCAGCACGGAGGGCTGCGGCCACAGACAGCCAGCGAGTCGCGACTTACAGCGACGTGTGCAAATCCAAGGACCTACTAGACGCCTCAGAGACGCCTCAGCACGAGGACCTCTGGGGAGGACAAGGAGCAGGGATGACAATAAAGCAAGGGCGGAGCGAGAATGGGAGCTCACTCAGGGAGAACAGGGGGACAGGGGCCGCGGGGGCGTAGCTATCCTTGTGGCCACGTGTGCCCAGCCTGCGGCTCTGGAGAGCCAGGGCCACCTGCCCCCTGGCCCGGCGCACAGCCGCTCTGCCAAGGCGGCTTAACCAGGCCGTGCGTCCAGGCCAGGGCGGCCGAGCGCGGGCCCAGGGCTCTGCACTGGGATGGGCTTGGCCTGGACCAGGTGCCCTCTCCTCTCTGCCCAGGACCGAGAGGGGGTGGGGACCTGGGCGCTGTGGCTCCTCCTCGCAGACCCTCCGCCTCTTGGGAGGAAGCTCCAGTGGCCTCTGGCAGCCTGGGGGCGTGCCCAGTCCGGGGCTTCGGGGGACCCGGCTGTCCACTGCCCTCTGCCAAGTTCCACCAGCTGAGAATGGGGCCTCGGTGCCGCCAGCCCCTTCGCCACCCGCCGCCTCCCGCCGGGCCTTCTCTGCCAGGCCCTGCTACGTGCCCTGACTGTCTACGACAGCCCCGAGGAGCGGCTGTTTGGCAGGACATGGCGGTGGCCGAGGGGCCAGGCTGGGCCCTGGGGACTATAGCATCTAAGCCCCGGAGCACCTGGGAGCCGGTGAGAACCAGCCTGAGTCTCCGCAGATCCAGGACCATCAGAAGACAACGGAGAACGCTCAGCGTTGTCCCTGTGACCCGCCACATGGCGTCACAGCCCCACCTGAGAGCTCGGGGACAGAGCAGAAGGCCAGCGACTGCGGGGAACACCCAGCTCACCCCAGGCTCAGCCTCCCGCCATGGAGAGGGAGCCCCAGCCCACGCCACTCAGCCCACAGAACAACACTCAGCAGGGGGGTGTCCCTACCTGAGTGGCCCGGCCAGGCGGCCCGTGAAGAAGCAGAGCAGGCCCAGGGCCAGCATGAAGAAGAGGAAGCTGAGGACGGCCATGAGGACCACGTTCAGGGTGGGCACCAGGAAGGCCATCTGGAGGGAGGGAGCCCTCAGGAGGGACCACCCTGCACCCACTGCCACTGGTCTTGGACCCTGGCTCCAGAGCCCTGGTCAGTGGCAGGGACCTGGCCTTATCCCCAGGTTAATCCTGGTGATTAGCTGGGGGGGGTGGCCCCGGGGGTCCCCTCCCCCACTCCAGCTCCATTCAGGGGAGGGCCCTGAGGCTTGTCATTCACCTCTGTCCACACGTCCCTCACTACTGAGTGCCTGCTGGATACCTGGCTGTGTTCTAGGTTCCCAGGAAACATGGGGACAGCACAGACTGTCCACCTGGAGATTACGGATGAGGTCGTGCAGATAAAGCACCTTCTATGTGCCCACTCCCAAACCGAGGCTGCGCCATGTCCAAAATAGAAGCAGCCGTACTCATTGAGCACCTACAGCATGCCCAGCTCCATTGGAGCTAGAAGCTCAGAGGCGTAGCGATGGCGTAAGGGTTCAAACACAGCTGCTGGCCCTGAACGGGGGGGGGGGGCACCAGGCCTGCACCAGGACAGCGGGAGGTCCTTATCATTGTGCTAATGCCCGTGGTCACCCGAGGGTCAGGGCCCAGGATGGAGCATGAGCTGCTGCCGGCACAGAGTGCCCTTTCTGCTTCCTGCCCAGTCTCTCTGGGGTCCCAGGAACATCCCACAAGTCAGGCTGGGGACCATGGCCCCTGTCCCACAGACTCGGAAACAGGCCAAGAGCTGATGCCCCTGGACACACACAGCTAGGTGCCCTGAGCCCTGGCTTCTTCCTGAAACCTCAGGAGACGATACCCAGGTCAGGGAGATGCTTCAACCCTCCTGGTGCCAAGGCAGGTCCCCTCTTCCCGACTCCACAAGGGCCACTGAGCTCACCAAGAGAGCAGAAAGCCAGGCACCTGCCCCTGCTGACCCTGGGCCTTCCCCACAGTCCCGTCCCTAGACTCAAACTGAAGCTCACTCACCAATCCCAGCCACGCGGGAGGAGGGATCAGCAACCCAGGGACGGATGGGGAGACTGAGGCTTAGCAGGGAAGTCACTGGGTCCCCTCTCAGGTGGCCAGCGGGTCTGTCCAAGCCCTAGCCCCATCATGTCTTGGCTGTGTGACACAGGGTCAGCCCATGCACCCCCGAAGCTGTTTCCCAATCTGTCTGACACCGGTCTTCCATTCAAGAGAGCACCAAGGTGTGCCAGGTGCTCTGGACACGCACTAACATAATCCTCATCAGCAACCCTAGCGAGGCCAAGCTGTCCCCACACAGGTTCAGGAACCAAGGCCCCAGTGGCCTCGGAGAGGATGGTCCTGGGTCACAGATGCTGAGCCAGGCCCTCACAGCCCCCACACAGGACCCGCCCAGGGTCACACCTGCATCAGGCTCACCCAGGGACCCTCACTGACTCATTCAGCTCCTGGGACACCTTCAAAGGCAGCCTCATAAGGTGATGAGACCCCTGGAGGATCACCTTGCGCCCCCAGCCTGGGCCTGGCGGGTCTCACGGGGTCCTTGGGGAGCCCCATCCAGAGCTGGAGTTCCAGACTACCTGGGCTTGGAGGGGCCGCTGGGTGATTTCCCAAAAGTACCAGGTTGCAAAAATCACGGGGTGTTTGTGGGAAAAGTCCTGTCCCCAGTGGTTCCAGGGACAGGATGGTGACTGATGAGTACATGAGCAATTTTCTTGGGGATGGAAGTGTTCTTTGTAATGACCTGAGGTACTTTGGGAGGGGCTGTGACTCCCTGCTCCTCCCCCCTGCAGACAGGGAGACACACAGGGGCCAGTGGAGCCTGGTCCCTGGGGCTCTACTTGGTCTTCCTGGCTCCTCCCGGGGAGCGGAGGGATGGGGTAGGGCTGGGCTGGGCTGCTGCAGCAGACTTGCAGATGGCTGGAGCAGCTGCCTGGGCCGGAGCCCGCTGAAGACCAGCCCAGAGAAGTCTCAGCTGCAGGGTCACCGGGAGCGGTGTGGAATCTGCCTGTCAACCAAGCAAGCATCTCTGGCACCCTTGCTGGCGGGACTTTATTCATTTACTGGTGGAAGTTATTTATGGCTGCCATTAAGCAGCCTCTGGGTGAAGGGGCGGGAAAGGAATGTGCGCTGGTCAGAGTGGGCTGTAGGTCACATCCAAGGAGGGACTTCCCCAGAGGGCGGGGAGCCAGGAGTGGGGGATGGAGCCAGGCTCAGACCTCTGGCCGCTGACAGCACCCCAGCCCAGCAGGAAACAGGTATGGGAGGGCCCAGAAGTGTGGGTGCCAAGCTGCTGAGTCCCCAGCCTCGACACCTAGTGTGCTGTGCTCCCCAGACTGAGGGGATCCCTGCCACCCATCTGATGTCCCCCCCCAGTCCAGCCCTGAGCCCCCAGAACCTGGGCCCTAGACCTTGGTGGCAGTCGTCAGAGCCTTAGACAGCCAGATGGCTGCTGCCCCACCAGGCGTGAGCTCCAGAGAGCAGGCAGCACCCTGGTGGGGACTGTGGTGGTGGCAGGACGGCCCCACAGGGACGGGTGGCTGAAGTGGCAGCTCAGCAGCACCAAGAGTGGGCGCTGGACCAGGCGGCCTGGGCATTGCCTCTGCCCCCTCCAGCCGGGCACTCAGGGCGGGGCCTCGCCTGGGCTCAGCAGCGGTCACCTGCACAGCGGGGGTGGGGGCTGCTGGAGGGACACGAGAGCGCCTGGGACAGGCAGGTGGGAGCGAGCGCTGGCCAGTAACTCCGACGGGGGAGGGGACACGTGAAAGGAGCAGCACAGGAGCAGGTGAGGGCCAGGAGCAGAGGGACCCGTCTGCCCGCTTGGCCGGGCACGCCCCGGGTTCCCACGCCCCGGGTTCCCACGCCCCGGGTTCCCACGCCCCGGGTTCCCACGCCCCGGGTTCCCACGCCCCGGGTTCCCACGCCCCTGCTCCTCGGGGCCCAAGGGCTTCGAGATTCTAGAACCCAGAGCCCAGCGCTACCAGGCACCTGCAGGTGGTTGACGAAGGACAGAGGCCGACACCTCCAGGGGCTGAGTCCTGAGGGGTCCAGACCCGCCCCCACGCACGACGGGAGGACAGGTCCCCACCCCACCCAAGCAGCGGGAGGCCCTTGGCTCCTGAGGGTGCAGCTGGCTCTGTGACAGAGGCGCAGGGCAGAGGCGGCGGAGGCGGCCTCCTGGAGGCCCCTGTGCAGAGGCTGAGAGGGCGCAGACAGGGTCGGGGGATAGGTGGGCGGGCGGCAGGCGGAGGTGGCCTGGGCCAGCCCCAGGATCTGCCCAAGGCCTCGGCAGAGCTGCGGCAGGCCCAGGGCCTGGGTTCCAGAGCCAAAGCTGGCCTGAGGCTCCCTGGGGCACGGTGACAGTCCCCATGCCACAGTGCGGCTCTGTGGGCAGAGGACTGAGCCAGGCCGAGTTCAGCTGTGGGAGGAGCAGCAGCAGGAGCGAGGGGTGCAGGGCCAGGGACACCATGCCTGAGGCCTGGGACGGTGGCTCTGTGGGCACATGGGCTTCCGCCAACCCCCGGTCGGAACATGTTCTGTCCCAGGCTACCGAGCTCCGCGCCAAGCCTGGAAGCTGAGCAGGGAAGAGGTGGGGGACGGGGGTGGCACATGTGCTCTGTGTCTCCGAGATGGTCGCCAGCCCCCAGGCCTGGCACCCCACCCAGCACCCCTGCAGCGGGAGCCTCTCGGAAACCAGGAGGAGTCCCTGTTCCATCCTTGTCCTCACAACATCAAGAAAAGAAAGGCACAGAGAGGGTGCATAACCTCCCCAGAGTCACACAGCACACATCAAAGGCAGGGATAGGTCTCCCCACTAACCAGCTAAGGATTTGGGGACCACAAGGCAATCAGTGAGGCATAGCATAGACACCAGTGTTTCAAAATTCTAGACACTAATGATTTGCGTCAATTAAAGAACATTTCAAACAGTATTCTAGAAAAATCCCTGTTTTACATAATTTGTCATCATGTTGCTTATAATAATAGCAAACCTTTTCATAGCCCATACTATGTTCCAGGCACTGTTCAAAATGTTGCACCTATATTGACTCATTTAATCCCCCAAACAACTTGCAAGGTAAACACTATTATTATCCCTTTTATACAGACAGTAAAACAAAAGCACAGAGAGGTTAAGGAGCTCACCCAACTAAGTGAACAAACCCGATTCAGCTTGACTGTGGATGTTTCCGACTCTCAGACAAGACCAGGTGGGCACCAGCAACTGCACCATGTCACATGTACATGGCATCCACACCACACCTCTGTGGGTGACTGGACTGAACAGCGGCCACAGGACCGCCCAGTACACTCTGCCCAGATGCTATTCACCGTATCTGCCTCGCAGGCCCCTGGGGAGGGTTTCCCTCTACTGAGGTGACTTGCCCAAGGTCACACAGCAGGAGTGGCCCACAGAGTTAGCCTCTGGGTCCAACTCCCTGACCTCTGCCCAGCCCCCTTGTGGGCCTCTGCAGGGGGACTGGCCTGAGCCCTGTGCGGGAGGGGCTGGACTGGAGACTTGGCTCTGTCCCTGGCCAGGCAAGGTGACCCTGGACACGCCCACCTCTCCCACAGTCCCCTACTCCAGTTTCCCCAGGAGACCAGGGCCAGTGACGGTGACGTCCCACCCAGGGCACCCACCTCAGCAGAGCTTCCGCGGCTCACTGGCTGTGTGTCCTTGAGCACATCATCTCGCCTCCCTGGGCCTCAGTGTGCTCGAGTGTTCAATGGGGACACTCATGATGAGTGCCTGTCCTCAGGATAACCCCCTATAGCACAGGCTAGCCTGGCTTCCCATGCAGAGAGAAGTTAAGTAACTTGGCCAGGGTCACACAGCCATCAACAGGAAGGGGAGAAGCTCTTGACGGGGCACCTACCATGTGCTGGGATCTTCTCCCTCAGTCTTCTGAGAACCCCGTAAGGTTGGGATCTGCAGCTCCAGGTCAGAAGAGAAAACCAGGGCCCAGAAAGGGAGGAGGTTCAGGGTCAGGCCCAGCAGTGTGGGAGGGCTGGGACCAAGGCCAGACCTGCGAGCAGTGTGCTTGCCACCCCCACCCCGTCCTCTGCCAGGACAACCTCGCGCCTCCTCGGCCTCCCCAGGCACAGGAAGCCCACGTCAGCAAGGCTGTGACCTGTGTCCGGGTGGGGGACCCGGCAGCGAGAGGATACCGTGCCGGCTGTGGCCCTGCGATGGTCCCCACGTCACGTGATTGCTGCCTCCTGGGACCCCTCCCATCGGACAGAGGGCTCCTCCCTGCAGGGAAGCTCGGGTCTCCTGGGCTCCCCTCCCAGGGACCAGAGGGGCTGCCCAGGGTCCTGGGGGATCCATGTGTGAAGCAGGGAGGGCCGACTCCGTGGGGCCTCCACAGCCAGCTCCGACAAGATGTCCTCGTCAGCCGTTCCCCCGCTGTCCTGACAGACCTGACAGCGACCACTAGAGGAGGAAGAGTTTATCTGGGGGCTCGAGGCTTCAGAGGTCTCAGTCCATAGATGGCGGGCTCCATTCCCCAGGGCTCAAGGGGAGGCGGAACACCCTGGGGAAGAGTGTGGTAGAGGGAAGGGCTCACGGGGTGATCAGGAGGCAGAGACTCGCTCACCAGACACAAAAGATATGCCCCAAAGGTGCACCGCAAGGCCACGGCCTCCAGCCACACCCCACCTGCCTTGTGACCACCGGGTCAATCCCATCAGGGCACTAACTCACTGAGGCGCTCACAACCCAGTCATTTCCCCCTGGGAACCTTCTCACATTTTCTCACACACGAGCTTTTGGGGGACACCTCACATCTAAATGATAATCTTCCCTCTCTGGCCCCCAGAAGCTCATGTCCGTCTCACAGCCTCCTCTGTGGTCCTCAAGGCCAGCCCACATGGTGAGCTCCGGTAAAAATCAAAAGCGATTTACAAGTATCCGCTCTATAAAGGCCCAGGAGGAACATTCCCATTCAGAAAAACAGGGACACGGAAAGAAGGGATGGGACCCAAGCGAGACCCAAATCCGGCTGGTCAAACAAGCCCTCTGTTCCGTGTCCAGCTTCCGGAGCACGTGGGTGGCGTCAGGATGTTCTCTCCAAAGGGCTGTGTGGCTCCGCCCCTGTGGCCTTGCTGGTTGCGGCCCACGGGGCCTCTCTCTGGGTTTGTCTCCGATGGGTTCCTGCAGCGTTCTTAGGACAATGGTCCAAGTTACTGGCACTTCTCAATCTCGGGGTCTCCGCTGCGGCTTCAGTTTCCTCCTCACATCTCCACGCGTCACTCTCTCAGCAGAAACCCTGGGACCCTGCATTCCTGCAGAATCAGCACCCATGTGGTTGACACCAAGGTCTGCCACCATCTCGAGCAGTTGCCAAGCCTCCAAGGGCCACAGCTACAGCAGCCTCTAAGTGCCTAGGTGGCGGAGATGGCGAAACTACTTCCTAGGCCACCCAGTGCACGGAGGGGACCCCACTGGTCTCAAGAAAATTTTCACTTTTACAACCTTGATCTGGAGCTGGGTGTGGTCTTGCCAACTCCTGCAATGCCCTCTTATTATCTCTGGGCAAAGTCTTTAGCGTTTCTTTAGTAGTAACGATGTCTTTAACAATTGCAACTTTCTTAGTTCCAGTTTTACTCCAACCTTTCAAGTTCAAGCTTTTCAAATATTTCTACTCTACTTTTTGCTCCTGAATATCACAATTTAAACTTGGCTAAAAAGCCTCCAGCAATACCTATGCCACTGCCTGAATATTATGCCGCTTAGAAATTTCTTCTGCCAGATTAAGAAGTCCATCACTTTTAAAATCAACCTCACAGAAAGTCTCAGCACTCGGGAAAAATACAGGCAACTTCTCAGCCAGAACATAACATGAATGGCTTCTAGTCCAATTACCAATAGTGTCTTCCTTTTCCTCTGAAACCTCATGAGCCCAGTCTTTACTGTCCACAGTCCTATTGAGATTCTGGTCTTCTGAGCTCCCACCAGAAACACCCATTAAGCTCCACTTAACAACAATCTTAGGCTTTTCCAGCTCATATCACTCAACTTTCCGAAGCTTCTCCCAGATTCCAAAAAGCTCCAAAATCTTCTGAACCACACGGTCAGGTTAGTCCCAGCACCAACCCCACTCCTGGTACCAATTTCCGTTTTAGTCAGCTTACTTGCTGCTTTGACTAAAAGACCTGACATGAACAATTAGAGGAGGAAAAGTTTATTTGGGGGGGCTCACGTTTCAGAGTTCTCAGTCCATTAACAGCCAGTCCCATTCTTTGGGGCTTGAGGTGAGGCAGAACATCATGGTGGAAGAGTGTGGTGGAGTAAAGGGCTCAGGTCATGATGATCAGGAAGCAGGGAGAGAGCTTCCACTGGCCAGATACAAAATTTATACCCCTGTGGGGGGCCCCCTGCCTGTGGGCTGAGCATCCTCTCTCAGCCTTGAGTAAGGGGGTGTTTGGTCTGGCACTGCACTCCACTCACTGTGTGAAGCAAGTGGCCTCCACCTTTGCTCTGCAAAGAAGTTTGCCCTAGCCCCAGACTTGGGCATTACCCAATGGGATTGGACAACCCCCGTGTTTTGAAACCCTATCTCCTGCCTTATTTGGTGAAGAACATTCCATCGAAGCTCCTTTGTGTGTCCCCCACACACACAAAATAAACAGATTCTGGGTGCACGCTCTCTTTCCAGTGCTGTCCAGCGTGCAAGCTGACCCTTAAGGTCGCACAGCCGCCCCACCCTTGATCTGAGAAACTCATGTCCGTGTGTTGCATGATTTCTTACCGGTTTCTTAGCTTAATACTGCAGCCAGTTCTTTTGAAGCCAGCTCATCCCGTCAGTGTGGGTAGCTGGCGAGATACCCCAAAGGTACGCCTCCAATGCCCACCTCCTCTAGCCACGCCCTACCTGCCCTCAGCTGCCATCAGGGGATTAATTCCCTGATTGGGTTGAGGCTCTCATAACCCGATCATTTTACCTCTGAATGTTCTCATATTGTCACCCACATGAACTTGGGTGGTCACCTCACATGTAACCCATAACACAAGGGAAGGAACTCAGCAAACTTTGAAGTTTGATGCTCTCCCCCGCTTCCCCTCTGAGGCCTGCAGGATACCTGCTATCATTTTGGGCCACTCAAAATCCATTTCCTTTCCTAGCAATACCACAGTGTTCCTGAGAAGCGGCCCTTCCCTCTTTGGCCTGGTTTGCGTGGGATTATTTCCGCCCCTACGTGCAGGAGGGCCCTAACTGGCACAGCTGGAAGACACTTCTCCACCTGGATGGCTGTGTCATGAGAGTTTTCAGAAGGCACAATAGAGAGATGCAGAGTCTGTTTTTCATGATATTACTTGGGTTCCTGGATGCAGCCATGCCTGAAGCTCACATCTGAACATTCTGGTAACAATTAATTCCCCTTACTGTTTGCCTTGGCTTTTCTGTTACTAGGAACATAGTCTCTGAGCTCAGAGGTCAGTTCCACTAGGTTTTCTAAGCCCTTTACATTGTAAATCACCACACGAAGTCTTTCATACTCAGTCAACTGCTTCTACCAAAAGAAAACTCTGGCAAACAAACCAAAGGCGGGTTGAGAAGGTTCCAGTATGTGATAAAAGAAGATCGCAGCTCAATACCAGCACTTTTCTACTTGGCATTTATAGAATTATAGGGGAATCCTGGGTGAAATTTGCCACTGTGGAGATCCCAGGGTGGGATTTGCCTAGCAGCTCTGCTCCATGAGCAGATCTTGGCCCCTCCTTCCATAAGGTCATCATCGGTCTAGTCCTCTGTGTCTCTCCTGTGCCTGGTCCCATGCTGGGGGCTGCAGGTCCCAGCTCTGCCTTCGAGGCCTGTGTAGGAACATGGGTCCCGATTCACATTTCTACTGAGCTTTATATAACAGCTCTAGGAGGTCACTGAAGGGGGACACCACTGTATACTCTTGCTTTAGAGGAAACGGAAGGGCAGCGAGGTGAGGTGACTTGGCAAGGTCCCTCTGCCCGGCCCGCGGGCAGGGCCAGGCCAGGCACAGGATCTGCTGGCTCTGCGCCCGGCTCTTTCTCTCCCAGCCATTGTGGTGGCTGCGATGGGGCTGGACTGTCATTTGTTGAGACAGTTTGTTCCACACAGGAGCAGGGGGTGGGGTTGGATCCAAAAGGTAAGGGAAAAGGGGAAGCCTCTATCTTAGTGTCGCATCTGTGTCACCAAAGACCGGATGAGAACAAAGCAGGGGAGAAGGTCATTTGGGGCTCGCGGTTCCGGGTGTCAGTCCGCAGACGGCCAGCTCCGATTCTCTGGGCCTGAGGTGACCCTCTCAGAGGGGGGTCTGGCAGAGGGAAGCAACTCAGGACGTGGCAACCGGGAAGTGGAGTGGGCTGTGCTCACCAGGCTCACCAGGGACAAAACACGGGCCCAAAGTCACGCCCGTGACCCTCCTCCTCCAGCCACACCCTACCTGCCTGGAACTGCACTTAATCCTTGGGGGTGGGGTGAGTCCCTGCTGGTGGGGTGAACAAACAAGGAGATAAGCCAGATCCAGGGGACACCAGGCGGCAGCAGGTACCAGGGAGAGAGGCGGCAGGGAGGAGGGGGACAGAGGCATTTGCAGTTTTAGAGAAGTCAAGAACGTCTCACCAAAGAATGATCTCATTGTTGCCTTCGCAGTATCCCAGGCAGCTAAGAGACAGATGTCTAAATCCCGGGGAAGGAAACTGAGGCTTCAAGGTTCACTCTCAAGTCCCTGCGTGTCCATCGAGCTAGCCGCACCCCTGGGATCCTCGCCCAGGGCTGCCTGGCCACCCGGTGCCCTCCCCCCACTTGTCCCAGCGGTAGCAGCAGCCCCTTTGCAGATGAGGAAACTGAGGCTCCAAGAGGTGAAGCCCAGGCCCGGACGTGGCGGGGGAGGGGAGCTGGTGGCGAGGCCCACCCGCGAGACCCCAGGCTTAAGCCCTGGACTCGTGCAGTCTCTGCTGGCTGGTGCATCCAGGCCTCCTCCTCCCTGTCCCTGGACCCCTTTAGCTCTCCATTCCAGGTCCCCTGAGTCCCAAATTGTCCCGCACACCCTGGATCTGTCCCCTCATTCCACTGTGTCCCTCACTTAATCCACGTTTGCATGAGACCTAGAAAAGCCACCTTGCACGAGGCCAAGGTAGACAGCTGGAACACGCCCGGGTGGGGGCTTCTCCGGGCTCTCCTGTCTGCAGCCCTGCGAGTCCCCAGGGCCTTGAACTTGGTGGGCAAGATTGGTCCCCCCCGTCTAATCTCCCAACACTGAAGCCTGGTGGAAGGACAGCCTTGGAGGAGGGGGACCTGGGGTGACATTCTGGCCCTGTAGCTTTGAAAGTGACTTTGTCTGGAGCTTCAGGTTCCTTATCTGCACATCTGGGTGAGTCATCCCACCTTGCAGATCAGATGAGAGGAGAGAAGCGGGTAAAAGATACAATTTGACAGGATGTATCTAGAGAGCACTTAGTGTCAGAATTTGCTGGGCTGCGGCGGGGTGCATTGGCTGGCTCCCTAGTCCCAGCCACACTCCTCCAATACCCAACTGAGGCAAGAGAATTGAAAAGTCAAGGCCATCAAGGACCTGTCTCCAGATGAAAAATAAGAAGGACCAGGAAGTCGCTCCATAGTGGAGCACCTAGTATGGGGGGGCGGGGGGGGGAGGAATTCATTGCACTGAATGGAGAAGACTGTGTTCTCACTGGGACAGCACCACTGCAGTCCCTGAAGGTACTTAATACCATTCTCATTTAGCAAGAAAAAAAAAAAAAGCACAAAGAGGTTAAATGACTTGTCTAAGGTCACACAGCAGCCATGCAACAGAGCTGGATCACGAATTCAAAACTGTGCAATTCCAAAGTTCCAATTCTTGACCTTTCTGCCAGGGGAAGTCAGTAGAAGTTTGGGAGTTGAAATAACTGCTCAGCGACATGCAGCAGCAAGAGCTGACCCAGGAGGGGTGCGGGGCAGCCCCATTCCTGAGCCTGCGCTTGATGAGCTGTGTGGCACCAGCTCATCAAGTTGAAGGAGACTCTGGGGATAATCTAGCCCAGTGTTCTCATCACCACCCCACCCCCACTCCAGGAGGAACCTGAGGGCCAGGGAGGTCACATGACCTGGCCCCAGTCACACAGCAGGTTAGCTGGAGAATCAGGACAAGCATTGGTGTGGGGGGGTTCTGACTCCAGAGCCCTATGCCACCACTGAGTGTCACCTTGGCCTCGAGGTGCCATCCGAGAAGGAGACTTCCGAATGTGCTGGAAGTTTCTCAGCAGAAGTGTAGGGAAGGCACAGTGAGAAGAGCCCATGTGAAGACCCAGAGGTTCTTTTGGAGAAAGATTGTCACCCCCAGGTCCCCCTCCTCCAAGGTTGCCTTCCACCAGGCTGCAGTGTTGGGAGATTAGACAGGGGCCTGGGGACTCGCAGGGCTGCAGACAGGAACATGCAGGGTCTGGGGAAGGCTGGCTCTATCACCGCCCATTTCCACGCACTTCTTGTCTCTGAAACACTCTCATCCTGCTCTCTGATGTGCGCCTTTCTTTAGCATGCTCCTGATGTTCACGTAACATTCTAGGTTTGGGCTGGAGGTGTCACCCCGTGGCAGGGCTCTTGCCCACCACGTTCAAGGCCCTGAGTTCCATCCCCAACACCACAAAATGATTAAGTAGTTCGTTACAGTGAAGGTCCAGGTGACCTGCTCTAGAACTGTTGGCTACAGAGCATGCTAATCCAGCTGCGGCTTTTATGCGGAAGTCACCCGTGCTCGGCTGGCCGTGGGGTGGGGCGGGCACACCTTGCTCTGAAAACCGTGAGGAAGTCGGTGGCTTCCACACCCTTCCTCCCAAGTCAACCCCAGAGTGACCCTCCAGCACAATGCCACCAGACGCTCCCTGGGAGACGGAGGGACTTTCAGGGTGGTGGAGAACAGATAGATGCACAAAAGGAAAAAAAAAAGATTTGCATATAAATGTTCACAGGTTTTGTGCTTGTAATACTCCAAACTGGAAAGTTTAAGTGTCCGCAATAGATAATGGAACACTGAGCTGTGGAACAGGACTCGGCCATACAGAGGCTTGGGCTACCGATGCGACAAGCCGAGGTGGCATTCAGAGACTTGGGAACTCAGAGACATGGGAAGCTGGGCAGAGGGCAGAGCATGTGCAAGGGAGCCCTGCTCCCTAGGACAGAGTTTTAAAAAAGAAACATGATGAATGGAAGAATCTGGGCCCCAAGAGTGCTGCCACATGACGCCATTCAGAGGAAACTCGAGGTCAGTCGGGTCCATGGCCAGAGGAAGCCACACGGTGGTCGCCATCAGGAGGCAGAACTGACTGGAAGGAGGCACGAGGGAGCTCGCTGGAGGTGGAAATGACCTTTAGAATCTTGTTTCGTTGCGGTCTCCTCATCTTTCGGCAGACACGGTGATCCCCGCCGGCTCTTCTCCGCGGGTTTACTTTGGCACCTGCTGCGCAGCGACTTCCCTCACTGCAGGCCCGGGGTCTCCTCTGGGCCCCTTTTCCCAGCTCCCCTGGAGGGTCATGTTCTTCCCCAGTTCAATTCTGTTTATTAAGATCTCTCGACCCTTATTCATGATCAAGGGCTCAGGAGATCGGCCCTCTCCCTGGGCATGAAAACCCCGCAGGAGACGGAGAGGAGAGCCGCGTCCAGGGCGAAGTCAGGGAAAGAGCGCGCGAGCCCGGGGAGTCAGATGGCCCACCTCGCACACGGAGAGGGGGCCAGGGAGGAAAGCGTCCCCACGAGGAACCAGGAAGAGAAAGGCGCAACCGCAAACTCAGACTTCAGGTGTCTGAGGTCCGGAAGGCCAGCGCCCAGCCTCGACTGGACAGAGTCTGAGCAGAGAGTCGCTCGAGGGGCCAAGAGATGTGCAGAAGACCTACAGAAGGAGAAGGACAGTGGACACCAAGAGAATAAGCAGCAGAAGTCACCAGGACAGTGAAGTAATATTTAGCAAAGAAACTTAAGAGGGAAACATTTTAATAAAGTTAGTGTAGTGAAAAATTTTTAGTATAATTTTTGACACCAGTATAAAAGTGAATTCTGCAAATAGTGATATGGGTGTGTTTGAGGGAAGAAAGAATTTTGGGGCTCTGGTTTTGTCTTTAGAACCCTGCAAGGGGTCTGCAAGGCACATTGCTGGCCAGGTCCTGAGTGGTAACGATTTATGTGGGGGGCAGGTGGGCCAAGCATGTTCCCTCCATATTGCAGAATAAAGCCCTGCTTCCTGGAAAAAAAAAAAAATCCTGTTTCAGAGTCTTAGCTACAAGGTAACTGACTTTTGTCAAAATGCATTGAATTGGACACATCAGATCTGGGCATTTTACTGTGCAAAATTACATCTCAACCAAAACCAGAAAGAAAGAGACTAGTGTAAGCGCCAACTCTGAGAACATAGGTGGCCCCTTGGGAAGACAAAAAGAGACAGGAGCTGTTTGAGGACTAGTGAAGGTGACCTTAGGACTAAAGAAGGATGCGACATCTTGGTCTGGGCAGGAACAAAATATACCAGGCAGGACAAATAAGTAGATAAATAAAAACCACTTAGACGTATTCTAGTGACGACCAAAAGACAACGTTCTAAGAGTCTAGAACAAAACCCATCACTTACAAAAGGAATAAGTATCAAATTGAATTGACCAAAATTCCTAAGGGAAAACAATTTTGAAGTGAGAATTTTATAGCCAGCTAAACTGTCATCCAAACGGTGAAAGACAGTCGCACCATTCAAGGGCTCAGGTTTGTACAAAACTACAACTACGCCCACAAACACACAAACTTTTAAAAATAGGAACTATTTAAGTATATAGCCACTATTGAACTGTATAGCAACAAAATCCACAGCTGGTACTAAAGATATCTGCAGACTGAGTGAAGTTTAGTTTAGGCTTTGGGTTTTTTTTTTTTTTCAAACAAGTTTTGGGCCTGAATAATAAACATGAGCACATGTTTTCCTAACGCTGTTTTCTGTGCTTCTCCCCAGTAGTGAAGAGGATAGCTCAAAGAACAAGGAAAGCAAATGCTGGACCTTCCTTTAATAACTCAGAACTAAAACAACTGGACAAATCTGCTGTGGTGTCGTGGGGCTTGAGGGCACAGTGGGGAAAGGAGGAGGATCTCCAATGGTAGGAGAAAATAGATATTAACTTTGTAGGGAAAAGTCACACTTTTCTGAAAGTAATAAAATCTCAAAGTGAAGCCAAAAAAGCAGGAGAAATTGAAATAGAAATGTACATAAACACATATTCTTTACAGGAACACTCAAACATTTTAAATATGGAGCACATACCAGGCCGTAAAGCAAGCCGCATATTTCAAATAATAGGTTTCCATATAGTCCACATTCTGTGACCAGAGCCTTAGAGTTAAGTTTTACAAAGGGCAAATAATTACACATATTCTTAGAAATGACAAACACCCTAAGTAACTTATGGATCAAAAAGAGGTCATAGTAGAAATTTTAAATTGCTTAGAACTGAATGATAATAAAAACACTACATATCAAAAATTGTGTAAGACTGCAAAGAAAGTAGCAGATTATAAAGAGCAGAAATCAAAAAGCAGAGTGAAAAATGATTCAATTGAGAAGATCAAAGCCACAAGTTGGTATCTTTAAAAAGATCAATAGGGCTGAGGCTGGGGCTCAGTGGTAGAGCGCTCACTTAGCATGTGCCAGGCCCTGGGTTCAATCCTCAGCACCACATAAAAATAAATAAATTAAATAAAGGTATTAAAATTATATGAAAAGGTCAATAAATCTGTGGCAATATTAAAAGTGACAGAGGAGACACATTATTATCGAAAATAAACAACCTTATGCTAATAAATTATAAAGATTAAATGAATACATTTCTAAAAATATAACTTACCAAAACTGACTCAAGAAGACATAAAGAACCTGAATAAAGAGATTGAAACAGTAGTTACAAAATCTTTCCACAAAGAAAACAAGCTAAAGTGATTTTACAAGGAAATTCTATCAAACTTCAGGAAACACATTATATCAGTTTTATCCAAACTTTTGCAAAGGACAGTATACAAAAAAAAAAATTTACCATCTAATTCTATGAGGCCATTATAAATGGGATCCCAAAGCCAGAAGAGTACAAACTGATGTAACCATTCTGGACAAAATGTCATCAGAACAAACCAAATAAGTGTGGATGATAGGAATGCACAGGGTGCATTACATAATTACGTAATTACATAATAGAAAGTCTATTATGTAATTAACCAAACTAACAGATAAAAACAGAAAAATGAAACACCTCGAGATGCTTTTTAAAAGCATTTGATATATTTACATACAAATTTTTAATTTTTTTAAAAAAGCTCTCATTAAGTTATGAATAAAAGAGAGCCTCCTTAACCTGGAAAATCTCCACCACATCCTAAAGGGGGGAACGTTAGGATATTTCCTCTAAAATGAAATAAGGCAAAAATACTTAGTCCCACCATGTTCATTTGCCATTGTACTGGCAGTCCTACACAGTGCAAAAAGAAAAAAGGTTAAAAGAATAAAGATTTAGGGCTGAGGTTGTGGCTCAGAGGTAGAGCGCTCGCCTAGCATGCGTGAAGCACTGGATTTGATCCTCAGCACCACATTAAGAAAATAATAATAATAAAATAAAAAGGGATTGGGTCCACCTATAAATAAAAAAATATATAAAAAAGAATAAAGATTTATTTTAAAATGGAAGTGATCATTAGTTGCAACTGATTGCCTAGAGTCTACAAATATTTGGAAATAGTTTAGAAAATTAGCTTGATAAACTCAAAATAAAGTCAATTACATTTTTATATATTTGGAAAACAAAAGAAAAATGGGCCAGGCACGGTGGCTCATGCCTATAATCCCAGCCACATGGGAGGCTGAGGCAGGAAGACCTCAAATTCAAAGCCAGCCTCAGCAAAAGCAAGGCGCTAAGCAACTCAGTGAGATCCTTTCTCTAAATAAAATACAAAATAAGGCTGGGGGTGTGTGGCTCAGTGGTTGAGTGCCCCTGAGTTCAATCTTTGGTACCTCCCCTCACCAAAAATAAAAAAAATGGATATATAGATGGAAAAAAATCAAATTGGATCCCTACCTTATACCATACACAAAAATCAACAATGCATGGATCAAGGTCTTAAATGTGAAAAACAAAACATTAAAATGTTTACTGGGAACTACGGGTGAAAGGGTCTCTGACCTTGGAGTAAGCAAACTTTCTTAAATAAGACTTGGAAAGCATTGATTATTAAATAAAAAGTTGCTAAATGAGACTACATTAAATTTTAGATTTTTAGCTTACCCAAAACATAATGTCTCAGGAATGTAAAGAACTATTACCAAGCAATAAGCAACGGACTTGAGAAAAGAAAAAAAAAAAAGGACAAACAGAAAAATGGGCAGAAATGCATTTTAAAAGAGGGCTCACACACACTCATCCACACCCGTTCACCCCCAGAGGTAACCAGGGAGTCGCACCTCATGTCTACAGTGAGAAATCACTGCACTCGTTTGATTGGAAATATGTAAGAAGCCTGACAACACGTGTGTTGTAGAAGGTACAGAGAAATAGGATGTCTTGTACATTCCTGGTAGAAGTGCACACTGGTACAATCATTCTGGAAAACAATTTGGTCTTATCTTGGAACACTGAACAAACTTTCACATATCCTATGATCCAACAGTTCCACTCCCAGGTATGTATTAGGAGAAAATTCCTATGGCCATGCATGAGGAAGTGTGATCAGGGATATTTGTAAGCACCTTTTCCACACTGCCAAAAATCTGGAAACCAATGCAACCAATGAGATAATTAGTAAATGGAGGCTGGAGGTGGAAATCAGTGGTAGAGCACTTGCCTAGCATGCACAAAACTTTGGGTTCTGTTCCCAGCACTGAAAAAAAAAATGAGTGTGGAATATAATATTCCAGTGGAATATTATATAGTGATAAAGAAATGAATTACATAAACCCAACCAAAGAGGTGAAAGACTTCTACAATGAAAACTATAGGATGCTCAAGAAAGAAATTGAAGAAGACACTAGAAGATGGTAAGATCTCCCATGTTCATGGATAGGCAGAATCAATAGTTAAAACAGCCATATTACCAAAAGCCATCTACAGATTCAATGCAACCCCCACACTATAATACCAATGACATTCTTCACAGAACTAAAAATAAAATCTTAGATTTTATATGGAGAAACAAAAGACCCAGAATAGCCAAATCAATGAGCAAAGAGAGCAATGCTAGAGGCATCATGATATCCAATTTCAAATTAGATTAAAGAGCTATAGTCACTAAAGCTATATGGCACTGGCAAAAAAACCAGACACACGGACCAATGGAACAGAAGACACAGAAAAATCTGCACAATTATAGTCATCTGATTCTTGACAAAGGTGTCAAAAAATGCCATACATTGGAGAAAAGACAGCCTCTTCAACAAGCGGAAATTCAACATTACAAAACAACCCTAATCGGTAAGGGAACTGAACAGACACTTCTCAAAGAAAGAAGTGCAAAAGACCAAGGATTAGGGGGAAAAATTTCAACATCTTTAGCCAGTGGGGGATGCAAATCAAAGCTATCCTGAGGTCCCAGGCCGTTCCAGTTAGAATGGCAAGCATCAAGAATCCAAATAACAATAAATGCTGGCGAGGACGCGGGGAAAGGGGAACTCATTTAGATAACTGTCGGTGGGAATGTAAATGAGTAGACTGCTATGGAAATCAGCAAGGAGGTTCCTCAAAAAGCTAAAAATAGATCTCCCTTATGATCCAGCTACACCGCTCTTGCCAAAGAATTAGCATATTTCTGAGATAGATGCACATCCATATCTATTGCAGCACGATTCGCAATAGCCAAGTGATGGAATCAGCCCAAGTGTCTGTCAACAGATGAATGAATGAGGAAAATGATGTCTGTGTACACAGCGGAGCTTTACTCAGCCAAGAAATGAAATTGTCATTTGCAGGGAAATGGATGGAACCGGAGACCATGACTTTGAGCAAAATAAGTGAGACTCAGAAAAAAAAAAAAAAAAAAAAAGGTTGTATGTTTTCTCTCATGTGTGGAAGCTAAAAGAAAAAATAGGTCAGTTGTCGAGGGGGGCCCATGAAATTAGAAGGGAGACTAGCAGGGCAGAGGAAGAGGGTCAGGGGGACGGAAGGGGAAGGGCAGAGGAAGTACTGGGCAGTAAAATCCATCAAATTACATTGTGGGGGTTTTTATTTTTGCTTTTTGAGTGCTGGAAACTGAACCCAGGGGTGCACCACTGAGCTATATCCACAGTCCCTTTTTATTTTTTAATTTTGAGGCAGGGCCTAAGTTGCTGAGGCTGGCCTTGAACTTGCAATTCTCCTGCCTCAGCCTCCCGAGTTGCTGGCATTACAGTAAAGTGTGCATCGCATGCCCGGACAAATTATATTTCTATGCATGCATGAATGTGCCACAAAGAAACTCACCATTCTGCATAATTACCGTGCACCAACAAAAAAGAATTTTAAAAATTTAAAAATAAATTACAGATATGTGCAATAATATGGATTAAGTCTCAGAAACATGAGACTGAGTGAAAAAAACACGTTCCAGGAGGTTATGTGGGACCGAAAATACCCTTTCATAACGCTGGTATATATTTTGTGTGTGTATATATATATATATATATATATATATATATATATATATATATATATATATTATACAAATGACCTTAAATACTAATCAAAAAAGGCAAAGGGAATGAGAAGCCCCATATAGACAATATGTGTCTTTCTATATCTCTTATCAATACTAATAAGGGACAAAAATTTAAAGGACACTGATCAAAAAAGGCGAGAATGAGAAGCCCCCAGTAGATGCATAGATTTCTCTATATGTGACACTCATGCCAATCAGAAATGTTAATCAAAATAAGTAACATACTAAGCCAAACAGCCCCTCTCTACCTGGAGTGGGTGGGAGTGGCAGGTCCCCGCGGCCATGCTGGCACAAACTGTTCTTAGGGCCCATTCAACAAATGGGAGGTGCCAGCCCTCCCTCTGACAGGCCCTGCTCGGGCTTGGCCAGGGGTCCTACCCACCTTTCTGACATCAGCCAGGCCCTGCCCTTGACCGGTGCCTCCTCCTGACCCCCAGGGTTTTGTACTGTACTGTCCCCTACCGGGGACACTCATCTCTGATCTTTGCTTGGCTCCCTCCTTCTCCATCTCCGGCTCCAAGGCCACCTCCGCAGGGTCCCTGCCCAGGCCACGAGAAGGAGCCCGGCCCCTGCCAGGCCCCCCTCAGTGATTAAGTGTCCCTGGGTTCAATCTCTGGCACCTCGTCTTCTCCCCAGCACCCAGCACTGCCTGAAACAAACCTCGCCACCCCCTCTCTGTCTTTCCCAGGGATCCAGGACCTCGGGGTGCTCACTGCTGCCTCCCCGTGTCTGCGCCACACCTGCCTCCCCACGAGGCTCAAGAAGGCTGTGTTGGGGGGAAAGAGGGTGAACGTCCCCTCCGGGGGAGAGCCTTTGGGGTGCCCGTGGTGGAGGCCGGCGGCCCCCCCAGCTTTCCTTCCTGCTGTGGGTTCTGTGGGGTCGGGGGCCCTCCCTGACCAGAAACCCTGTGCTTCCAGCACCTGGCCAGAGACCTGTGCTAAGGAATGAGCCAAGGTCCCCTGCACCCACCCCTCCTTCCCTCTCCGGACCGTTCCCTCCGTTCTCCACCCTCGTCGGTGCCAAGATGCTGGCACCCGGGCAAGCTGCCAAGAAAGGCCACCGGCAGGGACTTCCTGGGATGGGGGAGCCACTCCAGGCAGTGAGGGGACAAAGCCCACGGCCATCCTCTGTCACAGGAGCCACCCAGGGCCGGGTCCCACAGAGCCCCAGAGACGGGCCTGTTCCCCGCAGCCCGCCCTTGGCAGCGGGAGGGTGTCACAGGACCAGGAGGCTGGCGGGCCCTCCTCCAAGCCAGAGGCCTGCACAGCAGAGCTCCGCTTGGCCCAGGGCCACCGGGAAACACTCGATGATTCAAATCAGGCAGCTACCAGAGGAAAGGACGCTTCCTCCAGGAGGGAACGCGGGCCGCCGGCCGAGCTGGGTAAGGAAGGAGGAATCGCAGAGCCAAGTTCTCGACCGAGCCATCAGCGGGAGGCTCCCCACCCCAGGAAGACTCTGGAAGCCTGCGATAGACACACAGGAGGGTCAGGCGCGAGGCCAGAGCTCTGGACTGGGGCTGGGCCTGATTCCCCACCGAGGCTTCTGAGTTAGCTGTAGCCTTGGCCAGGCTAATTGCTCTGGCCTCCCCCTGACCTGGTCCTGGAGACAGTCTCCAGGACTGCCCTGTGGTGCCCCCACCTCGCTCCCCACCCGCCCTCCCCCCAGGAATCACACGGGACAGAAAAACTCAGAGACTCCCCTGGAGCGTCCTCCCCTGGAGTGTCACGCAGCCCACTCCTGCTATTTGCTGGACTCCTGCCGTCCCCCCACCCCTGACAAACACACACAGGTCTGGCTCTGGAAGAAACAACAGTTCAAGAAGAGTTTGTACATCTGGCCTGCAGAGATTTATCTAACATTTATTAAGTGATTATGGGCCCAGACTCTGGAAGCAGGCTGCCCTGGTTCCATTCTGGGTTAACCTCTTGTGAGCTAGCTACATGACCTGGGACGGTGTCCCTTCCCTTCCTCTGTGTGTCTCTTCTCTGCCTGAAAAAGCAGGGAATCCAGGTTGCCCATGGTGGAACACGCCAGTAATTCCAGCCACTCGGGAGGCTGAGGTAGGAGGATCACAAGTTTGAGGCCAGCTTCAGTAATTTAGTAAGGCCCTAAGCAGCTTAGTGAGACTCTGTCTCCAAAAAATGGGGGGAGGGGGACGCTGTGGATGTGACTCAGTGATTAAGTGTCCCTGGGTTCAATCTCTGGTACCAAAAAAGAAAAGGAAAAAAAAAAAAACAGATTCCAGTACCCACCCTTTGGGGTGGTTCAAAGAACCACATGAGAACGGACATAGAGCACCAACTTAGCTGGCCACACTGACCATGGGGCTCTAGTAAATGTGAATTCCTACCACTATTAGCAAACAGATTAAGGCTTAAGGAGGAGCAGGCCTGGACCTCTGGACAAGACTCCCCCAAGGCAGACGTATCCTCTCAACCAGAGCCTGCTCAGAGCCGAGCTGGGAGGCAGGAAGGAAACGCCAAGATTCTGGTCTCAAATCCCAGAGCCACTGCCCACTGGCCTGGGACCCTGGGCGGCCCCGCTGAGCCTTGTCTCCGCCTCTGTATGACCCAGATCACAGTCTCCCTGGCAGACCTTCCTGACCTTGGAAGGGAGGTGGTCCCCAGGGCTGTGGGCCTCGAACAATGCCATGGATTTGAGTGGACACACGCCCTGGGCTGGGTAGGCGACAGGCGGCTTCCCTTCCTGGAAACTGTCTGGGCCCAGCATCAAGGTGTCTGAGATCCGGAGGAGGCCCCGGGAGGAGATGGGGAGACTAACCTGCACCCCACAGATGCACGGTGCCCCCATGCGCACTCACACCAGCCTGCCTGCCAAGGACCGGCCCAGGGAGGAGCAGGAAACCGCCCAGCCGGGAGCTCCAGAGGTCCTTTTGGGAAGTGGTAGCATGGCCAGGCGCCACAGCCCAGCGGCCCAGGTGCACACGGACCCATCAGTGGGCGATGAACCATCTCCTGGGCAAATGAGCACATTGCTGAGCCTGGTTCCCCATCATGAGCAAGAACAATGACAAGGGCACCTACCTCCTGAGGTGAGGGTCAGGGAGTGACCGTAGCTAACGCCTGTGGGCCGTGACTGCTACAGTCACTCAGGGCCACTGTCCTTCCTTCTCCGAAGGCTCCAGCTAGCTGGCTCTAGCTGCCGGCCAGGTCTCCCTCCTGCTGGCTCCTACGCACGGCTCAATCGCTGCCTGCTCCGCAGATGACGGTCACAAGACCCACCATGCGCTCGAAGCTGGACGGGCACGCTATATTCTCAGAGATGTGTCAGAGCCCGAGCAACCTGACCAACTGACTCGTCTGCTGTGCGTTCTGACCCTCAGGTGCGGGGCAGGGCTGTGTGACGCGAACAGGACGGTGGGGAGCAGCTTCTGAAGTGGGCTACTTGAAACCCAAGTGTCCCGAAAGGTGTTGAAATATTTGCACTTGTTACAGACTGTGCCCTGGGGGACAAGTATTTACCTCTCAGAGATTCAACTGCCAGGAACCGAAGTCTAAATATGTGTGATATTTAAAACAAATATGTATTGATATATGTATCAGGGACTCCTCTGCCTGGTGGAGGCAGGATTTGACGCATGAGGAAACTGAGGTCAAACAACTCTTAGTCCCTGTGACATGTTACTCTCTGCCAGCGTCACTCAACAAATGCGTATGCTGTGCCTGCTTTTGCACCAAAGAACATGACACGTAAGGATTTCGCAAATGACAGCTATAACTATTCTCATTAGGAAATAAAGTTGTCTGGGACTGGGGGAGGGGGGTTCCTCTGAGAACAAAATGGACAAAAAGAATAGCCAGAGATGGCACTTGGGAGACAAAAGGCAGAGCTGCCAACGGAAGCCTGTCACCCAGGAAGCTGGCTTGTCCTGCTGCCAAACACTAATAGCCATTGAAGAGCTGGTATCACTGGTGGAGAGGGGAAGACACCAGGGAGGCTAGGAAGGGTGGGTGGCCAGGGCACAGCCCAGGCATCAAACCTGGGGGACAGCCAGGCATGGTGGTGCACGCCCGTAATCCCAGCAACTCTGGAGGCTGAGGCAGGAGGATCACAAGTTCAAAGCCAGCCTCAGCAACTCAGCAAGGCCCTAAACAACCCAGCAAGCCCCTGTGTCAAAATAAAATATAAAAAGGGGCTGGGGATGTGGCTCCGTGGTTAGGTGCCCCTGGGTTCAATCCCTGGTACCAAAAAAAAAAAAAAAAAAAGCTACACATCACCCTGTTAAACACCGGAACCGGCCTCCCGAGGCCTGAGCTAGACAGCATGTGGACGTTCACATGGCTCAAGACTTCCCAGCAAGATCTAGAAAAAACAGCCATGATGCCAAGTGGTCACACAGGCAGGGGGTGGGACACTGCAGGTACCAAGGCAGAGATGAGAGGGGCTGGAGGGACACCCTTAGGCAAGTAGCCTTGCCTCTGGGAGCCTCAGTTTCCCCTTTTGGAAAGTGAAGGCAACACTTCATCAGGGTGTGTTAAGGATTCGGTGAGTTTATGACCAAGACACGGCTCTGAAAACTGAACGTGTAACAGGAACCTGAAAACCGAGGTCGGGAGTGTTGAGAGTGCCTTGTCGAGGGTCGCATGGACCCTCCAGGACACAGGGCAGGCCCAACATGGCCTCAGTGGAGTCAACAGTCCCACCCCCACCCGGGCTCCCCTTGGCGATCTTCTCAGCAAGGCTCAGGGAACAGGCAGGACAGCTGCTTGCTGTGTGGTCCAGGGCCGGCCACCCTCCCTCTCTGAACTTCAATTTTCTAACTTGTAAAACAGAGGTGCTGCTTGCGGTGCTGCCCCCATAGAGATCGGGAAGCTTTGGGCTGGGGTATAGCCCCGCAGTAGAGCAAAATGTCCTGCCAGTGGGAGGGCACTTTCCACAGGCACAGGAACGTCACCATCACAAGTGAGAAATGATAACGGCGACTGATAGACAGCAAATGTACAGTCTGGCTGTCCTCCACACTGGCCCTTGGAGGCGAGCAGGGCCTGGCTTGGAGCTGGACAGATGTGCCACCACGTACCACTGGGGAGCTCAGGCAATGCACTTGAATCATTGGAAGCCCTGGGCTTCTAGGAGGACTGGGGCGCGAATGTACAAGCTAGCAGAGGGTCCGGTGCCTAACAAATACGCCCTGAACGCGGGCCGCTCTTATTGCCATTATTATTCCACCACCAACATTGTTATGAACCGTGGGGGAAGAGGGAGTCTAACCTTTTCCAAGAGGACCCGAAACCAGCCCCTTTCTGTCCCTCTTCCTTTCACCTGCGCAGTGACCAGACCCAGAAAGCAGTCTCCACCTGAATAAGAGCCCAGCTGCGCACCCACCAGAGGTTCCCACCCCAGGGCAGAGGCGAGCTCTGGCACAGTCCAGCGCAGGGTCCCTCCTACTTTCCAGGCAAGGGAAAGAAGACCGAGGAGCACCATATCACTGAGCTGAGTGCCACCCGGGCCTGGCCCCTCCTCCTCCACACACTCACCAAGTCTCCTCTGGTTCTGGATGTCCTTTCACCCTGCGGGCCAGTTCTAATTAGTGGCTAGCCTGGAGGAGCACACCATATTTCAAAGGACTTTGGAGGGGGGGAGAGAGAGTGTGCAGTGGTGGATTAGTGATGTCTGACGTGGGTGTGGGGCAGGGGCGTGGCACTATGCATTCCGGCTATTTATCATCCATGAACTAGAAGAGTCTGAAGCCCTTGCTTCATCTGAATGAGGGCTGTCTGGCAGGATACCCAAAAGGGGGGCAGGGGACTTGCCCAAGGCCACACAGCTTGAGATGGTGGGGCTGGGATTGAAACCTGGGCTCCTCTGGGGATCTAAGGACACCTTTCTCTGAGATGGTCACTGCCTTCTGGAAAAGGAGGGGGGTGTCCAGGCTGAGACTCAGATGCTGCTGCCCTGCTGCCCAACCAGCGCCTGTGCTTGATCCTCTCCCTCTGAGGCCTCCACCCCCTGGTCACAAACCACAGAGACAGATGATGTAGAATGCATACAGCAAAGTCTCCAGAGGAATTGTATCCAAAGGTAGAAAGTTGAATTCAGATGCTAATCTGCCTGGGCAGGTGGGCAGGAGACCTATATCAGGGTCTCACCTCCACATTCCATCTGTGTGACCTCGAGAAGTTACTCAACTTCTCTGAGCTTCTGTTTTCTCCTTTGTCAAATGGAGAGGATAACAGGTTAAACACAATACCGTCATTCAAAGTAATTAGCTCAGTTTCTGGCACGGAGTAATCCCTTAAATGTTAACTATAAGGACAAATCAAGGGGGAAAACAACAATCAAAGAAAAACAGTGTTTTTACCAAAATTACTCGGATGAGGTGATGGCGCGAACAAGCTGTAGGGGAACCGATTTCTTGGATACCTCGACAGGCTCCCTGAGAGGACAGGCGAATTCCTGAATCAGATTATTTCGAAACCAAAGGGAACTGACTCTTCTAGGAAGAGCACTGATGTCACTCACAAGGTGGGGGGCGCAGCTCAGTGGGTGGCGATGGCCAGGACTCCCGCTCCCCGGGAGCTGGGGCCGCGGTGTCCTCCTCTGGATCTTCCTCTGGGATTCCGGCACCCGCCGGGCAGACGGGGACCAAACCCAGGGCTCCAGGCGAGGGCCTGTGCCCCACGCAGGCATCCAACCTCCGCGGCTGGAGACATGGACTTTCATTGGGAGGGACACTTAATGAGCCGGAGAAACGGGGCAGTGGAGGAGGGGACTCAGAGGACGCTGGTGGCTGGTGGCCCAGGAGCATGTGATTAACTGCTGTGTGCTGAGAGGCAGGCCGGGCACAGGGGGTTCAGGTGGAGAAACAAGGGGACAAGCTCAGCAACACCAAGCCCGGGCCAGCTCGGTGACTCTACCTGGGGGCCCAAGTGCCCACCCGGCGCGGAGCTGCAGCGGCCCAGCCTGCGCGGCTAGGACAAGGCGAGGGGCACAGAGGCCAGGGCATTGGTTAGGGCCCAGGGATGGGGGCGTGGTCAGTGGAGGAGCGCGTGCCTGGCACGCAGGCCCCAGGTCCACGTCAGCGTGGCACACACACACACAAAAAGTCAACAGGTGGATTCTTATAAAGGTCGGTCTCCAAATAAATGCAATGTGCCTTGGCCACTTACACGGTCATCTAAAGCCCATAAAATGTGGGCCCAGCTCTGTCCTGCCGTGTGCAGATCCGGCCAGGTGAAGTTCATTCACCGAGTCACGAACCCACCACCTGAGCAGGAAGCATCTCAGAACGAGCCACCGTGGAGGGCAGGGGGTGGCGCGGGCGGCTCGGGGCTTGGGCTCCACTACAGGGCCTCGAGGTCTGGTTCTCCAAAAACAACCTCCCAGCTCCCCTCTCCTCCCTTCCCTGGGCCAGCGCAGCTAACAGAGGCACCCGGGAGAGGAATTTTTTCTTTTCTTTCTTTTTTGGCACCGGGGTTTGAACCAGGGGTGCTTAACCATTGAGCAACACTGCCTGCCCCTTTTCACTTAATTTATTTAGAGGCTGGGTCTCGCTGAGTTGCCAAGAGCCTTGCTAATCTGCTGAGGCTGGCTTTGAACTCGTGATCCTCCTGCCTCGGCCTCCCGAGTGGCTGGGATTACTGGTGTGCGGCACAGTGCCCAGCTCTGGGAGAGTAAGTTGTACTGAGGGCTCCACCTTCCCGAGTGCAGAACAGCAGAGAGTGGGGGTCGGTATCACTCCTGGGACCCAGTGTCACTCGAAATGCCCCTTGCCACACACAGCAAGAGAATCAGGAGACCTGCCACCACACTGAGGCTCCCCTGTTCATCTCATGCCCCCCAGTGCAGAGCCTCCCTCCAGAACTCCCGTACTTAACCACCCGGCTTCAGGCCTGTCCTGCTGTCTGTCCTCCAGCTCCCACGAGGCCATCCTGAGATGCACACTGTGACCCCGGGGTGCCCACCTGTTATCTCAGGCCTCGGCACAGAGCCATGGGACAGAGTGTGAGACCGTGTGTCCCGTCTGTGACATGGAGGCACACCAGTGTGCGGGTCTGTGGGGAGCACGGGTCTGGGGGTGGGGTGGGGGGTGGTGTCAGAGGTCAAGGCAGCCCCTTCCCCGAGGGGGCTGTGCAACCTTTAGATAGAGGCTCCAGGGCTCCCACCCTGATGGGCTCAGCTTTGAGCATTGACAGTCCTGTCACCTCCAGACCTCTAGAGCCACAGACTCCTGCTGGGGCCACCAAAGCAGAAGGAAAGCTACCCCCGCCCCCCACCAGCTGCCATCTTTCAGAGATGCTGCCAGGCCACAGAAGCGGGGCTGGTGTCCTGTGTCCTCCCACGTTCCCACCCCGAGCCCCCGGGCAGTGGCTCAGGCCTCGGACCGTCATTCTAATGAGATTCAAGCCCCTCTCCATGGCTAGGAGCGTGCAGGCTCAGAGGGCCGCAGGGACTGTCAGGAGGCAGGAGGGACAGGGGGCAGCGGGGACTGCGGCAGAGTGCACACAACAGAGCAGCTGCCGCTCAGCTCTGGCCATTGTGGTCAGGCAGGGACAGAGCCCGAAACGGCCACATCTTCTGATCTTTCAAGAGAAGCCAGAAACCCATGGTTTTATGTAAAATGAAACTGCCTGTTTAACAACACCAGGAACTAAATTGAAGTTTTAAAAGCACCATAGAAGTCAACAGTCTCCCACCCTGGTGGCCTGGGGAGGGCAGTTTGTGACTGACCTACCATAACCTCTCACACAGTAGGCCATAAGTATTTGAGGCCCGATGGACTCAAACCCATCTTCACCCTCCAGCTCTTTAGATATCTTGGTTTACAGATGAGGAAACTGAGGCCCAGAGAGGGAAAGTGACTGGCTCAAGGTCACACAGTAGTGTATTAGAAGCTCAAGGATTTAAACTCTGCTCTCCTGAGCTGAAGATCTTTTTCTACCAACCTGTTCATCTGCATCCTGCCTTAAACATTTCTTTCTTTTCAAAAAACCAACATACTAAGCACGTGCAAATGAGACACTCCAAATTCAAGAGATGGTCTGCTATGGAAGGTCATGGAGCGTGTATCCAGGAGATTGGACTTCTGATCCACCCGACCCTAGGCTGCTGGGTGCCCCTGGCCAGGTCCCTCTGCTCTCCGGGCCTCAGTCTCCTTGGTCGGGAAGATGCCAGTTGATAGCGCCAGTTTCTGAAGCCAGCTCTAAAATTTGAAGCATCTATGAGGTCTTCTCTCCCTCCCGCCAGTACTCTGCGGCCTCAGATGAATATAAAATAGTAATAATAATAATAAAGGGAAGGAGAGTCCAGCCCAGCCAGTGAAGAACACTACAATTTTTAGTGAAACCTGAGGCCTGGTTACTGGAATTCAGAAAGCACGGTGGTAACACAGTTTAACCACCGTCCTACAGTTAAACACAAACACATCTGGTTTAACTTCTTCCTCATCTCCTTCCCCACCCCTACCCTCATCTCAAATGTTACCCCTTCATCCGAGAAGTCAAATTAAATGCAAACAATTGATTTCATGCCACAGTGAGGCTGAGAAGTTAAGCATGGAAAACTTTAAACATGGAGTTTTTCTGGGAGCAATTACAAAATGTTGGGGAGTGGTACGGGAAGGCAGAAAAATATGGAGAGTATTCTTGAATGTTCCTTGAACACCAAGCATCATATAATGATGTTGAGGGCCTACTCGAAGTGGAGGCTCAGAGAGGCCTAGTGACCTGCCCCAAGTCACACAGCAGGGGACTGGAAACCAGGATGTTGACCCTTAAACTGGCATTTTCTCTGCCATGTCAGCCTTTGTACCCTAAGCAGGGACTTCACTCTGGCCCTCTGGACTGAGGAAACTGCCCCACAGGGAACATTAACTTGTCAAAAATAATCAACACGGGGTGAAGCCCAATGTTGGGAGACCATTTATGATCTCACTGGCCGCTCGCAGCCACCCTGCAGGACACATATTATTAATCCATATTACAGATGAGGAAACTGAGGCTCTGAGAGAGAGAGTGATTTGTCAGGGGTCACACAGCAGTGCTGGGAATGAACCTCCACTCTACTGCCCCCAACTGTACTCTAAAAGTTAGGACATCTCTGGAAGAAAAACAGAAAAACAAGAATTAAAAAAAAAAAAAACCCATACCACACAGCCCAGCCCTGGTCTGCCAATGACGAGGAGGACGGGGCGTGCTGGAAGCTGAGTCAGCATTCCTGTGGCCACGTGGAGGTCTCTGAGTGCTGGTTCTCAGCCTAGCTCGCTCGCACTCCCCACAGTGTTCTCCCTGGGAGCTCCGGGTTTTTTTATTAATAAACCCAGTTGGACCAATTTCAAGGTGAGAACCCCAAGCTCTGCCTCTGGATCCTGTCCCCTAGAATAAGAAGCTTCGTGCCTGGAGATGGTACAACAGGGAGATCCCGAGACTTCCTAGATTTGCACACTCCAGTTCCCCAGGAAGCCCCTGCATGTCCTTGGAGCAAATGGCTTCCCCTCTCCAAGGTATTTCTTCACATGAAACCTGAGGATCCCATCTAATTTGCAGAGAATGTTGGAGACACAAGTCACAGGACACAACAGGGCAGATCTGGTCCTGAGCCGGGACACAGTGAGGCATGAGAAGCCTTGTGAGGGCAGGGGGCACAGGAGACACCAGCTCCTGTGTGTTCCAGCCTGGTGCTCAGGGCTCCCAGCCCAGCTGTGTCTGGGAAGGTAGGAGGTGGCCTGTGAGTGTGAACAGGGAGGGCAGCAAGCCACCCCACTGAGCAGGGGATGGCCAGGGCAAGGGCCAGGGCAAAGGCGAGAGACGGAATCCAGCAATCAGAAGCAGTGACATAACCCTGCACACAATCTCACTGCTGCATTTTCTGCTGAGATTGGAGCTGGTGACAGCTGATTTTTTTTTTTTTTTTTTAAAGCACAGGCACCAGCTAAACACAGCAAGCTTTAATCACACAGAGACCTCACCGCCAGTAGCTACTACTGGTCTCTGCAGCTCAAGGAGACAGAAGCACAGAGAGGGAAGAACCTGTCCCCAGTCACACAGCTAGGCTGCCATCTCTAACAGTGAGGGTCAAATGTTTGCAGATTGATTTTGCAACTGATATTGCATCTTAGTATCCTTCCTTGTGACTTGTTCAATTCTACAAGGTCCATGTTGACGCTCAGTTTTCAGAGCCTGAAAAAAGTTTGCTGATGCCAACATCTACCCCATGAAGGGTGGCGCGGGGGGGGGGGCTTTCTTTCTGCTTCTTTTCCTGCAGTACTGCCAGCACCTAGAACAGAACCTGGTACAAAGCTGACGTCCTTAGACATATGTGTGGATCGAAGACATCATTTTCCTTTTCTGGCCTCAGTTTGGCTCACCGTAGTCCTGTAGAGAGGTGTGTCACCCTTTTGACAGATGGAGGCACCAATAGGGACCAGCCCAGCCCAGTCTTCCCTCCACTAGTGGGATGTTGGGGAGTTGTGTCCAGGGATTCTTGTTGCTCAGAAATTCAGAAACCTTCAGTTGAGGGAGAAAAAAGGGGTTGGAGGGACAAGATGAGCAGGAGGGTGGGAGGACTGTAAATCTGGGGGCAGGTCTGCAGGAGGGAGGGAGGCAGGGCTGAACCCAGGCAGGGCCTGCAGGGAACCAGGCTCAGACCCTCCTCTTGTGGACACTGGGGGATAGGAGGCTCCAGCTTCAGGGTTTGGAGGGAGGATTCAAATCCTGATCCTCCCACTTGCTTAAATTATCTAAGCCTCAGTTTCCCCCCTTTGTGAATCAAGATGCTGCCTGCCAGGTGTTGGAGCCACATCCAATCAACATTTGTTACGTTTGCCGGTGTGAGGAGTCAGCCCCCGACTCCCTGAGAAGCTGGGTCTACCTGAGGGGTCTCTGAGAATTTCCAAAGGCCCAAAGGCCCTTTGCAGCCTGAGAATCTAAGAATCGCTCTCTCTCTTTCAGTCTCCAGGGTCCCCCCACACCCGGAGGCCTTTGTAAATGCCCCTCCCCTGGCCCCATTATGTGTTGAAAGAGTAAAAGAGTCGTAAGTGACAAAGTGGGAGAAGGACGAGGTTTTTCTCAGCCTCCCGCCCTTCCACTGTGACCACGCCGTTAACCCTTTCTTACAGAGACCCGAGCCCCAGAGGGGCGCCAGCCGGCACATTGCGCCTCACCTGCCGCTGCGCAGAGCGGCGCGGCTCCTTGGGCTTGGCGGGCTCCAGAACTTTGCCGGTGGATGCGGTGCCACCCCCATCCCCAAGACACCAACACGCGGTCTCCCCTCTCCCTCCAGCCCCAGATCTGAGCGCCTCCTTCCCAGTTCCGGCCCAAACTACTTTAGAATTCCCCGGGACGGAGCAGTTCGCTCGCCTGGCGGTGCAGGGACCTGGAGGTTGCTAGATGAGGGCCTGGGAGGACAACAATCCCGGGATGGGGGTGGAGGGGACACCGGGGCAGGTGCCTAGCGTGAGGTCCTAGGGAGCAGCCCGGGAGGCCGGAGACCCCGGGACTGCCCGGCGGTCCCGATCGCGGTCCCCTTAGCTCGCAGGCTCCGCGGGCGCCACGTCTCCGCTGCACGCAAGGGCGGGAGCGGGACAAGTAGCCTGGGGTCCCGAATGGGCTGCCGCGAGCGGTGTGGGGGCGCACAGGCTCCTGCTCTGCCATTGGTCTTCAACGTCGCCGCCGCCGGGGGCCAGCGGAGGGTGCATGGACCGACTACCTGGGCGGGAGTCCCGGGAGCCGGGGGCAGCGAGTCCCTACCTGCGCACAACTCGTGGGGGAGGCTCCGTCCTGGCGCAAGTGGAGTGGGGTCGGCGAGCTGGGGCCGAGGTCGCGGAGTGGCGGGAGCGCGTCGCTGCCCGGGCCGCCTCCCCCGCCGGCTTATAAAGGCGACCCGGGGCCCGCGCTCCCGCAGCCCTCTCCGCCCGCCCCGCCCCCCACCCGGCGCCCGCGGCGGGTCGCACAGCGCAGCCAGGGCGCCCCCTGCCGGCGGCCGACTCTCCGCCCGACGCGCGGGCTAGGGGCCAGAGGGGTGTCCCAGCCCCGCGGTCTCGCGCCGTGTGTCCGTGTGTCCGGCTGTCCCTCTGCCTGCAGGTTGCTCCGGCCCAGTCCTCGCTCCCTCTCGGCGAGCTGGACTCTGATCCCCGCCCGTGCGCGCCGCTCCGCTGGTCTTTATCTTTGGTCCCTTGGTGGGTGTCTTTGTCTCTCGCCTCTGTCTTGTCTGCGCCTTTCTCTGAGCGTCTGTCTCTGTCTGCCCATCTGGCTGTCCTCGTCTGTGTCTCCATCTCTGTCCACGTTTGTCTCTGACTCTGCTCTCCCCTCTCCAGACTTTTCCTCTCCTTCTCTCTTGCCCTGCCTTGGGCTATGGCCACAGGAAGCTAAACAGGGGCCTGTTCCCTCCCACCCGCTCTTAAGAGAGGGAAGGTAGGTTGGGGCTGACCATGTCCCAGCCAGACCCCAGGACATGTTCCTGGTTACCAGAGCAGGGGCAGACCACCTCCCAGGTGGTGGAGCCAGACCGTCCAGGTTCAAAACTCTGCTCTGGTGACTTGGCCAACCGTCTGACGTCTGAGGACCGGCCCACCCTACTTTAACAGGCAGACACCATCTCCTCCGGCTTCACCGGCCTCCGGGGTGTTTTGCAAGTAGGCAGGAAACTAAAATTCTAGATAAAGGGAGCAGGTGGCAGATGCTGGATGAGGAGTAGGCTCTCCTCAAGGATCACCTGCCTTTCCTCTGAGAACCAGACCAAGTTCAAATTCTCCTGACAATGTCCTGCCAAGAAGTCCCCAGCTCTGCTTGAATGCTCATCTGTGACAAAGAACTTCACTGTCTCCTAACAGGAGGGTCTTCCTAGTGACCCCTGGGGCTGCCTGAAACAACCTGTACCTCTAACTCATGGCAGCTAGTCAGAGATTTGAAGGCAGAGATCAAGAGTCCCTGTGAAACCTGCTTTCCTCAGTATCTAAGGCCTACTGTTCCTGCAGCCACCTCTTCCCAGAAGGTCATAATAGGAGACCAAGGCCAGAGCACAGCAGGTATCAGTGCCCACAGAACTAGAATTGGCCCAGAATTCTCTCTTACATACTGTATGCAGGTGCAGGGCCAGGAACTTTACACCCATTATCTCCCAACAAGTCCATTTTACAGAGGAGAAAACCGAGACCCAGAAAAAAGCACATGACTCATGTATAAGACTGAAGGCAAAACCAGGGCCTGAAAGTCAAAAAGCCAAGAATGTCTGGATTTATTTTCATTTCTTCTTGTATTTTTTTTATAATTGATACTGTTTATTTACAGAAGTAATCTAAAGTTTCCCTTTAGAAGATAGTTTGTTTTTAAAAAGCAAGTCCAAGTATTGAGTAAATACTGTTTATTGATATATTTTATTGGTTAGGTGACATGAGCCAGAGTCGTGGAGAGGGCATTGAAGCTTAGGAAATGCCATACTCCTCTATAAGGTGAGCGAAAGCACCCAGTCCTGAGCCCTGTACATGGGAGGGGCCCAGGAATTTCTCCCTAATGCCAAGAAAGCATTTTGAGATCCCGGAAGACTTGAGATAGAATCAAGGTCTTTGAGCCAAACACGGAAACTCCCCCTGTCCCAGCCTGGACAGGGCCTGCGAGGCTGAGCTAGCGGGTTGTGGGAGGCACCCTATCCATATATCATAGGCCCCCAACACCTGTCTCTGGCTTCTGATCTCCCCAAAGGAGGAGGACAGGCACTTCTGGTTAGACCACATGGCCAGCATGGAGTCACCCGTGTCTCAGTGCTTTGCCCCAGAGCACCCTCTACTTTGGGAGTCTAGGAATTGGATGTCAGCAAGAGGGACAGCTGCTTGGCCAGCCCTGTCACATTCCTCCCTCACACTCTCTTACTCTGCTCCTGGGCTGTGTCCCTCAAGAATCTGACGGGAGCCGGGTTCAATGGTGCACGCCTATAATCCCAGGACTCAGTAGGCTGAGGCAGGAGGATCTTAAGTATGAGGTCCACCTGGGCAACTTAGTGGGAACCTCTGCAACAGCAAGATCCTGTCTCCAAATTTAAAAATAAAAGTGGGGATGTAGCTCAGTGGTAAAGGGCTCCTGAGTTCGATCTCTACCACCAAAAAATAAAATAAAATTCAGCTGAGATGGGGGGTCACCCAATAGGTACTGTCTCTCCTGTTCTCTCGGTGCCACTTCTCTTAGTGCCATCAACACGGTAAGAAGGAGGCCTGACTCTCAAACCAGGGGACAAAATCCACCCTTCAGCTCTGCTGCCCAACTTGCAGAGGAGCTAAGCAAGTCACTTTCCCTGGGGATGTTCAGATTCCCTCTGGCTAGCTGGACTGGACAATCTCTAAATGCAGTCCATATTCCAGGATTTGGGGACAATCAGCTAGAGAAGCTCATTACATTAGATTCTCGTCATCTGTGCACACATCATCCCTGGGCATTATTTCTTAATTAAAAAAAACATAGGGAAACTGGACCACTTGGCCTCCAAGTTCCTTTGGTTCTAAAGAGTTGACGATCTCATTTGGTTCCCACAATGGTTCTGGAAGGTGGGCAGGGCAGCGTTCCTGATCCCCACCGGAGCTGAGCAAACTGAAGGCCAGATCTTAGCTGTTTAAAAGTCAGGGTCAGGGCTGAGGATGGAAGCCCAGACCAGAGCCCTTTCTATTCATTCATTTACTCCACTTTTATTAAGTGGATGCCATGGATGGCCTGCCTCAAACCAGATCTTCACTGGGCGTTAAGAAACTGAACAGAAGCCAGGAGCCCAGGAGCATGAGACATGTGGGGACAGCCAGGGCCTCGGTGGACATGGGTGACGGGGAAAGGGTGAAAAGAAGCAGCGGATTCTGAAGCCTGTTTATGTGGAGGGAGTGCGGGGGCAGCTCTGGTCTGGTGCTGGGTGGGGAGGGGGAAAGCCTGAAATCCAGGTAAGTATTTAAAAAGGAGGGAGTCTGTTTTGACCTTGGACTTGAGAGATCATTTTCTCTCAAACCCAGACCCAACCAAAACTTCAGTCATTCGACTCTGAACTCACTCTCAATGCAATAAAAAATAAAATGAACCCAAAGACATGAAATGGAAGACACCAAGAAAGCAGAGGCTATTCCAACTGTGCTGTCTGTGCTGTTTGGAGGGGCTTTTACCCTTACTCTACAGATGAGGAAGCCGGCCTTTGTGTCCTCCAGCTCTTTACAGGGAGATCTCATCTGCTCCGGTGGTGACACAGAGGCAGCCCAGGATTGGCATCCTGGCTTTCTAAATGCGGGCCTCCTCAGGACAGGGTTAGAAGCTTCTCGACCAAGATTTGTGGTTTGCCTGTTAAGCGCCACTCAGGGTCCTAGGACCTGGAGACGCAAGTGAGCAGAGAAAGATGTCCTTAGAGAGCTGACACCCTGGCTAGGGAAGTCAGATGATAAACATTACAAATAAGTAGATTATACAGTAACTCGGAGATGATAAGGGTATAGACAAAGAGCTGGAGTGGATAAGGGACAGGCCAAAGGGGACAAACTGGGGCATTAAGCAGTATTCTGGGGAGAGAAAGTGAGATTAGGGTGAAGACAACTGGTTGCGGGAGTCCGCCGGAGACTACCCAAATAGTCCGGGGAGAAGGAGACTCTGAACCCAGGTTGCCTGTGTCTGGAGTCTGGGTTTGAGCAGCCTGTGACGTTCCTCCCAGGACCAAGCCCCAGGCCTCACCCCAGGCCTAGGTTCACACTCTGATCCTGCTCCACCCCCTCTCCTAACCCCTTGTGTGGCCAAGCCTTTGCTCCAGCCTTTTCTTTATCTTAATTCTTAATTCTCGGTCACAGGCAGAATTAACCCACCTGGCCCCTTCACACCTACAGCTCCACCCCAGCCCCTGGACTCCCTCCAGCAGTCATCCCCATCTCAGCCCCTGCCCAGAGGGTGTCCTCCAGCCCCTACTGCCCTCAAAGGGAGTCTTCCTTACAAAGGCCTGCCCTGTAAGAAAAACCCTATTGTCCAGCAAACAGTGCCCTCATTTTGTCCTTATTTCTCAAGGGACTTGTGAGCATGCTCCGAGCTCGGAGAGGGAGCATGTCTCTTCCTATTCTCAGCCCTGGAGACGGCTGCAGGCCAAGAGGAAAGGTCAAGGCAGTCGGCTGGAGGCTGGATTCTGGAGGCCAGAGCAGACTCAGGCAGGCCCGGCCTGAGCAGCTCTGTGGCACTTTCCAGAAGGCAAGCAGGAAAGAAACCATCTCTAATAACTGAGAACCAAGCTTGGCGGGGCACCAGATGACAGAGAGAGTCTCCTCCTCCACCCCACCCCGCCCCGGGGCTTTCATCATCCATTCCCGAAGATCGTCCATCCTCCTGCCTGTCTGCCAGTCCACCTCCCTGCCTTCCCTGCACACATCTGAAACGGACCATGGCGAGGGGCCCATGGAGACTGTAATGTTTAAGTTCCCACTTCCTGTTAGTGCAGAAGTCTGCATGGCATCTGATATGGGCCATGTGGGGGTTACTACATACAGCACTGGCAATAGAACCCAGGACCCTGCACATCTAAGCACAATTCCGCCACTGGGCTTCACCCCCAGCCGTAATATTTTTAAAGGCCTCATAGGCATCTGATCTATGTGTTTCCACTCAAATGCATGGACTAGTCACCCAACCAGGTGGCCTTGCCATGACTTTGTGTTCAGAACAGAACCTGGGACAATCTCTCTTCTGATAACTGGCCTTGGTCTCTGTGCATGGCCCCCACCCAGCCAGCCCCATGTTAATAGATGGTCTCTAATGCGGCAGGTCAAAGCCATGGCGGGGAAGGAGAGGTCTTACTGATCAGCCTCCTGTCTCCATCCAGCAGGAGCTGAGAAGAGGAGATGGGTCTCCTTGTTGAACAGGGAGCATGGGTCAGGATGGGCTCAGGAGGAACCGGAGGGGTGTGTGGTTTGATCTCCTGCTAAGTCTCCTGCCTCCTGGCCTCTGTTATACTAAACAGCATGGAGTGGAGAATTCGGCTTTGGGGCTGGACCCTGGGTTTGTCATCAACTCAAAGTTCAAGACTCAAGTGGAAAGGGCCTCTCTCAGCAAAGCCCAGGTCTTCCCTCTCTCCCTTCAAACAAGTGCATTTTCAAGGAAGCATAGCCCTTTCTTGTAAGAATTTATTAGGACACAAGAAGTGGCCAACCATTCCAAACTCCTGACATTTCCCCACGAGGCTCCTGAAGGAGCAGCCTTCTAGGCACAAGTTTGAATCCCAAGACTGAGCGGGATGCCGTGTAACCAACTCTCTCTCTGGCAGCTATGTGAGAATCCCAACTTCCCAGCCAGGAGCCTTGGATCCTCCGGCAGCCCTGGTATCAGCTCTGCCTGGTGGGGGCCTGCTGCTCCCAGCACTCCATGTCAGGTCCCAGGTTACCAGGTAGGAAGTTGAAGTAATAGAAAACCCAACTTCTGAAACTGGTTTTGAAAATTAAGGCATCTGGGGCTGGGATGGAGCTCAGTGGTAAAGAGCTCGTCTAGCAGCAGGAGGCCCCCGCTCCCCTCCCCAGCACCAGGAAAGGAAGGAAAGAGGGAAGGGGAGGGGAGGGGAGGGGGGGAACCTGTTGGCTCACTAAATAGAAAAGTCCACTTTCCTGGTGGCTCAGGGACATCATCAGGACATAGCTTCTCTCTTTCCATTTCATGGCTCCTCTTCCTCCCTCCTGACCCTGTTCTCACCCAGGATATATGATGGATGTCATCTTTCATATTTTTTTTAATGAAAATCTATTTCCTCAAACAAATACAAGTCTTGGAATTGAGTCTCACAGGCCCAACCTCCACCATGGGCTCCCTAAACCACTCACCAGGGTGACTGACTTATGTCAATCCAGGCTCACCATGGGTGGGGACCACCCACCAGATCTTCCCCAAAAGAGAAGAGCAGAGAGGATGCTGGGGACGCAACTCACAAATGTCCCCCAAATGTCAGACAAGTTCTGCTCTTTGGCGTGTCTGGAGGATTTTATGTTTGCCAAAGCCTTTCAAAGTAAATAATAAAAATATTTCCTATGTGTAAAGTCCAATATGTTTTTAAATATATAAATCATCTATGTTCAGGCAAGAAAGTTTAAATGCAAAAAGAAAAAGTAAATTAAAATACCTGGCAACCTATCACACAGAGATATCCCATTTAACTCCTTGATATTTATCTTCCCAATTTTAATTTTAAAAATCAAACAAAAACTTTGAAAGAATGGGGCCCAAGGACCCAGACGGAGGGTCCCTACTTTCTCACACGATACATCAACATTTTCTCAATCCTGTCCAGGTTTCTAAGTCCTTTAGAAGCATCGCCTCTGTACTGCTCTGGGTAGGGGTTGTTTTAATCCCCACTTGACAGATAATGAACTGGAGGCTCAGAGGCCAGGCCAAGGTCAGCCTGCTCATGACTCCCGGTGCAGGCCCCTAAGCAAGGCCCTGTCTCTGTGAGGTGGAGAAAGGCCAGGCCTCTCATTCCGGGATACCCAGCAAGTGCTTCCAGGTGAGAGTAGCCTTCCCAGATGGCCCGGTCCCCTCTCTACCCTTCTCCTGGGTGGTCCCTCTGGGCACTCAGAATAAGGAAGGCCAGTGGGTTTAATGTTTACCACCCAATGCAGAGTCCAGGGACTTTGGACTCTCCCCCTGCTTCCAGAGAGAGGGGGTGGTCAGGGCAGAGGGGACAGAAGGCAAGCCCTCCCTCTCAGTCAGCAACTCGTGACCTGAATGAATGTGTGCTGGGCTCAGACAGGCCGAGTCGCCGTCTTCCAGAAGTCTCCACTGAAAAGGCTATAGCGCCAGGTGCAATGGCACACTCCTGCAATCCCTCAGGAGGCTGAGGCAGGAGGATGGCAAGTTTGAGGTCAGCCCCAGCAACCTAGCAAGACTCTGTCCCAAAGTTAAAAAATGTAAAAATGGGCTGGGGATGTGACTCAGTGGTTAAGCACCCCTGTGTTTAATCCCCAGTACCCACCCAAAAAAAGGAGGGGGCGGCCCTATACTGACAGGTTATGGCCAGGAATCTGAAGCTGAAGTCAGAATGCCTGGGTTCAAGACTGGCCCCACTAGCTATGTGATCTTGAGCAAGTAATGCTCTCTGTGCCTCAGTTTCTTCATCTATGAAACGGGAATAATGCCACCTCCCACATAGAGCTGTTGAGATGTTTAAATAAGATCATACTTACATGCCTCTTGGAAGAGTATATGGCACATAGTTAGCATTCAGTAAATATTGGTTACTACTGGTAATATTTTATTAAATATCTACATTAATAAAGATTTTAGTTTCAGGTAATGAAAAATCTCTCCTGCCGGACTAACAGAAGGGGGAATTTATTAAGGGGGCATGATAGCCAGAGCGCCAGAAAAAAGACTGGGAGCAGGCATTTGGTGAGCACCAGTCCAGTCCATTTTCTGTCTCTGGGTGTCTTCTCTCAGCACCGGCTTTGTTCTTCTTTCCTGCAGCCTTGTTCTTACTCCCTGGTCTTTGCAGAGGCACCGCCACTCCACAGCTCCCCAAGCAAAGGCCCTGTAATTGCAGAGTCCAGGGGAAGAACCGGATTGGCCCGGTGGTGTCACGTGTTTGCCCCTGGACCAATCAAACAGGATGGGGGTGGGACCCTGCGGTGCCCACGTGGCAGGCCGCTCCCAGGAAAGAAGGGCTTGGCCCATAAATGGATCGGACCTCCCGGAGAACGAGGTCGACCCGTCTACTTCCTTCTGTCACAAACTGGTTTTTGCTTCTTCCAACGAGAGGACTCGCGCTCCTACCTCGCAGGGGACTGTGTCGGGGTCCACCAATCCCCGGACTCAAGAGGCGGAGCCTCCCAGTCGGATGCACCTTCAGAACCTGAACCCTGAGGGGAGGGCAGTTGTCCACCAGGAGCCAGGAGAAATCTGGTCCTCCTGGGTGTTGGGGGCCCACTGAGGGGGGGGGGGGGTCACCCAGAGAGACGCGGAGGCAGAGCAGCCACCGCAGAGGTGGGAAGCTCCAGGCCCCACTCCCCTGTTCCCACTTCCAGTGCTGGGAGGCCCACTCTCCTGGAATTTCCAGCTGCAGCCTCGCAGTTCCACCAACACAAAAGTTTGTCACCAAAAAGGCCCTACTCAGAAAAAAAGAAAGAAAAAAAAATCTTTTCCTCATTTCTCCATAAAATGAAAGACAAGGAATTCGACTTCTTCATTCCTCCAGGCACAGAAGACCCAGCCAGCCCACGCCTGTGCTTCTCCTGCCCAAGGTCCAGTGGACACAGGGGTGGGCGGGTGTCCCTTGCATACCTGCAGCGCACAGAATCACATCCATTTAAGGACACTCTGGACACGGGTTCCCACCATAATACTCTCCTTGTCCCCATATCGCCTGATCTCCGCTAGATAGGGGACAGAAGGCAAGCTGCCCAGAGAGATCTGTAGAAACAACCATTTTGGCCACCAACTCCTCGCGTGGGCATTGTGCCCCTGAGGGCAGGAGGGGAAGGTCCCCAGTTGGCCTGAGAGAAGGGAGGATTCTCCAGGCCTCCAAGTTGGGCCGGTCATGACACGTTAAAGTAGAGCCGGAGTAGAACTTTCAGGAAAGTATTTCCCTCAAAGCACCAATCTTGGTGATTCTGCACTTGGTTAGACACAGAAGCTGCCCACAGACCAGGCAGCCATGGGCTGGGAGAGAGATGGTCTTGCACCTGCCTCAATCACCACCTGCGGAGCTCTCTCCCGCTTCCACCTCCCACCTCCCGCCAGGCCTAATGGTGGCTCACTGAGACCAGGTTCCAACCTGTCTCTCCTCCAGCAGATCAACCAAGATTTGTTCTGATACAGTGAAGAGTTTTTGAGCACCATGTGTCAGGATCTGTCCATAATTAAATCAAACACCAACTCCTGCCATCCCTCCTTGACAGGAGCCATGGGGAGCTGAACTCCCACTTCCTTATTTGTAAAAGGATAAGGTGGGACAAAGCATGCTGTGCCGCCCCAGGAAGGTCTCTCACTGCCACTGTGCGTGACGACAGTGGCTGGTAGACCATCCTATTCCTTATTCATAGGTCACTTTCTACACCTGTGAAGGCAAACACCGTGTTTGCAGATGTCCCTGTTGTGCAGGACGGTGGATCCGTGCAGAGTAAACTCTCAAAACTGCTTGTCTCTGGGCCCAGATGGGGTGGGGGAGAAGGGGGCGGTTCCTGACCAGCTGGCTGAAAGGCTGACAGATGACTCAGGGCACAGAGTGACTCTTGACAGGTGGCATGACCACATTCTGCGCCTGGGCACCGCAGCAGCCCCTGGACTAGGCCAGCCACACTCCCACCACACTGTCCCTTAGCAACCAGTGGTTACTCTAAAAAATGCACCCAGTGTACCAGGGAAGTTGGTGGGGTGGGAGGGCAGCAAACAAAACCTAAGAACAAAAGTTCATTGTGACAATCTTATCTAGAATTTTGCAATCAGTTTATCAGAAGTATAAACTAATTTTAATTCTGGCATACATGTTAGGATGTGTTTGTGATTTAGTTTATTTATATTTTGCATGACGTAGGAAGGGGTTAGAAAAAAGCATCCCTGCTCAGGGCATCTGAGGTCTAATGCTGGCCCTGGCAGCGGGTGTTATGTCCCAACATTCGACCTGGTGGCCCCTAGCTTCACTTCTGTGTCTGTCTGTCTCTCTCTAGAAGACCTTGTCTATTTTATCATTGTCCCTTGAAATATCTTGAGGCCTTAATTGCGAAACAATGTCCGGCTTTCCCAGTGTTGACTGAGTCCAAGAGGTTTTGTTTTTATTATTTTTTTTTCTCAGCGGGTGAGGTGGGGGGGAGGAAAACAATCCCTCCGAAGACAATACCAAAGTTGTTAATTGCTGTCTTAGCCCAAGCAGGACCTTTGCCAGTGGATCCTGGGCCAAAAGGAAAGTCCTCTAATCTTGAGGGTACTTTGGAAATAGGTGGGACAAGGATTCCATAGAGCCATTTGGAGTCCGTGGCGCTGGGTGGGAGGCAGTTTATTTCCTCTCTAGAAATTTCTCTCAAATGTGAGACAGCCACTGGCAGGTCTCCACCTGTCCTTAATCTCGGTTGCTATGTTCCTTGCCACGGAGACGCTTTTGATACCAATAAACTTATTTTAGAATGAAACGACCATCACAAATGGAAAACCAGCTTCATTCACTGTAAGTAGAAAGTAATTGTGAGTGTAGATTTCAATGAACACAAAATGGGTCATAAATTTGAGCTTGAACCTGTTGTCTACCTGCCGCAGACTTGGAGCAAGTATGGGGAGGCACTGGGGGTCCATTGGCTTAGAGAGAGTGGAATAAAATTGAACAATGAAAGCCTTCTAGCCCGTGATCCAAGGCTGTTTAAGGTCACTTCAGGATGCCGTCCCAAAGGGCTCTCCTCTCCAGGTACCAAGAAGGTGAGCTCCTTGGGGTGGGGGGGGGAGGTGAATCCATGTCCTCTTTTCCCTACTAAAGCATCTCACAGAACATCTCTCACATCCTGAATCCTCAGTAACTATTTCCTGCATGTTGGATGTCCTGTGCACAAGGATGGTCTCCCAGGACTGTGGCAGGCAGCCTCCCGTGGATGGCTGAGTCCTGGGGTCACTGTCCAGCTGCTCTGGGTCCTGGGGTCTCCTAAGCAGAGTTGGGACCAGGGTGAAGCCTCCCCCTTGCCTCACCCTCAGCTGCCGCAGAGGGCTCTGGGAGGAGGGGGAGACAGAGCTCTTGTGTACAGAACAATGCCCCCAGTACAATCCATGCCTTGTGGATATTTGCAGTTTTAAAAGAACAATAATTTGTTGCCACTTCTCTCATGACCCCGGCCAGCATTTGCTCTCTCCTGACTTCCAGCATTCAGTACCAATTACCCTTTGGGTCAGGTTGCCAGTGTTTGCATGAGATGTATTTATTTCCCCCAACTTGGCAATTATACCCCATCCAGGGGATGGATGGAGAAATGGTTTGGAAATTGAAATTAACTTCTGCCAATTATATTAACATCCATGTCACTTTTTTTTTTCCTTCAAATTTCTGAATCCTGGGGAATTTCAGAAAAATTCAAGGCTGACCTCCTTGTCCCAAGTTGGAACCTCACATACAGGAGTTGGCTGTGTGTCCTTGAGCAAAAGTACTTCCCTCTCTGAACCTCAACCTCTGTTTTCTTATCTATAAAATCAGGTATTCATTTGGCTTCAAAGCAATCTCATCAGTAAATCCTGGCTGTAGGTGGAAGGGCCCAACTGGCAAGTATTCAAAGAATGTCCCAGAAGTATTTTTAAAAGCACCCAGGATATTTTTGTGTTCTCAGGAAACAGTTCTTGGTTTCGTTCTCACCAGCTCTGTCTTCCATATGAGGTGTGAAGTTCTCTTCCAGAATAGCCGGATGCCACGCTCCCAGTCCTTCAGCGAAGGGACACTCCTAACTGCCCTACAGGAAGTGGCCCTTGGCGCAGCAGGTGTCTCATCAAACAGCATTGTGCGCCCCCACCCCCAACTCCCGGCCGTCGTTGAAACTTTTTCTGGCAGAACCTCGGCTTCTTCAACTCAAAATGAAGATGATGGTGCCCGGCTCCTCCCCAGCCCCTCAGTCCTGTCCCCTCTTGGAATCCCTATGTCACTGGCACCACCTGCCTTCCATGGATCGTGCCTGAAACCTGGGCGTCCTGCTGATCCTCCCCTCTCTGGGTCCAGGACCATCTCCAAGTCCTGTTGATCTTGCCAGTAAGTGCTAGGTGCTGAGTACCCCCTCCAGCTCCTCCACCCGGAACAAGGGGCTCAGGGTGTGACACTGCTCTCTTGTCTCAGGGCACATCTGACCATATCGTGGCTGGACCCCACTCCTGCTGAAAAGCCATCGCTATGCTGTGGCTCTTGAGGGTCCCCCAAAGGTCTATGTGTTAAAAGTTTGATCCCCAGCCTGCGGTGCTACTGGGAGGTGGGGGCCTAGTAGAAGTTAGGTCAAGCGGGTGTGTCCTTGAAGGACTCTCTACTTCCTGTGAGGTGAGCAGCTTGCTCTTCCCTGGACTCCTGTTGTGATGTGCTGCCTCACCACAGGCCCAAAAACCACTGGAGCAAGCAACCTTGAACTGAAACCTTTCCTCTTTGTAAGCAGATTGTGTCAGGTTATTTTGTCACAGTGACGGGAAACACAGCTATGGCTCCTCCTAGTTCTTGTCTGAAAATCGGATTTCTAAGGATGACTGGGCCCTGCAAGGTCTTGTCCTCACACCTTCAGCCACATCTTGCCCCTAGCTGTAGCTACCTGAGCTTCCTGCATTTATTTGAATGCTCCATGCTCTCTCCTGGCACAGGGCATTTGCATATCCTGACTCTCCTGCTAAGAAAGCCCCCCACCCTCCCTAAAAGCTTTGCCTCATTCTATTCTATGTACACACTCTCAGCTATAGGCTCTCCTCCTACTGTAAGCCCTCCCTGATTAGCAGCCCCGAGTCAGGCTCCCATTATACCCTCTCAGAGCCCCACAAATGATTATTTGATTGACACCATGTTCCAACTTCCCCTCTTGACTTCATCTTCGGGACCGTGGTTCTTTCACCTCACAGTGTTCCCCAGAGCTTAGCGCCTGACTCACAGCATATGCCCAGTAGGAATTTGTTGAATGATTGAATGGAGGATGTTTGGAGGATCAAATGAGGAAGAAGGCAGAAATGGAGAGGGAGTTAATGTCTGCCAAGTGGTGTGGATAAATGGTTCTAACCACTTTTTACAAGTGGCGCCCCTGGGACTTAGAGAGGTTAGACAACCTGCCCACCCCTACAGCCAGTAAAGGGTCAAGGTAGGTCAAGAGCAGGGTGAATGAGGCTTCATTACTCACCAGCTGCCCCTTCCCCGTCCTCCCCCACGTTGACAGAGTGAGGAGGACACGTCCCGCAAATTCTAAAGTTGCAGATAATTCCTAATTCTTTATGACCGTACCCAGAGCTACCTGCGGTGACAACAGATGTCAGAGGATGGGGCCCCCCTGGAGGGAGGAACTCTGAGGAGCGGTAGAAGTGCTCAGGGTCTTGTTTGGGGTGGTGGCCGCACAGGTGTACCTATTGTGGCAACTCGTTGACGGGTGCAGCTGATATCTGTGAATTTCACTAGACGTAGGTTTACTCTCACTTCAAAAGCAAAGAGCATTGTTGACATGACTAGGGAAGTTTAAACAGGTCCGCATTAAACGATATTATTGGGTTAGTGTTCGATTCTTGGGTTAACCACAGAGTTACTGTGTGAGGAGGACGCGTCCTGCGATTCAGTTCCCAGTGTGGACCCAAGAGAAATGGGAACAGACACCCAGGTGAAAACTTACACACAAAACCCGGATGCCCAGGTCTACACAGCACGCCTCAGAGGGCAAACCACGGGAAACCCACCCGAGTACCCGTCAGTCGATGAGTGAGTGGCTAAAACAGAGTAAAAAAAAAAATAAGTATTGTCTTTTCAAACAAACGGTGCTGGAACCCCTGGGCCTCCATGCAGAAAGAAGAATCTAGACCTGGGCTGAAAATGAAAAACTATAAAATTCCTGGAAGATAGCAGAAGGAAACCTAAATGACCTTGGGTTTGGTCTGACCTTGGGTTCAAATGTTTTTTTTTAACTATATTTTTTTAATTGTAGTTAAACACAATACCTTTATTTATTTATTTTAATGTGGTGCTGAGGACCCAACCCAGCGCCTCGCATGTGCTAGGCGAGCGCTCTACCGCCGAGCCACAACCCCAGCCCTCGACTGATTTTTTTTAGATAGAACATCAAAAGCATAATCTGGGAAAGTAAAAAATTAATAGACTAGCCTCCGTTAAAATTAAAAAAAAAATAGTCAAGAATGAAAATATGAGCCACAGCCTAAGAAAATATTTATGGGAGACACACTTGATAAAAGACTGTTATTCAGAGTATACAAAGAGCTCTCAAAACCCAACAAGAAGAAAACAAACATCCTGAATTTAAAATGGGCCAAAGATCTTAAAAGTCACCTCAGTGAAGAAAACGTACAGATAAGTATATGAAATAAGTCTACAAATAAATGTATGAAAATATACTGCTCAGGAAAATGCAAATTAATGAATGAGTTCCCAGGGTGCTGCCCGCAGGCCTGCTGCTCAGGAGGCCGAGGCTGGAGCATCCCTTGAGCCTAGGCCTTGGGGACAGCCTGAGCAACACAGCTGGGTGTGGAGCTCAATGGTAGACAATTTGCCTAGCATGCGCAAGGCCCTGGGTTCAATTTCAGCACTGCAATGAATTAATTAACTTAACTAATTTGTAGAACATTTAATAAAATCAGATACCACTATGTATCTATTAGAGTAGCCAAAATCCAAAGCACAGTCAGCACCAAAAGCTGGCAAGGATGTGGAGTTGGGAGATCTGGCAGGTTCCTAAAACTGAACAGAGTCTTACCGCAGGGTCCATCAATCTATTCCTTGATATTTACCCAAAGGAGCTGAAAACAAAAGCCTGCACGCCGAGGTCTCCGGACGCTTTAGTCACAACCACCCAAACTTGGAAGCCACCGAGACGTCCTTCAGCAGGGGGACAGATGAACCGTGGTTCACCCAGACGATGGAATATCGTTCAGGGCTAAAAAGTAATCAGCCATCAAGCCACGAAAACCCCCGGAGGAAGCTTAAATGCCTGTTGCTAAGTGAAAGAAGCCAAGCTGGAGAGTCTCTGTACTGTTGGATGCCAACTGTGTGACATTCTGAGCAAGGCAGAACTGTGGAGGTGGCACCAAGGTGGTGGGTGGCAGGGTGAGGGGAGGAGGGAGGAGGAGGCGCCCGGGGATCCTCAGGGCAGTGGTGGATTCGCAGCACCACGAGCCTGTCCAACCCACGGGTGTGCAGTCCCGAGGCTGAGCCCTGCGTGGACCACGGGCCTTGGGTGGTCATGAGGTGTGACGTGGGCTCTTCAGCTGCAACCTATGCACCACCCTGTTGGGGGTCTGTGCAGGGACTCCATGGGCCTGGGGGCACATGGGGAATCCTACCTTCCGCTCTCTTTTGCTATGAACATAATCCTGCTTGGTTTTTGTTTTTGTTTTTGTTTTGGTGGTATTGGGGATCAAACCCAGGACCACATTACTACTGAACTATATCTTCATCTCTCTCTCTCTCTCTATATATATATATATATATATATATTTTTTTTTTTTTTTTTTTTGAGACAGTATCTAAGTTTCTGAGGCTAACCTTGAACTTTGAATCCTCCTGCCTCCGCCTCCCGAATAGCTGGGATTCAAGCATGAACCACCACATCTGGCAAAGGTTTCACTTTAAAATAATCTTTATGCCAGTTCTTGGGGGTCCCACAATCTAAAATCCATATCCTAACCTTCCATCTTAACCAGAAAAAGAACTAAGTTACCTCCAACCAGCATGAGGAAGGGAATGATGAAGACTGGGGTGGAGATAGAGAATAGAATAACAAAAGAGAATCAATTAAACTAAAAATTGTTTCTTTGTAAAAATCAACACAATGGACGAACCTTTGTCTAGACAGACCAAGAAAGAAAGGGAGAAGATCTGAATGACTAAAATCAGAAATGAAAATGGGAACATTGCTACCTACTTTATAGGAATAAAAAGGATTGGGGGATAATACTATGAACAATTGTATTCCAACAAATTAGTGTAGATTAAATTAACAAATTCCCAGGAAGACACAAACCACCAAAAATGAATCAAAAAGAAAAATCTGAATAGACCTATAATAAGTAAAGAGATTGAATCATAGGAAACAACAAAAACACTCCAAGGGGCTGGGGATGTGGCTCAAGCGGTAGCGCGCTCGCCTGGCATGCGTGCGGCCCGGGTTCGATCCTCAGCACCACATACAAACAAAGATGTTGTGTCCGCCGAGAACTAAAAAATAAATATTAAAAAAAAAAAAAGTATAAAAAAAAAAAACACTCCAAAAAAAAAAAAAAAACCTCAACTTTCAACAAAGAAGCACCTAGGACTATACAATGTTACTGGAGAATTACATCAACCATTTATGGAAGAATTCACACCAATCCTTTTTAAACTCTTGCAAAAAAAAAAAAAAAATAGAGGACAAGGAGGCTTCCCAGCTCATTCCATGAGGTCAGTATTATCCTAATTGTGAAGTCAGAAAAGACATCATAAGAAAAGAAAACCATAGACCAATGTCCCTCATGAATTTACATGCAAAAATCCTCCACAAAGTACTAGCACACTGAAACTAGCAACGTATTAAAAGGATTATACACCACAACCAAATGGGATTTATCTGAGGAATGTGAGGTTAATTTAACCATACAAAAATCAATGAATATAATACACCAAATTAGTGCAATGAAAGAGAAAACCACAATATAAGTTCAATTGCTGCAGAAAAAAAAAAAAACACTTCTAAAAAGAGTCAACATCCTGTCATGATTAAAAATCCTCAACACAAAGCTGGGAGGTAACTCATTGGTACAGTACTTACCTATCATGTGCAAGGTCCTGGGGTCAGCCCCAGCACTGTTAAGAAAACAAAACCACTACCCAAAATAGAAATCGAAGGAATTCTACTCAACCTGACAAAGGGCATCTATGAAAAACCCACAACAATAAATACTTACTAGCAATTCTTTCTCCCTATGATCAGAAACAAGACAAGGATGTTTATTCTCACCACTTTTATTAAACACTATACTAGAGGTTCTAGCCAAAGCAATCAGGCAAGAAAAAGAAATAAAAGATCTTCAAATTTGAAAGGTAGAAGTAAAACTACATCTATTCTCAGATGACATGATCTTACATATAGAAAATTCTACAGAATCTGCTATTCTACTGTTAAAGAAAGCTATTAGAATCAATAAACAATTTCAGCTAGGTTGCAGAATACAAAATTGAACTAAAAAAGTAAATTGCATTTTTATACACTAGCAATAAACAATCGCAAGATGAAATTGACAAAAATTCCATTACATTAGCATCAAAAAGAATAAATTACTGAAGTATAAATTTAGCCAAGGATGTGAAAGACTATAAAATCATTATACCTTTCCTCCCCTTTCTTCTTCTTCTCTCCTCCTTCCTCTAACTCCTCCTCCTTCTTCTTCCTTTTTTTTTTTTTTTTGTAGTACTAGGGGTTGAGTTCAGGAGCACCCTACCACTGAGCCACATCCCCAGTCATTTTTTTTTTTTTTTTGAGATGGGGTCTCACTAAGTTGCTGAGACTGGCCTCAAATTTATAATCCTCTGGACCCAGACTGCCAAGTCACTGGGTTTACAGATGTGTGCCACCATGCCCTAAAAGGCTGGGAATGTAAGTCAGTGGTAGAGCACCCTTGAATTTAATCCCCAGGTCAAAAAAATCCTTAATAAAAGAAAAATAGTCCATGTTCACAGATTAGAAGATAATATTTACAAGACAGCAAATACTCCACAGACTGCTGTACTGATTCAATGTGTTCTGTACCAAAATTTCAACCACCATTTTTTTTCAGAAACAGACAAGCATCATCTTGAAATCTGCATGGAAACCCAGTGGAAACAGAATAGTTAAAGTGGGCTGGGGGTGTGGCTCAATGGTAGAGTGCTTGCCTAGCATGCTTGAAGCCCCAGGTTCAGTCCCCAGTCCTCACCCCCAAATCTTCAAGACAAATAGTTGAAACAATATTGAAAACAAAATTGGGAGACTCACAATTCCTTACTTTAAGACATACTATAAAGCCACAGTATTTAGGACAGTGGGAGAGCACCATAAAGACAGACGTAGAGATCAGTGGAACAGAATTGAGACCCCAGAAACACACTCTCGAAGCTGTGATAAAGTGATTGTCTACAAGAGTGCCAAGACCATTCAAAGTCGAAAGAATAGTCTTTTCAATAAACGGTTCTGGGACAGCAGGATGCCACATCATACAAAAGAATGAGCTAGACCCCTACCTCACACCATATACAAAAGTTAACTGAAAATGGATCAAAGACCTAAAGCAAAAGTTGAAAAATAAAATTCCTAGAAGAAAGCAGGGCTAGATCTATATGACCACGGATTTGACAACAGATTCTTAAGTAGGACACAAAAGCACAAATCACAAAGGGAAAAAAAAGATAAATTGAACTTTGTCAACATTACAAACTTCTGTGTATCAAAGGACACAATCAAAAAAGTAAAAACAAAACAAAAAACCACCCACAGAACAGGAGAAAATATTTGTAAACCATATAACTGATAAGGGTCTGGTATCCAGAAAGTACAAAGAACTCTCAGAAGCTGAGTGAACACCTGTAATCCCAGTGACACTGAAGAGATTTCTTTCCATCATCACAGAGACTGAGACAGAAGAATCGCAAGTTCAAGGCCAGCCTCAGCAATTTAGTGAGGACCTGTCTCAACATGAAACATAAAAGGGCTGGGAATGTAGCTCAGTGGTCAAGCACCCCGGGTTCAATCCCAAGAACGAAAGGAACGAAAGAAAAAAAAAAAAGAAAAGAAAAGCTCTTACAGGGTTGGGGATGTGGCTCAAGCGGTAGCGCGCTCGCCTGGCATGCGTGTGGCCCGGGTTCGATCCTCAGCACCACATACGAACAAAGATGTTGTGTCCGCCGAAAACTAAAAAAAAATAAATAAATGTTAAAATTAAAAACAAAAAAGAAAAGCTCTTACAGTGTAACAACAAAAAGACAACCCAATTGAAAATTAGGTGAAGCGCTTGAATGGACATTTCTTCGAAGATATACAAATGACCAACAAGCGTGTGGAATGATGGTCAATATTGTTAGCAGTTATGGAAAAGCAGATCAAAACCATAATGAGGCCAAGAGCAATGATACAGCAACTCAGGAGGCTGAGGCAGGAGGACTGTAAGTGTGAGGCCAGCCTGGGAAGCCTAACAAGGCTGTCTCCAAATTTAAAAACAAAAAAAAAAAAGGTTCAAAGCCAGCCTCAGCAAAAGCGAGGCACTAAGCAACTCAGGGAGACCCTGTCTCTAAGTAAAATACAAAATAGGGCTGAGGATGTGGCTCAGTGGTCGAGTACCCCTGAGTTCAATCCCTGATACACCCCCCCCCAAAAAAAACGGATCCACTCTACAAAATGAATGGACCTTAAAAACATATGCAATGAAAAGAAGCCAGACACATGGAGTGTGATTCCTGAATAGACGAATCCCTAGAGGCAGAGCACAGCTGGGTCTATCTTCACAGCCAGGGTCCCATGTGTCATGACGCCTGCTACTCCTTTTCAAGTCGTTCAGCAAAATCCAAGAATCACATAGAGCCTCATACCACAGCCACTGGCCGTGTGTAGTTCCTTATGCATACATTTAAATTAACTAAAAATAAATACAAACTAAAACCCAGTTCCTCCCGCACAGTGGCCACATCTTAAGTGCTAGGTAGCCACATGTGGTCAGTGGCTCTGGCGATGGACAGTGCAGGTGGAAGACGTTTCTGCGGGGGGATGGGGTACAGCTCAGTGGTCGAGTGCTCGCCTCGAATGCGTGAGGCCTGCAGCACTGAAGAGATTTTTCTTTCCATCATCACAGAAATTTCTAGTTTCCTGTGCTGCCGACACAGAGAAAAAGCAAATGTGTTAAAATGAAAGCAGGTGGTAAATCTTGGTGCTGCCCCTGGAGGTGCTGATGGTGCTCCTCTTCCCAGGGAGAGGAGGTAAAGATAGGGCAAAAAAATTCCTGATGTGACCCAGACGCCGTGCTATGTGCCTGTGGTCCCAGCTACTTAGGAGGCTGAGGCAGGAGGCTCACTTGAGCCCAGGAGGTTTGAGACCAGACTAGGCAATACAGCAAGACTTCCATCTCAAAGGAAAAAAAAAATAAAATCCAAACATTCCATTTCATTGGAACAAGAACCATATGGGGCTAAGATCTTTGGAAGCTTCCAGACTCTTGTCCCAACAGTTTGTTTTGCTGTCCATTACGCTTTCCTAGGGTTCTCTCCCTAACAGGGGGTATGTGCAAATTATGGGGTGCTCTTGGTACCCCCTCTCCATCCACATCACAGGACAGTAAGTTTGGAGCTAAAGATTCAAGTTTAAATTCTTGCCCTATTACTTAATTAGCTGTGTGACTTGGGTCACATTATTAACCTCTCTGACCCACCCACCTATCAGAGGAGGCTGAGAAGAGATGATTACCTCTTGGGTTATACAAGGCACTCAGCTCTGATCCTAGTACAAAGCAAGTGTTTATACCAGACTGCAAGGATTGGTCTAGGGGAGGGGAGGGATAGATGGGCTGGGACTGTAGGTCACCCTGGTCTGGCTTCTTAGCTTGATGAGTTTCCGGTCTAAAAATGGAAAACAGCCATCTGCTGAGGGACCCGGGTGGCCATGCTGTTAATTAGGGGCTTACTTTCTCTGCAATAGCAACAAGACTGTCATGACTATTTAATGAAACGAAGTGCACGTCCCCAGTGCTGGCGTTAAAATGCCCTTGATTTCGGGAAGAGCTGGGGGAGGGCCGCGGGAGTTGGGGCTATTTAGCGCCCTTCCGTGGAGATCCTGCCCCAGTCCAGCTGTCTCTTCTTGAAACTCCGTAGGTCTCCGACCCAGGAGAGAGCGCAGAGAAGGTGGCCAGGCCAGGATGCTCTCTACTGGAACCCCCAGCCTCTGCAGGCCACGGCCAGTTGGTGCAGATGAAGACACTGGACGGTGGGGCGAGTCCCTGGAAAGGAATTTGCATCATCTTTTGCTCATTTGCCAGAGCAATTGTTTCTCCAGGGCTGGGATTTTCCTCCTTTGCCCCCCCCCCACCCCCACCCCCGCCTTGTAATCCAAACTTGGGATAAACAAGGGTAGAGGAAGCTCTGGATTGTAGGGGAGGCAGGGTCAGGGAGGACTGGGCTGGGCTAGACCCCCAAGAGGGCTGGGTTGCCTTCTTTCAAAGACAGACTGCTTGATGGCTCAGAAATCCTTCCCTAGTCCTTTCTTGCTGTGTGACCAAAGCCAAGTCACTTCACCTCTTCTTTTTTTCTGTTAAAATAACAATCTCCTCCCAGTGTCGGATGGTTTCTGCTCTCTTGATCAAGTTTAAGGCTCAGTTTCCTCAATCATAAATTGGGCCTAAAAATCACATCTGACCTTATCAAATGGAGGCAAAGATTAACATTGAAGTAAATGCTCAATAAATGCCAGCTAATATTGCCCTTTCACTTTTAATACAGGGTCATAATCCCATATCTGCAATCTGAAATTCCTCAGACTCTGAAAACTGAAAGTGATTTTTGTAAACTGTCCCCAAAATTCATGGGACAACAAAACCTGACCAGAAGGATGCCAAGCTATATATAGTCTGTGTCAGTCAGCTCCCTGCTGCTATAACAAACACCCAAGATAATCAGCTTATAAAGAGGCAAGGTTTTCTTCAGCTCACAGCTGCAGAAGATTCAGTCCATCTTTCATTGGCCCCATTGCTTTGGGTGAGACAGCAAGCACATCATGGCCAGAGTGCACTGCAAAGCAAACCATTCCGCTCATGACCAGGCAGTGAAAGAGAGAGAAGAGATCAGGAAGCCGGGCATGATGGCGCACACCTGTCGTCCCAGCTGCCTGGGAGGCTGAGGTAAGAGGATCACAAGTTCAAGACCAGCCTGGACAACTGAGTGAAACCCTAGCTCAAAGTAAATATAAAAAGGGGATGTAGCTCAGTGGTAGAGTTCTTGCCCAGTATGTACTGAGTTCCACCCCTAGTGTTGCAAAAAACACATAAATGAGGAGACAGGGACTGCTGTTCTACAGTCCTTGGGCGGCTACACCCCCAATGACCTAAAGACCTTCTAGGCCTATCTCTCGAGGTTTCTACCACCTCCCGATAGCACCAAACTGAGGACTAAACCTTTAACACGGGGGCTTTGGGAGACATTCCAGATCAAACACAGCACGCTCCTATCACGCTCACCTGGTATCTGTGAAGCTATTAATGCAGAGGATTCCTGGGTGTGACCCCCCAAATACGCACCAAATCACCTTTTTAGAATCTGAACTATGCTGCATTCTGAATCACCTCTGGCCCTGGAGTTGGGGACAGGGGCCTAAGGGAGACTTGGTGAAAGCCACACCTACTGGGCGCAGGGAGTGGGAGGCCCTGAGAGAAGGCTGAGGACAAAGGACTTGTCAGAGGGCGTCTTGGTTTCAACAGAACAGCTCCAGCTGATGTCAGCAGCCAGGGAACTTGTTGGGAGGCCATCAGGTCAGGTCCAGGGCATCCATAAGTGGACAGTCCAGCTCAGAGGCCTGAGGGCCAAGAAGTGGCCCAAAGTCACCTACAGAACTTTTGGTCAGATGAAGCACGCCGAGCCTAAAGCCCTGCCTCCACTGCGGAACCCGACGGGCCACGGGTGGCAGACGTGGAGGCCGCGTCCATCCTAGCTGCTGCCACCTCCACCCCTTGGCCCAGGACGCTGTCTCTCTCTGTCCCTGTGTCCAGATGCAACCTCTGCAGTGGGAAGAGCTGATTAGCAGAACCAGGGTCACAGGACCAAGCCCAGCAAACATGGGGAGGCAGTTCTGCTTCTGGGCTCCAGGACTCCCGAAGAAAGGATGTTTCCAGAACAAGAAAGAGACAGCAGACACCAAGCAGCCTCCGCGAACGCGAACAGGAGAAGGCTGGGTGCAACAGCGTCCCAGGGCTGGGTCCCACCAGGCTCTGAGCCTGACAAGAGCCAGTTGGAACAGGGGACAGAGGGTGGGGAGGGCAAGGGCCTCTGTCTGGCTCAGCCTGCTGACTGGGTGGGACGCGGAGCCAAGCACCTCATTCTCACTTAATCCCCTCAACGGGAGGCCCCAGGAGCTGTTATTAGCAGCAATTTTCAGGCAAGAAACTTGAAGATGAAGGAGGTTAGGTGAACTTGCCTGAGATGATACAGCTAGACGGTGGCAGAGCTGGGACCTGAATGCAGGCCGGGGGACGCCTGGCCTGAGCCCCCTGCACTAGATGAGATGTGAGCTCCACACCGATCACGCTAGTGCCACTGGGGACCCGTGTTGAGAAGGATTCTGAGGTCGATTCTGAGATAGAATGGCAGGGGTGCTTCTGAGATCAATTAATGATGTCTTAATATTTGACCTGAGGACACAAAATTCACATCTCTTCACGTGAGCACACAACATTTATCAAAATCAATCACGTACTGGCACAAAATAAAGATACAACACCAAGGCCCTCAGCAACTCAGCGAGACCCTGTCTCTAAATAAAATATTAAAAAGGGCTGGGGGTGGGGCTCAGCGGTCAAGTGCCCCTGGGCTTAATCCCCGGTACCAAAAAGAAATAACAACAACACACTTTAGAAAATGGAAATTCTGGGGCTGGGGATGTGGCTCAAGTGGTAGCGCGCTCGCCTGGTGTGCGTGCGGCCCGGGTTCGATCTTCAGCACCACATACAAACAAAGATGTTGTGTCCGCCAAAAACTAAAAAATAAATATTAAAAAAAAATTCTCTCTCTCTTTCTCTCTTCTCTCTCTCTTTAAAAAAAAAAGTAACATAAGATTCCTTCTCTGGTTCATTATTTCATTCTCTTATAAAAAAAGAAAATGGAAATTCTTCAGACTATGTTCTCTGACCACAAGGGAACTAAACTAGAAATCAAGAGCAAACAGATACACAGAAACTTCTTAACTGCCTGAGAATTAAATGTTGCACTAGTCAAAGAAGAAATCAAAATGGAAATCAGAAGACACTGAATTGAGTAGTAATGAGAACAGGACATATCAAACTTACAGGATGCAGCTTAAGCAGTGTTTAGAGGGAAATGTGTGGCCTTGGGGAAAGGTTTGAAAGTACTAATTAAAACTTCCATCTCAAGAAACTGAAAGAGAAGAGCAAATCTAACCCAAGGGGGGGAAAGTTAAAAAAAAAAGAAGAAGAAGAAACTAGCTAAGCCAAGAGCAGAAATTAAAATCAACACCACCTTTGAACATTGGTTCTTTGAAAAGATTGACCAAATTGAATGATTCATGTCTGCATTTGGAGGGTGACAGAACATGTGCCAGCTCATCCCAGGTCTTGGAATGTTCTAGCTTTTTCATGGGAGATGCCCATCAAGTCACCTTGAATTTCATCAAGGGCAGAGAAACAATGAATGTTTAAGGAACCATGGGTACTTCTGTTAAGTTGGAGCTGAAAATTACTGTACAGGAGATGAGTCAGTAGAACTCTGGTGAGTGACAGGAGCCTAAATCAAATTGGGCTTATGAGGAACTTCATTGGTTCACACAACAGAGAAGTCCAGGCGGGATTTCGGTATCAGGTGTAGTTGGTTCTAGGTGTCTGAGTGGCTGTGTAGGAAGGGCTCTTCTTGTTTCTCCTCTTCTTTCTCTCTGTACTTCAGGGCAGTGGGTCGCCCAGGTGTGTTCTCATGATGATGGCAGAAGCCCAACCGTATTAGTCATTTCCAGGTGGCATGTGTCACTTGCTAACACACGGTGGGTCAGACAAGTCACAGCTACCTCAGAGTCTAAGTTTGGAGAAATCTCTGCCCATCATGAGACTATGACAAAGATATGAAATGAAAAATTAGGACCATTATCCAATCTCTACCAATTTTGACTCAGAATTGGGCTTGCTAAGGAAAAGTGCCAATAGAAGCTTAATTTCTTTTTAAAATTACATTTATCATCCAGGTGTGTTGGCACACACCTGTAATCTCAGTGACTCGGGAGGCTGGGGCAAGAGGATAGCAAGTTTGAGGCCAGCCTCAGCAACTCAGTGAGACCCTGTCTCAAAATAAAAAACAAAAAGGGCTGGGGATGTGACTCAGTGGTAAAGCACCCCTGGGTTCAAAAAAAAAAAAAAGATTAAATTTATTTTTAACTGATAGAAGGGAACCTAAAAATTGTACATATTAACAAGACTATGTGATGTTTTAAAGCACATATACATCACATAATGTTTCAATCAGGTTAAACATGTCTTTCTCCTCAAATATTTATCATTTCCTTATGGCAAAAACCTTCAAAATCCTTTCTCCTACCTCTTTGAAATGCACAGCATGTTAGCGTTATCTAGAATCACGCCAACCTCCTTGCTCCTGCCTAACTGCACCTTGGTACCCATTGAGCATGCTCCAGTTGGCTTAACTATTGACTCAGTTGCTCTCCAGAATGGCTGCCTCGTCCACGTTCCCACTGGCCACGGGCCAGTGTCTCCCTGGTCTGCCTCAGCCAATCCAGCAATTTTTGCCTATCAATTTCTGCTTTGTGGGTCTAATCTATCTCCCCATTGCTAGATAGCACAAATACACTTGATAGATCTGGCACCCCGCTTTGTGGTTGTCTTGGGCAGGGAGACTTTGTTTCTGTAGATCGAGCCAGCTTTCCCCAAAGCATCATCTGCTCAGAAGTCTGCTGTCTCCTTCCCTGATTTATGGTGCCTCTTTTGTTATACATCAAATCTACCTACCTACTTGATTTCATTTTTGTGGATTTTTTTTGGGTGGGGGGCGGGTACCAGAGATTGGATCCAGAGGTGCTTTACCGCTGAGACACAACCCCAGCCATTTTTTATATTTTATTTAGAGACAGGGTCTCCCTGAGTTGCTTAGGGGCTCCCTAAATTGCTGAGGCTGGCTTTGAACTCACGATCCTCCTGCCTCAGCCTCCCGAGCTGCTGGGATTATAGGTGTACGCCACCACACCTGGCTCATTCTTTATGGATTTTTATTCTTTCATTTGTAATTTAGAGCAAGCTCATTTAATTTCTCCAAAACAAAATCCAGCTGAAATTTTTCTTGAGTCTGTTCTAACGTATAGATTAATTTGAGGAAAAATAGCAGCTTCATGATGTTAAGTTGCTCTGTGAATATGGAATAGGTATCTACTTCTGTCTTCTCTTATGTCCTTTGATAAAAGTTTTAAAATTTCATCTTGAAAATCTTTTGTCTTCCTTTAGATGATTTCTAGATGTGCGCACATGTGTGTGTGTGTGTGTGTGTGTGAGTGTGGTGCTGGGGGTGAACCCAGAACTTCACGCATGCTACACAAGTGTTCGACCCCTGAACTACACCCCAGCCCCTATTGGTAACTTTTAATGTAAATTTTAGCATCCCCCCAAAAAAAATTTTTTTGAAACAATCTCAGATGTACAGAAGAGCAGCAAAAACAATCCAAAAAAATTAATCTTTTCCAGAACCCTTGTGTTTAGTTGCCAACCCCATCCCCTAAGCATAGTTCATGTTCCCTACAAACTAGGACAGTCTCTGCACGTGGAAGAGTTCCTCGGCCTGACTTTGACTTATATGGCCTTAGGAGGATCCCAGGGAGCTGTTTCACAGAACGTCGTCTGGTACTTGCTCCCGATTAGATTCAGGTTGTGCGTCTTTGGCAGGGACATCACAGAGCGAGCTACAATGTTCTCATTCTGTCCTATCAGATGACACATCATTTCAGTTTGTCTATGGCTGATGACGTCACCTTGGACAGCTTGATGAAAGTGGTATATCTGCAAGACTCATCACCGTAATGTCCCTCTTCTGCCCTTGGTAAGGAAAAGTGTTTGGGGAGCGGTTCTGTCTGTACAATGCTGTAAACAAGTCTCAGCCAACCGCAGCAGGACTCGTGGTTTTTTGTTTTATTCGCTCTGTTACTATCCTTATTAATGTGGCACTCAAATTCTTCCTTTCTGTTCACAGTGAGCCTTTTCGGGGTGCACATGTCCCTTTGACCTGTCCCTATTATTCTCTGGGTGCTTCCTTGCTTTCTCATCTGAGATGACTTACGATCATCTTCTCCTTCCTCTTCCTGGATCCTGGAATCCTCCATTTGTCCCAGGAGACCAGAAGCCTTTAATGGAGAATGGTGTTTCAAAGCCAAACTCCGAGTACAAGGCGTGCTCGTGGCTGTCAGAGCCTCGCCGAGGCTAGCCTTCTGGGTGGATGGACCTGGGACACATACAGCACTGTCCCCACGGCTCCTGGGAAGCAGCTCCCATGCCAGTGTCCCCCAAGCTACATGCCCTCCTCACCCCACTTGGTCTCTTCATAGACGCCCCCCCGTGGGCCCCACCTAATGCCTTTAGGACTGGATTTTTCAAGAAGGGAAGGTATAAGGGAGAAGGAAGGGGAGACTAGTGCCTACGAACTTTAGTATTTTATTGTCCTTCACACTTTCCAATGCGTTATTGCTGATCTGGAAAAATGCTACTAATTTTTGTAGGTACATCATTCATCTGGTAATTACTGTGTTGGTTTTTCGAGGTAGGTGGCTACATAATCTGCGAGTAATGACAGTTTTACCTTTTATCTTCCAATCCTTAGAGTTCTTTTCTTTTTCTTTGTCATGTCAGCAAGAACCTCAGGCCTAAGTTAACTAGTGGCTATAATTTCAGGCATCCTTGAATTCTTTCCAGAAGTTCATTCCTTAAGAATATATTCACCCTAAACTATAGTTTATAATTTTCATCAGATTTATGTTCTTTTGCTAAGAATTTTTTCAAGCCAAAGTTGTTGCTGAAGATATCAAAAACATTTGTGTTGCAGGGCGCGGTGGTGCATGCCTGAAATCCCAGCAGCTCAGGAGGCTGAGACAGGAGGATCTCGAGTTCAAAGCCAGCCTCAGCGACAGAGAGGCACTAAGCCTTTCAGTGAGACCCTGTCTCTAAATAAAATACAAATAGGGCTGGGGACGTGGCCCAGTGGTTATGTGCCCCCTGAGTTCATTCCCCGGTACCAAATCAACAACAAACAAAAACCCCTTTGTGTCTATGTGCCTACGATGAAATAAATAATCGTGTGATTTTTCTCCTTCAGTCTATTGATTAATGGGGAAATTTTAATGCATGTATTTTCTGATGGTTAATTCTCCTTTCTTATCTGAGATAAATCTAATTTGGTCATGCTTAAAAAAACAAACAAACAGAGGATTCCCTTAACCAATATTTTAAGATTTTTATCTTTGTGTTCATAGGTGAAATGAACCTATAATTTTCTTCTCGTTGTGTTTTCCAGTTTTGAAAGTAGGATTACGTGGCCTCATTAAATGAGTTTAACTATGCCCCCCGCCTTTTTCCCCCTGATTCCCTGCTTTAGAGTTGAGACACTGGATTTGGCTAGGATCACAAGGAGAGTTAGTGACATTTTCTGCCCTGAAAAAAAAGACTCATCTTGGAGATGTCCCTCTCGTGGGCTCCTGCGTTAGACGCAGGAATTCTGGACACAGTGTGGCTGCCAAGCAGGCCTTGGGCTTGAGTCCTCTCTGTCGCAGACTGACCTCACACATGGGCTTCCCCTCCACAACACGGAGTGCAGACCAGGCCACGCTGGGGGCTGAGACAGTCCCGAGAGTTGAGGCCCAGCTTCAGAGGAGCACCCAGAACCTGGAGGAGCAGGGAAGGACGCTCGGGGCACGCCGTCCGCATGGAAGCCTGGCCGGCCCTGAGTTCTCAGTCCTGGACGGGGCGGGCCTGTGGTCTGCACGTGGAGAGAGCAGGCTCTGGGTTGTGCGTCCTCTGAGACAGCGGGCAGGTTCCAGAAGGGGCCTGGGAGCGGGAGGAAGGGGAGGAAGAGGCCACCTTACTACCCTCCAGCAAGGCTGTCATGCCGAGCGGGTCACAGTCCCCACCTCGGGGCCTCCCTGATCCTTCAGAGGCCAGCTGAGCCTGGCTTTGGGTGTCCGCCAGTGGGCTCCTCTCCCAGCCCCAGCCCCAGCCCTGAGTCCTAGTCGGCAAAACCAGCCGGCTCCATCCCACACCCAGCCTGGGCTCTGTCCTTTCAGTCCCATGACAAGACCCCGTCCCCTCCACGGAGGCCCCCTCTCCCAGGAAAGGATCCCACACACACTTTTTTAGTTGTAGATGGACTCAGTACCTTTATTTTCTTTATTTTGGTGTGGTGCTGAGGATCCGAGCCTGGGCCTCACACGTGCTAGGCGAGCACTCCACCCCGAGCCCAGCCCCCGCCCACGCAGGGCTCTGGCTAGACTGGCCCCGGTTCTTCATCCCCCTGCCCAGAATTCCCAGGTCACCCAAGGGGCCCTGCTCTGGAGGAATGACCAGTCTTCTCGTTTGTCTCCCTCCTGGCCTTTCTAAGAGGCTGCTCTTCTCTGTCATCAGAGCTGTCCTTGTCCCTGCCCACACTGTCCATGAGCTTGACCTGGTGGCTCCCCATGCCTCCTGAGCCTGGGATTCCATACTGGCTGGGGCTCCCCTCAGCGGGATCATGGCTACCTCCCAGGAGGCTGGCACATGCCCTTCTCTGAGTGGATGTCTGCTGTCCCCTGCTGGTCAGTCCGCTATAAACCTCAACCACTTCAAGGCCCACGGTGCAGACTGGCCACCCACCCTTCCCTGCAGGATCACAAGCCACAGTGAGCACTCAACACACTTCACTAAACTAAATTTACACAGCCACTGCATGAGGTAGGCTCTTCTATTGACCCATTTTACAGATCAGAAACCAAGATACCAAGATGGCAAGTCCCTTAACTAAGGGATAGAGTCAGTTCCCAACCCAATGCAAATTAGTAATAAGAATGAGATCACCAGGTGTGGTGGTGCAGGCCTGAAATCCCAGCATCTCAAGAGGCTGAGGCAGGAGGATTGAGAGTTCAAAGCCAGCCTCAGCAAAAGTGAGGTGCTAAGCAACTCAGTGAGACCCTGTATCTAAATAAAATACAAAAGAGGGCTGGGGATGTGGCTCAGTGGTGGAGTACTCCTGAGTTCAATCCCTGGTACCGAGAGACAGAGAGAGAGAGAGAGAGAGAGAGAGAGAGAGAGAGAGAGAGAGAGAGAGAGGAGCACACCAGGGCCCACCTGTCACTCAGGAGGCCTGAAGCAGGTGGATCACTTGAGCCAGAAGTCGGACGCCGTCCTGGGCTTCATAGAGAGCTCCCAGCTCAAGAAAGAGAGCCCCTGGCACAAATCCAGCTTTCCCAGGACCCAGATCTGCACTGGGCTCTTTAAATATGTCATGTCCTTGACCTTCCTCTCACTTTCTGCAACCTGGTGTCAGCTCTCCATCATCCCACACTTCCAACGTCCTCCCCGCAATGCAGACGCCTGGCTGCTCTACTCTCCGTGGGGGTCCTCAACCACCTGCAAGGTGTGCAGAGCTTCCCGCACCTGTGTCCTGCCTCACCTTCCCCTCCTGCAACAGGCCAGGCTGCGCCCCTGTCCTTGGGGCCTTTTCCTTCCTGTTTTCAGTGAGTTTTCCCTCTCTCCCCAACGGGTCCACCCACAAGCTAAAAATCCTGCCCCAACCCCTGGATGTCTCCACACCGGTCCTCCAGGGAGAGTCCATCCGCCCTCCACCTCCTCCTCGTCTTCAGCCCAGGCTGTTCTGGGGTCTGGCCCACAGCGTCACCAAAGCGTCCTAAAGTCACACCCTGCATGTTCCCAAACCCAGCAGACCTTGTTCAATCTCAAGGCACTTGACCTCTTTCTCAGCAGCACCCGAGGCCCTGGCCACATCCTCCTCTGGAAATGCCTCCCCTGGCTTCTGTTCTCCTCCCTCTCCTGAATCGCTCCTTCTGTGGGGCGTCATTTCCTGCCCATTAAATGCTGACTCTGGGACCCTCCTGTCCTGCACACCCCCTGGATCATCCCGTCCACACCGGGCAGAGGCAGACTCCCACATGTAGTCCTGCATGGGGGGGGGGGGGGCGGGGGTGTCTCAACTGCAAGCAGCTTTGCCCCCAGGGGACATTCAGCAATGTCTGGAGGCATTTCCAGTTGTCACTGCCACCATCCAGTGGATAGGGGACAGGAAAGATGCCAAACATCCTCCAGCGCCCAGGATGACCCCCACGACAAAGAACTCCGAGTCAACAGTGCCGAGGCTGGGAGCCCCCCAACCTCTGCTCTGACCAGGGGGCCCATCAGGCTGCCCGGGCCCCTCTCCACGCAGACACCTTAAGGGCACCTCACACTCAGCTTGTCAACTTGTGGCTCTCCTGACCCTTCGACCTGTTGCACAAGCCGTAAACCCAGGACTCATCTGGGAAACCGCCTTCTCCCCCACCCCGTGGTCCAACCGCAGGACCTGCCCAGCCCACCTCCCTACACCCAGTCCAGGGCGCCGTCCTGCCTGCCCTAAGCTTTTGGCAAAGTCTGGTCCCCACTCCCTGTCTCCAGGCCCCGCCCCACACGTTCACCACACAGCAGCGGATTGGTCCAGTGGATCATGACGTCACCTCGTTGGAAACACGGCCGGCTCCCCACTGCTTCTCCCCCAAATCCTTACTGCAGCCTGCAAGGCCCACAGGTCCTGTCCCCTGTCCACCCTCCAGCGCAGGGCCTTTGAGCAGACAGCCCTCGTGCTGGACCGCTCCCCGCCTCCTCCCCAGTTAGCGCCAGTTGTAGGGTCACCACCAAGACCACCTCTTGGGGAGGCTATCCAAGACCCCAGAGTCCAGGTCAAGTGATGTGGTGTTTCCTCCTCTGACACACTTAGCACACCTCGTCACCCCCACTCCTCCTCCTGATGATCAACGTGTCTCCTCGCCTTGGTTCTGTGTCCACCAGGGCAGGACCACATCTGTGCTTGATCAGAAGCCCTGGGGGGCCAGGGACATCGAGGGGGCTCACCGCCATCGAGGAAGGACGGAGTGAATGAAATCTGGCCTTTCCATCGACCACACAGGGATCACACCACGAAACAGCATCTAACTCAGCCTCTGTTTCCTCTGTCCTGAAGAACATTCCTTCCACTCCTTCCCTATTTGAAAAAGAAACCAATGCTTGCTGTAAAAAAATCAGAAAACACAGCAAGAAGAGGAATGTGTGGTTGTGTTGCACAAACTATTTTGCAAACTGCTTATTATCCTGAATGATAAGAACAATAGACACAGAATAGATGCATGTCAGTAGCTACATTTCTGTAACCCTGTTGTTCAACATTGTGCTGAGTGCATGATATTCTGTTATATATGTAAGGAGAAAAAGCTTTTTCCTTAACCAACAGGTTCTCCGTGGGCTTCCTGCATTCAAATACTGGGAAGTTTTTGTTTGTTTATTTGTTTGACAGAGTCTCACTAAATTGTTGAGGCTGGTCTCCAATTTGTGATCCTCTTGCCTCAGCCTCCTCAGTAGACTGGATTACAGGTGTGAACCACTTTTTAAAACCAAAGTTATATCAAGTCTCAACCCAATTCAGCACACTCTGATAACTTCCTGTTGTACTTAGGATTAAAATCCAAATCTTAGGGCTGGGGTTGTGGCTCAGTGGTAGAGTGCTTGCATTGCACACGTGAGGCACTGAATTTGATCCTCAGCACCATAATAAATAAACAAAACAAAGGTATTGTGTCCATTTACAACTAAAAAAAAAATTTTAAATCCAAATCTTCAAGTGGCCCACAAAGCTCCATGTGATCTGGTCTGTCCACTTCTCCCAAGTGACCTCTCTGGGCTCTGGCAGCCCTGGCCTCCAAGGGACTCCCCATGAACTGAGCTCCTTCCTTTCACGTGTCTGAAAATTCGTGTCACCGTGCCTCACCGTCCCCCAGTTCTCAAACTGAATGTCTTAATCCAGAGGGGGTTTCTGTGACCTAACCTAGGGGGTCTTTGTCCCCAGCTGCTCTGGGTCCCCATAACTCCGACTTGCCTTTGCATTTACAGGCTTCTGTATGTGACACAGTGCCACCGCCAGTCTCACTCTCTGGAGCACTGGCCGCCTGGGAGTGGGGACATGGCAGTGTGTCTACTGTGGACTTGGGGCTAGCACCGTGCTGGCCTATGGCGGGCTCTCAGAGGTGTCAGTCTCTCATTTTAAAGGGGAGAAAACAGAGGCCCAAATATAAGGGGAGGGAGGGAGTCTAATACTCCCGTGCCTTAGCCACATAATAACTTCTGTGTTTTCCCTCTGTTAAAAAAAAAAAATGTGAAATGTAGCTCAGTGGTTCACATGCCTGGCACATGTGAAGCCCCCGGTTCCATCCTCAACACTGCAGAGAATGTAAAGGGACTTGTCTGACACCATGGCACTGCGGGGCCCTACCCAGGCCTGCAGACCAGGCTCCTCCGCCAGGCCGGGAGGCCCTGAGGGGTGCTGCTCTTACCTGTAGGTGGCTGTTGACGCCCACAGAGCTCTGAGTGAAGGGATGTTTTCTTCATGTCACAGATAAGTGTTGCAATTCAGGCCCACGGGGGGTCCCAGGACTGGCCCAAGTCACCAAGCTAGCGTAGCTACTGGATTCAAGCCGAGGCTTCTCTCTGTGTTATTTACGCCATAGCCAGCTCTGGCCCCGCTCTCAGTGGGCACCTGCTAAGTGCGGGGGGCCCAGAGAGGCAGAGCGCACCGCAGACACATCCGCCCTCTTGCGCCACATCACTGCAGGGGAACAAGCACAGGGACCATCACAATCCAGTCGTGAGCCTCGGACGCTCTTCCACGTTTTTTTGGTTTGTTTGTTTTTGCAGGGTTCTTCCCTGGCACTCCCATCTCCAGGCATCTGGAAGTTTCTGCCGCCCCAGCTGGTCACCAGGGGCCTCCCTGGTGTCTGATGCCAGCCCGCGCCCAGGGTCAGCACATTCCCAAGCGCTCCCTTCAGGTCGCCACCAGGGGGCAGCCGTGCTCCGCCTCGGGCGGCCACCCCCGGCTCCCCCGCCAGGGCGGCGGTCCTGCCAGAACCTGACCTGGGGGCAGCGAGGAAGAAAGGAGCGCAAGGAAGGGAACCAAGAAGGGACCCGCGCTCCTCGGTTGGGGTGTTTCAGGAAGTCAGGTGACAGACCAGGGACAGGCTTGTCTCCTTATCATTTGCTCATTCAACAAACTTGAAAAACAGCCTTATTGATCTGTAACTTATGCACCACAAAAGTTTCCCACTTAAAGTGCACAAGGCAGCGACAGCTAGTATATTTAGAGTCGTGAAAGCATTAGTGCAGGCCAACGTCGGAACAGCCTCTATCCCCAAAGAAACCGCAAGCCCAGGAGCCTGGCCCACGCCTGCGCGCACACACCCCTTCCCCTCCTTCCAGGCCCCTGCAGCCCTCGCCCACTTTCTGTCCCTGTGGATTTGCTGTTGTGGACGTTCCCTAGGAATGAAATCAAAGAACGTGCCGTCTTCTGTGTCTGGTTTCTTTCATTTAGTGTGTTTTCAAGATTCACCCATGGTGTGTGTAGCTTGGATCAGGACTTCGTTACTTTGTATTGCTGTATTTGTCCATCTATTAATCAACTGATGGCTTGTTTTCTTTGGGGGGGCCCTTATGACTATGCTGTTATGAACATTTGTATACTCTTTTTTACTTAATACAGATATTATTCATTTATTTTGGTACCAGGGATTGAACTCAGGGGCACTTAACCACTGCGCCACATCCCCAGCCCTTTTTTTAAAAAATATTTTATCTAGAAACAGGGTCTCACTGACTTGCTTAGAGCTTCCCTAAATTGCTGAGGCTGCCTTTGAACTTGCAGTCCTCCTGCCACAGGCTCCAGAGCTGCGGGATTATAGGCGGGCGCCACCACACTCAGCACAAAATTCAATCTTAAAGAAAGAATGAGGGGCTGGAATTGTGGCTCAGCGGCTTGCCTAGCACAGGTGGAACCTAAGTTCAATTCTCAGCACCACATAAAAATAAAGGCATTGTGTTGTGTCCATCTACAAAAAAGATTCATATTCTCTCTCTCTCTCTCTCTCTCTCACTCACTCAAAAAAAAAAGAAAGAAAGAATGAATGAATGAATAGCCGGACCAGGTGATGCACACCTGTAATCCCAGCTACTCTGGAGGCTGAGGCAGGAGATCACAAGTTCCAGGCCAGCCTCAACAACTTAGCGAGACCCAGTCTCAAAAAATAAAAAAGTTTGGGAATGTAGTTCAGCAGTAGAGCGTCCCTGGATTCAACCCCCCCATACCGCACCCACAAAAATAAGTAAAATGAAGACTGGGTATACTTTCACCCTCTCGGTGAACCAGTTGGTTCTTGGTACGCTCACAAAATCGGGCAACCTGCGCCACCACCCCAGAACACGTCACCATCCCGGGACACCCGGACAGCCCTCGATGGCCTTGCCCTCTGCCTCCCCTCCCCTGGTACCCGGCAGCTACCCCCCCTCCTCTCCTGCGCCTATTCTGGACATTTCCCATCAGTGAAATCGTACACTGTGGCCTTTCAGGTCTGGCCTCTTTGCTCGGTGTAATGTTTCTGAGGCTGCCCACGCCACAGCACGTACCCGCACGTCATTCCTTTCTGTTGCTGGGTACTGCTGCAGGACAATGACAAGCCACATCGTGTTTATGTATTTGTCAGCTGACAGGCATTTGAGTGGTTTCTACTCTTTGCTGTATAAAGAGTGCTGCTGTGAACGTTCTCGAAAACAAGTCTTTGTGCGGAGGGATGTTTTCGTTGCTCTTGGGTGTATACCTAGGAGTGCAACTGCTGGGTCACGTGGCAGCTCTTTGTTTGTTTCGTGAGGAACAGTCACACTCCCAGGGTTCGTGCCGTCTGACCAGCAAAGTATCAAAGCTCTGATGTCACTGCATCCTTACCTTTTGGATCGCAGCCATGCTAGGAGGTGGGACGTGGCCTTTCACTGTTCACTCAGTCAACATTTACTGAGCAACTGCTATGTGCCAGGTTCTATTCTAGGTGATGGAGATTTAGCAGTAAACAGGACAACGGTGGCCCCTGCCTTGGTGGAGACCCAAGATGATGTAGATTTAGACATTAGAGGAGCAATGAACTTGTCACAAGGTAACTCCAGGAAGCAGCCAATGCTGTGAAGGCCTGAACACTGTTCTCACGGAGGGTGGGCTGCATCATCCCGGGGTCAGGGGCGAAGGCCCCCTGGGGAAGCAGCATTCGTGATGAGTCTTGGGTAAGGAGAAGCCACCTTGCTCAGCCCTGGAGGAAGAATCCAGGCACAAGAGCAGGGGAGCAGAGGCCCTGAGACCCGAGGGGTTTGGGGTTTCCTAGGAACACCAAAGAGAACTGGAACTTAGGGAGGAGGAGCGGGAGGAGAGGTGGGGGCAGAGCTGGGTGGAGGGAGAATTCATATTTAATTCTAAACTGGGCATGAAGCCACTAAAATTCTGAAAGCAGGGTATTTGCCACTTTTAAAATCTCCCTAGAGCCAGGCGTGGCGGCACACACCTGTAATCCCAACCACGTGGGAGGCTGAGGCAGGAGGATTGCAAGTCGGAGGCCAGCCTGGCAATTTAATGAGACCCTGTCTCAAAATAAAACATAAAAAAGGCGGGGGTTGTGGCTCAGCGGTAGAGCACTTGCCTAGCATGTATGAGACCCTGGGTTCGATCCTCAGCACCACATATAAATAAATAAAAGAAAAGTCCATTGACAACTAAAAAAAAATTTTAAAAAGAAAAATGTCCCTGGAAGAGACAGCGTGGACAAAAAAAAAAAAAAAAAAAAAAATCTTCCTAGAGCAAGTGAGGCAATTTAGTTATTTGGGAGGCAGAAAGTTTGGTGGAGACCAGGAGTTTCAGTCAGCCTGGGCCACATAGCAAGACTCTACCTAAGAAGGAAAAAAAAAAAAAAAAACCAACCAACCAACCAACAAACAAAAGCCCTCCTTACACACCTGTTGGAATGGCCAAACTTCAGAACAACATCAAATGCTGATGAGGATTTGGGGCAGCAGGATGCCAAGTCCTACAGCTGCCTCGTTTTGGCTTTTGTTTTCCTGGGGGGACTGAACCCAGGGGCCCTCTACACTGACCTACACCACCAGCCCTTTTTATTTTTTATTTTGAGATGAGATCTCTATAAGTTGTTGAGGCTGGCCTCCAACTTGCCATCCTCCTGCCTCAACCTCCCAGGTTACAGGGATGACAGGCACATACCACCATGCACTCCTGGTACAGCCACTTTGGAAATCAGTTGGGCTGCCTTTCACAATACTGAACGTCTCTTACTATATAACCCAACAATCATGCTTGTTGGTATTTATCCAAGGAGTTGAAAGCTCACGGGGATACAAGACCTGCACACATATGTGATAGCAGCTTTGTCTATGATTATAAAAAGCAGGAAGCCACCAAGACGCCCTTCAGCAGGAGGGACGAGTGAACAAACTGTGGGTCATCCAGACAACAGAATCTTTTTCAGTGTGAAAAAGAAAAAACAAACCATAAGAAGCTTGGGGAAATGTCCAACACACCTAGTTCTCTTAGCAACCTAAGTGAACAGAGGAATCCCAGAGGCTTCACTCTGTAGGATCCTAACGGCATGTCACTCTGGAGAAGGACAAGCTACGGGGACTTTGATCTTTTTACTGATCAAAGTTGCCCGGCTTTGGGAGAGGAAGGGAGGGGTGGTGGAGTACAGGGTGTGTCCAGGGCCTGAGCCTACCCTGTAGGACCCTTTAAAGGTGCACAGCTCACAGCCTCTCCTATGCCCAGCACCAAGCACAGATCCCGGGTAAACTGTGGACTCTGGCTGGTGCTCATGTATCGGACTAGAGTCATCAATGGCAGCGAATGGGCCACTCTGCAGGGGGATGTCAATGGTGGGGAGTTTGTGCGGCGGCAGGGCAGCAGGGATATGGGAAGCCTCTGCTTTCTTGCCTCAGTTTTGCTGTGAGCTTAAAACTACCCTAAAAATATCAAGTGTTCCTTTAACACCCCCCCCCCACTGCTACAAGGGTAGGAGGCTGGTGAGGAGGCCACTGACCTGGTCCAGGGAGGAGCCTGGCCAGGTGGACTTGAGAGGTAGGACAGGAAGCCTGTGTGGGTGTGAGGGATGAGGGAAGGAGCCGTCTTCCTCCTTCAAGTCCTAGAATTTGAAAATATGCATTGAGACCTCCATGTGATGAGTCCACTCAATGCATCCACGGGGACCAAGAAAGATGCATTTCTACCTTCAGCCTGGAGACCCAGACAGGGCGAGGGCTCCACCCCTGAGCGACACCCCAGCCCTCTCCCTGTTTCAAGTCCAGGACAGTTTTAAGGACCTTCAAGGACCTTTATACCTTTGGATACTTTGTTTCTCCTCTTATCCGTCATATTAAAACACAGTCACACCCCACACCAAACATAAATTTTTCTTTTTGCTACAAAAGTAATCAAACCAGGTGTGGTGGTCCAAGCCTGGAATCCCAGCAGCTCCTGAGGCTGAGGCAGGAGGATCACAAGTTTGAGGCCAGCCTCTGCAACTTGGTGAGGCTCTAAGCAACTTAGCAAGACCCTCTCTCGAAGTAAAAAAGAAAAAGACGGGGCTGGGGTTGTGGCTTAGTGGCAGAGCACTCGCCTAGCACATGTGAGGTACTGGGTTTGATCCTCTGCACCCCATTAAAAAAATAAAATGAAGGTATTGTGTCCATCTACAACTAAAAAAAATATTTTAAATAAACAAATAAAAAGGGCTGGGGAGGTGGCACAGTGGTAAAGTGCCCCTGGGTTCAATCCATAGTACATGCAAAAAAAAGGAATTTATAATTTTGCAATTGTAACTATTTCAGTTAACAGGGTGCTGTGCATCACTCTGGTGGTGGTTGTTACTTTGAAGTCATTAAAATTCTTTGTTCAGGTCTAAAACATCTCCCAGGCCTTGGACTCCTCCCAGGCCGGGGCTGAGCTCCTGGTACTGGAGAATAACCCGGCTGGGCTGGGGCCCCTTTCCACCTCCTCATGGGTCCTAGGCAGTTCAGGTCGGGCAGCCGGCACTGAGCTGACCTCGGGTGCAGACCCACAAGCGCTGAGGGTGGGCATGTCCGAGTCCCAAGGCTGCGGGGGCGCTCAGGAGTCAGGGCATGGTCTTACTCCTTGTTTTCAGATATCGCTCAGGTGAAAACGCTAGATTATGAAGATCCTGTGGAGCCAGATTCCTGGGAACATGCCCGAGGCTCCCCCGAGGCCCCCCGCCCTCCCCCCAGGTTGAGGCCTCGTGGGCTCCAAGGTCAAGTCACAGCCCCTCGCCCAGCTCTCAGGTCCACGCCTTACTCCACTGGCCCCCTTTCCTGTGGCTGTTCTTCCCACCACGCCCCTCTCTGCAACCCAATATCCTGGCAGCTTCCCACTGCCAGGCCTCTGCCCCTGCTGTGGGCTGTGCCCGGAATGCCCTCCCTAATGTTTGTTGGATGTTTTTAGGTGTTAAGACATTGCACAGGTTACACATGTTCACTACCGGAAAACCAGAAAATATCAACATGTAAAAATAGGAAAATTAAGCCAGGCGGGTAGCGCATGCCTGTAATCCCAGTAGTTCAGGAGGCTGAGGCAGGAGGATCACAAGTTTGAGGTTAGCCTCAGCAACATAGCAACCCTGTCTCAAAATAAAAAATAAAAAAAAAGAGCTGGGGATGTGGCTCCGTGGTAAAGCACCCCTGGATTCAATCCCAGTACCCAAAAAAGGAAAATTAAAATAATCAGTAATGTCATCATTCAGGAATAACCAAGATGAATGATTATTTTCTGGATACTTTTTAATACTTCCCCCCCCATGCATACATTTATATTAACAAAATATAATGAATGCTGGTTTTCAAGTGAAGTATTATAAGCAAAACAAAAAAAAAATGTAGAGACTAGTTTAATTCAAAATCGAGTCATGAGAAGTCCCCACAATTTTACTGTTTTTTGTTTTGTTTTGTTTTGTTTTTTAATGAAAGCAATCCTCCTGCCTCAGCCTCCCAAGTCTCTGGGATGCCACGCCTGTGCCACTGGGTCTGAGGGGATCTGTGTTTTCAAGACCAACTGCCCTGAGAACTCTTGAGCCAGCTGCTGCTTCTACCTGCAGGACAGGAGGGCCTGGTGTCCCTAGAGCTGGCCCATTTACCTCTTCATGAGCACCTGCCCCTGGACTCTGACCTGTGCTTACACACTGGCCTCTCCTGCCCTCTCTGGCTCACAGACTCCGCCAGCCCTTGCCAACTCCTTTATGATGTTGGTCACTTTCTTGTTTCCTTCCCAGTCATTCTTTGATTTCTCTCTCCCTCCAGAAGTGAATGTTTTCTTTTCAGGGACTCTTTTCTTCATGAGCATCATTTCATAATTCACACACCCCCAACCAGCAGTTACAGCGTGTACAGCAAACTACACATACAGATTTTTCAGAATATATGGGGCACTGAAAAAACATTTGGGGGGGTGTACTGGGGACTGAATCAGGGGCGCTCAACCTCTGAGCTACATCCCCAGCCCTTTTTGTTTTTTAAATTTTGAGACAGGGTCTTGCTAAGTTGCTTAGGGCCTCCATAAGTTGCAGAGGCTGACCTTGAACTTGTGATGCTCCTGCCTCAGCCTCCCGAGTTGCTGGGATTCCAGGCGAGCGCCACCATCCCCAGCACGAGGGGATTTTTGAGGGCTGCAACTATTCTAAAGCCAGATTGGAGGGATGGTTGAGAACTTTGTGTATTTACTAAAAATGAGTGAATTAGACTCTAAGGTGAATGTTGCGGCATGTCTGTCACACCTCAGTAGAGAGACACTTGTGCTTGCCATGCCCAAGGCCCTGGGTGCAATCCCAAGCACTGCAAAATAAATAAATAATTAAATAAGGGTCATTGTCAGCAAGTCAGGGTAGAATAATGAAATCCGCTAAATACGACAAAGGACGTGGGGTTGATGCAGTGACAGAGAAGAAAGGGGGACCTTTGCAGAGAGCCAAGGAAGGACTCTCAGGAGCTGTGACATTGAACTGAGACTTCAAAGGAGGGAGACAAGGGAGGGAGTTCGGGTGAGGGGTCAAGACCTGGCAGGAGGAGAAAGGCCAGTGTTCTAGAAGCTTCTGAGCCAACATTTACACACATTTTATAAATTCTCACAGAGGTTTTGAATTGGGTGAGGCAGTACACCTGTCATCCCAACCACTTGGGAGGCTGAGGCAGGAAGATCGCATGTTGAAGGCCAATGTGGGTAACTTAGCAAGACCCTCAGCAGTTTAGCAATATCCTGTCTCAAAATAAGAAATCAAAAGGCCTGGAGATGCACACCAGTGGAAAAGCACCCCCGGGTTCCATTCTCGGTGCCAAAAAATTAAAAATAAAGAGGTGCCTGAACCTGCCAGCACATACTCCACGGCGAGCGTTTGACGCAAGGTCTGCGGGTGCCTTGGGTGGCACCGGCCTCCCTGCCAGAGTGTTCTTGCAGCCAGTGCCAACACCACACATGCTGGGTGGCATGTCCGCACGGGCCTGCCACAGCCAGGGCTTGGGCCACGGTGGGTATGAGAGGTGCCTGGGCACGTGGTGGGTGAGGAGTAGCCGAGGCATGTGTGATGTGACTTCATGCCACCAGGAAGGCTGTGACCCAAACAGTGTGAGTCACAGGCCTGGAGGCTGTGAGATCCCCGGCGGCCCCACCCTGGCTACAGCGGGCCTGCCCCTTCACGCCCGAGCCTCCTCGGTGGGCCTCCAGCTCCAGGGTGAGACCTGGAGCCTCCCCTGCGCTTCCTGACAGCAGGACCTCCCCTGCACCCAGCCTGGCTCTCCTGTCTGCTGAACCAGGGCATCGATGACTGCAGGGAGCAGATCCGGGGTTGGGATCCACATCCCTTGGCCTCTCATCCCTGCTCTTTCCCACCTGCCAGGCCAAGGGGGCTTCTTGCACACACACCCCCAGGCTCAGTGTTCTGAGGAGGCGAACACTAGGACCCACCTTCCTAGACTTGGCTTCCAGTGACCCGAGCTGGGGTCGGATGTGGGCTAGCCAGATGAGGCACACGCTGCTAGTCCAGCCACTCACTGAATAAAGAGGAGACTGAGACCCAGAGACTCTGTGTGACTTTCTCTCTGCCCAAGGCCACCCACTTATATGGAGCTGCAGTTGGAGTCTTTAAACCCTCCCCTCCACATCAAAGAGCTGTAGGGATGACAGAGGAAGCCGCAGTAAGGGGCAGGAGCCTTAAAGGCAGAGGTGAGTTCAAATTCTGCATTTTGCCAGCTGCAGTGGAGCACGCCCGTAATCCCAGAGCCTCGGGAGGCTGAGGCAGGAGGATCATGAGGTCAAAGCCAGCCTCAGCAAAAATGAGGCGCTAAGCTACTCAGTGAGACCCTGTCTCCAAATAAAATCCAAAATAGGGCTGGGGATGCGGCTGAGTGGTCAAGTGCCCCTGAGTTCAATCCCTGGTACAAAAAAAAAAAAAAAAAAAAAAAAAAAAATCTGCATTGCTACTTATGGATTGGGTGACCTGGGCAAGTCTCTTCACTGCTCTGACCCTCATTATCTTCATCTGGTAAACTAGTGGTCATGCGAGGGCTAAATGAGATAGTACTTGCAAAGAGGAGTCGGACGGACATATACAGAGCATCGAACCTGTGCTAGTCTCTGTTTCTGGGGCTGCAGAATTGGGGTCAGGTAGTGAGACCAAGAGAGTAGAGGTAGGTGACAAGCAGAGGGAAGGGGAGGGAACAATTTGAGCAAAAACTCTGAGGTGAGAGAGAGAGAAGCTTGAGGAACATCTGACTAATCTCCCTTCTGAAACTTGAGCAGCAGACTTGAGATGTGGCAGGGGTATGGAGAACAGGAGTGGCTGGATCAAGGGCTTCTTTCCTAGCACTTCCGATTTGGAGTCGACGTATATCAAGTAACTGTTTTTTGCTAAGTCTTGTGCATCTGTAAACCCACCTCTTCAAAACAACTCTTCACGTAGGTGATATCTTTTCCAGCTTAGAGATGAAGCTCGGAAAAGCAGACCCTCATCCAGGCTGGCCCCCAGTCCTGGTCGGATGGGTCATTTTGTGGGTCTGACCTGTCCCTGGTCCTGGTCAAAGCGCTGGATTTTCATCGTAGGCTCTGGCTGCCTGGGCTGCCCTGGGGAGTTCCCATAGCCCGAGTTAGCTGCATTTGCATCCGGGCACCTCAAGGCCTTTCCCTCTGCCTCTCCTGCACCCCGGCTGGAAGGCCGTGGCTGCATCAGCTGGAGATCCCCAGGAGCAGCAACAGAACCTGGCCTGGGACAGCCACGCCCAGCCTTGCGCTAAGGCCAGCTCCCCAGGAACCCTCCCAAGAGCTGGAGGATTCAGACCCCAGGATAGACCCCAGGATTTTCCCTGAAGGCAAGGCCTGGCCTCTGCTGCACACCACCCAGCTCACCTGCTGCCTCACTGCCTGGGGGACCGCAGCCCCGGGAAGCTTCACTGCCTGGGGCACTCCTCCCCTCCCTCCGGACCTGGGCAACCCCCAGGTTACACTCAACCTTTTCCTCCTCAGCTCCTCGCACCGCCCCCACAGTTATCCCCAGCACCAAGCACCTCCTCCCCCTGCCATGGGTCACCTCTGCTAAGTGGCTCTTACCCTCCTCTTCCTCGGGCCGCCCCGCCTCGCCCAGTCCTGTGCTGCTCCCATTCCTTCACCATCTGCTCCTCCTCACTGTCAGATTCACACTATGAAATGTTTGTTTGTTATAACATCTCTTCCACTTACAAAAACGCAATGGGTGTCTACTCAGTGTTAAAGCAAACATTTCAAAACGTTTAATCTAAAAGGAAAGATTGAAAGAAATCTCTCTAGCACCTGGACTGAATTGGTTGCTGAGACTAAAGGGAATATTTCTCTTAAGAGCTTCCTAGCAGCCAAGGCAAAGAGGGAAATATAGGGGTTTATAGTAGCCTGGTCCTGGGATGAGTTGGTTCCTCCCTCAGCTGGGAGGGGCTGGATGCCATAGAACCGCTCCTGCAGCTAAGACACGAGGAAATGGCTTTCCACTCCCCCGGCACCTGGCAGTCTCCCTGTGCCCCTGCCAGCTAAGGCTTGGACATTTCTTCTGCTTAGCTGCTCCGCCTGGCCTACTTCCTCCTCTGTCTCCCAGGCTCTGGTCTGCCTGAAAGTGTGCAGTCAGAGGAGTTTCCTCTGGGGAAGCTGCAGAGGAGATTCATAAATCAAAAGAGGAACTAGAACAGAAAAATGTCCACAGGTCCCGGTCCAGCCTCTCTGGCCTGTTGCCTCGGTAACTGAACCTGCTCCCCACCACGGCGACCACGGAGACTCAGCTCCCACTCGGTTCTTCAGAAAAACCACCCTGAGTTCGAATCCCACAACCTATAAGCTGCCCTTGTGCACTGCTGACCTCGGCCCCGAGACTTTGCTTCAACTTCTCACCGTAGACAGTGGTGGAAATGCCCGCCTGGAGGACTCAGCGGTGGGTTCCAGGCAGTGCCGCCTCGCTTTCTTTTATATACATCCCCACCCAACCACAGAATGGATTTGAATCACCTTACAAAAAAACAGCATTTTAAAACAGACATTTCCCGGAAAGATAAAATCATAGACAGGTTGGTTCGTCCCAGTTCCCCACTGGCCAGCTGTGTGACTTTGAACAAATTGCTTTACATCTCTGAACCTCAGTTTCCTCCTCCATGAAATGGGATAATAGTGATACCCCCACCTTTGGGCTATTGAAGAAGTCAATAAATTAGTTCACAAGAGCTCTTAGCACAGCGTCTGGCATATAGTGTGAAGGCAATGTATTTTAGCACTTATTTTTATGATGTAATCTCAGTTTTGTTTATTAAAAAAAAGTAATCTGGATAAGGCAGAGACGCGGTGAGCCCAGTCCCAGCCCCTGCCCTAAACACTAGCTCCTGGGGGGGGGGGGGCGCGTCATTGAAAAATAATTTAAATATTTGCCCAATTCTTTTGAGAATGTTAAAGCGGATTTCATCCAGAATCTCAATAAAAGTTTCCCCAATTCCCTTCCTGCTGGCTTCTCCCTCTTTCCCTTCTTCACCCTTTTGTCCCCCTGGCCGGCAGCTGAGCAGCCCCCAAGGCCGTGTCCCGATTCCCTCTGAGCCCCCCACTCTGCCCCACCCCCTCTCCTGCAGCCCCCCCCCTCGCCCTCCCCCCCAGCAGACCCACAGGATGGGGCTGGGCTGGGGCTGCTGGACCCCTGGGTTTCCTTCCTGGGGGGAGGCAGGGAGGGAGGGAAGCTGGCCTCGGGTTATTGATGGTTTTCCTCTCCAAACGGACAGACGTCTGTCAGCGCAGCCAAGTGCACAGTGGCAGGGAGAGGTGGTGGAGGTTGATGCCGAGGAGCGGGGCGGCGGGGGCTCCTCTCCTCCCCTGTTCATTTCCGCCTTCTTGACACAGTAGGTGTTATATTTGAAACCAGGAAAAAACGGAGCTCTCTCTCCCTTTTCGGTGCAGGGGATGGAACCAGGGCCTCTCCACCCCTCTCACAGCAGGGCAAGGGCTCCAGCCCCAGCTGCACCCCCAACCCCTCATTTTTTTTCAAAAGTAAAGAAACCAGGGCAGAGGGAGGAACGGCATAAACAGTAAGCCAAGTGCAGGGTGCAGTGGATACCCTGAACCTAGCCCGTTGTGTGTGTATTAAGTCTTGAGAAGCCCCCAGGATGGGCTCAGGGTAGACTTGATGAATAACAGCTGTCCTTGGGCTTCAGGAATCTCATTCCTCCCTGAATCTCAACTGGCTGTGGAATCAGAGAAGTTGGTGACCCAAGAAGCTAGAGGGGTGACCCAGTCGGGACATCCAGGCCCCCAGGCTCACACCAGGTCCCGGGGTGAGGGAAGGGGAGAGCGTGGCTACCTCTGGGCGGGGTTGGGTGAGTTGAGGAAATGGCCCCATCAGGTCTGGGAGGCCCCTCCTGACTGCCCTGAGCAGGGGCCAGTCGGTCTGAAGCCGGTGCCCTCCCCTGCCAGCCTCTTCGAGGGCTCCTCCTCATGTCTCCCTGACTATGTCCTCTCAGCCAGGCTAGTGTCAGTCCCTGGACAGTCCAGTGATTTCGCCAGGAGCCCTTGACTGTAGTTTCATTTAAGTTATGAAAACAAAACAAAATTAAAATCTCTTCTGCGTCTCACTCTGTCTGCACGCCTTGGGCTGCCCAGGTTGGCCGGGAGCTGACTGACTTGGCACACATGTGGCATCAGTTAAAAAAAAAATCAGCCAACCAAAAGGGAGGCCTTGAGGACCCACTGTGCGCTAGACAGTGCCAAGCACCTATTCCGTACAGGGTAACAGGCCGAGCAGAGTTAGAATAACACAATATCAGCTGTCACCACGTACTGACCAGTAAGCCTCTTTGCAAATTCTGGGCTATTCGTTTTGGATCCTGGTGAGTCTTAAGGCTGGGAAAGCTAGAAACTGGACCCCAACCAGACCACGGGCTAGGTCACCTCAGAGGGTCCCACTCTGAGTGGTCTGACCAATCAGAACCCTTGGTCCTGGTGATTGGCCAAAGAATTGACACATGTCTCAATGAGAGCCAACGAGTCTTGGTTTGGGGAATGTTGTTGGAACTATTGGGAAAAATGAATCCCTGTTTCTGTTGGAAGTGCTGAGACAGTAGGATGTGAGCCTGGTACTGCTGGCAGCCACCTTGTCATCGTGAGGCGAGAACTGCCAAAAACAGGCCAGGAGAAAAGGAAGCTGTTCTGAGAGATGGAGCGAAGGGCATTGAATCCTAATGGCGTCGTCTGAGCTCCTCAAGGAGCCATGCCTAAAGCTAGCTTTCCCCTGTACTTTGTAGTTATATAGGCAAAAGAGTTCTTTGTTTTTGGTTGGCCAGATTAAATTGGCTTCTCTGCCAATTTGAGCCCTGATGCTCTCTGACTGAGCAATCGCTGTGACCAGAGGCTTGAGTAGCGCTCCATCTCTAGGAGTCTAACCAGGGAAACATGTTCTCCCAACCACAATCACCATGTGTCGGTCAGAGAGGGCATGAATGTTGAGCAGAAGCAGGAGGCCAGCAGATGAGAATCCCTTCAGAATAGCTGTGCCTCCTGGAGCAAATCACTTTCCCTCTCTGAATACTGATTTTCCCACCCGCAGTGTGGATGTGGGTGGCCCTGGGATATTATGCGAATCATAACATCTGTAATATAGAATTGTCGGAATCACTAAGAAAATGCCGCAAAGCACCTACCAAATGAAAAATGTCTGGCACACAATAAATGCTCAACGCTTACTACAGCTGGTGTTCCTGGAGAGCTTTGGGGGAGATGACTTCTGAGGACCCCAAGGAGACAGAGGTAAGCGTCAGAGTTGGCAGCAAACTTCAAGTGCTTCCCCTTGAGCCGCGTAAGACCAGGGGCTGCGACTCCCAGGGCAGCCTGGGGGATGGAAGAGACTTGGCATGGTGTTGGGAGGCCTTGGTTCTGCTGCCAGCCCAGTGAGTGGCTTGGGTGGCCCTCTGCTCTTCACCTTGCTCCCTACCTGTGGCACTCCACACACCTCCTGACCGTCCTCCCTGTGTCCTTCCCTCTACAGTGAAGAATTCTAGTGCTGCCAAACAGAGGGGGCAGTGCTGCAGAGAGTTATTTGCTCAGAGCCCCTCCCCGCCTCCGGGTCCTCGTACCAGCTGCCCAGGACTCTGCGCCTAGCTCTTCTCTCCCTGATATTCCCAGGGTCACTCTGGGCTAGTTCCTGGACAAGGGTCCAGCCAACTGCTTCTACTATTCCCTCCCAGTGGTAGGTTCTCTTTTCTCCTCAGTCCACTGTCATCCCCAGCCAGTTCAACCCTTCGTCCCCCGTGGGGAGTAGGCAAGACTTCCCAGGTCTTTCCTTCGGAGCTCACAAACTCTTAGTCATGCTTCAAAACCCAAGTCCCAATTCCTCCAGGCTGCCTTTGCTTTCCTTAACAGGTACTCATCATGCCAGCTCCACATTAGTTTCTTAACACAAATATAGAGGATGGTGAAACAGATACAATAAATGCTCAACGCTTTCACGGCACACACAGTGTTTTTCTCCCCCTGTCTCAAAAATTGGGCCACACACAAAGTTGTAGCAAATCCTAACCACGCCCCTCTCCTGTGTGCACATACACACATGCACAAGAGACACCAAAAAACCCACAGGGATTTGCTCTCTTCTTGATTATAAAAGAGACACAAAGTCTCTTTCCACCACACCCACGTGCATACACAACATAATGCAAATGTACAAATTACACATCATAAAAATATACAGAGACGCTTGTTTTCTGTTTTATTTTTCCTGCTTCACCCGCACCTCCACAATATACATGTAGAGATAGTTTCTCTGCTGAATCCACCAATGCACACGCCTGGAGAGCCAGCGCTCCTCTCTGCTTCCCTCCCACACCCACTCGTCCCTCTCTCAAGCTCACTCACACACACACACACACACACACACACTCGTGCAGTAACAATCCCCAAATATAGCCGTCTGTCCTTCCTTCACACATAAACACACTGGCATGCGGAATCCATCCCTTCCCCCTTTTCTGTCTCTTCTCCTTCTCTCTCTCTCTCTCTCTCTCTCACACACACACACACACACACACACACACACACACACATACACAGCTGCAGAGCCCCGGGTCATACTCCAGAGCAGGCGCCAGGCAGGAGACAAAGGTCGCCAAGACTCCGCGCCCTGCACCGGACACCACACAGCCTCTCCCCGACTCCTCCTGCCCTCAAAGCCAGTCTCGGCGGGTCTGGACTCCGCACCCCGAAGCCCGAGGCTGGAGCCCGCGCCGGCCCTCCGAGGTCCCCAGGCAGCCTGGGCCTCGAGCTCCCGGCGCGCCAAGGGTTAAGGGGCTCGCGGGGGGCGGGAGGGGGAGTCCGGCCTCCGAGTGTGATTGGCTGCGCCGCCCGGGTCCGGGCTCCCGCGCCCGGCCATTGGCCCGCGGCGGGCCCCGCCTTCCCGGGAGTGGGCGCCGGAGCCGCGCGCTCGCCCGCGGGGAGCCAGGCGCGCCGCCGGGGCCAGCCAGCCGCGCCGTCCGAGCTGCGCAGCGCGCCGGGAGCCAGAGCCGGAGCCGGAGCCGGAGCCGGAGCCGGAGCCGCCAGCCGGGAGCCGCGAGCCGGGAGCCCGAGCCGGGCCGGAGCCGAGCACGCGCGCTATGGTGAGTGCGGTTCCAGCCTGCGCACTGTTCCGGTCCAGCCTCGACGGTCTCCGCTGACCGCCGCGGATGGCACCCGGGCCCGCCCGACTCGCGGGGGCTGGGCGCCCGCTGCAGTGCAGCTCCCGCTCGGCCCTCGGGAGCGTGGAGCCGAGGGGCGCCCGGGCAGGGCTCGGCTCGCCCCGCGCCCCACGCCCCGCGCTGGCTTCATGGCCTGAGGCCGGTCGCGCGGAGCTTGGTTCTGGGCAGCTGGCCCGGGCTGGGTGGGGAGGACTCGCGGTGGCCGGTTCGGCTTGGGGACCGTTGGTGCGGTCTGATTTGGGGCATCCGGAAGTCCTTTCACCCTGCTTGGCGTGCAGACCCTTGGAAGCGGGCTGGGTCGGGTTTGAGGGTGGTGGTGATTCCGAGGCGTCCGAATCCAACTGGACCTGAGTGTCCGGAAAGCTGGGGGCGTTCTGGGGCTCCATTGGGAAGTGGTGTGTGGCGGCACCGAGAGCATTCTCAGGGCTAGACTGGGACACTCCGGGACTGCTGATCCCGCTGTGGCATAAGGGTTGGTGATTGTGGCCAGGCCAGGTTGGAGGCTGTCAGAGACCAGGGGCACTTGGAGGCTCTATGTCCAGAGGTCTGGTCTCCCCAGCGTTTCCCAGCAAGAGTCTTCAGAGGAGGGGCCAGGTGCTGGCAGGGATGGGCAGAGGCACCAGAGAAAAGGGGGACCAAGGGGAGGAAGTTTCATGGGGGTCTCTGAAGCCCTCAGGGAAATCCTTTTGGTCCAGGCTGATCCAACATGGTCCTTGTCGGGAGGGAGTTGGCTCCCGCCCAGAGCCAAGGCCTCTGGTCACCTCTCCAGGGCCTGGAGATTTCCTCTCCATCACCACGAAGAGGCCACCTGCTTCTCTTTGGCCCTTTTCCAATGGACAAGTCCCTCTGATTCTGTCGCCTACCAGTCAGGTTCTGTGCCCTCTGCAGTAGGCACAAGGCATCAGGTCAGGCCCCAGGAGAGCACGTGCCAGTGATGGTGGATGACAGTCCCAGGGATGCAGCTCGTCTATTTCTCTTGTGATGCTGCTGCCAAGACTGAGGGGCACACTGGGAACAGCTGAAGAGCCCCCAGTGACTACCCAGGACCACTCCCTGCTCTGCTCAGCTCCAAGAGACTCCTTACAAACTCCCTTTCTCTGTCAGTCACTTCTAGAATTTTCTTCCTTATGCACCAACTAGAATCTTCCTCCTGTGTACCATCACCTACCTCTTTAGAGAACTGTGGCTTTATTCTACCTGCCAAAGCACCCAGACACGGTCTTGGACTCCACCTACCTCTGATTTAAGAATCCCACAGGAATGCTCTGCTTGGTCATTTTCACTGTTAGGGTGCGTTACCTGTGGACCAGCACTTGATTCAAAGTCTTAAAATATGAGTCATAAAAGAGGGTAAGTCTGTGAGATCATGTCACCCATTGTGCCTTCAAGCCCACTCTGACCTAAATTACATGGAAGGAAGTCTTTTTTCCTCCTTGAAAACCATCATAAAGAGGAAGAGGGAGAGGTCCCCACCTTGCCTTGGTGACACTTTCCAGAACCTCACATCTGAGAAGCCTCCCAGCCCATCAGGAAGATTCCAGATTCTGGCATCAAACAGGTCTAGGTTCGAGTTCCAGCTCCTCCACTTCCCCACAGGGACTTTGGTCAAGTTGCACCATTTTTCCCGGGTTACAACTTGGCTCATCAATGACAGGAGATGATAAGTCTTATCTTCTAGGGATGACTTGAAGATTGGTTGAGATAACCCAAGTGAGAATGTTTTGCTTGGATATAGCTTAGTTTCCTTACTTTTACAACCTTGAGCTCAGGTTGGGAAGTTCTACCTAATGTCTGACCTGTTTGATAGTCTGGAAGAAGGATCAATGTTTATCATGATGTGAGGAGAAGAGGACAGTGATATGTAGATAATGTTTTGTGTGTCGTTCAAACAGAGATTTATTGAACACTTATTATGTACCAAACTCTTGTGCAGGGGAAGAAAAAACTGAAATACCCTGTTAAGAGAGCGACCACCAGTCCTTCAATGTCTACCTGGTCCTCAGGCTATGTGGCATGTCCTTAGGAAAGGTGGCAATATCACCCCAGGAGAGAGGGCTGACTTCTGGCTGGAGAGATGAGAGAAGGCATCACTGAGCAGGTGGCATGTGAATTGGAAAATTCATCCCAGTTCGGGGACCTGGGTGACATAGGAGCTGAGTGACATGGAACTCTGAAAGCCCAGGATGGAGCTGGCCTGGCAAGTGTGTGAGGGAGCCGGGAGGAGTGGGGGGAGCAGGTAGAGGGGCGCAGGGGCAGAGAACAGGGTGCAGCAGGCTGAGTGGAGGCCCCAGGGTGGACCCTTGACTCACCACCTGTGACAGGCTTCCTTGGCCCCTGTCATTTAGCTTTCCCCCAAACAGGGGTCCCTGGGCCGTCATTCCTGAGGTGGGGGCGATTCAGGACTGCCACAGCGTTTGCCCCTGGATCTCCTGCTCTGTGGGTTTCCACCAAGTCTAGTGTCCTTCCCCTCCAGTGTGACCAAGGTTCCCCTGACCCCTGGGTCCTGATGGGGCTCCTTGGCAGATGGGTGGGCTGCTTCCTGCTGTGCTGCCCGACTCCCCAAGCTCTGCTCCCCACCAGGTCTCTCCCCCGTGGCAGGGAGTCAGCACTGATCTTAAAACTCAGTGGAGGGGCTGGGCTGGGGCTCCCTGGGGGAGCGCTCCCCGGGTTCCAGCCTCAGTACCACCTAAAAATAAATAAAATAAAGGCATAAAAAATATAATAACATTATTAAAAAGAAAAAAAAACCCTCAATGGACCCACCCCACCTCCGTGCAGGCTGGGGGATGAGGTGGCTTTTTGTACCCCCTGCCTCTGGCTGTCCTCAGACCACCCAACATCAGGCACAGAGAGGTGTAGGAGGCTGCCGGGGCACAGTGCCAGGACAGGCACCCATCGCCTGGATGTTTGAAACGTGAGCCAGGTGAGCCAGACAGGCAGGCTCCGGGGAAGGAGACCAGCCCAGCTTCCCCTCTGCCCGCACGGTGCCTTCCCCTTCCAAGCCGGTGCCTCAGAGCTACGGATCATCTTTACTCCCAGTGGTGGAATTGAGGACAGGTCCGGGGCCCAAGTTTGAATCCTGTTGAACTACCAACTTGCTGTGTGACCTTGGGTCAGCCACCCTCCCTGTCTGTGCACCTTGCCTACCAAGGGGGGCAGATTGCTCCACTTCTTGGGGTACCATTGTGAAGACACAATGGGTGCGGACCCTATTAAAAACACGAGGGGCAAGGTCATTGTTTGAAGGTAGGAGGACGGCCGCACGCCCGGCCACAGTCGAGCCTCAGCCACTTGGGCGGCCAGCGCCTGCCTGGTAACCGGGTTACTCATGTTTCCTTGCATTGCTAGGTTTGGGTAAGTAAGGATGTTGTCGCTTTGTGTTGAGGGGTGAGCCCTTGTTTCCCGGCAGCAGCCGAGGGGCTCGCCCCTGGCAGGCGAGGAGCAGGGCTCGGGTGCGAAGCCCCGGCCTGAGCCGAGGTCGTGGCTTAGCTGAAGTCCACGCTCTGGGGGTTACAGAGAGGGGGACCTTCAGCAAATGGTGACGACCTTTTGTGCCTCTGCTCAGTGTCTTTTCAGCTGGCGAGGCCAGTGCCCGGGCCACGGCCAAGGTGCTTTGTTCCTGTATTCACCCAACAAGTGCCGGGCCCAACACGGCGCTGGGGCCGGGGTCAGCATGGAGGGCCGCGTGGTCTCTCTGCCACAGCTGGGGACAGGCCGATGTGGGCAGGAAATACCAGTGTAGTTACTGTTGCCAAGGAGACATGCGGAGCCAGGGGAGCAGAGAGGGTACCTGAGGGCAGGAATGGTAGGGGGCAGTTAGGAGGCCACCAGAGGGGCCCGGGGGGACACCGGTGGTCGGTCGCCGGGCACTGCCCCTGCGCCCCCAGGCCACTCTATCACGCTGCCTGGAGGGCCGTGAAGACGAGGAGCCCAGGGTCCCTGCAGCCCCTTCCCCTGTGGGCCCCGGCCTTCCCCCCCACACACCTTCCTCCCCTGGGCCTGGAGCAGACTCGGGCCTCAGGGGACCGCAGCTTAGTGGGGGAGACAGGTTCCCACCCGGACAACACCAAGCGCCAACCAGGGTGTAGGTGCAGGCCTCCCGCCAGGGCGCGTCAGGGAAGCCACCCCGGCTCGCGGCAGTGCCCCTAGGTGTTTCACTCATCCACAGATAAGAATGGGGGGCTGTCTGTCCTTCCAGAGCCATGTCAGCAGGCAGTGAGGAGCGGCACCCTGACAGCCCCAGCGTCACGATGGCGCTGGGAGTCTCCACCTGGGCTTCCACCCTGTCTCAGGGCCCTGCAGGTCAGGTTGGCTGGGGTGTCTGCAGGCCTGTCCTGGCCCCTGACCAGCCTAGGAATGGCTCCCCTCTCCCCACAGGGCTTGGGGGGGTAATACACAGAGAGGCAAATTTCTGGAGAACATTCAGGGAATCAGCTGAGGGAGGGGCTGACATCAGGGCCCAAGAGGGAGCTAAGCACAGAATGCTTCTGCTAAAGGGGGATTGGGAGCCATGGAATGTGTACAGGGGGGAAGACTGAGGCGTGAAATGAGCACCTGCTACACGCCTGCCTGGCACCTGAATGTGCCCTTTGCCGGGCGGGCGTGGTGATGCACTCTATCATCCCAGTGACTTGGGAGGCTGAAGTAGGAGGATCACAAGTTTGAGGCCAGCTTCTGCAACTAAGCAAGGAACTGTCTCAAAATAAAAAGAGCAGCAGTAGAGGGGCCTTGGGTTTGATTCTCAATCCCTCAAAACAAACAAACAAACGTCATTTCCCTGATCTTTGCACCAACCCCAGGCAGCAGCCACTTTTTGAGTTGTGGAAGCCAAAGCCGAGGCTCAGGAGCCTCTCAGGAGCCAGGGGCTGGCTTGAGGCAGCGCCTGCCGCCCCATTCTTCAGAGCTGTGGCCTCACCCCAGGGTGCCACTAGATTTAGTGAAACTCCACTTTCCTGGGAAAGCCCCCCACCCCCGCCAGGGGTGCAGCTCTCAGGAGCTAACGGGGTGGACAGGGTGAACGCTGGCCAGGCTGAGCTGCTGATTATTTATCTTTGACCTTTGTGCTTGTGACAGTTAGAAAGCCCTTTCGTCCCCAATCACTAAGTGTCTTGGAACCCACTGGCAGGGCCAGGGCTCAAACCCAGGCCTGTGACCCCCATCTCCCGGACTCCAGGCCCCCCAGCTGTGGATGTCCCGGGCTTTCTGACCACATGCCCCTGGCCCACAAGCCTCCTCTCCCCACAGACTCCTTCCCTCCTTGGCTGGGAGAAAGGAAGCGGCAGCCAGGAGGAGTCCAGTTACCGCGTAAACACAGTCATGTCAATATTTACCTCTGGCTGGAACCCGCGCCTCCCACCTCCCTGCTGCCTCCAACGCCCAGCCAGGTGCACGTGGCCTGCTCCTGGCTCAGGTCTGGCCACTGAGAACAAGGCTAAGGGTGGGGACCTGCCATCCAGCCCAAGCTGGGCCACTGACATTTGATGTGACTCTGAACCAAGCACTCTCCCTTGCCGGGCCTCAGTCTTCCCATCTGTAAAATGACACGGCTGGGATGGACCAACGCAAGGGCTGTTTTCAGCAGTGACATGTAGGGTGACGAGCCCAGTGCTGTGGCACAGCCTCGAAGCTACGCAGACTGGAGTTGGCCTCGGACCCTGCTGCTTCCTCGCGCTGAGGCTGCGCGCACACGCTTAACCCCCGGAGCCTCGGTTTCCTCATCTGTAAGTGGGATCCCAACGGCATCTGCTTTGGAGGCTGTCGGCTACTTGCCGTACCCAGCAGAGCTCTTGGCACAGGAGAGGAGAGGGACAAATGGTAGTGGTGGTAGTTGTTATTCCGAATAAACATTTTATGACTCTCTGAATCCAGACGCTGGGTTGCGTCACTCGGGAATCAGAGCCAAGGGTGGGGACTCTAACCTCAAGCCCTCCTGCTACTCTGGGGCCACAGGCTGGGCTGGGGGATCCCAGGGGTGGAGAAAGACCCCTAGTCAGCACCGCCTCTGCCCCCAGCTGCCCAGTCTTTGGAGTTCCTTCTTATCGGGCTGAGGTCCAGGGCTGAAATGACCTCAGAGATGTGCCCTGAGAGGAGCGAGGGAGGGCGGAGGGAGCGGGAAGGGGAGGAAGGACGCATTTCCTAAGCTGCTCTTTCGCACAAGCTCCTGTTCCCAGCCCTGGAGAGGAGGGCAGCTGTGGGGAGGGACTGGCAGCCCAGAGTGTGGACAGGGCAGGACAGGGACAGGGGGCTGCTGGGGTAGTAGGAGTGGGCCTTGGAGGTCTTTTGCAGTGGGCCCAGATTCAAACCTGGCTGCGTCACTTTTTGCTGTGTCACTTGGGACAACTTGTCCCCTCTGGGAGTGGTTGCTGCCTGTTTTGGGAGGGTTTCATCTGAAGTGTTTCGGAAAAGCCGGGCGCTGGCTGCCACACGGGGGCTCCATGGCAGTCTGCTGCTGTGGCTGGCGGCCCACGCCTTCCCCAGGGCAGAGTGGTGGGTTCTGCCGGAGAGAGGGGACGTCGCAGGCAGCTCGACTGTCCCAAGGGCACACCTGCACACCACTGGACCAAAGCGCAGAACGTTTCCCCAGTCCCCACGTGGCCCTTCGCCAGTCCCCTGCCCTTGCTGTCCCCTTGGCTGGCCTGGTTTGAGCGTCGTCTGCCTGGTCCATGCAGCGCACCGTTCTTCGTGCCTGGTTTCCTTCGGCGGCAGGTGGCACCATTTCTGAGGCCCATCCCAGGGGCGTGGGCTCCGGCCTCTGGTCTCTTTAGGCTGAGTGTGTTGGGGGATGGACTTGTCAGTGTCTGTGGATGACATTGGGTGGCCCAGTCTGGGGCTGCTGTGGCCTTCTTGGGGGTCTCCTGACGCATAGCCAGGAGCGGGAACTGGCCGTTGTGCGGGTGGCCTGAGTCTGACCCTCCCGGGAGCTGCCCAGGATCCCGAGGGGCCATCCATTCCCAGAGCAGATGGGTCTCCTCTCTCCTCCAGCTCAGTGGGTGCTTGGAGGCAGGAGGGACTCTGAGGGCCTTCCCCGCCCCAGGGCCTCAGCCCCACTCCGGCCTTCCTGTCCCCAGCGCCTGGCAGCTCCCGGCTGCATTCTGTCCCACGCTGAGCCTCTGCTTCACCTGGTGCTCTCAGGGGTCCTGGCGCTGGAGTCCCCAGCCATGGGGTCTACCACTGTTAGGCTCTGTGGCCTTGGGCTGACCTTCCCCCTCCGCATCCTCAGTGTCCTCCCACCGGGAGGCTGAGGGGTCCCTGCGCTCGCTGGTGTCTGGTGGCCTCCCTCCCTCGGTGCCGATGGCTCCTGCTGACTGCGTTCCTCCGCTGCAGGCTGGTGCAGGTGGCAGGTCCTTAGGAAGGGTGAGCGGTGGACCTGCGGCCTCCCGGGACTCAGCCTGGTGAATGGCTGCCTCCTCACTCTGCTGCTGTCCAGGCCTTCGGAGCCGGGGAGGTGAGGGTGGAGCCTGCCAGTCTCTTCAGGAGGACCGCTGGGACAGTGGGGCGGTGCTCGCGTCCTGGTACCCTCCTTGAGAGTGTCTTTGTGGGCGAGTGTCCTGTGGGCAAGAGCCCCTGGATGTGGACACTCCCCCGCGAGGCTCTCCAGAGACCGCCTGGGCACCAGGCCACCTTGGGTCCAAATCCTGCCACCCTCTTGGCCGGGGCCTGAGCAGTCCCCTCCACTTCCCTGAGCAACAGCATCCCCATCACCCCATCTGCCGGGCTGAGACGAGTGAGTGGGCAGCCAGGTCCCTGCCCCCGGGGAGCTCCGTTCCAGGGGTGGAAGCTGAGGCCAAACGGGAACATCGGCCAGCCAGAAAGAGCACGTCGGGGAGGACAGGATGGTGACTAGCAAGTGGCAGTGAGGGACGGGGCTGCTCCAGATGGTGCCAGGGCAGGAGCCAGCGCCTAAGCTGAGAGCCAAGGTCGTGGGGCTTCCCGGCAGGAAAAACAGCAAGTGCAGAAGGACGGACCGGGGTGTTATGGGCGGCGGGAAGGCCCATGCGACCGGGCAGAAGCGGTGAGGGGCAGGGAGTGGGAAGAGGTGGGCATGGCGGGGGCCATCTGGGAGGGCCTTGCCTGGAATTGGGGGTGGTGGCATTTTGTTCTGAGTGATGGGAAGTCACTGGAGGGCACCAGGGAGATGACTCAGTGTGGACTGTTCAGAGGCCCTGGCTGCTGTGTGGAGTGTGGACTGCAGGGGGCAGCAGTGAGGCGGGGAGGCTGGTGGAGTGAGGGGTGAGCCTGACCTCCGCTGTGCACCTGTCCCCAGGGCCAGGAGGCTCCAGCATCTGGGATTTTAGCTACTTCAGGGACAGGAGTGAGGGGACAGGGCCTCCCTCCCAGATGCTTCCAGACATTCCCAGCAACAGGGCAGAGTGGGCAGAAGTTGCCTCCAGAGCCCCAGACCTGTCCCAAGACCTCCCCTTGAACTCAGCCTCAGGACTCTCTCAGAGTGACCTCCATCCCACACCCCCAGCCCCCAGAGACCCGGAGGGCACAGAGCCTGATCCTGCCTCCCCTGCTCCTGCGCACCCTGCCTGCTGGGAAGTGAGGGAGAGGAAGTCCCGGCTGCATGGGGTGCCTGTCCCCTCTGCCCTCTGGGCTGCTGCTCCCATGGCCAGGGGCAAGGCAATCCTGTGGTTTTGTGGTTCCTGGTGTCCTGGGCTGGTTTGGGCAAAAAAACCAGTACTTCGTCTTTCCTTGCCCCTGAGTGTCCGGGGTGGTGACTTGGTGTCCTGTTGGGCTTTGGAGAGCAGTGGGCAGGGGAGGGTGGCAGGGGCCACAAGGGCTCACAGGTCTGGGTGGAAATGAGCTTTGGCATTGCCCACACCAACTTCCTCCTGGAGAGGCTGAGACTCAAAAGGGGAAAGGGACTCTGTCTGAGGCCACACGGCAGGTTGATGCAGCCAGACAGTGCCACTTAGTCCCAGCTGGCTGAAGCAGGTGACCATGTCTGACCCTCAGTTTCCTCCTCTGTGGGCCGAGATGAAGCTAAAGCCCTCCTCGTGGTGGCACTGTGAGGAGTGGCGGGTGGTTTGTGTGGAGTTGAGAAGCTCGTGGGCTGGTGTGTGCAGCAGGTGCTCAGTGAGTGGAAGCTGAGAATACCAGGGAGGCTCTGTCACCCGAAGCCTGGGAAGAGCTGGGAGGGTGGCTGCCTGCTCGGTCTCCAGTCCCGAGGAGCGCAGGGAGGGCGGGAGGGAGGCGAGATCCCCGTCCCTGGCCCATCCGCAGCAGTTTGTTCTGTTTGCTTCCTCGTTATAGGGGGCAGGCCCTTTGCCCAGCCCTTGACTGCCTCCGCCACCCAGAACACGCACACAGGCTCATGTGAGCTGGGGCAGACAGGCAAAACTGTCACCACTCTTCTCTTCCTGCATTGGTCCCTCCCTCTTGCCCCCAGTGCCCGTTTGTGATCAAGTGGTTAAGATCAGGGACCATGGGGCCCAACTTGAACCTCAGCCCCAGATCCCCGCTTATCAGCAGGCAGGTGAGTCGCCCTCTGAGCCTGCGGTTTCCCATCCGTGAAGTGGGGATGATGGCTTCCCTTGGTGATTGCCAACGTTAAGTGAGAAAATACGCCCAGACAGGCCTGGTGCGCGTGCACTCAAAAAAGTGGGCGGCCCTAATGACAGATTGGATCCCAAACTCCCTTGGCGCATTCTCCTTCCATAGCTGCTCCCCCAAGCTTTCTGGGTCTCCTCCTGGACCCCCGTGCGTTTCTGCACCGCCCCGGCCTGTCTCCTCTCAGGCACTCGCTGGCTCTTTCGCGTTCTCTGCGCTCTGACAGATGAGGAGCTGGAGCTCTGGCCCAGCCGCGCCCCTGTCTGAGCTCCCAGATCCCTGGTACTGGAGCAGCGGTCGGCAGATTGCTTAAGCCTTGGCCTCTGTTGCTGCATGAACAAAATAGGGTCAAACTCAGAGTTGTTTACATAAGTGATCGAAATCTTGTAAGGTGCCAGGATGGGTGCCTGCCCTACAGCAAGTGCCTAATAAATGTTAAGTGATTTGCCACTAGGCAGTTCTCTGCTGGACAGAGCCCATGCCTTTTCACGACTGATCCCCAGCACCTGGGAAGAGTGGGGTCGGCTCTCTAGGGATCTGCGCTGTGGGCAGTGGAGAAGAAGCCATTCCAATGAGACTGTGTTTGAGGCTTTGGTCCAGGTCACACTGTGAACTTGTCTACTGGGTGGATTGGCAGGCTTTTCCCACAACCCTGCACCACTGTGTGCTGGGGACAGGCAGGGGAGGGTGCTGCCCTTACCGAGCTCATATTCTGTGGAGGGACGTAGGGCAGAATGGCCCTGACACCGTTAGAAATGACCAGCCCAGAGCGGGTCAGGTTGCTTCAGATTGGTCTTCCTAGGACCAGTGACACTGGACTCCTAGGTGACACCAACTCTGGCTACACTGGGTCTTCCTGCCTCCAGTGTTCCTTGGTCTTGGCAGCAGTAGGATGGTGTCTGTTCAGTGTTTGCCAAGTACAGAGCTGAATATTCTGTTATCAAGTCACTTGATCATCCCATCAGTCCTGTAAGGTGTTTATTGTCATCCTTCCTTTCTGGGTGGGAAACTGAGGCACAGAGCAATTGGTAGAACCTTCTGTCTGTGAGCAGCAGACCCAGGTCCTCAACCCCATGCTCCCACGCCTTCTCTGCGACTGAGCTTTCCGTCGTCCCCGATGACGGCCACGCAGGGACTCTAGAGAGCACTTCACCTTCCCTGGGAGGCATTCACACAGGGTCTTTCTGAGGCCTCCCGTCCTCAGCTCTGTGGTGAGCTGACGCAGGCCTCAGGAAAGGGAGTCCGACATTCGAACCCTGGAAGACAGGGAGAGGGTGCGAAGCGCCTAGCTGGGGGAAGGGGAGCTCAGAAGGGGAACGGCTGGGATTCCAGCTGAACCAGTACCAGGCGCGGGGTGCCTGGGTCCCCCAGGAAGTCCCAGCCTGTGGGAGAGGTGAACAAGCCAGGGGGGGAGTTGCCAAATGGTATTTGGTAAGCGGTGGGCAGGAGCCCTGTGAGGCCCGGTGGGATGGACAGCCAACGAGGCGCAGGGAGTCCACGAGTTGGGTCTTGAAGGATGAGTAGGAGTTTACCATTCAGGGCAGTTTAACCCAGGGGACTCTGGTCTGTGTTCTCACCCACAGCGGGTGCTCCGCTCTGCTGCCCTGCAAAGTCTGGTCTTGGGAAATGTGACTTCTGTGTCATTCAGTGGGGGCCAAAACGAAGAGCTGTTTTTCACGCAGTCCCGGCTTCCGTGCCTCATGAATTCCACTCCCAGCGCCTTCTGCGGGTGGCTGGCCGGACTTGCAAGAGGGTCTCCACTCTAAATATCCAGGACTGGGGCCGGGGCCGGGGCTCAGTGGTGGAGCGCTTGGCTCACAGGTGTGAGGCACTAGGTTCGATCCTCAGCACCACGGGAAAATAAATAAATAAACATAAAAAACATTTTTTAAAAGTTTAAAAAAAAAATACCCAGGACTGCGGTGTCGCGAGCACACAGGGCCCTCACCCCTGGTGTGCCTATGGCAGGGAGACCCCGGAACATTTCCTGGTTTGTTTGCAACTGTTCCCTGCCCGCCCCCCCCCCCGCCCTGTGCCTGGAGTAGACTTTGCATAAAGCACCTGCTCAGGCCACCCCACAACCTGGCAGATAGGGGTTGTTCGTTGTCATTCTGAAGGTGACTCAGGGGAGCCACCTGTCCTGCTTCACACAGCTGAGCAAGTGGAGGGACTGGAGCTCCAAGCTATTAGAGAGAACCCTGGTCACCACAGGCCATGCACTGTGTGGACAGATGCTCGGTCCCCCTGGAAACCCTGTGGTATGGCGTCAGGACCCAGGACCTGCAGGGCAGTGCCTGGGCACACTGTGTCCCCTGCAGCTGTTCTCACTGGAGGGCGCCGAGGACCGCAGGTACTGACAGGTGTCTTCGCCATCCTTCCCGAGATTCTGAGTCAGCACCTTTGCAGTGGGGTCTGGCATCTGGTTCCAACGCTGGTGGCCTCAGAACACACTTGAAATCCTAATATATCATAGGCCTGTTCTGGGCTCAGCACTGTCCTGGGTGTTTTGTTTTGTCATTTTGGTCATCAGATCACCTCCTGGTAGGGGAAATTGGTACAAAGGGAGGCAAGAAGTCCTGAGAGTGACTTCCACCAGTCACATGGAGACTTTTTTTTTTGGGGGGGGGGCACTGGGGATTGAACCCAGGGGTGCTTAGCCACCAGGCAACATCCCCAGCCCTTTTTTGTATTTTATTTAGAGAGAGGATCTCACTGAGTTGCTGAGGGTGACTTTGAACTCGATCCTCCTGCCTCAGCCTCCTGTGTGTCTAAGGTATTCATTTCATCCACAAACCAATTGCCTGAGGAAACAGGCTCAGAGAGGTTAGGCAACTTGCCAAAGCCACACAGCTGTAGTGGCAGAGCTGGGATTGGAACCTGGGCCTCAGCTCCGGAGGCCACCTTTGCATACTGTCACCCGGAGGACAGACTCCAGCTGTGCCAGCCACTGCTGCAGGTAAACAGAGGACAACTAATGGTGATAACTACCATCTATTGTGACACCCTGGGTGTCGGGCACACTGGGTGTAAGCAAAGAGACATGGTCTTCGATAGTTGCGCAGGTCCCTCTTTATGACCAGGGTGCTATGTAAACTGATGTCAGAGGAGCCGTCCCAGGCGGAGAGCAGGGGCAGGGGCGAGATCCCTGAGATAGAAACACTGAAGGAGAGAGCTGGTGTGTTAACCAGGTGAGATGGAGAGCGAAGGATGCTAAGGGAACAGGAACATCTGCAGAGGCCCGAGGTGGGCGACCTACATGTGTGTTCCATGGAGCTGGAGCAGAGCAAGGGAACGGTGACCCAGGTGAGGCTGAGCCGAGGGGTGGCCAGGGTTGGGCCCTGCAGGGGCAGAGAGACCAGGGGAGAGATTTGGACTTTGTCCCTGGGCTGTGTGTGTGTGTGTGTGTTCAAACTTAAACTTTATTTTCTTTATTTCTTTATAGCAAAGGCTTCATTTTCTTGTTTTTTTTCTACACTAAAAAACCCCTTTAAGTCCTCAAAGGAAGAAAAAGCCAAAACGTATGGCTGATGGGGTGGGGGTTTTGCCTGGATCTGGCAGGGCTGGGAGCAGGGTTAGCAGGGTCCCCTGTGCCGCTTATTAACCTCGTGCCTGGTCCCAGGTGCCAGCAAGATAGGCTGGGGGGAGGGGCAGGAGTGGGCTCAGGATGGTGCTGGCCTGGGAGAGGGGACCCAGATGGAGGAGCGGGCTCAGCTGATAGCGCCTGGCAATTGGCTTGGTAACTGATGGAGGTGGGGCCGGGCGCCCACCCGTGCCTTTGACAAGTGAGAGCGCAGAGCCCAGAAGGGTCGTTGTGAGCTGCTGGTGTCACACAGCATGAGCGGCAGAGCCCAGATGCTGAGCTGGAGCCTCCTGCCTGGAGCCAGGTCCCTGGCAGCTGCTTTCGCAGGCCTCTCCCGGGCCTCTGGTGGCTGCCCCCCTCCCGCCCCTGCTTCCCTGCAGCTTCAGGGGGGCGGGGTGCTGGGAGGACAGCCGCTCTGGCTTTGAAGCCACGGATGGGGGAGGGGCAGTGCGCTGACCTCCAAATTCTTTCCTCATGACCTCTGTGACCCTGGAGAGACTGGGGCCCTGGGGACCCCGCCCTCCCCGGGCTTCCACAGAGTTCCACAGAAGTGGGGGTCGGGGCTGGACCTCCTGTGCACAGACAGCCCCTCCTGGAGCAGAACAGGCCTGCAGAGCTGTGCGGAGATGCCCCTGCCCCCGAGAGGAGAGGGCCAAAGCCTGGGCCTGGCGCGGGCTGGGCTCCCGCCTAATGGGGGAGAGTTAGGGAGGCTTCCTCCCCAGACCGCAGGACTCTGAGAGGCTCTGTTAAGTGACTAGGGGCCGGGGGGCCTCCTGAACCTCCTCTCCCTGGGCAAAGTCATCCTTCCTGGCCCCCAGGACAGCCACGGCTCCCCAGGAGCAACCTGGCCACCCGCATCTGAGCCCCCTTTTTTTAGGACTCGGACCCCGTGAGGCTGGGCTCCCTTTTCTCACTGTGTCAGGAGCCTCCTCTCCCCTCAGCCTCCTGGACCCTTGATCTGGGCCTCACCCCTCTCTGGGGACTGGTCCCCAGCTGGCCAGGAGTCTAGGACACCCCCCCCCCGCCAGTCTCCCAGGGTCCTGTGTCCCACCAGCCTGACACACAGTAGGCATTCAAGAGCTGTGCTCGCTCCTGCCACCCCCTCCCTCTGCCCTATTTCTGTGGCTCCTCTGAGCCTCCCGCCTCCCCGCACACGGGTATTTTTGGTCCTCGCTCAGGAGGGGCACGCACGCGGCAGCCGTGCAGGGGAAGCATCTATGTTTGGCTGAGGACGTGGCCTCAGCTGCACTGGGGGCCGCACACTAAGTTTGGGAATGAGTCGGTGGAGAAAGCCCCTGGCGGCTTCGTGCAGAAGCTGGATGCCCCAGCCTCAGCTGAAGTCAGAGGATGGAACCAGCACCTCCTTAGCACTCTGTGCCACACCCTTCACTGCCTCCCTTATCTTTTCCCGATCTGCTCCCTGGAGCTCGCGGTAGGACCCACTGCGGGACCTTAACTGAGCTGGGCAACAGACAGAATCGTTTCCTATCCGGGTTCACTCTAAAGAGATGGGTTTTATGTGTCCCCAGTGTTTCTTAGATCGGGGGTCTTGCTGAATTGCCCAGGCTGGTCTTGAACACGTGGACTCAAGCGATCCTCCTGCCCCATCCTCCCCAGTAGCTGGGCTACAGGTGTGTACCATCACATCCTGCCTATGCCCCCATTTAACAGATGAGGAGGCTGAGGCTTGGGGAGGCAATGAGAATGAGGCCAAAGCCCCATGGGTGAGAGGTGATAGAGCCAGAATCCTTGCTGATTCCAGAGTCTGTTCTTTGTAGATCCTGGGAGCATCAGTCTTCAAGACTCAGGGTGCTTTGCTTACAGCTCAGAAAGGCCTCGTGCAACAAAGAGGAAGGAAGTGAACAGAAGAGGATGAGAAGGTCCTACTGGACCCCAGCAGGGGATGCTCTGGAGGGGAACAGGTGTGACCTTGGGAGGTGGGGGCAGGCCACATTGGGAGCAGGTTCCCAGCTGAATAAGGTGGTGCCGTCCTGCCCTGGGGCACTCATGTCCTTTAATTGCCACTGTTACTTCTTTTCCCTGGGGCAGGAAGGGGGGCCATCCCTGAGAACAGAGACCCTGGCTTGTCTCCCACTTGGGGCAGATGTTCAGGCAGGGTCTGCTGGGGCGCAGGTGCAGGTCCTGGAGCAGTGTGTGTCCCTTGGGCCTTTAGGGAGCTGCGTTTAGTGTCAGCCAACAAAGAAACAGAATTCAATACTCACAATTGCACTTTGCAGTCAGGTCCCCCCCCCCCCATGGTGTAATGTGTTCCTTTGAAGTACAAAACCAGGGCCGGGCTGTAGCTCGGGGGCAGAGCACTTGCCTAGCATGCGGTTCCATCCTCAGCACCACATAAACATACACAAATAAAGGCATCCAGTCCATCTGTAACTACAAAAAAAACAAAAGAGCAAAAACCAGAACAAGGCGTGAGCCTTTCTCCCCGTCTCTGACCCGCCACTGAAGAGCTTCCGAAGGAGAACCGTTTCTTCCTTCTTTGGTGAGTTGTGAGTTTTTGCGATGTCCCCAGGTGGCCATGAGTCAACCCTTAAAGCTCATTCAGGAAAGTCGTGAGGAATTTTTCTTCTCCATCAGGTTTTATTTAGGCTGGGTGACACCCGGTGACACACTCCTCGGGTTGGGTAGGGAGGGGGCACCCGCCCCTGCTGCTCTGTCTCTGCACCTCTGCCTCCCTTTGTTCCCTGTCCTCCTGGGGCCTGGGGCCATCAGCCAAAGCAGGGAGGCAGATTTAGTGACCAGAGGTTTCTCCGGCCTGGCTCAGCCCCACCCGGGTCCTCTGGGGAAAATGAGTCACTTCTCCAGCCCTGAGATGTTTGTCTCCAAGTGGGAGAGAGAGCGAGAGGGTGGGGCAGAAGCAGCATCTTGGCCCCCCAATAGTCCTCAGCTCAGGGGAGCACCTTGTCTGGAGGGGCGGGGCAGCCAGACCTGGGCAGGCCAGAATCCCCAGCTCTGGTGGGCATCCAGCTCGCCCTGGGCAGAATCGTGCTGGACCCAGAAGGCGGGGCGTCCCTCTCGGTCCCCCACTGATGGCCTCTGCCTCCCCCGTCCTCTGCTGCCCTAAGCCCTCGGCAGGGTGGGCTGACCCATGCACCTCTCCCCCCCCTGAGGCTAGGTCAGGTTAAGAAGGTGCATGAGGGGAGGTAGCAGGGTCCTCTCCATCCCTTGTCCCGTCTCTTCTCCTCAGTCCTGTGGTGTTTGCAGCCACCCCCCGGAGCCTGGGCCAGCCCTGTTGCAGTTGTCGTTATTTTAAGGATTTGGAGATCTAGCTTTAGCAAGGGAGGGAGAAGGTGTGATGGATTCCCTCAGTTAGTGTCATGTGCCAAGCCAGGGGCAGGTGGGCAGGGGTGCACCTCACTGCCCTCCCTGGGGAGAAGCCACCTGGATTCAGCCTCGAGCCCTCCCTGGATTCCCGGGTCATCTCCAGGGTGGCTTGGAGGAACTCCTCCCACCTCCCTGGGCCTCCTGGTCTGGAGAGCTGGTCACCACCCACAGCTGCGAAAAACAAACGAGAAGAGAAAAAATCACTGTCTCACTTTCCGTGAGTGTCTCCTTAAACGTCTCCTCTTCCTGACAGCCTAGTGACAATCGCCCCCACCTCCCATTTCTGTCTCTCTTCCCTCTTTTACTGTTTTCCTTGGCACTTGCCACAACCGAACCTGCTCCATATTGGACGTTCTTACTGTCTCCTACTAGCATATCAGGTCCCCGGAGGCAAGGACTGGGTCTGTTTTGTCCCCTGTCGTACCCACCCAGAGCAGTGCTGGCACATAGTGTCACACATTATGTAAAAAGAATAAATGGAGAAAATGAACGGATGAGGGAGTGTGAGCAGCGGCCGCGGCTGGTCCCCATCAGCCTCGCGCCTGGCTCCTCTCCAGCTGCGGCTCCGGGCTCGGGGGGGCCCCCCCGCCAGCCTCCCTCTGGGGCTGCTTACCCAGCTCTTGAGGTTTCATGCTTGATTTTTACATTTGGCTTTTCCTGGCAGGGTCCAGACTGCCCTGGGGAATAGAGCGAAGCACATTAAGTCCAAACGTGCTATTTTGGAGTCGAATGCAGAATTGGCACAAATTTTTAAGATAAACAAAGATGAGACTGCAGCAGACTTGAACTGTGTCCTTAAACCTGCCCAGCCTGGCTCAGGTCCCCCACCTCGCCCCACGGCTTCCCCGGTGTAGCCCTGTGACGCTGACCATTTCCTCTGCCGTGGTCGACCCTAAGAGACACTGCTGCCTTCCTGTCAAAGTGCACACGTGTTCAATGTCACCGGCTTTGATGCTGACGTCCTTCTGTGCCGGAGTCCTATCCAGGATACCGCATGACATTTGCTTGTCCCGTCGTTCTAGCCTCGCCTGTCCGGGGCAGTTTGTTTCTCAGGACCTTGGCAGTGTGGAGGGCGCTGGCCAGGTGATGTGGACGGTGGTGCCCTTCAGTGTGGGTGGGTCCTGCGTCCTGTCTGGGTTTCTTCCTATCTTTCTTGAGACCCGTGGTGGCGTGGTCCTCGAGGTCACCCCTCTTCCTCTGCCCTCCGCTCTGCTGCTCCTCTCTTCACTGATGAAGGCCACCTCTGTCCCCACCTCTCCTCCTGTCCAGACCTTCTCGTGGCCTGCCCCTCCACCTCAGTCCAGGGCATCCATTCCTGGGTGGAATTCAGGGTGTCCCCCTGTCCCCCACCCCCTTTCTTGACCAGATCCTTTGGATTCGGCCTTGCTCTTGTTCCTCTGGCCCTGGCCAGCCTTGGCCGGGCACCTGCTCTCCTGGTGGAGGGCAAAGCTCCCTGCCCGCCGCCTTCCTCCTGCTCAGCCGCACCTCAGAAGCTCAGGTCTGGGCACGGCCCACTTCAGACCCCTCTGCGGCTCCCCGTCACCCTGGGAGCCGGTCAGGCTTCCTAGGGGCCCTCGCTGACCCTGCTGACCCTGCTGACCCCACCTCTTCTCCAGCCTCTCCTAGGCCTCCCCCCGCCCTCCCGCAGCCTCTGCTGCCTCCTCCCTCCCAGCTCCCAGCTGCCCTCTTCCTTTCCTGCCCTTGGGAGGTGACTCCCTGAGCATGGAGACCTCCTCTGGCTCTCCCCTGTCCCCGCAGTACCTTGGACAGTGACTGGTGCACTAAGTGCTTGATGAATACCTGGTGATGGTGTGAAGGAGTGGAGACAGGACGCGGGAGTTGCAGCAGTAACGAGTGCGTGCAGGGGGGTCCCCGTCAGAAGCTCTGGGAGGTCAGCTTACAGAACGTCCCTTCCTGTGTGGCCTTCCGTACATGATGTGAAAGAGAGGCCATGTTAACTGCGCACGAAGGGAAGAGCATTCTGGGTGCGAGGAGCAGTGTGTGCAAAGGCCCTGTGATTTAGGGAATATGAAGGAGGACTTAAAAGAGTCACTAGAGGACCCAGGGTCAGGAGGGTGGGGACAGGCTGTGGAATGAGGCTGAACAGGGTGGCAGAGCCAGACTCCGAGATCCCTGTGAGTTTTCTCTATCCTCAGAGCGAGAGCAGGTGTTGGGTTAAGAGTGAAGGGAGGGCTGGGGGAGAGACATAACCGGGTCCTTTCTCAGGCGAGTGACCTTGGACTGTCACTGGGCCTCCCTGAGCTTCAGTCTCCTGTGTGTAAAATGGGGACAGAAACAGCCACTGTGCTGGGCTGCCTGGTGAGCAGAGTGAGGTGAGAGGTGAGGATGCTTGGCCCTCGCTGGTGCCGGGCAGATGCCTGCCTCTGTCCCCCTGTGACCACGCCCCAGCCCCAGCCGCCAAGAGTCATTAGAGTCACCGGCAAAGCCCCTGCTCCCGCCAGGCTGTGCCAAGCACTTTCATGCTTGAGCTCATCTACCCCTTGTCGCCACCTCAAGAGAGGGGCACATCACTGTCCCTCCTTTTTATAGGAGGGAACCGAGGCTCAGAGAGCTTGGGTCACCTAGGTGGGGTCCTGGGTGGAGGAAGCCTGATCCCCAGCCCCAGCTCTGGAGGGTCCTGCCCTGCCCTGCCCCCCCCCCCCCCCCCCCCGCCCCTGCCCCTCTCTGGAAGCTTCCTGAGCTGCCAATCCCTCCTCCCTGAGGGGAGTCCCCTGTGCCATTCACACAGGCTCCCCAGGGAGGTTGGCCAGACCTTCTTTGTGTTTGTCCCCAGCCCCTTATCTGGCCCTCCCCCAAGGCCTTTCTGGTCTGTGTTAGGCTTGTTTATGTCCCTGTCTCCTCTCTCCCAGGAGAGACCCCGGGGCAGACTGGTGAGCGCCAAGACTGTGGAATCAGTCAGGCTAACCTGGGTTTCAGGCCCCAGCTCTGGGACATGGGACCCTGGGAGAGTGACTTTGCCTCTTTGAACTTCAATTTCCTCCTCTGTGAATTAGGGACCATGACACTTCCTCGGGCGATCTTGAAGATGATGTGGGCGGTGTCTGGGCACCGCCTGGCACGCGGTGGGTGGACAGTCAGAACGGCCCCTTCCCCTTCTTCCAGACCAGGAGGCCCAGCTGCAGCAGCGGCACGGGCAGCTCCAGGGCCCATGGCCTGCGGGAGGAGAGCCCTGGTGTGAGTTGTGTATGGAGAGTTTTGGGCAAGGTCTGGCCAAGAATTTTCTATTTATTTTGGGATGTGCACTGAGCTTCTGCTGACTTCCTGGCCAGACTCTTTAATTACTCCTAAAACAGCGATGACAGTTTCGAAGCCATCTCTCCTGCACCTTCTGTGAGCCAGGGCATTCTCAGTGCCTTTGCCAAATCACCCCGTTGTTTCATGTTTGTAGTCCTCTGTGGGCTGAGCCCTGGCCTTGACCCCTCCTACCAGCAGTAGGAGACCTGTCCCAGCCCAGAGCTACGGACCGCAGAGCCCCCTCCTCTCCCGGCGCCCCTCCTCCGGAGTTAGGGTTCTCAGGTGTGAGCTGTAAACGGGAGGAGGCAGCCGAGGGGAGCCGCCTGCCTGCGTGGGAAGCTGGTGGTGGGAGCCGTGGGACCGGGTGTGTTTATTCAGCCTGTCCCAGGCAGCAGAGGGCCCTGACCAGCCAGTGTAAACATCCGGACTGCTTGTCAGCCCAGTGGGGGCCTGAGACAGGCCAGGGAAGCCGCGGCCAGTGCCTCCCTGAGCCTGGCATACTGCCCCTGTAGGTGGGGGCGGCCCAGAGTCAGACTTTATTGAGCATCTTGTATGCGCCAGGCCATTTGCAGGCCGTGTCTTCTCACCCCTCCACACGGCCCTACGCAGCCTGGATGATTATTTTTACCCAGCTGATGAGGAAATGAGCCCTAGGAGTCGTACAAACCCAACTCCATTCAAAGCCCACAAAATGTGGGTACCTAGGAGAGCATCTCCAGCTGTTTTCTGTTGCTATAACAAACTACTTGAGATCAGGTCACTTATAAAAATGGAAATGATTTGGCTCATGGTTCCGAAAACTGGAAAGTCCAAGAGCCTGGCACTGCCATCTGGTGAGGGCCTCCTGCTGCAGGAGAACATGGCAGAGGGCCTCGCACTTGAGAGAGCAAGGGAGCGCTGGCCGGGTTTCTCCCCCTGCCCATCCTCCCCAGTAGTGGGGATCAAACCCAGATTTGACCTGGGTTTGGGGGAGGGGGAAGGGACTATTTACACATAACAGCTGGAGGGGTGGGCACCTGGAGATACAGGTGCTGCCCTACTCTGTGAGAGAGGTGGTGTCGTCTCTGTGTGAGTCTGGGGAGGTTGGCATTCCACTCTGAGTTTGGATCTGAGACAGAAATCAGACACCCAGATCCCATAAGCTCAGCCACACCTGCTAGGGCCAGGGACCAGCAAAGGTCACCCAGAGGGTTTCTTGGGTCCAGGGTGGTTGAGATTCCACCAGGAGCAAGAGCAGGTCTCAGGAGGCCCAGGAGAATTGGGCAGGGGAGGAGCTTGGCTTCCCGCCAGCTCTGGGCGGGGGGTGGGGTGGCTGGCTTAGAGGGACCCCCAGAGGACACTGCGCAGAAGGTCTGAGAGGCAGCTGGGGGCTGGCAGAGGGAGTCCCACCAGGCCTGGCTGTGACTTTCTGAGTGCTGATGAAGGGACCGAGGTTGCACAACTGCCAGGCCCCTGATGTGTCACCGGCTAAGAATTGCCGCAGTGTGGCCTGGCCTGTGACTACCAGCGAACTCTTTCCCCTTCATCCGAGGCCTGGGCCCGGCCCCTCCCTCCAGCTATTCACTCGTGGAGACCCCCCCACAGCAGCAGGGACACGGCTGGTGCCAGCCCCTGTACACACAGGCCTCGTTCCACTCTCCAAGAGGCTGGAGGCCAGCCATGCGCACCGGGTCCCCATTCACAGAGGCAAAGCACAGCGGGCTTTTCTTCACACCTGTCTGACGCCAAAGCCCGAGACTTTGGGGTCTACAAAGCGCAGAGCACAGTGAATGCAAAAGAAAACCTTCCAGACGCAGCCATCACCTCCCTGCGGGGCCCTCCCAGGGCCAGCCCCGGCCAGTGCATCTCGTGGGGAAACTACTTTGTGAATGACAACCTCGATGCTGGTACTAACTAGATGTTGCCACCTCCCTAAATGACACCTGGCACCGCCCACTGTTTGGAGATGATAACAACCTGCAGGAGGCTGTCATTTCTGATCCCTCCTCCTGTGGGCCTGAGTGTGAATGTCACCGCGGGGCTGTATCCTGTGGTTTATCCAGGCCACTGGAGATGGGCAATTACGATATTCACTGCTGTCACCCGGAGCCCTGGCTCCTGGTGACCTGAAGGTTCCAAGGAGATGTTATTTGGTATTCATTAAGGAGTGGGATCGGGTAAGGCCCCACATTTTAGGACTGAGATAATTGGCCAAAGATATCAGGGTTCCTGTTCTGCAAGTGAGAAGCCCCCAGGACAGGAATGTTGCTCTCTTTTGTTCACCGTTGTGAGCAGCGTCGAGTGGGTGGCATGTAGTAGGTGCACAGTGAGCATCTGTTCACCGGACGAGTGGATGTTTGCCAGGTTCTAGGTGAAATTTTCATAGTCTTACTCAGTCGTTTGTAGGGAGGAGTCCTTCCCATTTCAGAGAAAGGTTACATCTTGTCCCAAGGTCCTAAAGCCAACCCCCAAATCAGCCAGCTCTTTCCTGAGGTTGCCGTGTGAGCAGGGTAGATTTGCAGAGCTCGGTGCTCAGGGAAAGCTTCTAGATACAAGGACCAGCACCTGCATAGACGCCCTTAGGGCTCTCTGTGTCTCCTGGGGCTGTTACAGTGAGGTGGGGCCAGCTGGCTGGTCACCTTTTGACCAGGTGTGCTCGGGGCTGGGGGTGTGGCATCTCACCTGGCCAGCTAATCACGGACTGGGGATGCCATCAGAGGAGGGAGGCGACCTGATGTGACTTGGAGTGTGAACAGCTCTGCATTCAAATCTCCAGCCTGCTGTTTACTAGCTGTGTGACTTGAAATTGACTCTTTCAGAGCTATTGGTAGATTGAGAAGTAATGAGTGTGACCATCGGAGCCCAGTGCCTGGCTGGTAGGATGGGGTATAGAGGAATAATGATCCGTGGAAATGTCCACTAATCACTAGGTGCACACAGGGGGTCAGTCTGGGACACAGAGGAGGACTTCATGGGGAGGACATTGGTTCTGGGCTCTGAAGGGTGAACAGGAGTTCTCCAAGCCAGGGAGTGACTGTGAGTCCAACAACTCTTACGCGTTCTGTAGACTTGGAGCTGAGGGGCCCGCGACGTTGCTTACACACATAAGCAAATGTAAGCTGTGTACAGTGGAGGTACACAGTCCTGGGAGGGGGGAGGCCATGGGCCGCTGATGAGACAGTCAGTGGCATTGGGTCAGAGGACCCTGTGAGAGCCATGGGCCGGGTGGTCAGCAAGCTTCCTGGAGGGGAGGCGCGGTGGGCAAGGAGGAGAGAGGCTACCTGACCCTTCGTTTCCTGGCTGGCCCTGCTCAGGAGAGGGGCTGCCTATCTCTGTAGGGGCCTGGGGACAGACACCCTGGGTGCTGTCAGGAGCCCTGCTGTGTTCTTGTCACCTCGGCTCTGGCCAATCCCTCTTGAAAGCGAAGAAAACTTGTTCCTAATTATTAATTGTGAAATTGCAAACTGGCTCCTGAGCTGTGCCGAGCAGAGCAGAGCCAAGCCCCAGAGGGGAAGGAGGGGCCCGGCTGGATGGCTACAGAGCCGTGATTTCAGGGGCCCAAGAGGGGGTTTGGGAATGTCACCATGTGAATGTCCCAAGCAGGGACACCTGCCTGACCTAGCCACGCTTCCCTGACCAGGATTTCCACTCCACTCCAGAGTGCTAAGAGTGAGGTAGACCTGGATTCAAATTTTATCTCATCCACCAGCTGGGTGGCCTTGGGCTGGTTACTTAACATCTCTGTGCCTCTACTTGCACATCTCTTACATGGAGTCACAGGATGAGTAAACTAGAAAACACACGGAGACCGCAAGCAAAGGCCCAGAAAGAAGTCACGGCTCAAGAAGCAGTTTCGCCCCGTCTGCTACTGCTGTTGTCATTACAGCAGCAACATTGTCATCATTGCCACTGCGTCCATAACCCAGGCCACTCCATTGCTCAGGGGGAACCCCCAGGGTCATTCCAGCTGCCCATGAGCCAGGACATTTGCATCCAGTGTCACAGCTTGTACCTAGGCAGTGATACCTAGGCAGTGTCCCTCAGCAGGCAGGACTTGAACTCCTGAGTGCCTTTTCCTGGATTTCCTCTGTAATTCCTTCCAGGCCTAATGAGGTAGGTATATGTGTTCCCATTTTATAGATGAGGATACGCGCTCAGAGAGGTGAGGCAACTTGCCCAGGGACACACAGCAATAAATTACAGAGATTCACCCCAAGATCTACTGTTCCAAAACCTTTACTCTTCCTACTTTAAGATTGGGACAGCAGCTTATTCCAGTGGACTCTGAGCCTAGTATCCATCCTCCCACTCCCACTGTCACATCCTCCTGTCCCTGGTTCTCCCCCAACCCCTCAGGGCCTGGAGACTGCTTTGAGCTAAGACCACACATGGGCCACTCGTGTCCTCTGGAGCTAGTACGACCATTGCTCCCCCACGGTCAGCAACCATCAGTCCTCCGCTCCCCACTAGGGGATCCTCCTGGGTCCCCTGCACAGCCCCAGGCAAGCACAACACATGGATGTGTGGGGGCAGGGGGGACCCCATGGGAAGCCGAGCCAGGGGGCTTCCTTGGGCAGAGGCAGCTCAGCAGCATCTGGTTTGGCCGTGGGTCCCCTCTGCCGGGCTGGATGTGGGGAGCGTTCCCCATGAGGCCTGGGTACTGTGCAGGTGGGGACAAGCACTTCTTACTGAGGCGGGAGGGAGCATTGGGGGGCAGAGGGGCAGAGTGCAATGACAAACAGGCCTGGCTCTGTCACAAGTTCCTATCTCTGAGTTGTAGGTTTATCTCTGCAAAATGGGGGCTGGGGCCAGTACCGAGCCTGCAGGTGGTGGGAGAATCGAGTGGGCAGCCGCCCGCGTCCCCCTGCGTGACCTTTGAACCATTCTTATTCTCACCAGTGCTCCTGGAAGTGGGGTGCTCATGCCGTTACTGATGAGGAAGCCGAGGCGGGGGGCCAGGCCAAGCATGCAGGCCGTCTGCGTGTCGGGACTGCCACACGCCTGCCTGCCCTGTGTCCTGCCTCTGATGACATGGTGACGAGGGGCAGGAGAGCGCTGTGCCAGCCGGGTGCTCTCCTCGCGCCCTGTGGCTGGAGCATAGAACACACAGAGGAGGGGCTGGACCTTGGGCCCAGGGGAGGCGCTAGGGTTGTGACCCAGCCATTGTCCCCAGAGGAGCCCACCTCCCAGTCAGTCAGCCGTCACCATCCCCCCTGTGCTCCTCCCTCCCCAGCCCCAGGCGACAGCTCGTCTTTGGGGAAGTGAGTTTTGAGTGTGTGTCCGGCTTCTCCAGGGGCGGTGTCAGGGACCCGCGCGTCCTGCTTCCCAGGAGGTGGGTGGCAGTGTCCTTGTCAACCTGGTTTCCAGGACGGTTTGATGACATCAGGTAGAGGGGCGGGGCTGAGGGACAACCCGCCCTGAGCCTGCTCCTGCAGAACTTCATGGTCCACACAAAGAGAGCCACCCAGACCCAAGTCCCTGAGCTGTCCCTGAGCCCCGTGGGCCCGCGGAGGGCTGCAGAGCGCGTGGGAACACAGGGAGGACTGTGTGCGGGCTGGTGTCGTGTGGCCGTGGGGACGGGCTGGTCCTGCTGGGCTGCTCTTCCTGGTTTGGCTAAGAGCAGCTGCCTTCCTTAGGGGACTGTCCCCCCTGCCAGTCACAGTATCCGGCCCCACCCCACTTTGTCACAAGAACTGGCACAAGAATGAGGGCCGGCCAGTCAGTTCTTCCCGGAGAGGTTTCTGTCCTCCAGGCCGCTGCAAGAGGAGCCCGACCCGCCCTCTGCCCGCGAAGATGGCTAAGCTCAGGGACGACAGTGAGGGGAGGGCAGGCCATTGGATCAGGACGGGGAGACGTCATCACCTGAACTCCTGTGTCACCTCCCACCTGACATCTGACCCTCCCTCCGTTCAGAGGATGCAAACCAAGATGTTTGTTATCAAACCAGGCAGGAGTTGATTTTCTGTCACTTACAGCCCTGAGGGTCATCGAGGAAGCTTCACGGAGGGAGTGGCACTTGAACCATGCACTGGGGGAGTTATTGGGACAAATGTCCATCTGTAAGGGAGCTGGGGCAAAGCACGTGACCCTGACCCACAGGAGGGGACGTCTGGGCGGATCCTGAAGGGCCCTGTGTCACAGAGTGGAGCGCAGACCTACGACTCAGCCACTCACTCTCCCTTCAGCCCCCGAGGGGGTCACTGCCAGGTGCTGGGCTACTCCAGACGCCTAGTGAAGATCCAGTTCTGTCCCCTCAGCAACCCAGCAGGGGGAACACCCATTCACCACCCCACAGGGGAGGGCACAGGCACAGAGAGCCGAGCAGCTGGCTCCTGGTCACACCGCGGGAGTGACAGAGTTCGGCCTGCCCACAGCGCCCGCCACTCCAGCTCGAGGTTCTCTTCCGGTCTCCTGGCCCCGGGGGTGAGCCTGCGGGACCGTGCCTGGGAGGCGCCCCGTGTGGCCTGAGTGGCGGGGAAGGGAGGGACAGAGCCCTGGGCTTCCCTCAGAGGCTGTGGGGTGCTGCCCTGGTCCAGCTCCAGCCCCAGCCAGTGAGGACCACACCAGGCTCCTGCCAGCGCCCGCTGCGATAAGCTCTAAGTGACGGGCTCTGGCTGGGCCACTGAGCCCTCAGTGGGAAGCTGGTGGCTTCGGGAAGCTCTGGCACTTTGCCAGGGAAGCCCTGGGCAGGCCAGAGGGGACAGTGCTCTGGACGGTGGCGTTGGCAGTGGAGCCTGAGGACCTCCGGCATCAGCCCAGGTGCCAGCCTGCCGTGACGCCCAGGCCCCGGTCCTCGGGGTGCTCAGGACTTTCACCTCCTCATTCACAGGGGTTGGGGGTATGAGCCCTGCTTACAAGGGAGGGGGCTGAGGCTCAGCCGGGGCTAGGACTTTCCTGAGGTCACACAGCCAGTTTGCCGAGCTCCATGTCAGGGCGCTGGGCAGGGCTCAGGCTGAGGGCCCCGCTGCGTTTTCCTTGTCTGATGGGACGGTTTCAGGCACAGACGCCTGAGCTCCCTCGGGCCTCACCCCTCCTTCCCACCAAACACCCCTTTCCTTCTTAACCCCAATTCCACAGAGGGCTTTCCCCCAGTAAGGAGTGCTCTGCCTGGTGGCCCCCGGGAGTCCTACACAGATGGCCTTGCGTTGGTGGACTCTAATGTCCCCCTGGTGGCCAGCCCTGGCAGGATATTTGAGAGACGAGCCCAGCGAGTCTTGACAGCCTTCGTTAAACTCCAGCTGGGAGGAGGGAGATGCTCCTGCTGCAGATAAAGGAAATTTTAGGCTGAGCCCCCAGAGTTGGCCCTTTTCTGAGTAAAGAGCTGAAAGTGAGGTTTTCTAGCTGACAGAAGAGTATAAGGGAGGACGCCCCCACTGGGCTCCCTCTTGACCTGAGGGAGCGGTCTCTTTTCTTTTCACTTAAATAAATCCTATAAGCCCAGTGTGGTGGCGCCCACCTGTAATCCCAGCCTCTCAGGAGGCTGAGGCAGGAGGATCGTGAGTTCAAAGCCAGCCTCAGTAATGGCAAGGCACTAAGCAACTCGGTGAGACTCTGTCTCTAAATAAAGTACAAAATAGGGCTGGGGTGTGGCTCAGAGGTCAAGTGCCCCTGAGTTCAATCCCTGGTACCAAAAATAAATAAATAAACCCTGCTCTTTTACACTAAAAAAAGAAAGAGAAGAGAAAAAGGAAACAGCATCAGGGAAGCCTGCAGGTGGAATAGCAGAGATCTCTAAGGCCACCAGTCCCGGGGTGGGGGGGAGGAGCCCCATCATGCTTCCATGCCAACAGCATGGAAGAGACCCTGTTCTAGACCCTCTGTGGGGCTCCAGAGGTATGTGACCTGCTGCCTAATTAGGGAAACAGTGAGCCAGGCTCTTCTGTCCTGCCCCAGATCTCTACCCAGCAAGGGTGCTCAGGGTGCAGCCCAGTCTCCCAGTGGACGGGCCAGGTTGCCTGGCAGGGGAAGGCCAGACTCCCTGGTGGGCGGGGCCAGACTCCCTGGTGGGCGGGGCCAGACTTCCTGGTGGGCGGGGACTTTCCTGTGCCTGGCTGCCTGCCACAAAGGTTTACCCATCCCTTCCCATTTCCTATCCAGAGCTAGGACTCGGCTTCAGTGATGCCTTCTTGGCAGGCAGCTCGTTGTGGGGACATGGTGAGTATTCATGGCACAGTATTCCACCACTGAGAGCTGGGTCATCTTTACTGGATGACATATGTGACCTTACTGTGCCTCAGTTTCTTCAGATCAGATCAGTAAATACATATGATTATTTTGTAAGGATTAAATAGAATGCATGAAAAAGCACTTAGTATTTGGCATACAGTAAGCACTCAGTAAATGTTAGAGGCAATTATTTTTGCTCTTAGCACCATTGTTTATTGTCCGTGTTATTGGGCAGTTCGTGCTCCTGAGGGCCAGGACTCGGCTTCAGTGATGCCTTCATGGCAGGCAGCTCGTTGTGGGGACATGGTGAGTATTCATGGCATGAACCAATGAACAGACCAGTGTGGACACCCCGCCCCGCCATGCCTAGGTAGGGAGGGTGGGTGCTGGGAAGACAAAGCCAGCTCTGGCTCAGGGCTGGCCAGCCCTCTCTGTTCCCAGCGGCCCCCATGGTGAGTCCCCACTTCAGCCTTCCCAGGTAGGGGGTCCATGCCCCCCAGGGATCAAGGTAGCCCCTGTCCTGTCACCTTGGCCACAGCAGGTGTCTGGGTGCCTGATGCTGTTTTCCAGCTCAGGATCCAGCTGCCAGGAAGGGGACAGTTTTCCCCCTGGGCTCAGGAGCCCGCCCCACAAGCTCGCGGTGAGCCCAGCCTCTCTAACCTTCACCCTCCTGCCCCCATTTTCAAAGGCCACCCTCACAAGCAGAGGTGCCCTGCCCCTCACACCGCCCGTGCCCCTGCTGTCTGGCAGGGCAGGTACCGCTCCTGACGCATCAGTCCCCCTTCGGGCTTTTTCTTAGTCCCTGGTGCTCTGAGTGCCCCTGAGAACATTGTGGATGGGCCCAGTCCTCATGGGACTGTCCCCTGTAGAGGACAGGTCTGCTGGAGGCCCGCAGTCCAGGGCCAGAGCTGGGATTGCAACCCAGGCCTTGCTGTGGGCTTCCTCCTCGTTCAGCTCAGCGCACGTTCATGAGCCGCTCTGCGCGCCTGGTCGGGCTGCCCTGCCGAGGCCCAGGCTGGCACCAGACCAGGAGGGAGCCCAGCTTTGGCGACTGTACACCAGTGTCGTCCAGGAGGACTTTCCGCAAGGATCTGTGGGTTCTGTGTCTGTGCTGTCTGGGAGCCATGTGTGACTTGTCCAAATGAGGAATTGAACTTTTCGCTTTATTCCATTTTAATTAAGTTGAATAGCCCCACGCAGTTAACGGCTCTGTGGCAGGGCCCTCGGGTCTGGACCATTCTTTGAGGATGAACCATCCCTGGCCTTGAACCGCACGTCTCAGGCTCCCAGTGAGCAGGGACCGCGCGGGGAGCCAGACTGGCTTCCCAGAGGCATCCTGAGTTCTGTGTCCATCACAGCTGTCAGCATGTTAAACCCGGGTGGCGTTTTCTTCACGCCCAGAGGAATCAGTCCCTATTTTCCTTGAAATGTGAGACCGTCCTGACCCATCTTTCTGCTCCAGTGACTTACACAAGGCAAAGCACGCGGGCCAGGAGCTTTGACAAATGCAGACAGCCATGTAACTGACACCAGAGAGGGGACCGGTTGGCTCAGTGACAGTGGAAACGGAATTGAGTCAAGTGAACACAGATATACAGGGACGGCGGCGTTAACGGGGGCTTTAGCCCAAGGCAGCAGCCCAACCCAGAGGCCAGGCTGGTCCCTGGACACAGGGGGAGGTGAGCTGGGCACAAGCCTGGTGACTTTGCATTGGTCGGGCAGGGTTCCAAGAGACCATCTGGCATAAGGCTCCGATGGCCCTGAGGTTATCTTCAACTTGTCTGAGGAATTGCTGAGTTGCCCTGTGGCCGGTGCCACCCTCCTGGGCCAATACCCTGGCCTCTGGCTCCATCCGGGCCCCAGGACAGGGCTGAGGGCTCCCGGTGCTCAGGCTGCTGTGGCTGCTGGAAAAGCACACAGGCGGGTGGGACAGACACCAGCCCCAGAGGGCGGCCGACACACGTATGCGGAGCCCACTGGAATCTGACCCAAAAGTGAAGGCAGCAAAGGGGACAGGGCCCTGTCCCTGTTGCCATCAGACAGCCACTGGCCCAAGGGAAGACTCAGGATTTTCAGCAAAAACAGCCTTTGGGTCCCTGGAATGTAACCTTGGCGACCCTTAGCATCGTACCCTGTGTGTCAGAAGTGTCATCTACAGCCAAGCCAGTTTTGGGGAAACTAATAACATATTGCCCAGCTGTGTGACCTCCAAACTCAGTGATTTTGAAGTTGACTAAGTGAAGCTGGGCGTTATTTAGGCCGCCCCACGACAGTTCCATCTCTGCAGACATCTGCTTCTGAGGTTTCATCAGGATCTCCTGACAGGTCCACTGCCAAGAGTGAAGCACCCTCCTCAAAGCCCAGAGTCTATTTACCGTGCCCAGGGGTCTGTTGAATGTTCTCAGCCTTTGTCCACCTCGGTGGTCCCCTGCTGTCTCATGAGCACGCTGGGATCCCTGTAGACGACATTTCCATCCCCCGGAAAGTTCCCTCTTTTCCAGCCTCAGAGGCACCACTGTTCTGACGTCTGTCACCATGGATTAGTCTGACCCATTTTGAAGTGTCACATAAATCATTTTCCCACTTTTGACTCAAACAAAGCTCCAAGAAATATGTGTCTTTTCTCTTTGCTGCAAGTGACACTGCGCGGTAAATAGTGGGGCAGCCCTGGGCCATGCGGAGGAGGAAAGGGTGGGCTGTGGAGGCTGGGGACTTGGCCTGTCCTCGGGACAGCCCCCCCCCCAGCTGCAGTGGGCAGTTACCCCGAGAGAATGTGGGTCCAGCATCACCCAGTCTTTTTTTATTTGTTACTATCTTTTTTTTTTCTTTTTTAAAGGAAAGTTGGAAATACTGATTTTCATGTCATCGCCAAAATCTCCAGAAAGTTGGCATTTCAAAAACTTTTACACAGCGGTGGGCCAGATCCAGGGTCAGCCGCTCCGTGAGCTTGGTCTTGGGGCAGTGTCGGTGGCAGTCATAGCTGGGACTTGTCCAGGGCTTCCTTTGTTTTCTGTCCTGTTCCAAGGGCTGCCTATGAAGTCACTGAAGTCCTCAGAACAATGTGCTCATAAACCCGTTTCACAGTTGACGGTAAACTGAGCCCTGGGGAGGGACTAGGGGCAGCTCAAGGTTACAGACCGAGGCCTTGGCAGGGTTGGGATCTGGACTGTGAGTGTCTGGGTTCCCACACGCTGCATGGCCTCCCCAGGGAGCAGGGTGGTGGCCGAGGCTGCTGGGGCTGCGGCCTTGCCAGTCACCAGGGGTGCTGCCCCCAGGTCTGCCCTGGCACCGGCAGTTTTGGGGTCCGGGCACCTTGGCAGGCGGTTGGAGGAACCCTGAGTAAGCAGTGCCTGGAGAGAAGCCGGTGGTGGAGTCAGGAGCACAGGCCCTGCCAGTGCTCCACGAGGAGCCACCAGAGGTGTGGAAAGGGCAGAAGCAGCAGGACCCTGCAGGGGGGAGCCCAGCCCAGGAGGGACGGGGAAGAATGTGTCCTGGGTGACAGCGTCCAGGTCAGGACGGGCTGCTGCCCCAGGGTGCTAGTGGCTGGGCATGCCTACTCCCTGGGGACTCGTGCAGACAGGCCTGCTGCCTGGAGAAGCAGGAGGAAAGATAAGGATCACCTGGCAGAACGGCCCCTCTCTATCCTCACCTCCCACCCAAAGGGGCGGGGCCTGCACCCCAGGCCTGAATTCCCTTCCTGTGCCATCTGGCCATATCCCCAAAGCCCGGAATTGCAGGGAAGAGGGTCTGTGGTCTCTCTGGAACTTGAAGGGGATGGCAGGGTGGGACCAATAGACCTTCCCCTCTGGCCCTTATCCTACAGGCAAGTCCCTGTGTTGGTATGCAGTAAGTGCTAAATGAGTTTTTGCCATTATTACTGGGTTTTCCCAGTTTGCTGTTCACCACCACTTTCCAGATCTGTGCTGTTATCACCCGCTATTTGAGAGAGCTGAGGATCAGAGAGGTTGCCCAGGACACACAGCCAGAGAGGCATTGGCAGGACTAGTAAACTGATGTGTGGTGCACTTAGTGCCAGCCTGGTGCATGGCGCAGGACCCACGGTGGCAGCAGAGGAGGCGCGGGGAGGCAGGACTGGTCAAAGACGGCTTCACAGAGGAGGTGACTGGACTAGGCTGCCATTTCCCCTGGAGCCAGCTCTGTGACCTGGGTGAGAGCACCCAGCAGCTTGGGCGGGGCCCTGGAGCCTTTCCAGACCTTCCAGCAGCTTCCACCCCAGGGGAGCCCCCCAGGCCAGCTGCTGGTCCCGGGCACTGTGGAGGGGCAGCCTGGCCCTGATCTGATCACATCACCTCTCCAATCCTCGCTTCCCTCCTTGGTCCAGTGGGGGCAGCGCTATCTACCCTGCAGGGTGGTGGCGAAGGCCCGGCGTGCGGTAGGTGCTCAGGAAGCAGGGGTCAGAACCTCTGTGAAGTGGCTGCTGAAATGACTGGCCTTTGAGGACAGAAGACGGGTCCCCAGCAGAGCCCCGGGGAGCTGGTCCACACATTAGCTCGGAACCCCACTTCTCGAGGCCGGGAGGAGGCACTGAGCCTTTTCAGCAGCTCTGTCGCCGCACAAGGGCATCAGGGAGCCACCTGGCCAATAGTTGTTGTCCCCCAGACCTGAGCCCAGCAATCACTTGCTGAGCACTTACTGCATACCAGGCACCATGCAGAGCACTGGGGTTGGAGCTCTGCCCTGTGGAGTGTGGCTCCAGAGTCAGTCCTCGAGGAGGGACAGCAGCCTTCCGGAACAGGAAGTGCCCATCTGGGGTGGCCGTCCACTGTCAGAGCCTTTTCCCACACCTGAGTCCCTCTGTCCTGATGACACCCAATGAGGATGGTGCTGTTACCCCATCTCACAGTTGAGGAAAGTGAGACCCTGACACCAACTGCTCTAGGCCACGTGGCTGGGCCAGGATGTGGGGCCCCGGCCACACCAGGTCCAGCGCTCTCACCCTGCTGCTCAGCCACCTCCGTGGAGGACAGCTGTGCAGCCTGAACGCAGCAGCCAGCAGGCCTCAGGGAATCCACCATGAGGGTGGCCTGCCTGTGCCACGGCCCGTGTGTCCACCCCGTGATGCTGAGCACCGTCCCCATGGAGGCTGAGACTTTCTGTGCCCACCCTGCATGCAGTCTTGGAGCTTTAGAGCCATTAGTTCTCAGAGAGATTTTCAAACTCTGTTTCTTGGATCCTTTGAGAGGACCAGGTTCAGGGTCAGGACACGAGGCCATTGAGGGCAGAAGCAGCAGCTCGGCTTAGATCAAGGTTCTTGTGGTGGTTGTTTGGTCCCAGGGATCACACTCAGGGGCACTTAACTGCTGAGCCTCATCCCCAGCCCTTTTTATTTTTTATTTTGAGACGGCATCTTGCTAAGTTGCCGAGGCTGAACTTTGAACTTGCAATCCTCCTGCCTCAGCCTCCCAAACCCCTGGGATACAGGTGTGTGCCACAGTGTTCCACCCATGTTGAGTTTCCTTTTTAAAAAATAAATGGCTCCATGGGATTAAAAATCTGTGTATTTGTAAACCACTGCTCTGATCCAGCCTCCACCTCCCCATTTCATAGACAAAAAAACTGACGGCAAAGCCTGTTCTTTCCCCACAAATGGTGATTCGATTCACGCCTGGTTCCAAGTCTTTCTTGCTCTTTGACTTCACAGCCCTGTGAGGAGACCCTGGCCCGAGCACTCTGAGGCTCAGGTGCCCAAGGATTAGACTCCAGGGAGCCTGGCTCCAAAGCTGCACTCTCACCCAGCCCCCAGGTTGACACACTCCTTCTTATAATCCAAAGGGGGGAGTCACTCGCTGACACCCAGGGAAAGGTGGCACCAGAATTGCCACCAGAGTGTGGGGCTCCCAGTCGCTTCTGCTGCCCAAGACATCACCTGGGCTGGAGGGGGAGACAAGCCTGGGTGAACCCTGGCTGCCACCCACTGACCCTGTGACTCTGGATAAGTGGCCTCTCTGAGCATGTTTGCTCACCCTAGAAAAGGGGTAACAGTGCCCACATCAGGAAGTCATCGTGAGAGTCGGACGGGATCCTTCTCCTGCATTGGTCAGCTTGGGGTTCATCCATCTGGGGAGTCCCCAAAGCTTCCTGTTCCGTCCACTTCTTCTTCCCTCTTCTCAGCCACCACCCTCCCACTTGGGTAGCACAAATACTAATTATAACCGTTTCCATGAGCTGTTTCCTGGTTGAGCCTAATTACTGGGCAGGACAGTCATCGTCACCATTATAAATATCATTAAATGAGACAGATTGACTTTGTCCTGAGTTTTATGTGATTAGATCGGCAAATTGTCCGGGCACACTTGGCCTCCCCAGCTGGAGACTCACCCAGCTCACTTGTGCTGCACCCAAGGGTGCCGGAGCTTGAGAAGGTGCCCTGGCATCTGCAGTGGCCCCAGGGTCAGGGCCAGCTGTGCCTCCCTGGTCTGCCTTGAACTTGGTGCTCGGGGAAGCTCAGAGAAGACATCTAAGCCCCTTGAACCCAGCTGGGAGGCCATGTCCAAAATGGTGAGGATGAAGCTGGTGGGCAGGGCAGGGTGGAGGGAGGTGGCGGCCACCACCTTATTTATTATCATGGCAATACAGCCAGCTCTGGGGACAGAAACACCTGGTTCACATCCAGCTTTGTTATTTACCAGGTGGGTTACTGGACAGGTAGCTCAGCCCCCGCAGCCCAGGTGGTTTACACCGAGTTGGAAAAGAGTCAAGAACTCACCTGTGCCTGGCGTGTGCGCGCTTCCCCAGGGGTCCCCCCCTCCTGAAGAGCCCACTGCCACAGGCGCTGAGGTTTCCTGGGGACAGACTGAGGACCTTGAGTCTCATTTAGCTTATTTGGATAAGTGACCCCACAGACAAGGCACCCTGAGCCTCCTGTTAGGAGAGGAGAAAACCAAAGCCCAGACAAGCAGGGAAATGCCTTTGTCAAGGTCACACAGCCCCCATTGGAGGCCAGCCACTCCCTTGGGATGAGATGCTAGAAGCAAGCTTCTGGGGGCCTTGGGGAAGGGTCCCACCACCTGGAGGAAGGTGCACGTAGGAGTCAAGCAGGACGGAAGGCGGAGAGGGTTAGGGCCTGCGAGCAGGAAGCTGGGCAGTTGGGGTGCAGCCAGTCACAGTGCGGGGGAGCAGTGAGAGGTGAGGGGCCAGGAGCAGGTCCCTGGTGGGGGAGGTGGGGCCGAGAGCCTTTATTCAGCCAGCTCCGAATGAGGCGGAGAGAGACCTGAGTCGCACCAATCCATTTAGAAAGTTCCGCCGAGCCCACCGGCCGATGAGGGGCCAGGGTGAGTGGAGTTGGAGGTCCAGGGCCTGGGTGCTGACCAGGAAGGACCTCCGAGGAGGGCAGAGCCAGGAGGCCTGGACAGAGGCTCAGCGGGCAGGTAGAGGCCCTTAGGTGGGTGCGGGGTGGCCCATGGGGAGGAACAGGTGGTGCCGCGAGGCGGGGGGCTTGGCACGAATGGCCTCCTCCCTGGGCACCGAGACAGCGCTGGGCAGGGTTCTCCATGCCCCCGGGGACCCTGCACGTGAGTCAGCCCTGGGCCGGTGGCGAGTGCTCCCTGGCCCCTGCGTGTGCGGGCACGTCTCTCCCACCCGCTCCAGAGCCAGCGCCAGCCCGGGGACTGCGGTCCAGACCAGGGCGACTGACTCATGGGCTGGGGGCTGGGGGGGCTGCTGCTGCTCAAAGGAAGGGGGAGCAGGCTGACCTCCCAATGCCCCTCTACCCTTGGCCTTCCCGTGTCTCACTGGGGCACCTGTGCCACCCCTGCCACCGTTCCCTGCTAGGCCTCCAGCTCCTCCGACCCCTTGGTGGCACAAAGCAGTCTCCCTCCCCCACGCCCAGCGGCCACATCCCTTCCTTTGTCCCACAGCCCAACTGGGGCAACCCGTAGGCTCCACAGCTCTGGAGAGCTGGCTCCAGGAAGGAGGCACAGGAGATGGGGAGACCTCGAGAAGCCAGGAAGGCCCCGTCTGCATGTCAGCGCTGCTCACTAGCCAGCGCTACCCTGGCTGGAGCCTCGGTCTCTGCGTCTGTGAAATGGGGCTCCCGGGACTGACTCCACAAGGTGACCCCAAGCCATAAGTAAGAGGAGAGCGTAGAAGAGCTGTGTCGGTCAAGGACTGCTTTCTCTTCCAGGGAATGGCCAGTTATTTTGTTAAATAAACCTTTTAACTTTAGAGCAATTTTAGATAGAATTATGGTGACGATAGTGTGGAGAGGGCCCTGGCACCCCACTCTCAATTCCCCGTATTGTTAGCGTCTTGTGTGAAGCGCTTCCAGTACTGGGGCCTTATGACTCACCGACGTCCACACCCCACTCACGTTCCTTAGGGGTGCCCATTGTCCCCTTCTGTGCCCTCTGCAGGCCACATTACGTTACTCTGTGTGTCTTTCGGCTCCTCGTGACCGTGACAGTTTCTCAGACTCTCCTGGCCTCTGATGCCCTTGCAGTTTTGAGGGTCCCAGCCAGGTGCTCTGTAGGATGTTCCTCAAGTGGGTCTCCTCTTGTGGCTCACAATCAGACGTGGGTGACGTGGTTTGGGGAGGGGGACCACAGAGGTAAAGCACCTGGTCATCACATCAAGGGCTCAGCGAACCTGCTGACGGCTGTGTTCCGGCCCTGGCTGTGGGCAGCAGTCTCGGTCACCTGGGCAGTCAGTTATTTTTGCCCTGAGGACAGCAACAGGGTTGGGATAGAGTCAGATGTTGACGGAACCAAGGCCAAGACTAGAAAGTGTACCTGAGAGCAGGAGCCAGTGGCCAGGGCAGGGTGGGGGACATGGCGGGAAGCAGGCCTGAGGTGGGGTCACGGAGCCCCCAGAGGGAAAGCAACATGGCTAAGGTCATGTGAGCCAGGGAACCTGGGGCTGGGCCCGGGTCTGTCTTTACTGCCTCTGGGCCAGGCCTTCCCTCTGCCAAGTAAATGTCTCGAAGCTGCCTTTCCAGGACAGGGTGTTAGGGGAAGCACGTTCCTGATAAGGTTATTCTTAACTCACTTTATTCCACAGGATTCATGGTTGGCTACAACTAAACTACATTCAGTAAAACGATATGCTCTAGAAATAGACAATCAGGATCGTGGAAAACGTAAACAAAGAAAAGCCAAACATAAAGGCCAGGAAAGTACCAGTAAGTGAGTTTCAGATTTGGCTGTGAGGATCCTGGCAGCCAAGGAAAAAGGGATAGAGGCTGACTCCTATGACAAAAAGTAAAACCTGGGTGTGGTGGTGCCCATCTGTAATCCCAGTGGCTTGGGAGGCTGAGGCAGAACGATCTCGAGTTCAAAGCCAGCCTCAGCAAAAACTGAGGTGCTAAGCAACCCAGTAAGACCCTGTCTCTAAATAAAATACAAAATAGGGCTGGGGATGTGGCGCAGTGGCCAAGTGCCCCTGAATCAGTCTCCGGTACCCCCGCCCCAAAAAGTAATAGTGATGTCCAAGGGTGTCATCCTTCAGAGTGGCGGCCATTTTGTTACTGTCTTGCCTTTTACCCACGGTCCTCCTATTTGACTCTTCCTCGAGTTCATTCAAGCAGTAAATTCTGTTTTTTTCATGGTTGAAATCACAGATGCCTGTGCCCTAGTGAAAATCTGGGATATAAACCAACCAGCTGCCTGTGTAGCAGGCTCTCTGCTGGGTGCCGGGGATGCAGGTGCGAAGGTGAAGCCATGGCTGCCTGCCCCCTCGGGTTCTCGCCATCGCAGGTAGACACCCAGAGGCCTAAATATCCTGCGGGTGCTGTGCTGGGGCACACTGGAGGGAAGGGCACAATTCCTTCTGACTGGGGAGGAAAGGAGGGCTTCTTGGAGGAGGAGGCGGGGATCAAGATGGAGAGGGGTAGTTAGAGTAGAGCAGGCAGAGTCCTGGTTGTGGAGAAAACAGCTCCAGGCCCCTTGCAGGTGGGGACCAGGTCCTACTCAGAGCTGCCCCGTCAGCTCGCAGCCAGGGCCTGGCAAGTATCAGGGACTAGCAAGCTTGTGTCGAAGGAGACAAGATGGGGCAGGGGAGGGGTGGGGGAGGCTGGGCCATTTGGGGAACCCCTGAGTGCCGGTCCAAGGAGGGGGTGTTTGTTCTTTACACATTGCAGATCAACTGAAGCCCCTCAAACCTGATATTTTATAAAGTGACCATGGCACAGTAATAACAGCTAACACCTGGTGGGCACCTGCTGAGGGCCCCTCACTGTTCGGGTACTTTGTCTATATTAGTTATCAGAGCAGTCCTGACGGGGAGGGACCGTTTGTCTTTTTTATATATTTATTTAAGTTCTGGGAATTTAACCGATGGGGTGCTTTACCCCTGAGCTACATCCCCAGTCCTTTCTATTTTTCATTTTGAGATAATCTCGCTAAGTGGCTTGGGGCTTCGTTAAGTTGCTCAGATTGGCCTTGAATTTGCAATCTTCCTGCCTCTGCCTTCTGAGTCCCTGAGATTATAGGCGCGTACCCCGTGCCCGTTTATTTATTTATTTATTTGGCAGTACTAGGGACACTTACCACTGAGCTATATTCCCAGCCCCTTTTATTTATTTTTAACAGGGTCTTGCTATCCTAGAGGGAGGAACTATCTTAATCTTCCCTCATTTTACAGATGGGACCACTGAGCTCAGAGAGACCACTGAGTCACTTGCCCAAGGTCACACAGCTTGGAACTGTAGATTAAGGCTCTAAACTGAGGTTTGGAAAGACCTTTTACTCACTGTGCCTGCTGAATGTAAGCATTTAGCTCATAGGCAACATGCATGTGCCCTGGGTGCCATGTGACAGTTTAACAGGCCAGCCAGTGACGGGCACCAGGAGCAGGAACTGATGGGCACTTGGCCACAGGACGGCATCTCTACAGAGCTGAGCTTCGGAGTACAGTGTGCAGACAGTTGAGGGTGTGGCCATCAGCCCTTGGCCTCAGAGTTCCTCTCATGGGGCTGCTGTTTGTTGCCTCCGACATGTTCCAGGATTCCTTGAAGATCCCCTGCCTTTGGCAAACCAACCGCAAGAGCCATGGGAGTGACTAACGCTGTCCAGACAAATGGGCCGTGCCCGGGTGGCACCAGGCCATGAGGCCTTTGTTGTCAGAAACGTGAGCATTTATACGTCTCGTTCTCATCCACCCTGGGCCTTCCATCTCCACAGGGCAGGGCTTCCAGCCCTCACTGGTTTCTGGCACTTTCCCCCCATCTAGTGGGGACATGGGGGACCAGGGCATTCTGCAGGGAGCTATGGTTCCACTGCTCATTCTCGGTCTCAGCCAAACCCTTCTGTTGAGCACCAGGCCCGGAGTCAGCCCAGATTCCTCCTCCGCAGCTGCAGGCACACCAAGGCGGAAACTCCCCACAAAGCCAAGGTTGTTCTCCTTTCCCTGCGCTCCTGGGGCCGGGTGTGGCATCTGCAACCGCAAATGAGGCAATTAGGGAGCACAGCGCTGGCCATCCGCCAGCCCAGCACCCCGGTCTTCCTGGGGCACTGACTCCCTGAGGTCCCCACCTGGAGAAGCAGCCCGCCCTCCGCAAAATGCATGGACCAGAGTCCGGGCCCCAGGCCGGCCTGGCCACCTTCTAGCTGTGTGCCTTGGGCTTTGGAGGCTGCTTAGTGAAGTCAGTAGCAACAGGATTGGGAGATAAGCGCAGAAGATCCTGGTCCTTGCTCTCCAGCCTGGTGACAAGAGGGGACAAGTGCTGCCTCCTCCCTGATCCTCAGTCTTTAAGTGAAGCAGAGGAGGGATACTTTTTTTGTTTTATGGCACACAGTAGGTGTTCATGGCACATAGTAGGTATTCGTGGCACACGGTGGAGGTCAGGTCTGTGCAGCCCCTCTCCCCTGCCCTTCCTAAATCCCGCTGAGGCCAAGCCTAAGGGGGTGTAGGGATTCCACACAGTGGCTGACTAGCACATCCGGGGGTGGGGCTGCCATTGTTGAACTGTCACTCACCAATGAGGCCCCATGGTGCTCCCCACCCAGCGGAGCCCCGCTAAGCCTTCCCCACCTCGAGGGGGGGGGCCTGCAGCAGTATTTCAGGAAGGGGGCCCTCAACTTTTGTGTGCTGAAAGATAAACAGGCCTCCATCTCAGTGTTTTGGGGTGCACATAAGCTTCCTGTATGGCCGTGTCGGGGTAGACTTCAGGGTGCCTGGTCTTGGTCCCTGGAGCCAGCGGCCAGCCTCCCTGTCTTGCCTCCCACCTTTGCTCACACATCTGGAGGCTGCAGCCTCAGGCGAGGCCTAGAGGCAACAGACCCAGCTTCTGGACCTCCTGTCCAGAGTGGAAGACACCACTGTCCTGCAAGCTGTCCTGGGACACAGCAGGCAAGCAGGTGGGGGGGTAGTCAGGAGATCTTCCCAGAAAGGGAAGTCTCTGAAATGAGACAGAGGAGAGAGAGGAAGCCCTTGCTAAAGGACACTGGCAAGTTACGCCCAGCCTCAGTTTCATTTTCCACCAAAAGGGCCAAGCGGATCTGCTTCTGAGAACAGGTAGGTGAGAGGGGGTGACAATCCCTCACACCCAGGGGCTCCTGGGGAGATGTCCGGGATTTAGCTTCGTTTTCAAGGGCCTCTCCCTCGGGCACTTGACACTTTACTGGCAGCCAAGTTAGGGAGGCTGCCTGGGCGGGGCTGGCCTGACTCGGCCGTCCACCTGCCCACCTAAGAAATAGGCCAAGGATGGAAAAAGGAATCTTAGGTAGTTTGATCAAACTGGGGAGGAAGAACTAGATTGCTCCTCTACGGGTCCCAAGGAAGTGGTGACAGTTTACAGAAACAAAAGCCAGGCGATAAATGTATGTAGATTTAGCAAGAGCACATGTCAGTGGTGCTGATGGGAAGGGGGATAGTTTTTATTTTTGGCATGAGGAAGTTTAGGAGCTGTTTCAACTCCTGTCTCTTGGTGTAACCCAGTGTTCTGGTGTAGAAGAATCCCGGCTATAACCCAAATGAAGCACCTCTGAAGTCCCTTCTCTCTTTGAGGGGGACAATGGGATTTTTTCTACCAAGGGGGAGTGAGGCAGAAGTTTCAAGAATTTTAAGATTCTCCCCGCTCACCCAGGACCTGTGCCCCTGTTTTCTTTGGACTTAGACATTACAAAGACAGAAATCTTGAGGATATAAAGGCACCTTCCCCAACTCGCTCCACCATTCATTTTAACACTTGCCCCCCCCCATTTGTTCTACCATTCATTTTAAGTAGGGTGCTGTTTGTTGAGTACCTACTATATGCCAGGGGCTGGAGATTCTCTGCTGACAGGCCAGACAAGGTCCCAGCCCTGATAGAGCTTGTGATTCTAGGAAGAGGCAAAGAGCTAGACAATGAAAACATAAAAACAACAAAGTATTAACAGACTACAGTAAATTCTCTAAAGGAAAGCAAACAGGCTTCTGTAATGAGAAGGTGCAGAGCTCCTGCGGGTGGCTGGGATATTGCAGGAGGTGGCATTTCAGCTGAGCCCTGAAGCAGGCGCTGGCTGAGAGGAGAAAGATGAAAGAAGAAAGTTCCAGAGGAGACAGCAGCAGCTACAAAGATCTTGGGGGAAGGGGCAACTTGGGGAATCTGAAGAACAGAGTGAATGCCAGAGAAGATGGGCCTGAGTGGGCGAGGAGCAGCCTGAGATAAGGGACAGGAGTGGCCAGGGCTCTGGGGCCCTGGTAAATGTCATTCCAGGGCTGGCCGAGGGCTTTTAAGCAAGGGGTGGCAAGATGAGAACTTTGGTTCTGAAGACAGCTCTGGCTGCTGGGGAGACCACCAGACAGCAGGTGTGGCAGCCAGGACACTCTGAGGAGCCACCATCTTGCTGATCCTGAGAACTTGGTCGGTCATCTCCCTGCTCTGATCCCGTGCATTCGAACCTGTGTGATTGTGAGAATCCACTGGGAATGAACAAAAATGCATTTTCCGAAACTGAAAAATATGGTTTAAAGTGGTGTGTCCTCTGGGATTCTGCTGGATTAGGCCTTTTTGGGATTCAGTGTGGCAGGGACAGTGCTGGGCCCCAGAGTCCCCACCTAAACACCGGACACCTAAGAGAGCCCACTCTTCCAATGGGCTGAGGAAGGCGAGGGAAGGGTGCTTGGAGGGGATACCTGTGTGGAGCTCTCTACTCCTGTGGGAGGGGGGACCCAAGGGTCACTTTCGTGGTTGGTTTGTTTAACAGCTTATGAGTTTTGACCTGGTCCAAATCCATGATGTCTTTGTTCTGTTTTTGTGTGCTGGGGAGGGAACTCGGGCCTCTGCACGCTTAGGAGAATGGTCCATTCCTGAGCTACATCTCCAGCACTCTCAAAGCTACAATTCTTCATGTACCCAGGAAGGGACACAACCTTTGAGGAAGAGTGTGGCAGGCACCGGATTACCTTTAGCCAATCAAATGCATATGGCTTTTTTCATTCTATGTCAAGAAATTTCCCTGGAATTCTCTGAAATTCATTCATCCAGCTTTAAAATCCCTGAGCTAGCCAGGTGTGACGGCGCAAGCCTGTAATCTCAGCCACTGGGGAGGCTGAGGCAGGAGGATCTCAAGTTAGAGCCAACCTCAGCAATTTAGCAGGGCCTAAGCAACTTAGTGAGACTCCGTCTCAAAATGAAATAAAAAGGGCTGCGGATGTGACTCAAAGGTAAAGTGCCCCTGGGTACCAGAAACAGAAAAAGAAGAGGGGTGGGGAACAACCCTTTTGAGATAGAGGAAAGAGGCAATCAGAGCTCAGACGGGAGACACCTGCCATTTTTATCTCCCCTCCCCTCCCCTCCTCGCCCAGCCCCCTGCATAGCCTTTCTAGCTTGATGGGGACACCCCCTGGACCCACCTAAGGGCTGAGAGTGGGGGGACCTCTTTCTTTACTGCCAGGCCTGATACCGACTGGCACTGGGGACCTCATTACTGAGGAGGGAACTCTTGAGAGGCCCTTCCTGCCTGCTAGGGTCTTGAGTCGGGGTCCTCCCCGCGGGGGAGGCCGGGGTCCCCATCTCCTCCGGGGCTCCGGGCCTGCGGGGTTCCGCTCGGAGACCAGCGAGGGAACCCGAGCCGCGCCGCTCAGGCCCCGCCCGCGAAGGTGGCGCGTCGCCGGCGGGCCCTCCCCCCATCCCGCGGCGGAGGCGGCGGGGACGGGCACCTCGGGGCGCAGCATGCGGAGCGTGTGGCCGCCGCGCCCGGTGGCCGCCGTGCTGTCGGCGCTGGGGGTGAGCGCGGGCGGGCGGGCGGGCGGCCGGCGGCTCGGGTGTCCCGGCCGGGGCGGGGCGCGGGCGCTTCCCCACTCGGGCGCGAGCCATGGAGGCGCTGAGGGAGTCCGTGCTGCATTTGGCCTTGCAGATGTCGACCTACAAGCGGGCCACGCTGGACGAGGAGGACCTGGTGGACTCGCTCTCCGAGGGCGACGCGTACCCCAACGGCCTGCAGGTAGGAGCCGGCCAGGCCCGGGCATGCGCGCTGGCGTGGCGCCGCCCCGCCCCGTCCCGTCCCGCAGGACCCCGGCCGCTCCCCGCGCGGAGGGTCCCCTGCTGGCCGCAGGGCCGCTGAGGCCGGCCGCTCCCCGCGCCTGGCCGGCCTGCCCCCGATCCCCCAGACACCTGCTCCCGGTCACGCCCAGGTGGCAGAGTCGAGCACCCCCTCGAGTCGAGTCGGCCCAGTTACCATGTCACAGAAGAGGCAGTCCCCGTGTTTGGTGGGACTTGTCCCGGGTCCCACAACCCACTGCTGGCGGGATCTAAAACTGCTCCAGCTTTAACATGAAAGTCCCTACATTCCACGCATGGCCCTGGGCAACCCACCCTATCTGGGGACATTACCCTTTCTTCCTGCCCCTTCCTGCCCCTCCCTGCCCCAGTACCTGAATTTCCTGGGGAAGGGAGGGGGAGGATATGGTCTTCTGTCCCCCTCTCCCTGCCCCTTTTCAACCTACTGGGGCAGCTGGATTCCTCCCTCCAGGGTCTGCCCTGTGGGAATCTGACACCCGGACTGGCCAGCTCCTGCCTGGCAGCAGAGCCGTGAGCCAGGCCACCTTTTGCTGTCCTTGCCCTGCACACCTGCCCCGGGGACAGTTCTTGCCAGGGGGTCAGCCCTGGTGGGGTTTGCACCTGGGCAGGTAGGGGTGGGAATGAATTGGAAATGAAGAGAACACCCAGGGTGGCCCTGTGATCTGAGAGAGGAGGAGTGTGACCCCCTCAGCCCAGGAGGACTTCTGGCAGTTAGACCAAGAGAGGTGTCTAGGAGAGTCTTGGGGCTGCTTGGGGAACTGAAATCCAGTCAGAACTCCTCCCAAGGGTGAACTTAGGAAGAGTGGGGACAGCGCAGCTCTGGACAGACACACCCCTGAGAAGCTGGAATTCAGACAGCAGTAAAGGGGAGTAGCATTGATTGAGTTCCTTCTCCAGTCAATTCTGTTTTGATTTTTTAGTGCTGGGGATTGAACCAGGGTCCTGGGTGCATGCTAGCCAAGTGCCGTACCCCTGAGCGATACCCCAAGTCCTCCGGACTAGTTAGGTAGGCCCAGGGATATCCAAACTCATATTCCAAGTGCTATACACACTAAGATTCAGTACTCCTACCTATGTGGTCCCACTTAACCTTCAGGACCACCACTAGGAGCTGCAGAGTGACTTCTCCCAACTCACAGATAGGGAAACTGAGGCCCTGAGAGGAGAATAACCCAACTTAGCTTGGTCACAGACCTAGAAGTCTGGGAGAGACAACCCAATCTGCCTAAATCTGCTTCCCTGTGAACCCTTCAGAGGCTAAATCCAGCCGGAAGTTATTTTTCTGTAGCAGGCATTTTTCCCTTCACAAATCAAAACAGAATCTAATCAGCAATCTTTTTTCCATCTCATCTTCCCCAGAAGGTTCTAAATATATCAGCACAAAAGTATCAGAATTCACAACAAAATCACATGCTGTGCCGTTATTCTGACAGCAGCCCACTTGGGTTTACAGCCTTTTTCAGATCAGCAGTACATTCATCCAGGTGCACCCCCTGGCAGAGTGCAGGGAGCCCACTCTGAAGCCAGGGACCCACTGGTGGGTGTGGGTGAGGTGCCGCGTCTCCATCAGTCCTCATTCCCTCATCTGTGAGATGGGATCAGAGAAAGTGCTTGGAATGCACACTCCAGCGTCTGCTAGGAGCACTGTTGTTTTTATGACCTATGAAGTAAGGGCCAGCATGGCCATGGTACAGATAGATGTCAAAACTGAGCCCTAGGGACAAGTTGGGGACATCCTGTGGCCATATCGCTGTCATGTGAATTGGAGGTCAGTTGGTATCCCCATGTCACACTGCCCAGCTGGGTATATTTTCCACTTGCCATGCAAGGAAAGGCAAAAGGGTTAGCCCAGGCTGGGACATTTCTGTGGGTACCTCACTTGGCTTGCTTGGTGCCCAGGGCAAAATTTTGTGAATTCTCCAGTGCCTGCGTTTCTGAGTTAAGACCTGTCTACCTCAACTTACAAGGCAGAGTTGGGTTTCTGCTGTTCTTTTTTTTTTTTTTTTTTTTTTTTTTGCAGTATTAGGGATTGAACTCAGGGGCACTCGACCACTGAGCAACACCCCTGCCTCCCCCTTTATTTTTTTAAGACAGGGTCTTGTTAATTTGCTGAGGCTAGCCTTGAATTTTCTATCCTTCTGCCTCAGCCTCCCAAGTCATTGTGCACCAAATGCACAGCTCAAGGCACACTTTTTTATTATTATTAATTCAATTCAATGCTTTTAATCCTTTGAAGGTCTTTTTCCTATAAAATCTTTACATGCTCATTTGTGGTTAAAAGAGAGAGAGAGAGAAATATAAAAAAGGATTTAAAAAGAAACAGAGATCCCACTGCTCAGAGATAATGGGTTCTAGTTTTTTCTATGCATACATGTGTGTGTTTGGTGCTAGAGATTGAACCTAGGACTTTGTGCATGATGCTGGATATGTGCTCTTCCATTAGCTACTTCCTTGGTCCCTTTTGTATGTATGTGTGTGTGTGTGTGTGTTTAAAGATAATTGAGCTCACTCTTTATGTGTCCTGAATTTTGCATTCAGTGCCATTTCATAATCATTTTCCATGTTAAAATCTTCCAAAACATGCCACCACTAAAAATCTATAGAGGGCTGAGGTTTGTGGCTCAGTGGTGGAGCGATTGCCTAGCACATGTGAGGCCCTGGGTTTGATCCCCAGCACCACATAAAAATAAATAAGTAAAATAAAGATATTGTGTCCATCTACAACGAAAATATTTTTTTAAAAAATCTGTAGCTTTTGTGCATATTATTTATTCAATCTAGTATAGATGAACAATTAGGGAAATTATCATCACACTACAGGTGACCATCTATAGCCTTTCAGGTTATTCCATGGTCTGGATGCTTGAAACATAACTGCTCCCTCCATGTTAGCCTTTTAAAGATGGACTGTGAACCCCCAAATCTTCCTCTTTTAATTGGCAACTATAAAAATAAGCTATTTGACAGCCATGGTGGTGTACATCTATCATCCTAGCTGCTTAGGAAGCTGAGGCAGGAGGATGGCAAGATCAAGGCCAGCCTTAGCAACTTAACGAGACCCTGTCTCAAAATAAAAAATAAAAAGGGCTGCGGGTGTAGCTCCTGAGTTAAATCCTCAGTACCAAAAAAAAAAGAAGAAGAAGAAGCAATTAGCTCTAATTCCAAAGTGATCAACACCAATAGCTAATAAATGAAAATATAAATTTTCATCTCTCAGCTACACTTGCCACTTTTATTACTGGATGTGTTAACAAAGTGCTGAATTTAGCTGGAGGAAAGTTCTACCTATGCCTTATTTGAAAGCAGTTTTCCTTTATCTTATTATCTTATTTTAGGCGAATTACTTACAATCCACTCAAATGAGTTGTTTGAGGGCTAAGCCTATTTTTATTTATTTATTTAATTTTTTTTTTTTTTTTGTCTTTTCTTTCTTGGTGCTAGGGATCAAAGCCAGGGATTTGTGCACACGAGGCAAGCGCTTTCCCGCTGAGCTACATCTCAGCCTCTAAGGCACCTCGTCCTAACCTGGAGCCCTCGCTCTGTCCCTCGTGGCCTTAGACCTGAAAGCAGCTCACTCACACAGCTTTATAAAATGGGTTAATAATGTTGCAACTCACCTCTGGGAGCTGCTGCAAGTATTCAAATGAGGCCACAGAGGTGAAAGTGGTCTCAGTGCTCAGAGCACAGACCTGGCTGCTAGCAGAATTCTCCGAGAAAGTCACCGTCTCAGGCCTTATGTACCAGCTTTCCCTGCCTGGGCCTCGGCCTGCTAAAGTCGGAGCCTGGTCGCCCCACACTTGTACACTTCAGGGGCTTGAAGGGAAGTAGCCTTGGTTGCCCCTGCAGCCAACCTGGGAAGCCTCCAGCCACAACCTGTGACACTCATCCAGTGATTTCTCAAAATCTTTTAGTTTTATTTTTTAGGAATACTGAGATATTTAAGTTCATAGGGCAGTGATTTGGAGGGTGATTCTGGAGGCAGACCCATTCAGGACTTAAAAAAGCCTTCTCTGCTTAGCAGGGGGCCTTTCAACTCTCTACCAGTTACAAGATTAGACTCTTGGCCTGAAGGTTCTAGAATCTGAGACAGTCCCATGTGGGGCTTCATCCCAGCTTCCTCACTTAAGAGAGGGGACACTGATGAGGCCCAGAGGCTGCCCAGGCGCATGTGATGGAGGCTCGGCCGGCCTCTGACTTCTTTCTTCCCTGTGCCACAGAGATCTGGGTATTCATTCTGGAAATCAAAGACAGCTGGGAAGTGCTTCTCTAAATATCGGACCTGCAAGGTGTCCCCTCCCCTATGATGGGAAAATTTTAAGCTATTACTCAAAGATCAGGCTTGGGGACCGGATGGTAGGGAGGGCTCAGGCAGATGGCGGGGGACAAGGCACCATAGGTTTGCTCTGGGCTGACCCCAGTGGCCTCAGCAGGAAGTCCACCTCATGGAAACTGTAATGAAAGAAACTTCCCCAAACTGACACCCTTGTGGAGGCAGGGGCCCCCCGCTAGGTCACGGTCTGTCTGTTCTGAAAGGCTGACTCCAGGGCAGCCTGGTCCCCTGCCAGCCCTCAGAGCAGCTGGGCTTCTGGAGGCAGGGGGTGGGCTCCCCACCAGACCTTTGAAAATGGCTTCCTGTCTGCCGCTCCATGCGGCCTGGTCACTGGGGGACCTGGCTCCCCGACTCTGAGAGCCAGGCTCCCCGCCCCTGCTGCTACTGGCGAGGCTCCTGGGCCCCAGGCGGTCCCCGTCCTCACCTGCAGAACTCGTTCTTGCTGAAAGGCTAGGTGAGCCGCACACTTGGTTCTGTAACCGAATCTTTATCCCCGATTAGGGCTTTGTTTTTTTGGCTGTGGAAACCCTGGGAACTCCTGGGCCCGGCAGCTCAGTTCTCCCCACCCCCCCACCCCCAGGCTTTTCTGGATCCAGTGCTTCCTCCTTGGTCTCCTCCGCTGCTCTCTGCGGGGAGACTCTCCTTTCCCTACTGCTTTCGTTCTCTCTGTGCCTCACAGGATGATGCTAGGAAATAAGGCCAGCCAGCGGGGAGCGCCCACCCGGCTCGCAGCTCCATCTTCCAGCCTTTGGCTCTGGACTTTGGCCAAGGGCCACTTCCCAGTGATGTTCCCCAAGATGGATTGGGCTGCTTGCCACTAATCCTCTGCCCTCTAACTGGCCACAGCCCAGTCTCCCATGATTGACAGGCCCTTGTTACTAAAAGGAAAGCGAGAAATCGCTCACCTCTCCCCTTGCTGTGACATCATCTCCTGGGATGGTCCCCAGGGTCCTATGCAGGGGGCAAGGCAGGTGCAGTGGGGGCTCAGAGAAAAGGGACTTGGCTGAGCAGGTGGCCGGAGGGAGCAGAGTGGTACCTGGCCCAGCCTCTGCCCTGTCCGTTGCACCCAGAATTGGCCAGTGCTGCCAGGTGACTTTCCCTGCCCCGGGGAGCTGCCTCTGGATCCGCTCTGCCCTTCGAGGTGAGGCCTGAGCAGAAACCAGGAGGCCTTGGCCCGGCAGCACAAGTCGAGCCAAAAACATGCCACGGGTTAAGAATCTCTTTTCAGATTCTGTTTGTGGTTCTTGCCTGGAACTATGAGTTTTTAATTCAATTCTGGCCTAATTCTAATTTAATTTCCAGCAGACACCATCTGTTTAGATTCAACACTTTGCTTGACATCGAACAAGGACTCCCAGCTTGACTCGGCTCCTCTGGCACGTGGCACGGTCGCCTTGGGACGGGGCGCCAGTCCTGGAGAGATGGGGCGCCTCATTGTCCTCTCTCCTTATTCTTCTCCTCCGCCCCCCTTCTGTGCTTCTTCTGGAGCTAACGCTAGTACCTACTCTTAGGGACAAAACCAGAATCATACCGTCTGTGACAAATCAGAAGGCTCAGGACGCCAGGCACGCAAGCATTTCCCAGCTGCCATCAGTGCCTCTTCCTCCCCGTGCTCCCCGCTCCTCCCTCTTCTGCCTTCTGGTTTGTCCCCCCCTCTTCCCCCTCCTCAGTACCTCTGCTCTGGCTGGCCTCCGTGTCCCCTCACCTCAGCATTTTTGAGTCTCCCAACATGGCGAGGGTGTCCTGTGTCTCCCCAAGCCTCGTGGTGTGCCCTCCAGCCTCCTAACGCTGGCTGCAGCAGAGGGGAGCCTCTGCACCCTGTGAGCTGAGCCACAACGGCTGGGGCAGGAGAGGCCACGAGGAGGAGGAGGAGGAAGGCCGCGACAAGTCCAGGGGCAAAACCATGGCCAGGCAGAGGGCACAGTGACCGTGTCTCCAGGGGAGGCAGTGCCTGCCTCAAACCCATGGGCCCCTCTGATTATCAGTGCCCAGGTAAATGGGATGAGGTCACCGATGCCTAAAAAAGCACCTTATGAACTTTTGAGTGCCGTGTGTGTGTGTGTGTGTGTGTGTGTGTGTGTGTGTCTGAGCACCGATGGCTTTCACCTTAATACAAGGCTTTTTTTTTGGGGGGGGGGGTACTGGGTATCAAAACCAGGCTTGCATTACCACTGAGCTACCTTCCAGTCTTTTTTTATTTTATTTTGAAACAGGGTCTTGCTAAGTTGCCCAGGCTGGCCTTGAACTTGCTGTCCTCCTGCCTCAACCTCCCACTTGCTGGGATTAAAGGTGTTGCCACCATGCCCAGCTTAATATAAAGTTTAACTAATCGAAGTAACATGGTCAGAAATCTTTGCGCGCCCCACCCCATTTTTTTTTCTGCAGTGCTGGGGATAGAACCGAGGGCCTTACACACGCTGGGCAAGTGCTCCACCACCGAGCCACATCCCCGGCCCTTTTTGTTTTTATTGTGAGACAGGATCTCACTAAATTGCTGAGACTGGCCTTGAACTTGCGATCCTCCTGCCTCAGCCTCCCCCATAGCTGGGATTAAAGGCTGCGCCACCGCACCCAGCCTGGGTCTCCCCGTTTTAAAAAAGCATTTTACGGGGTCCCAGCAGGCAGCGGCCCCCTCCCTCTGCTGACCCACCACCGGTGTCGGAGCCTCCCGGATGTCCGTGAAAGTGTCACCGATTCTCAAGTTCCTTTCTCAGTTTTAGGACACAATTTTTCTTCCACAGAAAGTTCTCGTGTTCCCCTTTCTCTGGTGCAGCAGTTCCCAGTCCTCTCCTGCCAGGAGAGTCCCTGAGGATGGCCACAGGGCCCTCTCCTGGCTCTAGAGAGCCCCTCCTTGTGCTGCTTGGAGTCTGGGTCTCCTTAAACCCCCCGGCAGGCTGCCTTGGCCTCCTTAATGTCTCCCTATCTCCCTTCCCCTCCTTGGCAGGCCTCACTCCTTTCTCCCAGCCCTTCCCAAAGGGCAAATCTAATGCTGTCTCTCCAGGCCCCAGGAGGCAGTCCGCCTTCTTTAGCTTATAGCGCCCTGTGGGATCCAGGCCTCGCACCCCTCACCAACTCCTACTTACTCTTCAAGACCCAGCCCAGACATCACCTCCTCCAGGAAGCCTCCCCAGACTGAAACCCTGCCCACCCCAAACTTTTCTTGGTCTGCCTGCCTGCTGCGCAAGAGCAGTGGAAAGCAAAACAGTCCACCTTCCCGTCAGCGTTTCCAGTGTGGCCTGAGTTGGTGCCCAGCTGTTTGTACCGGGAGGTCATGACACTGCGCCAACCCCCACCCTCAGGAGACCCTTCCTGTCCTGTGGCCCTGGCTTTTGCAGGAAGTACCTCTAAGAACAGTGGGGAACCCAGGGCAGGCTTTGGGTGTGCGTGGCCTGGGCTGAGAGCTGTTGTCTGCTCTGTCCCTGGAGCTGGAGGGCCCGCCACACCCTCTTGCTTCCCCCCATTGTGCCTCCTTTCCTGTTGAGCCGGGAGGTGGGGGACATTTTCCCTCCCTTTGAGGACCTGCCTGCCCGGAGCTGTTTCTCCTTGTGTTTTCCGCAGCATCTCCCGAGACCCCCCCTCTCTGGCCCTCCCTCTCGTGGGCTCTGGGGTCTGCAGACTCCGCCCCTTGAGCTGTGTGCTGGGAGGTGGGGTCGCACCCGCTCCCCCTCCGCTCCCTCAAATGTAAAAAGAGGACTCATCAGGTTGCTCTAGTGGGGCTGGGAGGGCTCTCTGAGCTAAGGGCGTCCCTGCTCTGGGAAGCCTGAGCCGTGGTCAGCCTTGTCCCCAGCTCTGTGGACGTGGGGGCTCTGAGGAGAGCCCAGCTGGACGCCCGCAAGTCCAAACATCCTGTTCTTTCTTGAACTCCCTCCTGGAGCCACAGGGAAACGCTGTAGGTTTTTTTCATCTACTCCTATCGGGTGACACGGAACACACAAGCCTGGCTGGCTTGAGCTGCCGGCTCTCTGACGGGTGGAAGCAGGTCCAAGCTACTGAGCAGGGTGGCGGCTCCTTTCCTGGATTAGGGCTGACTCTGTGGGAACTGGACCACCCCTGAGTTAGGAGGGCAGCCCTGATGCCTCCCCAGGGCCCGGGCCTGCCGTGGAGCCCCTTCCTCCTGGGCAGGGGGCACCCCGGGCACCTGTCCTCCCCACCCCTCCTGCCTCCTCCCCTGCAGGTGAACTTCCGCAGCCCCCGGAGCGGCCAGAGGTGCTGGGCAGCACGGACCCAGGTGGAGAAGCGGCTGGTGGTGCTGGTGGTACTTCTGGTGGCAGGACTGGTGGCCTGCCTGGCAGCTCTGGGCATCCAGATCCAGACAAGTAGGTGCCTCTGTGTCTCGTGGTGGGCTCGACGCCCTCCTGCCCCCGCCCTGTCCAGCTGTGCGAGGGCAGCTTCCTGCTCAAGCTGGACTGGCTTCCAAGGCCGAGCAGGGGGCTGGGCCTGCTGGGCTCAGGGAGCTGAGGATAGACCGAGCCCAGGGAGGTGGGCGGCTGGATGGTATGAAAGTCTTGGAACCAGAAGGACCAGCAAGTTCTCAACTGTGACCTGGAAAAGCCACGTCACTTCCCAGAGCCTTCGTCTTCTCTACTTTAAATGGGTAAGCAGTGCCCAATTTGGAGATGGCTCTGAGGATGTACCTGGCGCCTGAGAGGACTTCCTCAGCTCGGTTCTGGGCACTGCTGTTGTTAGGACGTGGGACGGTTAGACAGGCTGCCACTGCCTGCTGTCCTCAGCCCCAACAGACTAGCAACAAAGGCTTCTGTTTACTGTACACCTCCCACGGGCCAAACGCCTGTCATTTAAGGCTGTCGCCTCCTGTCCTCCTCAGAGCACCCCTGCAAGGCGTGGTTGCTTTGGGTCCTTTTCCATATGAGGAAATGGGCATAGACCAAGTAACTTGTCCAAGCTTACGCAGCCAGTGGGGGTCGAGTGGCAGGTTGAGTGGAGAAGTTTGCACAGGCTGCCGGCTCCTGAGGGCTCTGGGGCCCAGGCCCTGCCCACCCGCTTTGTAATCAGGAGGCACTCCGGAGCATACCAGGACCCCCAAAGGAGCTCAGCTCTGTGACCCAAGGCCTTCGCACCTCTCTGTAAGTGGTGTGTCTGTTCCATCCCACATGGTGATGCCATGGGGCCTCTCAGGTCCTGCGGTCAGGGGTCTGAGGCTGGATCTCATGTCCAGCTGCGTAGATCCAGTCAGTGCCTCATTGCTCAGCCCTTACACAACCCAACAGGGTAGATTCAGGTTACAACCAAGGCCAGGGGCCCACTCTCCTGTACCCCCACATCCTGCTTTCTGCTGGTCCACCTGGTGAGCAGCCCCAGGGGTTCCATCCACCAACTTGGTCACTCACCCCATCAGAGAGTTCATGGCTGTATTGAGCCTTTGCCACTGTGAAGTTGCTGACCTGTGAGGGTAGCCATGTTGGGCTGGGGTGGGGAGGGCCCTTGGGGGCCTGAGGAGAGGGCAGAGACTTCATCTGAGTCACCCCTGCATCCCTCTTGTATGGGACCCATATCATTCATTCATTCCACAAACGTGACGGGTGCTTACTCTGTGTACAGGCACTGAGCTAAGGACCTGTGTAATACTTAAGAAATAATCACTTGATTATTTAACTATTTAATGGTTTATGGGCTTTTTACCAAATGTGCCTGGCCCAGCAGGTGCTTAATGCCTATTTGATTCATTAATTACTAATCTCCAGACTTTTAACCATATGTGCCTGGCATTGTGCCTGCATATCTTAACTGTGCAAACAGTAAATCGAATAGACGAAATTTTCTTAGAGATCCTGCACCTACTAGAAGAAAAAGTAGGCCCAGATCTTCATCATGTTGGCCTAGGAACTGGAAGTTGGAGTGAACCACAGAGTAGGAGGATTAAGCCTTTCTCTGCCGAGTGTGTATACCTGACTGTGCAGGTGTGAGTTGCGAGTGTGTGCATGCACCTCTCTGTCAACAGGGCACAAGCAGATCTTCCTCACCCTGAAGCTGCCACCTTACCTTGTCCTCATCGAAGTCAGTCCAGAACAGCTGGCCAGTCAGTGTGGAGCCTGGCCAGCCCCGTTGCTCAGCTCATGGCCCAGGACCCGGGGAGTGGGGCAGATTCAGCAGCCAGTGTTGCCTGCGACCATCCCTAGGAGTTCCTGCCAGGAAGTTTCTTCACCGGGAACCAAAAGGGAACCCCCAGGGTCAGCTCCTAGCAATCAAACCCAAAACACTTCTGCCAAGTGGGGCCCACACGGAAGAATCCTGCTTCTGCCTCGTGTTCCTGGCTCTCGGGGCCTCAGGCAGATTTTCCCTGGCCTGGACCCGGGAGAGGAATGAGCCGGGCAGAGGATCAGTGACCCTGGGCCACCTGAGAAAGCAGTGGCCACCTCGGATGTTGACAGTAACCTCGTTACCCAGCAGTAGGTGCTGACATTGGCCACAGATGCGCAAACATCAGGCCAGTCAAGGCAGATCCTCTGGTGATTCTACAAGACCCGCCAGTGAGTATATCTGGCCAGTGAAGTGCATTCCCGTCCACCCTCCTACTAGGCCCTCCCTCCCGGAAACTCTCAGGTGCTTTGCAGACAGCAGCCGCCAAACAAACAATTATGTTCTCCCAGGAAATATTTCAAAGCATCTTTGATGGCACTATCCAGATGAATGCTTTTGACGTGGGTCTGGTTCCTGCTTCTCAGCTGACCACACACCCTAAAGGGAAGAAATATGAGCCCTGCTGCAGGTGGTGACAGGCGCTGGGCAAGGCACTTTCATTCAATCACTTGTTCATTCCACAGACGTGTATTGAAGAGCTGCCTGATGCCAAGCACAGTGACAAGAAGAGGACATAGAGGAGCAAGGGAGATATCTGACCCACCCTGAAGCTCATATTCTAGTGCAGGAGGTGGATAGGGAGATACAGTCGTGACCCAGTGCAAACACCCAGTCAGCGAGGGACCCAGAGGGGAAGAGGGTCTGGAAAGGTTTCCCTAAGGAACGGAAGCCTTGGATGAGCAGGGCGGGAAACCATTAATTAACTAACCAAATATACATTAAGACCTGCTTGGCCAAGACTATTTGTTTAAAGATCGTCAAACCCTAGAATAGTTAGATAACCCAACAGTCACTGCCCGGGCCCAGCCAGGAACCCAGGGCAGTGTCTGCAGAGGAGGCGCCCGCTGAAGATGCCACCTGCAGGACCGACTCTAGGTGCTGGTTTCTGCTTTTGTCTTCAACCCTGAGCCCCTCAGCACTCTGCCTTCTGGGTCTTTCCACCAGCCAGGATCGTGCCAAGCTTTACTTCCTGTGGTTTGGGTGTAACAACAATAGGTATTCTTTTTCTTTCCCAAATATGAAGTTTTATCATAATAGTGAATAGGCCTTGTCAAGCCACACACAAGTTCTCTTCCGCCCTCCCCCATAAAGAGTCCTGTCGTCGCTGTGGCTGGGGACGGGGACATGCAACTCTGAAACTCATGACAAGCTCATCTGGAAATATTGAAAATGGCAGCTTCAGTCCTGCCATAGAAGAGATGCTCTGGGTTCACGCACAGTAGCTCAGTAATTTTTAATTACTGCCTAATCTCAAAATTAAGTCACCCTGATTTTCTTGCTGCTGTGTGACTCCTCTGAGCCCTTCATCCACCTGAAGGACTTGGTGTTTGTCAGCTGAGGGGGATAAGCCCCCGGGGGACCTGCTCAAGACCCTCAGCCCTGCTGGTATTGTTTCTGAGTGAGCTGAAGGCTGCAGTCTTTCGTCCTCTCTAAAGATTAGCCGGCACCCCAGACCTGTCTGGTGTACCCTGTGTGATGGGATCATGTGAGGTCTTCCTGTCGTCACTGTGAAATGGACCCTGGAAAAACAGAGGCTCAGAGGTTTTGTTTTTGGTTTTCGTTGGAAGTGCTGGGGGTTGACCCAGGGCCTTCGGTGACAGAGTGCACACTGCCGAGCTGTGCCCCCAACCCAGGCTCGGCAGGAGGTCTCTGCGCCAGACTGCAGAGGCAGAAGCGGAAAGTTGAGATTTGAACCCAGATCTACCAGTCTCCAAAGCTACCCAGCCTCACTGCCTCCCTGTGTGGTGAAGGAACCAATCCTGCCAGTCAGGCCACTCCAGCCCCTGCTGTGGCCACCAAAGAGGAGACGGACAGCAAGAAAACCCGGCCTTGGGGCTGCTGGGCCAGGACAGGCCAGCGTTCGGCTCTCAGCTCTCCCGTGCGGCTGGATGACCTTGGTCTGGTCGCTCTCGCAGAGCCTCAGTTTCCTCAGGGATATTCCACCCGCATCTGATGCTGGAGCGAGGGTTGAAAGACCGTGAATGTGTGTGGTGGTCCTGGTGCCCAGCCTGTTCAGGAAGCAGTCCCCCCTGTGGCCTGGGTGGCTCCTGGGGGCAGGCCATGAGGCGGGCAGGTTCATTCGTCCTGCGGCCTCAGGGAGCCTCTGGGGACCTGCCAGGTTGGTCCCTTGCGAGAGCTCATCAGACAGCCTTGAGGCAGGGTCCGGCCCTTGCTCATGCCTTTGGCAAACCAGCCTCTCAGGTTGTTTCTGTTTATTTATTTATTTATTTTTTTGGTTTAGGGTTGTTCGCCACCGCCCCCCCTCAATTGGGACAAGCAGCTCTCCTGCCTGGTGAGGGAATGGCTTCTCTCAGTCCTTTCCCTGCCCTGAGTCCTGGTACCATATGTCCGCATCACCCAGTTGGCTCCTAGTCAATGTTCAGTTTAGTTTTGTAAATAAGTGGCAGTTTCTCCTGGTGTGTTTTGACTTTGCTTATGTAACATGTGTGTCCCCAACAGAAGGGTCGGCTCCTGAAGGGAAGGACTGCCTCCTGTCTCCCCGCCTCACACACACTCTGTACTCGGCAAAGGGCCTCAGTATTGATTTTGTGGAGTAGATGAGTGCGTGAATGAGTGGATAAGTGTGTTGAGCATCGGGGAATAATAAGAAGTCAGAGAATCTCTGTGGAGGGAAGGGTTGATTAAGGGAAAAGCACCCCTGGGTGTGCTGGTGCCCACCTGTAATCCCAGATTACGTCGGAGGCCCAGGTAAAAGGATAGGACATTTGAAGTCACCCTCAGTTTAGCAAAACTGTCTCAAAGTAAAAAAGGCTGGGGATGTAGCCCTGGGGTGATGAGCCCTTGGATTCAATCCCTAGAAAAAAAGCACCTGGGCTCTAGGTACTTTTAAGCCACAGAAGGGATTTTAGGCAACGGGCAGAAGTCTTGTTTCACAAACCAGAAGATCGTGAAGCTGCCGGAACCCTTTCTTGTTCGGGGTCTAGTGACCATCCAGTTCCAAGTCTGTTCGGTCAGGGCAAGGGTGGAGCTCGTGTGCTGGGGTCCCTAGGCCACCTGCGCTGCCCTCCGCAACCCTCCTCCCTGCCCATCACTGACTTTTTTCCCTTACCCCTCCAGGAACACCCCCAGTGTGCCTGAGCGAGGCCTGCGTCTCGGTGACCAGCTCCATCTTGAACTCCATGGACCCCACGGTGGACCCCTGCCAGGACTTCTTCAGCTATGCCTGTGGGGGCTGGATCAAGGCCAACCCCGTGCCTGATGGCCACTCACGCTGGGGGACCTTCAGCAACCTCTGGGAACACAATCAAGCCATCATCAAGTACCTGCTGGGTAAGCACCAATGGGGACACTAAGGAATGGGCTGCAGGGGGCGCCACCTACTGCACCTGCCAGCCAGGCCTGGTCAGAGGAGGGGCATTGCCCTGTCACTCGCTGTGGGGCCCTGCTGTGTGAGTTATTCATCTCTAGTCTCAATTTCTTTGTGTAACAGCATTAATAACATCCAAACTGTAGAGTTGTTTTGTTTGAGGTGCTGGGAATCAAACTCAGGGCCTTGCATATGTTAGGCAGGTGTTTTGTCAAAGTTTTGAAACAGGGTACTTGCTAAATTGGCCAGGGTGGCTTCAAATTTGCAATCCTCCTGCCTCAGCCTCCAAAGTAGCTGAGATTACAATCATGCACCATTGCGCTCAGCCCAAACTGCAGGGCTTTGAGCACTACAGAACACACTGTGTTGCGTCAGCCCGTCTGTGACATATACCAGGCACACAGGAGCTGGTAGCTGTGGTCATTTTATTTTCTGGCTTTAGGATGCAGCATCGTCCTTGACTAGCATTGACTGAGTTTTGAAAGCTGTGAGCAAATGGAGTCAAGGCTGGACATACCACATCAGACTTTAACGCTACGGCCCAATGAAAGTTCTAACAGCTTATCAGAGAGTTAAGTTCTCCACGTAGGCAGGGGTCTTCCATGGCCTCACAGACTCTCCAAAGTACTTTTGACTTTGGGGTTGATGGTTTCATCCTCAGATTCCAATCCCTGTCTCCCTTGTTTGCAGCTGTATTTCTGGTTCATGTTGTTGAATTCCCATCAGCCCCATGGAACCCAAAGGGAGTTCCAGCGCCGGGCTACACCCCAGTCCTGACTCAAACCCCTTGGCAGTAGGGACCTTTTCCTGCTGCCCCCTGCTGTCCCCTGTCCTGGGACCCTAAATGCTGGGAAGGGCCAGATTACGAAAAAAACAATCCATGCAGCCATGCTGGACAGACCTTGGTTTTGACAAATACTCATTAACTTTTTGAAAACCACTCAAGACACCCGAATAGATAAAATGGAAGAAGCTACCTGAGAGGGGACAAATCTTCTCAAAAGGACAGTCATCTCCTTACGAGACAGGAAATGATTCTAATTTGACAGTTATGAAATCAAGGCAGCTGGGGCTCTTGGTGAAGGTGGGAACATGTACACAGGTAAAGGAGTCCTTGACTCGCTCGTGCCTCGTGCTGGGGCACAGCTGCCACCAGGTAAAACCTGCTTGTCCTTTCTCCTTGACCCGGGCAGTTCCTGGATGGGATGCCCCTCAGCACCCAGTGCAGCGACAGCCTCCTGCTGGCCCCCCAGGGATGGAGCAGGGTGGTATGCGAACGGAGAGTGAAGGAATCTGCAAGCCAAAATGGCCAAGCCTCAGACTGAGATGGCCCCCAGCCATCTGAGGCCACCAAAGGTGTCTTCCAAAGGGGGTGCCGCCTTTTGTTTCAGATCTGGAAGCTCAAGTGGCAAATATGTCTCTGGTTTCAAGGCTACAACTCAGGACAGTCCCTTCCCCAGTGCCCAGTGACACAGCCCGGGCCTTGGCAGGACCATAATGAAGCAGCGGGTGGTCCAGACATGTAGCGAGGTGGGCTGGCCCCCTGCTGCAGCTGCAGGAGCTGGGTTCAGTGCCGACTCTCACTGAGGGGTCTGGGCCAGTCCCGGAGCCTGGTTTTTCATTGACACACTGGCAACCATGCTCCTCTGAGTTGTAAAATTTAATGGGAAAATATGTGTAAAGAGCTCTCCTCAGTCTGCATGTGGTGGTTGCTGTTTGCGGTGGTAGTACTCTCATTCCTCACGTTAATCCCCGCACAGGACTGTACGGTTCACAGAATGCTTTTGAACTGTCATCCCATTTTATCCTGTAGGGTGGGAGCTGGGGAGGTATCGTTCACCTCATTTGATAGATGAAAAAACTGAGGTTCAGAGAGGTCCTCAAGATAGGCTCATAGTTGGCCTGATTCCTGGTCATGTGCCCTTTCCCCTGTCCCATGCCCTCTCCTCAGGTATGAGGGACAGACATAGCTCCCTTGTCACTGTGTTGAAGGGAGCACAGAACACTGAGGGCTGAAGGAGAGTGGGAAGGACACTGGCAGTTTTTGAGTGTCTGTTATTTTAGGCTGTTTATATCTACTGCCTCTTTAATTCTCATTAGCATCCTGGGACTTAGGGATTATCGTTCCCATTTTATAGATAAGGAAACGGAGGCTCAGAAATGTGAGATAATTTTGCCAAGAACAGACCTTCATTCCAGAATGGAGGGGGGCTCGTGCTCTGGGGGGCAGAGAGCATCGAGGGGGGGAGGGAAAAAGAAGGGCAGTTAGGCCCAGAACCAGTCCTTTTGCTTTGTGGTCAGGGGCGCTGGCCTCCCACTAGCCTGGAGCTGATTCTTACTGGGAGGACCTTAGACCTGTGCCAAGATTGGATCCATCCTGTCCTGTTCCCTGTACGTTGGCAGGGCTCATGAGGAGTGGCCTCCAGGCCTGGGCCGTAGCCTTACATCACCGTGTCCCTGAGAGTCCCCGTTGTACATGGAAAACTGCTCTGAGCCGGGCACAGAACAGCCAGCACCAGGCGATCAAACCCTTGACCCCACCCAGGGCCAGGGGCTGATAGTATCAGGAGGCAGACCAGAGAGCTGCGAAGTCTGGTGGCCTTGGCGTGTGAGCTTGGCCGCTGCCAAGTGACCTGCTTCTCTCCACCGTAGCTCCAGTCTCTGTGAAATGGAGCCAGTGCCACCGGGAGTGAGTCTGCTGTGACACTGACTGGCATGTGGTGGTTCAGAGGGCCATGCACAGGGCCTGGCACCCACCGAGGGCTCAGCAGGGCATAGGCGCCCTTCTTGGTGGAGTGGGTTCCAACCGGACTTCATCCTGACAAGCTGTGTGACTGCAGAGAGCCACCAGCCTCTCAGGCCTCAGCTGTCCACCTGTGAAGTGGCTGCAGCTCACATGGTTAATAAGGATGCTCTAAGGGAAAGAATCACTGCTTATTTTGTTTCTCAGGGAAGCACTGACGCGGACCTGGTTCCAGAGCAGGCAGTACAGGCACGTCCGCGCCACCGAGGCTCTTGGGTTACTTCATTTTATTCCTGTGGTACATTCAAGTAGGCACCAGTATATTCCCATTTTACAGATGAGACTCACAAAGACAAAAGAAATGTATTTCTCAGGAAAAGGTGGAGCTGGGATCAGCTATGGGGTCTCAAAACTTCTGTCCTTTGTCTCCTGGCTCTCCTGAAGTCAGATTCCCACAGACAGGCCCCGAGTGACGCTGCTCAAGAGATTGGCTGAGCAGCGCCTCCGGCCTCCCGGCTCCCATCTGCAGTGGCTGCTTGGTCGAGCTTTGCAGGCCAGCCGAGCCCTGGCCCAGGCCTGACTCAGTACTGGGGTTACCTTCGCGTCACACTGACCAGAGGCTTGGAAGGCACATCCTGGGGTCCCGTCCCCATCAGGGTTACTCCTGGGGATTAGTCTAGAACAGCCCCTCACCTGTGGGCCTCGATACCTGGGGCCTCAATACCTGGGTGGACACTGGAACGAGAGAGTGCTCAGGCTCCTCTGAGGTCACCCGGAGCAGACTTCTTTCTAGATGGACAGAGGAAAAGGATATTTGCAGTGCCGGCAAGGACGGCGTCCACTGGTCCAGAGAACAGAAATTATCATCCATGTGCCAGTGAGCTTGGGCAAGCCGTGCGTTTCTCTCATGGGTGAATTCACCCCAGGCCCCTCAGGAAATCCAGAGACCTGGAGCAGGTGGGCTGAACTAGGCCCAGTGCCACTGTGGTGTGCCCTCCTTGCAGCCTGCTGGCTGGAGGGTGCGACCTCAGCTGTTCAGAACACAGGCGCCTCACTGCACTCTGCCACTCCCCCAAGGGACATACAAGCACTACCTTGTGGACTTAGGGGAGACAAGAGTGTGGCCTCACCAGGTACAGGGGCGCAGGCCTGTAATGCCAGCCACTTGGGAAGCCAAAGCAGGAGGATCACAAGTTCGAGGCCAGCCTCAGCACCTTAGCGAGGCCCTAAGCGACTTAGTGAGACCCTGTCTCAAAATGAAAAATAAAAGGGCTGGGGATGAGGCTCAGTGGTTAAGCGACCCTGGGTTCAGTCCCAGGTAAAAAAAAAAAAAAGTGTGGCCTCACATCATCTGGGAAGCCAACAGACAGGCCCCTCACTCCTTAGCCTGGCCCTTGCCTGAGGCTTTCCCACTGTGCTTGGATCAGATATTCCAGCCTCTAGAGTGCCCCCACCCGGCCCTTCAAGACCCCTGCGACCCACTGCCTCTATTGTGTCTTCCAAGGGCTTCTTAGGGCTTGAGCTACACGTGCATCGTGGTACTGTCAGGTTTACTCTACAATACCTACAATATCATATATATGTATATATAGATAGATAGATAGATATTTTTTTTTGCATAACAAAAAAAAAAACGTAATGCAAGCTTGTAACAATTCAAGCAATACCGGGATCATAAGGGAAAGTTCGCAGCCTCCTTCCTTCTATCCCAAACACCAATCTACACATGCACGCTATTCCAGCGGCATGAGATGTGTCCACGTCACTGATCTGGCAATGAATCAGGTCACCCTGTGTCATCGCTCATGGTTTTGTTTTTATGTTTCCCACATTTGCTGTTTCATCTTCCTGCCCTCTGTGGACAGGCTGTGCCTCTGAAATGCTAGCTCTGTGTGGGGCACATTCTGGGGACGGGGCCACTCTGGGGTCCCAAGGGCATAGAAATTGTTTGGCAACCTGAGACCAGACCACAGAGTTTCCAACTGCCTGGATACTTCCTTCTTGGGGCCCTGAGTTCCAGAAACTTCCCCAGTCACTTCCCCAAAGTCCCGGAGAGGAAAGACAGCATCCCATTTAATCGGGCCACTTCTTCCTCTGGGAGTTTTTATTGGAACGCCCTTTCCCACATCACTCCTCAGGAGCCTGCACGAGCCCAGGCAGGCAGAGCGGTGACCCAGGGGGGCAGAGCGGTGACCCAGGCGGGCTGCGGGGGGGGGGCTGGGAATTCCATGGTCTCCCTGGCTGCAGCAGGACTGCCTGGCCAGGGACGTGTGGGGCCCCCACTTCGCCATCAGGGCAGGACCTGTGTTTGTTTTAGATAAAAACCACAGACTCAGTTCCAACAGTCACAGGCCTCCAGAGCCCCATCCTGCTGGGGAAAGGGGGAGCTGATAAAGAAGGCGCCTTGTTCTGCAGGAGAAAAAAAAATAAGGATACCATGTGTCATTGCCATTCCTGGTGCCTACTACAGGCCAGGCCCTGCACCGAGATCTCATGGACACCCCACGGGGATTCAGCATCATCCTCGCATTTCAGAGACAGGGAGAAGGTTAGGCCCAGGGAGGGGAGGGGAGGCGCCTGCCTGGGAGGGCAGAGCCCACAGCGGCTTGGGCTTGCTGGAATTTGAACTCAGGCCGCTTAAGCCTCTCTGGGGACCCCCCCCCCCCGCCCCTGTGTGGGTGTGGCCGTGTGTGTACATCTCATCCTAACAGTTCCCACAGCGGCTCTTACTAGTACCACACCCAATTTATAGGTGAGAGGTTGGGTAACTTACTGGAGGTCGCACGAGTCAGTGGCTGAGGCCCAGGGCAGAGGTCCACTCGGGGGTCTGGTAGAGATGCCCAAGTGTCTGAACCTGAACTTCAGATCGACGCTCTTCACTTGCCACTGGTTCCCCGGGCTCCACATCCTGGTAAAGGCAGCTTCTTGCCCAGGCTGAGGAAGCCTGGCACGGTTCCTGACACTCTCACCCTCCTCTGCTGGCCCAGGCCCCCATCTTGGCCCACCTGCTCTACTGCAGTGGCCTCCACCTGGCCATCTTGCTTCAGCACTTGTCCCTGGAGCCCTTGAGTGAGGAAGGAGAGGAGGTGGGAGAATCCCGGGGCTCCAGGAAGCAGAGTGGGAAGAGGAACTTGAACTTCCACCAGGGCTTCTGCCCCAGCCAGAGCTGGAAGCGGGGTCCAGGTGCGGTACCCCTGGAGGGGGCGTAGCGCAGCACACACCTGCATTTCCTCTCCATGCAAATCCTGCGTGGCACCAGCCCCATCACCCTCCTCCCCTGATGTGACATCCTGCCTTGTTAAACACGGACACTGACTCCCTTCTTTGAGCACATGTTGCTGAAGGCCTACTTTGTGCCTGTTCAGGTTCTGGGGACACAGGGATGACTAAGACACAATGTGGGGCGAGGCGGCCCACGCAGCCCCACTCCCGCTCCACGTCAGCCTCCTCCTGCCCAAGCAGGGCTTCCTCTGGCCGCCTTCCCAGGCCTCTCCCACCATCCTCTCGTGGCTTCCGGCACCTTCTCCTCATACTCCCCTGTGTGGAATCAAACACTCTCGTGACTTTAGTTGCCATCTGTTCACCACTGGGCTGCCAGCTTCCGCGGACGGGTCCGTGCATCTCCACACCCAGCCCGGCAGCCACCAAACGCCAGAAACACACAGCTGTGGGAAAGCCAGTGAGCAGGACCCCAGGTTGCTGGAGGAACTCTGAGCTTGGTTGGGGAGCCTCTCAACAAAGGAGAGAGGGAGGCCATGCTTGAAGGTGGTGTCCTTGACCTCCAGGTGCTAGGGAAGGAAGGGCCAGGCAGCCTCAAGCTGGAACTCAGAATGTGCTGTGATTAGCACAGCCAGGCTGTTCCTGGTGAGCCTTCCTGGGCCTCTTATCTGGGTGGCCTTGGGCTCTGGAGGAGGGAGACGCCAGGCCCTCTAGCTGTGCTCAGAGCACCTCCCCTAACAGTGGCCCTGGCATTCAGGGTCATGACTGGAGCCAGATGTGGATGGTGAGGTGCAGCTTCTGGGCCTGGCAAATGATGACAGTTCTCCTGCTTGTCCTTCCAAGAGCCTAGCTGCTGGAAAGGGAAAAGCATTGCCACAGAGCTGAGGCCCCTGGGGTGAGGGACTCCCGTCTGCCGCCCCATGCTCTGCTTCCTGAGTCGGAGGTATGGCAGCAACCCTAGCTCAGCCCCCTTTCCCTCCCTTGTCCCCAGGAAGCCTCACACAGGTGTCTCCAGAGCCCAGCAGCAGCCCTTGGTCTCCAGGGCAGGGTTTGCCCCTCCCTGTTCAAGCCCCCAACCTCTGTCTCTCGCTCAGGGCCTTCTCCTGGCTCTGACCTGCCTTCAATCCAGCCCCCCGCGTGCCCATCCCCTATCCGGGGCTACCTCCCAGACCTCAGCTAGACTGGGCTTGATGCCCTCTGACCAGTGATAACCAAGGTGCTATTTATGCCAGAATGGAGGGACGGGGAGCCTTCTGGGGTGAGGACTGGAGAAGCTGATTAAAGACTGGCCAGGAAGTGACTCGTGCCCTTGGCACCCGGCGAATGCCACACACTTTCCTTTTCTTCCAGCAGCAGGCCCTTCCTGCTTCCTTCCTTGGCCCCACGCTGTCCACTCCCTCCACCCAGTGTCCTTTGCCCTGTTTCTACCTGGAGACCGCCTTTGTTTCTCTTTGAGACCCAGCTCCAATAGAACCTCCTCTGGAGGCCCCCCACCCCCAGGCAGAGGCGGGTGCTTCTCTGTGTTCCAGAGTCTCTGCAGTGTTAAAGCACTTTTGTGTGCTGTGTTCCTTCCTTGGCACATCTATGTCCCCGCTAGACCGTAAGCTCTTTGGGGATAGAGAGCAGGTCTTAATTTTGTGCCCAGAGTGCTGAGAATGTTCTGGAAGGAGCATCATAGGAGAGGCTCTGGGTAAAAAAAAAAAAATAGACTGAGAAAGGATGGAAGCAAGTGGGGTTTTAGCAGGGTCCCATGCCGAAGCCTCCTGGGGTTGAGGACATTGTTGTCTGGTCCCAGAGTACCCGCAGTACCTGGCACAGAGCAACCCTTTGCTCTGCGTCCCATGGATGGATGGGACGATAGAGGGGTGGGTCGATAGAGGCCCACGAGAAAGGTACCTGTGGAAGAGGTGGGTTTGGAGAGATCTTGGGAGAAAGCAAAGGAAGAGGTTTAAGGTCAGAGGGCAACTAATCTGAGACAAGGACAAGTGGCCAGCCCAGGGTGGGAGCAAGCTGGACAGACGGACGCAGGGGCCAGGAATCTGGCGTGGACTGGAGTGGAGCTCTGAGACAGACACGCAGGCCCAGAAGCCCCAGCACATAGTAGGTCCTGGGGACCTGAGTAGTCAAACTCACCAGGTACAGATGGGGACCTTCTGTGCTCTGCTCATACAGGAGGGTGGCCTTCAGCAGGCGGCTCTGGACCAGGGGCTAAGAAGAGGGAGGATGGGAAGGGAGTCTCTGGGTGGGTGGGTAAGTGGGCGTCTGAGAACCAAAGAGGATGAGATGCTGCTGGCCTGGGCTGGGGAGGGACCAGGAAAACAGCCCTTGGAGTGGTCTGCAGGTCTGTTGACTGCGCCTGGCCCCCCGAGGAGGAAGCGGAAAGTCAATTCACAGTGAATGTGGCCTTTCAGGCTTCACTCAACCCCAGTGTTTCTCACAAGGAAGGGTCAGCTGGGATCTGAAAGCCGAGACATGGCTCTGTCCCAGCACCAGGCAGGGGAGTTCCTGCCACGTGTTGGCTGGCAGGGATGCCGACTGTCCTGCTGGGTGGGCCTGGGCTGCCATGCCAGGGACAGGTCTTCAGGCCTGATCAGCAGATGGGCAGAGACAGGGCATGCCCTCCTGATCTGCACCCAGCTAGGATGGGGGCACTCATACCCGCTGGGGCTGGCTGCTCCCTGACGGCTTCACAGTGGGGAGCACCAAGGCTCCAAAAGAAACTTGCCTGGGGATCCCCAGCAGGTAAATGGGGGCTTATTCATGCTATCTCTTATCCTTCTAGAAAATTCCACAGCCAGCTCCAGTGAGGCAGAGAGGAAGGCCCAAGTATACTACCGCGCATGTATGAATGAAACCAGGATCGAGGAGCTCAGGGCTAAGCCCCTGATGGAGCTGATTGAGAAGGTGAGTCCCTGGGACACACTCTCGCCTCCTCCTCCTGCCGCGCCTCCTGCCAGCCCCTCTGGCTGCAGCTCTCAGGCCCACTGGTGCTCAGCCACCCCACACCTCCAGCCTCCGCACCCAGCTGGAACACGCAGCCTGTCTGTCTGACACTGCGTGTGCATGCACGTCTGTGCGTGGGGGGACTGTCTGTTGTAATGTGTGGGGTTGTGTGTCAGCATCTGTTGAGGACATCTAAGTGTCTCAGTGCATCTGCGTGGGCCTTGGGGACGATATTCACTGGGAATCTCTTCCTCTGGATTGCCACTTCCTTTTCCTCAGGAGGTGGGTGTGAGTGTGCGGAGAGGTGTGTGTTGTTCCAGAGAAACCAACAGGGAGTCTGAGGCCAGCAACAGAGCCAGACCTGCTGGCTGGAGGCCTCGCCTTGCTCCTGAGCCCAGGAGGAATCTTCCCTCCGGGCTAGGCTGCCTGGCACAGATGGAGATGGCTGCGGCTTTTCTGGCCACCCCTTGCTTGCTCAGGGGCTTGCCATCCTATCTCAATTCGGGGAAGGTATTGCTGCAGGCATGGGGACTCTCCCAGTCCCTCCTCTCTGGCACAGGCCCCATGTGTCAGCGTGTGCCAATCCTGGAGGACCAAAGAGATTTTTTTTTAAGTCCCAGCTTGGAGAGAGACCAAGGTAGACCATAGCTTATCAGCCTTTTTCAAAATACGGAGCCTTATTTCCCATAGTCACAATTGGATTTATGTCTTAATAGTAATCACGTTCGTGTGATTGATTGTCCAACAAATGAACAGCACAGGGGGCAAAGTCTCTGGGATTCACAGCTCAGTTGTCAAGGATGAGTCTTTGCTCCCTCCGTGGGTCTCCAGGTCACAGGTCAGACTCCCCCAAGGACGACCATCCCTTTCATTTGTCCTGGACGCTCCCAGAGGTCAGATGACTGCTCCAGGGTGAAATTTGCATACAGGGTCCTTACCACCTTCCCCTCCTATCTGCTCTGCCTTCTCCCAGCTTGGAGGCTGGAATATCACAAGTCCCTGGGCCAAGGACAACTTCCAGGACACCCTGCAGGTGGTCACTGCCCACTACCGAACCTCACCCTTCTTCTCCGTCTACGTCAGTGCAGACTCTAAGAACTCCAACAGTAATGTGATCCAGGTGAGCAGGCCTGGGCCGGGGAAGGAAAGGGTGTGGCCTTCTGGGATGGAGGGAGACCTGCCCTGGGCCGCGGCAGGCTTCTGGTTTCTAAGCCAGGGTTATTTCTGGCAGCCCCAAGCAGTGAGATTTTTACAGGCAAGAGACTATGAAAGGGCAGACTAGCCATCTTGGTGGGCAGCCCATCGTGGGCCACAGAAGTGACGAGTGATATCAACTCCTGCGCACAGCTGTAGCCACCTCTTTGTCCCCTCCCTTAGCCTCTGGCTCTGTGGTGCTGCTTGGAATGCTTTTGGTCCATCTCTCCCACCAGAGCCTGCCCAAGGCTGAGGATCAGCACACCCAGGAGAGCCCCCAGATTAGGGGTCATAAAGGCTTAGTTCTCAGCCCAGCTGTGCCACTCACTCACTGTGTGACCTTAGCAAGCGGCTCAACCTCACTGAGCTGCACTTTCCTTTTCACCCTAATGAACTATAATAGCAGCTACCCAAGGTGCATCAAGGTGTGGCCAGAAGGTTCCAATGGTAGCCATCAGGAATTGACCCTCCTCTGCCTGCCCCACTCTCAGGAAACCCTGTACTGACACTGTCCTCTTGAATCCTCATTCCGGCTCCGAAGGTTAGGTGTTATCTCCCTAACTTTCTGGGCAAGGAACCTGGGGATCAGAAAGGTTAAGTAACTTGGGTTAAGTCACCTGTGTTGGCTCCTCGCCACTTGGGAAGGGTTTAGAGAAGTAGAGAGCATTGCTGAGGCCAAGGGGTGTTTGAAGAGGAAGGAGGCTCTGTCCAGCCCTCAGAAGGGCCCAGGTCCCTGCAGCTGACCCCACAGGTGGGCAGGAACGTGTCTGTCTTATCACCGAGTGATCCCATCTGTGACTTCGGCTACCAGCTTGTGCTCCTGCTGGGACCTGAGCTGGTCCTCAGTGCCTGGTGTGAGAAGTCCTGGGGCAGGCAGAGGCCGCAGGAGACACACAAGCCTGCAGCAGGGCCTTCCTCTCACTCTGCCTCCCTCTTTAGGTGGACCAGTCTGGCCTGGGCCTGCCCTCCAGAGATTACTACCTGAACAAGACTGAAAACGAGAAGGTGAGTGGGCCTTTGCGGTGGTTCTCCCACCGTGTCCCTCACAGCATACCTGGGCAGGTCTTAGAAGCTGGGGGAACACAGGGGTATCACTTTCCTGATGGGCAGCAGGCAGCCCAGTCGGGGGAGGGATGCCCCCAGGCTCGCTAGTTCATATGCAGGCACTGTGGGCACAAAGGGCAGGGGTTAGGTGTCATTTGTCCCCATTGTAGAGAGGCGGCAGTAGCATCCCCCACCATTTGAGGATCTCAGACCTTTTATATACCTCACCTCTAACCCTCCCAGTCACCCCAAAGTCACTCAGCTTCTCTGAACATCATTTGTTTTATCTGTCAAATGGGTATTCGTTTTGTCTCTGAGAAATAAGTCTCAGAGACAGAAGTGACCTGTTCAAGGTCACACAGCCAGTAAGTGGGGAGATCCAGAGCCACAACCAGATCACCTCCAACTGCTCACAGCTCTCCCTTCCCCTGCCCGGCCCACCTGAGGCTCACTCACCTGTCCGTGGGGCTCGAGGTCGAGTAGGAGAGGGAGACATTACTTAACTGACCACCCAACTCGATGCCAACTGTATATATTGTGATCAGGGCAGAAGGAGCCGAGAAAGGACTTGATTCAGCTCTAGGGACGTGGTGGCAGAGGGTGGTTCAGAAAAGGTGCATTTCCAGAACAGGAAGATGGCGGAGGATGAGCCCTGAAGGCAGGGCCAGAGCAGAGGGGCCAGCCTCGGGGAACCTGTGTGTGTGCAGAGGCGGTGGGCTTTACCAGGAGCGCCACGGACACCAGTGAATACACACAGCGCCAGAATCCTCCCCAGAGCTGTTTTCCAGCATGTTTCCCGGGCCCCGTGCACAGGGCCGGCCTCACCTGGCCCACTGAGTGGCAGGTGGCAGCCACTGACAGACAGTTTGGGGGTGCTGGGTCCCACAGGTGCTGACCGGATACCTGAACTACATGGTCCAGCTGGGGAAGCTGCTGGGCGGGGGGGATGAGGACGCCATCCGGCCCCAGATGCAGCAGATCCTGGACTTTGAGACGGCGCTGGCCAATATCACCATCCCCCAGGAGAAGCGTCGGGACGAGGAGCTCATTTACCACAAAGTGACGGCCGCCGAGCTGCAGGTACCCTGTGCGCAGGGCCACTGGAGTCGGACAGGGTTCTTGGGGGGAGGGGTCATACCCACTTCATCATGACCTTAAAGCCACCCTTGGAAGGAGGTGTTTATGCCCAGGTTACAGATAAACTGGGGCTCAGACAAGTAAGATTACCTGCTGGTGGCCACAGAGTGCATAGTGACTCCAGAGCTAGGCTCCTGCCCTCGCCGGGCTGCTTCGTGTGACAGCGTTTCCCTAGCAGCTCCATGGTCGTGACAGTAAGGCTCACGCGGACAGGGGCATTCCCAGTCATCCAGCACCGAGCACCGAGTAAAGGTGGGGTGTGGATTCCGACGCTGCTTCTCCCTTTGCTGAACAGGAGATGAAGAGACATGGTCAGGGCCCCGAGGCTCCTGAGGGCAGGGGTGCTGGCCCTGGGACTCAGGCTTGGCTCAGCTCTTGACCATGTCCCTAGGCAATATCCAGAGGCGTAACTGGGAGTCAGACCTGCCCTTTCTGTGAAACGGGTGTGACTCACCGGAGACCTGCTGTCCCCTCCGTAGGTCAGCCTTGCCGAGGCTGCCCCCTGGTGGCTGCTCAGGCCTCCAGGGCCTGGGGTGGACTTCCTACTGCTCCCTTCTTTCTGGCCCGTGTGCAGTTGTTGACCCGCTTGTCCTGGGCCCTGGTGGTCTCCGAGGAATGAGCAGAGTGGTCCCACGGATCTCCCTGTTCCTTGCCCTCAGGCAGGAGCGCCTGGTGGCCCTTGCTGCTCTGCTGGGGCGGACCCTGCGCCTGCGGTGGGTTCCACTGCCGGTCTTCTCCCTGCCTCTCTCCCATCCTTTCCTTCTTCCTTCGAGGAGGAAGTTTCTGCCCTTTTTTCCTTCTCAATCTGACAGATGTATCAGGAGCCACCTTGGGCCCTGCTTTCCTGTGCTTCTGGTCTAGTGGGGACACTGAGAAACAATCCCAGTCTCCCTGCCTAGTGCTGTGGGCGAGAGAAGCAGGGCGCTGAGGCCCGGTGGGGAGGGGCTGGGGAAGCTGAGGGTACACCTGCCCCGCGGGGACCTTGGCCTGTGCAGGGCCTCGTGGGCTTCATTCCGGAAGTCGTGTTTCCATTGGGTTTCCTGGGTGAAGTGTGTGGCCCTCTGGCCCCAGGCACAGGACTACAGCCAGCCCTGCTCCACCCTGGCCTAGTGGGCAGCAGTTTGGGAGTGTTGAGTCGCAGGGCTGACCGGATACCTGCACTACATGGTCCAGCTGGGAGGCTGCTGGGCCCCGGGGGTGAGGGCGCCACCTGGCCCCCGATGCAGCAGATCCTGGACTTTGAGACACACTTTATCCTGAGGGCTGCGGGGGGTGGGGTCTCCCAGGCACAGGTGCAGCCCATGCAAAGACCTGGGCTGAGGCAAGAGAGCCCAGCCTCCTGGTGCCACAGCTGCCCCTCGGGTCCCCGGGGAGGTTGGTGGCAGGGTGAGTGGTTCGAGCGGGTTGTTATGGAGATCGGCAGCCTGTGTCGGGCACCATCTGGCACTGTTTTTCCGCTCTGAGGCCGGGAGGTGGAGGGAGATGCAGTTCACCCCCCAGCTGCAGGGGGCCCGGCCTGAGCGCTCGCCTCACGGCTCTGACGTGGTGCTCAGAGAATGGACATCAATCTGGCGTGGCCAGCGGGTTCTGCCCCGGGCAGCCTCTCCCCATTGCTTCCGCTCTCTTGTTTCATGGAAGAAAGGAAAGGTCATAACTTCAGCAGGGGCTGAAGACCACACAGTGCCTGCCGGGGTCCTGGAGTCAGAGGGTCACACCTTGAGCTGTGTGGCCTTGGCAGGTGAGGAGCCCACCCTGAGCCTTGGTTTCCTTCCAGGTAAAAAGGCCTTTGCTCATCTGCTCACACCTGTTCTGTGCGGGAACAGAGACAAATGAGACACGGCCCCTGCCTTCGCCAGGGACAGTGGCTCTTAACTCTTAAGTCATGGAGTCTTTTGAGAATAGCTCAAAAACTACGGACTGTCACCCAGGAGAAATGGGCATCTGTGCATGAAAAAAACACACAGGCTAACATTTAGAGAAGTCCTGGACGCCCCCGAAACCTGCCTGGCCTGCCCGCGGGTTATGAGGACATAACATGACGCAAAAGATGAGATTTTGTTTTGTAAACTGGCATGTGCAGTGGAAAAGTAACATCCCAGAAGTCATTATCAGTAGAGCTGTGCTTTTGTGATCGGTGATATTTCTCAGGTCCCCATCACTAAATTAACTTGAATCATTCCACCCTGGGACAGAGAGTGTGTTCTTCTCTGGTAGCTGGAGATTTGGTTTCTTCTCCTACTCAGAATGAATCGAGGAGAGAGACTCCAGGCTTATGTGTGGTTCAAGGCTAGACCTGCTGGAACAGAATGGTGTTCCAGGCTAGCCCCAAGTGGAGTGTGGATTCAGAGCCTGAGTCAGACCACTTTCTGCTGCTCTGGGGGTGGAAGGGGGGCCTTCTCGTTCCTTTCTAGGACCTCCCATTCCGCAGGCTGTTTGGGCCTCAGCCCCATCCTCTGCCATTTCTCCTGTAAAAATGAAGCCCGAAAGCACCCTCATCTTTCCCACTCCTCAGGGAGTTGATTGGTGCCCAGAGGTCCTCCTGGGCTGTGGGTGTGGGAAACAGCTCTCAGGCCTGCCTCAGAGGGATTTGAGTCAGGGCAGAGTGTCCTAGTCCATTAAAACTGCTGCATTAGCCAGGCGCACCTATAATCCCAGTGGCTCAGGAGGCTGAGGCAGGAGGATAGTGAGTTCAAAGCCAGCCTCAGCAAAAAGCAAGGTGCTAAGCTACTCAGTGAGACCCTGTCTCTAAATAAAAATGTGGCTCAGTGGTCGAGCACCCTGAGTTTAATTCCCCAGCACCAACCAACCAAACAAACAAAACTGCCACATCCATAGAGATGGATCTCGGCACCTGCGTCTCAGTTAGGAGTTCACTAAAGCAAGACACTGAAATGTGGACGTCCTGTTGTCAGCACAAGCCTCTTTATCTCCGAGTTGTGAGAATTGCCGTGTCAGGACTCTGCTCTCCCAGAACGAGCAGGTTTGTGACGAGTAGTAGGGTTTTCCCCACCTGATGCCTCACCCTGCACCAGGGATCCGCCACCTCAGTTCATGAAGCTCTCGTGAGCCCTGTAACTGGTGACATTCAGTAAACTAACCCACTTTCCCAGGGTCTTTGCCGCCAGGCCATGCAGTCAGGTGACCCTGATTGTGGGACCCAGTTTGAAGGTCTCATCACACACCTCTGAATTCTGTGGCCACAGAATTGTAGAGATTGGCCTGAGGGTCTCCTGCCAGGGAGAGAAGGGAGTCCAGGCCACAGGGGAGGCCAGGCTGAGAGGCCTACGGCAGTCAGCTCTGAGCTGGTTCCTGCTGGGGACTCTGATCTAGGCCTCCTCACGCCCAACTCATGTCACCCAGCTCATGTCGCAGCTGGGCGACAGGGCTGTGCTGGTGCTTGCTGGCTCTGGGCCCACTGTGTGCTTCTCTTCCCAGCCCTGTGGGGGTTTGCCATCCATGTTGGTGGGAACATTCACCCAGGGATGACGCCAATCAGCCCCCTACTGAGAACTGGTCGATGACTTGTACTCCTTTGGGAGCTGCCCCCTCCCCATCCCCAGCCTCATTTGTCCTTTGAGATCTTTGTTCCCCAATAGATAAGATGTCCACTTAAACCCAGGAGCAGGGGCTGGGGTTATGGCTCAGTGGTAGAGCACTTGCCTTGCACGTGTGAGGCACTGGGTTCAAGTCTCAGCACCAAATATAAATAGATGAAGGTATTATGTCCATCTACAACCAAAAAAAAAAATAAAAATAAAAATAAATAAATCTTGTCATGTGTATAAGAAATAATAAAAAATAAAAATAATAAATAAATAAATAAATAAACCCAGGAACAATGGCCTTGGGGTGGAGCCCAGTGGTAATGCCTGTGCTTACCTGCTCAAGGCCCTGAGTTCAATCCCCAGCACCCCGTCAAATACACCCAGAGACGAGTGCCCTGAGTTTCATTTAACCCCCACAGTAAACCATATAACCTCAGGAAAGTCACCTTCCCTGATCAGCAAACTCAGCCTCTGTGAAGTAGGGGTCTTGTGATTGCCTGTCGCAGCAGGCGGGGTGGGTCTTAGGTGGCTTTATGGGTACGGTTTTCCTGTATGAAGGGAACGCATTTCTCACTTCCCGTATTTGTCTTACATTTCACCCTTTCAAGAGAATAGAGAATGGGGTTTGAAATCTGCCAGGCCCAGGGCCACTTTTGGAAGGTCTTAAGCGATGATCGTAATTTCTGGGATTGCTAGCTAAGTCAGGTGCCCATCCAAGTGACTGACATGTAGAGGCGTCTTTGCTAAAAGACGAGATAGGCAGCCCAAAGCCTCGTGTTCTGTAAAACTGCACACTAAAAATAACTGAGCGTGTGGGGAATACAGGGCCAGAGCAGACACATTGTGCAGCTCTGCTTGAGGAGGTGACACCAAGGGACACACGCCAGCATTGAAGCCCGAATCCTATGTGTTCGCACTTAAACTGGGCCGCTTGGGCCGTGTCAGACTCACAGAGACAGGTGGGGGTAAGTGGAGGCTGGCCTTGAATTTGAGATCCTCCTGCCTCAGCCTCCTGGGTTCCTGGGATTACAAATGTGCAGCATATTTTACCACAATTTATTTTTAAAATGTTGTAGGACTTTATAACAAAAATCTGCAACCTCAAGAGGGATAGCTCGCATGGCTGGACGCTGCTGCTGCAGGAGATGCTGGCCGTGATGTGGAGGTGTTGGGGGAGACACCTCTGAGCAGGGCACCTTGGGGTGCCAAAGGGAAAGTGAGATCTGTTGGGAGCTGACAGTTATGAAAAGCCACGTGTCTCTCTTTGGAAAGCCCTGGGTACAGGTTCTCATTTTAGGTCCTTAAAACAGAGCTGCTGGGGCTGAGGTTGTGGTTCAGTGGTGGAGCGCTCTCCTAACGCTGGTGAGGCACTGGGTTCAATCCTCAGCACCACATAAAGATAAATAAATAAAAACAAAGGCATCGTGTCCACCTAAAAAAATACTTAAAAAAAAAACCAGAGCCGCCGCTGAGCATGATGGTGCATGCCTATAATCCCAGAGGCTTAGGAAGCTGAGGCAGGAGGATTAAGAGTTCAAGGCCAGCCTCAGCAACTTAGTGAGGCCCCAAGCAACTTAGCTGCCTCAAAATAAAAAGGGCTGGGGGTGTGGCTCAGGGGTAAAGTGGCCCTGAGTTCAGACCCCAATAACTCCCCAAAACAAACAAGCACAAAGAGCCGCGGGCCTGGTGGGTGCAGGGCTGAGCTGCGGGCTCCTCCCTTCTTGCTGCAGTCGTCACCGACTTTGCTGTCCCAGCTCCCCCCTCGGCAGCCTCACCTGTGGACCACAGTTTACCCCGCAACGCTGGCCTTCCTGAATGTTGGATCCTCTGCAGCAGACTGCTGCTGCCGACACCCTTGTTGAGTGGGATAGCACTGGCTTCTGTGCGTGATCCTCTCAGTTACCAGATACACGGGACTCATTGTCATGATGATCCCTGTTTTTCATATGAGGTGCTGAGGCACAGATGGGCACATTAACTTATTAAAGGTTGCACAGCTTATAAGCAAGGGAGCTAGACCCGGAGCCCAGTCCAGACTCCTGATTCTTACCTGTTAGGGGTCTGAGGCTCCATGTCTTCCTCTGTAAACGGGGATAATTGTTGCCACTGCTTGGTCAGTTGGGCAGTGGCACATGCCGCATGGGAAGGGCGTGGTGACGGTGGTGGCTGCTGTGCCTGCTGCTGCTGCAGCCTCTCATCCCACCCTGGTTCCGCTTCAGATGAGGTTTGCCTCTGGCTCCTGCGGACGCTGTCCACAGCAGCGCTCACCAGCCAGCCAGCCTCTGCCTGGAGCTCCATCAGCACCGTGGTCACAGGGCAGAGGCACAATGACGCCTTCCGAGGGACACCCGAAGACGGAGCTGAGGAGAAGCCACCCTCCAGCCTCACGCTGTCCCCTTCCCTTGCAGACCTTGGCACCGGCCATCAACTGGCTGCCCTTCCTCAACGCCATCTTCCACCCCGTGGAGATCAACGCGTCTGAGCCCATCGTGGTCTATGACAAGGACTACCTGGAGCAGGTCTCCGCCCTCATCAACACCACGGACAGATGGTGAGGCCGGCAGCCCTGCTGGGCAGGAGGGGCAGGACGGGCAGGAGGCGGCAGGGCGGCTGGACGCAGGGCGCTGCACCCTGGTGGGCTTCCCCAAGAGGCAGCAGAGGGTGCTGGTCCCCTGGGCAGCTTCAAATCCTGCTGCCCTCAGCCAGCTGTGTAGCTGTGGGCATGTCCCTTGTCCTTTGTTGGGGTCATACTATGTCACCCATAAGATGGGAATGCAGATAGCACCTACCAAGCAGGGGATTCGTGAGAGTCACACGAAATGATTCATGTTTTAACACCATGCCTGGCATGGAACGGGACTCTGCCAATACCACCCATAATTTTTGGTTAATACTTACGGGTTTTTTATATTTTATTTTATTTTTTTATTTCAAAGGCTTATAGAAATGTTGAAAAATACAGAAAAATAGGAAAAATGTAAAATTATTCAAAATACTACTCTTGGTCATTTTGGGGGGTATTTGTGTGTGTGCATATCAGGGAGAGAAGGTGTGAGGGAAGGGAGGTTTACAAACCATAGCTCTTCTTTCTCTTTAATGTGACTAGATGGATAATCTACTTTTCCCTTGACTTTTCATTTTTATTTTAGTAGTAGTAGTACTGAGGATTGAACCCAGGGACACTTAACCACCAAGCCATATCCCCAAACTTTTTGTATTTTATTTAGAGACAGGGTCTCACTGAGTTGCTTAGGGCCTTGCTGTTGCTGAGGCTGGCTTTGAACTCACTGTCCTCCTGCCTTAGCCTCCTGAGCCACTGGGATTACAGGCATGCGCCACCGCACCAAGCCTTGCCTTGACTTTCATTATGAGTATTTTTCCCATGCCATCCCAAACCCTCTGTGAGGATCATTTTTATAGTTGCATAGTATTCCATCAACTGTACATGCAATATTTCCCACACCCTCCCCCAGAGTCAGACTTTTAGGGTGATTCCGGTTGAGGCTAGATGTTCAATATAGTGAACATCTTTGTACTAAGGTAACATCTTTGCAAACATGACTCAGCCATAGATAGGTTCCCTGTGCCCTGTGGGTGGGACATGGGAACTGTCATTCATGAAACCTGGCTGGCCAGAGCTTCCTTTCCTGCCCCTGCTGCTCTAAGGCCTCTACTTCCTGTCTGGCCTTCAGCAGGGAATGGCAGCCTCCTCCCCACTGTAGCATACACCACCAAGGCGAGTCTCTAGGCAGCGGCTTCACAGCTTCAGACACAAAGCAGCTAAGCAGCAGCATGTATTGAGCACTGCTGGTATGCAAGTGATTGCACTGGACACTGCGGGGTTCTAGGCGGAGCGCCAGGCGTTCCTCGGAGAGTTACATTCCATGTGCTTGGAAGGCAGCCGCCAGCCGAGCCCCAGGTAGGCTAGGAAGGAGCCCGGGGTGAGGCTGTTCGGGAGCCCCGGGCATTTCTGAGCCAGCGGTCCTCTCGCCCCAGCCTGCTGAACAACTACATGATCTGGAACCTGGTGCGGAAAACGAGCTCCTTCCTCGACCAGCGCTTTCAGGACGCCGACGAGAAGTTCATGGAAGTCATGTACGGGACCAAGAAGGTGAGCTGTGACAGTGATTCCCGGGTTCATGCTGAGCACCTACTGTGTGCTCTGCCCTGGGCTAGGGGCTGGAAAGACCACTGTACCCTCAGGGCTGTGGCACTTAGGAGGGTTGAGTCTAGGAGGAGAATGAAGAGGCCACTGAAGGGTCCATCTGGGGTCATGGGAACTCTGATGGGGACTTAGGTGGGCAGAGGCTTCTGGAAGGAGGTGGTTATGCCAAGCACAAAGAGGAGTCTTAGCAACTCAGCTAGTTTGCAGAGAAGGTAGTTTCTGTTCTGTCCCTCTAGCTGCTTCCCCGTGGAGATGTCAGCGCTCTCCTATGTAACTGTGACTCTATAGGTGGGGACTTCTTCCCCAGAAGCATCAAACACTTAGAACAGCACCTGCTCACGAGGGTTCCCTGATTCTTATCCTCCCTGTTTGTGGTCAGGGGAACCCCAGTCCAGATCCAGGCCTCGGGTTCTCTCAGGGAACAGGAGTCCCAGGCACCAGACTAGTAGGCTCCACCCATCTTAAGCGCCCCCAAACCTCTGCGGGTCCTTCTGTAGGAGGCCCCAGGCCTCCCTCCCTCCCGCCGGGGAAGCTTGCCTCCCGTAGGAATTCTGATCCCAAGAATGAGGCAGTCACCTCTCATTTATGCATCCAACAAACGGTTACTTGTGAACTTGTCACCGTGGGCCAGGCCCCGAGCCCAGTGTGGGAATACCAAGATGGGTGGGGTGGCTCTGTGCCCAGGAGCCCTGCCTGCCTGGGAGGTGCCAGGGCTGACCTGCCCTCATGTACCAGAGGCCCAGAGAATGGCTGGGAGTGCCCCGGCTGCAGAGCAGGGGAAGCTGGGCAGAGATTTGAATGGGAGGTTCTGCTTCTTACCACACAGCCTTGGGCGGGTCTCTTAAATGGGGCAGGGACTCGGTCTTCCCGTCTGTGAAAAGGGTGACTGACCCCTGGGCTCCTTTTCCTCGGGCTGTAAAGCCGGTTCCAAAGGCGGAAGCTTCTGCTGGCCGCCTGTCCTCGTGCTACCTGCCTACAATCCGCAGTTCTTGGTGGGGAGGAGGGACCCCTCTCCGCTCCCTGCTGGTGCTCCTCGGGTTACAGTGAAGAGGCTACAAGTCGCACAGCCTCCTCAGGGACCTATTGGCCCCTCGTTTTCTGCCCGGAGGTGGCCCCCACGTCACATGAATGCTGCCTGACCCTTTCTTCTTTCAAAGAGTTTTCTCCTCATTCCAAAACCTTTGTCGTAGGCAGTCAGAGTGGCCTTTTTTGCGGGAAGTCACTGGAGCCAGACTTTCTGGGCTCAAGCCCACCGCAGCCACTCACTCCCTGAGTGCTCCCTTTGGGCTAGTGACTTCACCTCTCTGTGCCTCGTTCCTCTCCCTTAGTCTCCCTGGGAGCATTCTAGGCGTGGGGCCTGCACCCCCTGGGCACTCAGGCGCTCGGTGCTGTCACGGCTGTTGACCATTACTGCGCCTCTGTCTCCTGCTGGATGTTCTGGGCATTTCCACAGAGTCCTCAAGGGCAGGCCCGCGGTTGATTCAGCTCCAAATTCCTGAGACCTGGCACAGTCCCCGAGCAGGGGAGTCACACTCAGGGGACAAATGGGTGTTTGTAAAGTGAATGGGCTTCTCCAGAGACGCCGGGCAGAAGATGAGTAAGAATCTGCCCGTGATCCAGCCGTCAGAGCCTCTGCCCAGCCTCAAAGTTGGAGGCTCCCTAGCTGTGTCCACCGTGTGCTCGGCCTCAGCATATCCAGGCCAAGTCTGTGTCCAGCTCTGGGCTGCCCAGTGGCTGGCAGGGCGGCGGGCAGGAGGGAGAGGGGAGCAGAAAGCAGCCATTGAAACAGACACAGGTTGGGACAGCTGAGCAGAATCCGGGGGCTACACTTAGACTAGAACGGCCTTCCCTTCCTTCTTGACTAGAAGAAAAAATTTTTAATAAGTCATAATTTACATACAGTAGAGTATTCAATATACCTGGCCATGGTGGCACACTGCGGTAATTCCAGTGAGACCCTGTCTCAAAATAAAAATTTGAAACATAGACCAGTTTAGTGTGGTGCTAGGGTGGCCCTGGGTTCCATCCGTAGCACCCCATTAAGAAAAAAAGAAAGCCCTCCTAGCATGTGTGAAGCCCTGGGTTCAACCCCCAGCACTTAAAAAAACAACATGCACGCACATATGCATAGAGTGTGGGTGAAGGATACAGTTGGTTGATTTCTGACAATGAAGTCGTGCGTGTGACCACCAGCCCGGTCAGGACAGAGAAGGTTTCCATGACCCAGTTACCCGGCATGCCCTCGGGCCCCTTCCTGCGTCTCCCCGAGGTGCTGCAGATGGGCAGCCGAGTCCTACGCTGCCTGCCTGGCCGCCTGGCTCAGTGAGTCTGTGGAATTCGTCATGTTGTGGCATCTCTGAGTAGCTGGTTCCTCCGTGCTGCCAAGTGGTATGTCGCTGTAGAAAAACACCACATTTTGTTTATCCATCTGTCTGCCGATGGGCACTTGGGTTGTTCGCAGTAGGGCTGGTGTGAAGCAGGCTGCCCCGAGCTGGTTGTCACGCCTGTTCCTCAGGGTTAAGAGGACCCTGCAGCCGGACCGGTTTCCATAAGCAGGGTCATCACACCTGGTCATTCACACTGTCCATGGAGGGATGGCCGGGCAGGGGGCCAGTGGGCTGAAACCTTCCCGGTGCTCTTTATCAGCCCATGCTCTGGGGAGCTGCAGCCCAAGGACCATTTCTGGTTCATACTGAGGCGTCCTGTGGGCTTGCACTGCTTGTGGGTGAGACTGAGGAAGAACCAACTTAAGCCCTGCGCTGTGACACACCTGTGATCCAAGCTGCTCGGGAGGCTGAGGCAGGAGGATTGCAAATTCAAGGCCAGTCTGGGCAATGAGCGTTGTGAGACCCTGTCTCAAAATAAAATATAAGGAAAGAGCTGGGGTTGGGGTGGGCGTGCGGCTCAGTGGTGAGGCACTGCCTGGCATCCTTAGCACATTAAAAAAAAGCCGACATTGAAGTTTTGTGATGTCACTGTGGCCTTCTCTCTCTAGGAGGCTGTAAATGGGGCTGGGCCCCTGGCCTTCTGGGCAGGTTCCCGTTGCTCGGGTGGACGGGCAGCTTCCCCAGGTTCTGCGCCTCCAAGATTCCTTGTGTCCTCCAGGAGGCAGGACCAGGTGGAGTTGGCGGGAGCCCCGGATGGAGGGCCAGGCATGTCAGAGTTCCCAGCCCTGTGGCACCCCTACCCACTGTCACCTGCTGGACCAGTGACTGCCCTTACTGAATTTCTGCTTCCTGTCTGTGCAGTGGCCCATCCCTGCCCGCTGGGGGTGCTCAGTGGCAGACCTTTGTGAAGTGCCAAGCACAGAGACTGGCACTCAGGAGACAGTAGGTGGTGGCCAAGAGGGGTGTCTGTGGCCCAAAGTAACTTCTGTGGTCAGAAGAGGTCTGTCTCCCTGGAGTTCTGGGGGGAAGCACAGGCCCCCGATGGCGCCACCCCCCAGGCAGGCCTTGGGAGAAGGAGGACTGGGCCCAGTGACCCTCTGCACTCGTGTTTTCCAGACTTGCCTTCCTCGCTGGAAATTTTGCGTGAGTGACACGGAAAACAACCTGGGCTTTGCCCTGGGCCCCATGTTTGTCAAAGCGACCTTCGCCGAGGATAGCAAGAACATAGTAAGTACCTCCCCTGTGGACAGAGTGGGCATCGCATCTGCTGCCCCTGCCCCCAGCCTGACAGCCCACACTCTGCTCTGCCCTGGGCCTTTCCTGCTCCAGGCCACAGGATCCTGGGTCCTAACTCAGAGGCCGTCTTCTCAGGCTGCAGGGTGTGAGTTACTAAATCCTAAATGACTTCCGTTGTTGAGGGCCAGGCCAGTTTGTGTTATTTAATTTGATCTTCCCAGAGACCCCACGAGGCTACCACAGCCATCTCCACCTCCTGGGGCTGTGAAGGACCCCACCAGGTAATGTTGACCTGGAAGTGACATTTTTCTTACTCTGAGGGTGACAGAATTATTCGGGCAGGTAGAGGATCATCATGGCTAAGTGCTGGGGAGACAGCCAGCCCCCAGCTCAGATTCTGGCTCTGTCACTTGGCTGGGTGACTTGAGCAGTGTTCTCCCCTCACCTGGGACATGAAAGTGGGGCTGTCCCTTCTGCAGAGGGGTGTTAAATTGTTAAGGCGAGATAGCAATAAATCACCAAGTCGATCTTAAAGCAAGAGACGGAACCTTTATTCACCAGTTGATGTCTGGATCCACCATCTGGCGGGCCAAGGGCCAGGCTGCTAGTCCACACCCTTCGACCCCTCCCAGGGTTCCAGCACACCTTTTATAGTCCAAAACCATATTAACGCATAAGTGGCTGTTGCTATGATTCAAATCCATAAGCAAACATCGTAAGATCTAAAATCATAAGCAGTAAAGAGGGTGGGCCAAAACGTCCCTAGTCAAGGACAAGCTAAAGAATGGCTACTAACATCTAGACAGTCCACCTCTGACAGGGTAGATTGTCCAAGAAAAATGGGAACCGAAGAGGGGACACTTTTACATTGTGTAAGAATTGCCATCTGTGTCACCTAACATGCTGTGTTAGCCAACCGCTCGCTGATGGGTGCAGAGGCGGGGCTTTCCCACGGGAGAAACGTTTCTTACATGATGTGGAGTCTCAGGGCAAAATGGAGAATGTGTGGTCATTGCCCACACAGCCTGGCCATAACAAAATGAGATGCTACACGTAAAGAACACCTGGCCCAAAATAAGCTACAGTCAGTGGCAGTGATTGTTTATCACTGATGGTATCGTTTGCGTAATTGGTATCTGTAGTCAAGGGGCAGCGCTGCACCTCTAATCTGCTGAGGCAGGGGCTGGGGTGGTGGCTCAGTAGAGCCCTTGCCTAGCACGTGCGGGACCCTGGGTTCGATCCTCAGCACCACATAAAAATAAGTAAAATAAAAGTATTGTGTCCAACTACAACATATATATATATATATATATATTTTTTTTTTTTTTTTTAATCTGCTGAGGCAGAATCTGAGTCCTGTCTGGCCCCAGCCCCACGGCTCTTGCCTTCCCCTTCCCCAGAATCTTCCATCTTCTATCTTTGGCCCCCGGGTCTGCCCGTGCATCGTCACCCTCAACAGCTGCCATTTGTGCCCTGAGTGTGGCCTTTCTGAGTGCTCCTCAGATCAAGTTCTCTGGGTGTTAAAGCTCTATTCCATCAAAAAGGATCCCATCAGCCTGGGAGAGGCCATGTCTTCTGGACGGCTCCAAAAGAGCACCCCACCACGCTAAAGACTCCGAAAAGTCCTGCTGCGGACCTTTCCACTTCCCCAAGGCACGTCCCAGCTCATTCGACCACAGAGGCCAGTGCACGGAAGGCCCGTCTCGTCTCGCGGGATGTCCACTTAGGAACATGGTCTGAAAGCACAGCCATGGCCACCCTCTTAGCCCGCTCTGCAGAACCCGAGGCCTTGAGCCAACCTCAGTTTGACCTCGGGTCCAGTGTCATCCTGCCTGGGGCACTGGTTGCATCCAGGGGGCCAGTGGCCAGAGCTGAGGGTGCAACACCTGTCTCCTCAGGCCAGTGAGATAATCCTGGAGATCAAGAAGGCGTTTGAGGAGAGCCTGAGCACGCTGAAGTGGATGGACGAGGACACCCGGAAATCAGCCAAGGAGAAGGTGAGGCCGCCTGGAGCTCGGGCCACCCAGGCTTCCTGCACCGGGCGAGAGCAGCAGAGAGAGAGAGCAGGGCTAGGAGAGGCCAGCCTGTCCCTTGGGCACGCATGGATGCTGTCCTGCCTTGTGACCAGTCTAGCAGGCTGGGGGGACAGCCTGAAGCCCAGTGTCACACATCTCTTGGCTGAAGGTGGACAGGCAGGAGAGCATGTGCAAGAGAGGTGGACCAAGCCACTGTGGTGCTCGCTCCCTCCACAGCTCCCAGTCCCCCAGCAGTAGGGGACAGAGCCTCAGAACCTCATCACTTCCCAAAGGTTCCAACACTTGAACTTTGGGGACACATTTGGACCATAGCAGCTTCCCTTGGGGAAGCAACATTTAACAGAAACCCAAAAGATAAACTAGGGGCTGGGGCTGTAGCTCAGTGGTAGAGTGCTCGCCTAGCCTGTGTGAGGCACTGGGTTCGATCCTCAGCACCACATACAAGTAAAAAAAAAAAAGATAGTGTGTCCACCTATAACTAAAAAATAAATATTTAAAAAAAAAAGATAAGTTAGGCAAGGGGGGAATGTTTCCAAAAAGAGATGTGAAAGCCCTAAGTGGGGAGGAGCCTGATCCCCCGCCCCTTGACCTGACCCTGAGCCCAGAGCCCACAAAGCTGGGGCCAGCTGGTCAGCATCGCGGGTGCTCAGTCCTCTGTGTCCCTCCCATCCAGGCGGACGCCATCTACAACATGATAGGCTACCCCAACTTCATTATGGACCCCAAGGAACTGGACAAAGTGTTCAACGACGTGAGTGGCTTATGCCCTGCCATCCCAAGTGCCCACTTGGGGAGGGGCCAAGGTGGGCGGGGCACCCAGGGCTTCTGGAGGCAGGGAGACGGTCCTGGCATCATGACAGCCATCAGGGGATTAGCTCAGCGGGAGAGCGCTGGCCTCGCATCATGACTCCAACCCAAGCACTACAAAAAAAGGGGGGGGGGGCTGGGTTGGCTAAGTGTCACAGCGCTTGCCTCACACACATGAGGCCCTGGGTTCGATCCTCAGAACCACATTAAATAAATAAAAAAATAAAGATATCGTGTCCATCTACAACTAAAAAATTAAAAAAAAAAAGACTTGGGGAAGCAGATCCTAAAAGGTGCAGCACCACCTGACCCTGAGCCCAGAGCCCACAGGGCTGGGGTCAGCTGGCCAGCATCGCGGCCCTAAAACACCACAGCAGGGGGGTGGGGGGGGGCTAGAAAGTGAAGCCCCTCACACCCCCGCTCCTGCCACCAGAACTGCCACCTGTCTTCAGGGTCGTACCCCAACCTCCTCAGAGAAAACTTGGAACTGAAATTTTGACCTTGAGATGGGGACGGGAAATGAGGAGGCAGCCATCCCAAATGCACGGTGAAGCTCCACTGAGGTGGAGGGGGATTGCTGCCTCCCTGCTGCCAGAACCTTCGGCACATCACTCCTTTAAGTGGGTTGTGATTTTGCCCCAAATGATAGCTTCCTATCTTCTCATGAGTGAAATTTGTGAAATTCAGGCATTTTTGAAATTATAATAACCTCTCATCATGGTTCTATTTAAAACCTAAGACTATTAAAATTACTTCTGAGAATAGGAGACTCATTCCGCAGCCATGTTTCTTGAGAATAATTTCAGACACCCCAGGGTCATCATGATGCGAGACCCAGAGTCTCCTGGAGATGGCTCAGGCAGGGCCACCAGGACAGGGGCCTGCCCCTGAGGGCCCAGTGTTTTACCACAGCCCTTGGGTACAGCCGTGAAGATCTGGAGTGGACCTGAGGGAGGGCTTTGCACCTGTCAGGAGCTGAGAGGCCGGGCCCAGGGGTGAAGGTGTGATAACGCCTGTCCCCTGACATTTCAGAGCTAGATTCCAGCGTGGTTCATTAAATCTGTGCTGCCCAATTTGTTAGCTACCAGCCATGGGGGGCTATTTAATTAATCAAAACTTAAGTTAATTAAAATTTAATTACACTAGCACATTTGAGATCCTCAGTAGCCACCTGTCACCAGAGTCTACCATATTGGCCAGTGTGGGTATAGAACACACCCATCATCACAGTCCTGCAGGACAGTGATGGAGATACTTCTTGCCCAAGGGAACCACTGCTGGGGCATCCTGCAGCACTGTGACACTGTCAGGCGCCTGAAGGAGACAGTTGTTGCTGGGCCCAGCAGGTTAGAGGCCTCCGGAGGGGCGGAGCCTGCAGCTCCCAGCCCACACTCTGGCCCTGGGCCTGCCGACCCATCCCTTCACCTCGTGGGGTCTGAGTTTCTGAGTTTCCTCTGGGCGTGCTCCCATCCTGTGTCTCTGCTTCTTTCTTTAGTACACGGCAGTTCCAGACCTCTACTTCGAGAACGCCATGCGATTTTTCAACTTCTCATGGAGGGTCACCGCTGACCAGCTCAGGAAAGCCCCCAACAGAGACCAGTGAGTCCCCCAGGCCCAGCCAGGAAGGCCTGGGTTCCCCACCATAGGGATGCACCCCACTGAGCTTGCCTTCCTCACCCACTGTCTGGTGCCAGGTGTGACTGTCACAGAGGCCCTCTTTTCAAATTAAGAAACCAAAAGCCGCTGGGTACGGTGGCACATGCCTGTGATCACAGCAGCTCAAGAGGCTGAGGCAAGGGGATTGCAAGTTCAAAGCCAGCCTCAGCAACGGTGAGGCGCTAAGCAACTCAGTGAGACCCTGTTTCTAAATAAAATACAAAAGAGGACTGGGGATGTGGCCCAGTGGTCGAGTGCTCCCGAGTTCAGTCCCCAGAATCCTCTGCAAAAAAAGCCAAAGTAGAGCCCATCCTGGCCCCAGTCTGTGTGCCGCAGTGCCCAGCCTGTTGGCAGAGTGAACCTGGCACCACATCCCAGCTTCATGGCCTCAGCATTCAGAGTCTTCATTTCATTATCTTCGAAGTAGAAGGGAAGGGAACTGGTTCTTGGGTCATTGAAGCAATCCAGTGTGGGAACTGGGGAGAGCCAGGCCCTGAGAGGAGGCCCTCCGCATGGGTGAGTGTCCCATAACTCCTCACAAACAGGAGCGGTGGTTTCTCCCACTGTCCCACTGAGGGCTGGGGAAGGTTCTAGATGGGCGCTGATAAGCAAGCACATTAACACACTGCAAATCCCACTGTGCATCAGTGTCCCCTGGAGAGCAGTTTCAAAAATAGTCTCCTAGGATGAGGGTGTAGCTCGCGGTAGAGTACATGCCTAGTACTGGAGACCCTGGGTTCCCTCCCCAGCACTGCCAAAAATGTGTGTGGGGGTGTGGGGGTTGCCTCCTGACGTTTTTTGTTGTGGTGGTGTTTGGTTGTGGGGGCTTTTGCAGCGGGGGGTAGGAAGTTCCTGGGGATTGAACCCAGGAGTGCTTTATCACTGGGCTAAATTCCCAGCCCTTTTTAATTTTTTATCTTGAGACAGGGTTTGACTAAGTTGCTGAGAGCCTCACTAGGTTGCTGAAGCTGGCCTTGAACATGTGATCCTCCTGCCTCTACCTCCCAAATTGCTGGGATTACAGTTGGGCACCACTGCACCTGGCCATAGCCTAACTTCTACCCCACATCTTAAGTCTGAATAATCTGGAGAAAGACCCTTCTTTTTAAAATGGTCTCCCCAGGAAAGTTGGATGTAGTCAGCCCAGTACTAGTCCCTCCACTCCTGAAACAGGATAAATCTTACCAAATCAGAACGAGTCCTCTTTGCCTCTGGCGCCCTCTTGTGGGCAATGGAGGTTCAAACATCTTTTTCTCCAAGTTTTCCATTGTCAACCAGAGTCCCCCTAACAAACAAGAAGGTAGGTGGGCCTTCACCTTCAGAATATGGCACAGACACTACTGCCAACTTACCTGGCTTTTTAAATTTTAGATTAAAAGTTTTCACTTAAACTTGTCTTCCAGACACAGCAGTATTCATCTGCAACCCAAGCTACCCAGGTGGCTGAGGCAGAAGGAGCCAAAGTTCAAGGCCAGCCTAGGCAATATAGCAAAGTAAAAAATAAGGGCAAGGGATGAAGCCCAGTGATAGAGCACCCCTGGGTTCAGTCCCCAAGGAAGGAAAGATTAATGCAGTGTGGAAAATCTGAGCCAGACGTGGTGGTGCACACCTATAATCCCAGTGGCTCAGGAGGCATGGGCAGAAGTTCAAAGCCAGCCTCAGCAAAAGTGAGGTACTAAGCAACTCAGTGAGACCCTGTCTCTAAATACAATACAATATAGAGCTGGGGCTGGGGCTCAGTGGTCATGTGCTCCTGAGTTCAATCCCCATTAACCTCCTTGCCCCGCCCCCAAAAAATACAATATGAAAAATCTGAAAACTTATTCATGAACTTTTCATACGCTGTACACTAAAATCATTGATCTGTCTTGCACTTTGAATGGATTTTTTACATAATCATGGCCTCATGCATTAGTCCTTTGGAAAATAGCGTTTTGCCAGGCATGGTAGCACACGCCTGCAATCGCAACAGCTGAGGAGGCTGAGGCAGGAGGATCATGAGTTCAAAGCCAGCCTCAGCAACTTAGCAAGGCTCTAAGCAACTCAGCAAGACCCTGTCTCTAAATACTATATAAAAAAGGGCTGGGGATGTGACTCAGTGGTTACACACCCCTGGGTTCAGTCCCCAGTACAAAAAAAAAAAAAAACAGAAAAGAAAAAAAAATCGTGGTTCCACTAAGATTTATAGATTTTCCACTCTCATATACTGCAGCCAAAAAAAAAAAAAAAAATCACATTAGTTAACATCATAGTTGACCTCCTGAGAAAAGTCTTAACGTACTGGGAAGCTATCAAATTCATGATGGTCAATACAAGTTTTCCAAAATTTTAATTTTTCTTTGAAACTTCATTTTTTTTGAAACCTCAGATTTTTATCATTGGTAATAAATGACAAAATGTGAATTATTTCCCCTGAGGTGCTAAGCTTCCTTTCTCATTTCCAAGAACATGTCTGCCTAGTTGCCCAAGTCCAAAATTCCATGGCTGGTCGGTCATCCGAAGAGGATGAGAGAGACCACTGGTCACACGGGATATTAAAGACTGGTACTTGGGAGTCGAGATTTAATGGAATTAATGATTAGGCTACTTTTTCCTGGGTGTTGACAACAAAAATGACCCCCTGGCTTGTTTTGGTTGGAGCACCTGCTGGGGAAGGAGAGGTGGCCACTAGGACTTGCCTGGCTCCCTGCCCAAGCGGCAGCAGTGTCATCCACGGTTGCTTTTGTACCATGATGCAGATCTCAACACGTGGCAGAGGCAAAGTGTCTTAATGTTATAATGAAAATAGTTTTGACATCATAAACCAGAGGATCTTGGGGACTGTCCACAGACCACACCTTAGAACGGCTGCTAGACACATTTCAAGCCTCAAAAATAACCTCAGTTCAATATCTGATGGTCCCCCTTGCTGTCTGTGAGCGCCTCGGCGTGGCACCCTCTGAGGTGACATCACTGATTTATAGACATTCAGGTGTTTTCTAGTTTCCCCCTCAGAAACAGTGCTGCCTGATGTCCTTGTGCTGACTTGGGCCTGGGGTCAAGCCCTCCGCTCTGCCCACCACCTGGGCTCTCAGGCACCTGTTGCTTGCAGGTGGAGCATGACCCCGCCCATGGTGAACGCTTACTACTCGCCCACCAAGAACGAGATCGTGTTTCCAGCTGGGATCCTGCAGGCGCCCTTCTACACCCGCTCCTCGCCCAAGTAGGCCATCTCTGGTGCTGGTGCCCCGACGGTTCCCCCGCCCCTCAGCCAGCCCTGTGTCTGCAGCTGACCCTGACAGCCATCTCACTGAGCCATCTGTGCCCCGGTGGCCCAGGTGGCCTAGGATTGCAGCGTCGTGGGTGCAGAGCGCAGCAGCCCCCATCCCCTGCCTTCCCTCCAGGGGTCTCTGGGGCCGAAAGCTCCTGCAACCGGGGAACGTGGCACAGTCGTGCAGTCAAGGTGGCTTAGAGCAGTTGCAGCCAGGGAGGTGGCGGGGTGAGGGCGCTGTCCTAGAAGCTAGACTCCCGGGAAGAGGTGCTGGCCCATTCCCAGGCTTCGTTTGCTTGAAAGTTTAACTGCTAGTCTGTGGGAGGGGACAGTGATCCTCTAGAGTGTCCAGCACGGTGCATGTCACCCACAGGGCACAGCTGGCTCCCTTAGACTGCCCAGCCTCCCACTGTCTCCAGGGCTGTGTCCCACAGAGTCCCCAAGGGACTCTGCTACATCTCAGGCCCAACAAGTGAGGGCCACATGGCAGGGCAGGAGCCAGAGGCCTTGCTCTCACTTTGCATCTCCCTCCAGGGCCTTAAACTTTGGTGGCATTGGTGTCGTCGTGGGCCATGAGCTGACTCACGCTTTTGATGATCAAGGTACAGGTTCCTTGGGGTCCCTCCAGACAGAGCCCATCAGCTTCTTAGCCCCTCTGCCTCTGCTCCCTGGGACTTAGCTTTGGAGAGAAGGACCAGAGTCTGAACCCTGGCTCGGCCGCTTGCCAAATGCTGTCAACTCGGCAAGTCACGTCATTCTCCAAGCCTCCGTCTCCTTATCTGCAAAATGGGTGCAACAGGTCCAGGTGGGGGTGGGGAGGATCGTGTGAAGGGTATAGTGAGCACCTTCTGCAGGATGCTGGGTGCTCGGTGCTCAGTGGGAGTCAGGAGTCAGAGACGTGGAAGTCACACCCTCCTCAGCAGCTAGTGTCCAGGGTCTTCCTCAACTGCCCCCTGCTCGGGGACAAGAAGGAAGTGGCAGAGACCCTGGAGACCAGGCCTGTCATGTGCTCCTGATTCTTCCAACTCCGCTGGCCCCTTGCTAGCCTCCATTCCTTGGGATCCGAGGCCCTTGGCCAGTGGAGATCCACCCCGCGCCTCGAGCCTTTGCACAGCCACTCAGCCGCCTGCCTGGCCACTTTCCCCCACCCTCTCCCACTTGGTCTGGGCCGTCCTCTGGCCCTCCGATGGGTATCCTGTCCCTGTGCAGGCTGGAGGGCTGAGGTCAGACAGAGGAATCCACTTCTCACTGGGAGGGAAGAAGAGCCATAGCAGGGACAGGTCCCAAGGTGCCACTCCTGCGCTCCGACCACAGGGCGGGAGTATGACAAGGACGGGAACCTCCGGCCCTGGTGGAAGAACTCCTCGGTGGAGGCCTTCAAGCAGCAGACGGAGTGCATGGTGGAGCAGTACAGCAGCTACAGCGTGAACGGGGAGCCGGTGAACGGCCGCCACACCCTCGGGGAGAACATTGCGGACAACGGGGGCCTCAAAGCGGCCTATCGGGTGGGTCTGCTCCCCCTGTGCACCTGTCCAGGTCCACGTCTGTCCAGATGCCTCATCAGTAGGTCAGCATAGAGACGCCTGGCAAGCTGCAAGAGTGCTGTGCCTCGGTTTCCTCATCTGTCGGGTGGGGGTGGGGAGGACGTGAGCACTGACTGTGGACGCAGAGCCTGAGCCGGGTGCCCAAGGCCTTCTGCTCGGAGACCACCTGCCTGAAAGACCCGGGAGAGAGCTAGGGTGGGGTCCACCTGCAGAGCCGGCCCCTTCTTACCTTTGTGGGGGAACCCACTGCCAGGTAGGGCAGCAGGGCCCAGGAGGACACTGAGCACAGAGCCAGTTCTGGGTTCCTATCCTAGTCTGGAGTAAGTCGCTACCATCTGAGCCCCTGATCTGCACCCTCAGGTGGCCGGAGGTGAAAGCAAGGGACTCAGACACAGGTCCCCGCCCGAGAGGCAGCCTGGCGACTCACCAAGGAAAAAGGGCCAGGGCCAGAGGGTAGTGGAAGGAGTGGGGAGCAAGGGCCTCTGTCGCTGAGAAAGGAGCTTGATTCTGTTCTGGTGACAGTGGGAGCCACTGCAGGGTCAAACAGGAGACATGATCTAAATCCTTCTTTAAGGCAGGTCTGCAAGCCCGCAGCCCGTGGGCAAATCCAGCCCCAGCCTGTCCCCGTAGGTTTGGGGGACCTGGCCACACTGTGTCCACAGGTTGCCTGTGGCTACTTTTGCACTCTGAGCGCAGAGGAGGATAGTTCAACAGGTAGCCCCAAAGCTGGAACGTCTACTCCAGCCCTCACAGAGGAGGTCTGCCAACACCTGCCCTAGACGGCTCGCTCGAGTTGCCACGTGAGGAGGGGACCAGGCTTGTGTCCTCAGTACCTCTGAGTCAGGGAGACCCGTTGGAAGCTGTTGTGAGGTTACCCAGGCAAGAGGCCATGTGTAACAGGGGGAAGGGTGAGGAGGGTCAGATTTGGGGTGTTTGGCTTGGCTGGAAGAGTTGGGGGGAACTCTGAGCCTGCGTAACTAGGAGGGTGGTGGTGCCATCCTATGGTGGCAGGTTTGGTGAGGGTACGTGTGTGTGACTTATTCCTTCTGTGCCATGCTGAGTTGGATGTGACCTTGGGTGTCCAGCTAAGGCAGTTGAATATCCAGATCAGGGAAGAGGCTGGCGCCAAAGTGCACATTGGAGAGCCATCAGCATTGTGTGGTGTTTTAGGCCTTGGGGTTGATTGCACTCCCCTTCAGGGTGGGAGCAGAGAAAGAGGAGGGATCCTCCAGGCTGAGCCAAGGCCCAGACCCCAGAAACCAGCCCCGGCCTGCACACTAGCCCCTCGCCCCTATGTCTTGGCTGCCCTCAACCTCTGGCCTTCTCTCCTCCCAGGCTTACCAGAACTGGGTAAAGAAGAATGGGGAGGAGCAGACCTTGCCCACGCTGGGTCTCACCAATGACCAGCTCTTCTTCCTGGGGTTTGCACAGGTGAGTTCATTAGGGGAATAGGTAAGGTCCCCTCCAATCACCAGCTCCCTAACTCATCAGACCATCTTCAGGTCATTAGCCTGTGAGGAGGTGAGCTTCCTGTCATTAGAGAGATTCAAGGAAGGGCCAAGAAAGAATACTAGTATCCTGTATGTGGTGGAGTAGGCCCCTCCTGCTTCTGGGGTTCTAGAAACTTCTTAACATAGCCAGACACGGTCATGCATGCCTATAATCCCAGCTCCTTGGGAAGCTAAGGCAGGAGGGTCACAAGTTCGAGGTCAGCCTCAGCAACTTAGCAAGACCTTGCCTCAAAATAGAAAATGAAAAGGGTTGGGGATGTAGCTCAGTGAGAGAGCAGCCCTGGGTTCAGTCCCCAGAACCGGGGGAGAAAAACATCAAGACCCACCAGGTTGGCACTTGAGTTGGCCTTTAGTTGTTTCCCAGAGCTGCCTCTCGAGAGTGTCCTGCCCAGGAAATATGAGATCTAGACTAAATCTAAGATTTGTAAAGTGGAGTTTAGGCAGAATCCCAGCCTAGTACATCGGCATCAGACAGAGGCCCGGCTCTGGCTGAAGAGACACAGCTTGGTGACACCTGTGTCAGAGAGGGGCACGGGCGCACACCAGCCTCCCCTCCGACCCACCCACGGGCCTTCCTGACTCCTTGGGGTGTGAGGAGGTGAGGGCTCATTCCACCCCTGCAGTGGTGGGGCCAGTCTGGCGGCCTCAGGGCCCCACAGTGACCCCAGCTTCTCCCCCTTGTTCCCTCAAAGGTCTGGTGCTCTGTCCGTACGCCCGAGAGCTCCCACGAAGGCCTCATCACCGACCCCCACAGCCCCTCTCGCTTCAGGGTCATCGGCTCCCTCTCCAATTCCAAAGAGTTCTCAGAACACTTCCACTGCCCCCTTGGGTCCCCCATGAACCCTCATCACAAATGTGAAGTCTGGTAAAGGGCAGAGCACAGAGAGCCAAGACGGAAGAGAGGAAGGGGCTGAGGACGAGCCCCCAGGGGAGGCTGCCGAGTCCGCCCCTCCTTCCAGCCCCTTGGCCGCCCAGGGCCCCTTCCCCGAACTGGAGGGTTTGCAGCCGGCACTGGGCCGGGTGGGGGTCCTCTGCATACCCGAGTTGCTCCCCTGTGCAGACCGGCGTCCCAGCGTGCACCAGCTCCAGTGGGCATTCGGGTATCGGGCTGGTGGCTCACCAGGCCTGGGCCCCACAGCAACAAGGGCCGGGGGACACAGCCCCCTTGCCCACATCCAGCACCACATAGACCACAATTACCACTGTGTCAAATGCTTTAAGATATATTTTTTGGGGAAACTATTTTTTAAACATTGTGGAATACACTGGAAATCTTCAGGGAAAAATGCATTTAAAACACTTTTTTTTTTTTTGAGGGAAGGATTGTTATATTTATTATGTTTTCTTTTTTTTTTTCCTAAATAACCTGTGGACAAAGGAAGCCCCACTGATTTACCCCCTCACTGCAAGGCTGGGCTGAGTCAGGGACACTCACACACCTGTCCCAGGCCACTAAGCAAATCCTCTGACTGTGGTTACTACTGCATGGTCACCCACAGACAGGAAATGTGGGAGCCAGGCAGAGGCCCAGTTCATGGCCAGCTGCTCTCAGCTTGCTGCCCCTGCCCCCAGAGTTCAACCATGGAAACCCCAGCAAGGAAGATCTCATCCCCACAGTCACAGCAGGGGACTGATGGCTATGGCAGATGAAGCCAGGTCTGAGGGCACCCAAGCACCCTGGATCTGGAGCACAGGAGCCCTCCAGCACCAGATGCACGCAGCTGCCCATAGACCCTCTCTTTTGGTCCTTCCTCTTCGGGTCACCCCTGGGACCTGTTGCTTCTCTGTAGCAACCCCCGACCCCAGCCATTCTGGGCTCTGCCTTGCAGGATCCCTCTCCCCCAAGGGAAGGAGGAAAGAGAATGCCGTTCTTGTCTGCAGAAGGGTCCAGATCCTCCCCTGAGCTCCGTCCTCAGCCCCCAGCCTGGTCAGCTTCCAGACCAGTTCTCTAGTGCCTTATCTGAGGCTGCGGCCTGGGCCGTGCTGAGGAGATGACCCCTGCCCCAGCAGCCCCTGGCCTCCTCAGTGGAGCCCCCAAGTGTCCTGATTGGAACCCAAGGCCATACTCCCACTCCTGATGCTCACAGGGCCACCCCTCAGCCCCCAGGAGCTCTGGCCTGCAGGTCTGTGGCTCTGGGTAGTAGAAGTTAGATGCCGCTGCCCTTGCCCTGGGCTCCAGCCATCAAGGCCCCCTGGTTTAGATCAGGACGGCCCCTGCAGGTGGACAGGCTCCCCTCCTTAGACAGGAGGCTAAGGGAAGGGTTCCTCAGCCCAGTCTGGCCCGTGGAGTCAAGAGACCAAGAAGGTCACCCCTTCCTAGAGGCCACAGCTCCTCCCAACAGCGGATGCTCAGGCTCCACCAGGTAGGTGGACCCGACTGCAGCCGCACAGCAGCCCCCGTGAGAGACCAGGCCCTGCCCCATGGCACGCCCCTTACCGAGGAAGCCTTGTCCAAGAGGCGCAGACAGCTCAGCCTTGCCCTGTGAGCTCGGGTCAGCAGGAGGCTTGCGAGTGGGCTCCAGGTGAGGCCCCTGTTCCTCACAAACAAGTTCAAGGCCTGGGAGCTCTTTGGGAGAAAGATAAGAAGGAACCAGGGAAGGAGCTAGAGCCAGCCACCTGGGAGGTGGGCCTTTTCCATATGCGCCTCCTGGTGCCTCGCTGCCCCACCCTCCTGCCTTCCCCAGGGAAGGGTGGTCCAGGAAACTGTCAGCACCACCAGCCAGAAGCAATTGTCTGGGGCTGGTGTCTAGCCAGAGGGAACGGAGATGGCACTCCCTGTCAGGATGTGCGGGGGCAGGGGGAGAAGCCCAGGCAGAGGCAGCGTCCCCACTCCCATTGCCCCTCCACAGTGTCAAGGCCAAGGGGAGATGGGCAGCTGCACTCCCAAGACCAGGGGAGCCACAGGGCTTGCTTCTCTGTGGGCACATGGGTGTGGGGTTTGGAGGTGGGAATCTGTTTTTTGTATCATGTTTCGTGCTACTGTAGTTTTGTGTGGCACTATTGTAATTAAAATAAAGTACTTGTATCGAGAGCCACTTGTGTCCGAGTGTCCTTCCAGGGTGCTGTGCATCCTTTGGAACCACAAGAAAGCCCCAGCCAGCCCAGAGCGGCCCACCCTAGCCTCACTAGGAAGAGGCTTTGGACCCTGAGGAACGGCTGGGGCTTCCTCCTGCCAGCCCCCACCTAGCCAGCCGGGCTTCATGGGCAGACTTGTGTGTGCCCCCTACCCGTGAGAATGATGCATCTCATGGCCTGGGCCCAAGGGGCTCCCTGGTCAACGTCATGTTTCCGTTATCTCAGAGCAAAAGAGTTTCTGGATCTCAGATACTTGGGCAGGGCAGGCAGGAAGTTCAAAGAGGACCAAAAAACAGCCTCCCCTGGCTTTTACATATGTTCTTCCTGCTGCCTGGAATGTTCTGACTTCCCCACCTGGTGAACTCCTACCATCCTTCAGTGCCCCACTCACCATCACCTCCTCTAGGAAGCTTCAGGTCTGCATGGGGGGGGGGGCTCACACAGACTTTCCTCTCCTTCCAGAGGGTATTAGTTTACTAGGGCTGTTGTAACTAAGTACCACAAACATGGTGGCCTACACGACTGATTGAGGTGTTGGCCTCCCAAGTCTCTGGGTTACGGGTGTGGGTCACCAAGCCCAGCCTGACTCTACCTGTCTTTAAAAGGAGTAGGTCATTTCTCTTGGACTCTGCTTCTCTGGCTATAAGACCTACAATGTACTCTCTTCTTCTGTCTTGGTAACCATCAGATATGGGCGACAGTGAGGATGCCAGAGAGGGTGATATGCTTTGAGCTCAGATTGTCCCCACGAGGTGCGAAGGGGCCTGTAAGGCCCATAGGCACCAGCGTCTCTCCCCGGGGGCAGCTGGGAGAGCCCCCACCCCTCCACCTCTTGTCCTCAGGAGAGCAGCTTGTTTAAAGAGAAGGTCCCTCCCTGTCACTGGCTCCCACCTCTTGTGTTTGACCCTGTTTTGTCCTGTTTGTTTTGTCTGGGGCAGTGCCAGGGATTAACCAGGCCTCAGGCTGTAAGCCACCACTGAGCCACACCCCAGGCCTCCAGCTTCTTTCTGGAGCCCAAACAGGCCAAGCCCTTTCCCGCTGAGGCTCTGGGTCCCTTTTGTCCTTCAGGCTGGAATGTTCTCTGCACAGAGGGCACACCCCTCCCCAGCAGGATGGATGGGTGAATTCTGTTTAGACCCGCCAGGAGTCACGTGCCTATTGGAGTGCAGCCATGTGCAAGAAGAGTTCTCACCCCGCCTCCCCTGGAGCTCACAGTTTGTGGGACAGAGAATTTCTCAGCCCTGATGCTCAGAGGAGGTGTCATTCGGGGACACTGGGTTGCAGGGCAGGAAGTGGCTGAGCTGGGTTCTGAACACAGGCCACTCGCAATGAGCCGCTTTGGAAAACGTGAGAAGCCTCTAGAAACAGAAAGCCCCAGGGATGCCATGTGTGCAGAACACACACGCGCGTACACACACACACACACACACACACACACGCATGAAGGCACAGGATGGAGGAGCTGGCTGCTGCCCACCCTTTTCCCAAGAAGAGAGACCTAGCTTTTAGCCACCCTTCCCCCAGCCCTGGGCCTGCAGATGCCCTCCCTCCAGACAGGCCACCTCCCAGGGACTAAGAACAGGCTCCTTCCTCCCTGGGCTGGGGTCCCAGTGCCCCTTGCCCACCCCCATCCTCCTAGATCCTCGCCCAACCTTGTTCCCCTCCCAAGCAGGACTTGAAACCCCAGCCTGGCCCTTCAGACTTCACCCAACACATGTGGAAACACACAGGATGTAACTTGGGAACAGCTGGAAAAAGTAAGCAATCTGTAACAATCGTGTAAGCAGAAGGGCCTGCAGAGGCCTCTGAAAGGGTTAGGACAGACTTTAAACTTGTAAAGAATTTGGTCCACTGAAGAGCCCAACCAGAACTTGGAAAACCTCAGAAGAGAAAACTGAGAAACTTTACCAAAGACCGTCAGAGAATCCCCTTGAGCACCCTGGCAGTGGGTGGAAAAGTCCGATGCAATATTCAATGCCAGCTCTCCCCAAATTAATGTATGATTTCAGCGTACTCTCAGCCAAAATCCCAAGATAATTTTGCATAGAATTTGATGAGCTGATTCACATGAAAGGGAAAAAGCACAATCAGGACAATTCTGAAAAAAATTGAAACAACGAAGGAGCTATATTCCATATGTAAATATTTATAAAGCAATGGTAAATGAGAGCTGCTGTAGGTTAGGAACAGGTATCAAATTGGAATAGACTAGAAGCCAGAGACAACCCTGCGCATATATAGGAATTAGTGTAAGATAGAGGAAGCACTTCGTGAGTGGAGAAATGAACCATTTAATAAATGGTGCTGGGAGACCCATTTGAGAAAAACTGAATTTAGATGGAATTCCCTCCTACTGTGTACATCAGTAAGTTCTCTATGCATTAGATAAAATATAACAATCTGTTTATAACTTTAGATTAGAAAAGCCACCTTTTTTTAGCATTTATTTTTGTTGTAATTGGACACACAATACCTGTATTTCTTTTTTAAAAAATTTAAAATACCTTTATTTTTAATTTTTTTATTTTTATATGGTGCTGAGGATCGAACCCAGGGCCTGGCACGTGCTGGGTGAGCGCTCCACCCCTGAGCCACACCCCAGTCCCCCTTTATTTCTTTCATGTGGTGCTGAGGATGGAACCCAGGGCCTCCCATGAGCTAGGCAAGCGCTGTACCACTGAGCCACAACCTCATACCAGCAAAGCCACCTTTTAAAAACCACAAAAAGAAAAACATAAAGAAGATAAACACATTTGGCAATACCGAAATTTCGTTCTTTTATAAACCAAGGAGGAGCTCAGCGGTAGAGCGCCTGCCTGGCACGCTGAAGGTGCTGGACTCAACCCCCAGAATCACCAAAAAAAGAAAGGAAAAGAGAAATTCAGAAATAAATGAAAATAAGGAAAAATTCCCCCCTCCTCTGACCACCATTCACAAAGGAGGGTGGCTTAAAACGGGAATTCTCCTCAAGAAATGGGCTGGGAGAGGGCCAATCACAGTCCCCAAAACACCGGTACAGACAGGGAGGTGGACCCGGGGTGTGGCTCAGTCCTAGAACGCTTGCCTAGCATTCTGGAGGCCCTGGGTTCAATCCCCATTTCCCCCCAAAAGGAGGTGTTTAGACACCCACAAACATGTTCCTAACAGAATAAGGGAGAAATGCTCGTTTCTGCAGCTGGTCCTGTGACAGAGCTGGGATGGAACCTAGGGATGCTCTTCCACTAAGGTACAACCCCAGGCCCTTTGCCCTTTGTTATTACGTATTTTGAGACAGGATCTTGGCAAGTTGCCGAGGCTGACCTCGAACCTGAGATTCTCTGAGTCTAGGATCATAGACAGGACCCCGCCACCAAGAGCTGCTTTTCATCACTCCCTTCCTTCACTCTCCAGTTCAGATTTCCTTTTCTGTCAGCAAATGCCTTATCTGCTGTAGCTCTCGGCCACGTGGGGTGACCCAGCCCTTCATTCCTGGAAGGTCTGGGCCATCACAGGGCTGGATGCATTCGGCTGTGGTGGTTTTCCTTTGACTTAATCACAGGACGTGGGCCTAAGAGAAGCTCTGGATGGGTGCAGTGGCACACACCTGTGATCCCAGCAGCTCGGGAGGCTGAGGCAGGAGGATCACAAGGTCAAGGCCAGTCTCAGCAATGTAGCAAGACCCTGTCTCAAAATAAAAAATATATAAAGGGCTGGGGCTGGGTGCAGTGGCACATGCCTGTGATCCCAGCAGCTCGGGAGGCTGAGGCAGGAAGAACGCAAGTTCAAAGCCAGCCTCAGCAATTTAGCACTAAGCAACTCAGTGAGACCCTGTCTCTAATAAAATACAAAACAGGACTGGGGATGTGGCTCAGTGGTCGAGTGCCCCTGAGTTCAATCCCCAGTACCCAAAAGAAAAGAAAAATTAAACTTAATAATAATTTAATTATTTAAATGCTCATTTAAGTGTGTTCCATATACATGTGTTCAATTTTTTTATGATTCTAAACAGACTGATTTTTCAGAAATTCTTTTTAATTTTAAATTATCTTTACATCTAGAATCAAGTGAAACATATTTTAAATACTGGACTTAGTTTTCTTCCATCCTATGGGGCTTCATGAAGCAAGAAGTTAATCTAGTTAAAATAAGTAAATAGTAAAAAGAGTAGTTTGCTGGTCTGGCACAGTGGCACAAGCCTATAATCCCAGCAACTTGGGAGGCTGAGGCAGGAGGATAGCAGGTTCAAGGCCAGCCTGGGCAAGTTAGTGAGACCTTGTCTCAAAATAAAAAAAATAAAAAGAGCTGGGAATGTGGCTCAGTGGTAAAGCACCGCTGGGATCCATCTGCAGTATACATTAAAAAAATAATAATAATATTTTTGCTATATTCAAATATTTTTGCTATATTCAGCATTCAATCCCTGCTTCTTTTTTAAGCAGGGATTGAACCCACGGTTTCACATATGCCAGGCAATCACTGTTCCACAAAGCAACATCCACATCCCTCTTATTAAATTTTTGATTGCACAAAAAAGATAAGGATTAAAACTTGTCATGGGATTGTGGCTCAATGGTAGAGCGCTCGCTTAGCACGGGCAGGACCCGGGTTCGATTCTCAGCACAACAATAAATAAATAAATAAATAAATAAATAAATAAAGGCATTGTGTTGTGTCCATCTTAAAAAAAAAAAAAAAAAAAAAACTTGCCATGCCATTGAAACGGGCCGTTTGGGAATTCAAGTTTTGTCTTCTTTCTCTCCTGATTCCTACAAAGATCCTATATCAGCTTAATTTTTGTTTGAGTGTTAGTATGGGTTACTCCATTTTGATTTTCAGTCTAGTGTGTTAGGGCCTAGAGCATAAATTAGCCAAAAGAGCCACCACTTAAAACTGTTATCCGACCCATTTTTATTTGTATGGAGGATTTAACCCAGAGGCCCTTTACCACTGAGCTTTATCCCCAGTCCTTTTTATTTTTTATTTTTAAACAAGGTCTTAACATGTTGCTATGGTCTTGCTAAATTCAAGTGTTGAGGCCGGCCTCCAACTTGCAATCCTCCTGCTTCAGCCTCCCCAGTTTCTAGGATTACAGGCGTGTACCACCATGCCTGACTGTTATCTAACATTCTTTAAAATGTCATTGTTCCTTAGACGATGCTTTTATAGGATAAAAGGCCCTCGTGCTGTCTGGGGCTCAGCGTTGCCTGGGAAATGCCCCTGACACTGAAAAGACTCTAAGTGGTGGCAGCCATGATGATAGGGATCCATGCTTTGACCCGCATTTCTTGCTCCCAAACCTCCTTCCACCCTCTGCGGCTTCAGACATGGAAAATCGGCCTTCCGAGGGCTGGTGGTCAAAGCTGCTCTCTGGCTTCAGGCCCCAGCTCATATTTGTTAACAATCTTCTTAAGCCAGTTTGCTGAGCGGATCCCCTGGAAATACCCTTTACCTTCTCCCCCTCCACCCACACCAGCCCCTCCCCGTCAGGAGCACACTGAGAGTCCCTATCAGCACAGCTCAGCGAGCATCTGCTGAGGCCCAGGCACCTGGATTTCGGCACCTGCCGTGTTCCCAGAGCTGGGGCCAGAGGTGGTCAAAACCGGCTCAGGAACTAGGACAGAAAAAAGAAAAGCCCAGGGTCAGGCAGGAGGCCCTAGTGGATCTAGGAAGTCATCTCAACCTGGTAAGTGACCCGCCCTCTCCAGGGCTGGGCAAGATCAAGCAAGGTGGGGGGCGGGGGAGCCCTGGGGCAAGAAAGGCCTGGCATATTCTGGAGCTACTTTTGTCCCTGGGCGGTGCATTGAGAGGTGACAGGCCTCTGCAAGGTCTCAGAGGCCATGGGAAAGGGCTTGGATTTGTTCCAAGAGTAACGGAAACACCTAGAGGGATTGGAGGCTTCTCAGCAGGAAGCGTCGGATCCAGCTGTTGAGGTCCACCTGGCGCCTGGTTTTGTTTTATTGTTTTTTGTAGAACTGGGACCAAAGCCCAGGGCCTTGCAGGGCTGGGTGAGCACTATGCACCTGTTCCTCCTAAACTCGGCCCCAGCCCCACCAGTTCTTTGAAGCCAAGATGAGACTTTGGCTTGGATTAGGACTTGGGACGTTCCAGCTGTCCAGGGCGGTACGACACACCTGAGCTGGGCCGTGTAGATCTGGAACCGTTGCTCCGTGTTCCTGGCTCAAGAATTTGAGAGGCACATCAGGAACAATGTCTCTGCTCCCACGTGTAGGACCTCCCCTCAGGAGGTCTCTTTTTGGTACTGAGGTGAACCCAGGGGTGCTTTACGACTGAGCTGCACCCCCCAGTCCTTGTTTATTTATTTATTTATTGAGACAGGGTTTTGCTAAGTTGCTAAGGCTGACCTCCAACCTGTGTTCCTCCTGCCTCAGCCTCCTGAGTTGCTGGTATGTACCTCAGCACCCTCCGGTCCTCTTCTGTATATGGCCTGTTGCCCACCAGGGCCTCCTTCTCAACCTGGTGGTCTCGGGAGGGCTGAGCTTCCTACATGACAGTGGCTCCCAAGGGGCAGGAAGCACAGCCTGCCAGGTGTGTTAGGCTCCTCCCCAGGGCCCAGGTTGACATCCTCCTGCGTATTCTATTCCTCGGAGCAGGGCTGTAGCTCAGTGGTAAAGTGCCCGGCTCAATCCCTTATACCAGGCTCAATCCCTTATACCAGGCTCAAAATTAAAAGATAAAAGGAGGGCTGAGTGTGGTGGCACACGCCTGTGATCCCAGTGACCCAGGAGACCGACACAGGAGTATCTCAAGTTCAAGGACAGCCTCAGCAATTTAGTCAGACCCAGTCTCCCAATAAAAGCAAAAGGGCTGGGGATGGGGCTCAGTGGTAGAGACTCCCTGGGTTCAATACCCAGTACCAAAAAAAAAAAAAAGTCAATATCCTGTGGATACCAGGGGACCGCTGAAAATCTTCCTGCCCGTCCAACCCAGAGCTCTTAGTCTGGGTCTCACTGTGCACATGGCTTCTCTTGTGAGCACCAGTGTCTCTGAGCAAAGAATGACCAGTTGGTCCAGTCTGGCATGGAGATTTGAAAACTGTATGGAAAGTACTTGGCACACGTGCTAAGAGCTCACCGGGTCATCAGGAGCCTGATTCTCCATCCTCTCCAAGGCTGGGAACACCCCAGGACACATCTGTAGTCAATTTCCTTGAAGAAGCCCAGGGTACCCAAGTGCAGAGTCCAGGACCCTGCCCCCACTCCAGATGGACTTTAACACTGGGCCCAGGGACCCTGCTGCCTTGCCACCCAAGGCTAAGGGTGCTCTTACAGACCGGGAGCTCATTACTGATCATTGGTGGCCAGTCCCTCCCTCCCCCAGGAAATTCAGCCACTCACTTCCAATGGTTAGAAATACTCAGACTCAACCTGCACCACCTTGTGGGCCAGCAGGGGGAGGTGCTGGAGATGGATCCCGGCCTCCTGCATGCTAGGCAGGTCTGGACCTGAATACACCTGCAGCCCAGAGCTCTCCTCTGCTATTTGCTGGTTCTATTCTAATTCGTCTTGTGTCAATGTTGCCTTTTCTTTCCTTTTGAAGGGCTGGGGCTCAGATCCAAGGCCTCACGCCTGCTGGGCGGGAGCTCTGCCTCTAGGCCACACCCCTGGTCCTTGTTTCCATTTCCAGGCTGAACAATGCAAGCTCCTTGGCACTTGCTCTCTTCTGCTTTTATTTATTTTTAAACTGGGGGGAGGGGGCTGGAATGACCCCAGGGTCTTGGGAGTGGAGCTACATCTGTCTGCTGTTTTCGTGTTTTCCAGTAGTGAACATCTGCCCGTTCGTTCTGTTGGGACCTGCTTGGGAATGGACACACTGGGCAGTGCCTGGGGCCGGGCCTGGCCTGGGCGTGGCTGCTGGTTCTGTGAAAAATGAAGGATCGCAGGGCTGGCGTGAGGTAGCCGGAGCCGGGACGGCAGCGCCAATCCTTCCTTGGTTACACATAGCTGTCCAGCAGAAGGTTATGTCATTGACTAATCAGGAGTGAGATGGGACACAGATGGGCCTCTCCACGGCAGGAAGCACATCTTCTCACTATTAGAAGTGCTCTAGTCTGATGTGGCACACGCCCGTAATCCCAGCCACTCAGGAGGCTAAGGCAGGAGGATCGCAAGTTCGAGGCTAGCCTCAGCAACTTGGTGAGCCCCTGTCTCAAAAATATAAAAATAAAAAGGATTGGGGATGTGGCTTAATGTAGCACCCCAGGATTTAGTCCTTAGTACGTCTCCAAAAGGAAAAAAGAAATGAAATGTTCTAGGGAATCAGCACATGGGCTCTGGAGTCGGAAGTCCTGGGTTCAGGTCTTGCCTCTGCCCTCATTTACTGCATAACTGCTGGTGGTTGTTTTGACTGGAATGGATTTGTTGGAGAGAGAAGCTTCGGAGAAAACGCAGTTGAGGTGGTAAATCCCAGTCCCTGTAACCATCAAAATAAATTGTCGCCATTTCGAGTGTATAGGTGAATAGGGTACACAGAATGGAGTAAACCTGAATTTAACACTAATATTAAGTGGTAATGGGAATGCACAAACTTGCAGATTTTATTTCAACAAACGTAAATTGTGAACCAAGTGATCGGCATCCTCAAAATCAGAATGCCATGTTCTCTTGAGTGTCCTGCTAGGAACATGTGGTCCCAAATTGTAGTTTATATTAAGGTCAAATTCAGGATCCAGGGAGTGGCCACATTTTAATTCTAAAACACAAGGAGACAAACTGATTTTTATGAGTGTAGGCAAATGACTATTTGAGGCAGTCTGCATGGTTGAGAGTGGATCGATGAGTGGTGGCTGGATGCAGGAGTCTAGAGGTCGGACAAACCAAAGCTTGCAGAGGGAGATTGCAAAGGGTTGAGCGAAGAGGAAGACCCTTGGGTTTCAGGGCTGTCCTGGATCTCTGCAAAGCCTCTTGTGGAGGTCATGGGTTTCCTCTGCGGGGTGCTCCTCTGCTCAAAGCACCTGGAGAGTGCAGAGCCCCCTGGCCGCTCTCCAGTCTGCATTAGGCAACATCAAGACCCTAATGTCCACCTCAGCAAGACGCAGGGCTCTAGTGTCAGATGTCATATCAGCTGTGGTCCAGCCTCTGAACAGAAGGAAAAGAAGCCACCAACAGCACACACCTGTCACCCAGGGCAGCTGATGGCCAGGGTGGCTCAGGCATGATCACGTCCCAGATGTGACGTCCGCCCCCAGGATGAGGCGTGGCTTTCTGCAAGAGTCACAGAAGCAGTCCTGCAGGAGGGCTTACCTCTGGGGCTTGCTGGGCTCAGAGAAGGTGCCTCCAAAACACGGTGGGGTTTTTGGCGTGTCAGGCTCATGACCTAGAAGAAAGCTGGTGGCTTCTGCCCACCCAAGCACAGGGAACCCCCGGAGTTCCCTGATCTATGCGAAGAGGAGGCTGCAAAAGGGATTGGGGCCTCCTCCACCCCCACCTTGAAATCCCCTTATCTAACTCAGGAAAGAAGGCTGGAGGTCGCTGCCTCTAGACAGATGTCCCTTACAAGATAGTGTCTGTCCCTGGGGCTCATTCAGATTCTAAAGAGGATGTAGCCCAGTGGTCAGACCTACTGGGTTCCATCCCCAGCGTGTGTATATACACACACACACACACACACACACACACACACACAATTCTGGAACTATTCATTACCCAAATAATCATTTATATGCCCTCAAAATTGCCAATATTCTACATTATCTTCCTGCTATATAGAAAAAGTGACATATAAGTTTGGCCAGGCACAGGGGTGCACGCCAGTAATCCCAGTATCATGGGAGGCTGAGGCAGGAGGATCGTGAGTTCAAAGCCAGCCTCAGCAAAAGCAAGACACTAAGCCACTCAGTGAGACCCTGTCTCTAAATAAAATACAAAATAGGGCTGGGGATGGGGCCCAGTGGTTGAATGCCCCTGAGTTTAATCCCCGGTACAAAAAAAAAAAGCTAGCAGTTTTTCAACAAGGCCTGGTGGCACACACATATAATTCCAGTTACTCAAGAGGCTGAGGCAGAAGCATCACAAGTTCATGGCCGGCCTTAGTAATTTAGCAAGACCCTGTCTCAAAATAAATTAAAAGGGCTGGAGATGTGGCTCAGTGGTAGAGCACCCCTAGGTTCAATCCCTGGTACCAAAATTTTTTTTTAAATAGCAGTTTTTTTTTTATCACCCAGTAAATGGGTCAGAGCAACACATCCAAATGAAGAATATGATATCTTTCAAGTGCAGAGGTGCCCACTAGGTGCCATGCTGCTTTCTTGGACGTAGGGGTACCAGATGGAGCAACTGTAGAAGGATATCTCAGCATACCCACACTGCTGGACCCCTAGATATTTTGCTGAGGTAGAAGGCTCTGAATTCCAGCTGGATTTACTCCCCCCACCCCTCACATGCACATGGATCACAGTCACCACTTCAGCGTGACGACGTCCATGTAATGGGCCAGTGTGGTATCTCGTGGAAGAGGAAGGTCATCGAGATCTCTGTGAACTAAGTTGGGACGTTGGCCTAGAGAGTTGATACACTCCTGAGGCAGGACAATGAAGGTGTCTTGCTGTCCTTTCCAGATCTAAGAAAGTCCCTTGTGATGGCCATGATGGACAGGGAAGGGGAAGGAAGGCAAGTTGCAGATCAGTAGCTGCGTGCCAGAATTAGGGATTGTGGTGTGTCATTTGATGGTGTGGGATGGAGGTGAGCATGTCACATGGTGGCTTACGATGGGTGTGAGTGTGTCACATGATGGTTTGGGACTGTGGGACCAGGTCATGACACCGTATCTAGATGGTGGCTGCAATAGAGTCACTGACCTTATAATAACCCACACTCATCCCCCCTGAGCCTTCTGCACAGACCCAACAGACGGGCTGGGATGTGGTGGGAATCACCACTCCTGCGTCTTTCAAGTCCTGACGGTGACAGTGACCTCTGAAATCCCTCTGGAAATGCACAGTGCTTTTGGTTTGTGAATTTTTAAGATAGAGGTGTTCTAGTGGCTTCCACTTGGCCTTTCGTACCACCTGGAAGGAAATGACTGTTCTATGTCTCGGGTCAGAAAACCATGGGCCGGGGTTCTGCCAGTGGCTGCGTGCATCCCTTCCACGTGCATTCCGGAACTGGGGAAATCACCCAGGTGGATCTGAGCACCCGCTGGGCTGGCCAGCAGAGGAGCGCAGTCATTGTCACCTGACCTCCACGGCCCTGGCACGGGTGGTGGAGCACAGTGGCTTTGAGGGTCAGTTCAGAGCTGGTTTCCAGGAGCCCCTGGAGAGTCTGATGGTTTCCTTTTCCCCAATACACAGTCCTAGGTCCCCGGGGAGAAACCAAGAGAAAGAGGAAGGGTGTAAGTGTCGGGCAACGTAGCAGAGTCCTTCCTGGGGGACCTACCCTCTCCTGCCTTTCGGGGGCTGCTGGGTCTCTGAGTCTGTAATTGGCCCCAGCCTGGGAATGACTCAGAGGCCGTGGCTCCCCGTTCTGGGGAGTCAAGTTAGACCTGGGTTCGCTCGGCCTAGAACTCTTCCTGCCCATACAGGTCAAGTAAGAAGTTGGCCGGCTGCTGACGGCTGTCTTCTCTGGGGATGCTGCAGCCAGCCGGCCAGTGCTGGGGCTCTGAAGGCCAACCATTCTGACCTCGGCCCCACCTCTGCTGTCCTTTACAGTCTCTGTGTGTCCCTCATCTTTGGCAAGTCAAGGGCTACTGCTTGACCCCTGCCAGCCCATGATTCCACAGTCTTATTGGATTTAGGGATCACAGCTCCACGGGAATCCAGGAATTCCCCCCGTAAATTCTGAACTACAGAGAAGAGCCAGGGCTCCGGGAAGCTGCCGGGACTCCTTTCACAAATGTTTTCATCCCAGGGCTGGAAGGTGGGTCCTCCAACCTGGCCTGGTCGGGGAGTCCGTCTTCCATGATCAAGCCACCATTCAACACTCAGCCTCCGGGTCTCTTCCTCGGCTGTATTCCCAGAACCAAAAACAAACAAACAAACAAACAAAAATTTGTTTTTGATTTTGTTTGAGTTGGCCATGGTTGGAGAGCACACCTGTAATCCCAGCTATTCAGGAGGCTGAGGAAGTAGGACCACAAGTTCAAGGTCAGCTTAAGCAACTTAGTAAGACCCTGTCTCAAAATAATTTTTTTTGTTTGTTTTTTAATAATTTTTTAATTGTAGACGGGCACAATATCTTTGTTTTATTTATTTATTTTATATGGTGCTGAGGATCGAACCCAGGGCCTCATGCGTGCAAGGCAAGCGCTCTACCACTGAGCTACAACCTCAGCCCTCAAAATAAAATTCTAAAAGCAAAAAAAAGGGCTAAGGATAGAGCTCAGTGGTCGAATGATTGCCTAGTATGTGCAAGGCCATGACTCAATAATAATACGTTTACTTTATTTTCATTTTATTTTTAGAATTCGGTACTGGGGATTGAACCCAGGGGCACCCTACCACTGACCCACACTCCCAGCCATTTTCACTTTTAATTTTGAGACAGGGTCTTGCTAAGTTGCTCAGGCTGGTCTCAAACTTGCAACCTTCCCACCTGAGCCTCCCCATTTGATGGAATTCCAGGTGCATGCCACCATGCCCAGTTTAAAAAAAAAAAATTAAACTTGTCTTTTAGATTTGCTTCATTTTAGCCATTTCTGTGAATCATTGTTTCGGTAGATTCAAGGGCCTGTTGGCCATCATTCCTCCACCTGAAGAACTTCCTTTAAGATTTCATATAGGGGCTGGGGTTGTGGCTTAGCGGTAGAGCGCTTGCCTTGCTTGAGTAAGGCACTGGGTTCAATCCTCAGCACCACATAAAAATAAATAAAACAAAGGTATTGTGTCCCTACAATTAAAAACTTTTTTAAAAGTAGATTTCATATAGTACAGGTCTGGTAGTAATGAATTCTCTCAGCTTTTATTAATCTGAAGAAGTCTTTGTTTGACCACATTTTTAAAAATGATAATATTGGCTTTTTGTATGTACAGTTTAATGAGTTTTGAGACATGTATATAATCGTGTAACCACAATCAGGATACAGAAAAATTGTGCTTTCATTTTAAAGAATCCTTATTTTAAAATAATTATAGTGTGCATGTATGAACGTGTAACAATGAATCCCACTATTATGTATGATTATAATGCACCAATAAACAAATTTTTAAAAATAAAATAATTATAGACTCATAGGAAGTTGCAGAAACTTGCATGAAGATTCCTTTGTACCCTTCACCTATCCTGCATAAATATAGCCAATGTCAAAACCGGATATAATCACCTCAAAAAGCTGTACCAGTATAATACTGTTAAGCAGAATACAAACATTATTCAGATGTCACTAGTTTTTGTATGCATTCTTTTTTTTAATAGCCTTATAGTAAGGTTTTTGTTTTTATTTATTTATTTTGTTAAATACTAGGAATTGAACCCAGGAACACTTAACCACTGAGCAACATCCCCAGCCCTTTTTTCATTTTTCATTTTGAGACAGGGTCTTGCTAAGTGGCTTAGGGACCTGTTAAATTGCTGAGGCTGGCTTTGAACTTTTGATCCTCCTACCTCAGCCTCTCATGACACTGGGATTACATGCATGATCCACCATGCCCAGCAATGGATGCATTAGGGTTTTGTTGTTGTTTGTTTGTTTGTTTTCGTACCAAGGTTTGGATTGAACCCAGGGGCACTTAACCACTGAGTCACATCCCCAATCTTTTTTATGTTTTATGTTGAGACAGGGTCTTGCTAAATTGCTTAGGGCCTCAATAAATTGCCAAGGCTAGCTTTGAACTTGCAATCCTCCTGCCTCAACTTCCCAAATTGCTGTGAATACAGGTATGTGCCACAGTGCCTGGTCAGGCTCAAATTATCCTCCTGCCTCAATCCCCTGAGTGGCTAGAACTACAGGAACGTGTCACTATGCCCCATCAGTTTAAATTTTCACAGTCTGTTTCTGCACCTGCAAGATGAAGCTAATAATGGCCATGTCATAGCTCATGTGAGGTAATGGTTATAAGGGCTTTTCTTTGGGCACAGAGGCTTGTGCCTGTAATCCCAGTGACTCAGGAGGCTGAGGCGGAAAGATCACTTGTTCAAAGCCAGCCTGGGCAACTTATAGAGACCCTGACTCAAAAAAAAGGGGGAGTTCTGGGGATGCAGGTCAGTGGTAGAGCACCCCTGGGTTCATTCCCCAGTTGTGTGTGTGTGCGCGCGCGCACACACACACACACACACATAATTTAGAGTACTTTGTGGCATATAGAGCTTACTAAGTATCAGGTTTTTCCTTTGCTTCATTTTAATCCATTCATTCATTTAACAAATATTGAGAAGCTACATGTCTAGGAATTGTGCCTGGTGCTGGGAGTGCCCCATTGAGTGAGATGGGGTTCTTGTTAACTACAATAAAGGCAGTCATTGCATAAGTAACTGCAAGTCCAAAGAGCACTCTGGGAGTGGCATTGCAGGGGAATATAAAAGTGTGTTCTTGGGCTGGGGGTGCAGCTCAGGGTAGAGTACTTGCCTAGCAAGGGTCAGGCCGAGGTTCGAAACAGTGCGTCTCTGAGGCAGTCCTCTTTCAGCTTCACAAGCAGGAACTTAGCAATTTTCCAGGTACAGGATAGGGAATTGGCTAGGTGTGGGGCTGTGTGTGTAAAGGCTGACTTAGGAAGTGGCTCGGACAGACACAAGCAATTGGAAGAAGACGAGTGAGGCTGAAGATCAGAGAGAGACAGGGTGGAGGCAGGGAGAGAGAGAGGTAGGGACCGTTGACTGTGTCCTGCAGGCCATAAGGAGGATGGACTTCATCCTCAGAATAATGGACACTAGAGAGAGTGTAGGGGCTGAGGATATAGCTGGTTGGTAGAGCGCTTGCCTTGCATGCACTAGGCCGTGAGTTCAATCCCCAGCACCACTACAAAAAAAAAAAAACAAAACAAAAAAACCACTATGAGGAGTATAAGCAGGGAGTGGAGTGAATAACATGGTCCATGGTCCATTTTGGGTTCTCTGGCTGGTTATGCAGAGAACAGACTGAAGGAGGCTGGAATGGAGTCAGGGAGGCCAGTCAGGAAGCTGAGAAAAAAGGGGAGTGTGTCACGTCCAGGGCAGCAAGGAGCCTACACTTGGACCTAAGCACCAGTTCTATTTCCTTCCAGAGAACTAGGGCAAACACCTGGTTCCAAAGAGGGCTTGGGCTGGTTCATTGGAGTTAGGTCTGATGCAGTTTTAAGATATTACCACTAGGCGGCGCAAGAACCCAAAGAGACGCTTAGAATCAGCAGAGTCCTTGGGGGAACTGAGTCCTGGGAGGCAAAGACAGCCAGAGGGGGTCCCCTTCCTTTGCCCAGTTAGATGGCTGACTCTCGAAAGCAGGAAGGAAACTGGAAGGAATCCTGGACTGCGTGTCCGAAAATGTGAGTTCAAGTCCTTCCTCCACAGCTTCCTGTCTTGGGCAAGTTATTTCACCCCTGGAGCCCTCAACATCTGCAAGAAGGCAGCTAATTATCCTTGGCAGTGGATTTAGAGAGAGGTCCTGAACAGAGAGGCTCAGGTCTTGGTATCTGAGTGTCCTGAGTTCAATTTCCACCTTCGACCGCATACTGACTCTATAACTTAGGTCAAGTGATGTCACCTCTCGGATAAACAGTTTCCATCTCTGTTAAATGCGCTTTTTTTTTTTTTTTTTTTTTGGTACCAGGGATTGGACCCAAGGGCACTTTTACTATTGAGCCACATCCCCAGCCCCTTTGTATTTTATTTAGAGAAAAGGTCTGCTAAGTTGCTTAGGGCCTTGCTACGTTGCTAAGATTGGCTTTGAACTCCTGGTCCCTTTGCCTCAGCCTCCTGAGCTGCTGGGATTATAGGCATACACCACCACCCCTGGCTTCAATGGGAATTTTAACCTATCCCTTGCGTGGGTGCAAATTTTAAATGAGATACTGTCTGCATGTAGTTAATGCAGGGCTGACAGATAATAATTGTTCAATACATGTGTATTATTATAGAAATTTAACTCATATTTATTAAGTATTTAATGAATTTCTAGGTCTGGGTCTATGCTACTATCCTCTGCCAGTAATTATGTTGGGGCAGAAGAAAGGAAGAATCCTTCTTTTCTGAGCCTCAGTTTCTCCAACAGAGACACAGGGAGTAAGATGGGATTGGATACTCAATAGGAGCCTTTCCAGCCCTGATATTCCAGGCTTTTCTTCTCCCTCCCTCCCTCCTTCCTTTTCTTTTCTTCCATTTATCCATCATTTATTCATTCCTTCAACAATTATTTATTGACAATCTACTATATTCCGGGTGCAGGAACCAAAACAGACCCACATTAAAACGGTTGGGCATCACTGGGAGCCAGTCCATTGGAAAAATGTTGGTTCAAAAAGCTTTGTTCTCCCTTCCAGCCATCAATCCTTGCAAGTTATTTTGTGTTTGGAATAGGAAAAAATCATGCCAAGAGTTTATTTCCGTGCCTCTCTGTGTGGCTATGTACACACACAGGAGCGCACAGACTCATTTATATAGAACATTTGCAGCACGTTGTCATGGGAACCATTTTTTTTTCAGTGTCTCTGGGCATGAGGGCTGCCTGTTGAGTAGAGGAGCTTTTATGGAACACCCCCTGCATGCACTTTTGTGTGGTGTGAGGTCCTGCTGCGAGAGCTGCCTCCAGAGCCAGTGTGGGCCCTTTTGATCATTGCTGCCCGTTTCCCTTATTGATCTTGTCAGATATGAGTGAATTTGACCGAGGAACTGAATGTCTAACTCAGTGACTAGTGGTCAAGATCCTCTGGGACATTTGCCAACTTGGTGGGACACAGAGGTCAGAGTTTGAGGGTTTTTTTTTTTTTTTGTGTGTGTGTGTGTGTGTGTACGTGTGTTTTGAAACCCCCAATTTGAGATTGTTGAAGGATTTGGGAAAGACTTGGATGAAAAGACAGAAAGAAGCCAGGGAATGTATTTTCAGAACCGACAGCTGCAGCAGCCACTTTTGAACTCAGTGGGCAGTGCCAGAGCCAGGAAGGGGCAGAGCGCCAGCCCAGAAGGCGGGGCAGGGAACCACTCTCCCCTGAGCCTCCACTCTGGGGCCTGGCTCCTTTGTCAGGGCTTTGCATGTGGGATCCTCTGTAATCCTCAAATCAGCTCTGTGAGAGGGACATTGTCATTCCTAGTGGGAAACTGGGATCTGGAGGGTAAAGGAGCCAGGAAGTGGTGGAACAGATTCAGACCTACTTTGAGTCTGACCTCACAGTCCATTTTCTATTGCCGCAACTGAGTGCCACCGACTGGGTAATTTATAAGAAAAAATAAATTTATTTCTTATAGTCCAAGAGCCTGGCACCGGCATCTGGTGAGGGCCTCCTGCTGCAGGAGAACATGGCGGAGTGCCTTACACAGTAAGGCAGAGCAAGCAGGCTAACTCAGGTCTCTGTTCCTCTTTTAATAAAGCCACTACTGCCATCCTTGGGGCCCCACCCTTGTGACCTCATCTAATTCTAATCACTGCAAGGCAAGGGATCTCCATCTATTGATCTCCACCTCTAATTACCATTATCAAGATTTCTGGAGATGAAATTTCCAGAACATTGGAGGCTTATTTAAACCATGGTACCCAGTACACTGAGCCACCTCTGCAGTCAGGTTTCTCCTCACCTCCAGGCCAGGAGTGGAGTGAGGGTCAGCAAGGAATGGTAATTCAGAGATTCTAGTCCTTGCAGACCTCAAGTCATGGTGGCAGGTCCTGTCACGGGCAGCTACGAGGCTGACCAGACCAAGTCTACCAGGAGACTTCTTGAACACAAGAGCTGGCTTGCATTCTGGTTTCTTGAGAGCTTCCTATCTATCGGGAGCTCTGATTTATTTTGGTGCTGGGGATGGAACCCAGGGCCTCATGCAGTCTAAGCACACTCTACCACTGACCTTCACCCCCAACGGGTGCTTTCCACTTTTTCATTTATAAAGTCTTAGGAGATCAAGGCTGGTATCATCATGACTACACTACAGATAGAAACTGAAGTTCAGATCACACGGCTAGTAAGCTGAGATGGGAACTCAAGTAACCTGGCCCTGAGGCCGGGGCTCTTAACCGCTGTGCCCTTCTGGCCCATGATTTAGAGCTCTGTGCTGCTACCACAGAGCCGTGTGGCATTTCCCCTCCCCAAAGAGCTTCAGCTGGATCAGAGATAAGGAAGAGCTGAAGGGGGAGGGGGATCCCCATTGATTGACAGTCTCCTGTCTTTCCACCTTGCAACTTCCTGGGAACATTGGAACTATCATCATGTCCTACGCACAGAGGAGAGGAATTGAGGCCCAGAGGGTGAAGCAATTCAACTAAGGTCTCAGAACTGGGATTTGAGCCAAGATCTATTGTGTTCCAAACCCCATGCCCAAGCCGCAGAAGTAGGACAGCACTGAGTCCTCCGCCCACATTTCTCAGTTATAGTGTCAGGGAGAAGGACCCAATTTCCCCTAGGAGCAGGAAATGCCACTCTGAGACTCCTGGGTGGCCGGGCATGGTGGGGCAAGCCTAGAATCCCAGCAGCTCGGGAGGCTGAGGCTGATTGTAAATTCAAAGCCAGCCTCAGCAACTTAGCAAGACCCTGTCTCTAAGTAAAAAATAAAAAGGACTGGGGATGTGACTCAGTGGTTAAGCACCCCTGGGTTTAATCCCTGGTACCAAAACAAACAAATAAAATGAAATTTGGGTGGCAGAGGGCTCCCACTTACCCCTGCAGATGGTAGTTCCCAAATCTGACAGGGTAGAGGAACATTCAAAGACTCAATCAACCTCCCTCCTTAACTGTTTACAGAGCATCCATCTCCCATGTGCCAGGCTCTGTGCTGGGCACACAGCAATGCAGGTGAAAGTCACAGTCTCTGTCCCTGAGAGAAAGAAAGCCTCTGTGTTAAGGCATGAAGTGAAAAAGTTTTTTTTTTTTTAATGTTCAAAAAGCAAGTTGTGCTATTATCCCCAAGCTATTTAAAAATCCAGCTTCACAGAAGAGATAAATATATTTTGTTTGATTTTCTGGGGCTGGGGATCGAACCCAGGGCCCTCCCAACACACTAGGCAAGTGTACTGAGCTCTACCTCCTGCCCAGGAGAAATAAGTATTGAATATTTCCTCTGTGCCAGATACTAGGCTACACAAGCCCTTTAATATAGTGCAATGAAATCACAAGAAAATAATGTCCTACCGCAGGGGACGGAACAATTAATTCTGTTTAGGGCAGGGAGAGGGAACCAAGGAAAGTTCGTCTCACGGATGATACCTGAGCTGGGTTTGGAAGGGCAAATAGGAGCTTCCAGGCAACCCAGGAGATCCTTCAGGGGGAGTGTGGGCCACTGTATGGAAAAGCCCTGGAGACATCAGAGTGTGTGGGTGTCCAGGGTGTGTGTCAGAGGGCCGCGGGGCAGGGACTGAGATGGACAAGTACCAGATGTGATGGGCCACAGGTGCCCATCTGAGGAACTGGACCGTAGCCCATACCCACTTACCCGGCATAATGGGCGAGAGCCAGCAGCTGCTCCAGTGCGTCTATTCCAGCGCAAGAGAAGGCAGGCGATGAGGGTGGAGGGGAGAAAAGAGCTAATTGCCAAATTTGGGAAAATGAAAAATGTTCGTCTGCAGAATTAATCCTGAACCACTGCTATTTCCATTCTCCCGCTGGTGGGAAAAGGCAGAGCTGAGCCACGCTGCGGCCTTCTTCCAGGTGTCTGGAGCGAGGGCGGCCAGGCGGGGCTGGCTCCCACGGAGATCACAGGAGCCAGCCTTGGACGGCGCCAGCTGTGGGCATCTGGAAATCCAGCTTCCTCCTCTAGTCACTAGATACGGGGTAAATCAGAGTCCAGGATTTTCCCAAGGCAGCTAGCTTGGCAGGATATTTAAATGGCCTCAGACTCAACAAGAGCCAGGGGAAGGCTGGGCCACCCAGGGTAGAGGGATGTGGTTTCTAGACTCCGGAGGGGTGTGTGGGTGATTGAGTGAAGTCCCTGGGCTTGCACAGGGCTAGAGGCACTAGTAGGTAGTAGAGGCCTTTCACTGGGCGGGGCCCAGTGGAGATGCAGGCTGGTCTCAGTAATGGGACAGCTCAGTGGCTTTGGTGCATTTGAGGGTCCAAGGACCCAGACGAGGGAGGACCCAGACAAGGGAGGAAGGGCTCTGCTCTGTATCATCTCCTACATGCAGTCACTATTAATCCTCAAGAGCCCAATTAAATGAATTAATGCATGTCAAGAATTTTGCCTAATTCTGGGTGCATAGTGAGGCTCAGTATATGTTGTTAGTCAGATACCCAAACGGTTGTGTTTTTTTTCTTACTAGTTTATTTAATTAATCCCCACAGCTCTAGTAAGTAGAAATCCACCATTTAAAAAATTGTTTTACAGTTGAGGAAACTGAAGCACTTGGCTCAAGGACACACAGTTAAAATTGACAGAGCTGGAAAGAACGTCTACAGCTCAACAATGATAACAAAATGAATAACCCAGCCGGGCCCAGTGGTGCACACCTATAATCCCAGTAGCTCAGGAGGCTGAGGCAGGAGGATCTTGAGTTCAAAGCCAGCCTCAGCAATTTAGTGAGGTCCTAAGCAACTCAGTGAGATCTGTTTCTAAATAAAATATTACAAAAGGGCTGGGGATTTGGCTTTGTGGGAAAGCACCCTGAGTTCTATCCCTGGTACCGAACCAAAACAAAGAGCTTGGGGGCATGGCTTAGTAGTGGAGTGCTTGTCTAGCATGTATGGGAGGCCCTGGGTTCCATCCCCAGCACTGCAAAAGTAAATATATTTAAAAAATACATAAAAATTTTAAAATAGGCAAAAGACTCTAGTAGAGATTTCTCTGAAGACACACAAATGGTGAATAGTGAGCATGAGAAGACACTCAGCAACACTAATCATTAGGGAAAAGCCAGGTGCAGTGCCACACACCAGTAATCCCAGCAAATTGTGAGGCTGAGGCAGGAGGATCACAAGTTTGAGGCCAGTCTCAGCAACTTATCGAGGTCCTAAGCGATTTAGTGAGTCCCTGTCTCTAAATAAAATATAAAAGGGGGCTGGGGATGTGGTTTCGTGGTTAAACACCCCTGAGTTTAATCCCTGGTACAAAAAAGGAAAAAAAAAGGAAATGCAAATCAAAATCAAAACCACAACAAGAAGCCAGATGCAGTGACTCACGCCTGTAATCTCAGTGGCTTGGGAGGCTGAGGCAGGAGGATCGCGAGTTCAAAGCCAGCCTCAGCAATTGACCAAGGCACTAAGTAACTCAGTGAGGCCCCGTCTCTAATAAAATACAAAATCGGGCTGGGGATGTGGCTCAGTGGTCGAGTGCCCCTAAGTTCAATCCCTGGTACCCCCCAAAAAATATAATGAGAAAGGAACTTCATACCCATTAAGGTAGATACCACAAAAAGAAAAAAGAAAAAGTATAAATACAGCTGTGGAAAAACTGGAACCCTGTCCCTTGCTGATGGAGTGACAAAAAATGGTGCAATCAGTGTGAAAAAAACAGCAGGGCTGTTCCTCAAAGGTTAAACAGAGAATTATAATGTGACCCAGCAGTTCCACATCCACGTACGTGTCCCAAAGAACTGAAAGCAGTAGCTCAAGCAGACACCTTCAAACAGATGCATTTTTGTTCGTAGCTGCGTTGTTCACAGTAGCCAAAAGGTAGAAATGACTCCAATGGCTGGAGACGTCTGAATGGGTGAAGCGAACCCCAGCCAGCCCCATAAAGTGGAACAGTTCTCAGTCCTAGAAAGGAATGAATTCTGATCCATGCTGCAGCATGGATGCATCTTGAAAACATGCCAAGTGAAATCATTGACTCACCAAAGGACAAATGCCATATGATTCCACTCACAGGAGGTACCTCAAATAGTCAGACTCACAGAAACAGAAAATAGCGCTGCGGTTGACGGGGACTAAGGGGAGGCCACGCGGGGAGCTGTTGTTTAGTGGGTATGGAGCTCCAGTCTGGGATGATGAGAAGAACATTCCAGAGATGGATGGTGGTGACAGTTACAGAGCAATGTGAGTGTACTTTTTAATGCCACCGAACTGCACGATGTGTAAAGTGGTAAATTTTATGTTGTGTATATTTTGTTACCATCACCACCACAACAAAGCAACAAAGCTGGAAGATCTAGGTCTGGCTGTCCCCAGAGCCCCCGGGGGAGGGTTTCCTGGATCCACTTTCTCCTTCCTAGGAAAAGGAAACTCAGCGGCAGAGCAGGCGGTCGGAGGCTGGCACGGAGGTGCCCCAGGACTAGGCTTGGTGTGAGTTATCATGGGAACGTCCCTTAAAGTGGACTTCTGTAGGAGAATTTTCCAGTGACCTATTTCTCTTTGCAACCAGACGTGACTTCCTGGGCTCCCTAGGGGCCCAGCACAGTGCCCTGCACATAGTTGTCTCTCAACAGTGCTGGTCTGGTGAATTCTGGAATTCCCTTCTGAGGCACATAGGGGAGCTGCGGCCTGTGCTTCAAGTGGCAAAAGCCCTGTGGGGTGGCAGGATCCGATCAGATGGTGAGAGACACCTGGGTCTGGAAGCCAAGAGAGGCCATGAGCTTGTATCCTGGCTCTGCTGCTCGCTTGCTATAACCTTGACAACATGCTTTCCCATCTGCTCCATCCCTAAATCCTGGAGTTTGGGAAAGGTAACCCCCGGAGGGCATCCTCAGCCCTGAATAGACTCCACAGAATAACTTTTTAAAAACTGTGGTAACATACACATGAAATCGAGCCTCTCAACCATCCCATAATAATACTTTTTGCTCCTGTTGCACCCTGGTGAAGCTGAACTATCTGCAGCCCTAGAGGCTGGCTGTAGTCACCTCCAGGAGTAGCTAAGGACTGGAAGCCATTACACAGACTGTGGGCACAGTGTGGGGCAGCCAGCCCCGGGAGGGCTGAGGGACAGCAAATCAGAGAAGCTGCAACTGCCCGAGGGAAGGAGCTAAGGTTGTGGAGGTGCTACCCAGGTTTTGTTAACCGTCTCTGCAGACAGGGTCCTCTCGTGGTTACAGGCAGAGCTCTCTGTCTTTATTTTTGGTACTAGGAATTGAACCCAGGCGCGCTTTACCACTGAGCTACATCCCAGCCCTTTTAATTTTTATGTTGAGACAGGATCTCCCTAAGTGGGCCAGGCTGGCCTCAAACTTGCGATCCTCCCATCCCAGCCCTCTGAGTTGCTGGGATCACAGGCGTGGCCACCACACTGGCTAGAGGCAGACCTCATGTCTTCAGTGGGCAAATAGCCCAGAGAAGTTAGGAAACTTGCTTATGGTGGACCCACTAGGCTGTGAGGTTAGAGTCCAGATCTGTCTTCAAGTTTTTGACTATTGGGGCTGGGGTGTAGCTCAGGGATAGAGTGCATACTCCACGAGGCCCTGGGTTCAATCCCCAGCACTCTAAGAAAAAGTTTATACCCTTGGAAGGGAACCGCCTCCCTCCCATGGCTCTGAGGCACGTGGAAGGGCCTGCTGGCCTGACTCTTTCCTGGGACAGCATTTGGGGCCCACGATGGGCATGCGCACCGCACAGGAGGAGCAAACATTTACTTCCCCACTAGGGTGTCTTTCCTTCCATTCACATCCCCTGACACGGGAACCCTGACTCTCTTCCCTTCCTTTGGGCCTCCCATCTCTACACCTTAATGTCAAGGTTTTAGATCTTGGGCTTCCAAGGTCTGTAAGGACTCCACTGTTGGCAGGCATTGGTAGAGCGGAGCACCTACTGAGACACAAACCCTTTGTGGCTAATAAAGATGATTTCTTCTGAGAATCCCGTGGGCTTAAGCTGAAAACAGCCGAGAATAAGAGGTTCCCTGAGGGCACTGGGCTCACGGACCTGGGTGAGGCCGGAGGCAGAACTGGACTCTTTTTTTTTTTTGTATTAGGGATTGAATTCAGGGGCACTCCACCACTGAGCCACATCCCCAGCCCTACTTTGTATTTTATTTAGAGACAGGATCTCACTGAGTTGCTTAGCGCCTTACTGGTGCTGAGGCTGGCTTTGGACTCGTGATCCTCCTGTCTCAGCCTCCCGAGCCACTGGGAGGACTCTTTTATTAAACATTTTTTTTTTGGTAGTTGTAAATGGACAGAATGCCTTTATTTTATTTGTTTGTTTTTATGTGGTGCTGAGGATCAAACTCAGTGCCTCAGACATGCTAGGCAAGTGCTCTGCTACTGAGTCCCAGCCCCAGCTCAGGGCTGGATTCCTGATAGACACAGCTGTGAGTGCAAAGGCATTCCATGAAGACTTTTTTTTTTTTTTTAATATTTTTTAGTTGTTTAAGTATCTTTATTTTTTATTTATTTATATGTGGTGCTGAGGATTGAACCCAGTGCCTCACACATGCTAGGCAAGCGCTCTGCCACTGAGCCACAACCCCAGTGCCCCATGCAAACTTTTTTTTAAATATATATATATATTTTTTTGTTTTAGGTGGACACAATATCTTTATTTTATTTTTATGCGGTGCCGAGGATCGAACCCAGTGCCTCACGCATGCCAGGCGAGCGCGCTACCACTTGAGCCACATCCCCAGCCCAGCCCCATGCAAACTTTTAAAATGACTATGAAGAGTTGGGCACAGTGGCAACATGCCTATAATCCTTGCAATTTAGGAGGCTGAGGCAGGAGGATTGCAAGTTCAACGTCAGCCTTAGCAACTTAGTGAGGCCCTGTATCAAAATAAAAAAAATAAAAAGGGCTGGGTCTGTAACTCAGTGGTTGAGTGCCCCCTGAGTTTCATTCCCAGTATTAAAAAAAAAAAAAAAAAGACATTAGGAGTCTGGGCGTGGAGGTACATGCTTGTAGTCTCAGCTACTGTTTGAGCCCAACCAGGGCAAAATAATTAAGACCCTGTCTTAAAAAAGGAGAGGGAGGAGAATGAGGAGAGGAAGGAGAAGGAGAGGAGGAAAAGAAAAAGAAATTAAGGCTCTTTCCCCCTTAAGCCCGATCTCAGTTCACCCAGAGAAAAAGAGCAATGATCCCACATGCCAACAAGTCACTGGGTCATGAGAAGATTCCTAAGTCCCCCTCACCTGTCTCGGGCTCTAGAAACAGCAGAGGGCTGGCTGCTCAAGACCCAATACTCCTCTCCTTCTTTCTCCTGAAGCAGTGAGGCCTGGGCTAGGACTTTTCCAGGATAACACCAAATCTTCTGGCAACTCACTCAGCAAATGTCACATCCTATTTATTGAGTGCTAGCTCTAAGGGACACTTTAAATGACCAAGAAATGACCCCACATAAATGAATAATAGGTAAAATGTATTAAAAAATGACCATGAGGGCTGGGGATATAGCTCCATTGGTAGAGTGCTTGCCTTGCATGCACAAGGCCCTGGGTTCAATCCCCAGCACCAAAAAATTAAAAAAATAAAAATAAAATGTGACTATGAGCCAGGGAATGGGCTTTGTATTTGTTTTATTTCTCATGATAACTCCAGAAGATAGAATCTATTTTACAGATGAGAACTGTGGCTTGAGGTGAAGAGTTTTCTCTAAGGTCATACAGCTAATAATTGGCAGGGCGGAGAATCACACTCAGATAATTTGGTTCCAAAGGGAGTGCCCTAAGAGGTGAAAGCTTCCACTGCCCCGGGGGCCCTGGGAGTCCTGGGAGCCCTGTCCAGCTCAGCCCAGGAGTAAGAAAAAGGGCTGCCTGCAGGAGGTGATGCTTGAGCCAAGCTCCGGAGCAGCAATTAGCCAATTGGCTAAGGGGACAGAGGATGGTTTGGTGGTACAGGTAATAGAAGCAGTCAGCATATAGGCCCCAGGGCAAGAATGATGGCATTGTGGCAAAAGACGGAGATGCTCTGGATTCAAGGTGGAATGTAGCAGCAGGCTGAAAGTAGCACCCAGATCCTAAAGGGCCCTGGATTTAGACAAAATCCTGAAGTCAATGAAGGGCTTTTAACAGGCAAGTTAACAAAAATCAGCTTTTCTAGCCAGGTGCAGTGGCGGTGCCTGTAATTCCAGTGGCTCAGGAGGCTGAGGCAGGAGGATTGAGAGTTCGAAGCCAGCCTCAACTCAGAGAGACCCTGTCTCTAAATAAAATACAAAATAGGGCTGGGGATGTGGCTCAGTGGTTAAGTGCCCCTGAGTTCAATCCCCAGTACCTCCCCCACTCTCGAATCAGATTTCCTTTCTTTTTATTTATTTATTTTTTTTGTGGTACAAGGGATCAAAACCAGAGTCTAACACATGCAAGGTGAGTACTCAACAGAGCTAAGATCCCAGCCCTTTTTACTTTTTATTTTGAGTTAGGGTCTTGCTCAGTTGCACAGGCTGGCCTTAAACTTGCAATCCTCCTGCTTCATTTTCCTGAATAGCTGGGACTTACAGGCGTGTACCACTTGCCCAGCCCAAAGCAGCTTTTCTTCTAGATAGTGACTCTGGCTGTGGTGAAGAGATGACTATGCTGCAGGCAGTGTAGCAGAGCTGACCTGGAGTTGGTGCCTTGGGTTTGAATCTCAACAGTTCCACTTAAAAGTTACACGTGTTGCCTTTTCACATCTTTGAATCTCAGTATCTTTAATTGAAAATGAGAATATATTCATCTTACAGATTGTTAGGGGACTGTGTTAATGTAAGAAAAATGTTTAGCACAATTGTACCTTGGCACATAGTAGGTAATCAATAAACATTAGCTGCTTTGTAGTAGTGGGGAGGTGTTGAGCAGGGCCATGCTTTTGGATGAGGGAGCTGTATCTTTTTGACTTTGCTTTCTACAAGCTTCCCCCTTTGATAGCCTGAGGCCAGAATCTTATCAGGGACGTTGACATTATTTTGCCCAAGGTCTATCTGTTTCAAAAGAGATAAATGTTCCTGAAGTGCTTAGCAAGGACCAGGCACACACTAATTGCCTGATGCTTGTAGCTATTAAGTTAGGAAATGAAACTAGCTCAGAAAAGAATAACAATTAAGCAATTATCAGTTTGTTATCACCCTAGTGTAAATGAGAAGTCAAATCTTTTTCTGGGAACAGGTTTTGATTGGGATAAAGAAGCCTGAGATCTCAGAACATGAAATGAGAATCTGGGGAACTTAAGGACCTCTTGGGAATGTTTTCCAGGCAAGACTGGAGAGGCTGCAGAAATGCAATCCTAGATAACAAGGTGTTACAAATTCAAACGATTTAGGATTCCTCAGTAGGAAGTAGCTGCTGCCTTCCTGTGTGGAGACGGGCATGAAGTTTTCTTTTCACCAGGGAACTGTGGAGCCTCAGCCAACAGTGGTGGCAGTGGTGGTGGTATCTGCTCTTTTATCCCAGTGGGCGCTTCTGGGGACCCCAGGGGCTGTCATGAATTAAGCATCCACTACATGTAAAGCTTTAATTAAAAAAAAAAAAAAAAAAACAAATACAAGGCAGGCGGACAGGGTGAGGCAGTGTGGCAGGAGTCAGAACTGGGCTCTAACCTTGACGGTCAACTATTGTCCACACGACCCTGGCAAGTCTCCAGTTCGTTTTGAGCCTCAATTTCCTCGTGTGTGTGTGTGATGGTATTGAGCCTCTCTTGGCCTCAGTTTCTCCACTTGGACTTCACAGGACTGCATGAGCTAGTGAAGGCTCAGTGCCATGCCCGATGGCCACTGGACTACTCCGAAATCCTGAGGCTCCTTTTCCCTCAGTGCTACTGAGCGCTCGGGACGAGGCTCTTGCATGGGGCTGGGTGTGCGGGGTGAGGGTGGGAGTGATCGTGATGGAGCCAGGGTGGGGATTAAAAGACCTTATCAACAAGTGTTGCCCCAGCATCCGACGGACGTGAGGAGAAGACCATGGGCTGCCCCCCAAGGGGCGCGCCAGTCCTGGGGTAGGCTTTCCGAAGAGCCCATCCAAAGCCCTCGGTTAAGATGCCGACTAGATAAGGCGAGTCAGATCAACTTGGGACCAGGCAAGTTTCCTCCCAAAGAAAGGGGAATTCCGATCCAGGCTTGGCTGGCTCAGTCCCAGCCCAGCTGAGTGACCTTGGACCGGTCACTTTTCCTCCCCCGGCCTCCTCATTCCAATTCCCTCCCAAAGAGTACGGACAGGGTGTCGACATAATGGATGTGAAATGCGTCGCCAAGGGCCGCAGACTGGTATTTGTTATGATAATAAGTGCCCGCGGCGGGCGGGTTCCTATCCTCCCGCTTTCGCTCAGGTTAAGCGGTTCTTTCCGCAGGAACTGGGGTTTGTCGCCTCGCCGCCCCTGCGGGCAGGGCTCCGCGGACCGCAGACTCCGAGGCCGTTACCATTGTTCTTCGAGGCTGGGCCGCAGGGGAGGGCTCTCGCCGGCCAGACCTCGCCTTTGGTCTCTCCCTCCGCCCCGCACTCGCCGGCGGCGAGCCTGAGAAGCCCCCTAGCCGATCTTTCCCGAGGAAGGCAGTCCGTCCTAGAGCGCTCCCGAAAGGAGACCGAAGACGCGCCCGAACGCTTCCGAAGAATCCCGACAGCTCTCTGTCTCCGGAAAGAGCCGAAGGTGCTTCCCATCCTCGGCCTACCGAGTCATTCCGAAAATACCCGAAGTTTTCCGAGCGGCCGTCCTGCCGGACTGCTGGAGGCGGCCGCAGCGCCATGTTGGATGCTCTGCTTGTTGAGTGAAGAAAATCCGCCGGCATCGCCTGAGCCCCGCTACCGAGAAGGGCGCCGCTTCCCCCGGGGAGGGGGATAAAGACCCCCCGCCGCCGGCCCATGAGGATATTGCCGTGAAAGGTCCGGTCTCTCCGCCTCCTGCCCCCGCCGGGTCCGGCCCCCCCCCTGGGGTCGCGTTGTCACGGAGACCGGCAGCCGGTGGTGCTGGCCCGCGGGGCGGCTGCTGCTGCCGGCGGCGGCGGCGGCGGCGGCGGCGGCGGCGGAGGGCGTGTGTGACCGGCCCCGGCCCCCTCCTCCTCCTCCTCCCAGCCTCCCCCCGGCCCCCCGCTCCCGCCGCCTCCCCGGGTCAGCCCCCAACCCGCCCCCCCGCTGCCCCCGGCCCCTGCACCCCGGCGCGCCCGGTCCCGCTCTGGGGGGGTTGGTGGCTTCGCTTTGCCATGAGTTTACCGCAGAAACCGGCTCTGAAATCAGGCTCAGCGGCTGCAGCAGGAACCGGACCCGGCACCGGAGCGGCGGCGGCGGCGGCGGCGGCAGCAGCAGCAGCAGCAGCGGTACCGCCTCCTCACCCGGCGGCGGCAGCAGCGGCGGCGGCGGCGGCAGCAGCGGCCCCTCCTCACCCGAACATCAGGGCCCTCCAGACCCAGGCGCCCCAACAGTATCCTTTTCACCTTCCTGCCGGCCCTTCGGCTCTCGTTGCCGCAGCCCGGGGGGACCCCGCAGTCCGGGGGGACCCTTTTGCCCGCCGCCACCCTCCAGCCAGGAAAGGGACTGCCGCTCAAGCCCAGGCACCGGGCTTGGCCGGAGCATTTGGGGTTCCCCGGCAGCAGCACTGCGGGGCCACTGGGACCCTCCGCAGTACGGTGAAAACTAGCTCCACTCGGCCATGCTTCTGCAGCCCTTCCCTTTTAGATCTGGGGAACCTTCTCTCTTGTCGCTGCCTCCTCTTCCTCCTGTGGCCCCCCTCCCCTTTATTGGGCAGAATTTGCTGGTGCCTGGGATCGACCCTGCAGGCAAGGCTTTCCTCTGGTTGTTGTGAGGATACACACCCTCCTACTACTCCTCTCCCTTCAGCTCCCTTTGCAGCGGGCCTTGGTGGGCTCCCCGAATCATTATTAATACATAATAAACTTTTTTGGTAAATTTCCTGTTTGAAACCAATCAGCTCGTTCCCGAGGTAAGTTGGATTTTCAGTCTACGGTGTAACGTACAAAAAAGCATTCCCTCTGGCTAATGTTTTTTAACGATTGGGGGAGTTGTGATGTGGTTTGTGGTGGAGCGCGATCTAAGGAGGAAATGTTACACCGGACGCTTCCCTGTCTTTGACCTTTTTAAAGGAAGAGGAAGTTAACTGACATTACCCATCACCCCCAAAAGTCTCACTGCTTGGAAGGCTTGTGTTAGGACGAATATTTCTAAAGGGCTTTAATTTGCTTTTCGTAGGCCTGATGTTTTACAGGGTAGCCGGGCTCCTGGAGGAAACGCTAGTATTGTGTCTTACCTTATTTGCTCGAGTGTGGAATTTTGGACAGCTTTGATTGAAAAGTCTTGGTGATGAGGTGTTTTAGTCAAAAACTATCTGAGGAAGGTAGAACATTTTATTAATGAATTCCATAGAGGTATAGAAAGGTGTTACCTACCGAGGGTAGCATTTCATGCACCTCCTTCTCTCATCCCTTGTATTTCTGTTAATCAATAATAATTGGATGTGTTTTGGGGTTTGAATCATGATGAATTTGATTTTTAGAGATAGTAGGATGTTTGAGTAAATAACTCCTCCGAGGGCCACAGATTATTTCACAATCTAGTTTGATTCTTGTCTGTATCAATTACTTTGAGAAGGAAAAGGCATCTCCCTTCCAGAGTCATTTCAGGTCATTGGTTTTTGTCAAGTGTCATTTTCTCTGTTCTTTAAATATTGTTAGTCCACATTTTTCAATGCAGGCATTGTGGTGCAGAGGAAAGATAAGTTCCATTCCAGTGTGATGTGTGTACTGATTTCACAATGTTTTTATCTTGCATGATTCTGTTCAATTAAGAATTGTTTACCTATGAGAATGTTGAGTGTTGCTCCTGGAAAACCTGGTTAGTTTTGATTAATATCCCTAATTGTTTTACTGTGAGAGAAGGTTGATTGGCTTGCCTACTTCAAGGTAGAGGTCAGTGCTGGATTTCCTAAGTACTTCTATCTTCCATTAGTACTTTGTGAGTTTTAAGTTTTTTTCTAATATCAGTTTTTTCCCCCTTATTTTCCATACTCTTGGGTAAGACTGGAAGTTTCTGTATTGTGTCACCAAGTGCATTATTCATTATCTGCATCTTTGAGATGTTTTGGCAATTAAATGGAAGTAATAAGTAGGACTGCATTGCTGACTATGACAGTGCTTGGTGAATTGGGTAACTTCCTAGACACAGAGACTGTGATTTGAGTGTTTTTTAAGTTTGCTTTTCTCAGTAGTTTTTCGGGAAGAGAGGACTTCTAAGAGCTCTGAGTTGGTTGTAACAGAAGTAGTTACTAGTTCTGCAACTTAATTTTCCTTTGAATAAAAGAAACAGTTGTTAAAGATAAATTTAAGATATTATTTTCAGTGGGGATCAGTTTTAAACTTATCTAGTATATTAGATACTTAGTTTTATGTAACTTGAAGGTTTAATTTTGTCTCATGTCATTGAATCTAAAATTAATTTTCCTCTTGATGTATATTCTTCAACTCTGTTACCTTCCTTTCCCTTTGCTTTATGTACTGAAAGGTTACAATTGCTAAAATATAAACACATTATATAAATAGTAAATGAGTTAGAGGTTACAGATTTCATCAGAACACACTAGTGGGGAAATGATATCAACTGGTAATGGAAACTGGTTAAAAATGGATTGAAATAGAGCAGTTCTGTTTTTCTAACCTGAGGGAATGTGGGAATTTGTATTTAACACAGTGGTCATCATGTGATTAGTTGATAACATTGAAGCATCCAGGCTCGAGTGCAGAACTAGAGTTGCTTTTTCCATAGCTTGAATAGATCAGTTCCTCAAAATATATGGGTACAGCTGTTTGCATCAAATTAACGAGTTCAGACATTTTTAATATATATAAATAGGAGCGAGAGAGTCATATGGCAAGGTGTCCTTCATTTGTACTTAGTGTTCAAGTGACAAATCATAAAATGAAGGGAAATGTTAGCAGTAATGAATTTGAATGTAAACTGGAACCTGCTTAAGTAGGCATCAGTTTTGCATGGCGGGACCCATAAAACCATTTCAAGTAGAAATGACCTCTTTGACTGCGAAGAGGCAGAAGATGGGGCTTGGTAGATAGTAGGGGCTGGAAGAAGAAAACTCTGATATGAAAAATGCTAAAACCAAGGGAGAAATATGCTTAGAATTTTGATAACATAAGCCGACATGGAACTTAGAGTTTTTATTAAATTGTCACTTCAAAATATTTGCATTGAAGTCAGACACAGTGGTACATGCCTGTAATTCCAGCTGCTTGGAAAGCTGAGGCAGGATTGCAAGTTCAAAGCCAGCCTGGGCAATTTAGGGAGACTCTCTCAAATTTAAAAGGACCAAGGGATGTAGTTTAGTGGTAGAGTGCCTGCCCAGCATTTGTGAGACCTAGGATTCTATCCCTAGTAATGGGGGAAAAAAACTGCTGTGACATCTGCTTACCCCAACCTATTAAGAGGTTGAGGGCTGGGCCCGATGGTGCACACCTATAATCCCAGTGGCTTAGGAGGCTGAGACAAGAAGATTCTAAGTTGAAAGCCTCAGCAAATTAGTGAGGCCCAAAGCAACTCAGTGAGAGCCTGTGTCTAAATAAAATACAAAATAGGACTGGGCATGTGGCTCAGTGGTAGAGTTCACCCTGCCCAAAAGAAAAAGAGGTTGAGAGAGGCTGTGTTGAGAATATTTAACATTTTTTTGGGGGGGTTGGTGATTTAACCACTTTGATTTTTTTTTTTTTTTTTTGTGCTGGGAATGGAAGCCAGGGCCTAGCACATGCTAGGCAAGTGCTCTACCAATGAGCTAAACCCCTAATCCTTTAAATTTTTTTTTTTTTTTTTTTTTTTGGTACCAGGGATTGAACCCAGGGGTGCTTACCCACTGAGGCTGGCTTTGAACTGTAGATCCTCCTGCCTCAGCCTTTCAAGCCTCTGGGATTACAGGTGCATGTAACCGGCTTGATTTTGTTTTGAGGCTGGGTCTCCTTAGTTGCTCAGGCTGGCCTCAAACTTGGGATCAATTTTGGAATTGATTGAATTTGTTATCCTTTTGTCTCAGTGTCTGGAATAGCTGGGATTATAAGCATGTGCCATCGCACTTGGCTCAACTTTTACATTTTGATGAAAGCTGCTTTGACCTTTTCCACAGAAAATTGTCCATACACAGAAAATCTGGTTTGGATTTTTCAGGGCATTCTTGGGTCCCTGTTAAAGGTTTAACTCTTTAGACTGAAACTGGTCATCCTTCAGATTATCAAGACAAATGAGTTTGAATTCAGGTGCCCAAATAGTTTTTACTTAAACAGAACAATTTTAAGTCTATTATGAACACAAAGCTTTTTTCTTTATATGAAAAGACTTCAGAGTGTAATATCTCTCAGGGCTGTAGACATTTCTGGGGAGTCTAGTTGCTGTTTGGGGGCAGGCAGCCAGATTGATGAAGAAAATTAGGCTGGGTAAGGTGGTGCACACCTGTAATCCCAGAGGCTCAGGAGGCTGAGACAGGAGGATTCTGAGTTCAAAGCCAGCCTCAGCAATTTATCGAGGTCCTAAGCAACTCAGTGAGATCCTGTCTGTAAATAAAATACAAAATAGGGCTGGGGATGTGGCTCCGTAGTTGAGAGCCCCTGAGTTCAATCCCTGGTAGCCCTCTCCCCAAGAAAAAAAATCAGTGCGTTCTTTGAAGGAACTAAATTTGTAAAAGACCTGTGTCAACCAGAAAATGGCTGTGTCTTCAGCTGTTTTGTGATAGATATATGATATTATTATTTTGTACTGGCAATAGAACCCATGGGTACTTTACCACAGACTATATATTTCCATCCTTTTTATTTTGAAACAGGGTCTTGCTAAGTTGCTTAGAGTCTCACTAAGTTGCTGAGGCTGGCCTCAAACTTACCATCCTGCTGCCTCAACCTCCTCAGTTCCTGGGATTATAACAAGTACGTGCTAACTCTGTTGTGCATCTAGTCTGGGAAGAAGGAATTAGGGATTCCTAGAAGAAGTTGACATCTGAACTAAATTAGATGCAGTGTGCCACTACACCTGGCTGATATATGTGATTAAAAACCAATATTCCTGTTGCTGTGTTTTTTTTTCTTTTGTATTATAGTTTTCCTTTTTTTTTTAAAAAAAAATGTTTTTAGTTGTAGATGGACACAATACCTTTATTTTGTTTTTTAGTTTTTTTATGTGATGCTGGGGATTGAACCCAGTGTGTCATGTGTGCTAGGCAAGTATTCTACCACTGAGCCACAACCCCAGCCCTATAGTTTTTCTTTTTTTTTTTTTCACCTTCTGTTGATTTTCAGTTTTATCTTACAGGTTGAAGCCAGTAATGTTTGCTGTATTCTTTTTTCCTTTTAGCCAAAGCTAGAGCTAAAAAATAACATTAGTAGCAATAATAATAATATCCATTTATTGAGTGCCTACTATCTAGGAACCATACATGCATGATTTTATTTATTTCTCCAAGAATTTTAATAAGGTAGATATTGTTGCTGTTTTACGGATAAGGAAACTGGAGTGCAGAGTAGTTAGTAACGTTGCCAGGGTTATCTGCCCAGTAAAGGGTGGTCTGTTTTGCACTGCTATGACTGACTCCAAGCCCATAGTTGCCCTTTTTATTATGCTGTGCTATTTCTTATGCAACCTGTATGTTAGAATGAGAGGAAGAATACTCTCCTATATTTGAGAGCCAGGGGAAAGTCTATATACAGAAAAGGAGCTCTGTGGAGTAATCTAGAACATAGTGATACTGTACCATATTTAATTAGACAAGTAGGTTATCTTTATCTCACTGATCTTTAAGCAGAGATTCTTTACATTAGACTCAATTCGTGTTTTTCCTTGTTCAGAAGTCAAGAAGGCCTCCAGCAAAATATGACGATAACTAGTAACCAGGCCCTTGAGCATGCCGCTAGGCAACTGCTCTACCACTAAGCCCCGTCCACAGCCCCAAAAGGTCTGTCTGCTAAAAATGGTTTGAAAACCATGCTAAAACTCTATCCATTTGTCATTGTTAAAATGAAGAGGACTTCCATTTGGGTCAATTATATTGGAGCTTTGGCATAAGTGGTAAAGTTGGGCTGGGGTTGTGGCTCGGTGGTAGAGCACTTGCCTAGCATGTGTGAGGCACTGGGTTCGATTCTCAGCACCACATATAAAACAAATCAATAAAGTCCATCAATAACTAATAAAAATATTTTTAAAAAGTGGTAAGTTGAATTCATTTGTTCATTTATTCAGCACCTTCTGTGTGCCAGACTGGTGCTAGGTCTGGGTTTGAGGACTCAAAGAACTTGGTCCAGACAGGTAAAACAGATAAAATATCATGAGACAAGTACAGTGCTAACTCTATTATGCATCTAGTCTGGGAAGAAGGAATTAGGGATTCCTAGAAGAAGTTGACATCTGAACTAAATCAGAAGGATGAGTGTTACCTCAGGCTTACCTAGCTTCTCTTCTGCCACCTACTTTTCCTAATTCCGTTGCTGATGCAAGGAATTTTAATAAAGTGCATTTCAATCATGTTTGGGGTTTTTTTTTTTTTTTTTCCTTTTATTTATTTGTTTGTTGGAGCCAGGAAGCTAGTGAAGGTGCCATAGAAAGCAGTGGTAAAGGGGCTGGGGATGTGGCTCAAGCGATAGCGTGCTCGCCTGGCATGCGTGCGGCCCGGGTTCGATCCTCAGCACCACATAGAAAGATGTTGTGTCCGCTGAAAACTAGAAAATAAATTAAAAATTAAGAAAAAAGAAAGCAGTGGCAAAAACACTTATTGCTATAGATTCAAAGTATTTTCTGCACTATAACCTCAGAAATTAATGTATGAAGAGAAATGCGACTGACTAATCTTTGCTAGTTTTCCCACTTTATTATATAATAACCCTCCCCTTTTGATGTTAAATACTGGCTTACAAATGGTACCTGCTAGCCTTAAAATATATGATTTAGTTTGGTATATTCAGCAGTGCCTCTGACATGCAGTAGAAAAATCTGGGTTTGAGTTTGGCTCTTCCATTTTAATAAACGTATTGTATTACAGTAGTCACATTAACTGCTTCTGGTGTCAAGTTTTCCCTTCTCTAAAATATAGAGGTTATCTTGGGAGGCTGGGGCAGGAGAATTGCAAGTTTGAGATGAACTTGGGCAACTTGTGAGACCTCAGCAATTTAGGGAAACCGTGTCAAAAATTAAAAACTAAATGGTGGCACATGCCTGTAATTTGAGCAACTTGGAGACTGAGGCAGGAGGACTGATTGCCCTTTGGAGGCCAGCCTCAGCAATTTTGTGAGACCCTGTCTCAAAATTAAAAATTTAAAGGCCTGGGGGGAGCTGGCATTGTAGTTCGGTGATAGAGTGCTTGCCTAGCATATGTGAAAGAAAACAAGAGTATTTATGACATTTATTTATTTATTTATTTTAAATATTTATTCACAATGCCTTTATTTCACTCATTTATTTTTTACGTGATGCTGAGGATCGAACCCAGGGTCCCGAGCATGCGAGACAAGCGCTCTACCACTGAGCCACAACCCCAGCCCCTATTTATGACATTTATAACTAAGAGGAAAAAAAAATGCTCAGGCATGTAGCTCAGTTGTAAAGTGCTTCTGAGTTCAATCCCAAGATCCCAAACCCTTCCCCCAAAATAAAAAAAAAAAATAGATTCACTTATCTAGTGACCTTGATTTATATATAATTGGTTGTGATTCTAAAGATTATGCTTTGAGGTTTGTTCTTCCATGTTTAGGGGAAGGATTTATAGGGACTAGTTGATGATATTTGTCTTATGGACAGTGACATTTTTCTAGGACAACTTATTATTTTTTTAAGCCTTTTTTTAGTTGTTGATAGACCTTTATTAATTGATATGTGGTGGTGAGAATCCAACCCAGTGCCTTACACATGCCAGGCAAGTGCGGTACCACTGAGCCTCTAGTTTTTGTCTTATTATTGGGTTTATCCAAAGAGATTAAAGTGCCCCAATCCTGTTAGCTGTTATCAGTTGTGGGATGTTTTGAGACCAAAGGGTCTTATTTAGTGTCTGGCTCACTCAGTTGGTTCATTGTGAAGTATGAAGGAAAAAGTAAGTTCTGGAATAAACTCCTGTGATAAGACATAATCTATTTTTACTTTAAGAATAATACATTGGGGCTGGGATTGTGGCTCAGCGGTAGAGCGCTCACCTAGCATGGACCAGACCCGGGTTCGATCCTTAGCACCACATAAAAATAAAGGCATTGTGTTGTGTCCATCTACACCTAAAAAAATATATATTTTTTTAAAAAGAATAATACATTGACCTAAAATAATAGGAAACTATTATTTTTCCTGAATTTTATCTGTGCGTATGACTTCAAGCAGTGAATAAACTGCAGCTGAGATTTACATGGATGAAATACTGCAGGATCTCAAGCTACTTCTGAATTCTCAAATGGCTTCTAGTTCCTTGGCTTGCTGCCAACCAGAAGGCGTTTTTCAATCTCCTGTAGCCTCAGCTGAAATTTGAGACAGTTTAAGCTATTTTAAGTATATGTGAAATTTGTCAGTTTTTATGACCTGTATTAACCTAGTAGTTGTTTTTTACTTTTTTTGAGCCTGGTGTGTGCTGGCTGAGTCTTGTCAATAGAATGTAAACTCCATGAAAGCAGATTTTTGTCTTTTTTATTCACTGTGGACTTGTCAGCACCTATAATAGTGCTTGGCGGACAGTAGGCAATTGGTAAATATTTATCACATGAAATGTTGAGTAAGTTGGAGTCTGGGGATCAATTTCAGGTAAGTTTTAGGGCAAAAATAGATGGCATCACAACTCAATTTTAGCATTCAGGAGTGCCCTAAAATTGTTTTGCCCTGATATGTAATTGAATTGAAAATGGTTCTGTAATTTCCTTTGAGATGGGATATCATTGACCCAGTTTATAAAACTAAAGTGGCAGACTTGGATTTGAAGCATATTATTGAGGTTTAGGGTTGATATAAAGGCCAAAGAGGAACCTCTATAGTCAAATGTTAATGTTCAAAAACTTGTTTTGTGATTACATGAAGCAGGAAATTTAAAAAATAGAGAAAAACAGGAAGTAAGAATCATCTATAATCTTGTTATGTAGGGGTCACCACTATTAACATTTAATATGTTTCTTTCCTGTTCTTTTTTTTTTTGGTATGGAAATTATTTTTGCTGGGGACTGAACCCAGGACCACCTGTGCACTAACATGTGCCCACTATGGATTTTAATTTGTTGAACTTAAAATTTTGTCCTTTTTTTGTAATATAACTTTTTTTTTTTTGTGGTCCTGAGGATTGAACCCAGAGCCTTGTGCATGCAAGGCAAGCATTCTACCAACTGAGCTATATCTCTAGCCCCTGTTTTTAATATAACTTAAGGTCAAATTCTGTACAGTTTGCATCTTTTGAAGTTTTTTTTCTCTTTCTTATGGCACTGGAGATTGAATTTGGGGCCTTGCACATGCTAGGCAAGTTCTTTACCACTGAGCTACACCCAGCTTTTGCATCTTTGTTATTTTGTTACTTGACTGTATCTTTTATCAAAAAGTACCAGCTGGGTGCGGTGGTACACGCCTATAATACCAGCTGCCTGAGGTAGGAGGATTGTGAGTTCAAAGCCACCCTCAGCAAAAGTGAGGTACTAAATAACTCGGCGAGACCCTGTCTCTAAATAAAATAAAAAAATAGGGCTGGGGATGTGACTCAGTGGTCGAGTGACCGAGTTCAATCCCCAGTACAAAAAAAAAAAAAAAAGAGTCCCCAAAAAATTTAAAAAAAATTTTATTGGTGCATTATAATTATTCATAAGTGTGAGATTCATTGGAAACATTCACTTTTAAATAGTCAGTTTAGAATATAAATGAACTTTTGGTTCTCAGGGATGGTCTTTTTACCTTTGGTGTGTAGCTCAGAAGTTATGACTGCTCATTAGAAAGAGGAGAGCTCAGGGGCTGGAGATATATAGCCCAGTTGGTAGAGTGCTTGCCTTGCATGCCCAAGGCCCTGGGTTCAATCCCCAGTACCACAAACAAAACAAAACAAAACAAACTCTCAAACCTTTATCAGTAAGTCAAACATTTTTCAGTTATTGTGTCTGTAATAATTTACAATGCTAAAACTCAAATGCAACATCACATTTTCCCCCCATGATTATTTAAATTTATTTATTCTTTAGAAACCACTGTAATCCATATATTCATACTAAATTTTGAAAAAAGCTAGTGGCCAGAGTGGTGTTTGTATACATATATAGTCTTCCCTCCCCTCCTCTTTTCTCTTTTTCTTTCATTGATGGAACAGAGGATTGAACCCAGGGGTGCTGTACCATTGAGCTATGTCCCCAGCCCTTTTAATTTTTTTGGTTTTGAGGTGAGATCTCCCTCAGTTGCCCAGGCTGGTCTTGAACTTGCTCTACCCACCCCCCTCCCGTCTCAGCCTCCTGACTTTTGGGGATTATGGGCATCACCACCATGCCTAGTTTATTTCCTTGTTTTTTTTTTTTTTTTTTTTTAACTTAGTTTTCAGGAAGTGTCAATATTATCTAGGGAGTGATTAAAGGAAGGAGGAAAAGACCATAAAGGATTCAGGTGGAGTTAGGAAAGCAGGCTTGAAGTGTGGGAACAAACAGAATTTTGGAATGACAAGAAAAGTAAGCAGAGATGAAGAGTGAGTACAGCCAGTTTTGAATCAGAATATATCAGAATATAATTTTTCAAGGAGAATGGAAAGGATTGAACCCTGAAGGTAGAAAAAAGGAATGTAAGAAAGGATAAATTGGATGACTCCTGACTTTTTTTTTTTTTTTTTTTAGTAGGCCCTAGGAAATAGTACATAACCATATAAATTGCCCTCAGTTCTCCCTGCCCTAGGCAAGTACTAATCTAATATAAGTATAGAAGTCTGAGACCCTAGGTTTAATACTTGGCACTGCAACAACAAACGAAGACAAAACAAAAAACTTGAGAGATCAGTTAAAAAGAAAGAAAAGAACTTAAGACCACTGCAGGCAGGGTTTGGATGGGAAGAGGGGATATGTATTATGAGCAGGTGACCAGCATGAACAAAGATTTGGGCTTGGAACAAGCATGGTGTATGCTGCATTTTCAGGGACCTGATCCATGGGCTTGGAGTGGAGGATTCTGGTGGCAGAATATGCAAGATAATGAATCTAGGTTCTAGGGGTTTGGGGATGAATAGAAGAAGTTAGACTTTTTATATATGTGAATTCTTTTTTTTTTCTTTTTGTTACTAGGGATTGAATGCAGGATCTTGGAAATACAATATTTATCTTTGTATTGTTGAGCTGTGAGTTATTTTGAGCTGGGATGTAGCTCAGCATCAAAGCGTCTGCCTTGCATTTGCAAAGCCCTGAGTTTGACCCCCAGTTAAAAGAAAAAAGACAAGAGTTATCTTTATATTCTGAGTATAGACCCTTTATCAGAATCGGGATTTTCAAACTTTCCCTGAGTCTTTTCATTTTCTTGATGATGTCTCTTGAAGGGCGAAAGTTTTTTAAATTTTATTTATTTTTTTGTGGTATTAGGGATTGAACCCAGGGGTATTTTACCACTGAGCTTTGCCCCCCAACTCTTTTAAATTTTGAAACAGTGAGAATAGTGTCTTGTTAAGTTGCCCAGGCTGGCCTTGAACTTTATGGCCCTCATGCCCCAGTCTTTTGAGTATAGTGGGATTGTCAGTAGGAGCTGCTTGTGCCTAGCTTAAACCAAATTTTCGAAGATTTAGTCCTGTTTTTTTTTTTCCCTAAGAGTTTTATAATTAGGTCTTTGATCCATTTCAAATTATTTTCTGTGTACAATGTAAAGTGGAGGTCCAACTTTATTATTTTGTATGCAGATATTTGTTGTCTCAGTACCATTTCTTGAAAAGACAGTTCTTTGCCTAGTGAGTTATCTTAGTGCCTTGTCAAAAGTCATTTGTATTTCTTTTCTCTCTTCTTTTGTGGTACTAGGGATTGAACCCAGGGCCTCCCACATGCTAGGCAAGCACTGTACCTCCAGGCTACATCCCTAGCCCTGTATTTCTTTTTTTGTTGAGAAACCGACATTGAAACAGTATTTTTGAAACTTTGTTTTTGTGCAAATTAAAATCTGAAGTGGGAAGATTAGGAGACTAGAAATGGCATCACAACTACAACTAGTTTTTTGTTGTTGTTTTTTTTTTAGTACTGGGGATTGTACCCAAGGTACTTAACCACTTAGCCACATCCCCAGCTCTTTTTATTTTGGGACTGGATCTTGCTGAGTTGCTTAGGGCCTTGCTAAATTGCTGAGATTGGTCTCAAACTCAAGATCCTCCTGTCTCAGCCTCCTGAGCTGCTGGGATTACGGACTTGTGCCACTGCACCTGGCACATGTAAGGTTTTATAATCAAGCATTTAAAATTTACTGAGAGATGTGCTGTTCATAAAATATGGCCTATTGAATAACTGAACTTCTACCATTTCTAACTTTGTATAAAACAGAAAAACTAATGAAATATTCTGGCTGCTTTTATTCTTTTTTTTTTTTTTTTTTAAAGAAAGAGAGAGAGAGAGACAGAGAGAGAGAGAGAATTTTAATATTTATTTTTTAGTTTTCGGTGGACACAACATCTTTGTTTGTATGTGGTGCTGAGGATCGAACCCGGGCCGCACGGGGGCGAGCGCGCTACTGCTTGAGCCACATCCCCAGCCCCGCTGCTTTTATTCTTAAGGTAAATTCCCACTAGGCAAGGATAGCCTTGTAAAAAATAAAAGTATAGGCAGTTGACTACTTTACTGTTCTGGGGCAGACTTGGAATTGTGTATGAAGTTACAGATTCTTGGGTTATTGTATTTCACATTAAATGTTAGTTCTGTCCCAAAGTATTTAAGTAATTTTAAATTTGATTTTTGATTTACAAGGTTATATCCTCAGGCTATTCTAATATATACATTATTATTTAAATTTTTTTTTAAGTTGTTGATGGACCTTTATTTTATTTAATTGTATGTGGTGCCGATAATCGAACTCAGCGCCTCATGCATGCCAGACAAGCATGCTACCACTGAGCCACAACCCCAGCCCCATATGCATTATTTTAAAGAAACAGAATTTGGTAAATAGTATTAGCCTCTGTCAAACAGGATTCTTTTTGCTATTTAGAAAAAGATCACGTGAAAGGAGAGGCATTTTATAATTTTGCAGGTCTAATAAAAACCATGGTTATTGGTTTTGGACAGAATTTTCCACTAGAAAAATCTCTTGAGGGACTTAAAATTGAAGTATTATAGTGAGGGAATGGGATTACTGATTTTGTAAGATTATACCTACTTTTTAAGTTCTATCAATTTGGGAGGCTGAGATGGTAGGATCATGAGTTTAAAGCCAGCTTCAACAATTGAGCAAGGTCCTAATTTGGTGCGATCCAGTCTCAAAATAAAAAATAAAAGGGGCTGGGGATGTGGCTCAGTGGGTTCAATCTCTGGTACCAAACAAAAACAAAAACCAATAAGGGAAGTGGGTCTTAATCTATATAGAATTTTAATGACATAACTGATTAATATTGTTGAATCTTTGAGGCTAATATTGTCAACTGATACTTGCAATTGTTGATCTTTTTCAGAAGTATTAGAATTTGGAATCAGTCCAACTTCCTGAGGTAACTGCAGTTCCAAAGGCAGACAGCAGAGTACTTGACCTTAACACATACCCTTGCATATTGTGGTGACTGAGTGTGTACTTGAATTTTAGGCAAGGCAGTGAAAGCTAAATGCCTCTTTAGAAAGTAACTCCTATAGAGTTACTTTTTTCCCCTTCATAATTGATAAGTAGCTTGTGGGAGATACTTCAAGACTGTAAATAACATTTCTTCTCCTGGTGGATTTTGTCTGCAGCAGTGACTTCATTCCTGTCCTTTTGTTTTTTTTTTTTTTTTTTTATTTTTTTTAGTTGTAGGTGGTCACAGTATTTTTATTTATCTATTTTTTTATGTGGTGCTGAGGAACAAACCCAGTGCCTCACAAGTGTGAGGCAGGCGCTCTAGCACTGAGCTATAGTCTCAGCCCTCCTGTCCTTCTTTTAAAAAATCACAATTAAGGGATCCCCAAATTAATATGCATTAGCTTATTTTCCCCTTATACATAGTAGACTCTTTTAATATGTTAAAAGATGTGTTTGAAGAATGTTACCATGAATCATTGATTATTCTAAGTTGTAGGGGAGTTTTGCATCCTCTGGTTCAACTTTCTGTCCCTAATGCCTTTGCTCCAGAGGCTGAGGGGGGAGGTCTGAGTATCTTTCCTAAAAATAAAGTTTGTGCCAACTCAGAGTGATTTGAGATCTTCAGTGACATTGACCACTGACCTAATAGGGTGACCAAAGTTCTCTTTTTTCCTGTAAAGGGCCTGATTTGAATGGTAAATTATATGATTACCCCATCTAGTAACTGTTTCAGAGCTTAGAAAATTATGAGTCTTCTATGCTATTTCTAGATGTAATACTGATAATTTTGAGACAGTATTCTACATTCTTTTAACAATTTGTGTTTAATCTTTTTTTAAGTTGTAAAGCTCTTTAACATTAGTATGTGAACCTAAATAGGAGCAAATTATTGTTAGCCCCATTTTTAAAAAAAGAAAAACTGTATTTTGAACTAATTTTTGACTTATAGAGTATTAATATATTCCATACCATAGTACAGTTTTCAAGAATAGGAAATTTACACTGGCACAATCTCATTCAACCTTTATATACCTCATTCACCTTTTACCAATTTTCCCATTATATCCTGTTTCTGTTCCAGAATCCTAATAGCATTTTAAATTTTTTCCCCTTTTTTCTCTCTTTCTCTTGTGGTATTGGTGATTGAAACCAGTGTCCTTCATGTTAGGCAAGTGTACTACCACTGAGCTCTAATCCCTGCTTGTTATTTCTTTTCAGTCTTCTTTAGTCTATAAATGTCCTTCGTCTTCTCTTTCATGACCTTGACGCATGTGTGTGTTACTAAGGTTGAACCCAGGGCATGGCACATGTTAAATACATGTTCTACCTCTGAGTTACACCTCAACCCTGAACTTGACACTTGAAAAGATTCCTGATCAGATATTTTATAAGATGGCCCTCAGTTTGGATTTATTGAGTGTTTTCTCATGAAAAGAATGAGGTTGTATGTTCTTTCTCAGTGTATCATATTAGGAGTGATGTGTCAGTGATGATTAGTTTATTAAGCTGGTGTCTGCTGGTCTTTCTCCTATAGAGTTTTTCCCCTTCAAATTGATAAGTAGCTTGTGGGAGATACTTCAAGACTACAAATAAATGTTTTTTCTCCTGGTGGATCTTGTCTGCAGTATTTACATTTGGAATTGCCTAATTGTGACTTTCTCTTTTTCTTTCTGCATTTATTGATTGTACTTCTATGTGGAAGAACTTTTTCTTCTTATTTATTTATTTATTTGTATCATCATGTACTCATAGGTACGTATTTTATTCTATGAGTTAATCCATAATTATTCTTTGTTTTGTCATTCAAATTGTTCTGGCTTTGGCCTTCTGGGGTTCCTTCAGGTTGACTCCTGAGTTCTCTGAATAAGCCACTACCTTTAAAAAGAAAAAAAATTCTTTGCTTTCTGGTACACAAGGTATTCCAGCCTCATGTTGTATTTTCCCTGTCTCTGTCTAGGGATCAACCAGTTCTCCAAGTACTTCCCCCTCCTTGGGGTGTTTTATCACTGAGCTGCATGCCTAGCCCTTGTTATTGAGACAGGTCTCATTAAGTTGCCAAAGCTGACCCTTGAATCTGGAATCCTCCTGCCTCAGTTTCTTGAGTAGCAAGCGCGCTACTGCTTGAGCAACATCCCCAGCCCCCCAGCCCTTTTTTATATTTTATTTAGGGACAGGGTCTCCTGAGTTGCTGAGGCTGGCTTTGAATTCTTGATTTTCCTGCCTCGGCCTCCTGAGCTACTGGGATTATAGGCGTGCACCACCGCACCCAGCTATTCATTTTCTTATGTGCATTTCTTACATGAAGATAGCATACTATAGATAATTTGGGGTCTTGTTTTTTTTTTTCCAATTAAAATTATACCCTGGGGGTTGAAGGTATAGATCAGTGATAAAGCACATTTGAGGTCCTAGGTTTGATGCCTAGCACCACACGGGAAAAGTATACGCTAGAAATCACTGTTTCTGTTCAGAAGATCTTCCTATTCTCTTTTATAGCTGCAGAGTATCACATTGTGTGGGTGTACCAAGTGTCTTCAACCACCCATATTTGGTGTTTAGGTTGTTTCAAATATTTTAAAGTTACAGAGATGTTGCAGTGAATAACCCTATGCTTATGTATTTTGTATTATTGAAGGATTCTCTTCAGATTAACTGTCTTTCTGATACATTAAATAGCTTTTTACATTTTAAATTATTGAGCGTGTTTTTTTTTTTTTTTTGGTGAAAAGTGTTTGATCGAACCCAGGGCCTTGAACATCTAGGCAAAATACCACTGAGTGTTATCCCCAGCTCCAGTCTGTAACAACAGAAAATAGTTGACTCAGTAGTGTCCGGGTTACTGGATATTTGAATTTTATTGTTTTTATTACTTCACTGTGAGTATGTTGTTAAGCTTTGAGCATTAGATGGGAACTTGGATTAACTGAATTCTTATCCTGAAAATTTTGAGAGTATAAAATAGTTTGTTTTGTTCTTTAGAGTGTTTTCCTTGGTCTGCATTTTCAAAATATTAATTCAGAAGCATGATATTGTTACAGTTCTTTTTTTTTTTTTTCGATTTTGGAAATTGAACCCAGGATCTCGTTAGGTGGCAAGCACTCTATCATTGAAGATTTGGGTAGACTTGACATTAAGGGGAAGGACATCTATAGTTGAGGGAAGTGGTGTGAACAAAGTCTTAGTTCAGAAATGGTGAATGGTGTGTTTGCAGTCAGAAGACCCATTTGGCAGAAATAGAAAGCAGTGAATGTGTTGTGTGGGGGACAGTTTTGGAGAATCATCCCATTGCAAGGGGAGGTTTTTGAAGACCTTGTTATTAGAGAAAGGTGAAAGATTGTGCTGGATGGATTGAGATGGACAGGAAGCATGGATACTACATAGTAGGCTATTGAAGGTTTTCTGAGGTTGTGCTGATGCACATCCAGACTAGAGGAAAATGAAATGGAAAGGATGATCACATCTTGAAGCTGTCATAAAGGAAGAAAGCTTAGGGCTTGAATATCGTTGATGAAGAGAAAGCATTAAAACTCACTCTAAGGTTTGTTTTGTTTAGTATTGTGGTAATGGGCATCAAACCCTGGGCCGCCTTGTTGTATGCTAGGAGACACTGAGCCGTGTCCCCACCTCTTTTTTTTTTTTAATTGAGAATTGGGTTTTGCTAGGCTGGTCTTGAGTTTGGGTTTCTCCTGCGTCAGCCTCCCGAATAGCTGGATTTATAGGCAGCTCTAATATTTAAAGACTAAAACATGATGTTGTCATTGATGGAGTAAGAAAGACCTAGGATTTAATTTCCTACATCATTTTGAGAGTGGACAGATAAGTTCAGTTTAGGACAAGTTGGGTTTTAAATGAATGGAGCACTCCATTTAACAAATGAAGATAACTAAAAATGTTTAAATAGGGAAGATGGAAGCAGAAAGGATTGACAAAACAAGTCCATGATAATATAAGCAAAATGGAGAGTGAAGAGAAAAACAAAAGATTTTTAGTAGTCTGTGCAGTGGCTGGTTATTTGAGGAAGCTACAGAAAGAGGAAGGAGCTGCTGAGAGGAAGTAGAGAACCAAGGAAACACCGTCATTAAGCTTTCCAGAATAGGTTCCTGCTGAGCTTTGTTTATGTAGTTGGAGAAGTGACACAAGAACATTTGAATTATGTGTAAGTCATTGTTTTTACATATAAGGAAGATTGGGGACTAAAGAGGAGTTTTTTTTGCTTAATTTGGTCCTTAAAGGACTTGTTTTAATAGTTTTGTATAAGTCCATACTTTCACTTATTTTCTTTGATCATGTAGTTTATAATTAAAAAATTTGAAATTAATTACCTTATTTATGGGGCTGGGGATGTGGCTCAAGTGGTAGCGCGCTCACCTGGCGTGCGTGAGGCACTGGGTTCGATTCTCAGCACCACATAAAAATAAAAATAAAGATTTTAAAAATACAGTCAAGATGGTAAATTTAAAATACTTTATATATGTATTTAGTTGCAGAACAAAACACCTCTATTTATTTACCTATCTAATTATTTATTTATTAATTATGTGGTGCTGAGGGTCGAACCCAGTGCCTCATGCGTGCAAGGCAAATGCTTTACCACTAAACCACAACCCCAGCCCTGAAATTAATACTTTAAACTGCTATCTTTCTTGCTTACTCATAGACTGCTATTGGGATTCTGGGCAGTAATTACTGTGAAACCATTAATTTGAATCTCTTTTGTTTTTTCTTTTTTTCTCTATATATGCTAATCAATAATTGAGCATAGCATGATAGGGTTAACACCCTTAATATCCACCCCTACTAACTCTATGCTGTACTTCTAATCCCAACACCATTAATTGACAAATTTTGAGTAGAAAAAAAGGAACTATTTTAGTTAGCTGATCTTTGCCTTCATATTATGGATTGATGTATAATTTCTTAGACTTTTTTCCTTTTTTTTTTTTTGAGACTGTGGTCTTACTTACGTTATCCAGGCTGTCCTGGAATTCCTGGATTCAAGTAATCTTTTTGCCTTAGCCTCCTAAGTAGCAGGGGCTATAGGTGTGTACTTATGCCAATCTTAAGCTTTTTTTTTTTAAATCTGGGGATTGAACTCAGGGGCACTTGAGCACTGAGCCATATCCCCAGCCCAATTTTGTTATTAGAGACAGGGTCTCACTAAGGTGCTTAGCGTCTCCTCACTTTTGCTGAGGCTGGCTTTGAACTCACAATCCTCCTGTCTCAGCCTCCCAAGCCACTGGGATTACAGGCATGGGCCACCCCCCCCCCCCAGCCCCATTTTAAGCTTTTTGAAATAATGAAAATAACTTGTGGATGATGAATGTGTGGTCCTAAGGTGTCTAGCTTATAGGTTGGAAATTGATTTGTTGTCTGTTATTTGCATTAACTAGGAGCTGGTGGTTTGGCAGTCTGTTTTGTATGAAACAGGACAAAGCAGAGTTGGGATACTTGCTCCAAAGGTTCTAAAGAAAAATCTGGGGGGGCTGGGGTTGTGGCTCAAGAGGTAAAGCACTCGCCTAGCACGTGTGAGGCACTGGGTTCGATCCTCAGCACCCATAAATATAAAATAAAGATATTGTATTCACCTAAAAAACTAAAAATAAATAAATAAAAAGAAAAATCTGGTCTGGGGTTGTAGTTCAGTGGTAGAGCACTCATCTAGCATCTGTGAGGTCTTGGGTTCAATCCTCAGCACCATATAAAAATAAAGGTATTGTGTCCAACTACACCTAAAAAAGAAAGATTTTTCTTTTTTTTTTAATATTATGTATTTTGATTGAATCATTCAGTACATTCTACGCTAAGCACTAAGGATATAGAAATTATGTATAGTTTCTGCTTTCAGGAAACTTATAGTTTAGAAAGCAAGTAAGAAGGAAAACAGGAATCTTTGAGCATAGGGTCTAATGGGACCTCTGAAGGACGATCATTGAACTTGAGAGGCAGAGGTGAATGGGAGAAGATTGGGAAGAATGACGGAATTCAAAAGCTTCCTAGAGAAGGGGATAGTTCTGGATTGAATCTGGAAGAACAGATGAGCCATGTGAGGAACAGCAGAGGGATAGAATATTCCAGCTAGTAATCAGCGTGTCAAACCAGGATACTGAAAAATGACATTCATTATTATTAGAGCCAGGGTTTGCAGGGGAGAAGTGGACAGAGACCACAGGAAGGACTCTATCAGCCATGCTGAAGAGTTTGAAATTTACCCAGATGACTGTAGAAAGCCATTAGAACTATAGGGTAGGTGATGATAAGGGCAGTTTGTGTTTTATAAGATTCCCTCAGAATCTGGCACGGTGGCATATGCCTATAGTCCCAGCTCCAGGGGAGGCTGAGGCAGGAGGATCACAAATTTGAGGTCACCCTGGGCATTAGTGAGTGATACACTAAATAAAAAAAAGGCTGGGGATGTAGCTCAGAGGCAGCTCCTGAGTTCAATCCCAGTACTATAAAAATTAAAAAAAAAAAAAGATTAAAAAACAAGGAGGAGGTTCTTAAGAGGAGGAGGAGGTACTGGGTATATATAGAGGGATATCACATCAGTGTCTCTGTAGCTCCTTGTTAGTTCATTTAGGAATGTTGAAATATTAGGTTGATTTGGCTGCTTTTTCCCCCTTAAGTCAGCATGTTGTTATTTTGCCCAGATTGATCTGAACTCTTGGGTTCAACTGATCTTCCTGCTTCTGTCCCAAAAAACTGGGACTACCTATGCATACCACCACCTGGCTTTGGGTACCTTTGAAATAGAAAAGGAAGTTAGTTGTGTTCAGAGTGTAATACCTAGATAAATAATTGGGTATGAAACCAGTAAGCAGTTAAGAGGAATTTTTCAGTCCAGTCCTTTATTGGAAATGAAAACTTTGAAAAAAACTGGGCAGACTGGTAGTTGCTAGGAATCCTGAGACAGGAGGATCACAAGTTTGAGACAGCCTGGGAAACCTAGCCAGACCCCTGTCTCAGAATAAAAAGGGCTCTGGCTGGGGTTGTAGTTTAGTGGTAGAGCGCTTGTCTAGCACGTGTGAGGCGCTGGGTTCGATCCTCAGTGCTGCATAAAAATATTAAATAAAATAAAGGTATTGTTTCCAACTACAACTAAAAAATAAATAATAAATAAAGGTATTGTGTTCATCCACAACTACCAAAAAAAAAAAAAAGAAAGAAGGCTGGGGAACCTAGCTCAGTAATATAGCAGTTGTGTTGTAGTTGTGCCACAGTTTTAGATGTGTACTGCCCTGGGTTTGTTCCTCAGCACTGAAACCAAGTCAAAACAACCCACCAAAATTTTGAAAAAAATATTTAGAGAAAGGGGATCCTTCTTATGACATAAGGATTTTTAAAGATGAAACTCTTGAGAAGTGAAACTGAGTTGAAAATGCTCAACCACAACCAGAGATCTTCTATTGGGTGTTGGAGGTTTCTGTGCCTTTCTGGCCCTCAAAAGATTAGCAGTTTGTTTTATCTACTCCCTCCATTCTTCTCTCTGTACTTTAAGTAGCATTGTGTGATCTAAAAAAGCCTTTGACCTATTATTTTGGTTATTGGAAGTACTTTTGTGTGTGTGTCTGAGTATGTATAACATTAGTAGTTATGTAGAGACCTAGGTTATTTGGATCAGGCACATTCCAAGTGGTAAGAATGATTTTTGAGCAGTCAATTGTCTGTGTTCTGGTTCATACATCTTAAGAAATGAACTAAATGCCATTTAACCAGTAACACTGATTTTGTGGATAAAGACTTACATTAGTTCTGCTTTGAGAAACAAAGTTGTTCATTGTACTTTAGGAGCTGCTAGATGAGTCTAACGCTTCTTAACCCTTAACTAAGAAAAATGCAGCTTGCTGACAATAGGTGGTTTTACAGGCCTGTGAAACTCAACAGCATGTTCAGCAATGTAAACAATGGCAGCTGTCTTTTGCTGGCTTCTCTGTTATTCGAAGTGTAATGAAACTGTTTCTCACAAATGGCTTCACCTGCTGACTCATCTTCCAGCCCCTAAACAACTATCGTGCCCAGCGTTATTTAATGCGAGGAATGAGAATAAAAAGAACCAGAGTCTTAGAACGTGAGGGTTGGTGGATAAGGAAAATTTTCTAACTCAGCCCTTATTAAATGGCCTCAACTATCAAAAAGAAACATTACTGTGACAGATGCCACAGTTGATACTTAAAAAATTAGTGATATTGCTTTTTAGAATGCCATTAGAATCTTCTGAATAAGCAAAGACCTTTTCCTTTTGTGGGAGTGGAACTCAGGGCTTCTTCACACATGCTAGGCAGATGCACCACTGAGCTGCATTCCACCTTTTTTATTTTGAGACAGGGTCTCATTAAATTGCCCATGCTGGTTTCAAACTTGTGATCCTCCTGCATCCGTCGCCCAAGTATCTGGGATTGTAGGTGTGCGCCACCATATTCTAAGGGAGGACTTTTTTCTATCTAGGAATCCTTGAGATGTAGAATTTTTTATGCTTGCTTCAAAAATAATAATGTTATTCAGAAAGTGGCTAAAAGCAGTTGGTAAAGAAGCACACATTTGGGCTGGGAATGTAGCTCAGTTGGTAGAGTGCCTGCCTCGCATGTATAAGGCCTTGGGTTTAATCCCCAGCACCACCACCAAAAAAAGGCATACATTTAATGACTGCTGTACACTTCAGGAGATCAGGGGGTTGATGTAAAAAGAATGGCTTTTGTGCCTGAAAGTTGTTGTTTTAAAAAAATTTTAAAATTGATTTCTTATAATCTTTGATGATGATGATGATTATTTTGTATGTGGTGCTAAGGATTGGACCCAGTGCCTCACATGTGCTAGGCAAGCACTCTGCCACTGAGCCCCAGCCCCAGCCCCTGAAAGTTTTTAATATAAATAGAAAATAGGTTTGAGACAGGCATAATGATAGTGACTCAGGAGTCTGAGGCAGGAGGATCTAAGTTTGAGGCCAGCCTCAGCAACTTAGCAAGACCCTGTCTCAAAAATAAAAAGGGCTGGGGAAGTGGCTCAGTGGTAAAGTGCTCCTGGGCTCAATCTCCAGTTTAAAAAAAAAAAAAAAAAGATTTGAGAAAGGAGTGGGAAACATTGGAACATTTAGGAACTAGTTTACTAACAAGTGTATAAATTGATCCACCTGATACTTGGATTGTTAAGGAGGCTTACTTAAATTTATATGAGCTCTCAGATCAATGGTTTAGATTTTTTTTTTCCTGGTTGTTCTGGAGATTGAAACCCAGGACCTTGCACATGCCAGACAGCGTTCTACCACTGAGCTACACCCCTAGCCCATGGTTTAGATTTTTTTGATGCAAAAAAGCCAAATCATTTGCAGAGATGATTCTATATTTCTATAGATAGAATAGGATTTCTATAGATAGGTCCAGGAATCTGCAATTTTTTTTAACCAATACTCCAGGAAGTAAATATTCCATAGTCAATAAAGTGAAACCATTGATGCAAGTTCTCAGGTTTTTTTTTCTTCTTTAATTAATCTCAAGATTCCTTTACACTATTGAATATTGTTGAGGACCTCAAAGAGCTTTTTTTTTTTTTTTTTTTTAAGTTTGAAACAGGGAAACATTTATTAACACCACACGCCAACCAGCAGGGCCAACCAGCCACTCCAAAACAGCAAGGCAGTTAAAGAAAATATATTTACTAAATAAAATGATTGGGCACAGTGAATTGGTACCAATTGAGATGGTTTGGGGATTGTTGATGCTAAGATAACAGCACCCTGTGAGGAAAGAGAGGGAGGAGGGGGAGGGAGATAGAATTGATCGTGGGCACAGATTTGCCCTTGAGATTCAGGCTTGGCAGAGGGGAGCAGCTTGGCCACCCGCAGCTGCTTTCTGACCCAGGTGTCTCTGATTCAGTCGTTTGCTGCTTAGTGAGGTCACTCTGGTCCCAACCCTAGGAGCACAGGGTGCTCACCAGATATCGAGACTGGGACACAGTGAGCCATGAAAGCCACGTGCACTTGGGAGACAGGCAGACGAAGCTGTCACTTACCTTCATAATGAGGACCTCAAAGAGCTTTTGCTATATGAAATATATTTGTTAATATTTATAATATTAGATATTAAAACAATTGAAAATATTTATTTAATTTAAAAATAACACTTATAGACTCATTAGATATTAACAAATAACTTTCTGAAAATGAAAAATAAGTTTCTGAAACAAATGTAGTGATAAGAGTGGCTTTGTTTTATATTTTTGCAAACCTTCTAGCTCAATAGAAGATACCTAGATTGTTGCCCACTTCTGCATTCATTTTTTTATATATAATACACTCACACATATATAAACACAGTCACACATTTTATTTTTTAGTACTGAGGTTTTAACCCAGGAGTATTCTACTACTGAGATATATCCACAACCCTTTTTATTTTTTTAGTTTTAGACAGGGTCTACTGAGTTGCCTCGAACTTTCAATCTTTAGGCCTCAGCCTCTCTTTGGGGTGGTGGTGGTGGTGGTGGTGGTACCTGGACCAGGAATTGAACTACGGGGCACTTGACCATTGAGCCACATCCCCAGCTCTATTTTGTATTTTATTTATCTCACTGAGTTACTTATGCCTCACTTTTGTTGAAGCTGGCTTTGAGCTCGTGATCCTTCTATCTCAACCTCTCGAGCCACTAAGATTACATGTGTGTTCCACCATGCCTCTTGAGTTGCCGAGATTATAGGTTTGTGCCACCACACATGGCCTGCTATGTATTTAGTTTGAAGAAAATCTGGTCTCATACAGATAGGTAGTTGGGGGAGGAAGAAATATTTTGCTGTCCTCAGATAATTAATATACCAAAATTTGGTAATGGTAGTTGATTAGTTTCAACTTGAAACTATATTCATGAACCTTTCAAGTACTTAAATCTGTTTTGCATTTTGAATGGATCTTTTACCCATACCTTGTTCTTTTTGGTACCAGGGGGCACCCTACCACTAAGCCACATCCCCAGCCCTTTTTTGCTTTTTTTTTTTTTTGGAGGTGCCGGGGATTGAACCCAGGGCCTTGTGTATGTGAGTTCACCACTGTACCAACTGAGCTATATCTCCAGCATTTTATTTAGAGACAGGGTCTCACTGAGTTGCTTAGTGCCTTGCTAAATTGCTGAGGCTGGCTTTGAACTCCCGGCTCTCCTACCTCAGCCTCCTGAGCTGCTGGGATTACAGGTGTATGCCACCATGCCTGGCCCATGCATTGTTAACATTAGACATCAGTTATTTGAAAGATGTTGGCTCACTAAGTTATGCAAAATTTCCTAATGTTGATATATTTCATCATACAGTATTATCAAATTACATTAGTTAATATCAGTGGGATCTCATAAGAAAAGTATTTAGGAAATCTGTAGGTCTTGGTGGTGCATCCCAGCTCACTCTGACTTGGTGAAGTTTTGACCAGTAGCTGAAATTGTGTTAGGAACCATTCTGTTGGTTGGAAGGAAATTTATTTCACTTTTATAAATGGGAGCTTCATGTTGAAAACCCTGAAAAGGAGGGGGTATTTTATTATTCTGGTTCCTTTCCTTAATGTTAGCAATTTGATTAATTAATAGTTGGCTTTCTCAAATACTTTTTTTTTTTAACGTATCTATGATGGAATGTGTAGTGTACTTTTGAGCTTGACTGAATTTTCTAGGTGCTTGATTTCTTGTCAGTTATAGATCTGGGAGTTTTGGAACATCTTCTGAACCTTAAAATTCCTCTGTCCTTTAGTCTGAAGATGGAGCTCAGAGTCACTTAATTGGATTCTTGGATCACCTTTACTTCATGGAATTGCTTTCAGTTTGCCCTTAGCTACTGTCTTCTTTTGTCTGAACTTGGTCTGTTTTACTAAGCCAGTAGATTGAGACAGAGCATTTCTTTTCCTAAGTGGTATAGGTTGAGAGAGACTGTTTGAGGTGGGATATTTTAATATACATTCAAGGATTACTTTGGCTTCAGTGGGTAAGTGCCCCCGAGTTCAATCTCTAGTATGTTCCTCCAAAACATATATGTATATAAAGTGTTTGATAATACAGGAGTGTTTATGTGGTTATCTGGTGGTTACTGGTAAGATTGGGTAATTTATTTTCTTTTTGTTAGCATTGCTTTCATAATCAGAAAAATAAAGGTACTTGAATTGTTTTTTTTTTTTTTTTTTGGTGCCAGGAATTAAATTCAGGGGCACTTGACCAATGAGCCACATCCCCAGCCCTATTTTGTATTTTATTTAGAGACAGGGTCTCACTGAGTTGCTTAGTACCTTGTTGTTGCTGAGGCTGGCTTTGAACTCGTGATCTTCCTGCCTCAGTCTCCCAAGCCACTGGGATTATAGGTATGCACCACTGTGCCTGGTGGAACGTGGATTTTTTAAAAAATATTTTTTAGTTGTAGGTGGGCACAATACCTTTATTTATTTATTTTTGTAGCTGTAGATGGACAGCATGCCTTTATTTTATTTATTTTTATGTAGTGCTGGGATCAAATCCAGTGCCTCATGCGTGCTAGGGAAGCACTGTACCTCAGAGCTATAGCCCCTATTCATTTATTTTGATTGGTGCTAAGATTCAAACCCAGTGCCTCACACATGCCAGGCAAGCGCTTTACCACTGAGCCACAATCCCACCCTCAGGTACTTGGATTTTGAAAAATGAAGGTAGCTAAAATTTGCCTCTCTGCAAGGGCCTCATTTGTCAAACAGATTGAATTATTATACATTGTTTTTAGAGAGTGAAGAGAGTTTGAAATAACATTTATGGATTTTTTTTTCATCAGGGAATTAAGGGAGAAAAAGGGTGGTTTTGTTTTAGTTAAGTTAGAAACATAACTAGTTAAGCATTGTGTGTGTTCCTTAAGTATTATGATGAAGTTAAGTTTTGTTTTGCCATAATAACTAATACTAGTGACATCATGACAAGTAGTTTAAAGTAGTACTTTGAATATATGCATCATTTAAAAAAAGCCATATTTTTTATGATGTTGCAGATTAGTGCAGCATTTTTCATGATGCCGAATCTGTTATTTATTATGGAGTTTTTCTTTAAAGTCCTTTGCCATCTTGTCCTTGCTGTTATGGCTTTTAGCTGGGGCTGCAGCAGGGCTGAGCCAAAAATGGCTGCTACTGCAGCAGGGGCGGGCCATAATGGTTCCGGTGATGAAGCAGGAGTAGCAGCTTGGGGAAAACACCCTGGGTCAGGTTTCTCTTACCCGATGTTGCCCCAAGAATTAGGCTTTTTTTGTGGAAGAGTTTCTGTATTGCAGATGCTGCTTTTGGGAGGGATGCCACTGAGTATTGGGATTTATAGCCTCAGCAGGGGAACCACCCTTTCTCTGCAGCAGTAAGAAATCTTAGCAGATGCTGTCATTCTTGAGCAGGATTAGCCATTTTCAGAATGCAGTAGGGCTTACCTGTGTCTCTCAGTTGATGAAAAAGAATTGTTGAGAATGATGCTGATTTCTGGCTTAGTGGGTGAATTTACTGAAATGTAAATCATCATTGAGGGATGCAGTGGGAGAATTACAAAGGTCTTCCCCCATGTGCAGCTGGGTAAGGAATACTGTGCCACATCAGAAGTAGATAAGGTGGGAGATATGTGGTTTGAGTAGAAAACTGAAGTTGCTTTGTGTGCCCTTCTGTCCACTTCCAGAGTGAATACACTGCCATTTGATGGGGTGTGTTTGTGCTTGAGTTCCTGTTCTTTCTGTGTGTGACTAGAAGATAGGCATGATGTAAGAACACTAAGATCTGCTGCTTAGCAACCAGGAAGATATGGTATATCTGGATGGACAGTAACATACTACTTCGTTTCTTTTTCAATGTGATGAAGAGAAAAAAGCTTTTCTGCTTAAAAACAAAAAACCAAACCAAAAAGGCCCCTTTCCCAGAAAGGCCATATGTGATGTGATCATGGTAGAAAACACAGAAAAGAAAAATACCCAGTCATAACTCCACCACTCAATGAGAACTGTAAACATTTTGATAAAATTTCCTCCAAGGAATTATTTGTACACCTGTGTTGGCATTTAGGTTTTATGTATATACACAATATTTGAATAGCTGCAAATAATTTTGTAAATGTAACTTTATATATTTTTTTCTATTTTGATATATTGGGGTATTTACAATTCAGTAAACATTTTGAGGGCCTTTTTTTTTTGGTAGTCGGTATGTCAGTATTGAACTTGGGCACTCTACAACTGAATTACATTATCTAGCCCTCATTTTTATTTGTATTATTTATTTATTATTTTTTAGTTGTAGATGGGCACATTTCTTTATTTTTATTTCTTTATTTTTATGTGGTCCTGAGGGTCTAACCCAGGGCCTCATGCATGCAAGGCAAGCACTTTACCACTGAGCTACTACCCCAGCCCTCATTTTTATTTTATTTTATTTTACTTTTTATTTTTTGTAGTTATAGATGGACAGAATGCCTTTATTTTATTTGTTAATTTTTATGCAGTGCTGAGGATTGAACCCAGTACCTTATGCATGTTAGGCAAGCGCTTTGCCACTGAGCAACAGCCCCAGCCCATCATTTTTATTTTTTGATACAGGCTATTATGATTCTGAGACTGGCCTCAATGTTGAGATTCTTATTCCCCAGCCTCTTGAATAGCTGGGATTATAGACACGCACCGCCTAACCCCTATTGCTGGATTTTTAAGTTAACAGTTTTGCTCTTAGGAATTCTGAGACTAATATCTTTGTTCATAATGTTTTTCCATATTTCAGATATTGCATTAGTAAAAGTAAAAATTACTGGGTCAGCAGATGTCAACATTTAGGTTAATTGACACATATTGACATCTTTTCTTTTTCCCTCTTCTCCTTGGTTCACTGGGGATGGAACGCAGGGCCTCACACTCGCCAGGCAAGTTTTCTATCAGTGACTCATACCACCAACTTGCAGACATTTATTTTTACTTTGTTGGTCTATATTCTAGTACTTGCTGTGATTTTGCCAGCATTAACTTGTGTAGTTTTTATTTTTTAATTAATTTTTTTTTGGTGTTGGGAATCAAACCCAGGACCTCACATACCAGGTAAGCACTCCATCACTGAGCTAGACCTCTAATTAAATTTTTGTTAATTTGATAGGTGAAAATGATATACTATAATTTGTATTTCTTTTTCTTTTTTCCTTTTTTTTTGGCAGTGCTAGGGATTTTGAATCCCCCATGCAAGTACTTACTTTACCTCTGACCTACCCATTCCAGCCTCTGTATTTTTCTCCTCCTCCCTATCTCTGTTTTTTTTTTTGTACTGGGGATTGAACCCGAGGGTGCTGAGCCACACTCCCAGCCATTTTTTAAAATATTTTTATTTAGAGACAGGTTCTTGCTAAGTTGCTGAGGCTGGTTTTGAACTCATGATCCTCTTGCCTCAGCCTCCTGAGCTGCTAGGATTACAGGCATGGGCCACTGCACCTGGCTCCCAATCTTCTTTATTTTTTTTGGTGGTGCTGGGGATTGCCTTGCCCATTGGGACCCATTCTTTGTTATGTAAGGACTCGTTTATTATAATCAGTTTTCTCATCAAGATTTGCTTTGTGGCTCTTTTTACAGTTAGGCCAAATTGAATCTCAGTTTCATTGTTGAACCTTTTATTACCCTAGCTATACTAAGGTGTTTGAGTCTTGTTCTGTTTCATCTAAAAGTGACTGAAGCAGATACTGTTAATTGTTAGGGGAGAGATGTTATCTCTAAAAGATTACTCATGGATTCTTGAGGTTAATTTTTGGAGCTTTGTCTCAAATATCAGAATCATGTCTTTGTTTTGGAGGATAATATAGGTTGAACCTGGACCCTCATGCATGTTAGGTAGGTGCTTTAACACTTCACTATACCACAATCCTTTTTTAAATTTTATTTTGTGACAAGGTCTCCCTAAATTGCCCAGTTTGACTTCAAACTTTCAATCCGCCTGCCTCGATCTCTCAAGTAGGCGGGATTACAGGTGTGTGCCACTGTGCCCTACTCAGAATCATCTCTTAAAACATGAAATTGCTTTCTTATTTGTTTTTTAAAAATTTAAATCCTCCCCTCCTGGCCACCTGAAATTGATTTATTGTGTGTTTGCTTTCTTAAAATATCTTATATGTTCAGTAAGTGTTTGTTATAATGAAATTTATTTATGTTGTGCTAAGAAAAACCAATAGATGTATTTTATTGTACATTATAGAAATGCATTAATAAGTGGAATTCCCTGTAGTTCATTCCTTCTCAGTTAACTGTCTGATGTTTTTCTCCAGAATATTTTCTGTACCTGTTTTTTTTTTTAATATTTATTATATATTTAGTTGTAGGATGACACAGTATCTTCATTTTATTTTTATGTGGTGCTGAGAATTGAACCCAGAGCCTCACATGTGGTAGGCAAGCCCTCTACCACTGAGCTACAATCCCAGCCCTTTCTGTACCTATTTTAACATTTCTAAATTTTAACTAAAATTGGATCATCTGCTTCATAGTGTTTTTTCTTGTGGTAGTCTTGCCTTATCAGTGGTTTTGCATTTTATGATTTCAGTTGCCTGTGATCTACAGTAGTCCAAAAGTAGTAAATGGGAAATTCTAGAAATAAACAATTCTTAAGTTTTAAATAATTTTTATTATAGTATGTTGTTTATTTATTGTTTATTATTAATATTTTATATATATTAAACATGTAGAGGGTTTGGAATACTATCTGAGGTTTCAGGCATGCCCTGTGTGTGGTGGAACCTATGCCCTGAGGATAAGGGAAAACTGCTGTCAGAATTTTATTCTCTCTCTCTCTCTCTCTTTTTTTTTTTTTGTACAGGGAATTGAGCTCAGCGACACTCCACCAGTGAGCCACATCCCCAGTCCCATTTTGTATTTTATTTAGAGACAGGGTCTCACTGAGTTGCTTAGTGCCTTTCTTTTGCTGAGGCTGGCTTTGAACTCATGATCCTCCTTCCTCAGGCTCCCGAGCCGCTGGGATTACAGATGTGGGCCACCGCGCCTGCACTTCTTGATTTTAATGTAGATTCTTCCACTAGTTATCATATTACCAAACCCTGAGCCATTGTGGCACTCAGAGGTGCCTGGTGGCTTAGCTTTGTTTTTTGAGCATGCCCTCTGTTGGCCAGGACTATTTCAGGCCCAGATAATAGGTTTGCATTTTAGTAACGGAAATGAGGAAGATGAAGAGATGCCTTCTATTTTAGAGAGCACCTGTCAGAAAGGAGTCATATGCTGATTATACTTTTTATCAAGAAAGGAAGCAAAAGTTGGAGGGCAACTAGCAGTGTATAGAATATAGGATTTTTATGAGTATGTACCCAGTGGAATGATGAACTCATAATAAGTGCTTAGTTAGTGGTAATTTATGTTATAGAGCAAGTCCTGAGCTGGAATTGTGGCTCAGTGATAGAGCACTTGCCTGGCATGTGTGAGGCCCTGGGTTTGATCCTCAGCACCACATATAAATAAATAAATAATCTGTTGACAGCTAAAATTAAAAAAATATATATTTTATTTATTTATTTATTTATTTTGCAAGTCCTTTGAGTATCTGCTCTTTGCTTTAAGGAAAACTGGTGAGAAATTTGCTTGCTTATTTATTTATTTATTTATTTACCACTAAGAATTGAACCCTGGAGGAACTTAATAACTGAGCCATATCCCCAGTCCCAACCTTCATTTTTTAATTTTTAATTTCGAGACAGGATCTTGCTAAGTTGCTCAGGGCCTTATTAAATTATTGAAGCTGGATTTGAACTTGCCATCCTCCTGCCTCAGCCTCTGAAGCCAATGGGATTTTAGGCGTGTGCTATCACACCTGGCTCAAATATATCTGTTTAGATAAACTGCTGATTTACAAATTAGCTTTACTGTTTTTGGGTAGATATTCATATGAAACAATTAAACACTCGTTTATTAAACTAAAATAAAAAAGTCTATTGTATGTTTGCTGAGTGTTGAAAAGGAAGATTTTGAATGAAATAGGTTTCTTGAGATATTCAGTCTGGGCTAAATGCTTCTTATACCAGCTCACACACCCACATATAAAAGAATTTTAAACAGTGTAATTTAATCATAATCCAAATAATAGAATTATGTTTTAATTGTATCTTTTATTCAACTTTATGATACTCAGTAATTCACCAATAAAGTCTTTGTTAAATGTGTCAGAGAATATTGAAATCTCTAGTCATGAATTTAGAGAGTGAAAGCATGTTGTATAAATTTTCCCAAGAGATTTTTCAGCTTGTTTGCTTCCCCTATCCCTACACCCAAGTTCAGTAAAATTATTTTACTTATGGTTTGAATTTTTAAAAATTTAGTGTTTTTGAAATATGATTTTTCAGTATTTAAAATACTAGATATGCATATTGAAATGAATTATAGAAATGAACATGGTATAGAGTTTGGGGAGGATATTAGTGTAGATTACCTATTTAGCATGCTGGAAGGCTCTGGGTTTGATTCCCATCACCACCAAAAAAAAAAAAAAAGTAAAAACGGTGATTGCTGGGTCTATAGCATGCATGTACTTTCAGCTGCTTTGCAGGGGCTGAGAAAGGAGGATCATATGAGACTAGCCTGGGTAACAGCCAGATCCTTCTTCTTAAATAAGAGAGAGATTTCTCTTTTATACTGTCATAAAATTCTCATTTCATTTGGCATATTTCATTGAAAGAAGATTCAGTTCTGGGCTTGGTATGTTTTTTTGTATGGATCAGATTTTAAAGCTTTCTTACAGCTTCAGATGTAAGAAATAAAATGTATTAACAACTTACAAAGGAGACATTTTGTGCTCTTTTAATGACAAAATAAAGCATTTACTTAAGAACTTGGTGCCCCAGGGCACCCAAAGCTGCATGAGTACCATGTCAAGACAATACCTCTTTATCACTCTTTTGTCTGTTTAAAAATATTTTAATGGTGGCTGGGCTGCACACCTGTAATCCCAGTGAATCTGGTGGCTGAGAGGAAGGTCAAAAGTTTATCTGAGCTCTGTGGTTAAGCACTTCTAGGTTCAATTCACAGTACAAAAAAAAAAAAAAAAAAAAAAAAAAATCACACTTCTACATTAGTTTGTATTCGAATAATGAATGACAGCAATGATTTCATTCTTAGCAAAATATTTCTCTCCTGTTATTTCTACTTCCGGTGTTTATGTTCTAACCTTGTCATTGAAGTTTTTCTTCTATTGTGAGTAGTAAATAGTTTGCAGTTTTAGTCATGCATTTTGGAGGCCTAATTGAGAGGTAATTCTGACCAATGGGATTAAATAAACTTTGACTAGAGGTGATAAATACATGATTATGTTATGGAAGGAGAAATTAAATTGCCAAACCAGTGCTTAAGTAATAGGATTTGTAAGGCAAATTTGGCCTTTTGCAGGTGCTCATCATTCCCTTTTAAGTGTAGGCTTTTTTTTGATAAGATTCCATAATCCTGTGGAAAAAACACTAAACTTTTCCTGGCTTTCTTTGTACTCTGCCTTTCCCTTTACCTGCTTGATCTGCTGCTAACATCTGATATTTTCTTTGGGATAATTTTACTTCCTTGTGCTCAGACTCTTCCTCTGTAAATCTGTTAAACAGACTACACAAACTTCTAGGTCCTTTTTGACCTTATATTTTTAGTTTTTATTTTATTTATTTATTTATTGAGGTACTAGGGATTGAACTCAGGAGTGCTCCACCACTGAGAGCTATGTCCCCCACTCTTTTTAATTTTTATTTTGAAACAGGGTTTCACTAAGTTACTGGAACTAGCCTCAAATTTGTGATACTCCTGCTCCACTATGTCTGGTTGACCTTATGTTTTTATTATCCCATGATTAGTGCAGAAATAGCCCCATGTCCCTTTTCCCATCTTTTACACTAAAATACAGTAAAACCAAATATCTATCAGTTAGCTTTGCAAATATCTTTCACATGTATTCTCCTTATCTCCTTGTTCTACTCTAGTGAAAAATGGAGGTGACTTATACTGACTTATACTGAAGTTGGGATTTATTAACCCAGTATATATTTTTCTGTACTGCTACAAATGTACATTATAGATTTCCAAATTTCTTTATTATTACTTTAGCTGAAGAAGAAATCATTAGAATTATTAAATCTCAATTGACACATGTATATTTTTTCCAGCTTGTAAGGTATTTTCTGAACTTAACTTCCAATGCTGTATTTTTGTTTTCCCTCCTTTTTCTTTTTGCAGGGCTGGGGATCAAACCCAGGACCCTGTGCATGCTAGCTAGGCAAGTGCTTTACCACTGAGCTACACTCCCAGTCCATTAACATGCTTTTTTTTTTTTTTTTTTCCTTTTGTACTATAGATTGAACCACCAAACCTCTTTTGTTTGGTACCAGGGATTGAACTCAGGGGCACTCTACCACTGAGCCACATCCCCAGCCCTATTTTGTGAGACCCAGATCTCACTGAGTTAGTTGCTTAGCGCCTTGCTAAATTGCTGAGGCTGGCTTTGTATTCTGGATCCTCCTGTTTCTGCTTCCTAAGATGTTGGGATTACAGGCATGTGCCACTGCACCCAGCCACTATTTTTTACTTTTTCATTTTATTCTATTTTTGGGTACCAGAGATTAAACCCAGGGGTGCTTAATCACTGAGTCATATCCCTAGCCCTTTTTCTTTTTTATTTTGAGACAGACTCTTGCTATGTTGCTTAGGACCTCACTGAGTTGCTGAGGCTGGCTTTGAACTTGTGATCCTCTTGCCTCAGTCTCCTGAGCTGGAATTACAGGTGTGGGCCACTATATCTTGCAACACTATCTTTCTTTTCTTTCTTTTTTTTTAAAAAATATTTTATTAGTTATTGATGGACCTTTATTTGTTTACTTGTTTATATGTGGTGCTGAGAATTGAACCCAGTGCCTCACATATGCGAGGCAAGTGTGTACCACTGAACCCTAACCCCAGCCCCTGCAACATTATTTTTCTTAATAGAGTTTTTAAGTCTTATTATTGACTGATAACTAGAAACTTGTAATTTGAAAGAGCACATTTGATTGTGAATGCTCAATATTTTGATTTTAATCTTCTGAAGTTTAGGGACACAACCATTTTAAATTACTCAATGAAATAAAATTTTATGTGATATTTTATTAAATATGTACAGTTGTATTTATATATGTATGTATAAATATATAAACCAAGGTTAGTAAATATTATCAGTGTTGGCATTTTTATTAAATATGGTCTGTTCATTGTTAGTGGGTCTAAGTAGAAGAATGAAATGACATTGATATCCACAGTGGAAATCTGGTAATACAATTGAAGGACTGAACCCTAATATCTCTACTTTCTTAATTATAAATGAGAATAGCAATCTTTGCTCATAGGATAATGAAGAGGGCTAGAATATATGCAATGCCTTGAACCAATCTGGGTGCTTTATCTTCAGTAAGCAGATATTTTTCAATCTTTAGTGTTTGTGATCTTTGGATTTAAAAGGCTGCCTGAAAGAAAGTCTGGTCTGTTAGTAACTACCTTTTAATTGTTGGAGGTAGTAGCAGTGAGTGGAACAGGTAAGTCAGAAACTGCTGCTTTTATATTTTGACACATTGATAGATAGAACTATGGTAGAAGGTAAAACTGTTTTCTTCTTATTTTTTGAGGTGAGCCTGACTAAGTTCCCCAGAATGGCTCTGAATTTAGTGATCCTTCTGCCTCAGCCAACTGAGTGACTAAGATTATAGGCAGGTACCATCATGCCTGGTTTCTGTGTTTCCTTCTTGATTACTTCACTTTTATATAAGTAGCAGCAATATTCCAGTGTGGCATGACATCAGCCATTAAGAATGAAAATTTGAGGGGCTGGGGTTGTGGCTCAGTGGTAGAGCACTCGCCTTGCATGTGTGAGACCCTGGGTTCGATCCTCAGCACCACATAAAAATAAATAAGTGAAATAAAGGTATTGTGTCCAACTACAACTAAAAAAAAAAAGAAAGTGAGAATTTGAAATTAATCACTGTCCTGTGCCACAGTCTGGCTGGGCACACAATCACGAGCCACCACACAGCTTGTAGATTCAAACAGCAACTCTTTATTCCCGAACTCACACCAGCCGTCTACAATCACGTTCTGGGGAAATCCACGTTCTCTGCCCAAATCCACCTCCACTGGGCTTCTATCTCCAAAATATACTGTCTGAATCCCGTGAGAACTCAAGGGGAACTCAGGCAGCAGGATACGCCCTATTCCCAGCAGGAATAATCTTAAACCTTAAACCTGGAACCTAAACTGGGAACGCCCTAAACAGGATTATCTTAAAACCGGGAACACCCTAATCTGCCTTGGTCCTTGAGCAAGGTCACCTACATTCAATGTCGCTGCAACATGTCAGCAACATGGGGTACGCTGGCAAGGAAATTGTCATACCTACTTGGCTAATGGCTCCCAGCATCTCCCCCCTTCTGATTAATTAAACAACAAGCAATGTGGCTTAAGGACCGTGCCTGGTAGGTTGTCCAATTCAACATATGGTTCTTACCCGTCATCGGAAAACTGACCTTTAGGCGTCAGCCTCCTGTCTTAGGTTGATACCACTGCAATTGAATCATACCCGTCACTGACTACCGGTCCAGCATACAGCCATACTTGTGGATAGGTCTATGCACCAGTGGGGGGGTGAGGTTCATTGCCTCACCTCTGTTGGCCCCCAAATTTGGCCTTGGTGCCAGTGGGGGAGTGAGGTTAATGTGGCTTATGGACCGTGCCTGGTAGGTTGTCCAATTCAACATATGGTTCTTACCCGTCATCGGAAAACTGACCTTTAGGCGTCAGCCTCCTGTCTTAGGTTGATACCACTGCAATTGGATCATACCCGTCACTGACTACCGGTCCAGCATAAGCCATTGGCCCCCAAATTTTAGACCATCACTAGCAGAAGGGAGGAGGATACAGAAATGCCACGACACCAAGCCAATTGACGGCTCCTTGGGATAAAATTGCATCACTGGTGACACCATCAGCAAAGATATGTCAGCACTACCACAATTAACATGGGGTGCGCTGGCAAGGAAATAAAAATTGCATCACTAGTGACACCATCAGCAAAGATACGCCAGCATTACCACAATTTGCTGCACCAAACGATAGTTACATAGTCCAGGCAAGTTCTGCAAGCAGTTCAAAGCAGAGGAATCTATCAATATGTCCATTTCCTCCCAAAATCCGTTTCCTCCCAAAGTAAGTTGACTCTTTGATTGAGCATTACTTGTTGAGTTCTTCACCGGCACTGGGATGGAGATAGGAATTCTGGCAATGATGCTAAAGAGACATTATCCTGAAAAGAATTATTAAATATAATGAAAAGGAAAGGTGAAAGTAAACAAACAGATCTGTTAACCTACTTTAAAAACAATCCTTAACAGCCTTTTACCTAATTTAAATTAGTAAACAAACAGATCTGTTAACCTCCTTTAAAAACAATCTTTAACAGCTGTTTACCTAATTTAAATTAAACCATTTAAATCACGTGAATAAAAATAATAATAATTCGGATCCATTTTTTCATGAGCGCTCCTCATATAAGAAATATGGACATACGCACATACAGACATACAACACAAAACACAAGAGTGTACACAAATGTACAACACATAAGAAAATAGTAAAGGCCTTGTAGCTTTACCTGGGTGAAATCTCCATTGCAATGTTTAAAAACTCCACAGTCAAAAAATAAAACTGATCAGAAAAACATTAACCTAGGTTTGTATGAGCTCAAAAAATAAAAATAGAACCTTATGATGTGGAAAAATGCAATAATAAAATAGCTATTGAAAAAAGCATCCTGGTTAATCACTGTCACAGATGTAAGAATGGCCAAGCTGGAGTTCTGGATATCAGCTGTTATGGATTTGAGTCAAATCATCTTCTTTTCAATCTGTAGAGACTGTTTTAGTTAATCTTTCTGGAATCCAAATGGGCTGCTGTTCTCCCTGTGGAAAAACACAAACAGACCCCCGACTCCAGACAATCACTGGGTCAGGACCTTTCCATTGTCCTGTTAGAATATCTTTCCAAAGTACTTTAGGCTTATGTACATTTTTTGGATACATATGCCTTTCCGCAGCACTAAGTCCTGATGAATCCAAATTTAAAAAGTTTAGAGTAAAAAGCGTTATTTTAAGTTTATCTTTGGGGGATATATACCCCTTTCCAATTCCCTCTTTTTGCTTTAATAAGTATGTTTTAATAGTTTGATGAGCTCTTTCAACTATGCCTTGTTCCTGTGGATTGTATGGGATTCCTGTTATATGAGTAATACCAAATGATGAGCAAAATTGTTTAAAAGAGGTAGAGGTATAGCCAGGACCATTATCGGTTTTTAACTGTTTAGGAACGCCCACAGTGGCAAAATTTTGTAAGCAATGAGCTATAACATCTTTAGTTTTTTCTCCGGCATGAAGGGAGCCCATCAAAAATCCAGAAGAAGTATCGACTGTAACGTGTAAATATTTTAATTTTCCAAATTCTGGCAAGTGTGTGACGTCCATCTGCCAAATATGGTTAGGTATCAGTCCTCTAGGATTGACTCCAAGATTAACTTGTGGTAAAAATGTCACACAATTTTGACATTGTTTTATTATATGTCTGGCTTGTTCCTTAGTTATTTTAAAACGCTTTTGTAAAGTATTAGCATTAACATGAAACCTTTTATGAAAATTTGTAGCTTCTTCAAATGTAGAGAAAATATGTATGTCATGTGTAGTTTTATCTGCTAAATCATTGCCTAAACTAAGGGCTCCAGGCAATCCTGTATGTGCCCTAATATGTCCTATGAAGAATGGATCTTTTCTGTCCCAGATTAGACTTTGTATAGTGGAAAACAAAGAGAAAACAGTAGAAGAAGGGGAAATCCTACCAGCATCTTCAAGAGATACTATAGCATTAACTACATACTGACTATCAGAAAATAAATTAAATACAGAATCTTTAAACATCAAAAAAGCTTGTAAAACTGCATTAAGCTCTACCTTTTGAGCTGATTGTTTGGGTACTAAAAATGTAAAAGTTTGATCTGGGGTAACTACTGCTGCTGTACCATTATTAGACCCATCAGTGAATATATTTGGAGCATTCATGATAGGTGTTTTTCTTGTCATTTTAGGAAAAACTACAGGATGCTTAGACCAAAAAGACAACAAAGGATTAGATGGTAAATGATTATCAAATGTAACATTAGATTTACACATGATTATTGCCCAAGTATTTAACTCATTAGCTAACTCATCAATTTGATCCATAGTATATGGAGTAATAATTTTATTGGGAGAAATTCCAAACACTCCCTTCGCTGCTTTTATTCCTTTGAGTATTAATTGTCCTACAGCCTCAGGATACCTAGTAAGAATAGTGTTAGGAGAATAAGATAAATGTATCCACAATAATGGACCGTCTTGCCCAAATACTCCTGTAGGAATATTTTTTGTTGGTAGTACAATAAATAATAAAGGCAAACTTATATCAATTCTATCCAAATGCATATTTTCCATATATGTTTCAATAATTTTTAATGCCTTTCTTGCTTTAGGAGTTAACATGCGGGGTGAATTTGGATCTGATGGACCTTTTAGAATATCAAATAAAGGTCCCAATTCTCCTGTTGGTATACCTAGATAAGGCCTTATCCAATTTATGTCTCCCAATAACTTTTGAAAGTCGTTAAGTGATTTGAGTTGATCTACTCATATTTGAATTTTTGGTGGACGGACCATGGTTGAGGATAATAGAACTCCTAAATAATTAATTGGAAAATTTAATTGTACTTTATCTATTGCTATCTCTAGATTATAATTTTTTAATAAGTTTGTAAGTGTGGCATAACATTCCAGCAATATGTTTTTATCTTTATGTGCCAATAATACATCATCCATATAGTGAAATATTTGTAGTTCAGGATTTTGATTTCTAAGTGGCTGGATTGCTTTGTTAACATATATTTGACACATAGTTGGACTGTTAGCCATCCCTTGAGGGAGTACTTTCCATTCATATCTCTGATCAGGACCTTCATGATTTAATGCAGGGATAGTAAATGCAAAACGTGGACTATCCTTGGGATGAATTGGAATTGAAAAAAAACAATCTTTAATATCTATAGCTAAAACATGCCAGGTTTTTGGCAAAGCAGACAATTGAGGAATCCCTGATTGAGCAGGTCCCATAATAACCATCTCATTATTAATGGCTCTTAAATCTTGCAATAATCTCCATTTACCAGATTTCTTTTTGATGACAAAAATGGGAGTATTATGGGGAGATATGGAAGGTTGTATATGTCCTTCTGCTAATTGTTGTTTGACCAGATCATGGGCTACTTGTGTCTTTTCTTTAGTCAGGGGCCACTGAGGAACCCACACTGGTCTTTCTGATTTCCAAGTAATTTTGATTGTCTCAGTGGCCCTTTCTGAAAATCCAACCCATGTCTGTCTGTTCCTTGATCTATTTGTACTGGTGCTGCTATACCTTGCCCTTGTTTTCCTAATCTTTTTTCTTTCCTAAAGCCTTGTCTAGCCCTAGTAGTGGGCGAATTAGGATTGATGTTATTTGTTAATGTCAAACCTAATTGATCTAGGACATCTCGTCCCCATAAATTTATAGGAAGATGATCCAATACATATGGCTGTATAGTTCCTTCACATCCTTCAGGATCCTTCCAATCTAATATCATAGAACTTCTATGGGGATTAGTCGCCACTCCTAGGCCTCGAAGCGTTTGAGTGGCTTGTTGTAATGGCCAATGTTTTGGCCATTCTTGACGAGAGATAATGCTAAGGTCAGCTCCTGTGTCCAGTAGCCCATTAAACTCATGACCTTGAATATTTAGTTTTAGCATTGGGCGAGAATCTAAATTTAAAGACAACATAGCCCAATCTACACCTGTGGAGCCTAATCCCCTGGAACCTCTTTCTACACTATGACTAGGAAATTTATTATGTAGGCTGGGTATTATTAACAACTGTGCTATTCTATCTCCAGGTGAAATTACTGATATACCTCTTGGAGAACTAGCTATAATTTTTATTTCACCTACATAATCGGGATCAATTACCCCAGGACTTATCATAAGTCCTTTTAATGTAGATGAACTACGTCCCAGTAATAAGCCTACTGTTCCTTGGGGAAGAGGTCCTTTTACTCCTGTGGGAATGATTTGAACTCCCATCTCTGGAGTTAATACTGCTCTGGCAGAGGCGCAGATGTCCAACCCTGCGCTCCCTCGGGTTTGTCTGATGAGGGATTTAATGGACAATGTGTCCTGGGCACTACCCTGATGGTGTTGCTGGGATCCTCCACTGCCCCGTATATTTGTGGTTGTGGGCCCCGGAGCATTGGGCCCCCCTGTCCGTTTTTTGGCAGTGGAGCCTGATGCCTTTCTCCACGATATCTTGGATAAATACCTGGTCTTTGTCCGTTTTTTGATAAGGGAGTACCTTCTATGGTGGTTTGAGAACGGCATTCATTAGCCCAATGTCTCCCTCTACGGCATCGTGGGCAAATACCCGGTATTCTATTCCTTTGATACCTAGTTTTGTTAAACCCTCCTCCAATGGGGCAATTCCTTTTAAAATGTCCTGTTTGTTCACAATCATAGCATGTTTTTGGCCTGGCATCTAAAGCCTGTTGTACTGCAGCTGCCAAGACTTGCCCTTGTTCATTAATATCTCTACATAATTTAATATATGTGTTTAAATCTTCATGTCTCCATGGTCTAATAACCTCTCTGCAGCAACGATTTGCTTGGTCATAAGCCAGTTGTTTTATTAATGGCATTGCTTGTTCTGTATCCCCAAAAATTTTGGCAGCCGTTTGAATTAGCCTATCTACAAAGTCAGCGTAAGGTTCATTAGCTCTCTGTATTACCTTAGATAGCTGACCTTGTAAATCTCCATGTCCTTGTAAAGTCTTCCATGCCCTAACTGCGTCTGCAGCAATTTGTGCATATATAGCAGGATCATATTCAATTTGTTGCCGTTGACCCTCATAAGGTCCTTTTCCTAACAACATATCTAGATTTCTTTGAGGGTAACCGGCTGCTGCATTTCGCCTAGCTGTCTCTGTGCAAAATTCCTCATTGGCAACCTTCCATAACAAATATTGTCCTCCATTTAGTACAGATTTACACATGCTAGCCCAATCTGCTGGCGTCATGTCCAAGTTAGTAATGGACTCAACCATGCTTACCGTGAAGGGAGCTTGGGGACCATAGGTTGTTACAGCCTCCTTTAACTGCTTCACTGTTTTAAAATCAAATGCACGGTGAATTCGCTGCCCTCCAGCCTGTTCAAGTACAGGGCATGCTAATCTTTGAGGTCCTGTCTCAGGATCCCATTTATCAACTACGGGGTTTGAGGGCCACTCAGCTGTCTCCATCGGTGGGGCTGTTGGTTGAATTACGCCCTCTTGTGATAAAACGGAGTTAGTAACAGCCTCCTGTTGTGGCCTTTTTCCTAACAACCCCTTTTCCTTTAAATTTTCTTCCTCTGTCTGACTAGCTTGAGAGACCTTCTCTTTTGCTTGATCTAAAATGTCTTTCTCCATGGTCTGAACCTCTAACAATTTACTTAACATCTTTTCGGTTTGTTTTTTACTAATTTCTAATCTACTATAAAGATAACGCAACCCAATAAGATAGCACAAAACAAAGCCGAAACTGAATGAAACAAAAACGGAATAAAAAATCATTGTATCAATTTTCTCTTCCTCAGGGCCGACAAACTTCAAACCTTTAGTCAACCATTTTTTCCAGTTTGCCTGAGAAATTTCTAGGGATAGGCAGCTTGAAACAAAAACAAGATAAATCAAAACAATAACACATTGTTTTTTGAATTGGTCACCCATTCTTTCGCTCTTCCTCAGGGGCGAGCAATTTCACTTACCTCTAAACTTCAGAAGTTCCCCGTAGGGGCCACCAAATGCCACAGTCTGGCTGGGCACACAATCACGAGCCACCACACAGCTTGTAGATTCAAACAGCAACTCTTTATTCCCGAACTCACACCAGCCGTCTACAATCACGTTCTGGGGAAATCCACGTTCTCTGCCCAAATCCACCTCCACTGGGCTTCTATCTCCAAAATATACTGTCTGAATCCCGTGAGAACTCAAGGGGAACTCAGGCAGCAGGATACGCCCTATTCCCAGCAGGAATAATCTTAAACCTTAAACCTGGAACCTAAACTGGGAACGCCCTAAACAGGATTATCTTAAAACCGGGAACACCCTAATCTGCCTTGGTCCTTGAGCAAGGTCACCTACATTCAATGTCGCTGCAACATGTCAGCAACATGGGGTACGCTGGCAAGGAAATTGTCATACCTACTTGGCTAATGGCTCCCAGCAGTCCTGTCTGTAAAATGTAATGTTATTAACTCTGGTACATTGTCAGTTTTGCTTTAATAGGATTTTTAAAAAGAATTTAAACATGGAAAATTTGACAAGATGTTTGTAGTAGAATATTTGAAAACTTTAAAAGAGGTGGGGAAAAGATCAGCTATAATTTCATTATTCAGAGGGAACCTTTGTGGTAGTCAGCAGTTTGTCCTGGGCTCTGCTTTCCCTTTCCTCTCGGTTGCACACTCTCCTGTTTTTTTGGTGCTGAGGATGAAATCTAGGGCCTTATCCATGTGCAAGTACTTTACCAGAAAGCTACATCCCCACCTCTCATTTTCTTTTATTTGCTTCAGTTCTATAGTATTTGAAGCTATAGATGGGACAGGAAGAATCAGGAAGGTTTTTAGAAGGGTTTTGCTTTGTTTTGTTTTTGTTTTTGGTAGTGCTAGGGATTGAACCCAGGGCCTTATGCATGCAAGGGAATCACTCTACCAACTGAGATATGTCCCCAGCCTTAGAAGGGTTTTGAATACTAAGTAAAATGTTTGGACTGCTCAGCATTTTAACTTTTTTTCAGGATAAAAGCACTTTTTACTGTGTTTATTGAGTTCGTTTTGAAGATAACTATCAATATTCAGTTTGGCATGGAGAACAGTTAATGTTAGTAATCTTATGTTGCCTTCCTTTTTCCTGCACATAAAATTCTAGGTTGACAACTTTTTTTCTTTCACTATTTTGAAGCACTGAAAAAAAGGATTGTCTTCTGGCTTGCTTAGCGTCTGACAGTTCTTATCTTTGTACTTTGTATATGTAATACTTTCCCCCTGGCTGCCTTGACTTTGATGTGTCAAGTTGTGTTTGTTGGTTGGTTTTATATTTATCCTGCTAGGAATTTCTCTAAGCTTTGTGGATCCATGATTTGATATCTTTCATTACTTCTATTAAATTCCAGGCCATTATCTTTCCAGTATTTTTGACCTAGCCTTTTTTCTTCCTCCTGCACCTTTCTTTCAGCTTTTTTCTTCATTAGACCATTGTTACTTTGCAGTGTCAGTGGATTCCCCTCTCCCTCTTTTCTTTTTTCTCCGGTTTCACTTTGGATAAATTCTATTGGTGTATCTTCGTGTGTCTTTAGGTTCATTGATTCTTAGTCTGTTTACATTGTATTTTTTTTTTTTTTATTTCTAGCCTTTGTATTTAACTTTTAGAATATTTTCCATCTTCTTGATGAAATTACCCATCTATTCATATATGTTGGCCATCCTTTTCCTGAAGTCCATTAACATATTAATCATAATTAAAGTTCCTTGCTGGGTGTGGTGGTGCATGCCATTGATCCCCTTGACTCTGGAGGCTGAAGCAGGAGAATCTCCAGTTTAAGCCCACCCTCAGCTACTTAGCAAGATCCTGTCTCAAAAAAAAAAAAAAAAAAAAAAACAACAAACTAGAAATGTAGCCCAGTGGTAAAGGACACCTGCATTCAATTCCCAGTACTACAAAAAAGAAAAAAAAATTAAAATCCTTGTCTTGGTAGTTCTAGCATGTGGGTTATATAAAGTCTACTTTTATTGATTATTTTTTCCTTTCAACTCAGATTGTTCTCTTTTTGTGTCTGCTAAGTTTAGATTAAATGTTGGACATTGCATAGGGAACTTTAAATAGTATTGTGGGTTTAGAGATGAGCCCAGTTCTTTTGGGTCATTAGTGTAGGGTATCCAGTCATGATCAAGTGAGCTAGTTTTGTGTTTTGTTATCATAACCTGTAGTGCATCACAAGCTTCGGAGTCTTTCTGTGGCTGCTTTACTCCAGTGAGAGAATAGTGTAGCTTGCTAATTGGTGGGAAGATGGTGAAGGAGGAAGTTTTCCTGATTCAGCCCCCATCTTATGCAGATCCTGTCTTCAGAAGTAGAGGCCCCAGAAGTGTGGTTTTGTCAGTGCTCCCACCTCTCCTCCCTGTTGCATTTGTATTTGTGATTGTTTTGGTTGGAAGTTTCCTATCCCTTCCCCAGTGGTCCAAGACGTGTGTGTTATATCAGTGTAGTGTCCTGACTTAACAGGGGTAGAAGCGTTTTTTATCTTCTTATTCTGGCAACAGATTTGTGCTGATGTCTTAGGGGAGAAAAAGTTTGCTGCCCTTTCTCCTGTGGCCTTAAGACTGTTGCGTCATAGAAGAAAAGGAGCTGGGGAGTTCTAGGGGGCCTTGTGCCTTTTCCCAGCTGTAGCTGATCACCTCCTGCACTCCTGTTCAATCCAGTGGGACTCCCTTCCTTCTTTTGCTAAAGACTTATTAAAGAGCTTGCAAGTGAAGGTAGAATTCCTGATGTGTCTGGGACACCTGTTTGGGAAACTGATAGCTCACACTTAGCTTTTAGGTATTTATTAAACTTTAAGCATATATTCTTCTTATTGTTGTATTACCACTCTGTTTTTCGATCTCTTATGTATGGTGTATGTTCTGTCCTTTATTGGGAGACCTTGTCCCTCTTTGGAATTCAGTTAATTTGGTTTCTTTGCAACTTCACCTCTCTGATGGACTGAAGAAATGTTGGGATGTTTTATGTTATGTGGCCTTTTCACCTTTTAAAGTGGGTTATAGTGTTCTTTGCAACTTTCTGTATCTTAAACAGAAATATCTAGTAATAACCTTTAGAATTAATTAAATTAATCTATGTCAACCTTTATTCCCAGGAGGACTCAGAAAGTTGTAATCATTTCAAGAAAGATTATAAAAATATTTGAAATACTAGGTTAAAAAATTATGCTAGATTAGGAAATCAAGGCAACAGGAAAAAAAGAACAGGGATTAAAACATAACCAGGCAGCTTTTGGCTCTCTGAGAACAGATAGATAGGGCCCTTCTGAGAGGACCAGATTTCATTGTTCTTTTCAGTTCTTCTTCAACTCCCTTCCCCAAGACCCTCAATAAAATGGTTTGACCTCAAGTAAAAGAGAAATAATAAAAATAAAAACCCAACCAGGTAGATCGTGAGCATTCTATATAAATGAATTCCAAAGGCCTTGGGATGATTTCTGCACATGAATTGAAGTTTTGGATCTGATTTTTTTCTAAAAGTTTTTTTTTTTTTAATTGTTCTTTTTATTTTTTGTATGTGGTGCTGAGGATTGACCCCAGTGCCTCACAGGTGCTTGGGAAGTTTTCTACCACTGATCCACAACCCCAGCCCTGGATCTGAATTTTATAATGATCAAGCAAAGTCAGTGTCCAGACTTTTAATAAATTCTTTTTTTTTTTTTTTAGCTGGGTTATGGGGGAAGGGGGAGCTCTCCTATCTCTTCTGAACAGTCTTAGCAAATTATCTTTACCTTAACAGGCAATAAATTCTTTTTCATGAGTGTCTTTTATTTTTTTGGTGTCAGGGCCTTATGCATATAAAGTTTTTACTCTTACCACCAGCAGCCCCTGTGAGTACATTTTAAATAGTGGAGTGCATTATGTAACACATAAGATAATCTATCTTGAATATAGATGTCTTGTACCTTGTTTTATTATGTTGTGTGTTGCAGATACTGCATTTTTCCTAAATCCAAGGTTTATTGCAAGCTTCTGTCCACCAGATCTGTTGGTATATATTTTCCAACAGCATATGCTCTCATACTATGTCACATTTGGTCATTCTTTTAATATTTCATATTTTTTTCATTATTATTTTATCTGTTATGGTGGTCTGTGGTCAGTGGTCTTTGTTATTATAATTGACTGTACCTGTATAAGATGGTGAATTTAACTGATAAATGTGTATGTTCTGACTACTCCATTAACCTGCTGTTCCCCATTCTCTCTCCTTCTCTTCAGCCCTCCCTATTCCCTGAGACACAACAATATTGAAATTAGGTCAGTTTATAAGCCTGTAGTAGCTTCTTAGTGTTGAGAAAGCCTAGAAGTGAGGAAGCCAGTGAGGAAGGCATGTTGTGTCTGATGGTAGTACAGTGAAAACCTAGCTGTAGAGCAGAATGTTTTTGAGATGATTGCTGTTCCAAACATCCCAGAGTCCTTCAGAACAGTCCATTAACATAATATTGCTGGGAGTCCAGGATGGCTGTATGCATAGGTGGGGTTAAGGAATTTATTCATTTGTTCATTTATTCAACAAATGTTGCTTTTGTTTTCATACTGGGAATTGAGCCCAGAGGTGCTCTATCTCTGAGTACCATTTCTAAGCCCTTTTTAAGTTGCCTAGGGCCTTGGTAAGTTTCCGAGAGTAGTCTTGAATTTGTGATGATCCTGCTTCAATCTCCCGAGATGCTGCGATTACAGGCGTGAGGTGTAATGCACCCTGCACCATGCCTGGCCCACATATTGTATTAAGAGCTAAGTGTGTAAAATGGTATGTAAACAAGCCCTTTTTTTTTTTTTTACAAAACTTGTACTGGAGGAGAAGGATAGTATCCAAACACATAGTATCAGAGGGGATAAGTGCTGGATGGAAAAATAATGCAGAGTTAGATTAGAATGGTGCCCCAGAGAATGATTAGAAGTTGGAGCAATTTGTTACTTTATGTATTGTGATCAAGGAAGGTGTACCCCTCATCCCCATCCCAGTACTGGGGGTTGAACCCAGGGCACTATACCATTGAGCTACATCCTCAGCCCTTTTTAATTTTTATTTCAAGACAGGGTCTCCTTAAGTTGTTCAGGCTGGACTGGAACTTGTGATCCTGCCTCCCAAGTAGCTGGGCCACTCTGCTCAGCATGAAGGCTAGTTTTTAAAGAAGAAATTTCAGTGAAAGATGAAAGTGGTGGAGATTTAAGGGGATATCTAAGTATCTGGTGCAGAATGTGTGAGGCAAAGGAAAGAGAAAGTCAAGAGTCTGAATCTGTCCTCTGTACACAATATTTGAGGCAGTATAAGAAGGCCAGGTGTTGTCAGCATAAGGTTACAGAAGTAGTCAGGGGCAGGTTCATGTAGGTCTTGTCGAAAATGATAAGCCATTTTGAGTTTTATCTTGAGTGAGGTAGAAAACCATTAGAGGGTTTAGAGTGCAGAAATGATATTTATGTGCCTTATTTTATAAGGGTACTGTGATTTAATATATACCTACCATCTAGATTCTGTAATATTTCATTAAACTGCTTTGTCATGTGTTGTTCTTTCTGTTTATAAGTACCAGAAGACCCCATTTTATTCCAAAATTTTGTTTAGTTTCGTAGACAGCATTTAAAATTATTCTTTTAGAATAATTTTTCTTTGAGCATGGTAGTACACTCTTAGAATCCCAACAACTCGGGAGGCTGAGGCAGGAGGATTACAACTTTGAGGGCAGCCTCAGCAATTTAGTGAGACCCTAATCCACTTAGAGAAACCTTGTCCTCTCGTTGTCTCTCTGTTAACATCTTTGATATCTGATGCCTGGTTTCCCTTATCTTGACATGTTTGCGTATTTAAGTCTCTTAAGGTTCAGAATCAGTATGTTGTTTTTAAAATTTTTTTCATTAAGCAAGATAAAATCTTGCTTTAAATATAATTTTATTTAGAATCAGTACTTTATGTAAATACAGTAAAATATTGTGGTTGAATATGGGCTCCGGGGTTAGAGTACCTAGCTTTAAATAACATCCTGGATTTTTTTTTTTACTTTTCTTTCTTTCTTTTTTTTAAATATCTTTTATTTATTTATTTTTTTTATGAGGTGCTGAGGATTGAACCCAGTGCCTCACACATGCGAGGCATGCAGTCTACCACTGAGCTACAGCCCCAGCCCTTGACCGACCTACCTTCCTTCCTTCCTCCCTCCCTCCCTCCCCTCCCTCCCTCCCTCCCTCCCTCCCTATTTTTTCATTCTGGAATGGGGCTAAATAATAGAAATTTTCTCCTAATGTTGTTGTGAATGAATTAATGTGCATAGAACAGAACCTCCTCTAGGAAGTGCCTAGTGATATTAGTTATTGTATTATATGGAATACATAACCACAGAACTCATAGGGCTTTTATTATTGAAAAAGTGAGGTCATTGTTTCAATTGTGTTTTAAACACTGTTTCTAGGCCTTCCCTGTTTTTGTTTCACAGTAACTTTGTCAGCACTTGAATGATTTTGATGGAATGTGCTAACTCCTGGAAGGCCATTAGTATTGTGTGATTCATTTTTCCATTTTGAAATAAACTTGTGACTAGTAAAAGTTTAAGTGTTAATATCGTTCTGAAATTTATCTCACACTGGGAACAAATGTAACTTGGGCTTGAGTAACTAATGCACTTATATTTCTCTAAATATAAAGGATCATCTTAACTAAAAATACTGAGTTCAATTTTCTCATATTCATCTGTCTTCTGAAAATTGCTTAAATATGTTAATATACTCTTATATGCTAACATAGTAACTTTAGAGCTTTGATACCATTAAATAAACTTGTTTGTTAGATGTGTGATTATAGAAATATTTATTAACTCAGTTATTTAGGGTGAAGAACTGTGATGTCATGTTTTATCATAAGGTATTCTCTAGTTGTTTTCCCTTTGAAAAGGCTCTTCCTTTTATCCATATATGCTCTGTGTGTAAAAACCAGATTTGATCTTTTTACACATTAGTATTGTAACAACTGCACAGTTATTGAGAAGTCCATGGCTCTTAGTGGATATATAGTTAAAATAAATTTCTTGCCTCCCAGTTCATACCAGTGTAGTAGCTGATATTGTCTGTTTAGTTTTTGTTTTTTTTTTTAGTTTGGGGGCAGAGTAAGTTTTAGTTTGGACTTGTGAAATTTATTTTATTTTATTTTTTAAGAGAGAGAGAGAGAGAGACAGAGAGAGAGAGAATTTCAATATCTATTTTTTAGTTTTCAGCGGACACAACATCCTTGTTTGTACGTGGTGCTGAGGTTCGAACCCAGGCCTCACGCATGCCAGGCGAGCGTGCTACCACTTGAGCCACATCCCCAGCCCCTATTTCTTGAGACTTACTTGATGTTAAAGAAGGGTAATCAGAATACATGATTGAAATACTAAACTTTTACTTTTCTTGATTAACAGTTAAGATAAAGACTGTGTTCTTTAGCATTTGTTTTTACAAAAATGAAGGCCTTTATTTGACCAGTTTAAAATGGTTAATTTTAATCTTTTTCAAAAATTATGCTGTTTAACTATTTAGAAATGTACTTTGTTGGGAAGCCAAAAGAAATGCCACTTTAATGCTTTCTTTTTTTTTTTTTTTTTTTTAAAGAGAGAGTGGGAGAGAGAGAGAGAGAGAATTTTCCAATATCCATTTTTCAGTTCTCGGCGGACACAACATCTTTGTTTGTATGTGGTGCTGAGGATCGAACCCGCGCCGCAAGCACGCTACCGCTTGAGCCACATCCCCAGCCCCATTTAAGAAAGATTGCATAGAACAATTTAAAAACCAACACCCTGAGAAATTTCTGAAGAATTCTGACTTTTGCAAGTTTCCTCCAGCCCCTAGAAGGCTGCTGACTACCCCCAATCTGGCCTCTGCCTTTGTTCTTGCCTTAGGGAGTTGGCATTCTATAGAAGGAATTTGAAGCTTAGCTTTTAAATTTGCGTATAGAGTATCTGGTTCACTAGCTCTCCACTAAATAGTATTTCTGTGCTTTTCATGGGATCTATGTCATAGAATATTGCTTGATTATAATCTGTGAAAGAACTTTTTCTGCAGATGTTTATTTTCTGTTATTTAAAATGTTTCCTAGTGCAATTTAAGTCTTCTCTCCTGCCTCCTGCATTTTCATCTCTCCACCTACCTTTTCATCATAGTACCAGTAAATTTTAAGCCATGGTGTTGGCCAGAAGGCTCTGATTTACTTCGTTTTAGGTACTGAGATATCTCACTGTGTTGGCCAAGTTGCCTTCAAACTCACTCCTTTTTGATCCAGTAGCTGGAACTGTAGTTGTATGCCGCCATACTCCGTAATTCCTTTCTTTTCTTAAAGTTTTTTTCCCCAAAGTATTTATTTTTTAGTTGTAGTTGGACACAACACTTTTATTTCACTTGTTTAAATAAACAAAAATTTGTTTATTTTTGTATGTGGTGCTGAGGATCGAACCCAGGGTCTTGCATGTGAGAGGTGAGCTCTCTACTGCTGAGCCACAACCCCAGTCCCCTTTATTTTCTTTTTATGTGGTGCTGAGGATTGACCCAGTGCCTCACGCATGCTAGGTGATCGTGCTCTACCTCTGAGCCACAATTGCAGCCCAGTTCCTTTCTTTTGATTGACTGCATTTTTCTACCTTTTCCTCAGTGTTTACTCTTGTGTCATTTAAGCATACCAGTGTTATCAGAAAGATGTCTTAACAACTATTAAATACTTTGATAATTTGCCGGTAAGAGAATATGGAGACAATAATAAGAAATTTTCTAAGAGGAAAATGCCTGCTCATCACATGGAACAACAGTTTCCACAGGGTTTTTTTTTTTTTTTTGGTACTGGGCATTGAACCCAGGGGCACTTGACCACTGAGCCACATCCCTAGCCTTTTAAAAATTTTTTCTTTAAAATATATTTTTTTTAAATTTTGAGACAGGGCCTTGCTAAATTTTATTTATATTTTGAAATACTTTTAGTAGTAGTTGGACACAATACACTATAATAAATAAATAAACCCAGCGTCTCACACGTGCTAGGCGAGTGCTGTACTGATGAGCCACAATCCCAGCCCCCTTGATATGTTTCTAAGGCTGGCCCCAAGCTTATTAGTCTCTGTGATTTCAGATGTGCACCACTGTGTCCTGCCAGAGAGTTTTCTTTTAAAATTGGATTTGGATTATGTTACTAATGTGTTACTCCTATGTTGACTTCATGTTTCCCACTGTGCAGTTTTACCTTGATACATGATTTTGGCTTGCAAGTGTTTATTTAGGCTCTGCAGTCATCATGATTCCAGTCTTGCCTGAGTCTGGACCTGTAGCTGTGTGAAACAGCAGTGCTACCAGTCCAAGCTCACTTGCAGGTCGTTCACATGTGTTATGCAAACTGGCAGACTAAGCCCTCAGCTGATGTGTTAAATGCATTGCAAAGAAGTTTTTCACACATTTAAATTGTGTTGTTTTTTTACATGACAGTACTCAATATTGTTGGTCTGGACTATAGTAATTGAATTACAGCTGAATCTGAATTAGCCCAAACTGAAAAAAGTCTATCATTTGACCTAGCAGGAAATTGTTTTTTATTTGTGCTAAAAGTATTAAAATATTAGATAAGTGAAAGCACATTTAAAAAGGAGGTGTTTATTTAAAAAATATTAGGTTTAAATTTGTAACTAATTTTCCAATTAATTTGTAATATGTGGGGGATAAAAAAAGGTCATTCTTCTTTTCTCTTCCCTAGTATGAATTAGTTATTTAATATTTTAATTTCCCAATATATGAGAGGATGGAAATTATTTGACTTCTTGTTTTTGTTTAGAAATTACAATTTATTCTTTAGTGTGAAGGAGTTTTCCTATCTTGAAAAATGTTCACCTGACGGTTAGTATGGTAGGAATATACTACAGTAGAAGTGCATTATTAGGAGCTCATCTAAAGTTTTATCCTTTCAAAATGAAATACAGCAACATTTTAAGTTTTCCTTTCACTCTCAAATTTATTGTTCACATATTCATGAATACACTCTAAGAGGGGAAATAGAGGATGGTGGCTACAGGGAGTGGAGCTCAGATGACCTGAGTTTTTTCAGTTGTGCTCTGATTCTCACTAGCTTGTATCTTTGGGAGAGTTCCCTAACCTTTATGTTCCTTAGCTTCCTGAAAATGTGAAACAGGTTTACTAATAAAACCTACCTTACAAGGTCCCCCCCCCACCAATATAGGGATCGAACCCAGGAGTGATTTAATTGCTGGGTCAAATTCCCCAGCCCCTCCCCCCAAATACTTTTTTATTTATTAGTTGTAGATGGACACAATACTTTTATTTATTCAGTTTTATATGGTGCTGAGAATCGAACACAGTGCCTCACACACATGCTAAGCAAGCGCTCTACCACTGAGCCACATCCCCAGCCTCACTTCCCAGCCCTTTTAAATTTGATAGGCTTTTTTTTTTTTTTGTAGTTGTGGATGGACAGAATGTGCCTTTATTTTTATGTGGTGCTAAGGTTCGAACCCAGTGCCTCACACATGCTAGGCAAGCACTCTGCCAGTAAGCTACAGCCTCAGCCCAGCCCTTTTAAATTTGATACAGGGTCTTGCTAAGTTGCTTAGGGGCTTGCTGATTTGCTGAGTCTGGCGTCAAACTTGTGATCCTCCTGCCTTAGCCTCCTGAGTCACCGGGAATACAGGCATATGCTACCAGGCTTAGCTACAAATTGTTTTAGGTCTTTTTTTTTTAAAAGAGAGTGAGAATTTTTTAATATTTATTTTTTAGTTTTTGGCGGACACAACATCTTTGTTTGTATGTGGTGCTGAGGATCGAACCCGGGCCGCACGCTTGCCAGGCGAGCGCGCTACCCCTTGAACCACATCCCCAGCCCCTTGTTTTAAGTCTTAAGTGACAGATGCATGTGCATGCTTTGCATGGAGCCCACCTTAAAGGGAGTTATATGTAGAGGTCTGCTATTCTTGCAGTGCTTGCTTTTAATCCTCCACCCCTTCCCAAAGCTGTGCTAGACTGGGAGGCATTTCTAAGTAGCTTCCCTTCCTGTCTCTTCCAGTATCCCCTTTTTTTCTGTGGAGCAGATTGAGGTAGAGCAATTAAAAATTTTTTTTTGTATAGGGGATTGAACCCAGGGGTACTCAATCAGTGAGCCACATCTCCGGCCCTTTTTAAAATTTTTTATTTTGTGACAGGGTCTTGCTGAGTTTCTTATGGCTTTGCTAAGTTGCTGAGGCTGGCATTGAACTTGGATCCTCCTACTTCAGCCTCCCAAGCCACTGGGACTACAGGTGTATGTCACCAAGCCTGGCTAGACTTTGGTTTAAAAAAAAAAAAAAAAAAATTTTTTTTTTTTTTTAAGTTGTAGGTAGACCCAATACCTTTATTATTATTTTTTTAAAATTTTTTATTGTTGGTTTTTTAAAAATTTTTTATTGTTGGTTGTATATTATTATTATTATTTATTTTAATTTTTATTTTCTATGTGGTGCCAGGGATTGAATCCAGTGCCTCACATGTGCTCTGCAAGAGCTTTACCCCTGAGCCACAAACCCAGCCCAACCTTTGGTTTTCATGGTGTAATTTCATGTTCTTACTGGACTATTAGACTTTGAGGTTTTCTGTTTTTGTTGTTGTTGTTGTTTTGGTACTAGGGATTGAACCTAGGGACACTTGGCCACTGAGCCACACCCTCAGCCCTTTGTATTTTTTTATTTTGAGATAGGGTCTAAGTTGCTTAGCGCCTCACTAAGTTCCTGAGGCTGGCCTTGAACTTGAGATTCTCTTGCCACAGCCTCCCAAGTTACTGGGATTACAGTCATGTTCTGCTGCACCTGGCTAGACTTCCAAAGTTTTAGAATGTGAAACCTTCGGCTACCACATATGTGTACTTTAGCCATTCTTGACCACTGTAAAAGAACTCCCATCTTTGAGGGTTGTGGTATGTTTTATAAGGCCAAGTGGAAAGGTGAAAGTCCATTTAGGTAGTATTTTCATATTTTACCTTAGATCATATATTAGGCTCAATGCTGAATTTTCATATTTCTTAAAATTTAACACATCACCTAAGTGTTAACAGACCCATGTGGTCAAATACAAAGATCATTATTTGCACTTGGTGCAGCCACTTTAAATAAACATACTAGCGAAATGATGCTGTCATTTTTGGCAAATTTTTAGTCTATTAATCTTCACAGTTATTTCTCAATCTAGTCCATATTCATTTTACCCATTTCCTTTAATTATGTCTTATTAAGTCTATTTAGTCCAGTAATTGCCTTTTTTTTTTTTTTTGGCTCCTGGGACTGAAGCCAGGGACACTTAACCACTAAGTCACATCCCCAGTCCCCCACGCCCCCTTTATGTATTTTTATTTAGAGACAGGATCTCACTGAGTTGCTTGGGGCCTTGTTAAGTTGCTGAGGCTGGCTCTGAACTTGCTGTCCTCCTATCTCAGCTTCCCGAGTTGCTGTTATTACAGGTGTGTGTCATCACGGCTGGCTTAGTAATTGCTTCTTAGTTTGTATCAAATTATAAACTAACAATAGCACTCCAGGTTCCAACTAAAAAAAATTAGCAAACAAAAATCCATAACACTATGCATAGTCTTTAGTAAATATGTCCTATAGATTTGAATCCAAGATACCAGGTGTTTTTTTTTTTTTTTTTTTGGTGCTGGGGATTGAACCCAGGGCCTTGTGCTTGCAAAGCAAGTACTCTACCAACTGAGCTATATTATATCCCTAAGGTGTTTTGTTCATTTTTAACAGATAGGGCTCTCTCACTGTATTGCTCAGGCTGGCACCAAACTCCTGGTCTCTTTTTATTTTTTAAATAAAAATGGAAATGCTGATTTGCTTTATGTACATAGCATATAAAATGTATGTGTTGTGGGGTGGAGGTGGGGAGAGAAAGAGAGAAGGGGGAGATATGTCATCATTACTGGAAATTTTCTTGAGTAAAAATAGAAATGTGGAGGCTGGGGTTGTGGCTCAGTGGTAGAACACTTGTCTAGCATGTGTGAGCCACTGGGTTTGATTCTCAGCACCACATTTAAGCAAATAAATGAGGGTCCATTAATAACAAATAAAAATATAAAAAAAAAAAATGTGGGTCTGGGGTTGTGGCTCAGTGGTAGATTGCTTGCATGGCATGCTTGAGGCACTGATATGATCGTCAGCATCACATAAATGTAAAATAAAGATATTGTGTCCACTTAAAACTAAAAAATAAATATTTTTTAAAATGTTAATTTTCTTTGTATATATAACCCCCCCCCCAATAAAATATATGTGGGGAATATAGATAGGAAGAAAGAAGGTGGGGGGAGAGGGAGAGTGAGAATGGCCAGAGAAGCTAGGGCTTCAGGTACACACGCTTCTTGTACTCAGTTCAAGATACCAGTTTTAAATGTGTATATCCACTGAAAAGGTGTTAAAAAAAAAAGACTATGGTACTGAACATGAACCTCAACAACTCATACAACCCAACCTGAATTTCTGTACAAAAGCAAGAATGTGAACTTTTAAATCAGACTTGTGCTAGAATCCAAGGTCCACTACCAAGTTTAGTTTCCCAATCTATAAAATTGTATTCTTAAAAAGACTGGGCCAGGCGGGGATGGTGTCGCATGCCTGTAATCCTGAGGCTCAGGAGGTTAAGACAGGAGGATCACAAGTTCAAAGCCAGCCTCAGCAACCGGCCAGGTGCTAAGCAACTCAAGTGAGACCCTGTCTCTAAATAAAATACAAAATAGGGCTGGGGATGTGGCTCAGTGGTTGAGCACCCCTGAATTAAATTCCTGGTACCAAAAAAAAAAAAAAAACAAAAAAAAAACAACCAGGTGTGGTGGTACATGCCCATAGTCCCAGCAGCTTGGGAGGCTAAGGCATGAGGATTGAGAGTTCAAAGTCAGTTTCGGCAACTTGGCAAGGCCCTGTTTCAAAAAAAAAAAAGGGGTGGGGTGGGTTGGGGTGGGGGTTGGGAATGTGGCTCAATGATTAAGTGCTCTGGGTTCATTCCCTGGTACTGAACAAACTAAAAAGACCAAACCAACAACCACTTTAGTGCATTTATTTTATATTTTATAATAACTTTTATCCTGCAGTATTCATTGTTTTCATAATTGTGAATTACCCATATTTTAGAAATTTCCTTCTCCTTTCTTAAACCTATAGTGATTTGACCTTTTATATAATTTTAGGAAAGTCATGTTCACTAATTTTAGAAGCATTTTTTCAAAGTGCTTAAAATAATATAGGTTTATGTGTAGAAAATTTCTGGAAAGATGCAAAATAAACTGGACAGTGGTTACTTTTGTGAGAATTAGATTGGATGGTGGCAAGTACTTTTCACCTTACATCCTTCTGAACTGGTCTTTTCTACTTCATATCCTCTGTATTAAGTGGAGGTTTTCTTTAGTAGTAATCAAGTGGTACTTAGGTTGTGGATGTAAATTTGTTTCTCCTATCTTCAAGGTTATTTTTTAATTTACCAAATAAAGATAGCTGTCATTCTTTAATATATTCCATTATTCTCACTGAAATAGTTTTATTTTCCAAATAGTATGGTTTCCAGAAGCCATTCCTTTGGGATGTATAGAAAATTTATTCATTTGTAAATCATGACCTGATAAAAAAAATGAGCTTGCAAACTGTACATAAAATTGACTTTTTATTACTGTCACGAGAAAGGAAATCTAGCTTTGTGAACCCTGGCTAATTACTTAATTTGAGTCTTCTTACCCCGTCGTTAATCAAACATTCATTTTATTTAATTATCTTCCAGGACCTCTTCCACATCTCTTATTGTATAATTTCGTACCGATGCAGTAATTCTTAAGTGTTTTAGTAAAATTTCTAATTAAGAAAAGTCTTGCTAACCATCTGAATAAAACTTCAGTTAATAAAATGTGTTTGCATTCTGATTGTCTCATAAGTGAATTTAAATATAGCTCTGCAAAAAGTCAGCCATATACATACATAAAATTTTAGTCATGGAGTTAAATTTGAAAAGAACATTTCCAGTAGTGGCAATATATTCTCTCTCTCATACATACACCATGCTCGCCCACAAGGGCACACACTCATTTTACTTGTGTTTTAAATGTGTAAAGCCTGTCAGTATTTGTATGTTTACTCTTAATACTGGATAAATGAGCTTTGTTTTGTTTAAAACTTCAAAGGACATGATACCTAATGCTAACTGTAGCTTCATATTTGATTGCACAATGGGTTATCGGATTTTGTTAAACTCTCTCAGCTCCCTCACTAACTTATTTTACTTGGTGAAGTTAAGGCAGTGAGGGAAATGTGATTCACACCATGAGGGTCAAAGTGTACCAACTGAGATGGGAGGTCTCAGTAAAATGCTTAATAAAACATTGAATTGTAGTTTTATTAGAGAATCTTATTTGGTTTTGTGGCCTTTTGAAAAAACACATGAACAGAGAAATGAAATGGTTTTCTTAATTTTAATCTTTTCTGATGTCTTCTCACACAAAATAGAGGGATTATCCATTCCTGGAGTCCAAAGTGGAAGACAAAAGACTATATCCTCTGTGATTTTCTAAATGAACTAGATTGCAGGGATCAATATGAAATAGAAATGCCATTCCTGGAATTTTGTTTAATAGCAAATATGATGTAATGTAAGCAGGGTACACAAGTCCTTCTTGCTCGTCTGTGTTAATAGACAAAGGTCCAGCAGTGGTGTGCTTGGAAAGCTTTTCTGGGTCTATGTGACCTTCGTCCTTATTGTAGCCAGGCAGCTGAGGAGATATCCCCTAAAGAAGCAAAACTCCCCATCCTCCCACTTCTTTTGCTTAAAAAAAAAAAAAAAAAATTATATACAGGGACACTGAAAGGCCTTGCATTGACCAGAAGGACAAAGAGTGCTTTCATCCTCAGGGTTTAGCCAGAGCCGGTGTGCAGGGCTCTTGTTAGGCCCTGCACTAACCCTTTCTCTTACCACCCCCAGTCTCTTTTGTTCATGCTTGGTGCTGCAACAACTGGATCATTTTCGGTGTTTTTCTTCCTTATTTAAAAATAAACAGTAGAAAAAGAAAAATCCAGTTTCTTGCAATGAAAAATGGAAAGTAAAGCTTTTTCTGTTATTGATTTGGATAAAGTAAGTACCCTGTTGTATCTAAGTGCAGCAGTGTAAGACTTGGTCTTGGTGAAATTTTCCTCAGTTGTTTTAAAATGTACAGTCAAACAGGGCTGGAATGTAGCTTATTGGCACAGCGCTTGCCTGGCACCAGCCAGGCACTGGGTTCATACCCCAACACCCCTCCCCCTGCCAAAAAAATCCTCTTTATATTATCATATCTCATTTAACTCGATTGTGCTTGTTATTAATCCATGAATTTCTAGAATCTTTCACCAGTGTCGGGGAAAGATTTATTTGTTTATTTCCAGTAATGGGGATTGAACTTGAGGTGCTTTACCATTAAGCCACCTCCCCAGCCCTTTTTATTTTTTGAGACAGGGTGATGAGCCTGGCTTTGTAATCCTCTCTGCCTTAGCCTCACAAGCTGCTGGGATACAGACTGTGGCACCAGGCTTTTGCCCTTGTTTTACACTTTTCTTATATAGACATAAACCATCAACATGAAATACACACAAGATTTAAAAAATTATTTGTTATATTTGGATATATAAATGTTATGAGATAGAGCTGGACTATATTTTACAATTTTATTCCCAAATTAAATTACGCCAAGAGTTCTTTGCCATTTTTTTCACACAAGTGATTCATCTTTAATGAAATATTTAATGTATGTAGAAAATTATAGAGAATTATGTAACAAATGCTTGTGTACCTACCATTTAGCTTTGTTGTATTTGCATGCTTTAAAAATTTTTTTTTGGTACTGGGGATGATTGAACCCAGGATTTCATGCATGCTAGGCAAGCGTTCTAGGCATCCCCATCCCTTTTTCTAAAATTTTGAGACAGGGTCTCATGAAGTTGCTGAGGCTGGCCTCCAACCTGACATCCTCCTGCCACAGCCTACCTAATCGCTGGGATTACAGTCACCATGCCCAGCTTGATATATTTGCATCATTATTATTTTTAATATGTTTTTTAGTTGTTGATGGAGCTTTGTTTTCTTTCTTTATTTATATGTGATGCTGGGAATTGAATCCAGTGCCTCACACATGCTAGGCAAGTGTTCTGCCACTGAGCTAGAACTCTAGCGCCGGCCTTAATGTCTTATATGCCTTGTGAAAGTTTATGATTATTTTATTACCTCATCTGTCACAAAGTTTTCACCAGGTAAGTCATTTGTTAAGGTAATCCTAGTATGTCACAGTTCATTACCCTTACATAATATCCACTGGAAAGTATTTTTGAGCTTTTCAATCTTAATCTCACTATTATTATGTATAGGAAATTTTTAGATACTACAACTTGATTGTCACTGTTCTAAAATGGGAATCTAATATACATGGTGAAACTATGTAGGAATGTTCTATAAGCTGTTATATGTGGTTGAAATAAGAAGGAATTTTTTTTTTTTTTGTCACTGGTCCAGGAGCTATAAAACCTGTACTTTTTTTTTTTTTTTTTAAATTTAGTTGTAGATGGACACAATACCTTTATTTATTTTTATGTAGTGCTGAGGAACGAACCCAGTGCCTCCTCACACATGCTTGGCAAGCGCTCTAGAACTGAGCTATAATCCTAGCCCCTGTATTCCATTTTGAAATTTATATAGGAAAAAGGAATTGCTCTTAGAGTTCTTTATAGTTAGCATTGGTTTATTGTGTGCCTACTATATGCCAGATACTGAGTTAAATGCTTTAAATAAGTTGCTTCATTTAAATTGTACACCAACTCATTTATCTATCATCTATCTATCTGTCTGTCTATCTATCTATCTATGTATTTATTTGGTGGGGGTTGCCTGGGATTTAACCTAGGGGCAGTTTACTACTGAGCTACATCCTCAGCCCTTTTAAAAAATATCTTACAGAGTTTCTCAGGGCCTTGCTAAATTGGTGAGGCTGGCCTTGAATTTGATCCATAGCCTCCTGAGCAGCTGGGATTACAGGCGTGTGCCACGGTGCTTGGCTGTACATCAACTCTTTGAAGTAGATGATGTTATTGTCCTGATTTTCCAGTTTAAGAGGCACATAGTTGTAGATGTTTAAATATAACTTGTCCTGGCAGTCATACTAGGTAGTAAGCGGAAGAACTGGAGTGCTAAAACCAAATTGGTATGAGATAAGTGGTTGGAATAAACTACCTCCTAAGGTCAGTATTACTAGAAGTATTGTAAATATCTTTGGTACAGTCTGAAATTGATTTGTTTTAATTAAATTCTGGGCTTCAAGTTGAAGTATATTCAAATTCTTTGAAACCATAGTGTTGGCTGGGATTGCTAGTTCTAAAGGAATTGTGTGGAATGTGAGTGAGTGAACCCAGAGCTCTTAGACTTAGCGAGTGTCCTGGCTTAGTCTATTAGTTTTGGCACCTGGTTGATACAGACATCTCATGGTGGTGGGTAGGATAGGTTCTTACCTTCTTAAACCTGCTGCCAGAGAAAAGGAAAAGAGAGCTGGGAGAGAGGAAGGACAAGGGGATCTTCACTTTCACAGTGATTTGAACTACTCTGATGAGTGAGAGGAGGTATGGGAAGGACCTGTAGTGTAAGATCCCAAGAATAAGTTGAAAAAGGAGAATTATATGACCATGGGCTGAGGCCTGCGTGGAACAGCTGCAGATAAAGTTACTGTTTTTCTACTGAGATATAGCCACAATCGTGTCATTCATAAACAAACACCCCCCCCCACACACACACACGGAAACACAGACATATGTATTTTTTTTTTTAATTTCATTTTTTATTTTGAGACTGGGTCTCACTAAGTTGTTAAGTTTGGCCTCAAACTTGGAATCCTCCTGCTTCAGCCTCAGTGGGATGCTGGGATCACAGGTGTATGCCACCACCTCCTGTTGCCATTTCTACATTTATTTTAGAATTTTACTAAATATTAGCTAATGAAATGCATTCCAGCATACATTTCATTTAATTCCTTTTGTTTTTTCAGAAAGAACATTAATGAGTAATCATATTTAGTTGGTCTTATACATAGTGGTTCTCTGTCATTGTGAATGAAAAGCCTTTTGGATTTTTCATGACCTCATTTGATGACCATTTTTGAGTTAGCATGGCATTGCTAGTTGGATGGGGTGCCCTTACTTGCTTGGAGAAATGTGCTTCTGGCCTACCCATCTTGATATACTGAACTTGTTAGTACTTTATTTCGTATATTAAAGGAGTGGTGAAAATTTTGCTCCTGGCATCAGTCATTTAAAAAAATTTTTTTATAGTTAGAGAGGGACAGCATGTCTTTATTTTATTTCATTTTTTTCATGTGGTGCTAATGTGTGATAGGCAAGTCTCTGCCACTGAGTCTTAGCCCCTGGCAATCAGAGTCTTTATGAGGGTATATGGATTTCTTAATGTCTATACTGTTGAGAGAGTCAGAATTTTAGTAATTAAAGTAAGACTTTTTTTTTCCTTTTTCATTTTATCAACATTTTCAATATCAGTGTTGGGTAAAACTTCTGGTTTCTTAGCTCAAATCCAGGTAGTATCAAGGTGGGCTAATAATTTCTAATAATGATAGCGTTCTTCGTGAACGTGTATTCTCCAGAAAAAAAAAAAAAAAAGAAGCCAGTTTTTACCTTTCACATAATGTCTGTGATGAAACACTATAAACTATTCATTTAATTATGTCTTGACCCTTGAGTATATAATTTGTCAAATATTCTGTGTGATAAAATGCCACAAATCACCTCTGTTACATAGTTGTCTGATAATGAAAACCACTTGTATAAGTTAGTTGTATGCTCAGCTATGGTCTTTTTAAATTTGTCACCATTTTTACTTGAAAGAATGACAGACTGTGCTTATTCATGCTTGAATATTTCACAGATACATTATTAAAAACATGAACGTGCTGGATGTGGTGGTGCATGCCTTTAATCCAAGCAACTCTGGAGGCTGAGACAGGAGGATCATGAGTTCAAAACCAGCCTCAGCAATGGTGAGGCCCTAAGCAACTCACTGAGACCCTGTCTCTAAATAAAATACAAAAATAGGGCTGGGGGTGTGGCTTAGTGGCCAAGTGCCCTGAGTTTTAATCGCCAGTACCCCCCCCCCCAATAAATAAAACAAAAAAAAAATAAGAAAAGGTGAATGTTCCTGTGTCTTCAAGAAAAACTGTTGCTAATACTAAAATTATAGTTTTCAAGCAAAAACTGGAATATTGAAGCAAAAATTTAGAATATTGAAAGAGTTTCCAATATCCCTATCCCATGACCTTGAGAGCTTCCCAGTACTTAACAGTCTTCCCTAATGAGACCAGTGGTGGTATTAACAGGTATGAGTTTTGAGATCAAACAAAGCGTTATCAGGAAAGGTCTGCATAACTTAAAGTACTGATAATTACCAGATGATTTGTACATAATGCTACTAAATAATGCATAAAATGCAATGTGGATGAATTGATTTCAGTGTAAATTTGGAAGTATGGTTTGGAACTAAGTTGCTTGTAATGTTTAAAAATTATCACTTATTGGGCTGGGATGTAGCTCAGTGGTAGAGCACTTGTCCAGCATGTTTGAGGCCTTGAGTTTGACCCCTAGCACTGCATGAAAACAAAAAACAAATAACAAAAAAAATTAGAGTAAAATAATTTGCTGAGTTTTGGTGTAATATTGAAACAATGCATAGTAATCAGGAAAGACTGTTAAAATGCCTCTCTCTTTTCCTGGAGAGGAGATTTTCTTCACAGACTTAAAATGTTGCAATGTATTGAATGTAGAAACACATTTAAGAAGTCATCTGACTTACTAGATTTATCTTCCTTTCTTGATGTTAAAGACATTTACAAAAGTGTAAAATAGTGCCAACCTCCCCACCTCTTCTCACTTGACTGTTTTTCCAAATAAAAAGTGTTATTTGGGTTAAAATATAGTTCATTTATTATTTTAGAATAAGTTAATAGATACATAAGATTCAATCAGCATCTTGCTGCGTATGGTGGATCACACCTGTAATCCCAGCAGCTCCAGAGGCTGCATGCAGGAGGATCGAGAGTTCAAAGTCAGCCTCAGCCCAATAACGAGGGTCTGAGCAACTCCGTGAGATCCTGTGTCTAAAATAAAATACACAATAGGGCTGGGGATGTGGTTCAGTGGCCAGGTGCCCCTGGTATCCCCACCCCCCACCCCCATGCAAAAAAAAAAAAAAAGCATTTTAATATCAGATTCCACTTTTTTTGGCTGTTCTGAGGATTGAATCTAGGGCTTTACAGTATTAGGCAAGGGCTCTACTACTTAGCTGTATCTCCAGCTCTTTATTTTATTTTATATTATTTTATTTCATTTTGTCTTAATTTTAAAGCAAAATCTTGCCAAGTTTTCTAGACTGGTCTCAAACTTGTGATCCTCCTGCCTCAGCCTCCTGAGCAGCAGGGATTTCAGGAATATACTACCAGGCCATATTGTTAAAATGTTTGTCTCCGTGGCCTGTTATGCTTAGATTTATCATTTTTTTCTCCTTTCTTCCTTCCTTTTTTTTTTTGGTGGTTCTATGGATTGAGCCAGAGACTCAGCATGTGAGGCACATTCTCCACAACTGAGCTACATTCCCTCCCAGCCTCTGATCTTGTTAAATCACATTTAATGACAATTGCACTTATAAGATAGCATTTACTTATAACATCTTTTCTTATGTTCTTTCATCTTTTTTTGCATGCAAGTGTTCTTCCCTCCTTTTTCCTTTTCTAAGTATAGCTTGGAGGTTAAAACCATAGGAGACAGACAGAGATCAGGTGAGCTGGGCACATGCCTGTAATACCAGCTGTTAAGGAGGCTGAAGCAGGAAGATCATAAATTCAAGGCCAACCCTGTCTGTTTAGTGAGACCCTGTCTCAAAATAAAAATGCTGGGGATGTAGTTCAGTGGTAAAGCGTTTGCCTAGCATGCAAAAGGCCCTGGGTTCAATCCTCAACACTGTTCCTTCCATCTCACCCCCACAAAGTTTATCGATTAAAAATTAATCCTCTTGCTGGCTCTGGTGGCTCATGCCTGTTATTACAGTAGCTCGGGAGGCTGAGGCAGGATGGTTTTAAGTTTAAAGCCAGTCTTGGCAACTTAGCAGTACCTAAGCAACCTAGTGAGACTCTGTCTCAAAATAAAAAAAATGAAAAGAAAGGCTGGGGATGTGGCTTAGTGGTTAAATGCACTTGCTGAAATTCTTGGTAAACTCCCACCCCCTAAACAAAAACCCTCTCCATCTAGGCTTGGTGGCACATGCTTGTTATCTATCTACTCAGGAGGCTGAGGCAGCAGAATTGAATGCTCAAGACCAGTCTGGGCAACTTAACAAACCTCTGTCTTAAAAATTAAAAATAGACAGGGCTGGGATGTTGGTCAATGGTAGAGTGCCACTGTGTTCAATCTTCAGTACCAAAATACATAAATAAAATATCAGTTGTTGTGTCTTTTATATTCCAAGGAAGTATGCATCCTACCTAATCTTCATAATAAGTCTGTGAGACAAATTATTACCATTTTATGAAGAAACAGCTTTGGCAAAAGGTTAAGTAGTTGCCAGTTTAGGAAGTAAAGAGATCAAAATTAAAAGTCAGCTCTTATTTTTCTTTAAAGCAAATACTTTACATTTAGTCTGTTACTTTCAAGCAACATAGAGTCAGCACTTCTTTCTCATAATTTGTTTTCCTTCCCCCCCTTTTTTCTGCATACTTAGAGGTCCCTCTGGGTTGTCATGTCTTTTTTATCTGACTGGTCTGTGGTAACGAGGCAGCTGGTGAGGCTTCTCAGGCAGGATTTTCAAATAGGACTTAGATGTTGGAGACAGCATCTGTACTCTATTAGGAGATGCTTGGTCTGGTTTTGGTGCCACATCCCTTTTTTTCCCAGTCTTCACATGAGGGAGTGGTCCTTTGGATCATTCAGACCAAGACTTAGCTTGGCAGAGTAATCCTTACCCTAAAAACTTTTAAAACTTAAAAAGAGAAGCTGGCAGCTTTGGGTTCTAATTAAGTTTGAAACTAATTTACTTCTGTTAATTCTTCAATGAGGGACATGCTAAAAAAATCTGTGATCTAACTGGAGAAAAAAAACATTAGATTTAGAAATAATGATGAAACAGTATCTGAATAGTGTTCTCTCATCTAAGATACTATTTATTAAATATCTACTATGTATATACTATATAAGTACCTTCTAGCTTCTGTATAATCATTTAATCTATTTTAAAAAATATTTATTTTTTAGTTATAGGTGGACACAATATCTTTATTTTACATTTATGTGGTGCTGAGGATCAAACCCAGTGCCTCATGCACTTGAGGCAAGCACTGTACCTCTGAGCTACAACCCCAGCTCTCATTTAATCTTTACAGCAGTTCTTGGTGTCATTAATTTCTGTCTTTTTTATTATTAATAAATAGAATAACTGAGGCTAAGTGAAGGAAAGGAAAATGTGATCTTTTACAAACTAGGACAACCAGGAATCCTATCCAGGTAGTAGTTTGGAGTTGAAGGGATTAAAGTTAAAAAAATGAAGGAAAGACATTTCAGATAGGAGTTGTATGAGCAAACAAACAGGAAAGTGCCTGGTGTTTTCTATTTGAGAATTTTTATTTTAGGGAGTTCAATAGGAGGGATCTCAAGTAATTGTGGCAGTTGAATCACAGGGTTTGAATTGCAGGTAATTTGGGGAGCGATTGTTTATTGATGACCACAGTGTGTTCAGAAAGATTGGTCTAAGAATGTACAGTGTGAATGGAAGATGAAGAGATACCAATTGGGAAAATCCAAGTAGCTACTGCAAATAGAGGCTACAAGACGAGAAATGAAGATCTGAATATGGGTTGCAAAGTTGGCCTTGGGAAAGGGAAGATGAGGATGGCTTCTAGACAAATTGTAAAAGTGGTATAAAGAGGAAATTGAATGAATTTTTGGGTTATAATTGTACACCTGGCAATTAGCTTGCATGTTAATATTTGCATAGTTGCTGAGTTAGGCTGGAGATGATATAAGTATATACACATGCACATCTGTATATATATGTGGACATATTTTTATATATATATATATATATATATATATATATATATATATATATATATATATATATTTTTTTTTTTTATATACACGTGTGTGTGTTGTATCCCCCTCTCCCATACTGAGGATTGAGCCCTGGGTCTCTCTATAACTGATCTATATCCCCAGTCCTTTACAGATTTTATTTTGGGATAGCATCTCACTGATTTGCTGTGGTTAGCTTTGAGTTTGTAATCCTCTTGTCTCAGCCTTCCTAAGTTACCACATCCAGCTAATTTGATCATTTTTAACCAGTAGGATTCTTTATTAAAATGCAATACAGGTTATTGATACTTAACACCTTGGTTTTGGATAGGGTCTTTATGATTCTCTATGGAGGTTATTGATAATAATGTACTTGGTTTGGCTGTGGTGCAAAAATAGAAATTGATTAATAGAGCTGGGCGTGGTAGTGCATGCCTATAGTCCCAGCGCTCGGGAGGCTGAGGCAGGAGGATCATGAGTTCAAAGCCAGCTTTGGCAAAAGTGGGTGCTAAGCAATTCAGTGAGACCCTGTCTCTAAATAAAATACAAATTAGGACTGGGGATGTGGCTTAGTGGTCGAGTGCCCCTGATTTCAAACCTTGGTACAACCCCCAGCCCCCCCCAAAAAGAAATTGACTAACAGAAAGTGATTGGGATGTTTAATACACATTGATATACTGGTGTGGGGAATAGTTCGAAAGCTGCATAGAGTCAAAATTATTTTTTAAAGAAGTTATGTTGAGGGCTCAGTGGTAGAGCACTTTTCTGATGTTTGAGGCACTGGGTTTGATCCTGAGTACCACATAAAAATAAATAAGTAAAATAAAAGCATTGTGTTCATCTACAACAAAAATATATACAAAATTCATATTGGAACTACTATGGAAATCAATATGTATGTTCCTCAAAAGACAAGGCATGGAACCACTATATGACTCTGCTGTATCTATCCTAAAGAATTAAAGTAATCAGGGCTGGGGATATGGCTCAAGTAATAGCGCGCTCTCCTGGCATGTGTGAGGCACTGGGTTCGATCCTCAGCACCACATAAAGATAAAATAAAGATATTGTGTCCACCTAAAGCTTAAGAAAAAAAAAGAAAGTAATCATAGTATTACAATACATGCATGCTCCTGTTTATAGCAGCTCAGTTCACAATAGCCAAATGATGGAATTAGTCTAGGTGTCCATCAGGGGATGAATGGATCAAGAAAACGTGGTATATGTACATGATGGAGTTTTATTTAGCTATAAAGAAAAATGAAATTATGTAATTTGCAGGAAAATGGTTGGAACTTGAATGTTATGGCAAGTGAAATAAACCAAACTCACAATGGGTTTGTTTTCTCTCATATGTGGAAGCAAGAGAGGAAGAAAGAAAAGTGGGGTAGGGGAATCTTAAAAAAATTGAAGGGAGTTTGGTAGAATAGAGGAAAAGGATAGAGACACAGAGGAAATTCTGGAGAATGGTATTGGCTGAATTATATTGTGTGCATGTATAAATATGTGACAATACATCCCACCATATCTACGAATGTGGAGAAAAAAAAGTCATGAAACACATCATGCTGTGTTTCAATAAGTGTAGCACCGTCCAGTTTTTTATGATTCTTCCCTGAGAACAGGCTAGTTCACTGTTATTCAGGGGAAATGTTATATAATAAATTAGGTACTTGACATTATATTCATATCTGTGATCTTGAGAACCAAAGAAATTAGTTTGAATCTCAAGTCTCATGCTACCCCTAGCATATGTTCTTGTACAGTACTGTTCACCTATTCCTCTATCTGCCTTTCTCTTGGCATGGTTGAATTTATTTAAATGCAGTAATGATGTGACTCTGTATAACCTGCATCTACACATTCCACTTTGTATTTACATAATCAGAACCTAAATGACATTACTAATTTCCAGGTTATCAATTCTAAAAGCAGTGTTTCTTTTTATATTATTTAAACAGATTAAATTTGCATTAAAAACTAATTTGTCACTTTTGCATAATCAGTCTTGAACCTGTTTTATCCTCCTCCTTGTTAAGCCAAATAGTAACTACTGTAATGAATAGGTGTGTTTGGAGCAGTTTCTAGATCTTAAATTAGACACTTTATATTTTAGTAAGTGAAAATTAATGTTTCTGTTAACTTAGTAATTTGTTACTGTATGTTAAAAATTTCAAGCTGGACAAGAGTGTACACAGTGAAAAGTGAGTCTTGGTTCAATAGTATATATCTCAGAGATAGTCATTGTTGTTTCTTACCTATTCTTTTTGAGATCTTTTGTGTACGTGCATGTGTAACATAAAGTTCTATAAATATTTGAAATATACAAAGCCATCACATTTACTTTATATTGCTAGGTTCCAAAGCAGCTGTAGAAATTGTTCCCAGTTCTTCATTGCACCTGGTGGTAAATTTTCATGGAGGTTATAGATTTCGACCCTGGTTTTATGGTTTCTGTGGTGTGTAACCTAGGCTAGCCGAATCTCAACATTTGTCTTTTTTTTTTCTTTCTTGGTACTTGGGATTGAATTTAGGAACTCACTTATGCTACCATCCTTAGCCCTTTTTATTTTGAGACAGATTCTTGCTAAGTTGCACTGTCTGGCTTTGAACTTGTGATACTCCAGACTCAACTTCCCAAATAGCTGGGATTACAGGAATGTGTCATCATACCCTGTTAGCTTTTGCCTTTTAATATTTTTTTCCAGTGGTAGGACATAATACCTTCATGTTATTTATTTATGGGGTGTTGAGGATCAAACCCAGTGTCCCATGCTTTCAAGGCAAGCACGCTACCACTGAGCCACAACCCCAGCTCTTTTATATAGTATTTTTTGAATTTCGTGCAACTTTTTCTCTTAAGGGAGAAACTGTATATAACCTAGTTAAACAGGCATAGGTAATAAATATTGTGCTTAAACATTTTTATAAAATTTTTGTGAGGCAGGAGGATTGCAAGTTTGTGGATAGTCTTGACAACTTAACTAACTAGTCCTTGTTTCAAAATGAATAAAAAGGACTTGGCTTGTAGCTCAGTGGTGGAGGGACTTCCATGGCATTTGCAAGGCCTTTGGTTCAGCACTTAGGACTGAAAAACAATGGAAGGAAGGAAAGAACAAGAGATATTTGATGTTTGATACTAGAACAGAAAGTATCTAGAATGCTTACTTGGTTCAGTCATAAAGCTTGGTGGGAGGCCAGGCTCCCTTTGTCTGAGTTTTAATAGAATCTTCATGTTGACAGCCCAGGATACTGAGAGAGAGATGGCAGAATCAAAGCAGCTTTCATGGTTATATGCTCATAACCTAATGGTGTTGTTTGATTTGAAGCATTATGAACTTTAGGAAACGTTTAGAATCTTTTTTGGGACCAATACTGGGGATTTGAACTCAGGGGCGCTTTACCACAGCCCTTTCATATTTTATTTTGAGATAGGGTCTCAGTAAGTTACTTGAGGGCCTTGGTAAATTTTTGAGGCTGGCCTTGAACTTGTGATCCTCCTATCTCAGCCTCATGAGCAGCTAGGATTATAGGCATGTCACTGTGCCTTAGAAGTTTTATATGCTTATCTGTGCTTGAATATTTCATAACAAAATATATTAGAGATATCAGAGATAGTCATTGTTGTCAATGACTTAAGTTTTTTTTTTTTAATAATGTCAACTGATCTTTTTTTTGCTAAGCTGTAGTATTACATTTGTGTGGAGGAAGAAGAGTTAAATCAGTTAAGTGCTGGGAGTTAGAATGTAGGTAACCTTGAATTTACATTTAGAATGCCATCTTTAAAAGTGACATTTGAGTGTTTTAGCATTTTTAGACTATTAAATTGGAACATGATACTGAATATGATTATATTATACGTGAATTTATGGAAGAAAGTCATCTTGACTATGTTCATTCTACATAAGAACTTGATAATGCTGAAACACTTTCTATTCAGGGCTGTTTTTGAATTCCTTTCAGAATTTGTTGTTTGAAAGAAATGCAGCTGACTGTTGTAAGAAAGAAAACATCTTTCTGGGAATTGGGTGTGTCTACAAAGAGAAAGGAAAACACAGTTTTTCCATATCTCAGAATAGCCAAATAAATTACCATTGACTTCCTATGAACCTGCATCCTAAGAAATCATGTTTGAAGTTCCATTTGTGGGATTTTTTTTTCCCCCTCAGTAAGGACATTTTAATTGAAGATTGGAAGTAAATTATAAATGATGTAAAGTTTATATTCTCCTTGTTGATGCTATTTTAATCAAAAGTTAAAAATAGCTTAATTTTTTGCTTGTGATTGAAAATTGACTTCTGTTATCATATTTGTTCATTGCGTCAGTAGAGGACCTGCTGTGAGATGTACTTGCAGAATGCTTTTCAACTGTTGTGGGCTGTGCGTTTGCAAGTAGATGGAGTAATCTAAAATGTTTGGGTTCTACTTTGATCTCATTAAGAATGATGACTACAGAAAGAAGGAAGAGGATTACATTTTCTGAGTGGTCATGGTTAGTATCTTATATTGTTATTTCTATTTATCACATCATTGATTTAAAGATGAAAAAATTAGATTTAACAAAAAAATTTTAATGTGGTAGGGACTTTTGGAGAAAATTTTGGTCAAAAGGAATTTGACTTTCCCATAATTCTCCTTGAGAGCTAGCCTGGTGGGAAAAGTATCTTCAATAATATAGGTCTTTTGGTATGAGACGGTTAGGTGAATTAGTTTGACTAATGATACCGGCTATGCAGATATAAATAAGAGAAGCAGTTTTGTCTAACTGATGTCTCTCCGTATAAACTTCTTTGGGGTTGAGCTCTGTTGCTATTCTGCGTCTACTAAGCTGCTCACCTTGGGAAGAGCTGTTAAATCAGAATTGACACATTTGATAGCAGAAGGAAATGCTTTCAAGAAATGAATAAATATCTGTTTCAGATTCACTATCCCATGTGTCAAAGATCAGACTGTGTCTTTGATAATTTTGTCAGTATGGAACAGACAGCATTTTTTTGGCTTTTGTGTTTGTATGTTGTGGTATGTGTCAGATGCTTCCAAAGGTGTACTTTTCCTCACCATACCTTTCATTCTAGCTTTTCTAAGGTCTAAATTAGGAGAGCTCTTGGTGCTTTAGGGAATTACTTAGCTGGAACCTAGGAGGTGCATCCTTGAAGGCCTTGCCCTCTGGATAGTCTAGAGAAAGGAAAAGTCATGATCTTTTTATAGTAAAGTGCTTTATATAATTAGCATCATCACAAGCCTTATTTTATTTAGTGATTCTGCGTTCTTATAAAATTGTGGTGAGGAAACAGGTTTGAGGAGGTTAGTTAATTTCCCAAGATAATCTAGCTAGTAAATGATGAATCTGGTATTCAGGTTTTTGTCTTTCCTGACTCTGAAGTCCATACTCTTCCTAGAAGGTCCTTGTTTGACAGTAGTTAGAAATGTACAACATAGTCTACAAGTAAATCAAATAGTTCATTTTGTCCTAAAATACGTTTTATGTTTATATTCAGTGACATATTAAGGAGTTTATTGCTTATGGTATTAAATTTTCATTGCCTGATTTAATAGGAGCCTGAAAGTTCTTGTCCTGAACCCTTTTTCCTGAAAGATAACACCCCAAGATTGATTCAAAAATTAACTTCTATTGGCATGTTATGCGGAATTTGAGAGAAAAATTCCAGTGTTTAGGTATAGATTGTTTGCTAATAGTAAGGAAGGAAAAAAAATGTGTACCAGCCGGGTGCAGTGGCGCCTGCCTGTAATCCCAGCGACTCCGGAGGCTGAGACAGGAGGATTGAGATTCAAAGTCAGCCTCAGCAATGGCAAGGCACTAAGCAACTCAGTGAAACCCTGTCTCTAAATAAAATAATGGGTCTGGGGATGTGGCTCACTGGTCGAGTGCCCCTGAGTTCAATCCCTGGTACCGAAAAAAAAAGAAATGTGCACCATACATAGTAGTGAATAATAATATTTTGAAAAAGTTCTCTTAAATTACTGTATACAAGTGACACACCTAATTCTGGCTACTCAGAATGCTGAAACAGGAGGATCACAAGTTTGAAGCCAATCTGGGCAACTTACTGAGATTCTCTAAATAAGACAAATTTTAAAAGGGGCTAGGATGTAGCTCAGTGCTGGCCTAACGTTTGCAAAGCTCTGGGTTCACCTGGCATGGTGGCACGCACCTATAATCCCAATGGCTCAGGAATCTGAGGCAGGTTTGGGAGTCAAAGCCGCCTTAGCAACTGAGCAATTCAGTGACACCCTGTTCCTAAATAAAATACAAAAAAGGGCTGGGAATATGGCTCAGTGGTGAAGTCTCTCTGGGTTCAATCCCCAGTGCCCAAAACAAGATAAAAACCACAGACAAAACAAAAAGCTCTGGGTTCAATGCCCAGTACTATAAGAAAAAAGACAGTCTACTGAATTCATTTAAATCTTGACATGAGGACTCCCTCTGGAGAATTGAGTAGATTTGAATATGAATTTGATTTGCTTCATTAGCAAATATTCATTTTAAGAAATAAAAATAAGATGGGTTATTTTTTTTTTTGGGGTAACTTTACATTTTAAAATTTCTACTTTAATATTTATTATAATTTGTGTTGAAATCGGCCACACAATTTTTGTTTCAATGTTGTATTAAACTTTAAGGTTACAGTATTACAGGAACTGGGTACATACACAAGGGCACTTCTCCTTACATCAAGTACTGGAAATTATGTAAATGATATTTCTCTTTTAACTCTGGTCACCAGGAAGCTCAGAGCCTAATTGATATTCATTATTTGTATTACTGTGAGAATTTGTAGCCTGCTAGTTTTTACTTTCATTGTAGTACTCTATTATATATGTCCTTTCTAAGTCAGTTTAAATCTGTTGTGGAAAAAAACAAAACATCATAAGATAAAATAATGGAAAAATAAACTCTCCCATGACCAGGGAAGAAACAAATAAAAAAGACAATAAAAAATCTTGTAGTTTAATAAAAGAAGATAAATTTTTTTAACATGTTAATATGTTGTAGTTTATTTAAGCCTTTGGGGCTGGGGTTATGGCTCAGCGGTAGAGCGCTCGCCTAGCACATGCGAGGCCCTGGGTTCGATCCTCAGCACCACATAAAAATAAATAAATAAGGATATTGTGTCCAACTAAAAAAATAAATATTTAAGCCTTTGTTTTTAGAAATTATTAATACAATTAAGTATTCACTTTACTAAACTTTACTGTTTCCTACACTGGAAGATTGTAATGGAATAAGAAAACCGACAGCCCCTATATCTGCCTTTCTCTCCCACTCCACTCTAATAGTGGCCAGTGAAATAGACAATGGTAGAAGTAGTCATTTGTGTTTACATATGTTAAGAGAAGTTTTCTTGGTATCTACATTTTAATTTTTTTTTTTTTAAATTTTTATGTTTGTGTCAGGGTCTCACTGTGTTGCTTAGGGCCTTGTTAAGTAGCTGAGGCTGGCTTTGAACTCCTGATCTCCTGCCTCAGCCTGTTGATCTGCTGGGATTACAGGTGTGTGCCACCTTGTCTGGCAAGAGGTTTCTTTAATAACATATGCTTATATTTACTTTAGGAGTGCATCTCTTTACAAGATGTTCAATGTGATTAAATAATAGGAAGATCTGAGCCTTTGTCTTTATACTTATAGTTAGGAGTAGAATTATTTTCATATTTTGTGATTTTTTTTTTTTTTAAAGATAGTAATGTCATGCTTTTGGTACTTGGTATTTGGCTGTGGTAGTGCTCCCTCCCCACCCACCTCAATCATTCGTTTGACCTTTTATCCAGCTTTAAGGATTATGTTAGGGCTGGGGATGTGGCTCAAGCGGTAGCGCGATTGCCTGGCATGCGTGCGGCCCGGGTTCGATCCTCAGCACCACATGCAAAACAAAGATGTTGTGTCCGCCGAGAACTAAAAAATAAATATTAAAAAAAAAAAAAAAAAAAGGATTATGTTAACCTCTTCTTTACTCACCTGCCTACTTCAGGAGTGACAGTGAACATTGATGCCCTAAATCTGAGACACAAGTAACTTTCTACAGCTGTATATATCTGATTAAAATTGAGCATAACTATTGTTAAGTAATTTCTTAGTTAAATAGAAATTAGCGCCTCTTCCTTTAAAAAATATTATTGTAACTTTTATGAATAGCCATGACAATGCTTATGATATCACTTGTTTTTGTACCAAAACTATACATTTGAGAAACCTATTAACTGTGTGGCTGTGTTTTGAAGTTCTCTGCTCTGGAGGCCTGGATATATATCTTATCCAACAAAACCTGTGAATTTACATTCTAGGCCATTTTAAAAAGTAAAATTTTTAAGATAATTTCAGTGGCTCAGGAGTCATGATAGCTAACTTTTTTTTTTTTTTTAATGAACCCAGGGAGGCTCTATCACTAAACTACATCCATAGCTCTGTTTATTTATTTATTTATTTTTCGAGACAGGGCCTTGCTAAGTCATTTTTCTATTTACTTATTTACTGGCTTGAACCTTGTGATGCATCTGCTTCAGCCTCCATGTCAGTGGAATTACAGGTGTTTGCCTTCACATCCTACTGGAAGCTAACATTTATTGAGGGTTATTATATTACCAGGCACTGCTACATTCCTTAATATAGTGTTTTTTGTTTTTTTAAATGCTGAAGAGATTTTTACCAATTTGTTGGATAGGGTATAACTGCTCATGTAGTCTTAAAATTGGTTCTCTTGCTTTCTGGAGGGCCGACAGATCAGTTACCCCGTCTCCATGTATCAGCAGCAGTGTAAAGGGAGTGGAAAGGCCACATAGTGATGTGTTCCTTGGACCCCCCCCACCAGTCTAGTGTCTGGTGGTGTTCGTCCCGCATCTGCCACTGCTGTGCAGAGTGCTTTGCTTTGCTGAATCCTCCTTTGCTTTCTTTTTAATGTGGGTTGTTTGCTTTTTGTTTTTGTTATCAGGGATTGAACCCAGGGGACCTTAACCACTTAGACACATCTTGTTATTTTTTTAAAAAAATATTTATTATTTAGTTGTACGTGGACATACAATATCTTTATTTCATTTTTATGTGGTGCTGAGGATTGAACCTAGTGCCTCACACATTCTAGGTGAGCACTCTACCATTGAGCCACAACCCCAGCCCCATACCATCATTTTTTATATTTTTATTTGAGATAGTGTCTCACCAAGTTGCTTAGGGCCTTCATAATATTGCTGAGGCTGGCTTTGAACCTGTGATCCTCCTGCCTCAGCCTCTGGAATTGCTGGGATTATATATGTGTACTACTATGCCTGGCAAATTGTAGTCATTTCAGTTGCTTTTCTCATACAAAATTTCTTGACTGGGGACTACATTCAATGCAAGGCAAAGCCTATAGACAAAAGGAGGACAAAACCAGATCAACAACCCCCGACTCCACCAAAAAAAAAAAAAAAAAAAAAAAAAAGATACTACAGTCATGTTGGACATTGGCCAATATAACTTTGTTCCACAGTATCCATTTCTGGTGTACTTTTCAGAGTCCCCGTGCATATTGTTTTATATATATAGTTTTCAGTTGTGAGAGAAAGAGACTGTATTATTTGGGGCTTACTCAATATTAGCTTGATCAAAAGCCTTCATTCTTAAAATCATTTTCCTTGTGTTGTTTTTGGGCAGCATAACCATGTACAACTAATGACATTCTTGCGTTGCTTTTTAGGCCTTATAATTCAATTATCAGTTTAATTGGGCTTCATTTTCTGTTGTCTCAATTTTCTCAAGATTCTGTTTTTTTTCACTTGCAATTTATGGCTATATATATATATCTTACAAATTGTAACTTTAGCAGATGGCTAATCTCTCAAATGTATTGAATTTATTTTTTTCTGACCAGTTATGTGCAGGGGTATACCTTACTCTAGCACCCTTTGTATATAAACTACAAATTATCTAATTTCAACCAGTATTAATGATATCTTTTGGGTCAATATAATAAATCAAATTAGGTGAAATTTGCAATTGATCAGTTAGCTATACTCAAAATGGGGTTTATTTCGTGGATTTCAAATGGGAAAGACTACTGGGAATCTTAAATTGGAAAATTAAGCATAGGATTAGATTCAAAATGAAATGGATCAAAATCAGCATGATGAAATTAAATAAGCATAGAAGGAATCCCAGTGATTTGGGAGGCTGAAGCAGGAGGATCACAAGTTCAAAGCCAGCTTTAGCAATTTACCCCCCAAACCCCCAAAAGAATTCACAGTAATTTTTTTCTAGAGTAATTTTTATAGCTATTGAATTAATTGTGATTCTTCATTTTGTAATTGTACATATTTATTGGGTACAGTTTTAAAATTTAATATGTGTGTAGATATAATGAGTAAATCAGGATAATCAGCATCTTCATAAACATTTGTCATTTCTCTGTGTTGGAAACCTTTGACTTCTTCTCTGCTCATTGTTGGCTTTTTTTTTTTGTACCAAGGATTGAACCCAGGGGTGCTTAACCACTGAGCTGCCTTGGCGATATCTTTTTTTTTTTTTTTTTTAATTTTTAATTTTTTAGTTTTAGGAGGACACAATATCTTTTTTATTTTTATGTGGTGCTGAGAATTGAACCCAGTGCCTCACGTGTGCTAGGCAAACGCGCTACCACTTGAGCCACATTCCCAGCCCTGGTGATGTCTTATGAAATAAAAAGTTTTTTAATTTTGGCGAAATACAGTTTCTCTCTCTCTCTCTTTTTATAGGCTTTAATGGAAGCTTCAGTTTCTACTTCAACTTAGACAATATTTAAGTGATAGACTTATTTTCTATTCAAGCCTTTGAAGTTAACAATTTCTCTAATTTATTTATGGTTGTTACTACTTTTGGTATCATACCTAATTGCCAAATCCCAGGTAATGCAGATCTGTGTTTACTTCAAAGAATTTATTGTTTTAGCCTCTGCATTTAGGTGTTTAATCTGTTTAAAGTTAATTTTTTTTATTGGTTGTTCAAAACATTACAAAGCTCTTGACATATCATATTTCATACATTAGATTCAAGTGGGTTATGAACTCCCATTTTTATCCCAAATACAGATTGCAGAATCACATCAGTTACACATCCACATTTTTACATAATGCCCTATTAGTAACTGTTGTATTCTGCTACCTTTCCTATCCTCTACTATCCCCCCTCCCCTCCCCTCCCATCTTCTCTCTCTACCCCATTTACTGTAATTCATTTCTCTCCTTGTTTATTTTCCCATTCCCCTCACAACCTCTTATATGTAATTTTGTATAACAATGAGGGTCTCCCTCCATTTCCATGCAATTTCCCTTTTCTCTCCCTTTCCCTCCCACCTCATGTCTCTGTTTAATGTTAATCTTTTCTTCCTGCTCTTCCTCCCTGCTCTGTTCTTAGTTGCTCTCATTATATCAAAGAAGACATTTGGTATTTGTTTTTTAGGGATTGGCTAGCTTCACTAAGCATAATCTGCTCTAGTGCCATCCATTTCCCTGCAAATTCCATGATTTTGACCTTTTTTAGTGCTGCGTAATACTCCATGGTGTATAAATTCCACATTTTTTTTATCCAGTCATCTATTGAAGGGCATCTGGGTTGGTTCCACAATCTAGCTATTGTGAATTGTACTGCTATGAACATCGATGTGGCAGTATCCCTGTAGTATGCTCTTTTAAGGTCTTCAGGGAATAGTCCGAGAAGGGCAATAGCTGGGTCAAATGGTGGTTCCATTCCCAACTTTCCCAGGAATCTCCATACTGCTTTTCAAATTGGCTGCACCAATTTGCAGTCCCACCAGCAATGTACAAGAGTACCCTTTTCCCCACATCCTCGCCAGCACTTGTTGTTGTTTGACTTCATAATGGCTGCCAATCTTACTGGAGTGAGATGGTATCTTAGGGTGGTTTTGATTTGCATTTCTCTGGCTGCTAGAGATGGTGAGCATTTTTTCATGTACTTGTTGATTGATTGTATGTCCTCCTCTGAGAAGTGTCTGTTCAGGTCCTTGGCCCATTTGTTGATTGGGTTATTTGTTCTCTTATTGTCTAATTTTTTGAGTTCTTTGTATACTCTGGATATTAGGGCTCTATCTGAAGTGTGAGGAGTAAAAATTTGTTCCCATGATGTAGGCTCCCTATTTACCTCTCTTATTGTTTCTCTTGCTGAGAAAAAACTTTTCAGTTTAAGTAAGTCCCATTTGTTGATTCTTGTTATTAACTCTTGTGCTATGGGTGTCCTATTAAGGAATTTGGAGCCCGACCCCACAATATGTAGATCGGAGCCAACTTTTTCTTCTATCAAACGCAGAGTCTCTGATTTGATATCAAGCTCCTTGATCCACTTTGAGTTAACTTTTGTGCATGGCGAGAGGAGGGGATTCAGTTTCATTTTGTTGCATATGGATTTCCAGTTTTCCCAACACCATTTGTTGAAGATGCTATCCTTCCTCCATTGCATGCTTTTAGCCCCTTTATCAAATATAAGATAGTTGTAACTTTATGGATTAGTCTCTGTGTCCTCTATTCTGTACCATTGGTCCACCCGCCTGTTTTGGTACCAGTACCATGCTGTTTTTGTTACTATTGCTCTGTAAAGTTAATTTTTATACGTTTAGTGAGTAGGTATTCAACAGCAGTTTTTTTTTGGTACCAGGGATTGAACCCAGGGGCACTTAACCACTGAATCATGACCCCTGCCCTTTTTTGTATTTTATTTAAAGACAGGTTTCTCACTGAGTTGCTTAGGGTCTGAGGCTGGCTTTGATCTCAAGATCTTCCTGTCTCAGTCTCCTGAGTCTCTTGAGAATTACAGGCATGCACTACCCCACCCTGCCATTCTTCACCCTTCCCCCCCAAGCCCCCCCCTTTTTTGTGATATTTATGATTGAACCTAGGGTCCTCTACCACTGCGTTACATCCCTCAGCCCTTTGTATTTTTGAGGCTTTTACTGAGTTGCCCAGGCTGACCTTGAATGTTTATCCTCTTGCCTCAGCCTCTAGAGTAGCTGGATCTTCTGGCATGTGTCCCAGTGTCTGATTGGAAAAGGTAATTTTTAAATTGTCTTTCCATAACTAGTCAGTTTTAAATCAAGCTTAAGTAGATGTGAAAATTCCAAAGAGTGTAATTTAGGACCTTTTAAAATATTTTTTAAACATCTTGAATTCATCTGGATGATTTTTCTGTAAACTTTTTTTTGGTCAGGTTGAGGATTGAATCCAGGGTCTTTTGCAAGATAGATAAATACTTTACCACTGAGCTGCATTCCCAGCCCTCTGTTTTTTTTTTTTTTAATTTTGAGACAGGCCTTGCTAACTTGCTCAGACTGGACTTGGAACTTGTGATTTCACCCACCCCTTAGCCTTAGCCTCCTCGCTTAACCACAGAATTCTTATAGACTTTAAAAATATATGTAGATTCTTTCTCAGTTTTGACTAGTACATTTCCTTTTTAAAGGTCAGTTAAAATTTCTTTGAATATTTAAAATTTCTTCAGAATATTCTGGTTTGTTTAAATTGGAAATCTTCAATTTTTCAAAGAGCTATCCCATTGGGTCAGTGCTAATATTAAAGAGTCTCTCATGATTTCCAAAACTGTATTTTAAAAAGTGCCTCTTTTGACATATTATTGTGGTATCTTTGTGAAAAATAGGGTATAGTCTAACAATTCTTCCATTATTCTCATGTATTATACAAGTTCACTTCCTTGTTCATTGTCAAAACTATGTGGAAACCAGGAGAAGGTAGAGAAGGCTTAGTTGCCCCATATTACCATATTGGCCTAAACCCTGAGTAAGAAATCGTACAAGAGTCACGGCTGTGGCATGCTGTGCTCATCGCTTTCGGGTCTTCCCCAGAAGAGGCAAAGAAAGCTGTGTTTCTCAGCTGAATGATGACAACATTGCAGAAGAAAGAAGAATGTGGAAAGGGATCAAAGAAAACCTTTGCCCCACCTACACAAAAATTGCATAGCATGATACCGCGTGGCCCCAACTCACACAGAGAAGAGACCCTGGGGATCAGTTCTCCAGTGGCAGAAGCCAAGGCAAGCCCACCAAAAGCCAGGTTAGAAAAGTAGGAGAAGCAGTTACAGAGGATGGTCCAAGAGTTGGTCAGGAGAAAAAAGGAAAGGCTCAAGACAAGCCAGCACAGAAGAAGGAAAAGGGAAAATCAAGTCTTATCAATGCAGAATTTGAAGAGATTGTCCAGATTGTGCTTCAGAAGTCCCTTCAGGAGTGCTTGGAGATGGGATCTAGTCTTAATTTTGCAGAGACTTCCTGTGTTCAGACGGATTCCCAGTCAGACAAAGAACCAGGCATTGCTTCTGCTACTGATAATGATAATGCTGTTGGAGAGAGGAAAATGGTACCTCATACTCCGGAGACTTCAGCCTCTGTAGAAGATGTCCCAGAGATACGAATATCTAAATCGGCCCAGCTGGTTCCTGCACCCTCTGAGAAGAAATTTAATAGACTTTCCTTAAGCAAAAGAGGGAAGCTCATGATGAAAAAATGGAGAAAGTTCAAGGTGGGCATGAGTGCAGAGAGAAAGACCAACCAGAGAAAATGATTCAGAGTGATTCTCAGATCAGAGGTCATCAAAAAGGGGAAGAAAGTGGTTTTGGTCAATGTTTAGTTTGGGTCCAGTGTTCCTCTCCAAACTGTGAGAAATGGAAGCGGCTGCGTGGGAACATTGACCCTTCAATTCTCCCAGATAATTGGTCTTGTGACCAGAATACAGACTTGGATTATAATTGCTGTGATATTCCTGAGGAGATCTGGACAGGGCGTGAGAGTGATGTGGCCTATGCCTCCTATGTCCCAGGATCCATCATCTGTGCCAAGCAGAATGGTTACCCCTGGTGGCCAGGCATGGTCGAATCTGATCCTGACCTGGGGGAATATTTTCTCTTCGCTTCTCATCTAGATTCTCTGCCTTCTAAATACTACATGACATTTTTTTGAGAAATAGTTTCTCGTGCTTGAATCCCAGTCTTCATGCTAAAGAATTCCAGGAGCGTCCCTGGAGCTAGCAGGAGTGAAAAAGTACAGGAATAAGGACTACAGCCAGAAACTGGTGGCAGCCCTCATGATGGCTCAGAAGGCAGAACAGATCAACATTGGGGAGCGGGTCGACTTATTTGGTTTCTGGAGCTGTTACAGTGGATCTGACAGCAATGGGGATGGAAAAGACCTAATTCTTTCTGTGGCTAACAGCTCAGTGTCCTACTTGGAAAAAGAAGAGGAGGAATCAGAGATAGAGGAGGAGAAAGAAGAGAAGAGAGACCCAACTTTGCCTGAACCAAAACACATTCAATAAAGCCCAAGGCAAGGCGCATGGCAGATGGACAAGACAGGACCCTGAAAAAGAAGATAGTGAAAAGACCTCTGGGCAGTGAATCCATAGTGCCTCCTGTACCCATAACGGGAAGGAAAGAAGGACCAAGGAATTAAGAGCAGGACCAGCCAGGCCTTAAGAAAAAAATTCAAGTTCCCCAAACCAAGGCCTCAGCAACCAACTTGTCTCAGGAAAAAGAAGTTAGAATGATGCCAAAGGGCTTTACCCCACCAGCTCATCACACGGCCTGTCCCTTGAAGGGCAAAGAAGAGCCTAGACCCCAGAAACCACCCACTAAGGAGGCTGAAAGTATCCCCACTGAAGATGAAGCTTCCAGTGACCTGGACCTGGAGCAACTCATGGAAGATATTGAAAGAGAGTCCAAGGAGCAAGGGGAGCCACAGCATGGAGAGGATACAGAGAGGTTCCCTATGGTCTTCTTTGAGGAGTAGTCCTCTGCTCTCACCCTACTATTCTCTGCAGCAGGGGGAAGAGTCTCTTGGGGGGTACCTGAGCAGTTGATATTTTTGGGGTTGTTAATTGGCTACAAAGTTCAAGTCAGTGTTGCAGTTTATGTGTTAATAAAGCAGGTTACTGATGTGAAAAAAAATAGTATAGAAAAAGCCCTTTGCATTATTTGTTTTCATCTGTTGACATTGTTGCCTGTTTGTGGAGCAGTATTTGTGTGATGGTATTTGTGTTCTTGCTCTCTTTCCATGTGGAAATGATAATTATGACCATCGGGATAGTAGCTTTTGTTTTAGGGTAGTTGGGCAAGATTTAGAAACATTCATCTGGTTGCTGTAAATGGAACATTAGCGTTTGAGCAAATGAAAGTAAGATTTATGTTGACTTTCACTCTTATTTCTAATTTGTGAAAATCTGCCTCTTTTCCTTTTTCCACATTTTTAAAAATTGGTGCTTTATAGTTGTACACAATATTGGTGTTTGTTGTTACATATTCATACATGCACACAATATGACAATATAACTTGGTCACTGTCACTCCCCAGAAAATCTGCCCAGTGCCAGTTGTGAATGCCGTGGATCAAGAAGGTTCATCTTGTAGAGTGTTTACATTCATGAGGTTTCAGTAAACTGTGGTTACAAAGCTATTAACCTCCTCCTTCTTTCATGGTATAAATAAAAAACATATCATTGTGTAATCTCATGGATTGTTGGATTTTTCTGATTAAACAGATATTATCTAAGTTTTTTATTTGCTTGGTTGGCATTTAATTTAGAGTGTATGTAGTGAGTACTTTAATCATTTCATTTTACTTATTTTTGAAATTTGCCTCTTTTATTGGAGTTAGTCTTTATTCAGTTACTTCATACCGTCTGTGCAGTCTTGCTAATGGTTTTGATTGCATTTTCTAAGTATGTAAGTCAACAATTTGAATAGGTATGCTACTGCATTTTATTTTGTTGGTACTGGGGAGCAAACCTAGGGCTTTATGCATGCCAGTCAAGCACTTTACCACTGAGCCGCATCCCCAGCCCACTACTGTATTTTAGTCATAGCTTTTAAAAAGTTAAGGTCAACATATTTTGGAGCATTGTGCAAGCATGTTACACTGTTCTTTGGTCAAATTGGAATTGTAAGTGGTAATATGAAAAGCTGTTTGCTTATTACCTTAAGTTCAAAAGGAAGTAAGCAGCTAATGATTTATGCTGGAGATTCAGAGCTTGATTAGAATTGATAATAAGCTCAGTGGCAGTGGGAATTAGGAGGAAGTCTGCTGTAGAATTTGCTGTGTGTGGTTTCTTTCCCTTTACTCCTTCCTCTGTCCTCCTCTCCCTTCTTCCCTTCCTTTTTTTTTTTTTTTTTTAACCGTACTGGGGATTGAACTCAGGAATGCTTTACCACTGAACTACCTCTCCAGCCTTTTCTTATTTCAAGGTCTTACTAAGTTGCTGAGTGCTGAAGTGGGATTACAGGCCTACACCACCATGCCTGCATCTTGTGTTATTTCTTTCAGGAGAAAAAGTTTAGAAGGGCTGAGCTCATACTGATTTATGTAGGCCTTTTAAGTGAGGTAGTGGGCTAAACATCCTTGTTATAAGTTAATGAAATATCAAGTTAGGTTTTTTTTTTTTTTTTTGGAAACAATGCCTTTATTTTATTTATTTTTATGTGGTGCTGAGGATCGAACCCAGGGTCTCGCATGTGCTAGATGAGCCCTCTACTGCTGAGCCACAATCCCAACCCAAGTTAGGTTTTTCTGATGAGATAAAGTTTACATTCCATGTAATTCATACTTTTAAGAGTCCATTGTTTTTTAGCATGTTTATGAAGTTGTACAACCATCAATACTATAATTAAAGGAAAAAATGGCTCCCATAAAATAAGTTTTTCTGGCTAAACTCATTATCTGCATAGATTGTAGTAATGACTATTTGCCATTGGGCAGATAATTGAGCTTGAGTTAAGAATTCAGAACTTTTCAAAAGTTTTTAGTGATGCTTCTTTGACACTTTTATGGAGCAGACTAATAATTTAGTTCATTTTTTTTTTGATACCAGGGATTGAACCAAGGGGCGCTTAATCATTGTGCCGCATCCCCAGCTGTATTTTTGTATTTTATTTAGATACAGGGTTTTACTGAGTTGTTTAGGGCCTCGGTATTGCTGAGGCTGGCTTGGAATTTGCCATCCTCCTGTCTCAGCATCCAGGATTACAGGTGTGTGCCAGCACTGGGCTTTAGTTCATCTTTAGATGGGCCAAACATATTTTGAAAACTTTGTGATACTTTTCTATCTAGCTATTAAATTTTGTGCCCTAGCACTGGTTGATATAATAGGAAGAGCATACTTACGGACTATGGGGAGACATGGTCTGGATGTGTAATTTAGCCTTTTGAATTTGGCAGGTTACTTAAGGGCATAATATTAAGTGGTTCAGTGCAGACAGTGTAATTGGTTAGTCACATATCAGTCTTGAAACGGTTCTCTTCATTTCTCTTTTAATTGTTTTTATTTTAATTAGTTTTTTGTACAAAAGATCTTTTAAGACAGCTAATTTATCAGTCCACCATATTCTGTTGTCATTTTATAGGGAGCAAAATAAATGAAGTCAAGGGAGAAGATTATTTGTTACTGTATTGTTGGCCAAATGAAAGACTGTCTCAGGAAGCTTGTAATTATAGTAATCATTTTAGTTTACAAAGCAACTAATAGACACCAGGAGTCCTAACCTTTCCTTTGTACAGTTAAGGGGAGTAGCTCAGCCTCTTGGGCATAGAAGATAACTTACTTGAGAAGTTATTCTCCATTGTGAGGATTAGTCCTCACTGGGAAAAAAGCAATAATGTAGTAGTGTTTGGTTCTGTAGAAGAAGAATGACTGTATTTTCCACCAGTCATGTGACCACAATGCAGAACTCTAATGCAAAGAAAGTTTAATTTCAGCTGAGGGGTAATCTTCATTCTGAAGAACTAACTAACAAGCTTATATTAAGGACACTTGTCCTAAAACGTATTAGGTTTGTGCTTTGAACATTTTGTGTTTGTGTGTGTGTGTGTGTGGGGGGGCATTGTTTGGAGGAGGCTGTTCCTATGAGAAATATTTTAGCTTCCTCACTTTTCAATGCAACATTTTAAACCAGTTCTTTGTGGGGGATGGTGACAGGTGTTAAATTATTGTATGAGGCTGGTAATCTAAAATGCTGTCTAGGGACTGGTACTGTCTCTTTGACAATTAAAGGGTAGGTTTTTTGGTTTATTTCCCCTCTTTCACCCCAGTAAACTGGTTTGGCTATTTGGATATAAAGAATTTTCCTTCTAATAATTCTGTCAGATTTTGGCAACTTGTGGTCATTCCTTAAGATTAAAAAAAAAAAAAGGTAGAAATTACTATTTGCAGCTTTTACTTTTTCTTCCAAACCATCTTACTGAATTAGAAAGGGAAATGCTATGAGAAGCATTAATTATTTTTTAAGAAAAATTTTTAGTTGTAAATGGATACATTTATTTATAAATATATTTATATTTATAAATAAATTTATATTTATAAAATTTATAAATATTTATAAAATTTATTTATAAATAAATATATTTATTTTTGTTGGGGGGGTGGAGTTTCCAGGAATTGAACTCAGGGGTACTTAACTACTGAGCCACATCCCCAACCCTATTTTGTATTTTATTTAGAGACAGAGTCTCACTGAGGGCCTTAGCACCTTGCTTTTGCTGAGGCTGGCTTTGAACTCTTGATCATCCTGTCTCAGCACCACCGCCCCCGGCTGCATTTTATTTGAAGGAAAATAATCTTATTTTGGACTTATGACATTAAGAGTCTTATTTTTGTGATTAAAAATCATTTAGAATTAGCCTCAGTTTTGTTGGCACTATTGGATTTATTGTCATTCTGTTAAAAAAAAAAATTTAAACCACACAAATAATTTGTATCCAGTTTAGAAAAACAAATATATTAGCCCATCACCCAGGGGTAATTGTTACTGATCTTTTGTTTGTCAATTTTTTTTTTCTTGTGATGCTAGAGATTGAACCTGGAGGCACTCAACCCACTGAACTACATTCCTACTATCTTTGTAAACTTTATTTTGAGATAGGGTCTCATTAAGTTGCTGTGTATGGCCTTGAACTTGCAATTCTCCTGCCTCAGCATGCTGAGTCAGTTCACTGGGATTTCAGGTGTGCACCCTTGTGACCACCAGATTGGTTGTCATTGTTGAAGAGGCCTGGAATTCACAAGCATTTTCTATTCCAAAATATCACCATACCAGGCAGAAGAGTTTTGAAATTGAATAAAATGATAGTTTTTTTGTTTTGAAGTTGAATAGAATGATAGTCCTTTGTCTTTAAACAGAAGGACTGTTGATGTGCTAAAATATTTTAATCTATATAATGTCTGTGAGACTGTTTTTGAAAATGGGGACTTGGTGGATTGGAGTGCTGTGGGCAAAGTTGCTGCTAAAATTAAAAGCAAAACCAGAAGGAAAGAATTGTGTTTTCTATTCCTGTGATGTTAGCAGAACAGACTGGGCCTTTGTCAGCAATTTTCACTTGATGAGTTAGTGTTATCTTCCTGAATATATTCTGGTTATCCTTCTCTAGTCTTTTTCCGTAGTAAGTATAGGTGTTGCAGTCTTATCATGGACTTAAAGTTTGGAAAAGTTTTATAATTGTATTTGTTTTGAGTTTCCATGGAATGTATATAATAGGAACCACTTTTGAAGAGATTGGAATAATCACATTAGGAAAGTTGAATTACTTTATTTTCTAGTTTCTGTGGAGCAAAAAGTATATGACTGCACTAATTGGGTAAAAAAATGTTTGGCTTTTGGCAGAATTTTATGGTGGTGATTTTTCTCTTACTGCTAGTGCAGTTCATTTTTGAGTTCTCTTATCCTTAACTCACCTTTCTAGAATTCCTAGAGGACCTGTGCCACAGCCTCTTGAGGACCGAATCTTCACTCCTACTGTCTCAGCAGTCTACAGCACGGTGAGTGTCTCAAGTTTGTCTTATTGTATGTCTGTTTTTGCACTGGAACCCTTGGCATTACAGGATGTGTTTGGTTGTTTGATATATGACAAGAGTTATGTGAAAGGTTCAATAAACTCTGAATAGAACAAGATATTATGATACAATAAGATTTTTAGGCCCAAGAAGTGTACACCTGCACCTTTTTTTTCTTTCCATAAATGCTAAGCTTTTGCTTTGTATTATGATTCTTTCTGTACACTTTTTTGAATTTTTCTAATCTTTATTTTATTTATTTCTTTCTATGGGTGCTGAGGATTGATCCCAGTGCCTCACATGTGCTAGACAAGTGCTCTACTGCGGAGCCACAACCTCAGCCCCATTTTTGAATTTTTTCTTAAATAATTTTTCTTTTGCTCTTTTGTTTGTTTTGGTACTGGGGATTGAACTCAAGGGCACTCTACCACTGAGTCATATTCCCAGCCCTGTTTTGTATTTCATTGAGAGACAGGGTCTCACTGATTTGCTCTGCACCTCACTTTTTGCTGAGGCTGGCTTTGAACTTTCGATCCTCCTGCCTCAGACTCCTGAGCTGCTGGGATTACAACGCCAGGCTTTTTTTTGCTTTTTTGTAATGGATAAAACACCTCATTTTATTTATTTATTTTTATGTGGTACTTAGGATTGAACTCGGCCTCACATGTGCTAGGTGAATGCTATACTGCTGAGCCACAACCCCAGCCCCATTTTTTTGCTCTTTTTAACTTTTTTTTTTCTTGTACCTTTCCCCTCCCTGGTTGCATATAAAATATGCAGGAAGGTTTGAAAAGTGAATAGTGGAGGAAATTTAATTTTTTTATATCAAATGATTCATTCAGATTAACAGGTGAAGGGATATTTAAAAGAGGATGAAGGTAATAAAATTAGAAGCACATTTTGAATGCTTTATAGTGAATCTCAGGAAATTGAAGGGATTAGGAGAGTTAAACCTGTCATTTTTAATATTTAAATTCCAGCTTTGTGTGATAGTGTACCACCATATTCCCAGCTAATAGGGAGGCTGACAGGAGGAGGATCACATGTTTGAGGCCAGTTTCTGCAATATAGTGAGACCTTGTCTCGTAATTATAAAAAAAGGACTGGGGATGTAAGTAGATGGTAAAACACATAGTACTGAAAAACACTTTTATTTTAATTTTTAAAAAATATATTATTTTAGTTATAGGTGGACATAATACCTTGATTTTATTTATTTATGTGGTGCTGAGGATCGAATCCAGTGCCTCATGCATGCTAGGCGAGCGCTCTTCCACTGAACCCTAGCCCCAGCCCTGAAAAACACTTCTAAATATTTCAGTTCTGCATGCCATGTAATATTGTGTGCTAATAAGCAAACTTATAGTCTGGTAGGGGTGATGAGTCCTTAAGTAATTATAATCTCAATGACAGTATAGAGCAGTGATTTTTATATGTTTGAGCTATGAATCACTTTTAGTATCTGAAAACCGTTGCAGTCTTTAAAGTACTGGGACAGGGAAGCATCACGTTTGTCAGACATATTTCTTAAAAAAATATATTTTTTTAATACTATAAAAGTACACCCTCATTATTGGAAGTATTTTTAAAATTATGATAAGTTACAGAAAGAAAATGAAAAAATTCTTGTAATCCTGAATGATTTTTAGAGACAACTACTATAATCATCTTGTTTTTGGTGTAGTTTCATGTCTTTTTTTCTGTACTGTAGGCTCAGAGTAAGATGTTCTATCCTAATTGGTGACTTTATATTAGCTTATCCTGTGTTATTTCTTAAATACTAAATGGTTACAGTTGTTATAAGAATTTAGTCATGCTCTTTTGGTCATGTTTCTAGAGCTTTTATTGTGTGTACTTAAAATGTGCTGGAGTTTTGTTTTTGTGAGATAGACAGTAGTAAACAGACACCCTTCCCCCCACACTACTGTTGACTTGTATGAGCTACCGTCATAAAAAATGAGGCAGGATAGAGGAATAGAAAATGACCGAGCAATGGCTCCTAGGGAAAGTCTCTTTGAAACGGCATTTAAGAGTTTGGTGTGGTGGTGCACACCTATAATTCTGTCCTGCCTTCCTCCCCGCAAAATAGGGCTGGAGAAGTAGCTAAGTGGTAGCACAGTTATGGATTCACTCCCCAGTATTGCCCCCTCCCAAATAAATGAAACACAACATTTCAGACTTGAGGTATAGGGGCTGAGGTTGTGGCACAGCAGTAGAGTGTTCGCCTACCACATGTGAGGCCTTGTGTTCCATCTTCAGCACCACATACAAATAAATAAATAAAGGTATTGTGTCCAACTACAACTTAAAAGAAAAAAAAAAATGACTTGAGGTGTAGCTCAGTGGTAGAGTGCTTCTCTGTCATGTCTGAGGTCCTGGGTTCAATCCCTGTCCCCGTCCCCGTCCCCCCAGTAACTAACCAAACTCTGAAAAGAAAAGAAGGCATTTAAGCAGAAACCTTAGAACACTTCTAGAGAAAGCATTTATAAGAGAAGGAACATCGAAGAAGAGGCTCAGAAATGGCAGTGGGCCTACTCTAGTCTTGGGAATGCATGGGTGCCAGTGTGCTGATTTGGAGAAGTTGGGTTGGTCATGGTCATGTATGTACTGTAGACCATGATGTAGGTTTGCGATTTTAGTCCAGTTGTGATGGAAAGTCAGTGGAGGATTAAGAGCAACAGATCCGAGTTACCTTTTAAATGGTCACTGGAGCTACCCCATGGAGAGTGACTGTGATAAGGGCAGGTGGTGGTGAAGTGGAAGCATGGGGCTTAAAGCATTAGATTGTTTCCAGTATTTGCTGTTATGGAATAACTTTGAATTTAAAGCATTTTCTGTGTTTTGGGTGATTTTTTAAAATAACTTTTAGAAATATGATTATTGGCTTAAAGAATAAAAATGTTATTAAGATTCCTAATAAATAAGGACATATATAATTCTGTAAATTTACTACTTTGGTGAGGAGATTATCAAAATTATTCGAGTGATAGGACAGTGCTTGGTGCACAATTTACATGAAATGTTTGAATCTTAAAGTTTTCAAATTAGTTAATTTAATGATACTGGGGATTGAACATGGGGCGGGGACGTGTCTCACATGCCAGACAAGTGCTCTGCCCTGAGTTACATCCTCACCGCTTTTTAAATTTTGAGGATCTTTTTTTTTTTTTAAAAAACATTTTTTTTTTTTTAAGTTGTTGATGGACGTTTATTTTATTCAGTGCTGAGAATCAAACCCAGGGCCTCACACATGCTAGGCAAGTGCTCTATCACTAAGCCACAACCCCAGCCCGATACACTCACTTTTTTTCACTCCACAACTTTTGATATTTATCTACTTGGTGCTTTTGTTAATGATTTGTCCCTTTAGGTTGATGGGTAATATTTTATTATGTGAAGATGCTACAACTTTATTTGTTAACTTTTGAAGGACATTTGGGTTATTACCTGTTTGGGGCTATTACAAATAAATTTATTGTGAACATATGCGAGCAAATATTTGTGTGGACATATACTTTCATTTTTCTTTTTTTTTAAATTTTTTTTATTAGTTACACATGGCAATACAATGATCTTGACATATCATACATTTTAATCAAATGGGGTATAATTTCTCCATTTTTCTGAGTGTACAGGTTGCAGAATCACATTGGTTTTACAGTCACGTATATACATACAGTAATACAAATGTCTATTTTATTCTGCTGCCCTTCCTATCCCCTCTCCCCCCCCCGCCCCTCCCATCACTTCTCTCTACCCAGTGTAATGTGACACACTTCTCCCCCCCCCCCCAATCATCATACATGTATGACTCAAAATGGGATAGGGAGGAAGAGCATGAGAAGATGATTACCATTAAATAGGGAAGAGAGGTGGGAGGATCTTTTTTTTAAAAAAAAAAAAAATATTTTCTTTTGGGCTAGGGATGTGACTCAAGAGGTAGTGCGCTCACCTGGCATTGCGCGGGGCACTGGGTTTGATCCTCAGCACCACTCTAAAATAAATAAATAAATAAATAAATAAATAAATAAAAATGTTGTGTCCACCGAAAACTAAAAAATAAATATTAAAAAATTCTCTCTCTCTAAAAACATTTCTTTTTGTTGTTGTTTATAGACCTTTTATTTTTTTAAAAAAATTTATCTATATGCGGTGGTGAGAATTGAACCTAGTGCCTCATACATGCCACTTGCTACTGCTGAGCCCCAGCCCCAGCCCCAGCCCAGTTTTGAGGATCTTGCTAAATTGCCAGGGCTGCCTTCAGATTTGGTGATCCTTATGCATCAGCACTCCAAGTAATTGGGATTGCAGGTGTGTCCCACCATGCCTGCTTAAATTTAGTTTTGCAGTTAGTTTTTCAGTTGGACTTTGGCTGTTTATAGTGACTATCATATATGCAATAAAAAGTAAGTCTCTTTTTTCACTTTTGCAGTGTCGAACACGTTAGATAAGAAAATACGTGCCTGGGTGCTTTGAATTCCTTTGTGTCCCTTGTCTCAGCCTCAGAATTATGTATTGGTCATTATTCCTCTAGTGTCTAGGTTTTTTAGCATTATTGCTGTGTCATACAATGAAGGCTAACCCTCAACTCACCTTTTATTGCCTTGGCATATGGCACCCATGAGTCACGTTCATGGAGTTGGTTAAATTCCTTGAAAAGGAAGTCTTCAAAAAGTACATAAAGATTTAGATTTTTTTTTAATGTCTGTTATTCTGTTATTTAGACTTCAAGTCTGATATCAGTCATCTTCGATAGCTTTTCTGCTGATAATCAGAGAAGCATCAAAAGTTTAACTTGAGCATTTGGAACTCTTTCATGATACACGCCTGGTTATTTTCTATTTATTTTATTTTAACTTAGTATATACAAATTTGTCCTTGAGATATTTATCAGGGATGAGAAGGAATCTTATTTCATTATATGTGAGTTATAATGTAAAGAAAAAAGAATCAAGGAAATATTTTTAAAAGTCTAGTAAAAGCAGCATCCATAATGGTATAGAAGAATTGGAAAAAATTGGAGAGGCATAAGCTAATTTGAAATATAGTAACTGTTAATTTTTTTATTTTCATCCTTTTGTATTGTGAACTATGTAATTTTGCCATGTTGTATAATTTTTCTTAATGTATTTTATTTAGTGAATTAGATTTTGACTATTATTATTAATATAATTGTGGAGATAAACTTAATGAAATAATGATTTTTACATAGGGATTGGAAGTCTGTATTCTGGGAGATTGGAAGGGTTGCAGTATTAACTCATTATGAAAAATATCCTTGTAAATTATTTAAATTATTCTTTAATAAACAAATTAGTCTTTAATATTGTAAAATTTCTTGATGCTTAAGCCAGTTTATATTTTACATAAAAAGTTTTGGTTCTGTCATCCTGTAGGTATATGTAACCTGTTTAGAGAATCATGCTTTTGGGTCTTTTTCCAAGTCACAGGTGAGCATTAAGTAGACCGATATATGTTGTCAGTGGAGATCCCTCCATGGAGACATAATTTAGCCTGAGTCTATCAGTACTCCTTAGTGGTGGTAGTCCAGGCAGATGTAAATTCATGTTACCATCCTATCACCAGTACAATTCCTGTTTTTTTTCTTTTTTTTTTCACTGTTAAATATAGCAATTGAGTTGATGTTTAGTTTATTTATACTTAAAAAAAAAGGCTTTCTTAAGCTGTACATATTTTAAGTATATAGTTAAGAAACCCATGGAAATCATCAGTTAAGAAAATCTTTATAGGGCTAGGGTTGTGGCTCAGTGGTAGAGCCTGGCATGTGTGAGGCACTGTTTTCAATCCTTAGCATCACATATAAACAAATAAATAAAGATCTATCAACAATTAAAAAATTAAAAAAAAATCTTTATACTCCTTACTTTTCACGCTTTCTCATATTGCTCTGTTGTTTGTCTTTTTGGACTGAGTAATATTTTAAAGGTTTTTTTGGTAAATTGAATCATACAATATGGACCTCTCACCCAGCGTAATTATTCTGCCATTTATCTGTGTTTTGTGTTATCAATAGTCTGTTTTTGGGGAAAATATAAAATAATCCTTAAAGTTGTAATTGCATTTACCATATACTATTTCCCTTATCTAATAATAGCGTTTTGTTTTCATTAAGCATAGTTTAAATCATAATGATAAAACAGGTTGGTAGTTTTTCCTTTTTAATATAATGTGAAGTAACAAATTATTTTCTAACCTATTACACACAATTTGTAATCATAATTTGAACAGATTAAGGAGTTTTTTTTAAGGAGGTATAGCATAATTTACATCACTGATAAGTTGACAAAGAGTATTTGGCTTAAATACTCTTTATTTTTGGTGTTAAATAACTTATATATGCATACACACACATGTGCACCCCCCCCCCCCAATAGAAACTCATACATGTATGTGTTTGTAGTTTTCCCCCCTCTTATTTAGGATTATTTCCATAGTTTATAATTTCCATTAGAATATTTCCATAAGCAAAACCCAGGGCCTTATACATGAAATTATACATATTTTTAAGTGCTTCATATTTCTGACATTGTATATTTATGGTGACTTATTTGCTGAAAACATTATAGAAATGTATTCTTTACTATATCAGCTTCAATCTTCCCACTTGGAAACATAATTGATAATTTGAAAGGTCAAAAATGATACTGTACAGTTCATAATAGAGGCAATTACTGCGGGCTGGGGCTGTAGCTCAGTGGTAGAGCGCTTGCCTAGCATGTGTGAGGCACTGGGTTCGATCCTCAGCACCACATAAAAGTAAATAAAGGCATTCTGTCCATTTACAACTACAAAAAAATTTTTTTAAAAGGGAAATTATTAAGTAAGTGACTGCAGAAGAATGTTTAACATTGTAAAACAATGATGTCATATTTTGTTTATAAAGTTATCAATGGTTTATTTAAGTACCTATTTGTCAGTTCTGTAAAAAATATAATAGGAATTATTATTTTTTTAAATATTTATTTTTTAGTTGTACACAATACCTTTATTTTGCTTATTTATTTTTATGTGGTGTTGAGGATCGAACCCAGGGCCTTGCGCATGCCAGGCGAGCGCTCTACCACTGAGCTACCACCCCAGCTCAATAGGAATTCTTCAGGGGGGGCTGGGGATGTGGCTCAAGTGGTAACGCGCTCGCCTGGCATGCCTGCGGCCCGGTTTCGATCCTCAGCACCACATACAAACAAAGATGTTGTGTCCGCCGAAAACTAAAAAATAAATATTAAAAAAAAAAAAAGGAATTCTTCAGGAACTTTTCCTTTAACTTAAGAAATTCTTTTTTCCTTTTAATATCTTTGAATTACTGTGTAAGGAAATGTAATGAAATTTTCTTCCTTTTTGTTATAAAAAAGATTTTGTTGCAAGATAATTATATGTATATAAATTGTTATTATTGGCATTGTTTTCCAAGAGCATTTGAGTGATACTTAACAATATTTAGGAATCCAAAAATTTTTTAAATATTTTTTTAGTTTGTAGATGAACACAATACCTTTATTTTATTTGTTTATTTATTTGTGGTGCTGAGGATCGAATTCAGGGCCTCACACATGGGAGGCAAGTGTTCTACCATTGAATCACAACCCCAATCCCCAGGAATCCAAATTTTTGAATTGAAATTTTAAATAAAAAAAAAATCACATTTTGACATTTTCTTAATGTTAGATATTGCTGTCATGTTTAACTTAGGGTGTAGAGGAGTGCTTATAGCATTTAGTAGGTTGAGAAGACATTGATGCCAATAAACATGTGCATATGACAAGTTCTCAGCAGCCCCAAATGTTAGTAGTGCCACTACTGAGAAACACAAATCTAGATTTTCCTTGTTAGGCAAAATGATTAAAATTCATTGGTACTAATATTCATTATCCAGTCAGTACCTCTTGTATCCCCTCTTGTATACAAGAGGTGCTGACTGGATAATGAATATGGTATTCATTATCTGGTATTCTTCTAGGTGTTATAGAGTAACATTTACATGAAAGTGAGAAAGAGTCAACATTTTAGTAAGTATTTATGAGGTAAGAAACAGGGCATAGAATTGATGAGTAGTATATGTGTATATATATATATTGGTCAGCACTGGGAACAAAACCCAGGCCCTTAGACATGCTTGTCAAGTGCTGTACAACTAAATTATACCCACAATCCTTTTAAAAAATTTTATTTTGAGATAGGATCTCTCTAAGTTGCTCTAGTTCTCTTGCCTCAGCATCTGGAGTAGCAGGGATTATAAATGAGAGCCATCAAGCCTGGCTGCGTAATTTCTGTTTCGACGTAAGTGAACCGGCAAGAGAAGGCGGCATCTTAGGTTCAGGATGGGTAGGAAGGAAGAGCATAAACTTTCCAAGTAAATGTCTCAGAGGCCCCTAGACTTTCCAGTGGGAAGAGACCTGGTGTCTGGAGCTTAGTGCTCTTGAAACAGGTGGGCAGCTGTGCTGTCCAGTAAGACACATGTCTAGTGAGCGCTGGAGACTAGTATGATGGAGAAACTGAATTGTAAATTTTGTATTTTATATAATATTGATTTAAACAGTTGCATATAGCTGCCACCTTAGAAATACATTCTAGAGGCTGACAAAGTCTAGGTCATGACAGTTTTGGCAGGTTCTCAGAAGACATTTGGTTGGTTGTCTGTCTGTCTGTCTATCTACTTACCTACCTACCTACCTACCTACCTAATTATTCATCTGTCTGCGTTGGTATTTGAAGCTAAAGCCTCATAGGTGCTAGGCACATGCTCTACTACTACTTGGCTTTATCCTCTGTCCCAGCATTTGGATTTTTGATACACCAATGGGGCCATTGAAAGGTTTCTAGTGTGGAAATGATATAAGATTTAAATTATGGATATATTCTGATGTTATATTAGCAGATAAACTGTAGTTTATGGGTTTATACGGATCAGAATGTTAAGAACGGCTAACTCACTGTGTAATCAGACCAAGTGGATTCAAATCCTGGTGCTTCCACACACAGGCTTTGTGTGTTGTGGGACAAGTCATTTAGCCTCTTTGCACCTCAGTTTTTTTCCTCATTAGTAAAATGGAGATAATAGTATTCATCTCCAAAGGTTATTATGAAGGCTAAGGCTAAATGAGATAATTTCATTTAAAACTTGTAGAACCTAGTATGAAATTAACACCTAGATATTTAACAGCAGTTGCTTCCATAATCACTATACATACTTACAAAATAAGGTTATCTAACTTTATTAAAGTGAAACAGTATTTGCAGAAAATTAAAATATTAGGGGTTGGAAGACTTGTTGTATCATTTGCAATCTGTTAAATACTTTTAACACTTTTTCTTTTTGTTTTGGTACTGGAAATTTAATCCAGGGACACTCTACTAATAAATTATATACATACAGCCCTTTTAAAATTTTATTTTAAAATAAAGTTGTTCAATCTGAACTTGAACTTGCCATCCTCCTGCTTCTTCAGTTGCTGAGATTACAGGTGTACACCACCTCACCTGGCTTATATTTCTTTTTTTTTTTTTAATATTTATTTTTTAGTTTTTGGCGGATACAACATCTTTGTTTGTATGTGGTGCTGAGGATCGAACCTGGGCCGCACAAATGCCAGGCAAGCGCACTACCGCTTGAGCCACATCCCCAGCCCTCTTATATTTCTTTTTATGTAACCATTGCCATGTTGCTAGATTTATTGTTAATAATTCCATGAATTTTTTTAGAAATAATATAATTTTAACATGTTACCCAGGTTTTATTACAGTTGTATCTTATTATGACATAATTTTCAGAAATTATTTCTCTCTCTTCATCTTTGGTTCATAGGGGAAAGTAACATTTGGGAAATGGCTCCAAGTGTTTTTAAATATTTATTTGTTTGTTTATTTATAGTTGTAGGATGGACACAATATCTTGATTTTTATGTGGTGCTGAGGATCGAACCCAGTGCCTCACACATACGAGGTGAGCGCTCTACCACTGAGCTAAAGCCCCAGCCCTCCAAGTGTTTTTTATTATTTATTTATTTATTTTTAAAAAATATTTTTATTTTTTAGTTTTTGGTGGACACAACATCTTTGTTTGTATGTGGTGCTGAGGATCGAACTCGGGCCACATGCATGCCAGGCGAGCACGCTTCCGCTTGAGCCACATCCCCAGCCCCTCCAAGTGTTTTTTAAATACCAAGTTTAGTATTTAGTATACCAAGAAGGTAGTAGAGGACGTAGTGGATATTTATGGAACCTTTGGTGGAGTGTCAGGATTCTAGTGGATTTAAGAGGTTAGCATGTTTCTTACCTTAGATCATTAATTTACTGTGGCTACTAAATCAACCTAAAGTGAATTCTCAATTTTTTTATATCATGAATTTTATTGGTATTAAAAATTAAACAGGCTGGGGTTGTGGCTCAGCGGTAGAGCGCTCTCCTAGCACGTGCGAGGCGCTGGGTTTGATCCTCAGTACCACATAAAAATAAATAAATAAAATAAAGGTATTGCGTCTACCTACAACTAAAAAAATATTTTAAAAAATCAAGCAATTAAACTTAAGAACCTGATATGTGCAAGGTATGATGAGGTTGTAGTGGTTGCCAAATTATGCCAATTCTCAAGAAATATAATGAAATAGAATAAAATGAATTGATTAGACTCTTCCTTCTTTCACTTTTTTTTTGTGATACTGGAGATCCAACCCAGGTCTCAAGTATCCTAGACAAACATGCTATCTCTGAGCTACATTCTTACCTTCACACCCTATTATTATTATTATTATTTTTATTATTTTGTTTCTATAGTGCTAGGGATAGAACCCAGGGCCTCTTACATACTAGGCAAGTACTTTTCCATTGATCCCAGCCCCAGCCCTTTTAAAATTTTATTTTGAGACAGGCTTGTTGTCTAGGTTAGTCTCAAACTTGTGATGCTCCTGTCTCAGCTTCCCACCTTGGTGGGTTATAGGTGTGTGCCAACACAAGTGGCTATTATTTTCTTTAGGCACTTACAATAATGATTCAGTTCATTATTTGTCACTAGTTATTTATGAATTCTTGTGACTTTATTGAATGTCAGTTTACCTTTGATATTCTAATACCGCCCTCTCTTCAGTTTCTGAGATGTTTGAATTTTTGTTGACATTTCTGAAAATTAGTAAAAAGTTACTAATGTTTGTTTTTATTTTATGTTTGGCTCTTAACAGTAGTAGGAAATATAATTCTTTTTGTTTAAGAGACAACCTTTATATAGGAGAAGGGATATGGGGGTAGAAGGACAGTAGAATGAATCGACATTATTACCCTATGTGCATGTATGTATACACAGCCGGTGTGTTTCTACATTATGTACAATCAGAAGAGTGAAAGCTTATATGAACATTTATGTGTGATGTGTCAAAATGCATTCTATTAGACAGGCAGTGTAATTCCAGCAGCTCAGGAGGCTGAGGCAGGCGGTTTGGGAGTTCAAAGCCAGTCTCAGCAAAAGTGAGTCTCTAAGCAACTTAGTGAGACGCTGTCTCAAAATAAAATACGAAATAGGGCTGGGGATGTGGTTCAGTGGTCAAGTGCCCCTGAGTTCAATCCCTGGTATCAAAACAAAACAAAACAAAACAAACAAACAAAAAAACACCACCAAAACCCCCAAAGCAAACAAAACCAAAAAAGCATTCTACTGTCATGTATAACTAATTATCACTAATTTAAAAAAATTTCAAAAAAGTCCACCTTTAAATATTGATGGTTAAGTCACATGTAGTGGTGCATGCCTGTAGTCCCAGTGGCTCATGAGGCTAAGGCAGGAGGATCTCCAAGTTGAAAGCTAGCCTCAGCAATTTAGTGAGTCCCCAAGCATCTTAGTGAGACTCTTGTCTCGAAATAAAAAATAAAAGGTGCTGAGTATGTAAATCAATTGAACCCTGGGTTCAGGTTCAATCCCCAATACCAAAAAAAAAAAAAAAAAGTTAAAGAATGTAGTTATATCACATTGAAGTGTTAGAAGAATGAAGTAGGTAGGTATATGTATGACTTGGACTGATCTCTGATATGTTCATAAATGATTGTCATGGAGTAATTATTGTATCACTGTATTTATTTATGTAATAATTATTTGTAAATATAAAAAAGATTTGAAAGAATATATATCATTTTACAGGGCGGGGGGTAAAGGGTGTTAGATCAGGAACACTATACCACTGACCTACATCTGTTGTCCTTTTAATTTTTTATTTTGAGACAAAGCCTTAGTAAGTTGCTGAAGGTGGCCTAGGATTTATGATTTTTCCATTTCAGTCCTGAGTTAACTAGGATTACAGGTATGTATCAGGGTCCCCAGTAAATCAAACTATTTTTCTTGTTTATATTAACTGTAGCTACATCCCTAGTTTTCCCCCTTTTTAAAAAGTATTTTTAGTCATAGATGGACACAATACCTTCATTTTATTTATTTATTTATTTATTTTTGTTTGGGTCTCAGTGCTCTACCACTGATCCACGATCCCAGCCCGCCTCCCTACCCCTTTTTATTTTTTATTTTGAAATAGGGTCTTGCTAAGTTGCCTAAATTGGTCTTGCTCCTTCGATCCTCCTGCCTCAGACTTGACTCTGGAGTGGGAGTTGCTGGCATGTGCCAGTTTACCTGCTTTCAGACTATTAACGGTATTATCCCATTAGGAATAGAATGAAGTGGAATTACTACTTTGACTCCCCCTTTTAATAGTAATAAATATATTTACATATTATTTTAGCAATTAAAAATCAAGAGTAAGCTTTAAAGTTATTTTTCCTCCTCACCTTTAGTGCTAGTAGTCTGATATGTGGATCAGTAGTAATTCTGTCCTGATTAAATCAGTAGATTCACAGTGGCCTTAAAATATTCCCTAAGGCCCCAAATAATATTACATTAGCAGTAATAAATTGTGACCTTCAATTTTTCCATTGTGTACCTGTATTATTGTTATCAAACTTCCATTATGATAGTCACATCTAAGCCTTGTATTAAATTCATTTTGGATTGAATTTTACAAAAGTTTGTAATGTATCCAAGATTATATTTACATCATTTCCTTAATTTTTTTCCTTTTTATTTCTTTAGAAAATTAAAAATAAATAAATAAATAAAATAAATCTCATTCTTACCCTCTTCAGGTAAACCTCTCACTCAGCACTTTTAAATATTTTTATGGAGTTCAGATGCTGTTGCTTGCTGCTATTTGTTTTTTTCTTTGGGTCTAATTAACAAGATTTTTTACTAAGAAAAATCTTTATTCTAGCATGCCTTTCTTTCTTATAGAATAACAGGTTTGCCTATCTGTTGTGGTAATCTGAAAAGTATTTGAAGTTACTTTTCTATGTCCTTGTAAATGTACAGCAACCAAAAAAGTCTTTGGCCTCATGGAGTCTGGTGTTAAATCTTTAGCCAAAACATTGGAGATGTGGCAAAGTTATTAAAGATATCGAGGTAAATAATTCAGTAAAAGGTTATTGGATGATATATATATTTGCAGGATTTTGTGTCAGATTAAAAAGAGAAGACAATAGTGAAAACTATGATTGTTGAAGTCTTTTAAGAGTTCTCAATTTACCAGGCAAGATGGTGGTGCATGTGGGAAAGTAAGGAGGTGACATTAATGACTATATAAATTGCAACCAATATCTGTAAATAAATAGTAAATAACATTTATTGGTAGAGTTCCCATGAATTTTCATTAGGCAGAAGTACTTGGAAGAGGCTTGGATATGACTCAGTGTGGTGAAGAGTATGTTCCTAGAATGTGCAAAGCCCTAGGGTGTGATCCCAAGCACAGTCCCCACCCCCACCCCCACCCCCCCAACAAAAAAAGAAGAACTTTTCTTATTGAGGAACAGATTCACCTATCTGTTGTGGTAATCTGAAAAGTATTTGAGTTGGGTTTTTTTTGAATAGTATTTATAACTGTTCTTCCATGTTTCTTCTTTCTTTTTTTTTCTTTGGGTGCCAGGGATTGAACTCAGGGGTCGCTTGACTACAGAGTCACATCCCCAGCCCTTTTTTGTATTTTATTTAGAGACAGGGCCTCATTGAGTTGTTTAGCACCTTGCTTTTGCTGAGGCTGGCTTTGAATACCCAATCCTCCTGCCTCAGCATCCCGAGCTGCTGGGATTATAGGCTTGTGAACTTTTTAATTGTTTTATTTTGGGGGGATTGAACCTAAGGCCTTGCAAATTCTAGGTAAACCCTCTATCACAGAGCTGCACTTTCAGCTCCTTGAAGTAACTTTGGGAAATCATTCAACTGCAATTCAGTTGTACAGCGTTCATTAAAATTTCTGAATTTTGAATTTTGTTTCTGTTCATCTTTTATGCTGATTAATGACATTTATGAAAGTTGGGATTCCTTGTTAATATTTAATATAGATTTGCTCCTTAAATGTTAAGTCAGGTATCTAATTAAAATGTTATTTGGTATTTATGTATTTGATTTTTTTTCTCCTTCAAAAGAAGGATTAACTTTGAAGATAAAAAAGGGAATATGCTAGGACTGGGGTTGTGGCTCAGTGTAGAGTGCTTGCCTAGCATGAAACAAAGGTATTATGTCCAACTACATCTAAAAAATGAATATTAAAAAAAAGGGAATATGCTATTGTGAAATGTCAATTATTAATGGGTTTTGCATTTTTCAGATGAAAACAGTAGAAATAATAATCAAGTTCCTTTTGGAGAATTTGGGAAACTTTTTTTTTACATTATGGAATATTACATTCATACTCATTTAATAAATTATTACATGTATCATTGTTATAAACAAAACTGATAATGGATTAGTTTAAGCCAAAATTGGTTAAAGGATATTGGACTAATTTCGTGACAAAGTTGTAATATTTTAGGAAAAAAGTAATGAAGACCATTTTTACCTCGAGGCATACATATATTATTGTTATGAAGTTGGTGGCATAAACAGATCATTTTCAGCTGTAACCTTTGATAGACACAGGCATATTTACTGCTTTACAGAATTCCCTTTTATTTTTCCATGCACATCTGTTCACCAGTGATGCCTGGACAAGTGATTGTGAGGGTCAGCAGTTCTGTTCATAGTACATTTTAACTGTTGTTCCATGGTGGTTTATTTGCCCTACATCCTGTATTGATATTTAGTTGGTAGTTTAGTAGAAAGGTATTCAATTTCTTTAGCTGTTACAAACCCCAAAGATCCTTTGGGTTTTCTGTCATTTTTTTTTAGATTTATAAATCAGCAGTTTAATTTTTTGCTTTGCTCAATAAACATTTGTTTAGTAACTTTAAAAAATTCAGACAAATTAATTAAAAACATTTGTCAAGTATCTCAAACTTGTTCAAAGGAAGAGACTTTGAAAGACCAAAGAGGTTTTTTTTTTTGTTTTGTTTTGTTTTTTTGAGTTGATAGAGATATTTAAAGTGTGGGTGTTCAAATATGTACAACAAATCCTGGCAATATGTACAACTGTAATGCACCAATAAAAACTCTGTGTAAAATAAAAAGGTATTTATGGAAAAGAAAAGGAAAGAGGCTTAATATTGAAATGTTTGACTAAAGGTACCTAGATTCTGATGGCTGTTTTGTGTATGGGTGTGCTTTCTGGAAGAAAAGTCATTACAGTCTATCTGAAATTGATCATGCATTTTATTAGGACTGCTAATTATTTTTTAGAGCAAGCTTAGGCGGTGAATGTCTTGCAGTTCTTCTCCATGTGGAGCAACAGTGTGAAACACAGTGAGGAGACATGGTGTTGAGAAATTTATCTCAGGGAAAGAGAGATTTGCCTAGAGTTTTGAAGGATGAATAGAGATGTGCAGGTCAAAAAGATTCGTATGTTTGTGAAGTTTGATAAATACTGGAAAACTTAGAATATAGCAAAATATTGGTTGTTGAATTTTGAAGCCCACCATGATGTTATAAACAGGAATGAAATAACTGCTTCAAATTGGAATGTTGGTAGTGCCTGGAAGTCGTACCTAACTGCAATACAGCAAATGTGGATGCAGAAAAGTATACGCACTAAGAGCTTCATTGACATTCCATAAACCTTAAATATATTTTTCCATAAAATTTGATGTTCATATTGCTGAATTTGTGTGACCATGAAAATCTTCAGATTACATTTAGTGTACAGTATATTGTATAACTATTTTGATGTCCATTTAAAATAATTATACAATGAAAATAACTTTATTTAACAGGATTAAATCCCCCAGGGATTTCAAAGTTTTGCTATTACCCTAGCGATGGCACTGCAGGTTGATTTTTTTTTTTTTTTTTTTTTTTTTTTTGTACTGGGGATTGAATCTGTGATACTTTGAGCTACCTCTCCAGCCTCCCCTGTTGACCTTTTTGAGACAGAATCTTGCATCGTTTTCTGTGCTGGCTTTGAACTTGTGATCCTCCTGCCTTAGCCTCCTGAGTCGCAGTGTCCCACTGTCTTTTTGTACTGTCACTTGTAGCAATAATACAGCTAGCAGTATGTATGTTCAGTAGTCTGCCTTCTGCTATTTTGGGTTGACTCAGTGAACTAAAGCATGCAGACATAACATGCTAGGATTGCTCCTGAAAACCTGTCACTGTTATGTTAATGTCAGCGTTTGTTAAACTTTAGTAGTCAGCATTATCTGGTATACTATGTGAAACTATGTACATATTGCTGGGACCTCACACAAAACAGATGTCAAAGAGGCCTATGGATTTGCACTTTAAACCTGTTCCCAGGTGGTGGTGATGCCTCTGGTCTCAGAACCCATCTTTTGAACCACTGCTTTAGGATTAACAGAGACTTTACTGTCTCCTATACAATCTGCGTAAATGAAAACCAGAGGAGGAATTATTTCAATCCAAAACTGTCCTTTAGTTATATGCTTAATATTAGAATTTTAAATCAATAGTTTAAATATTTGTAAAAAAGATTGAATACAATAGCTACCATTTTTGAAAAAAATTATGGATGGATACATACCTTTTTTAAATTTATTTTTATTTGGTGCTGAGAATCAAACCCAGTGCCTCACACATGCTAGGCAAGCGCTCCACCAGTGAGCCACAACTCCAGCCCCAAATAGCTACCACTTTTTGACTTTTTGTGGAGCAGGCATTGCAAATCATGCTTTAACGTGTTAAATAAATTTGCATGATAGTCTTTTAGTTTTCTCTTTTACAGAAGAAACTAAGTTCAAATACTTTGCTTATATACTTTCTTTGTTCAGGAGCCAAAATTCAAACCCAGTTCTCTTGACTCTTAAGACTGATTTTCTTAGGTGTGTTCCTTATTTTAAGTTTTTGTTTGGAAAATGATGATCTGTGACTCAGTCTCAGATTGGGGACATACATCACATGTCTTATGTGAGTTGGACTATTAAATATATTGTGGTTTTGATAACTGAATTTATGCTTTCTTATATTTGAATACTAGGCTCAGAGTTCTAATACCATGGAGTGGAAAAGAATTCACTTACTTTGAATAAGTCACTTAACTGGTTTATTGTGACTGAATGAAGAGCAGTGGAAAAATAAGTAAACCCTATGTTTTAAAGAAATTAAGATGAAAGATGGGAAATGACTAGTACCATTGCAGCTATTAAATATATACCAACAATCTTCCAACTCTGTGACAATGGAATTTTGAACATGTAAAAGAGAATGTGCTCTGTTAAAAAGCCATCACCCATCACAAAGCTCTCAAATGTTCCTCTTGTATCTACAGGGACAATGGATAGCCTATGAAATAGTCCTTAAAAAGTAGCAGATTAATTTCTTCTGGTCATATAAAATATTACTGTTTGTTATGGGTAATTTTACTGAGTGGTTTGGGCTTAGTTAGCGTTGATAATCCTTACTTACTACTCTCCAGTTTTTTCTTTAAAGTAGTTATCCTTAATTGATCAAGATTTTGTTATTGAACTGGGAACGATCATTAGAATTTTAATTCAGTTCTCTAGGCTACGATTGACAATGAAAGAAATAAAATCTGGTTGCTATCTTGGCCCCTTTTCTGTACTATAAGGCAGGTCTGGCTACCTGAGGTATTCCTGAGTTGATAAGCTTAGTAAGTTTTACACCCACATAGTGATATCATAGTGAAATTTTCTTGAGTTAATAACTGTATAATACTTATATGTCTGAGTGGCCACTTGTTTGCAAGTACTGTAATAAGTACTTATTATGTCTTATTCTCGTCCTTAAGGACTGAAAGGAGACATACAGTGAGACTCAGTGCTGCTTGCTTTGTGTGGCTTTGGGAGGAGCGCCAGAGGATTATAGTACCAGCCTGTCTTCCTCAGCTCCATCTTTGGCTTAAGAAGGATTTTATAAGCTAATCTGGAAATCTAATCACCAAGTTCCAAATAGTAGTTTGTTCACTATAAAATTAATATGTGCTTGTTAGAAACCAAGAGAAAAGTATGACAGAAAAAACTGGTTTGTGATCTTGCTAACGAAAGGTTCATGCCACCTTTTTTACATGTTCTTTTCAGTAGTTTTGCTGTAAAAGCTATCAGAGTACTAAAAATTCTCACCCTGTTTGCTTTACTTAAATTTATGCTATAAGTAACTTCTTATTGTAAAAAATGTTTTTTCCTAAATATATATTTTCGGGATGTAGTTATTTGTTTTCCCAATGGGTTATGTATGTGTTTTTACTATTAAAATATAAGATTCAAATGGCTGACTCATAGCTTTAAATTTTTTTCTGATTGAATAATATTAAGTAACAAAAATAATTCCAAAAATTGTAATCTAATGAAAGTCACCCTTTATCTTATTTTTTAGAGAAACACCTATTCTTTAGATTGAATTCTTCCATGTTTCATATTTTTGTAGACATATAAATTGCACACACATAGCCTAACAAAATTTATACTTAAAATACTGGTTATATGTTGCATTTTATCTTAATGCATCATATTCATTTATTTATTTTTTAAAATTTTTAATTTGTAGATAGACACAATATCTTTATTTTATTTGTTTATTTATGTAGTGCTGAGGATTGAACCCAGTGCCTCCTGCATGCAGAGGCAAGCACTGAACCACTGAGCTACAACCCCAGCCCTGAACACATCATATTTATATTGTTCTATGTCAGTGTACAATTGTACATCATTTTAGCGGACCTTGAGTGTGTCATTAAATTCAGGACTGCATCATTCTATGATTTTTGGTTATATTGGGAAGAAAGCCACTTTCAGGGTAGAAATGTTTTTAAGCAACTGTTCCTTTTATACTATGATTTATATAACTAGTCATATGTTGGTGGATATTTGAGTTATTTCTATCTTCTTGCTTTTATACATAATGCTGTGATGAACGTGCTTGCTATAGATCTTTATTATCTAGATAATTTCTTTCTGATTATCTTTAAATAGCTTTAGCATTTGCCCATCTGTTTAATGAAAATGTTCAGAACATGGCATATACATGGTTTCAATAAAAGCATACAATATAAAAGATTTCTGATGAAAAGAAACAAGTCCCCATCTATTCTTTTTTTTTTTTTTAAGAATGATTCTTTTTTAAGTAGTTGATGGAACCTTATTTTATTTATTTATATATGGTGCTGAGATTTGAAGCCAAGGCCTCTCATATGCCAGGCATGTCCTCTACCACTGAACCACACCCCCAGCCCCTCCTGGTCTGTTGTTTACACCCATCCACTTTCAAACATTTTTGTTTTTATTTCCTCTTCTATTAACTCTGTTTCTCTAAGCAGTAGGAGATTTCTCCTATTTTTTAAAATTTTTATTTATCATTATCCATTGGCTTTTACTTTGACAGATGATATTTTAGTTTTTTTCTTTTTTGTTTCTAATAATCCTCTATTTGCCCATGTCCTTCCAACACAGTCAGGTTACTTTTGTTGCTCCTTAACAACTAATTAAGTGAACTTTTGGAACATGGAGTTTGGGTAATTGATGAAAAATCACATTCTAAAGTGAATTAGAAAAGAGTAGTTGTTTTGTTTCTAAATTCTGTTTCCTCCTTAACTCTTGCCTTTTCGCTGTTTACTCCTCCCCCACCCTCCGTCATGTTTTGGGGGTTTTTTTTTGGTAAAAGAGAATTTATATTGAAGAAAAATGATAATCTCCATGCATTTTTTCCCTTGGGATCCTCCAGAACACCCACGCAGCCTCTAGATGAAGCTGACTAAGCATAAGGAACACTATTTCTCTATTTAATCTAAATGTAGAGTTTTAAGTATGATATCAATTTTGTCTCTTGGGATTTTCTCCTTTGTACTGGGTGAACCTGAATGAGTACAGAAAATTTGGTTGTAAAGAACATGAGTGTACCTTTTAAAATTTTTGCTCATTTCCTTAAAGAATCTTTATCAGAGGATATTTCTTTACACAGTAAGTCCTTTAGTCACTAGCCTATATGTGTGTGTGTATATATAATATATATATATATATATGCTTGAATATATGTGTGTATATGTACACACTTATATAATTTTTTTGGTGGTGCTAGGAATTAAACCTGAGGACTTGTGCACACTCTTCTACTGAGATATATTCCTAGCCCCTTTTGTTAAATTTTTACTTAATTTTTTTTTTTTATGAAATGGGTCCATGATCAGCTCTTACATGTGCTGTACTTTTTGTTTGTTTGTTTGTTTGCAGTACTAGTGAGTGAACCTAAAGGTGCTCTACCCCTGAGCCACATCCCTGGTCCTGCTAATTGGTTTTTGTGGGCATATCAACAACAAAACAGATTTGAGGAATTAGAGAGCTTGTTAACTTCAAGTGATAAAACTCATTTACATCCCTGTCCTCCCACCTGATTGAACTCAGGTGAACTTTATTAATAAGCTACATCCACAGCCCTTTCTATTTTTTGAAACAGGATCTAGCTAAGTTGCAGAGGTTGTCTTTGAACTTGGAGATCCTTCTGCCTAAGCTTCCCAAGTTTCTAACATGTACCACCACACCAAGCCACCTATTTATTCTTTTTTTTTTTGAGAGAGAGAGAAGAGAGAATTTTTTTTAATATTTATTTTTCAGTTTTCGGCGGACACAACATTTTCATTTTTATTTTATGTGGTGCTGAGGATCGAACCCAGTGCCCCGTACATGCCAGGCGAGTGCGTTATTGCTTGAGCCACTTCCCCAGCCCCCACCTATTTATTCTTAATTAACACATTCATATTCCAGAAATAATTATTGATCTTGTATACATACAGTATAAATTCATGTACTTGTACTCCATGCTTATCAATGCACATTATATTTAAATATAATTTTGCTCATGTTTCATTGTGGGTAGAAATATTTATTGGTAAATTACACCATATTTTCTCCTGTTGTAATGTATTTGCAGGTAGAAATCATAAGTCCTCTCTGACATTCTTTTTTTAAAAATTTTTCTTTATTTTTTACATGGTTCAAACCCAGTGCCTAATGTGTGAGGCAAGTGCTTTACAACTGAGCTACAGCCCCAGCCCTTTGATGTTCTTGATTAAAGTCATTACTGTTTTTGAAATTGGTCTTTTTAAATTTAACCACTAATGAAAACCATCTTCTTACTACCGAGTTTGCTTCTCCAATTCTAGCCTCTGTGTACAGCTCTCTCCTATCTTTGCTAAGATATAATTAAGATATCTGCCAGAGTACAGTGGTACACACCTGTAACCCCAGTGACTCTGGAGGCTGAGGCAGGAGGATGGCAAGTTTGATGCCAGCCTCAGCAACTTAGTGATATCCCATCGTTAAATAAAAATAATAAAAAGAACTGGGGGTGTAGTTCAGTGGTTAAGTGCTCTTGTGTTCAATCTCCATTAATGTACAGAACAAAAATATACATTTTACTCATTTAAATAAGTGTATAATTAAGTAGATTTTAGTATATTCATAGTTGTATAGACAATCAACAGCACAGCTATTTTTAGGACATTTTCATTATCCCCAAAAGAAACGTTACCTTCCTTGGTCCATCACAGTTCCACCCACAGTGGGCACCCAGTTGGTCTGCTTTGTTTGTTTTCTTCAAATGGCTTTCTTTCTTTTCTTTTTCTTTTTTTTTTAATGTTTATGTTTTAGTTATAGGTGGACACAGTGTCTTTATTTTACTTTATGTGGTGCTGAGGATCGAACCCAGGGTCTCACATGTGCTAGGCAAGCATTCTACCACTGAACCACAACCCCACCCCATCAAATGGCTTTCTTACAAGCAATATGTGATTTTCCACAGCCTGTCTACAGTCTCTTGAACCAGTCTTTTTTTTTTTTTTTTTCACTTTATTCTCTCCTCAGCCATTACTTTCAGGATTCTGTCCTTAATTCTTGGTCGGAACTGAACTGTTATAGTTCTCAAGTTGTATCTCAGATGCCACCAAACTTTTCCAGATTCTCAGACTTACTTCCTTCTGGCTTGTTGCTGTACTTTAAATATACATCCTATATGATTTATCACATAGTTTTATTTTTTTTATTCACCTGTGATTTCCTTTCTATTGAGAGCTCCTCAAGGAAAAAGACATTATCTTTGTTACTCTAGGGCTTAATATAGTGCCTAATAGAGCATTGGTGCACACTAAATATTGACTGATGCAGGGCATGTGGACTGAGGAGTCACGCTGAATGAACAGTGTTCCTCCTAGCTTTTATTCTGTACTGATATCAGCAGAGTCATTAGCTTAAAAACATTTCTTTTGGTCTTCTCTATGATATGAAGTCTGTGTTGATATTGGAACTGCTGAAATTTGGTTGATGATCTTTTTTCTCTTGGTACTGGGGATTGAACTCGGACACTCAACCACTGAGCCACATCCCTGCCCTATTTTGTATTTTTATTTAGAGACAGAATGTCACTGAGTTTCTTAGTGCCTCGCTTTTGCTGAGCCTGGCTTTGAACTCATGATCCTCCTGTCTTCCCTGCCTCTGGAGCCCCTGGGATTACAGGCATGCACCACTGCGCCCAGCTGTGCTGATAATGTTTTAGTCATCTCTTATCTTTTGGAATTGTGAGATTTTGATTTAATTTTAGTTTCAAACATTACTGATTTATTCTCTGTCAGTCTTTGAGAAAAAAACCCTTTGAAGAAGCACATGAGCACAACCCTGGAGTAAGCAGTTACTATAGACTAAATGGATTTCAGTACTGGTGTTTGCCTTTTCTCTCTCATTTATAATTTTCAAACTTTTTCATGTTTTCATTTGTTAGTCATGGCACTTAGATCAGGTGCTATCTAGAACTTTGATAATGAACCTACCTCTAGATTGCTTTCTCTTGCCTTGACCCCTTAAGCTTAAATTCATAGATTGAATGGGCTACTTTTTGTTTCCATTTGGATATCTAATTAGCATTTAAACCTCTACTCTTGAGTACTGGCCTCTTAAATCTCTTCTGCCTTCTACCGTCTCTGTCTTCCATCTAGGAAACTAATATTTCAAGCCATGCTCTTAAAAACCGTCCCTGATTTTCATTAAGCTGTCACTCTCAAACGTACTACATAATTTGTTTTTTCTGTTATGCTTTTCCTCAGCTAGAATGCCAACTCTACAAAGACAGGGATGTGCCTTTAATTCCCTGTTGTATCCTATGAACCTCGAGCAATGCCTGGCATAAAGTTGGTTCTCAGTAAATAAAGGCCAAGTGTTAGCCATCAGTCCTTATTGCTTTTTGTTTTACCCCGCCAATGAATCGGTAGCAACTACGCTTGGCTTTACCTCCAAATTAAAATCCTTGTAATCCAAATTAGTGCACTTTTTTCTTTTTAATTTTTTTCGTTGTTGGTAGACCTTTTTTTTTTTTTTAATATATGTGGTGCTGAGAATCGAACCCGGTGCCTTACATATGCTAGGCAAGTGCGCTGCTGCTGAGCACTTATTTTCATCCTCTTTATTACTACTGTTTGAAGCCACCATAAGTTATGGCTAAAGTTATCTCTGTGGCTTTTTAACTCACGTCTCTGCTTCCATTCTTAGATTGTTCAGTTAACCAACATAATCCTTGGAAAATATCAGATCTAGTCATGCTACTGCTTAAAATTTTCATTTGATTCTTATTCAGGGGGGGAGAATTCCAAAGTCTTTGCTTTGTCTATGAAGTCCTTAAGTCATCTGCCATCTCTTTTCAGCCTCCTGAAGTACTGACTTCCCTTTCACTGCAATAACTTGAGTCAAGTGGATTTCCATCCCTTGACCTTATTAAGACCTCAGGGATGGTCTAGCTTTGTAGCTTATTGGTAGATTAGTTGCTTAGCATATTTGAGGCCCTGGGTTCCACACCAGGGCCTCAAAACCAAAAACTTCAGAATCTTTTACTTGCCACTTTCCCCCCCAATGGTGTATTAATTTTTTATTGCCATCTAATAAATCTCTATAAACTTTTTTTTATAGAAAATGTAGATTTATTTGTTATGCTATTACAAAGACAAAACAATTATCATTAGAAGTACTTGGAGGACTTTCATTTCAGTTCACTGTTCTGTTACAGAAAACTAACCTAAGAAGGTGGAAATTAAATGATATAACCTAAGAGGCTATACAGGGTAGACTGGTAAAACAGGGCAGAAGGAGCAGAAGGTAGCTAGAAACACTCTTGTCAGTGGCAGGATCTGTAGCTAGGATATTTCCCAAGAGGCTACTACAGAGGCCTGAATTAATTAATTTGGCCCCCAAATCAGTAAAAAAAAAATCAGACTCTGTGGAGAATAACAAAGGCTGATCGCTCTGAGATATTTGCCTTTTCTTCCCACACTCCAAGCTCCTGAGCATGTTTATCACAGGTCTGCTACTGTACAGATGATTCATACAGCAAAGGCAGGAATTATAGACTTACTGATAGGGTACTTAACACAAAGTTTTGGGGTAAATGATAAACTACAAGTACCCCCTTGGATGAATTAATTCACCTTTAATAAAGTTTGTAGTTCCTTCTGCTGGTGACAACTTGCTGTCTCAGTATAGTCTGTCTTGAGAAAGAACTGGTTTAAATGTTGAGTTTTGGAGAAGGAAAGACTTTTATCAACCCCACTCCAAAGTGGAAGAGGCACCAAGTTCTCTCCTAGTTATAAGCAGAACTTTTAAGCAACATAAATTATTTTCAGTGATCAACATCTGCATCTTCAAACTCTGTCCAGCAACTGTTGGTGTGGAGTCTACCTCCATGCCATCTGAATCTTCCGTGCGGACCCCAGCCATGTTACACTGGCTGCTCACAGACTGAGAAAGCATTCCTTCTAGTCTCTCCAGTGTGGCTTGCCCTTCTGCTGTTAAATGGGATAATCCTTCTTCATAGGTATAAAATGTAGGAATATCCCCGTGCCCTTGTTCATGTGCTTCCACATCATATTCTTCTCCATCATAATCATCAGAGTCTTCATCCTCAGGATCTGGATGCAAAGCCTAGCATTCACAAATTGCAGTGAACCTCACCTCCAATGCTGATTTATCACTAGGCACAAATAAAAATTCAGTAATAGGTTCAACATCATCATCACTATCTTCCTCCTCTTCATCCTCAAGAGATTCTTTTGATTCTTCTCCAAATTTGGCATTCACCATAACATACAAATGCTCTCGAGGATAAACATTTAGGTCCCTGGACACCGCATGTAAACTAATGGTGGGATATTCCAGTGAGAATCCTAATCCAGAACCATCTAACCAAGACAGGAGGCTCTCTGCAATGTAAAGAGCGCCAGTACCAAGGCCCTTTCCTTTCCGTTCAGCACAGCCTCTGTATCTGGCTGCTGTTGCCGAAGCCTCTCATCCTGCCCCAGCGGCGGGAAACTCTTTAGGAAGCTCATCGTACCTGGGAGCATGGAAACAGATTCTCAGAAAGCTAAGACACAGCAATACTTGCTCGCTACAGCACGCCCAGGAAGCGGTGGCACGCACCCCCAAATCTCCATAAACTTAACCGTTTAAAACATTATTATTTCTGTGGGTCTGGGCACTGCTTAGCAGAATTTTCTCTTCAGAATCTCATTAGGCTGAAATGAAGATTTGGCAAGGGCTATAATCTTATTTTAGGCTTTGGTTCACTTTCGTAGTCACTAAGGTTGATTGAAGAATTTATTTCTTTGTGGTTGTAGTACTTAGCTCCCCTACTGCCTTGCTGGCTCTTGGGTAGAAGTTGCTCTCAGCTTCTAGAGGCTGCCCTCGTATCTTTAGAGTGTGGACCTTTTACAGTACAGCATTCTGCCTAGTCTTAGAGGTCTAGAGGAGAACGTTGTCTGTGATGACCCAGTCTGTCTTTGGAGAGTTCATCTGATAAATTCAGGCCCACCCAGGATAATATCTCTTAATTACTTCAAAGAGAAATGATTAGTTTCCTAGGCACCAGAGTGATATCCCATCATCATCTTCACTCTTCAGGGAAATTATTCTGGGTGTGTTACTTAGGGAACATTGAGAGCCATCTTAGAATTCAGTTTATAGCAGTTCATTGTCTCATCCCCAAGGATTCACGTATGGTGTACTCTTTGTTACCTTTTTTTATAGCTTCCCAGTTTTGGAGGGCAGGTGTTTTTTCTTACTTTCACTTTTGTTAATGAGTAAGGCAGTTACATTAACAAATGAAAAAACAGCTAATGTATTTCTGGTTTCTATTGGCTAGTTACTAAATATGAAAAGAAAAGCAGCCCTTATGATTGAATCTGGTGCCGAGTCCATAATAGAACTTGCATGGCATCTGTTTGCTTGAATATTCATTTATTATTTGAATCACATGAATTTTTCTTTCTTTTTTTTTAAAAAAAGATCAAAAAATACTTGACTATCTGGAATTTCATGAAATTGAACCTAATAAGCATAGCTAAGAGTAGGAAAAGGAGGAAGGCATTTTCTTTCTTTTCTGGCAGATGACTTCAGAATAGTGATGATAATGTTCAAGAGAACTCGAAAAAATGTAATAATACTAAATTAAATGTCCTTTTAGCTACTGTAGTGTTCCTTGTAGTTGAGTAAACAGATTTTCTTTGTTTTTCGGTATTTATAGACTTTGAGAAATAAATTATCTAAAGGAGGAATTAGGAAGTTATGAAAATCTAATGAGAGTGAAAACCCATTCTACTGCTTGATCAGCATGATATGTTGAGTTTCAGACACTGGGTGCTGCAGGAATCAAATGTGGCCTGGAAGTACATGGGCAAGGCGCCTTGACTTCTACCAGGAGGGTGGACAGTCCTCCTGTTTCTATTCCTAGCACAGCGGTTCCCCTTGCTTATGACAGCAGCAGCTCGGGGTTACAATATTCGGGATTGGCTAATTTTAAAGTTGGGGGAGCGAAGGGCTATAGTTAAAATGGCTACACTTAAGGCTAAATATCATATTCTGAAAATGGACCACTGAAATTTCTCTTTCTCACAGTTGAAATTAGCCAAGTAAAAACTTTGGGATCTTTCCAGTCTTCCCCAAATGAATTTGGTCATTTCCTTGTGGGTGTTGCAGCTGTTGGGATGTTTTTAGATGACCTCACTAAATAAACTTCACTTTGAGGAAAAAAAAATAAGCAATGACTTCTCAGACATAAACCATGTGCTTTTTACTTTTACATGAGCCATTTATTGGTAAGAAAAAAATCATTTTACTTGATAGGATCCTGGAGTTTATCATTTTAGTAAAGATTTAATTACTGTTTTTCTCAAGTACTTTTTTTTGGGGGGGTGCGGTACTTAGGGCTTGAACCCAGGGATGCTTAACCACTGAAACATATTTTGAGAAAGGGTTTCGCTAAGTTGCATAGGGCTTTGCTAAATTGCTGAGGCTGGTATTGAATTTGTGATCTTCCTGCCTCAGCCTCCCTAGCTGCTGGGATTACAGCTGTGCCCCACTGCTCCTGGCTTAAGTACTATTTTTTTTTTTTGTTAGATATATAATGAATAGGTAATGAAACACTGTGACAGGTACGGTGGTACATGACTGTAATTCCTGCAACTCACAACACTGGAGGTTGAGGCAAGAGGATGGCAAGTTCAAGATCAGCCTCAGTAAAATAACTAGTACCTAAACAATTTAGAGTGGGGCTGGGGTTGTGGCTCAGTGGTAGAGCACTTGCCTAGAATGCGTGAGGCACTGGGTTCGATTCTCAGCACCACATACAAATAAATAAAATAAAAGTCCATTAAGAACTAAAAAAATATTAAAACAAACAAACAATTTAGAGATACCCTGTCTCAAAATAAAAATTTCAAAAAGGTCTGGGGATGTAGCTCAGTGGTAAAACACCCCTGGGTTCAATCCCTGCCGGGTGTCTGTTCTCGTGACTAAAACGCTCAGGGGTCACTCCAGATAAACTGGGCAAACTGGGCTGCATGAAATAACCACACAAGAGACACAAATACCTTTTTGTTTGGGGTTGCTGTGACCTTAAGGGTCCTCTGACCTTAAGAGTCCCCAGAAAGAGAGCGAGAGCACATGCTGACCCCTTTTATTGAGAAGTTATTTAAATGAGGCAAGGGGTCAGGTTTCAGGGGGCTGAGTCTATCTTCATGATGTCCACTGTCAGCAGGTTGACTGACACCTGGGTAGGACACACACAAGGCACTTCCATGGAAGATTCTATCCTAAACAGGGCAAGGGGCTATATTACAAAGCAACAGGTGAGCATAGCTTTATCCATGGGGCTGTAGCAAGACACACCCATGTACAAGACACCAACCCTCGAACCCAAGAAGGGTGGGGAAAGCTCTGCCACATCTCTGTGACTGAGTGCCTCAGCACCCATCTGGGGAGTGTGACCCAAGTCAGGTGCAAGGTTGGTCTCCCACAAATCCCCACTACCAAATAATGTAAAATACAAATTGAAACATTGGTTTGTGTGTAATAACAATAGTTTGTGTTCAATCAGTTCATATTTGTATATAATTCAGTCATAAGTCTATACATGAATATTTGTAGGAAATTTATATTTGGCTGGACATGGTGTTGCCTGCCTGTAATTCCAGTGACTTGGGAGGCTCAGGAAGGAGGTTTGCAAATAGGAGGCCCGCCTCAACAATTTTAGTGAGGCCCTAAAGAATTTAGCCAGCCCCTGTCTCAAGATAAAATATAAAATGGGCTGGTAATATGGCTTAGTGCACTGTTAAGCATCCCCAGGTTCAATTTCCCAGTATCAAGGAAAAATACGCAAAAAAATCCATTGTATTTTTTTTTTTTTGGAAAATTTGGAAGATCGTGTCCCTATTTATCTGGAATTACTGTATGGCAGCATTGTATTGCAGCCGAGGATCACACTGCTCACTAGGGAAAGCAGAGATGGGTAGCCATTCTTTCCAGTTCTCCATGGGTCCTAATTCCTATTGTTTACCCCTGGCCACTTTCCTCCATAATTCCTGCATGGTATTTATTTCCGTGGCTCTGTAGTCAAGAAAGAATGATCATGTTTAGGGAACTATTACTATTTGAATATTGTAGTATATGTTTGATAATTCTTAATTGGCCAGAATATTTGATGGAATTAGAAATAGGTTAGTGCTAGATACACCTAGCGACTCACCTTAGGTTGCACAATCTTTAGGATTTACCTTAAATATTTCAAAAGGATCTTCAATTTATATTGGTGAACAGCAATTAAATATCATTGATATCATGGGAGACTGTCTTTAGGTAGCAGTCTAGAATGAAATTTCACTAGCATGCCGACGTTTTCACTAAATAAAAATTTCAGAGGTTTTCTTGCATCAGTGTTTCTTTTCTGAGATTCTTTCTACTCCGTTGAATAATAGTGTAACTAATAACAATGTAACCAATATTTTATTTCAGATATTAAGTAGATTGCTTGTTTTTGTCTTTAATCTTTTTTTGGAGGCGGGTGGGTTATGCATAAAACCGCACAAAACTTACGAGCAGAACTTAATAGTTTTAAAGCAGAAGCTGTATTCTCACCCTCTAATTAAAAAAAAAAGATTCACCCTCTAGTTAATAAAATGAGCTAGGTGTGTTGGGTCACGCCTGTAATCCCAGTGGCTCTGGAGGCTGAGGCAAGATAGCTGGATCATAGGTAATTCTATTTTTAAATTTAGTAGCTAATGCCAAATTGTTTCCTAAAATGGTCAAACCAATTTATATTTCCAGAAGCATGTGAATGAGAATTCTGGAAGCTCCACATTATTGCCAGTGCAAGGATATTATCTATAGTGAATAAAAATATATCTTGGGCATATTATCTTTTAAATGTAAATATAATATACATTTTGAAAAATGGTTGATGATTTTGATTAGGATTAATATTTTATAGAAGATAACTTTTCTTAAACTTTGATTGTGGTTAGATAGTTGCCAGAACCTATTCCTCTGCTTCCTGTCTCATAATTGAAATCCTTAGTCAAGTAGTACTTTTGGTTTTGACAAAGTACATTTTCTCTTTCGCTTAGACATACATACATCTGTCTCTGTCTGTCTGTCTGTCTGTCGGTCGGGATAGAACCAAGGGCCTCATGCATACTATGCAGTATCTCTATCACTCAGTCACATCCCCAGCTAGACATTTTGTTTTTTGTTCCCTGGGATTGAACCCAGGAGTACTTAACCACTGAGACCCATCCTGAGTCCCCTTTTAAAAATATTTTATTTTGTGACAGAGTCTTGCTAAGTATTGTGTCTTGAATTTGTCATCCTCTTGCCTTAGTCTCCAGGGTCATTGAGATTACAGGCTTGTGCCACCACTCCCTGTAGACATTTGCATTTCATGGAGCAATATAATACTTTAAAAAAGGATTCTCAAGGAGGGCTTTGAGGCACTAACTTGTAATCCCAGCAACTCTGGAGGCCTCAGCAGGAGGATTGTTAACTTCAAGGCCAGCTTCAATAATTTAACTAGATCCCTTAGCAAAGTGAGACCTTGTTTCAGAATAAAAAAATCAAAAGAGCTAGCTTCATGGTAAAGCACCCCTGGGTTCATTCTCAGTATCTTTATCCCATTCTCCCCCCAAAAAAGCATCTCAAGTAATTTTCAGAAAAAGAAACTGACAAATACTAAATTTTATCAGTAATCGTTTTCATAGTTTTTGTCATTATATAAAGGTGCCTCTTAACAGATTTAACTAGTGTCTTTTTTCTTGTTTATTCTTGATTATTTTATATATTTATTTTAGTTGGTACCAATTTACATATTTAATGTTTTTTGTTCAATTATATTGCTTCATTTTCTGATTGCTTACCATTTCTAACTTTTTTTTGTTCCTTCATGTGTAGTATTGTTGGATGTATCTTTAAGTTCCTAATTTCAACTTCCTAATTAAAGTTGAGATTATTTCCTTAGTGCACATACCTCAAAATGGAATAACTGAGGTGGGGGATATAGCTTTGAGACAGTTATGACTCATTGCCCTATAGTTTTGGGGACATAGTAAACCTATTCATAGTATCCTATCTATATTCCATTTGCTTAGATCCTTGCCAATAATACATGAGCTGGTTTTTCTTCTTTTTTTACTTTTGCTAGTTTAATTGACATGCACTTTGCTGATTTAATGTTTGCTTATTTTAAATCAGTGGCATTTAAAAAAGTTTTCTATATTATGACTTCTTGTCCTGGGCAGATTTGATCATCAGTTGTTTTTTCAGTGTAAAATTGGAGAATTGATCTAACATGGATTTTATATAGCTGACTTCTTTGTTTTCCTTTTATGTCCACTTTATTATTATGTATTTTTTTTTTACCAGTGTCTAAATATTTTACCTTTTATGTAATATAATATTGATGTTTTATATTACTGGAATATCAAAATGACTTGTTCTAAAATACATGGTAAGAATACATATTTATAAGCTTAGTTGGTGAGAAATTTGCTTTTTAGTGTTCATTTCCAGATAGTTTTCTAAAGTAGATGTTTAATTAGCAATCCAATTTTTTCCTTTGATGAGCTTTATAAATTTTGTAATATATGGTAAATCTTGTGCTCTTAGAAAATAATGTTCACTCAAATTTAATAGCAAAGTTTTCCAATAAAATGATAATCAAAATTATTAAGAAGCAAGGAACAAAGTAGATTAACAATTATAAATCTTAATCTTTGAAATGCAAATTAAAAGTAACTGAGATTTCATTTCCAGTCAGATTGGAAGTTATCAAAAATACGTGTAACAATAAATGTTGTCAGAAGTGAGGAAAAAGGTATACTCATTCATTGCTAGTGGGACTGCAAATTGGTACAGCCACTGTGGAAAGCAATGGGGAGATTCCTCAGAAAACTTGGAATGGAACCACCATTTGACCCAGTTATCCCACTGCTTGGTATATACCCAAAGGACTTAAAAGCCACATACTGTAGTGACATGGCCACATCAGTGTTTATAGCAGTTCAGTTCACAATTGCTAAGCTGTAGAACCAACCTAGGTACGCTTCACCACGTGAATGGATAAGGAAAATGTGGTACATACACACAGTGGAATATTATCAGCCATAAGGAAGAATGAATTTATGGCCTTTGCCTGTAAATGGATGGAACTGGAGACTATCATACTAAGTGAAATAAGCCAATCCCAAAATCCAAAGGCTGAATAGTCTCTCTGATATGTGGATGCTGACTCACCGTGAGGGGAGGAAGGGGAGAAGGGGAGGTTCACTGGATTGGACAGAGCTGCTTGGGGGGAAGAGGAAGATGGGAATGGGAAAGAGTAGAATGAATCAGACCTAACTTTCCCATGTTCATATATGAATTACATGAGCATTGTAACTCCACATCATATACTACCACAAAAATGGGAAGTTATACTCCATGTATAAATACTATGTCAAAATACATTCTGCTGTCATGTTTAACTAAAAATTCAAAAAAATAATTTATAACTTAAAAAAAAAAGTCTTAATCTTTAATTACAGATGTTAGCATCAATTGTGGCTCTGGATTCTAGCTAGTTTTATAGGAGTTCGTTTTAGCTTTGGAGTCAGGTACCTGAACCTAAAAGTGTGTTTTTGTTTAGAGATATAAGGGATTCTAGGGCTTGATTACTAACAATTAGACTTCTATAGAGCTTCTGACTGAGGAAATTCTGGGAAAATCTAATGTCATTTGGAGACCACTTTGCTTTTCTTCCTGGACAGAGTTTTGAACTCTTGCAGAATATACATTACTACAGCTGCTTTTTGATTTATGATGGGATCATATCCCCCAAACCCATCACAAGTTTGTATTTAAGATGAAAATGCTTTAAATAACCTAATGTTCTGAACATCATGACTTAGCACAGCCTTCCTTAAATGTACTTACATTAGCCTGCAATTCTGTAAAACCATGTAAAACAAAATTCTAATTTGGAATTGCACCTTGAATATCTTACATTAGCCTTCAGTTCTGTAAAACAAAATTCTAATTTGGAATTTGCACCTTGAATAGGATCAAACCCAGTGCCCCCCCCCAAAAAAAACCAAACATGATTGACTACACAGAAAGTGAACATTACTGACTATGTGAACAACATAATAGTTGTATAGGCATGCTTTTGAGCTGTTATAAAGTAAAAATTTGAATGTGGAACCATTGCAAATTGAGGATTGTTTATAATTAGTTTTTCTTATCTCTCTCTTTTTTTAACTTCACACATTAAGAAACATGATTGTGTATTTTTTATTTTATACATTTAAAAACATGATTATGCCAGGCGCAGTGACCCACACCTGTAATCCCAGTGCCTCAGGAGTTCAAAGTAAAAGCGAGACACTAAGCAACTCAGTAAAAGCGAGACACTAAGCAACTCAGTGAGACCCTGTCTCTAAATAAAATACAAAAAAATAGGGCTGGGGATGTGGCCCAGTGGTTGAGTGCCCCTGAGTTCAACCTCCCCCCCCCCCCCCCCCCCGCCAAAAAAAACCATGATTATAAAAACATATCTGTATTTTCTGCTACATTGCCAGAGGGTTCCTGGCCCATCAAAATTAAGAACCATACTCTAGGTAGTGTGAGGTGGTACATGTCTGTAATTCTGTCTACTCCAATGGCAGAGGCAGGAGGACCACTAGTTTGAGGCCAGCCCTGGCAATTTGGTGAGACTATGTCTCAAAATAAAATAAAAAGGGCTATGGATGTACTCAGTAGTAAACAGTGTGCCGAGCATGTGTGAGGCCCAGTTCAATCTCCAGCACTGGGCATGAAAAAAAAAAGTTTCATGGAGAAAAGATTTTTTTCATGTTTGAAGAGTATAAAGTTGCCTAACATTCATGGAGGTTTGCCAAAATGTCATTGTTAATCTAGGTTGCTGTCAGGGAGAAGTGCCTGGTAAAATTGATTGCTATATTCTGGGAGTGACCCTAGTGAAGTAGTTTCTTATTGATCATGGTCTCATGGACAATTTATTGCCAGCAAGAAATGGAGAAAATATAATTCTGAGTACATAAAAGCATGCTAATTTTTTTGTGTTGTTGTTATATAAGTTCAACACCATTGCATTACATTAGAAAATATAAATGGGAAAAGAGATACATGTAATGCTTTAAGATTTTTATATTTTTTCCTTATAGAGCTTTTAAATATTGTATGTATGTATTTGTATATCTGTGAGCACACATGTAGGCAAACATGCATGGAGAAACATCTCTATGTATTTTTAGATAGACTTTTTTAAATTCAAAAATGAAATTGTGTTTTGTAATAAGTTGCCTCCTTTTAGGTTCAGTTTTATTGAGGTATTATTTCTATAGAGTAAAATTCACCCTTTTTTCCCCCTGTGAATTTTAAGGAACACATAATCATGTAATTCTTACTAGTCAAGAGAAAAAAAGTTTTGTGACCTCCAAAAATCTCCTTATGCTCTTTTTATAATCCTCTCCTTCACTGTAGCCATTTATTTCTTTTTTGTTCCTTTTACAAAATGGCTGTGTGAATTCTTTCACTTATTTTTCCTTATTAAACGTTAGGTTTTGATATCATACTTGAGGAATCTTGTATCAAATTTATGGAAATATTCATGTGTATTTTTTCTTAGAATTTAAATTTTTCATTTTTGAAAATTTAAGCCTTTATTCAGTTTGGTACTTATTTTAGTGTATCTTTTGAGTGGAAAACCCAGTTTTTAAAGATGAGTTAACTATTTTATCTGTACTTATTAGGATTGGGTTACTAATATAATTTTCTTACTAAATTTTGATTTCTTTACAGGTAACACAAGTAGCAAGACAGCCGGGACCCCCAACCCCTTCCCCTTATTCAGCACATGAAATAAACAAGGGGCATCCAAATCTTGCGGCAACGCCCCCGGGACATGCATCGTCCCCTGGACTCTCTCAAGTAAGAAAAACAGTTTTGGGGGGGAAAAATTTTTTTTTTTTTTCCCAGGTAAAATCAGCATTTCTGTTTTTCTAAAGCAGACCTTAGAACAGACTTTAAAGTAGTATTATAAAATATTTTTAGAGTAATTTCTGTTGGGTCTTTAGTATCTTTAGACATACCTCCCATTTAGTTTCAAATATTTATTTTAGTTTGGAGTGATTGAAAACTGCCATTGATATTTAGTTTTCCTTTTTTATTGTTTAACAAATTAAGAGTGTGATTCTAAAGTTCATTGAAAATATCTTTACAGACATGGGTTTCTTTTCTATGTTTAATCTGTTGTAGTCTTCCTACCTCAATTTTTTTCCTACCTGGAACTTTTTTTCCCCCCGAGTAACTTTAATGGGAGTTTTTGTATGTTGCTTTGGTTTTTGATTTTGCAGGTAGATAATTTGAATTTGTTAGGCTTAAGTTTTTGTTCAGACATTCAGCAACTGGTTGAAGAAGCTATGTCTCTGGTTCTCTTTCATTTTAAGTTTTTCTCAAGATACTCTTTTTCTTGCCCCATCCCTCCATCACATGCCTATTTGGGTTTCCTTTTGATTAAGACCTCGCTGGTTATGAAGTATCCTGTTGGAACGTGGAGAGAGACAAGCCAATAACCTTGACTTGTTCTGTTTGAGATTGTCAGTATTACATGTAAGAGTGGCTATTTTTAATAATAAAAATAATTTTTGTGTCATTTTTAATTTTCGCTGTAATATTTTAGGACTTTTAGATCTGTGAAATAGTATGAGACAATTGAAATTACTTAAAACGATTATAAAACTGATGTTAAGTTAGGCGCCGAAAATAATGAAGGTTTATATTATAGCATGTTTAGAAAAGGAATTCCAACTGTCAGACCATGACTGGTGTAGCTCTTTTTTTTTTTTTTTTTTTGAAATTTTTTCCTTAGTTGTAGTTGGACACAATACCTTTATTTTATTTATTTATTTTTATGTTGTGCTGAGGATCAAACCCAGTGCCTTGCACATGCTAAGTGAGCACTCTATTGCTGAGCCACAACCCCAGCCCCTGGTCTATCTTTTTAAAGTAATATATGAATTAATTTGTCATGGTTAGTACTATGCTTAAATTCAGCCCATATCAGTCTAGTATAATTGTGAGTTTTAAATATTGAAAGCAAAACCAAAGGAATTCTTAGTTGTTTAAATGAGGCTCTTGTGTTGGTTTCTGTATCACTGAGTGGAGGCACCCGACCTGTAATTAAAGTATATTAGGCCTTAGTCTCATCAGGAAAGGTAAACCTCTTAAATAATTGTAATTAAGTTGAATACAAAAAGTGCAACATAAGGAATTATTAAATCAAATTGGGGTTTGGAATAGTGATGGATTGACTAAAAGGAAAGAACTCTCAAGAATGTAAGAATAGTAGATGTATGGAGTAGCTGCTTCTATTAGGGCTAAGGTAGACTCTTCCTTTTTAATGCTGATATCAAAGCTGTTGGTCCTTCCTTTGGAAATTTCTCAAAATTTGCCCTGTAGAAGATTTGGAAAGCTTCCTTCTTTAACACTAATAATCTGTAGCAACGAGCTACTGCAGTGTATGCTGGACCAAGGCTTTTACAGCATGTCTGCCAAAGATAATTCAGATAACATTTCTGGGTCATGAGTGCCAGTTGGTAGAGCTGTTTGTGTTGCGACCTAGACTTGCTGCATAAGTTTATTTTGTCCTCTTCCTTACTCAAAATTGGAATTTGGTCAAGATAACAATGGCAAATACAGTATACATTGTCTTGTACCTTTTTTCCCTTTATGTTAGATAGTGTTAGGGTCAAGACTGTTCCTCTTAAACTAAAGTCTGGACTCTTAGGAAGGGGCATGGCGGGTCTTTCTAAGTAGCATTGGTGTCATGTCAAGACAGTAAAACTTACTGGAAATCTACTGTCTGGAACTCACCAGAATTCTTCCCTCTATGGTGCTGAGGGAAAACTGTTTGCAGGGAGGTTTCTTAAAAGAGGCTCTCTGCTGCAGACCTGCAAGAGAGTACTAGGAATGCCTTTTGGCTGCTGGAGACCACTGCCTGCTGTGCAAGGCAACAGAAGCCTAGCACTGAATGGGAGCTGATCACAGGAGAAGCTAAATTTTGGAGATGCTATCTGGGCTGCAGGAGCCTTTTGCTAAGTCCATGGAAACCAAGAAGCAAAACCCACTCTTCTTGCAATATTGCTACAATGCCCTCTACTGGCAAAAAGTTTGACATTGTGTCAGTCGAAATGTCAAAATATTTATAGAGCACAGATCCATTTTCACACCACTGGCAAAAAGGGTGAATTTTGAGCTGAAAGGCTAGCAACTGCTAATTGGCATATAGGGGAAAGAGTTTTTTCCATTTGAAATTCTTTACTATTTCAAATTGTGATTTAACCCAAGTGTGTGCCCCAAAGCACTAAGGTTTTCTGAATGCCAGGACATCATCTGTCTCCTTACAATTTTTTAACATAGTAATAGGGTAAGGAAGGCTTTTTTTTTTTATTCCCTTAAATTGTCATACTTGACAAAATGGAAAGTTTTGTGGAAAACTCAGTGTTTCTAAGTTTAACAGTTTAAACGGTTCATGGATCATAATGAAAAGCAGGACTTTGAAAATAGAGTAGACAGGATTCCAGGCTTGGAGTCAGATAGACACTTTTTGGTTTTATGATATTGAATAAATTACATAGCGGGGTATTGGAATTTTACTATTTTCTGAAAGAGTTATTATGATTATATAAAATTCTGTCTCAGAACAAAATACACTAAATATGAGTAAGTGATGTTTTTTATTTTGTATATATGTGTGCATGTGCTTTTGTAGCCTTGTCTGCTAACTCTTCTATTTCTGTCTAGTATTAGTGTGAAACTCAGAAACTGTCCCCAAGAGTTGGACCTGTCTTTGAAGTCTTTGCCTATTCCTGATAATAGGATAAAAGTAGGACCAAGCTTGGTCATTTTCTCTTGGTGATAATGTTTTTTATTATTGTGAACAAACTATTAGATACAAATCAACTGAGGAGAAAGTAACAAACTAATTTTTAGCCACATGCCCTTTTTCAATATGACATTCTCCTCTGTCTCTCTGAATTAATCCTTTTATACAGAATAGCCGACAGAGGGCTGGAAACATAGCTTAGTGGTAGAGCTCTTGTCTACCATGCTGGAAATGGTAGAGCTGTGAAAAACAAAACAAGCCAGGCATCCCAATAAAATAGCTCCTTACTTATAATATTCAATGGTTTACACAAAATTATTCTATTAGGTTCTTTTTTTATTTTTATTTTTTTTTGTAGTTGTAGATGGGCAGAATGCCTTTTATTTTATTTGCTTATTTTTATGTGGTGCTAAGGATTGAACCCAGTGCCTCATGCATGCTAGGCATGCGCTCTACCACTGAGCCTCAGCCCCAGCCCCTATTCTATTAGGTTCTAAGTGAAAGAAACTATAATGAGGAAAAGTGAATTACATAACTTTGAAACATAAAAGACAAAAATGTAGAAAATTGTTCCCAACTTCCTTTTTTTAATATGTGTTTGATGGACCTTTATTTTATTAATTTATTTATATGTGGTGCTGAGAATCAAACCCAGTGTCTTACACATGCCAGGCAAGCGCTCTACCACTGAGCCACAACCCCAGCCCATCCCAGCTTACTTTTTACATTTTGGTAACAATAGATGATTCATCTACTTATTTCCCTAAAATTCTATTTTACACATGCACATGCGTGCCACATGAAAGCACCTGCCTAGTTTTAAGGCTTTTATGTGTATTTTCTTTTTTGTTACTTCACTTGTCATTCATTCTTTAAGCACCCCGTCCCTTTTTATTTAGTCAAAGTCAGACATTAGATTTTTATAGGTTAATAGTTAAAATGACATTGTCAAACTGTAACATGGTAAGATAATAGAATCTTTTTAGGTGTGGATTCTTATTAGTTGCCCTGAAAGAATAGCACTTTAGCACTTAGGAAAGGGCATGGCGTGTCTTTCTAAGTATGTCCTTACTTTAGGATGGTAAAGAATTTAGTTGGTTGCAGTGACACATGCCTGTAATCCCGGTGGTTTTCAGGTTGATGCAGAAGGATTTTTAGTTCAAAGCTAGCTTCAGCCACTTAGTGAGGCCCTAAGCAACTTAGTGAGACCCTGTCTCTAAATAAAATATAAAAAGGGCTGGGGATGTTGCTCAGTGGTAAAGTGCACCTGGGGTCAATCTCTGCCTCCCCCCCCCCAAAAAAAAAAAAAAAAAAAGAATTTAAGCTATTTTTGGGTGTAGATCTCAGAGGGTACCTTCCTGGAGAAGTACACACTGCTTGGAAGTAAGGAGTCCCAACCTTCCAACCATTATTTCAGACTTAACCTTGTGGAAGTTTCTATCAATTCCCTCATTTCCTCTTTGTAAATAAGAGGAATATACCAGATGTGTTAAATGGATTTTGAATTTCCCTTAAGATATCCATGGACTTAGGAAACCAACTTCAATGTAAACAGTTATCAGTGTGAAATTTTAAATTTAAGATTTAAAATAAACTATACTTTGCATTGTTTCGTTCTGTCTTTAAAATGTGTATATATCAGAACTTTATTCAGATTATTTGAATTACTCATGTAGTTACAGAAAAAGTTGAATCAATTGTTTAATTGGTGATGCATGTGTACTTTAACATAGCTAATTTTCACAAACAGATTAAACTGTAACTGATTACCTGCTTAATCAACATCTAGATTTTTTCTTCTTTCTCTTGATCTTCCTGTCTAGACATTTGAGCTTTAGGAGTTATGCTTGCAGGAATCAATGAGAAGACATGCTGAGAATAATGCCAAACAAGCTGGGTGACTTTTTTTTTTTTTTCTTTTTCCTCCCCTGTCTACTAGTTTGGAAATTTCATTTGATTTCTTTTTTTCTTTTCTTGGAGATCAACTTAGTCATGTTATGTAGCAAACTGAGATGGTGCATACTGTGTAATTCAATGATTAGAGTATTTTCTATGGAAATACTCAGCAAAGTACTTTTTCTCCCAGGTATAATGATTAATCATGATATTTACTTTAACACTGTAGTTTTCATCAGTAGTGGAGAATGAGTTTCTAAAGACTTCTGGTCCCCACAAGATCTTTTGCTTTTTCAGACTTTATTTTCATTTTGGGGATCTTATACTAAGAAAAAAGTCTGTGCTGCCTTGCCGTGTCATTGACTATTGTAGCCTTGCAAGGTGTATTTTTTTTTACTATTAAGATGAATTTTTATTTTACTTCATGTAAGTTTTTGAACTATATTTGTATCTTATGTGTCCTTTCCTTTATTTTTGAAGAAAATAAATTTTGAGTTTGATAGCTATGACAAACAACCTTGCTAACCAGTATAAATAAGAGTGAACATTAGTTTTATTCTTTTTTTAGTTATAGATGGACACATACCTTTATTTTATTTATTTATGTTGTGCTGAGGATCGAACCCAGTGCCCCACATATTCGAGGCAAGCACTCTACCACTAAGCCACAACTCCAGCCTTTGGTTTTATTTTTAATCACCCTTTTGTTATTGAAGTGGATGAATTTTGAATTTACTTACAAAATTTTACTTTTACTTTTTTTTTTTTTTCCTTTTTTCTTTTTGAGGGGGAGGAAGACCAGGGATTGAACTCGGGGGCACTCAAATAGCACCAGTCCTATTTGTATTTTATTTAGAGACAGGGTCTCACTGAGTTGCTTAGTGCCTCACTTTTTGCTGAAGCTGGCTCCTGAGCTGCTGGGATTACAGACGTGGACCACTGCACCCAGCCAAAATTCATACTTTTAATGTTCCCTTTCCACACTTTGAAATGTATTCTGGCCATCTAAGTGTCTGAGTTGAATGGTGTTCGAAAGCCATATTCAGGGAACATGGGGATTTGGTATCACCTTGGGTATCTGCACTACTGACTGCATTGAGTGCTTTGTTAGTGCCTAATTCTGTTTAGTTGTTTTCAATTGATAATATGCAAGTGTACTTAAAAATTTACTTCTTGTTGAAAATTTCTTCAAATATTATCATCAGACACTTTATAAGTAACTAACCTTAGCAAATGTCATTATTGCGAAGTAAGTTAGGAAGGTGTATAAAATATCCAAATCATTTATTCTTGTCATATGCTAAAGAATAGTGGTAAACACTTCTAAGTTTTGTTAGTTAATTCTCTAATCCAATGTTTTATTTTATTTTAATGTGGCAACATTGGATTAGAGAATTTCAGTTCTCTTTTGTCATTTTTTGTTTTTATTAACAACAGCTGCAACTGTATTTATAAAGTAGGACTTCATCAAATGTTTTCCTGTTAGATGTTTCATCTTTTATGCAGTCTTGGGTCTTTCCTGAAATGTGCCTAGAGCAGTTTTTGTATGCTGATGATGCTTTACTTTGTTTTGCATGTAACTAGCAAACAATTTCAGTGATTTAAAAATTTTTTTTTCTTTGTTTAGTGCAATTATTATTCAAACTAGTCCCCTTAAACCAAGATTTAAAGGTTCTGTTGGGCAAATTTGCAAGGGTAGAATCCTTATTTTACACATTTAAGTATTAATTCAACATTTTTTTTAGATTTTATAAGAATAAAATTGTAATTTCATAAGTATTTTTTGTCTTTGATGTAAGCTCAGTTTTTTTATTGGTGATGTTCATTTTCATCTAAATTCTATCAGGGCAAAAGAGATTTAGAATTTTGTTCCTTTTATATTTGAAGAACTGTTTCTTTTGTATATAATTGAAAGATTCCTTTTGATTTCTGTTCCTATCACCTACTATGAAAAACATCTCTCAGCTTTTCCCTTGCAAGTTTCCCTCTTTGGAAAATCACACTTACTGCTCCTAAATTTGAGGGGAAACTCACTTTAGTACTGCCAATTCTGTTTTTAAAAATCTGATTGTGGCATTCAGGGTTGTTTATTTATGTATTTGAAAATTGATATTTCAATTAGGCTAGAGAAATTAGCACGTGCCAGTAAATTTCGGGATGGGAAATACAACAGGTACTTTTTATGCATGAGTTTGTTCGTTGTTTGTGGTGCTGGGGAACAAACTCTTGGCCTCACATATGCTAGGCAAATGCTTTACCGCTGAAGTGCATCCTCAGCGGTATATATAAAACAGCTAAGTTTTATATATAATTAGGAAGTTGGGTAATTAGACTGTTCGATTAAAAGTGCTTCTGACATTTCTGACAGAAATACATATTTCATGTATGTATGGATTTGGAGAACTGTGAGGTATAGACAGGACTCTGGGGGACAGGTCAGCAGAGGGTGTAAGTACCATAAAAAGGTAGATGGCAGATGGATATATATGCTTATCCAGATTTAATGTGGGAAGGGCAGTGTGCAATTTGCAGAGATGTAGGAGAGGGGAGAGGATAAGCTTCATACAGAATTATTTGTTTTAGGCTGGGGTTGTGGCTCAGTGGTAGAACACTTGCCCAGCATGTGTGAGAGGCACTGTGTTCGATCTCATATATGTTTGTTTTATAAGAATAAGATAAAAGGTTTACACTACCTTCCTAACTACAGATATGGTATTTTAAAAGTTATCTGTCTTTATAGAACTAAAAATTATCAATTTCCATGAATCAGCATTAAATGAAAAGCAGAGAACACAAATCATTTTGCATGGTACTTTTAAATTCCGTCAATGAATAGTGGAGAGGTTTAGTTGCATTTAGAGCAAGTGGAATCAGTTAACTGTAAAGAATGAATACTAGAGAGGTAGAGGTGACTATTGTGAGACTGTTAACAGTTTATTTTACAAACTAACAAACTTGTCTTAATGCATAAATTTGTTTCCTGTTTTTTTTTTTTTTTTTTTTCCTCCTCAAATGTCTTTTCTATTCACTGTTCGTGGTTATTTTGTGTGTCTGGGTAGCAGGGATTGAACCCAGATGTGCTTAACCACTGACCACCCCACCCCACCCCACCCCCGCTCCTTTAATTTAAAATTCTCTGTTTTAAAATTTTTTTCACTAAGTTGTTGAAGCTGGTCCCGAATTTGCAAACCTTCTGCCTTAGCTTCCTGAGTTACTAGGATTCTAGGCTTGCTCTACTGTGCCCTGCTAATGCCAGTGACTTTTTATTTTTTTAAATAATGGGGATTGAACTGAAAGCTGCCTAACCACTGAGTCACATCCCCAGCCCTTTTTTATATTTTATTAGAGACAGGGTCTCACTGAGTTTCTTAGGGCCTCACTAAGTGGCTGAGGCTGGCTTTGAACTTGTGATTCTCCGGCCTTAGCCTCCTTAGTGCCACCAGGCCAGGCTCAGTGATTCTTAATTTTAGACAGTATGCCATAGTAGCAAAGACTTTATTAATCCTATTATCTTATTTTGGTACCAGAGATTGAATTCAGGGGCACTCAACTAACGTATTTTTTATTTTATTTAGAGATAGGGTTTCACTGGATTTGCTTAGCACTAGGCTTTCGCTGAGGCTGGCTTCAGATTCGCAGTCCTCTTGCCTCAAACTCCCGAGCCGCTAAGATTATATGCCTGCACCATTGCTCCTGGCTAATCCAATTCTTATAACTCTTTATTACCTATAAAATTGCACATCGTCTTTTACAGTTAATTTTTCAATTTTGGTCTGTTTATTACAGATAACATGACAACCCAGTTATTTGAGCAGGCAGTCATGGCCAGCATTTATCAGTTTTGTCAAAAAAAAAAAAGTAAATTACACTATTTCAAATTGCCGGGGGTTGTTGGTACATGAATTTTTAATACACACCAAATGATTTTATATAGGAGATGCTGAAGTAATCTAGAAATTAGTACCTGTAGGAAGCAGGTGACAGTCATAGAGCTGAGGTAGTGAAAAAAAGAAATTGTGGTGTTGCCCTAACCTAGGAGTTTGGAGGGTAGGCACTTTAGGACTCTTGTTCTGACCTCTGTTAATGGAGTCACTGTAGGCTGGTCCCCTACACCAGAAACTCAGTAGGCAAGAGACTGAGATGAGGCTGGCACTTTGCTGCTGCCATTTCTCAATGGGTGTGAGAGGCATGGTTGTAGGGGTCCTAATGGAACTGGTGTGTGGCACCATACTGACATAGGGTTAGAGCACCCTCCCATCTGGCAGATGGGGGACAGCTGAGAGTAGTGAAGTAATTGGGCAAATAATTATAAAAGGATATGTAACTTCCTTAGCTGATAGGAATCAGAAAATCCCAGTGAATTTTTTTACAAGCCAGGAAAGGGGAAATACAGAGAAAATGTGATAAGACAGCAGGACTGACACATGTTGGTAGCAGTGATAATGACAAAATTTAATTCCCCATTTAAATAGTTACTCAGATTGGTCATAAAGTAAAATCTAGGTGTATGCATTTAAACATGACACAGAAAGGTGGAAACAAAAGCATTCACAGGGATGAATAAAATGAATAAAAATAAAATGAAAGTAGGTATAAGCCACCTGTAGAGGTCAATGTAGAATGCAAGGTCAATATTTAGTGTTGGGACCTTTACAGAAGAAAGTTGTCAACCACTGGCATATCTGCAAACTTTTTCTCTGTAAAGGGTCAGATAACAAATATTTTGGGTTTTGTAGTTTCCTTAAATATGCAAACACTTTTCTTAGCTAGCCTTACAAAAATATGTACAAAGGACTATAGTTTGCTATCCCCTAATATAAATTGACACAGTAAACTCATACACACACACACACATACATGAAGGATACATATATATGAGAAATAGAAATTTTGTGCACATTCAACTAAGATATAGATTGTTCATCATGATGTTTAAATGATTGGTATCATTTAAACATCATGATGAACAAACTTTTTTTTTTTGGTACTGGGGATTGAACTCCAGGGCACTTAACTACTGAGTCACCTCCCAAGCCCATTTTTTATATTTTATTTAGAGACAGGGTCTCACTGAGTTGCTTAGTAAGTCGCTTTTGCCGAGGCTGGCTTTGGACTCGCAATCTCCTTTCTAAACCTCCTGAGCTGCTGGGATTACAGGCGTGCACCACTGTGCCCAGCATGATGAACAAATTTTTAAAATGTGAAGGTGCTTGCTTTCATAACACACGTACTAAAATTGGAAAAGCACAGAGATTGGCATAACCATTGTGCAAGAGTTTCACACAAATTTGTGAACTGTTCCATATTTTTCAAAGTGAACTTCACTGTTAATGTATAAGTATATTGCACTAATAGAGACATTAAAATTATATAAAGAACTTTAAAATAATTGAAGATATTTGAACATCATGTTTAGGAAAGCTTTAAAATTATATGGATACATTTTACGATAAAATATAAACGACTGGATAATTTAAAAGACGTGTTTTAGTGGCATTTCTCATTCAACTAAGACAATGCTATTTTTCCCCTAGATACTCATGGACTTTTGCAAAATTTGATCACTTTTTGGACTACAGAGGAAAATGTTAAATTCTGATCATATTTATATTTTTTTCTGAATATACTTGTAATAGCTTAACAACAAAAGAAGTTTTCTGAATATACTTGTAATAGCTTAACAACAAAAGAAGAAAAATTTATTTAAAAATATGATTAAATTAAAACTGAAGATATGCAATATTTAGAAATGAATGGCAGACAGCATTTGTTTTTTCTTTCTATTTTTGCAGTCCTGGGCAGTAAACATAGGCCTCACAAATGCTAGACAGTATTTTAATATGAAATTTGCGTGAAACTACTAATGTGTTACTAAGACAAAAATGTGTATGTAACCTATAGGTGTCTTCAAAGATAAGAAAATTTGTAAATGATTAATCCAGCGATTTGAGTGGAGAACTATTTCACTCTAAGGTCAGGATTATAAATTTTTTCTCAGGTATACTCACGCTAGCTTCTTTTCTTTTTTTTTTTGGGGGGGGGGTACCAGGGAAACTTGACTATTGAGCCACATCCCAAACCCATTTTGTATTTTATTTAGAGACAGGATCTCACTGAGTTGTTTAGCACTCCGCCATTGCTGAGGCTGGCTCTGAACTTGAGCAGATCCTCCTATCTCAGCCTCCTTCTGAGCCGCTGAGATTATAGGTGTGCACCATTGTGCCCAGTTTCATGCTTCTTATTCTGAGAGTTTTCATGGAAAATACTAGCTATAAATGCCACAGTGATGTGTTTTAATATAAGCAGTCAAGATTTTTATCGATTTGGTTAATTACCCTGAAAATATCTTCAGCTTTGAACACAGTGCTAATGCCCTGTGTTGTTTATATAACCAACTTGTTGATGGTGTCAAAAATTTTATATGCCTGTGGGAGGGTGGGAGCCATAGGGATATCACAAATGATGACTGATCTAGAGCATCTTTTCAGAAGTATTGACCATTTGTTTTTGGAAATATGTTTATCAAAGCCCTTTGGTGCCCATTGCAGTGGCACAGGCCTATAATCCCAGAGAATCCTGAGCCTGAGGCAGGTGGATTGCCCGTTTGAAGCCAGCCTCAACAATTTAGCAGGGCTCTGTCTCAAAAAAATGAAGGGCTAGGGTTGTAGCAGAGCACCCCTATTTTTAGTCAGTAGTATGTGGGCGTGGAGGAAGCCCTTTGCCTATTTTTAAAAAATCTGAATGATTTATATTTATTTATTTATTTTTGTTGAGTTTTAGGAGTTCTTTATACATTCTGGATTGCAGTTCCTTATAAGTTATATGATTTACAAATATTTTTTACCATCTTGCCTTGCATCTGTTTTTAAGTGTTTTTGCACAGGTTTTTGATTTTGATGAAGTGTAATTTCTCTTGTTTTTTCTTTTGTTTATGATTTTATTCATAACATTGATAAGAAACCATTGAGAACTTTCTTGGTGTTCACCTCTAGAAGTTTTATACTTTTTTATTATTGTTGTTGTTGTTGTAGATGAACACAATGCCTTTTTAATTTTATTCTATTTATGTGTGGTGTTGAGGATTGAACCCAGTGCCTCACACATGCTAGACAGGCACTCTACCACTGAGCAACATCCCCAGCCCCAGAAGTTTTATACTTTGTATAAATCTTATTTTTAGGTCTATGATTCCTATTTATTTACTACTTATTATTATTTTTTCTTCTTAGATACATATTTTGTGTTTCATTGTTGCGTTAATTTTTGTGTTTGTGTAAGGTGTAAGGTGAGGACCCAGTCTCATTATTCCTGAAAGTGTACACACACCCAGTTTTCCAGCACTATTTGTTAAAGAGTGTCCCTTCCCTACTAAGTAATCTTGTTGAAAATCATTTGATCATATCTGCAGAGTTTATTTCTGGGCTTTCTGTTCTTTTCCTAGTAGTCTGTATGTTGTATTAATGCTGGTGCTGTCCTGATTTGATTGCCGTAGCTTTGCACGTATTGAATATCCCTTATCTGAAATATTCAGAACCAAAATTGTTTCAGATTTTGGAGTTTTTGCCTGGAACATGGTGTAGAGTACTGAGTTTTTGGATTTGGTAATATTTTGGAGTATTTACTGGTTGAGAATGCCTAATCTGAAAATCTGAACTCTGAAATACTCTGAGTCCACGTTTTGGATTTTGGATCTGTATAGAAAAAAACAAGCTCAGACTTGATTTCTTCTACTATATATACTCTAACAACAAGAGTACTTCTGACGCTGTGTAGGTGTTTTCCCCCCATCCTCCAGGCATGCAGTTCAGTTCTGTTGTAGACACCAACTGGTTACCTCTATTTAAGGTCAGTTCAGTCATTTATTTAGGTGGAGGAGCCTCAGATATCTTAGATTGAGGGCATAGTTGCTGAACTGATCCCACTGCAGTTCCAGTCTAAAGCTTGTGAATCCTGAAACTGACAATAAATTGGGGTTCCTAGAACACCGTCTTAAGATCTGATAATTTGATAGAGAGGCTTACAGAACTAAGCGAGACATTCTATTTAGATTCGCCAGTTTTATTGTAAAGGATATTTTAAAGACCCAAACAAGCAGCCAGATGAAGAGATACACAAGGTAAGGTGTGGATGGGTCTCCAGATTCTATCCCCATCTAGTTGGGGTGAACCACCCTTCTGATTCAAGTATGAGTTCTCATTCACCTTCCTGTAAGCCTTCACATGTTTGACTGTCCAGAAGTTCTCTGAACCATGCTGTTTTGTGTTTTATGGAGACTTCATTACACAGGAATTACTGCATATGTGCTGAAATGTGATTGGATGAAAAGGATATGATCTGCTGAGTGCTGGTAATTCTAGCTACTCAGGAGATCAAGATGAGAGGATTGTGAGTTTGCGCCCATCCTGGGTGACTTGGTCAAACCCTGCCCCAAAACAACAACAAAAAAGGGCTGGGAATGTAGGTCAAAGATCCGTGTAAGGTATCCTTAACCCTTCAAACACACACACACACACACACACACACACATATAATTTAATGCTGATAGACCGGATGAGAATCCCAGAAGATGGAGAATCCCATATCGAGGCCTGTCCGGGTTCTTTTGTATTCCTTCCTCCTTATGGGGCAGAACCCTTTTCTATTATGAGGGTCTTAATTTTCTGTGAGACAAGGTAGGTCAGTCAGCAGCCGCCAGGAGGATGGGGAAGGAGAGAAGAGACTTAAGGGTTTCCCTGATCGGCCTTGTGTAAGAAAAATTCTAGTTTCTATAGTTTGTCTTGGGGAGAAAAAGGTACATGTGAAAGGGGACAGAAGACAAGAAAGAGATTCTTTGCTTTCTGGGCCTCAAAGTATCCAAACATTTTTCTAGTCACTTAGGAAATAATAAAGGCTATGAGCCAGGAACCATGGATGACCCTCCCTGCTGTATGTATATATATGTCACATTTATCCCAGGAGTATTTTGGACTTCAGATTTTTGAATTAGAGGTACTCAACTGACAGGAAAGTTTGAAATCAAAGTGAGACTTTCAATATTTTCTTGCATTTTTAAGATTGTTTGGCTCTTTGGTATCCCTTGCAATTCCATATGAATATTTAGATGGGTTTTTCTATTTTTGCAAAATTTGTTGTTCACGTTTTGATAGGAATTATTTTAAGATGTGTATATCAGAAAGGGCACCACATTTCCCCCCTAATTAGATGAAGAAGGAATCATTGCTTACAGGTGGAATTAAGTACTTTGATGTAGGTATGTTCTTCAGTATATAGGTAACTTAAAAATCTCTTCTGAATTACTAGATGTAAGAAGAACACATCATTTTTGTCCTTTGGTTTTTGTTGGTTTTTGGAAACAAAAACTCTAAAATGTATTCTCCTTTGAGGTTTGATGAGCTTGCCCTAATGTTCATTTCAATTAAAAAAAGAATCTTGTACCACAAGATTAAAATGAAGTTCCATGTCAATGTGTGAAAGCTTCTAAATGTTCTACATGGGAAGTAAATTTCCTTTCATTTGTAAATCCTGGGATCAAAAGAAATTGTGATTCCCATGGGCTAGAATTCTAGGTTTTTCTTCAGTGTGGAATGTCTACTTTGTTATTTTCTTGGATCTTCTGTTAAATCTCAGATAATTACCAGTTTTATTTGTGGCATGGTGTGTGCCTCTCTTCTAAACTTGTATATAGATTTTCAGAGTACTGGGTTTTGATTTATGTTCTTAAGGAATCAGGTAAGGGGAATGTGTTTGCCCAAAGCAATCACAGTTAGTTCAACAGTTAGTTCAACAGTTAGTTCTTTGCATGGAACACAGTGTAGAAACTGATTTCAGTTTTTACTTTTTTAATATTTATGTATATGGAGATTTTCTTCTTTCTTCTAAAGCAGGAGCAGATTTAGAGAAAAATGTTTTGAGTTACCAAGAGAATGCATTATAGAACTCAACATGTGAGCAAAAGTGGCCAGTAGCAATTTCTTTGAAATGAGAAAAGTCACTGAAAGTCCAGCTGCCATGTTCAGGAAGTCAGTGAAAAGTTCTAAGGTGTGCTAAAGGTTCAGAGGGTGTATGAAGGTTCACAGAAGGAGTTGGACAAAGAAGCTTGACTAAAAAGCCAGCTCATTCATTTACACAATCATTTGGCAATAATTAAGAAAGGAGGGAAGGGCTGGAGATGTGCCTCAAGAGGTAATGCGCTCGCCTGGCGTGCGCGGGGCGCTGGGTTCGATCCTTTTTTTTTTAAAGCGAGAGAGAGAGAGATTTTTTTAATATTTATTTTTTGGTTCTCGGCGGACACAACATCTTTGTTTGTATGTGGTGCTAAGGATCGAACCCCGGGCCGCACGCCATGCCAGGCGAGCGCGCTACCGCTTGAACCACATCCCCAGCCCTGGGTTCGATCCTTAGCACCACATAAAAATAAAATAAAGATGTTGTGTCTACCGAAAACTGAAAAATAAATATTAAAAAAAAAAAAAAAGAAAGGAGGGAAGTAGCAAAAAGCCATTGGAGACAGGCCAGCAGGCAAAGGTAAAGTATATCAAGGACTTCTTTGCTTTTTAAGAGTGATTGTCTTAATAACTTCAACATTAATTTAGCCAGCAACATGAAACCAGAAGAGGGTAAAACAACAACCCTCGCCCACCACCACACAATCACTAAAGTAACAGAGGGATTATAAACATTTGTATAAAATGAAAACGTCAGAAGGCTGATTGCATTCAGAAGGCATCCTTCCAAATCTTTGTCCTCGTCTTCTGCTTAGATGCAGTTACTCTAAAAGCCTTAAGAAAAACCGATTTCTTAAAGAGTGGCCGTCCCTCTAGGATTTTAAAAAAGATAGTTTTATACTAGAAGATATTAAGCATAACAGGCTCATAAAGAAGATCTCTTGCTTTTTGGATGAAAGGACAGGTTCCCCTAAAACATACCACATCCCTCAGATAAGGGAGCTTGGTAGAAGGATCTGACTGAAAATATTTAGAAATAATTGTAACTAAAAGCTGCTCTTCCCGGTACTATAACTTGAATGGTAACAGAGTGTGATCCAGTGTTTATTCTATATTCTTATCAGATTGCCATATTTAAGGATGATATGTTTGTGGTAGATAACATTAAAGGTTATTCTTAGAGCATTTCTCACTTCATGGTATTTTAAGTCATTTATAATAGCTGCATGACATAAATACAACTTTCCCCATTTTGTAGATTGAGGTGGTTTAAATTGCTTCATGTTCCTTGTTAAGGGACCAGTTCCAGGTCTCTAGTCACCAACCGTTGACTCTTCCTTGTGTTCTTATAATTCACCATAGTATTTTACTTCAGGCTCTTTTAAGATAAACTAGGTCTTTATAAATCCTTTTGGAAATACAAGTACCAGTTAGAACATGATGTTTTGAAATATTAGGTTTTAATTTTATTAACAATCATTCTGAAACCACTTTGGGAAACATAGTTGTGCAAAATTGGGGCCTTATAAAAATTCATTCTCACAGCGTTCAAACTTCTGATTCTTCAATGTAGAGCCATACACTTGAATTGGGAATTTAAGAAATTAGTGGAGGAGGAGGTGGTGTGTTGTGTCTTGTGTGGCACTTGAAAGGAATGAGAACTCTGGCTGGGGACATTACAAATGAGAAGAAACTACCAACTAAATAAAGGTGGTCGTCGAGGATATGGAGAGATTTAGACAGTAGTAGAGGTGAGAGTGGTGTCTCTCGGTGTAAGGAACAGAAATTGTCACATTTAGCAGCAAAACAATCAGCAGTGCAGAGATTATAATATACCTTTGCTATCTGGTAATGCAGTAAACCACAGCATTTCCTTTATTGGCTTATGTTGCTTTTATTTATAGACTTGGGGGGACTGAACTCTTACTGTGTAGGAAAAGGTAAGCCTTGAATAATACAGTAACTATTGTGGGAACATGAGTAGCCTGCCAGACCGATTTGTATTGTGAATACCATCCTGTAATTTAAATGTTAGTTGTTAGGAGCACAGAATTGGTTTTATGTGTAATCCAGTGTTTCTCTGCTCACAAATGGGAGAGATCTGTGATTCAAAGTCCTGTTTCTCCACTAGAATCATCTGATGCTTAAGTCCTGTTCTCCATAGTTCTCATTTAATTGTTGGGTATGAGGCCTAGGCGATTCTCATGGGCATTTGGGGTTAAGAACAAAGCAGTATGGCAGCACCTTTTTTTTTTTTTTTTTTTGGTACCACGGACTGAACCCAGGGTTGCATAACCACTGAACCATCCCCCCTTTTTATATTCTATTTAGAGATAGGGTTTTGCTAAGTTGCTTAGCACCTTGCTGAGTTTTACTTTGAACTCAGGATCCTGCTGCCTCAACTTCTGAGTACTGGGATTACAGGTGTGCGCCCCTGCACCCTGTGACAGTAAGTATACCCACTGCCTAAAAGAGACTTCCTAGGCCCTTTTGCTCAAGTGGTTTTCAGTGAAAGAAGCAAAAAGGGCTCTTGTAGCTGAGTGTGGTGGTGCACGCCTGTAATCCCAGCTGCTCAGAAGGCTCAGGTAGGAGGAACTGGAGTTGAAAGTCAGCCTCAGCAAAAGTGAGATGCTGAGCAACTTATTGAGACTTTGTCTCTAAATAAAGTACAAAAAGTAGGGCTGGGGATGTGTCTCTGTGGTCCAGTTCCCCTGAGCATTCGAACCAGTACACAAAAACTTAACAATTGGGACATTTCTTAATTCAGAAAAAAATAACTGTGGTGATTGAGAAGCCATTTTCTGTTTGGTAGCTACAAGCAACTAATATCTTTTTTTTTTCTTTTTTCGTTAATTTAAATTTCTTTTTAAAGTAGCAAAACTTTCCCCCCATATGACTAGTAGTGCCTGACCCTATAGTAAGCCTCTAAATCTTTTAATGAATGAAAATTAACTATAGCTGCAGTTTCCTAAAATTACTACTTTTTGGTTGATGTAGTATGCGTATTTTATTTTACTTAACAGAGAACTCTTCTTGAGTAGTGCTGTTAAAAATATTTTTGGGGGGGCACAGTTCAGTATAAGTTTATTTTCCATGTATAAGCTAGAAACAAATATTCTGTTTTAAAACTTTAGAGGACTTTTTCTGAGGAGGGGTATGAGATTCTTTAATAGATATTGTAGGTATTCTGTTGTTATGGCTCAAAGATTGAGTTCCTAAGCTGGACAAGTCTTTTGTCAGGATAATATGGCAGGTCTAAAGTCTTTTAAACCAGTTCAGTATTATAATGAATAAAGAATTGATGACTTTTTTTTTTTAAAGCAGGTGACCTCATTTATGGTTTGAATATTCCTAGAATATAATACACAAATAAGCATTATTTATTTGGTGATTAGATATAAAGAATACTGTCTCTTCCAGTGGCTAGGGAGGCTGAAACAGGAGGATTATGAGTTCAAAGCCAGCCTCAGCAGAAGCGAGGTGCTAAGCAATTCAGTGAGATCCTGTCTCTAAGTAAAATACAAAATAGGGCTGGGAATGTGGCTCAGTGGTTGAGTGCCCCTGAGTTCAATCCTTGGTACAAAAGAAAAAAAAGAAAGAAAGAAAAGAAAAATAAATACTGCCTCTGTAGGACTGATTATACATATTAAGGTATTTGAAGAAAGAGAGAAATCATCTTTGTGTGTGTGCATACTCAGTTATTAGTATTTCAACTTAAAGAGTGTGATGTGAAATCAGTTTACTTTTCAAAATTGTCTTATTCTAGAACTGTTTTTTAAAAATATTTATTTTTTCATTGGAGTTGGACACAATACCTTTATTTATTTATTTTTATGGGGGTGCTGGGGATCACTTGCTAGGCGAGCACTGTACTGCTGAGCCACAACCCCAGCCCTAGAATTGTTTTAATGATAAATATTTTTTAGAGCTGGGTTGATAGAGTAGTATGCCAAATACAGTTGTTGAAGTGGGTAATGAATGATTTTAGAGTGTACCTCAATTTGTGTAGTCCTGCTCATTAAATATGTTTTTGAGGTTACAGTAAATAATTGAATGGCCTTACTGTGGAATAAAACACATATTATGACTTAAAGAGTTGTTGAGTTGCCTAAAACATTAAAAATTTGCAAAGGCCCCAATTAAATAAGAGTACTATTTGTGGTAGATAGCATTTTAAATATAGCCCTTTTAATTTTCTAGTAGTACTGTCCCTCATGGTGAAAAGAGATTCCATTCAGAAATGAATAACCTCTCTACTGGAGCATTTTTGAAGAGACCTTGGGTACTTTTCAGCATTTAAACTATGATAAAGTCCCCAAAAGATTTCCCTTCTATTATCTAACTAAAAATAATTGACCATATAGTCTTTCCATTCTCTCTGTGGCAAGGAGCTCTTTCTTCCTATCCATACTATAGACTCTGCAAAGGAATTCTTTGCTTTAGTATAAAGGATAAATACTTATGTATTTAGTATAATAGTATAAATACTTATGTATAAATACTTTAGTATAAAGTATAAATACTTCTGTATTTAGTATAATACATAAATAAGCATTTATCTACAGAAAGAGAAGCTTCATTTAAAAAAAAAAAAAGAGAGAGAGAAACTGGGGTGTGAATCCCAGTTCTACCTTTTGATAATTGTGATATCATGGGTAAGATATCATTTGTTAAATGGAAATAACAATATGTACACCCAAGAGTGATGTGAAAATGAAACCAAAGAACAGATGAGAAGGCCCTGACAATGCTGTACGCTCAATAAATGTTTGTGGCATTGCCTTTGTTACAGTACCTTTTGTGTATTTATTTATTTTTAAGTTTGGAAGTGACTGGGGGTGTTTCAGTGGTAGAGCACTTGCGTAGCATGCTTGGCCCTGGGAGCGAGTAGAAAGGTTGCAGTTAATTTTATGGAATAAATTGTTTGTCTGGTATTTCATTATGTTTTATTATCTTGATTCTAGGACTTTTTCTGGGCTCTAACAAGTTCATGATACTTTAATCAAACTGAAAACCAGGCCTGATTAGTAAGCATTAGTATCATTAAATGTATTGTTAAAAGCTTTTATTAGCTTGATTCTCGCTATTTTTATTCTGTGTGATTTATTTCTTCCACAATGTTGTTCCCACCCCTCGTAAAAAATAAAAAAAAAGGCTTATATACTTCAGCGAAGCTTGATATATAGAGTTGTTTAGAAATTCCACAACCATAACTCAGAAAGTCGTGGAAATTATCTTGTTCTCATTTAGAAACACAGTGAAATTAACATTAATTTTTCCAAAAATCATTCTGCAGCATGAACCCTCAGGCAAACAGTAGTGCACATGAAAAATAAAAGTTCTGGCTGATAAGCATATGTGTTATTTGATTTTTTGAGAAGCAGTCTTCGTTTTGTTATGACGGACTTGTAAAAGAGTTTAAGTGCTAAAAATAGGTCATTACTTCCTGGTTTATGTATACAGGTCTGAGATGTTACATATGGCCTTTTGTTCTTTTTTCTCTATCACATTTTCGTTCCTTTTTTACCTTTTGTTCATTAGCATTGTAGCATCTGGGCAAAAGAAATTATGGGTAATATTTGATCCATTGGTGTTGCTTTTTGTTAGTAACTCTTGTAAATAGAATTTAAGATGAAGAAGTTTGTAAACAATACCTAAAATGATAACTTGATCTAAACAGCTGAAACATTTTTTACTAAATCAAATCAAATAACAATTCTTCTTCTTCAGGATTAGAATGGGCCAGGCACAGTGTTGTATACCTGCAATCCCAGCAGCTCTGGAGGCCAAGGCAGGAGGATTGTGAGTTCAGAGACAGCCTAAGCAATTTAGTGAGGCGCAGAGCAAGACAGCAAGACCCTGTTTCTAAATAAAAAATGCCAAAAGGGGCTGGGAGTGTGGCTTAGTGGTTAAGTATTCCTGGTATTAAAAAAAAAATTGGAATGGGAGAGAGGATGTATTTGGCTAGATTGATTGTACTTTGTTTCAGCTGAGGGTTGATTGAGATTTATTCCAAATTATCCATAATAAACATGTTTAGAATTAGATAGATTTTGATTTATAATGTAGGTATTTTTGATTTATTAGATAAGTCATGTCATTAGGCATGCGAAATTCTGCCAAAGATTAACTAGTAATAATACAAATGAGAATTTGTCTAAAGAAGAGGTGTTATTTTTCATCTTTCCTGCCTATAATTTTGTTGGATATTTATTTATGATAATTTATAATAATTTGGCTCTTAAGGGAAACACATGTACTGCATTCATAATGTTATTGGTTATAGTACAAAAGTTGAAAGTAACAAATAAGAAACCTGATAGATTTGTTGTGGTAAATAGGAGTCATGTGTTTTGATGTCTATTAAAACCTATTTTAAGCTGGGCACAGTGGTGTATGCATGTAATCCCAGTGGCTTAGGAGGTCAAGACAGGAGAATTGAGAGTTCAAAGCCAGCCTCAGGACTGTCTCTAAATAAAATACAAAAAAGGGCTGGGGATGTGGTTCAGTGGTTAAGTGCCCCTGAATCCCTGGTACCCCAAAACAAAACAAAACAAACAAAACCCCAAAAACCTATTTTAAGCTGTTAGAATGTTTCCTTCCTTTTTATCAGGTTTTACTATTAAAACAACAAGTAACAAGGTGTTAGAAACCCAATCCTTCTACAGTTATTTGGGTGTCAAATAACTTGTAGAGTACATACTGTGTGGTAGGCACCAATGGGTTTATATGAAAAGGGCTGCCCCTCAAATTTTAAACAACATATTTATTTTCCTTATAAACTATCAACTGTGTACTTAAATCCTTTATTTCTCTGAGAATTTTGAATATGCCTGAGTTTATGTAATTCTGTATTCTAAGCTTAAGAACAAACTTAGGAATTAGGAGACTTGGTTCTGCCATTTGCTTATCGAATCTGTTTCTGCTAATATCCCATTAGTGGGTCTTCTGGGAAGCCCATTTTTTTCTTAAACTTTCTCTCCTTTCCTCTATCTACTTACTCTATGGAAATTTCAATAACATTAGCTTCCTATAACTTCTTCCAAGTGGATATATTCTTAGTTTTCTTTAACATTCTTGTAGCTTGAAAAGCACGCTCACCATTTTCCTGGCCCTTCCTGGAAAGGAAGGAAGTGCATACATATACAGTTGTCCTTGTTGCCATCATCTTTAATTTTCCTGGAAAAATCTCCACATTCTTTGAGAATTTGAGGTCTGACTACCCCCCCACCTCTTCTCTTCTCTTTTCTTTTTTTTTTTTTTTTTTGGTATTGGGGATTGACCTCTTGATTTTATGCATGCTAAGAATATACTTTGCCACCATCAGTCCATGGCTCACAATTTCTGCATTTTACTCTTTTCCTCCATCTATCAGGTGGACTTCTAGCATTCATTGTTGTCTCATCTAGCCATTGCACGTAGGCTCCTGTATCATCCTCGTTTTTCCCTCCTCTTCTTCTTTTTTTTAATTAAAAAATTTTTAAATACCTTTATTTTATTTATTTTTTATGTGGTGCCGAGAATCAAACCCAGGGCTTCTCGTGCCGTGACAGAAGAGCCCTGCTGAGCCACAACCCCAGCTCCTTTCCCTCTTCTTTACTTCTTCAGAGTAACAGCATGTCTAGCAACCCATAGGGGCAAAGTCTAGTTCTGTACTATTCAATGTGGTAGCCACAAGAGCCACCTGAGGCTTTTTTGTACTTGAAACAGGTAGTATAAATTGAGATATACTGCATGTATAAAATGTACCAGTTGTCAAAGCATTGGTACAAGAAAAAAAGAATATAAACATCTCTCAACTCTAGTTTTTTAGGGGCTGGTACCAGGAATTGAACTCAGGGGCACTTGACCCCCCGAACCACATCCCCAGTCCTTTGTTGTATTTTATTTAGAGACAGGGTCTCACTGAGTTGCTTACTAGCATCTTGCTTTTGCTGAGGCTGGCTTTGAACTCCTTCTGTCTAGTCTCCTGAGCCTCTGGGATTGCAGGCATGCGCTACTGTGCCCGGCTCCCATGCACATCTTGACATATTTATTATTCATACTCCTATTAACACTTTGTATGTTATCTTAGTTGTTTGGTACATTGTAAATTCCTTATTCACAGGAATCCTGTCCTTTTCAACGATATCTATTTAGCATCTTCTAAGTTAAAAAAATGTAAAGCAATTTTGCTTTGAGTCCTTAGTAGTTGTATTAAAAGTCTAGAAGATTTATCTTGCTGTTCAGGGATGCTTTGGGATGAAAACCTAGGGGATATATTGGTCATGTCCAAATCGGACAAGCTATATGGACAGTGGAGTGATACTGGATCCACCTCCACCTGAACTGAAGAGGCTGTTTTCTCTAAAGTAGATGCATCATAATTGAGATGAGATTTGCCAGCCCTAATTTGCCTCTTGTTTTTGCTTGCCTTTGTTTGTAATGTCAGGAACTTGGTGTATTGGTCAAGGTGGATAGAGATGGGGGTAGAATTATGTGGTGCCTAATTAAGCTTTATCATGAATTGGTTGCTGTTACTCAGGGAAAGTTTTCAGGAAACTGCAACTTACTGGTGGGAATGGCTAAGTGTTGTGGTAAGACAGAAATTTCCACTGAGTTATGGGGAACAAGAAGTGAAGAGCCTGCTATGGGTAGGTGACTCAGCTGTTCTGTGAACCTATCTCATGTGATTGAGTTTGTGTGTTCTGTTTATTCTTGGCAGAGTAAGTACATGGAGTCACATTACATAGCAGGCAAAATGTTTATTTAACCAGCACAGTGATGATCTAAATATAACTTGTGGGGTATTTTGTTTGTTTTTCTCACTATATTTAGCATCACAATGTAGAAAAATCAAAATAGAGACCCATCATTAAGTGCTTTCTCTTACAAATAACTTTTGCTATATTATCAGTCAGTACCATTTTGCTGCTTTTAATGTAAAGGTGAAATTTTGGTATTTAACTATAAACTAGGGAAAAAAGATAGTCTTCTAATTATCCAGAAAATAATTCAGCACCATTTCATTTTAGCATGTATTTTAAATACATGGGCCATCATTGAAGTATTTATGTTCTGAAATTTTTATATAGGAACTCATATTTTTGTGTGGTTATAGTAAATACTTTTAAAAATGGAAATATTAGTATTATAGTTTTTAAATTTTATGTTAAATTATGTAGTAATATTTTGATTTTTGTTTACTCATATTGTACTGAAGGTCAGTGCCACCATGTACTGTAATTGAGTCTTCAGTGTATCAAAACATGGTCATTATTATGCTGTGTACTTATTTATATGCTTGACTCAGAAGGAAAGAGCAGTGGAATGCTGGGCACACAAAATAATCAATCTGTTCATTTGGGAAGCAAAGTTTATGATTTATTATTTTTGGCATTTACATGTTCTCCCTCTTTTGTTTGATTACTTTTATTTTTAAATTTGTTTAATTACTTATACATGACAGCAGAATGCATTTCGTGTTTTCGCTCTTTGAGGTTCAGGATATACACTGTACGTACCAAGTCTCGGATTGTTTTCTAAAGATAAATGGAAACTAGATTTATTTCAAAGAAAGAAAAGCCAGCATTCTGTTTTCAGTAATGCCTATTGAAGTGGGAATATTGAATAATTGTTGTAGTTTATTGAGTTATATTATGTATAGTCCTAGATATTATGTATAAAGTAAATAATATGTATTAGTTTATGGTTGATTAAAAGACCTTGCATTACAAGCTTGCATTGTATTAATTTGTTTTATTCCATCTTTCCTTAAAATGCTAATCAAATGAGAGGATTTTTCAGTATTACATTGTTAGAATATTTGATGAGATTTAAATTCTAGCAGTTTTTATAGTCATTAGGAATTTTGTGTTACCCTAGAATGTAATATTGACATGCATATCTTCTGATTCACTTCACCTAAGTGGGACCCAATTTAGCCATCATTTGAAAGGCATTCCAAAGATTGAACCACTTATATGGGTCCTGTATCTGCCTTTTCGTAGTAGACAGATAGCAGATTTGTATTTTTCTATTAAGATTACCTTTCTGAAGAAAAATAAGAAAATGGTTTCAAATGAACTCTGCTAATCCACAGGGGTAAGTTGTGATTTGGGGAAAGAGGAAATAGTTCCCCAATTCCTGTCTTGTTGCAGTTGCAACAGCAGACATCTCATTGAACCTCCTGATTGTCAATCAAACACAGTGTTTTCCCTCTGTGACAGAATAATTACTTCCTGTTTTCTTAAATTATTCGTAGTTTTTCTTGATGATTATGTAGTTTTTAAAAGCAATATCTCTTAATTTGTGAGATGGGAAAATATGAATTAATTTTAGGTCCTTTTGACTCTTCTTAATAAAAGAAAACGTTTTTCCCTTAAATGTTCTATGCAGACTAGTAGTGTTGATTATAATCTGTACTGAGTGGATTTTGTGTAGCTGCTTGCCAGTTTTGAGAGCCATGTGTTATATTGTTGCTTATCAAGTTGTCAGGGGTTAGCCAGCTCTTTTTTTTATCATGTACTGCTTAAAATTCAATAAGGTACAAGCAAGTATACACATGTATATAGGTAAAAGTATGTATTAATCCAACATCCAGTTAAATGGATAAGTGCAGTTGGAACAAATTTGTTTGTTTTATTTATTACACTTTTGTGATAATGCTATTTTAATTTTAGACATATTTTTAATTGTAAAATACCTACAACATAAAATTTACCAAAATAAGCTTATGTTGTTTTTCTTTTGGTACTATGGATCAAAGGGCATTTCACATGCTAAAAAAGCACTCCACCTCCAAGCCACACCCCAGCCCTTTGAACATTTTTTAGTGTATAGTTCAATATTAAGTAAATGGAATCAAGCAGTATTTGTTTTTCTGTAACTGGCTTATTTCACTCAGCATAATGTCCTCAATATTAAAATTCTGTCCTGTCAGAATTTCATTTCTTTTAAGGCCGAATATTTTTTGTGTGTAAGACATAATTTGTGTGTCTTTAGGTTGCTTCTGCCTTTTGACTTCGATGAATGATGCTGATCATTTCTCCCCATATTCTTCCTTTTTGTTTATTTGAGTTTTTGAAGTTTCATATTTTGATTCTCTTTTCATTTCCTTTCATGTATATTTTATAGATATTTTATTTGTGATTATCATGGGAATTATGTATAAAATACCAGTGTTAAAACAGTATAAAGTGATAACTTAAATTGCTTGCCAAAGTCGTCTCCTTTATACTTTGGTCCCCTTTTCTTTATGCTGTCGGTATTACAAATTACACCTTGTGTGTGTGTGTGTGTGTGTGTATCCATTAACATTAGATTATCATAGATATATAATTTATTGTGTATTTATTAACATTGATATGTGTGTGTGGGTTTTTTTTTGTTGTTGTTGTTGTTTGTTTTTGTTCCAGGGATTGAACTCAGGGGCTCTTAACCACTGAGCTACATCCCCATCTCTTTTTATTTTTTTATTTTGAGACAGTCTTGTTAAGTTGCTGAGGCTGGTCTCACACTTGGGATCCTGATGCATCAACCTTCAGAGTCTCTGGGGTTATGGGGGATGTGACTGCTCCTAGTAGATATATACTTCTTAATGCTTTTATCTTTTTTTTTTTCATTTGTTCTAATCAGTTATACATGACAGCACAATGCTCGTCTATTCATTGTATACAAATGGAGCACAAATTTTCACCTCTCTGGTTGTACACAAATTAGGGTCACACCATTTGTGCAATCAAACAGGTGCTTTTATCTTTTAAATCTGTCTGCTGATAATCTTATTGATGATTTCTTGTATACTCGAGTCACCTACCTTGCTCCTTAGAAGATTCTTTATCTGTCTTTTAGTCTCTGTTTTACATTCCAAATAATTGAACTTCTTGCTTTTGTTACCCATCTTTACTCAGATTTGGGAAGTGTTAAGCCACTGTTTTTGGAATTATATTTCTGACCCCTTTTCTCTTTCTTCTTTTGTAATGTGAGTATTGGTACACTTGATGGTATATCATAAGTCCCAAAGGCTCTGTTCACTTCACTTTGTTTTCTATTTTCTTCTTTGACTTGATTATTTTTAGTAATCTCGTTTTAAAGGGTGATGATATTTTCTTCTGTTTACTTGATCCAGCATTTGAACCTTTCTAATAATTTTTTTCCCAATTTATTTACTATATTTTTCAATTTTAGAATTTTTCTTTCTTTTCCTTTCGTTTCGAGACATGGTCTCCCTGAGTTGCTTAGGGCCTCACCATTGCTGAGGATGGCTTTGAACTTGTGATCCTCCCTAGCTTCTGGGATTATAGGTGTGTGCCACCATGCCATTACTAGAATTTTTCTTTTTTTATAGCTCTTTTCTGATAGTGAGATAGGGATTTAGGATAAGGAGAAAGAAATGGGGAATCTTAAGGGAAACACCTTTCAAGCCATTCATTGATATAAAGAAAACATTGCTGTAAACCTTGTCCCCACACCCTTGTATATTGAGGGAAATATACCACCTCAGGAAAATTGGCGTAAAATGGTGCAGCTCCAGCCTGGATCCACCTCCAGTCCAGCCCCTGACAACAGTCCTTCTATAAACATTGGACCCCCAGCCCAAGTCAAGGCTGCTTCTCAATCTCAAGACAGCCTACATTCTCTCTTGAATGTGTATCTATCTTCTTAAATAAACCTCTGTCTGGCTCATGCCAAAATTCTTTTCCATCATGTGTGCCAAGAACCCCGTGGGCCCTGAGTTGAGTTCCCTCTCCTCTGGGAACTTTTGAACCCTTTCCCAGAGACCTCTCTTCTCCTATGACAACCGTCTCATTTTGTTTATATTTTTTTCCTGATTTCATTTAGTTTTCTGTTCGTATTTTTTTTTGGTGCTGGGATTTGAACCCAGGGCCTCGTGCATGCAAGGAAAGCACTCTACCCACTGAGCTATAGCCACAGCCCTGATGTATCTTTTATTTATTTATTATTTCTCTATTTACCTTTATTTTTGAAGTCTTTGTCAAATAATTCAAGTCTGTTTCTGTAGGGGTTCTGGAGATTTTGTTCCTTTGGATGGGCCATGTTGCCCTCTTAATTTTTAGGCCTTATGGCCTTTTATTAGAAATTACATACCTGAAGAAAGAGCCACCTCTTTCAGTCTTTGTGGTCTGTCTCTGTGCTGGGGCAGATTGGCAGTTATCAACCTGGAGTTAAGGTTGTAGATGTCTTCTGTGTGTATGTCTTCATGCCTATGAGTATACTTCCCCCAACCTCCCTTGGTATATGTGGGTGCTTTTAAATGTGATGCTTACCCTTTGAGTGTTCTTTTAGGCAGCAACCTAGGTTCGTGCCCATTTCTTCTACCCTTCCTGTTGCTTTCCAGTGTCTTGGAGCCAGTTTACCTTTCAGTTAACCTCCCCTGCTAATATCGAAACTATGCCTCTGTTCCCATCAGCACTCCAAATCAGTCCTGTGGGCAGCCCCTAGACAGGCCTGAATGTTGCAAACAGGTTCCACTTCTTTCCTTCTGTCATAAGGGAATAGTTGGGAATTGAGTAGATTCCTCCTGACTTGTCTTTATAATTTAGTTATGTAGAGCCCAGATAAATTGTAAATTTTATGAAGTTACATTGTAGATGGAAAAGTATTACTGGGATCATAATAAAATGATGTGCTACACCTGTGGAAATTTTGGAGAGTGAAAACAAACTGTCCTGCAGTCATCAGGCATGAGAAAGTCTCTCTCTTTCTAACAAAAATTTAAGGATAGGTATACAGAGTGAACTTTTCCTATTTTAATAGCCAGAGGCAAAGGAGGAACACTTTCAGTTCTAGTATAATTAGAAGCCAGTGTTTCAGCTGTATGCTTTGTAGGGTCCCTCCATATATATTTTTTTAAGTTGTAGTCGGACACAATACCTTTATTTATTTATTTTTATGTGGTGCCGAGGATCAAACCCTGGGCCTCACATGTGTTAAGCGAGTCCTCTACCACTGAGCCACAACCCCAGCCTCCCTCCATACTTTTAAAAATGATAGAGCGCATGCCTACTGTGTTCATGTCCTGGGTTCAGTTCCCCTAACAGTGCAAAACCAAACCAAACCCCAAAACTCTTCGGAGTTTTCAGTATTTTTAGTGTGTTATATCTGTTAATATTTACTACAGAAGTTAAAATTGAAGAAATTTTGCGCACTTATTTTGTTTAAAATAAAAATTAAACAACATATTAGGTTAACATTTTCATGGAAATAATATCTATCCAAATCAAATAAAATGATAGGAAGCGTGGCATTGCTTACAATATTGTAGATCTTTTTAATATCTGCCTTAACAAAAATTATTTGGAATCTCAGATATATTCTGCCTGATACACAGATACAAGTGCTTTCTGTTGAAGCACTTGAATGGATTATTATCTATGATTTTTGTGACATTATATATTGGTCATTTGGAAATATCACTTCCCTAAATTAAGCATATCTTCCCTACTAAAAACTTTTATATTATACAATATAAAATAACCATTTTTATAGTATGCAATATAAAAATAATTACATTATCATTTTAAAAGTTTTATAAGGAAGTGTGGTCAAGCTCGTGGTGGCAGACACACATTTCCAAAAGTTAATTTTCACTTGAAAATTTGAATTTTAATATTGGTAATTACTTTCAGTTTTCTTGAAATAGCAGGTTGCTTTGTTCATTTATAAGAAAATATCTGCCACATACCAAAGTCTACATAAACAATAGTTTGTTAGGTAAAGGTAAAGTTTGTTGTTTTGAAAAAGCATTTAGTTTGCCTTGTAACTCAAATGTTTGTATAAGCACTTTTACTTGGTGGAAACCCTCTTACCTCTGTGCTGTAGAATTGTTTTATGTCTTCTCATTTTTTCACTCAGCATATCAAACAGTTGTTTGCATGGCATTTGATTCTTTTTATATATCATTTTTTTTAATGAGCAAATTATAGAGTCAGAAAATCAGTTGATTGTCTGTGGGTATGGTGTCAGCTTTAATAGGACAGAGTAGTATCATGGATCCTGTGAAGGAACTTCTCTGTATTTGTAATAGTTAGAATAGAATAGATAGAATAGAATAGTTAGAATAGAATAACTGAATCTATGCATTTGCTAAAATTGCATAGGACTAAATGTACTCACAGATATTGATGACTAGAAAAACCTAAGTTAATGGATTGTATCAATGTGATTTTTCTGGCTGTCATCATATACTATACTTATGTAAAAATGCTACTAGTGCAAGTAGAAAAAGAGTATATGGATACTCCCAAAGTCCATATCTATAATTATCAAAATAAAAACTAGTAAGTTACTGTTGTGACATTCTTAAATACTGCGTTTTTTTTCCCCTTCCTCTTGTAAAAAATAAGAATGTAAGGTAATAGTGTTGGTGGTAAAGAATACAAAGACTACCTTTGCCTTGATTTTTACTAAGGTACCAGCACCTTATTTTCCTGTCATTTGTGCAAATGTCATCACAGGCAGATAACATCTTAGTATTAATATTATAAAGTATTCTAACTCTCAAATCCTCTGATAGGGTGACATACATGCCCAGGGCTGTGATGCATACTTTGAAAATGAGTGACTTAAATTTCAGTCTTATTTAGTTGGGGAAAACAAGACTCATGCTTATAGTTTCATAAAAAGTTCCCTGATAGGTATGTGATTCTCTCTACAGTGTTTCATGTTATACTCCTGTTTGTTAGATATTATTGCACTTCTCTAAATGTAGAGTTGCAGAAGTTTGTAGTGATAAATTATAGGCATCAGAAGAGTAAAACTTTTATTAGTAGCAGAATTCTAAACCTGGCCATATGTGACTATTTAAACTCGAAATGATTAAAGTATATATAAATAAAATTTAAATTGTATGGCTATCAAATGTAATCAGTTTGTTTTGTAACATGAAGAAGTTCTTGGTCTCTTGTGAACTGTATACAGTTAACACTACTCTACGCTCAAAATGGTTGATTATACCATTTTGAGTGGCTCAGTGGTAGAGCACTCACAAGGCCCTGGGTTCGATCCTCAACACCACATAAAAGTAAATAAATTAAAAACAGAGGCATTGTGTCCAACTGCAAATAAAAAATAAATATTTTTTAAAAAGGTTGATTATAAATTGTGTTTTCTACCAAAATAAAAATTTTTATTTGAGTAAAATTCATTAAATAAAATTAAGTTCATTTTGTCAGTTGCATTGGTCATATTTCAAGTGACTAAATGTGACTTATAGCTACCATTTTGGAGAGTGTACATATAGAACATTTATAATCATTTTAGAAATTATTTTCTGTGTTGATTGGGTAGAAGATAGTTGTGAAGAGACTGAAGGTGCCTGGAAGCATGTGAGTAACAGCATAGTCAAAGAGTTGGTCTAGACTTCAGTATAGTGTGATTGTTTCTCTGATAACATTTATGTGTCCGATATTTGTTACTAATAAGAATGAATTAACATATATGTGTGCATTTATATACATATGCATAATTGTAAAGAAAATTAAAAAAAATTTTAGTTGTAGATGGACACAATATCTTTATTTATTTTTATGTGGTATTGAGGATCGAACCATAGGCAAGTGCTCTACCATTGAGCTATATATAGTCCTAGCCGTATAAAGAATTTTTAAGCAAGTTAAGGATTTTTAATTTAATTTATTTTTGTCGTAACTCTTTACTCTTTTTAATTTAAAAATTATTCCAGGCTCTAGGGTGATAGAAACAGATTTAAATGTAGCACCCTGTGCATTTTCAAATTTTACATTCCAACTTTCTAATCAATCTGGATTTTTAAAAATAATGAGTCATGTTTCCCTAAATGGCTATCTAGTTTTCCCGACATATTTTATTAATTTTCCTATGTTCTGCTGATTGATTTGAGATGCCTATTATATATTCTCTGTAATATGTGGGTTTATTTAAACATTTTGTCTCAGATTCATTCCATACCATTAAATTATTATTATTTTAATATTTTTTTGTAGTTGTAGATGGACACAATGCCTTTATTTTATTTGTTTTATGTGGTGCTGATGAGGATTGAACCCAGTGCCTCACATGTGCTGGGAAAGCGCTCTGCTACAGAGCCACAACCCCAGTCCCAAATTATTATTATTATTATTATCATTTTTATTTATGTATTTATCTCTCTTTTTTAGTTGTAGGCAAACACAATATCTTTACTTCATTTTTATGAGGTGCTGAGGATTGAACCCAGTGTACTAGGCAAGCACTCTACCACTGAGCCACAACCCCAGCCCCAAATTATTATTTTTTAAAATACTGTTATTTGTAGGTGAATACAATACCTTTATTTTATTTATTTGTATGTGGTGCTGAGGATTGAACCTAGTGCCTCACGTATGCTAGGAAAGAACCCTACCTGGGCTGAGCTATAACTGTACCCAGCCCACCATTAAATTATTTTTATTTCTTTTTCAGTGACTGCAAGGACTACCTTCTCTTGCTGGATAAATGCTTCTTATACCTATATTCATCTCTTTATTGATAATTAAAATTCTCAGAAAATAAAACATTCGTACCTCAGACCTCACTTATGCTCAAAACCCACAGTATGGTGTTTTCTTTGTGTTAGATTTCAGTAAATATTATTGATATTTCATTATGATTTAGGAGTTGACTTTCTTAATGTACCTATTTTCTTTAAAAGAAAACAAGGGTTCTTTTGAACATAAGGATTATAGATTATACAATTTTCTCTTGTCACTTAATGTAATAATGTAATATACATCTTCTCATGCTAGTATATGTACATTTACCTCATTCTTTTAAGATTATGCTGTATTCTCTCATTAGTTAGGCATAACCTAATTTCACCTGTCCTATATATGGCAATTAGAATGTTTCTAAATTTTTTAGAGCGCACATTATGAAGTTTCCATAGAGTAAGTTCCTAGAAAACGAATTATAGAATCGAAAATTGAGTAACTGTTACCTAATGGTTCTTTGAAAACCTGGCAGCCCATCTGGGCATATTCAGACATATGCCCACTATGGCAGTGTTTACTTAAAGAATTTACTCTTTATGGCAGTGTTTATTTAAAGAAAGAACCTTAAGGGCGGGGAATGTGGCTCAGTGGTAGAGTGTTTGCATAGCACATGTGAGGCCCTGGGTTCAATCCTCAGCACCACATAAAAATAAATAAATAAATGCATAGTGTCCATCTACAACTAAAAAATATTTTTTAAAAAAATTGTCTTAAAGCAGGCTGGGTACAGTGGTACACACCCGTAATTCCAATAGCTTTTAAAGTCAGGCAGGAAGAACACAAGTTCAAGGCCAGCCTTGGCAATTGAGTGAGACCCTCAGTGAGAATCTGTCTTAAAATAAAAAAAGGGGCTGGGGGTGTATCTCAGGGGTGAGTGCCTTTCTAGTATGTGTGAGGCCCTGGGTTCCACCCCCAGACTATAAAACAAACAAACAAAAGATCCTTAATATTAAGGGAAATGATGTTTCACCTTTGAATTACATGGAGAATTTTGAAAAGTTCCTGAGTCATAGTAAGCTATGTTTTCTGTTCGAATGGTTTTTGTACGGTTTAGCCCATTGTCAAATGTTTATTTTTTTATAATTTAATATTTTGAACTAATTAATATGTGGAATTGTTAGCTTATTTTGTCTTGCAATGGAATTCACCCTCAAATTTCTGTTTTTGGTTAACTTACCCAAAGGAATTTTTTTTTTTTTTTTTTAAAGAGAGAGAGAGAGCGAGAGAGAATTTTCAATATTTATTTTTTAGTTCTCGGCGGACACAACATCTTTGTATGTGGTGCTGAGGATTGAACCCGGGCCGCACGCATGCGAGGCGAGCGCGCTACCGCTTGAGCCACATCCCCAGCCCAAAGGAATGTTTTTAAAAATAGTTGTTATGAATTTAAAGGTCATTAAGTTCTTACCTTACAAAAAGAGTGTTTCATAAGGACTGTTGTGATTTGCTTGTCTTCACTGGTATTTTGTTGACAATTTGTTAGTTTATACACCTGCTAGTTCTGTTTTTACTGTTGTATCTCCTCCCCGTACTAGTGCTTACCACTGAGCTGCATCCCAGCCCTTTCTGTTTTTGTTTTTTTTTTTAAGTAGTAGAGGGACACTACTACTTATTTATTTATGTGATGCTGAAGATTGAACCCATTCCCTCTACCACTGAGCCCTAACCCCAGGCCCTTTCTATTTTTTATTTTTGATATAGGGTCTTACTAAGTTGCCCAGGCTGTCCTCAAACTTGCAGTCCTCCTCCTTCCCTCAGCCACCTGCTTTGCTGGGATTATAGGCACACATCACTGTGCTCAGCTTTTGCATTATTTTTCAACAAGGCATACTAATAAATTAAGGAAAGTATTATAGAATAAGTTTACCAGTGAACTTGATTAATCATGCCATTAAATACAAAGGATAAATTAAAGATAACAGAGGCATCTTTTACCAAGTGCACTGCTTGCAGCAACAATAGATACAAATCATACACGTTCCTAAGAAATTTCTAAAGGCAGCCATAAAGAATGGACAAGTGGTCAGAGAGAGAACTGAGTAAGCTGTAGGTAAAATTTGTTTATTAAATGCTAGTGTTAAATACCCCATATTGTCAATGTTGCTTGTATGTATGGCTCCATTAGACATGATTCTTTGCATTTAGATACAATTGTATGCAGTGTCTAAGCTAGTTCTTGGCATATATGCAGTGTAAATATAAGATAAAATGTATTTGGGGTTTTAGGATTTTTTTTTTTTTTTTTACATTTTTTTAGAATAGAATGCCCAAGCTACAGTAAAATGCAATTCTTTGCTTTATTAGTAATCATTTGGGAGCAGTGATATAGTCTATAGAAGGCGCATTGGGAGCAATCTTGATAGGACGCCACTCTATGGTTAGGGGTGAGTGTTATTACAGAAAAAAAGAAGTTTGTATCTGAATGCTAATCCATGTACTTCTTTTTCCTTTGATTATCTGTTGCAGTTTTTGTTTCCAGTGTTGATAATATTACTGAAATTTTAATGAGGTTAAATATCATTATGCATGCTTTTAGCATGTTCTATGAAAAACAGCGGGTTACTTTTCTTTGGTCTCTGTAAGAGCTCACTTCACTTTGAAGTATAGAAAGAAATAATATTTTTACTGTTTTCACAAGTTGTATATTTTAGTGTTATAATATTTTGACAACTAAAAGCTTATACTTCACATAGCAGTTGAATCTTAAGAAGGTATCTAGATATCCTAAAATCAAGGAGATTCATCACAAAGAAATTAGTTTCCGGATATTTGATTTTCTTCAATTTAATGAAGAATAAAATTAACATTTTAAAGTTATATCCAAATGCTTTTGTAGAATTTGAAGAAGTACTGTTCTGATCTAAATCTGGCCAGAATTGATTTTAAAAAATCTTTCATATACCACATTTTCTCCTAAGGTGAATAGTCAAGATTTTCAGCATTTGACCATGATATGTAGTAAAAGCAATCTTGGTGAAAAACAAACCTGAATAATTTTTTTTGGTTTATGTTTGATCCAGTTATCAAGTATTTAATAGAAATGAGATACTTACTGCCATGTTTTCCAGTTTGTGAACAGTTGTAATAGAACTTTGTTAAGAAATTAAATCAGCCTCATGTTGAATCTTAGTGTTATCTTTAGAGTGAACTATAATAATAGATATCCTATTATAGGTTGCCAGATATCCTCTGTGTCTGTTTTGAAACTTTTAGTTTTGTTTTCATTATTTGAAAGCCATGATGAATCTTTTTAAACATTTACTTTAAAATTGGTGAGCCTAGTTGAACTTCTGTTAAATGGTAAACGGGGGCCAGAACTTATAGATAATTCATTTATTCATTGAAGCAATGTTGCTACTTTCCAGATGTGTCCTTTATTTAGTTATATAGTGTAAGACACTTAAATTTTCTAGTCTTTGATTTCCTCATTTATAGAACTGGTAATTGTGGCAAGTAAATATAACTGCATAATGATTTATCTCATTAATCTCATTTAATCTTAGCAACTGCTTTGTGAGGTTAGGTGGTGTTCCGTTTTACATTCATAGGGAAAAAACAATTCATGCCCAAACCAATCACAGCATTAAGTAGCTGTAATTACAGTCTGAATTGAATTGGTTCTATGTTTCCTGAGCTTCTTCGCATTTCACTTTAAACATGTTGTAAATCTTTTCTTTTTTTCTTTTCTAAATTCATTCTCACAGTTTTTAGCCTTTATGTCTTATTTTTAAAAAAAACCTATGGAAGTTAATATGGGTATGATCACTTAATTTAGTTATAAAGTTCTTAACCTTTGATTTTTATGGGATCATGTAGAAGGATTAAGGTGTAAGCTTTGGCAAGAGACCAGTTAACTGTGTGCGCTACTGGTTGTGGTTATGAGACGTCTTCCATAAGGGCTGCCTTTGGGTAATTTGGAAAGCACATCACAATGGTAATGAGTTAACCCCAGTTGAGTTGGGTTCTGTTTGTGACTTGGACTTTCCATTTCAGAAATTGATGAATTACAGTGGGTTTTCTTTCCACTCAGAGTTTCAAATAATTGTGCCTCATCTTTGGGTTGCTGTTGAATCCTTATTATGGAGATTTACAGTAATTTGTAAAAAAAAAAATGTTGTGCTGATCCTTAGTTGCTGCATATTGTAATAAGTTAAAATTTAAAAAAATAGAATTGTAAACCACATTAATAACCATTTTCATTAACTTTTTTTACAATCTTGAATTTGAGATGCCATGCCATATTTTTTCAAAATATGATATTGTTCTTGCCATTCTTTGACAGACCCCTTATCCCTCTGGACAGAATGCAGGTCCAACCACGTTGGTATACCCTCAAGCCCCTCAGACAATGAATTCACAACCTCAAACCCGTTCTCCGGTAAGTAAACAAAAGCTTGTTCCAAATAATATTTTCCACCTTAGTTTTTGTGTATAGTAGCCTGGGTTCATTTGGCAAGTATTTTTACTGGATTTTGGACATTTGTTTCATAGTTGATTTTTTTATTATTATTATTAGTGTTATTGGTTAGCATTGCATTTTCAGACCTTATCGTAGGAATAATTTGAATTTATTATGAATAAAAGAGGTGGAGCTTTTAGATCATTTTTGCTTGTCTGTGATGATTCTTTAAAGTCTGGTTGCATTCAGGTGTACTTCATTTCAGCTGTTAATGTGAGTGTTGTACTGTTCAAAATCCAGAAGAGTAAAACATAATGATTTTTTTAAAGTAAACTGAATTTTGCTAAGTAGTCTTAAATTCTGGTGGTTCGGGAAATAAGACTTCTGACTCATTGTCACTGGATCAGTTCTAATCATTTTACAGTGTGGACATGTGCATGACATACACCAGGGGTGTATTCATTTCTTCAAATGGTAAATAAATTGTCATACAATGCAAATGCTATCATCCTCTTTGTTTATCCTTCACCTGGATTGCAACAAGTACTGCAAAGATTGAGAATTTACTCAAGGTTCATCCTTCTGTCTCACGAAAGTATACAGTGGCTTCAGCTGTCCTTCCCTTAGAATATCGTTTCCTGCCCTGCATGATGAGCTTTGGCTAGAAGGTGTTTCTGTAACAGCTTTCATTGTATCTCACATCCCTCTCTTTACCTCAGCTCTGTGTATTCTTCTGAACACAGAAAATCTTCTTTTTGTTCCCCACCACTGCTTTTTTGCCTGGAATACAGGAATACTTCATTGCATTAGCTCCTATTCATTTGGTTTTATGCATGAATCCAAATTGTTGAAATGTACCAAAGACTTAGTCAAAGAATTAGGACAGCATAGACTGCACCAAAATGTAATCTCTTTCTTACCCTCTTCCTGTCTTTTCCCTGTGGCCCTCTTTTCCAATACCTGGTCTTAGATCCTGGTTCTCCCCACTGGGTGGAAGAACCATTCCAAGGAGGAGGGACTTTTGTCCTAGTTGCCTGTTTGCTTGTGTGTCTCTCTCTCTCTTTCTGTCTCTTTTTCTTTCTTTCTTCTTTTTTTTTTTTTTTCTGAAATGGTGAACACAATGTCTGGTGCAAGTTTTGTTCTGAGAGTGGTTTGGGGATGTGGACACTTGACTACTTGGAGCGGGCCTGAGGTCTCATCAAATCAATTTAGATAGGCCCTGGTTTTAATCATTAAGCATGGAACATTATGGTAAGCTCTGATTGCAAAGAGTTCTATGGACCTCTTACCCTTCCCCCTTTTTCTAATTATTGGAAAATAAAAGAATTAAATTTACATGGTTAGAATTGGCGCAAAACCTGACTGAAGAGCTGCATCTCTAAACCAGTTTTTTTGACAGCCCAGCAGAACAGTGCCAATACATTGCACAGACAACTGGAAGAGGAGGAAGGTTTTGGAACAGACTCCCGTTTACAGGTCCTTGGCTGGAAGAGGCTGGATAAAATACTGCATTGTAAGCAATATAACAAACTGTACTTCTTGCAGGCAGTGGTGCCTCTGGCACTCATAATTTTTGACCACATCCACTTATTGGCTGATGAACGCAAATGCATTGATTGCTTCCTCTCTGAAAGTCTAACCTAGCGTGGCAGTTTTTGCCAGGCATAGTGGGGAAAAGAATAACAAATTGGGTGGGTCTTCTCTATTGGGAATTAGTTAGGAATAATTTGGGGTTTAGGTTTTTCTTTATTTTGAACTTGAAGTGGGATATTCTTTTCAGATAAATTTGAATTTAAAAGATAAATTTCAAGGCTTCTTTAACCCCCCCCTTTCCATTTGATAATTGAATATCAAGGGGGAAATTACCTATAGTTGTCAGCCATTTTTCTGTGGTCATAAACTCTTCAGAGACTATCCTTTATGCAGTTTTTTGCCATCTGCTCTGCTAGTGACCATTACCACCCCCATTACTAAAAACCACACATATAACATTCCATTACATGCCCCAAAACAAGTGCAAGATTAGCAAAACCTGAACTATTCTTGCTTATTGTTTTGGGTTTGATATTCTTTATTTTGTTTATGTTGGTGCTGGGAGGGTGAAGTTGGGGTATGAAATTTGGCAGTACTGCATTTTCTGTTTACATCCCAAGTTGCCATAGTCTAGTCTCATTCATCCCACAGCTGTCTTAACTGGGAAGGAGAGGAGAGGTAAGGTGTTGCACTAAGGAAGGGCACTTCCCATGGCTTTGTAGAGCAGCTGAGGCTTACTCCATTCTATTTCTGCATTAATAGGCCATTGGCAATTACACAGTTTAGGCTTTTCTGTTCTTCATTGGGTAGCTGACTTTGCAATCAGGTGGCTTCAAATGCCCTCACTTTTCTGTCAGATTATCTTTGTGCCTTTATTTCTATTTGAAACTTAGTATCTTAGTTAAGTTCATAATGTGGGACGTCTTATTAAAAAAATACTAATAAGCTACCTATCTATTTCATTTCCTTATTGTTTTAGAACTCTTAAAGCAGTTTTTTTTTTTTTAAATAGTCTTAAAAATAGTGAAGCTATTGATATCTTGAAATTGGGAAAGAGAGAACAGTTTGGCTATTGTAATAACCTGTAACCATTGGTTATTTTTATATTTTGTGGTGCCAAACACTAAAGTTACATCAATGTCACATTGGGTAAACCAAGTATGCATAGAAGGGTGAGTGTGTGAGTGGATGGGTGGGTGGCATTAACATCGATTCCAAGTTCACATAAGGCTACTTTCCTTTATATCTACAATCCTCACCATCTTAAAGACCCCTCTTAAAAAAAGAAAAAAGAAAAAAAGGGATTTTCTCTTTTTAATTAGAGCCAGCAGCGACTACAGTTTGTTCTGTTGCTTACAGTTACCCTCAGCATTAAGACTATTGTCATTCCAAATGAAAAATTCAATAGCCAATGGTGACTAGTGCAAAATAGACTAGGGTACTATCCAAGGTTACTTTCTCCCACTACCTTAAGTTGTGGTTTTCTTTTCTTTCTTTCTTAATATATGTATAATTTTATAAGGTAGTCCTCTTTGTTCATGGAAAGTTCTCTACTGAATGGAGCATTCCAAATATGTAAAGTTTCAACTATTATATTAGAGCTTTGGAAACGGGGCCTTTCTGTGGAACAGTGATAAGACAGGTACTGCTGTACTCAGGTTACTCTTTTACATGGCCCTTCTCTCCCATTTTCTTGAAAATTCTCCTGTGAAGAAACATCTTACTTCCACCCCCTACTTTCATATCACATGGGTGGTATTGCTTATTCTTGAAATTTAATGTCCATAACAGAGATATGATCTATTTTGTTCTCGTAATTGGAAAATTAAAAGACATCAATTTCTTTGAAGATAATATTTTCCCCAATAACCATAACTGCTGCTGTGACTACTATTCTGAAAAACTGATTATAGTGTTTAGCCAATTATTATGGCCCACCTAACACACCCCTACACTATAAATCATTAGGGAGTCTTTCATTACTTAAAACAATAGTTGATATTTTTGTTTTTAAGGTGAATTCTTGACAGAACTGTCTTCCAGGTTATCTGACATTTTGGCCATGTGGTCCAATGAAATTTGTTTACATTTTTTTGTGTGTGACAACAGTGTTAGTTGGGAAAACAATTCTGAAACTCTTGCAAGATTCTATTGCACATGATTTAAATTCTGAGCATGAAGGATTGTTTCTTAATCTTCAGTCTAATTCATCTGTGGTAATAAATTCATGGAATGTTCTTCATAGGAAGTATGAAGGTATTAATACTTTAAAGGTATTAAATAAAAACCCTGTGTGGTTTACACTCAAAACATTTACTTTCTAAATATTTTCATTATTAAAGAGGGTGATTAACATCATCCTACCTAATGTATTAGTACTATATAATATATGGCTGTACATGCCCCTGTATTTTTTTTGGTCCTTTTTAATTGAAACATAATGGAAGCCAAAGTTTGCTCTGTTGAATTGTTTGATTTTAGAGGTTTGGCAATAGAAATTTTCATGAATGAGGAGCTTTTCTTCCATTCTGAGTTGAAGGAAGCTTTGGAATATATATTATTGACTTTGAAGCACTGTATGATTTAGCTGAGGAATTAGGTTTCCTTTTCCTTTTATTCTCATAACAAATAGCAGTAGGTACATAAGAATAGTGTTTGCTGTTCTCAACAAATAAGAATGAGAGATTTGACTTTTTAAATTCTTTTTTTTCTTTTTTCCTTCTCAAGCCTATAAATAGTACCATTTTGATTAATCATGTAAGACACTGATGTTCTTTACCAGCTATTTGCTTTGACATGCCTGGTATTAAATTTAACAGTTAAGTACATTTAAAAAGTGTATTTTTCATAAACCTTTATGCTTTAACTTCAAGAAATAAGAGGAAAATACAGAAACTTCAAATTCATGTATAAGATCCCTCATTTACGTTAAGAAAATTTGCTATTAGTCCTGTTACATTTATTTCCTGCCAGACATTATAATGATCTCTTGACTATTTCTTGTAATGTAAACGCATTTCTCATGTCATCTGGCTGTATCAGTTACATATAGCATACTTGATTTTCATGTTTGTCTTAATATAATCACCCAGTGTCTAAAACTTTCATCTGCCTGATTTAGGCTTTATTTATTTATTTGTTTATTTGAAGTATTCCTATTAGAGAGCACTCTAGGTATCTAACAGCTTAGCTGTTTTTCTTCTAGCTGATAAATGACAAACTATCTTGGTAGTGTTGTTAACCTGTTGAATCGTAGTACCTGTCTGTCACTGTCCTGCAGCAAAGCTTTGACTGTTCTATGTTTTTTTTTTTTTCTTGTGGGTTTTTTCTTTTGGCATATTGTGTGACATTTTGGTTTTTGTTGTTGTGTTTCTGACTCTTTGTGCCTTTCCTTTTGTGTTTGTTTTCCCTCCTTTTCTCAGTTTGCAGCGGGGCCTCGACCTGCCCATCATCAGGTACTGTACCCTTGCCCCTTCACTATCACCCTTAACTAATAGGCGGGAGCTTCAGTAGCTGCTGACTCTTAGAATGCTGCCACCCACGGAATCACCCAAATTACTCTTTCCAGAGTAGTTTCTATCGGATGTAGTTCAGTTCTTATTGTCCTTTAATAATTCCTTTGCATTTTGTTATTAATGTACCCCTTTGCTTCTGTTCACAGCAAATTTTTTTAATACTCTGATCTTTTTTTCTTTCTAAAAAAGATTGATTTGAAATTAGACAACTTTGAAAAATTTAGATATATTAAGACTTCAGAAACTTTGTTGATCTCTATATTGTTGAAATTTAACTGAATGGAGCAGGCAACATTCTAAGGGTTTTCTGTTAACATTCTGATGTAATTTGTTTTGATGTGTATAAAATAGCTTTAGTATTTCTAAAACCACTATTAATATCAATTACTAACTTAGACCTAATGACATTAACAACAATATACATTGAATTGCTGTGTAAATTATCTTTATTCTTAGCATACATAGAAAATAGATGCCTTATTTATTTTTAATATTTTTTGCCTACTGGTTTATTAAAATGAATTTATTATAGGAATTAAAATTTTAAAAATGTGCATGCTAGTACTGTGTTATTTATCAAAACTTAGCATTTTGGGAGAACAAAGACTTTCATACACACCTTCCTCCTACTTTGGAGTGTTCTGAAACATCTTCTCCTGGTGTCCTGGGAGAAGTTTAGGTTAGACTCTGATAGATCAAGGTTTGTATTACCAGCTCTATTGTGTAACCAGTTGTTTTAAGCAAGTCTTTCTGAGCCTGTTTCCTCATATGTAAAATATGGATAAAACAGGGATAACACCTTCTTTTAGAGATTATATACACGTAAGGTATCGATACAAAGTAAGCAGTCAGTAAGTGATAGCTGGTTTAAGTAATTATTTTTATGCAACATAGTACTGTCAAAAAAATAAGGGAAATATTACCAGTATTTCCCAGTGGTGTCATATTTAGAGCTTTTATTACTGACTAAATGGATACTGTTTAATTGAAGGCCTTCAGTACAAGAATCAGTTTCTTAAAATGTCGTGCTTTCAATTTGGATAACATAATGACTTTCTACATCCTGAAGTGTTAAAAGTACTTTGTAGGAAAACTAATTTTAAATGAATCAGATGTCTGTTTAGATTTCATAAAGAAATAAATCTCAGGTAGTTTTTAGCCTTAAAAGATAGTATTGTAGGGGCTGGGATTGTGACTCAGTGGTAGAGCACTCGCCTAGCATGTGTGAGACACTGGATTCAGTCCTTAGTACCACGTAAAAATAAATAAAGTAAAGGTATTGTGTCCATTTATAACTTAAAAAAAATAGTATTATAAAGTGCTTTAAGAGTTTGGACTTTGACCCAGGAATGGCTCACTTGTAATCCCAGCAACTCAAGAAGCTGAGATTGGAGGGTCTTAAATTCAAAGCCAGCCTTCGCATCTAGTGATCCCCTAAGCTATATAGCAAGACCCTGTCTCAAAATTTAAAGAAAGTGTTGGGGATATGACTCAGTGGTCATGGGTCCCTGGGTTCAATTCCCAGTACCTGCACCTCTCTCCCACCCCCACCTGCCGCAAAATAAGGGGGTGCGGATCTGGACTTTGCTATCAGGTAGACAGACCTAGGTTTGACTGTTTTTAATCTTCTCAGCACTGGGAATTAATCTTAGAGGTACTTTACCACTGAACTACATCCCTAGCCTTTTTATTTTGAGAATAGGGTCTTGCCAGTTTCCTAAGGCTGACCTGAAGCTTGAGATTCTAATGCCTCAGCTTCCTAATGATTCCTTATTATTATCTGAGTGTTCCCACTTAGATAATACACAGCTTCAGTTTTGTTATCAGTAAAATGGAGATAGTAATACCATCTCAAGATTAATATAAAGAATCAGTGAAGGCTTGGGCTGTGACTCAGCAGTAGCACACTTTCCTGGCATATGTGAGGCACTGGGTTCGATTCTCAGCACCACATATAAATAAACAAAATAAAGGTCTGTCGGCAACTTAAAAAATAATAATAATAATAAAAAAGAATCAGCGACATAATGCAAGTAAAATGATTAGCAGAGTGAGAATCCAGGACATAAGGGTTACTACTAGTACTGAAAAAGATAGGCCCTTAGGTAAAAAGGTGATATTATAACTTTCATTTTTTAGTTGTGGTTGGACACAGTACCTTTATTTATTTTTATGTGGTGTTGAGGCTAAATCCCAGGGCCTCGCACTTGCTAGGTGAGCTCTCTGCCACTGAGCCACAACCCCCACCCAAGATATTATAATTTTGTTTATGAAATTTAGTCCAGGCTACATATGCAAGGTTGAAATTTCATTCCCTGTCAAGCCAGATTCTCCTAAAAGAGAAACCTGGGAAATCTGCATTCAAGAACCAGAGTCATAGAAACATTTAATTTGCGAATTAAGTGGTGAAAAGGAATTGGAAAAGTTTTCTGAGCTCCTTTTTTTTTTTTTAAGTTATTGATAGCTCTTTATTTTATCTATCTATCTATCTATCTATCTATCTATCTATCTATCTATCTATCTATCTATCTATCCGTGGTGCTGAGAATCAAACCCAATGCCTCACACATACCAGGCAAGTGCGCTACCATTGAGTCCCAGCCCCAGCCCCCTAAGCTCCTTGATATAAGGCACAGTTTAGTTTCTGTTTTTTTACATGTTCACTTTGTATACCTCTCTTTCTCTTAAGGCAGAGCATTAGTAAACGGAATTAACATTACCCTTGGCCTCATTTCTTTTTATAGATTGTCTTGCAATTGACTGATGGAATGCTGGGTAGATTTTGAAACTAGTACCATATTACAAAATAACCCGTGCCCACCTTCTTATAAGAGTAGCTAGGTTCTTATAGATTGTTTATTAGTTTTTAAGTTCTGTTTCTCTGCTTGTATTCCGTAGCAGTGGTCTTCAAATCAGGATGGTATAAGCATTTTATAAATAGTTGACTGAGAAATTCTGTTTTCTTAACTTTTTTCCTGAGTTATTAAAGGCATGTGATATCAGTTTATCCTTACTTCATTCCAACAATCCAGGAAAACTTTTAGAAATCTATGTGGAGCAAGATTTTTCATGAGTAATATGACTCAGGAAAGTGTTGGCAGGTTGATCTTTAGCTGTGCTCAACCACTGAGCCACATACCTAGCCCTTTTTTTTATTTTGAGACAGGGTCACACTGAGTTTCTTAGGTCCTTGCCAAGTTGCTGAGGCTAGCCTTGAATTTGTGATCCTCCTGCCTCAGCCTCCTGAGTTCCTGGGATTACAGGTGTGTACCACAATGCCTGCCCGGCCTGTAGTTCTGTTGACTTCCCTGCAAACCAGGAATACTATGCTGCATTTAGAATTATGAGGGTTACTTCTTCCTGGTATCATCAGTTTGTGGCTTTTGCAGGGATACTTTAAATTATCAAATATTTTCTTTCTTTTTTGTCTTGGTGTTTTCGTTTTTGGCTTTTTTGCATTTTATTACCTGAAGAGCTTTTGGAATTGTAGTTTTCTTCAAAGCTAAAATAAAAAGTGTTGAGTCATTTTATTTGTGAAACACTCTTAGCTTTTAAAAGTATGTTTCCTTTTTTTCTTACACTGAAAATCACAAGGTAATTAGAGACTGAAAGAACAGAAAATACATTCAGAATTAAAACAAGCCGTTGGGGCCTGGGGATATAGCTCAGTTGGTGAAGTGCTTGCCTTGCATTCACAAGGCCCTGGGTTCAATCCCCAGCACCATAAACAAAAACCCCAAAACAAGCCATTGATATGATTTTTTAGATTCTGACTTGTTTATTTCAAGTGTTTGGTCTTTGAAATCTGTGTAATTGTGGTTTAAAGTTATGTATGTACCTATCCTTATTTTACTTTCGGGTTTCACAGTAGAGATCAGGTGGTTGGTTGCATACCATGACTTAGTCTTCTTTTCATTATGAGAAAAACCAGGGAATTAGTATTTAGAAATATTCATGGAATCAAATAATTTTACACCTTGCAGTGTTTGTAAATGCTAAATACTATGCATAAACAAACAACAAACTTCAAAAACCTTGACTGTATGTGCCACCAAGTAATATAGTACCTGGTGACAAGCATTGAAACTGCATTTTCTTCCTATTGTAGTTTGTTTTGTTTTGGGGGGAAGAAACAAAACAGAAACAATTCCCACCTCCCAGAATAATTCACTTATTTTTTCAATATAATCCCTAAAGATTTCTCTACTGAAAATGGTGCTGTTGTATTTCTAGGTTGAGACATAGTTGTATTGCTTTAGGTACTCTCATTAAGTGAAATAAACCACAAGTGAAGGCTTGTGGTTTGACTCTAGGGTCAGACCTGGCATGTGAATGTGAATAGGATAACAGATCAAGCATCTAAACAATCTTGTGACCAGAACTCAGAACTTTATGAAGGATAGTGATAGGCATTTGGGTCTGGGGTCTTGTTCACATGGAATTATAGAGTGGGGAGCATGAAAAATGGAGAAAATGCCTATCAGGAGTTGAACCTCATGCTTCAGCTTTTGTAATTACAAAATGGGTACAATATGCTCATAAGTGATAGAAATGATGTAATATAACCCCTATTTTTTGTTGGTGTTTGGGAATTAAAGTGCCTGGCCTGCCATATAACAGAGCCAGTTCTGCTCCTTTAGCTGCCAGTTGGCTTGCCTTTTTCTTTTCCCAAACATATTTGATCTATGAATGAAGTCTTCCACAAGGATGCTCACTTCCCAAACTGTTTTCTTAGGGATCTGACTGAATACCCCTTGTTCTTGATAGAATTCTTAGTTTTTCCTTATCTGACCTAATATTCCAGGGCAGCATTGTATAGTACAGTTTTCTTTGATGATGGAAATGTTCTGAATCTGCACTGTTCATACTATAGCTATTGGCCACATGTGATTATTGAGCACTGGAAGTGTGGGTAATGCAGATAAAAACCTGAATTTTAAATTTTATTTCATGAAATATGGCTAGTGACTACCGTATTGGAGAGCTCCACTCTTGGCCTTTCATCTTCTGATTCTTGGTGAAACCTAAATTATATAATATTGACCACATGTTAGACAGGGAAATACAAAAAAAAATTTAGACTGAACTTTCTTAGTAGATTATGAATCAGGTTGATACCTGGGTGATATCCCACTATGTGGACTTTTTACTGCTTGTCCTTTTGTAACTTGTCAGAGAATCTTAGCCTGTCCTTCAACAGCATTTTAGACTTTGAAAATATATTCACCAAAAAAAAAAAAGTCTTAATTGAAGATCTTACTGCTTATCCTTCCAGTACCCTGACTTATATTACTGCATAAAGATAGGGATGTCAGGAAACATAGTTTTGGTATGTTTATTGCTTTCCAAAATAATAAGTACTCAGATTTCCCCTCCTCATGTGGGAAGAATTATTGTGATTGAATGGGATTTTTCTAGATGCTAAAAATGAGTAGAGATTTTCAAAGAATTTCTGATTATATAATTTGTTAGAGATGTGTTTGTTTTTGATGCTTTCAGTGAGCAATGTCATGCAAAATAATGCATCATAATTATTAGCAACTTCTAAAAACATTTATACTATTGTTATTGGCCAGGAAGCTTTGGCTACTGTGGTAAATTATTGCATCTCTAGAAGAATTGTACAAGAGGAAACATTATTTTCGCTGGCTTTTGGAATGTTTCTGGAAAAATAAACAAATCATGAATATTCCACTTTCAGCCTCTTTTTTAAGTGTATCCTAGCTCTTTGGATCTGCCCCCAATTATATGTCAAATGAGTATTGTTATTCTGCTCTGCCATTCTACTCTGGCAAAATGGTAAACCATTAAAAGACAAGGAACTTAAGTACTTGAACAGATGATTCTTTTCTTGTGCATGGTTCTCTCTTCTCTGTTCTAATGGTCATGTAGTTTGGTATTGCATGATCAAGTTGTTATCTAAAAAAATCTGTACAATCTGAACTGATTGGTTAAATTTGCCAGATAAATGCTTCAAAGGAACAAATAGCAAGAATCCCTATATGAGCTTCAAAACCAAACAAAGAGCACAGAAGTGAAGAGCATAGCTTATTGACAAATTATTTATAAAGAAGATTTAAGGGTTTTAAATTATTCTAATTCAGTACTAGTCAGTGGCAAAATGTAATTGACAAAAGAGTTTCTGTGATTCTTAGTTTCATTAATGAATCACATGTGGTAGTACTTTGAGAAAATGTTGCCCACTCAGCAACAAATAGTTTCTCTTCCCCCTCTTATCCCCCTTCCATCACCTCCTCTCCATTCCTCTTGTCTATTTTTGGTTTTAGGGACCGAATCAAAGGTCTCTTATGCTAGAAAAGTGCTCCTCAACTGAGCTTTGTCTCCAGTCTAGCAGATATATTTTGAGAGAGGCAGACCTCACCTGAATATTATGTTTGGTTGTCTATTTTGTGAGACTTTTGATTAATGGGACCAAATTAAGAGAACAGAGCAAGCTGACCAGGAAGTTCAGAGTCCATGTTGACAGGTGGTGAGAAGGAGGTGATTGGCTTGGGAAAAAAATAGTAGAGTGAATGTCTACAGTGGTGACAGTCTTGAGGTAATGTGGAGATGTGTCAATTATGGAGAAAGATCTGACTTCACTGTGGTTTTAGGGATACACATGGAGTGAGTGGGCAGATGATACAGACTGAAAAGTTTGGAGCCAGTAGAAAGAAAGCATTTCACTGTGAAATAGAGCTGTGACTTGGGTTGCCAATGGCATGTTGTGAAAAGACTTTGTAACTTTAGGTAGATGATAATACTAAATGTCATATGCTGTCCTTCCAACTAGGAGTGTTTGACTCTTAAAATGATTCTTCACTCCTCCAAGAAGAAAAGGAGTTCAGAAGGATTGTAAGCAGTTGGGGAAAATCCCTTCTAATATATATTCCTTTTAATAACCTGTGGTTTATTGACAATGCCCATCCATCTGAGAATCTGATTTTTTTTGTCCTACTACTAAGTCTAATTCTTCATTTGTCATTGGATAGTTAGAAAGAGGCACAGAAATAAGAATCCACTTTTTTTTTTTTTTTTAATTTCTTTGAATTTCTAGCTGGTACAGCTTTTCTAGACCTATACATATTAAAATCTCTGCTGATATGTATGTGTTTTCAGTTTCATTTTTAGGAGGAAAAATGAAGCTCCATGTTAACTTACTCTATTTTTTAAAATTTATATATGACAGCAGAATGCATTACAATTCTTATTACACATATAGAGCACAATTTTTCATCTCTCTGGTTGTATACAAAGTATATTCACACCAATTCGTGTCTTCATACATGTACTTCGGAATAATAATGACCATCACATTCCACCGTCATTTCTAACCCCACGCTCCCTCCCTTCCTCTCCAACCCCTCTGCCCTATCTAGAGTTTCTCTATTCCTCCCGTGCTCCCTCTCCCTATTCCACACTTGAGGCACAGAAATAAGAATCCTCTTTTTTTTTTTTTTTTAATTTCTTTGAATTTCTAGCTGGTACAGCTTTTCTAGACTTATACATATTAAAATCTCAAGCTCTATTTCATAGTGAAATGCAATTCGGATACTGATGACCACACTTGTTTGAAATATGTTGTTGTTCAAGGTCATGAGAAGGTAGCTTGTATAATAGTTAAAAGTACACACTTAGAGGCTAGAGGTATAGCTCAGTGAGGGAGCACTTCCCTAGCATGGGCAACCTAAAGTACATACCTGGAACATGACTGTTTAAACTGTAGATGGGAATTGACCTTCAGCAAGTAATTTAATCTCTATATCCCTCAATTTCCACATATCTAATGGGGTGTTAATAATAGTGCTTGCCTTTGAGATTTGCCCTGAGGATGTTGCCTGGTAGGTAGTAAGTACCATATAAAGTGTCACTGTTGTTATTTAAAGAGCCTATATACATGTCTACCTAGCTTCAAAGCTGAAATCTTAGTGTATGAACATTATTGTATGTCAGTATAACTACAAATTTTGTGTTTTGGTGGCTTATCTGTATGTTAATATTAGGAGTATCATTAGAAATACTTTTTGTTTCAGTCACTGAAGGAAATACTACTCTAAACTCCCCCTGAATAAGATGTAACCTAGGTTATTCTAGTTACGAATTCCATTAGAATAATATGAAAGTAGTAGTTTTTTTTGTTTTGTTTTGTTTTTTTGGTGAGGTTTTGTTTGTTTTTACCTCTTTTTTTTTTTAAATTTTTTATTGTGGGTTGTTCAAAACATTACAAATTTCTTGACATATCATATTCCACACTTTGATTCAAGTGGGTTATGAACTCCCACCTTCACCCCATACACAGATTGCAGAATCACATCAGTTACACATCCATTGATGTAGTTTTTAAGAAAAGTCTTCCCTAAATGTTAAAATTATGGGAAAATTTTGCCCGTATCTATTTTTCTTACTCTATGTAAGTGAATGTGTAAGTTTCTTCCCTTCTCCTTTGTCACCCCAAAGTGCCATGTCTTTTTAGGCAATTATGTGAGTGCCTTAACAAAATTTGGTGGTAATATAACCAAAGTAGACTATCACCTTTTTGATTGTTTTCTTGTTTTGGCGGTCCCCTAAGAGTTGATGGAAAAGGATCTCAGTATGAATCTTTTTATCCACTGTCCTTGATGTCTAGTAATAATCAATAATTTGAGCAGATGGATGACTTTCCTCTCCTTGAAGCCTGTAACATTTTTATGGTCCTGATATATTAGCTGTGTTATCAAAATGCTTAAGTTCATCTGGGAAAAGTGTTAACAACTCACTTACATTCATGTATAATAGATTGCATCTGCTATGTAGTTTTTGAAAGTGCAATCCAGCAATGGGAAGTTTACTCCTTCAGTGTTCCTGTTTGAAGACAACAAAAATTGTTGTGCCTGTCACTGCAGTGTGTCAGTGGAGATAACTAGGAGTTGGTTCTATAGTTTGGGCCTGTCCCAGGTTCCTGGGATATCAACTCTGCCTCTTGTGCTTTCTTTGCATCTCTATCAGCTGCTTTGTGGCCTTTCCCATTGGGTTCCCCCATTCACTTCATTCTCCTGTTTATCTTTCTCTTGCTTTTCTGACTTAACCTCTTAGGGGCTTTATCTGCCTGGAGGTATGAAGGTTGAATGGGGATGAGCCTTGGGCACTAGATTACAATTTTCCCACCTCAGCACAAGATGACCAGTTGCTTATACTTTTGGAGTATCTCAATGCTCAAGAATACAACAGAATAAGTCCTGAGTGGGCCCAGATGTCAAAGTTTGGCTTTATTTGAACCAGTTATAACACTCATGTCTGGAATTATGAAACAATTCAGGGGATCTTGACTCTAGACAGCATTTAAAAATTATTTTTATAGCTCTCCATTTTAGATCTGGCCTATTAGATGTCTGATTGATTAGTTGAAAAGAACAAGTTTCTATCATGCAGAGTCTGACATAAATTGAAATTTTTAGTTATTTCTTAGGACATTTACAGACTCCTAAATACCAAATGACACTTTTATTGTTAAATCTTATCTCTATTTAAGATGGAGAGTAAATCATAGTAAAGCTAAATATAATAATAATGGCCAAATCATATAATGGCCATCTGTTAGCCTAAATAGGAATCAGTAGTTCCAACTGTTCTTGTGCTACCAAGCAACAATCGTTTTTTAAGATGATAAAACTTTAATTTTTTGTTGTTGTTGTTACTGGATTTACTTATTTTCAATTAAATGTGATTGAAGCTTTGATTCCACATGTGTTTGAATTCTAAAGTGGAGAATTGTCATTTCAATTTTTCTAGACTTCTTTCTTCTCCTATGATTACTAAATAGAAAGATTTTTTTGAGCTGCATGCTGTGTCTACCCCTTCCTACTGATCTGTAAGCTTTTCCATTGGCTTTCTTTCTGTTTCCTGCTGCTTTCTTGCTTCATAATTGAAGGGAGGATTCAGACCCATTCAGGTAACAAACTACTGGTTCTGCATGGCCTCTTTATTTCTCTGTCCTATTATTATTATTATTATTATTATTAGATTGGTTGTTTGCTGATAAATAAATACATTCATGTTGGAAATATGCTATTGGTCTACAGTTTCATAGCTTTTAGGCTTGCAGTGAGAACCATAAATAACTATAGGTAGTGGTTGCTGTTTGAGAGATTGGAGTTCTGCTCATTCTAGACCATTCCAGGCCTGTCTAGATTTTCTACTTTGATTGCAAACTGTTCTAGAAAGGTTAGGATGGCATTTTGTCACCTTTTTCAAAAAGAACGCTTACTTCGGCATGTGACAACATATAGATCATTTTAATTTTCCTTGAATGAACTGGGATGAAATTTTTACGTTCAGGGCTGGGAATCAGCTCTGAGTTAGAGCACTTGCCTACCTTGTATGAGGGCCTCAATTTGATTCCAAATACAAGAGGGAGAACACTTGAGAAAAACTTTATTATTCAGAGAGACTTCTTAAAACATTTTATAAAACTTGGGTGGTAATTTTTGGGGGAACTACTTTTAATTTTTAACGAGTTGATTATGAACCACCTATTATGAAAGAGCAACAGTTATACATCAGAAAAGTTTTAGAGAAACATCAGATACTCTTTGAATATATTTATTTTAAAATTACATTATGTTTTTATATTGCATTTAAAAATTAATAATATGGTCCAGGACATTCATTTTAAAACAGCTGAGGCTTTAAAGTTGAGATTACCCCATTGTTTTCAAATGTGAAGACACTGATCAGAACTTTACTTAATATATGAAGTATGTTTTGTGAACCCATTCATTAGGCAGTTTATTCTCTTTTCATGTATATTATATTTCGAATTGGAGTCCATCAGATTATTATTAGTGGAAAAAGGAGAAAACTTAAGATAGTAAAACATATATATTCCCCTTAATTAAAAAAAATTCTTTCTCCCCCTCCCAGTTTTTCCAGAGGCCTCAAATTCAGCCTCCTCGAGCCACCATCCCAAACAGCAGTCCTTCCATTCGTCCTGGTGCACAGACACCCACTGCAGTGTACCAGACCAATCAGCACATCATGATGGTTAACCATCTGCCTATGCCGTACCCAGTACCCCAGGGTCCTCAGTACTGCATACCACAGGTAAAGTATCGCTCAGGCCCAGCTAGGCCATTGATAAAGTGGGAATTAACCCAGATTCTCATCAGAGGCTAGCAGGGAGGGTGGTTGATATCATTGATTTTTTGGTAATGTGTAAATTTTCTCATTGGTTATGAAGATCTAGCCATTTGGTCATTTCCCATAAAATTACAATAAGATAATTGAATATCTTCTTACCAAAAAAATTTGTGTGTATATGTGTGTATTTACTCAAAAATTCCTAAGATGATGGAGACATGTAGGTCTTACCTTTAGTTATTTTGTTCTTGTGATGTCATTTACTGGCACTAAAAGTTAACAGCCAGAAGTCATTTTGTAGTGAGCTGATGGTTGCCTGTGTTGATTTGCTGTAAGTTTTACCTTCATTTTGCTTGCATCTGGATGGGAAGCAAACATTTTGATTATGTATAACCACCCATATCTTCGCCTCATTTAAATGATCACACACACACACACACACACACACACATATTACTTGGTTTTTCCATAGTAAGCTACCTTCATATTATGTATAAACGTCTATACTTTTTCTCTTCTAGTACCGTCATAGTGGCCCCCCTTATGTTGGGCCTCCACAACAATATCCAGTTCAGCCACCGGGACCGGGTCCTTTTTATCCTGGACCAGGACCTGGGGACTTCCCTAATGCTTATGGTAAGTAGGAAAAAAATCAAACAACTTCTGCTAGTTTGTTGTATTCAATTTGTTATTTCAAATGTTAGTTTATGCATTGAAGCTTACTTGTGGGAAGGATTTGGAAATAAAATCTTGCAAACTTCTGTCTTGAAAGCTACTTTTTTTTTTTTTAAAGAGAGTGGCTTACAAGGAAAGTGTATTATAGGAGTATATTTAGTTCATGACACCTTCTGAACGAGTTGGTAGTTCTGGTTGAATGAGGCCATGTGTCAGTCGTGATATCTGCTATGATGGCATAAATATACTTATTTCCCTTTGATTTATTTTTCTTCAGGTATTTACCTCCACCCTGTATCTGAGAGACTTTAGTAATGTCTGTCTTTCCCACTGGGATGTAATATCCACAAAGGCAGGGATTTTAGTTTGTTTTATTTACTGCTATATCCCCAGCTCCTGAAACAGTGATTAGTAGGCACTTGGAGAGTGTATGTGGAAGGACTGAGGATAACTCAGTGAACTTATGACTCTTTACCTGCAAAATTGTGATATAATCTGTGCCATGGGAAGGTTTGAGTAAAAGCATTCAAGTAAAAATGCTTTGAGAAATTAAAGGTGTTTTTAATGCCAAACTTATATATGACATTTAAGCCAATACTGAACCAAGATGTATTAAGAAGTACTTATATTTCCAATAATTTTTTATTGTATTTGACACTTAATTTAATTCTACAGTATTATAAGGGATATAATCAGTGGATATTAGAAAAATTAAGCTTAAAAATTAAATAAGCATTGGTCTCCCCCCAACTCCCAATACCAGCAAAGCAGACCTTAAAATTTTAACTGGTTTAATATAGTAATCTGTCCATTAGCCAGTTTCCTTACATTGAGATTTAATAGCTTAGTTAAGAACCTTTACATAAAATTGATTTGTATTATAATATCCCAGGGAAGTTTTTTTTTTTTTTTTTTAGTTTTGAGGTGAAATCAGCAAAGCAACCATGTATACCTGACTTTAATTATTTAATTAATTTAAATAATTATTTAATTAATTTAATTAATTAACATTTAATTAAAATTTAATTAATTAATGTTGCCTTTTGAAATTGCCATTTCAAATATGTATGTTAAACCTCATTAAATGCCTCAAATATATGTTTATTTGATATTTTCAGAACAGCATCTATTTCAAATACGTGAGTTTTTTGTTTGTTTTTTGGGGTTTTTGTTTTTTGCTGGGGATCAAACCCAGAGCCTTGCATATGCTAAAAGTAAGTGTTTTCCTCTGAGAAAAATCTCCAGCCCCATGTATATAAATTTTAAGGTAAAAATAACACATCCAATACCCAGTTGGTTTGGGGGGGCAAGGCAGTACCTGGGGAGACAGGGTCTCACTGAGTTGCTTAGCGCCTTAATGTTGCTGAGGCTGGCTTTGAACTTGTGATCCTCCTTCCTGTCTCATCCTCTTGAGCCACTGGGATTACACGCTTGTGCCACTGGCACCTATTCCAGTTTTTGAGATAAAATATTGCTGGTACTGTTCAAATATTCCTAATGTATCCCTTGAATTGAGCTATAAGTCACTGTTTTCATACAGTGTATTGATCCTTATTCTGAAAATTTAAATGAAAGTAATTTGTAAGTATAACATTGGCTATCTTTTTTATTATTTTTAAAATAGAAAAAATTGTAAGATGAGCTTCTTTCTTTTAATACTTATTTTTTCAATTTAAGTGGGCACAATATCTTTTTTTTGTATTTATGTGGTGCTGAGGATCAAACTCAGTGCCTCAAGCATGATAGGTGAACATTCTACCACTGAGCCACAACCCCAGCCCCTAAGATGAGCTTCTTAGAATAAACATACTAGTATTAAAGAATATTTCTCTTTTAGTACCATGTTACAAAGAGAGTGTAATTATTTCTTATAATTATAAAATCATTTTTTAAAAGGTTTCTGTTTGCTCATAGATTATGTAAATCACCTATGGACTCAGAAAACAACATGGGTCAAATTATTACTACAAGTTTCTAACTGCCCTCTCTATTGCTTTTTATAAATGACTGCAGTGTATAAACTATGGATGAGTTTATTAGTCATGAAATCATTTGTAGATTTGATTATACAATGTTATACCATATTTTGGCTTGCTTTATTTCTGTTAGAAATGATCATTTTAATGAAAATGAACTGTGTTGAGGTTCACTTATTGATGTCTGTTCTGTTTAATAAGAATTCTGTTTTCCCCAGTAAATTCTTTTGCAAGTCCAACAACCATCTAATGGGTAATTTATTCTCTGGATTTAAACACTCTATGATCTTAAATTACTTTATTTCAGCCAAGTGTGTTGTCCTACACGAGACCTTGTCTGAAAAAATTTTAAAAGGGCTGGGCAAAATTCCTGGGTTCAACCCCAAGTACCCCCCCCCCAAAAAAAAAAAAGACAAGAAAAGTTTATTTTATTATGAAAATTGTTAATGACAAAAATCGAAATTATAGAAAATATATAAAGGTGAAATAGCCAGTTTCTTTTCATTCCCATTCCCTCAAGAAGCAACATTTCATGGTTTGATTTATATTTTTCCATTTATATCAAGTGTACATAGAACTGTTCATAATATTCTAAAACTTTCTGGAGGTTTATCAATCCCTCCTGCTCACAGAATGTTCATAAACATTTCATTACATATAGGATTTTGTTTTTGGAATGAGTCATAATTTATTTAATCCTTTACTGTTAGAAGTGTAGATTATTTTCACAATTTGGGTAGCCGTTTCAGATTTCAAGTTAGGCAGTAGTAAAAATCTTTGTATCATAATGAGAGGGTCTGGTGCAGTTGTTTCCATCAGTTATAAGTTCCTCAGCTGTAACATCTGGGGACAGCTGTTCTGGTCTTCACGGTCCAGAAGCTGTGAATATTCCACTTCCTATTCCCTGTTTTTGGAACCTTTTCTCCTCTTTCTACTCTTAGGTCTTTGCTTTCATCATTTACCTCTTCTGTTGGTATGGATTCAAAATGGATGTGGGAATAGGATCAGAGTTTGTGTCCTGTTCTGAGACAGAAAACCATCCACTGGCAAAACCTATTAGGAACAGATCCTGAGACTTGTTCCTTCTTGCTGTGCTGCTGGAGTTTATGAATTGGATGGTCTTCTTTCCAGAGGTTTTTTTTTTTTTTTGCTGGTGTTTTTTTTTGGGGGGTGGGGGGCTTAATGCTGGGGATTGAACCCAGGGCCTTGTGCATGTGAGGCAAGCATACCACTAACTGAGTTCTATCCCCAGCCCCTTCCTTTCCATTTTTAGCTTTATATTCCACTCTAGCATGCTACCATTTTATTTCCATATGTAGTTGAACTCTTGAATAATGATTCTCAAGTATTTTTGTCTTCATCAATCTCTTTAATCATGATCCAGAAGTTCTCCTAGATCATTATAATTCTTGGAGTGTTTGTATAGTTTTGAAGAAAATGAACTAATCATAGTATTTACTCTATAAACTTTTCAGTTTTTCTCTTGTTGGTGTTTCTTAAACACTTTGAGGCCTCTTGTGTCATACAAATACCTAATGGAGACATGACATTATTTTTAGGTCAATCCTATGGGATTTTGGCCCAAAGATGGCAAATTTAGATTCATGGGCAAAAGAGGGTGGAATGGTTAATAGGTAGTCATTGCAATAATGTTGGTAAAGGGGGAACAAAAAAAGGGGGGGGGGGAAAGATCGAGAATTAAGCATAGTTACAGTTCCTATTCACTCTTGCTTCAGACCAGTATATTTCACTTTCTTCTAGTTTTATATATTTCCTCCTCTCTGCCATCTTTTCCTGAACTCTTTTGGGGTTTTTGTGTCAACCTAGCCATTGAACGACTATGTTCATCTTCATTTCTGTAGAAAATTCAAAGTTCCAGATGTTTTTAGAAGGCCTATAATGTGTAAAACATCGTGAATAGGTTTTTTATGGAATGCAGATGTTAAAATATTTCCCTTGGGCTAGGGTTGTAGGTCATTGGTGGAGCACTTGCCTAGCATGTGTGAGGCACTGGGTTTGATTCTCCATACCACATAAATTTTATATATATATGTCCAATGACTACTAAAAAGAAAATATTAAAAAAATAAAAAGATATTTCCCTGTCTTTCTAGATCTTACCATACATTTGTTTCATATTTATGCTTTTGTTTTACCAATGAGAAGAAACCTAACCATTGGTTACACTAGTAGTTCCAGACCTTTTAATACCATAGGCATGTATAATGAATAAAAAATGAAATAAATGAGGAGACACAAAGGACTTTTACATTTTTATTTTTGTCAATAAGATCTTTACAGAAAATTTCCATTTACTGAGTATTTTAATATAAGAAAGCTATTTTAACAACAAAAGAGTAGTACTGAAATTTTTTTCTTTTTTTTGCAGTATTTGGGGTTGCAGTACGAGGCAAGCAGTTCTACCACAGAAATACATACCCAGCCGCTTTTTCATTTTTCATTTTGAGACGATATCTGGTTTAGTTGCCTGCTTAAGCTTGAACTTGCAATCTCCCTAGATTAGCATGAATACCTGATCTTAGCCAAGCCACACTGCTGACCTGTATGGCATTTTTGGGCCTTAAGTAATGCTTTTTGTTGAACCATTGAATAGTTGGGATTACAGGTATTTGCCACCAGGACTTGTGGACTAAAATAATTTAAAAACAGGCATAGTTCTTTATAAAAATTGAAGTTGGAAAACCTATAAGAATATTTATGTGTATTTCATGGTTATTATTTTTGTATTATTTTTAATAAATGACAGCAGAATGCATTACAATTCTTATTACATGTATATAGCAGAATTTTCACATCTTTGGTTGTATATAAAGTATGTTGACACCAATTCGTGTCTTCACGTATGTACTTTGGATGATGGTGTCTGTCACATTTCACCATCCTTACTAATCCCCTGCCCCTTTCCTTTCCCGCTCACACCTCTGCCCTATCTAGAATTCATCAATTCCTCCCATGTTCCCCTTCCCTATCCCACTATGAGTCAACCTCCTTATATCAGATTAAACATTCGGCATTTGTTTTTTTGGGATTGACTAACTTTGCTTAGTATTATCTTCTCCAGTGCCATCCATTTACCTGCAAATGCCATGATTTTATTCTCTTTTATTGCTGAGTAAAATTCCCATGGTTATTATTATATAAATTTTGCCACACATCATTTATACCTTTTAGATAAGTTGGGGTTTATGAGCCACTGATGTAGGTCAGCAGATTTTCTGTAAGGGACCGGATATTAAATATCTCAGGCTTTGCAGGCTGTATGGTACCTATTGCAACTATTCAAACTCTGTCTTTATAATGTAAAAGCAGCCTTAGCTGCCAGGTGCTTTGGTAGTGCCTGCCTGTACCAGCTATTTGGGAGCCCTGAAGCGTAAGGATTGCAAGATCAAGTAACCTGGATTACTTAGTGTTATTCTGTCTCAAAGTAAAATGAAAAGGGGTGGGAATGTAGCTTAGTGTTAGAGCACTTGCCTAGCATGCATAAGGCCCTGGGTTTTTCATGCTTTAGCACCACACAAAATAAAGAAAACAAAAACAAGAAAACCATTCACAGTAGGTAAACTGCTATGTAGGAATGTCTTTCAATACATGGGTTTTTTTTTTTTTTTTTTTTGGTTCCAGGGATTGAACCTTGAACCCAGGGGCACTTAACCACTGGAGCCACATTGCACTTTTTAAATTTAAAGACAGCATCTTGCCGTGTGTCTGAGGCTGGCTTTGAACTCACAATTCTCCTGCTTCAGCCTCCCAAGCCTGTGGAATTATTATATGCATGTGCCACCATCCTTGGCCCCAATTCAGCTTTATTCAGAAATAAATGGTGGTAGGATGGGTTTGGCCCTCAGACTATAGTTGAAAGACTGATCTAATCAAACCTACTTCATTCCATGCATAGGACACCTGAGAAACAGAGATAATAAATAACTTTATTATCTGATAAATGGTATGCAAAAATTATTCTGTGTGTGTGTGTGTGTTTTAGTGTAACTGGGGATCAAATCCAGGCTTTGTACCTGTCACATTTTTAATAGAACAAAAAGTATATTTCAATGTTCCTGTTGTTTGTTAGGGTAGATTTATTCTGCTGGTGCCCACATTTGAGAAGAAGACTTCATCTTTTACTTGATTGAGTTTAACCACACTGTATTGAAAAAACACCCATTTCTGTCAGATTTATTCTGCAGCTGTTCATTAGGCATGTGATATACTACCCTTCTTGCCAATTGTGTTGACTCAAAAATGCTTCATTAGAAGAATGCTATATCTGTCTGTTTGTTTGTTTATTTATTTATTTTAAAGAGAGTTCACCTTTGACATCTTATTTTACTTAGCTTGAAAAATATGGGAAGGTGAGCAGATTATGTTGCTTGTCTAGCTGCATTTGAAACCAATTTTAGGGGTTAGTTTTCTGAGTTTCGTAGCTAATGATGTAATAGGGGACTATAAAATTATTAAAGCTGTACTGTGAGTATAATTTACTTGCTGGTAGAAGATGTCTATTTGGGGTTTTTTGTTGTTTTTCTTTGTAAGTTTGCATTGAACTTAACTGAAACTCTAGTCTTGCCCTATACCTACCTCTTTTCTAAATACGATTCTCTAAACCTGATTCATATCTTTAAGGTCTTGATACTGCAAATCTTACTGCTTCCAAGAAATTTTCACTTCAAGATATTATGATGGTGGTGAGGATGTTGATCATATAAATGACAGTGATAATAAGGCCAACAGTATTGTTTGTTACTAACACAGATTTTTTTCTGTACCTTTACCTGAACCTTCATGCACATTTATTTTCTTTTTCATATCCTTGCTCCTACAGTAGACCCATCCTTTTATGCACATGTTAGATTCCATCCTATACCCACTTAAAGCTGTCACTATGCTATTCCTCTTTTCCCCACATTGTCACCCGTTAACAGATGATATGTTTTTTATGCCAATATTAAATTTGTTTCTTTTGGATGCCTTATTGTTCTTTAGCAATAGCCCCTTTTCACCATTTACCTTCCACAAGAAAGCTTTCAAGAAAAACAGTTATCTATCCTCACTGACTTCATTTTCTTTTGTCATTTTTACTTATTGACTCTGTCCACATCAGCCTACCTCTACCCTATCACCTATCTACCCAAACACCTTTTTAGGGATAACCAGTGATTTCTACTTTTAACAAATCTTGAGTTGCACTTTCAGGACCTTTTGACACAGTTGTACACTTCTTCATTCTTGTATGGTTTTCTTCATTTCAACCACTGCCTTTCCATTTCCTTTGCTGATTTTCCTCCTTGTTTTCTCCCCTAACAAAGATTTCATCTTTTGGCTGCTCCTGCTGCTGCTGTTAAAAAACAACAAAAAAAAGTATACTAATTTCATAAACTATCTAATCTTGTGGTTTATGTTATCTGTATTCTAGCAATTATTAAAAGGGTATATCCTAGGTCATACCTGTCCTATGACTGTAGATTTGTGTCTTTTTTTGCTTATTTGGTATTTCCATTTGAAGGTTTAATAAACATCTCAAACTTGCTCAAAATTGAACTCTTGATTTATTTCCCTTATTTTTCCTCATTTCCATAAATAATGTCTCTGTTCTTTCACTTGCTTAGGCAAAACACTTTCATAGTTTTTCCTAAGTCGTCTTCGTCTCACACTAGCATCCATCTCTTCATCATATCTTCATACTCTACTTTCAAAATATGCAGTTTCTCCTCACTCCTAAGCACTTAGTTTGATAGTAATTACATCATTTAAGTTTTGAATGTGAAAAGGTTCATTGGGAGTACCAGGGATGGAAGGTATTTTCAGGCACATGGGCAGTATAGTCAAAGGCATGAACAAAGTGAAGGAGATTGATTTTGTTCAATTTGGTTGAGATTGGTGTACTCCAAGGATGTAGTAAGAATACGTTAGAACTAGGGCAGCGGGTTCCATAAGTGAGAACGTGGAGTTTGGCCACTGTCTTTAGGCCACTTGTTCATTCCCCTCCCCACAAACTTTAGGACATTTCCCAGGTTTTAATCATGGCTCCCTGTGGCCTGGTGCTCCATCAGTAAGAATCTCACCATCCTCTTCTCCCCAGGATGATTAGGATGATTTTTCCCCTAGCAAGCCCCCACACAGACTCACTTTTATTTAAGAGTCACTGTTGCAGGTAGTGGACTGGCAGAATATGATGTTTTAAAAGCAGTACTATAGCTCAGTTTATGTTTTAGAAAGATAACCCTCCTGTCAATCCACAGGGGAGTTCTGTGTGTAGTTGTTTTCATATTAGATGTTTATGAATGTTCAAGAAGTTGCCTATTTTTGGAGTAATTTCTTGACTACTTTAGTAACTGGAGGAGAGCTTGTGGGAAGAAATTACTCCGAATGTTGAGGAGATAATGTTTGTTTACTTTTTAAAAGGGATTCTCTAGTGACACAGTGTCATTGATGGTCTTACAATGTGTTTGACAAAATAACTGAATGCTTCCTTTTATTTTTTTCAATTTTTTAGGAACGCCTTTTTATCCAAGTCAGCCAGTTTATCAGTCAGCACCTATCATAGTGCCTACACAGCAACAGCCCCCTCCAGCCAAGAGAGAGAAAAAAACTGTAAGATATCTTTATTAATTTTTTTATTTAAAAAAGGGACATTATTCACTTATCAAATAATTTTACTAAATTCTTATTCATCTCAGTTTACATAAGTGTTCTTTTGTTGTTGTTGTTTGTTTTTTTAAATTCTTCCCTGATAGCCTCACCATTTAATTCTACCTGGAGGATTTTTATTGGCATGTTATTGAGAGGTTGTACTCAGCGTTTGCTTGATATCAGCTTTCACCATTCACTGGGCTATATGACAGCCTTAGAACTGATGATTTAGTGTGCCAAGGTCTCATTCAGTGGGAGGAATATTAGCTCAGTTCTTATATACTGACCATCTTTTACCACCAATCCTAATTAGCTCCCTGCTAACTAATAGAAAAAATAAAAGGAGCCAAAATATTAAAAACAACAACAAAAACATCCTTTTTGTGAAATAGATTTAAAAGAACAAATCAGCATTTAGATGTTTTCTAAATTTTAAAAACAAAAGACTGAGACTTTGTCTAATAAGTTATGCCCGAGAGATTTAAGTATAGAGTATAGAAACATAAAATTCAAATTGCAGAATATTTTTGTAAAAGAGAGGCTTGTGATCTTTTATAAAATGGATGACGTTTATAATCAAGACACTCCCACATTCATACAGAATAAAGTAGATGGAAATAATGTTACAGCAATACTTTTGAAGCACTCTAATAAAACTGAATGAGGTTTAAAATGTGATATTTTATTTTTAGGACCAAATTACTTGTACGTGTTCATGTCATTATAAACAGGACACACCAGTGTAGTTTCTTGACTCTACAAGAAATTGTACAGTTTGTATAGTTTCTTGTAGAGTCAAGAAACTATGCTTTGGAAATGATGAATCAGCATGCTACAATTTGGACTTAAAACAATAATTTCATAATGCAGAAAAATGAATAAAAGTGATAATTAAAATGGAAATCAGTAATAATAGATGTTACTGTTAAATAAACTAGAATAAATGAAGCAATACTTAAAACTATAGTAGAAACAAGTTTCTATACCTGAAAAATTAGCTGATGTATAAATTTCAATTGAAGAGTCACTCACTCCCCTCTAAATTTCATATTCAGATGATTTTGTAGTGAATTCTGAGAAATCATCCAAGAAACTTTACCTGAATTAAGCTATACAGGTCATGAACAGCAGAGGAGGCACTTCATATCAGGATGGATTGTCAGGACCTGTTCTGACTTCGATAAAGCACCTTCTCCACTGACATCTATAAGCATAGGGGCCTTAAAAAATTAAAATGAGACCACTCACTGTTCTGTGATTACCATTTTTTTTTTTTTAAAAAAAGTACATCTTGATGATTATTCCATATCAGTATGGTAGGTTCTTTTTTACTGATATTTAATTGCAAAGATGTAGGACAGTTTTTTTTAACTATTCTGTTCTTGATTTGCCTTTTTGACATTTTGGTATCTTCTCTGGGAAAAATAATACTTCAGTGAGCTTACTTACAAAGTATTGGGTAAATTTCTATTCCTATATTGCAGGATGTGTTAGAGAATCATTTAGGTTATGTAAAACTTTATTTTGCCTAGTAACTTCTAAATGTGAAAACTGTTTTGTGAACTCTGTAAATAAAATTAATATGACTGTTTTGTTAAACAAGTGTAAATATTTTGCAGTTTTGATCTAGAAATTCAGCCAAGTAGGTTCCATTATGGCTTATTATTTTCATTAGTTCTCCTCAGAGGTAATGGTCTAAATTTCTTTGAATAGCCCTATATGTTTCTGTGATTGAAGTAATTTCAGATGTAGTGATTATGAACTTGATGGTTGATAGGTTTTTCAGTTTATACCTTTAACTCATATGCCTGTAAATCTGCTATGTAGACACCCATCTCTTCCTTTGCCATTTTATTACTCTTGTAGATAAGAATTCGAGATCCAAACCAGGGAGGTAAAGACATAACTGAAGAGATTATGTCTGGAGGTGGAAGCAGAAATCCTACTCCACCTATAGGGAGACCCACTTCCACACCCACTCCTCCTCAGGTAAGGCAGAGCGAGCCATGATGGACAATGGTGTTGATTTGTTCACTAAATGCTACTGAACTCTTCTTTTATCTATAGCTACTTTCTGTGCTTTCCATTTCCATCAGTTGTCTCATAGCCTCGAATATCTAAATGGTATTTAAATAGACATATTATTTCTCTTTGCAAATTGTTACAACTCCAGATTTTTATTGGTAATATTTCTATGTATTGTCTTCACATTCAGAGCACAGCTGCTGCCACTATTCCTAATGAACTATGATACCAAAAGGAGCTGCATTCCTATGGAAATCTCATCATTAAATGAGTATTTTATGTTTTCAGTATGGAACCTGAGGAATTAAATGTTGCACTATGTAACATTAAGGTTGAGAATTTAAACATTTTTACCAGTGTTGCTTACAAACGAAAGTTTGCCTGTGTCATTCAGAGCATATTTGGATGTATAACAGATGTACTTCTCACCTTTGAAGAGTACATAAATCAGCTTCTCGAATGGAAAGTGTTGTCTTTAATTATTTACAAGGGTTATTTGTAAATTCTGTCAGGCACAATCTTGGTGAATGTGGTTATGTTGGTCTCCTAAGAATTTGCTTTCTTATTTTTAGAAATCAAGACATTGTAGGAGGAGTTGGAATTTAGTAAGTTGTAAATTTGCAATACAGAATGGAATTCCCCAAATCTGAGAAAGTTTTTAATTTCATTAGTGCGTCACCTTAAATTGTGATAAATGATTCAGAGTTCAGTGTTTTTCAAATCTTTGAAATTCTCTAACGTTTGAGCCCGGAATGTAAAAAGGAAAGCAAAGTTATTAAGGAGTAGGGAACTACCTGTTTCCCTTTTATGGCTGGATGATGAGATTCCTTCGAGCCTGATTTATAAACAAATGATACAGATTCTCCAATATAAGATATTTTCAAATAGCAAACTGTTGTCTTGATTTTAGTAGTATAAGTTTAAAAATATTCTTAAATATTGAGCTCACAGATAGATGTCTTAAGAGTCCCTTGAAAATTTTATGAATTTGAATTGTCCTACAATTTAATCCTCTGTTATAATGATATGTTTTAACTTGGAAATATTGTTAGTCTCTGGCTGATGATTATCTCAGACTTCCATTATCCAGATGAGTACAAAAGTGGCTGTCTAGATTTGTGATTTGTAAGGTCATATTAATGATTGTTCTAGAGCTCTGTACCATTCCCTATTTTCCCCTCAGCAACTGCTCTGAAGTCTGTCTCTTCCCTGGATGTAAGCATGAGACAGGCAGAATTTCCAAACTGAAATTATTTACTTAGGTGCTCTATTAGGTGAGGGTATTCTATGACAAAAATTTGCGATCAGGACAGTCACATTTTAGTCTTTATTGTCAAATATTAATTAAAATATACTGTCAAGAAGTATAGTTGACACCCTATGTTGATTTGTATTTAAATTCTTATCTTAAACATGTATTTATCTTTTTGCATTTAAATTTCTTAAGAGGTATGGGTTTGTTTTCCTTTTTATCTTTCAACCTCTTAAGCCTATCCTATTTTGATTATTTCTCTGTCCTTAGCTGCAGTAATGACTTTACTTTCTATCTTTCTCCAGGGACTGTGGACCTAAACATGAGCTGATGTGTCTCAGTAATCATAAAAGTATATTAAATATACACTTTGGGCTGAGAAATGTCCTTAGTCAATAATAGTGATGTTGGTAATTCTCTTTGAGAATTGTAGTATTATCTATAAAACTTAAGGTTAGTAGGTGATTTGCATTTAAATCCACACTTTGTAAATCCATTGTCCTTTCAAGTGCATGAAATTCATGTAAGGAGGGAATAAATTTTTAACAGATGTGTACTAGAAATATATTGAAATATATCTTTTTCCTAACACAACAACAGTGCAAGCATGAAGATAACTGATAATGACATCATTTTCTGGAAAAATAATAGAAAGTGGGGCACATGGTGAGAGAGGGCAAACATGGTTAAGGAAAATAGTTATTCAACTGTTGATCCAGTGTTTCAAAAGAAGGTAGAAATACAGTGTTTCAAAAGAAGGTAGAAATCCTTCCATATGTTTAACAAAAATGCTGTTAAGTTTTATGTTTTATTTATTTTGGCAACAAATTCCATTAACAGATAGCACAGTGCCAGCCAAAGAAAATCAAACAGATTCAGCGTCAGGGGTTTTAATTTCAGCACAATTCCAAACAGCTCCTGAACCACATCACTGCTGAAGGGACAGCCCTCTGCATCCGAACTTAGTTCTAAAAAGTTCCAAGGGGCTTACAGGGTGCCTCCCTATCACTGAGTTAGTTCTAGTCTCTTCAAGGGACAGAATTAACAGCACAGACTCAATAGTGTCAGATCCAGAGACCCATCAATGGATGAAATAGTACAAAGGGTGTAAGGGAGAGAGAAGAGACAGGCAGCTCTTCAAGCTTCAATGCCTGGATTTATAATAAAACACAATGTAGAGTGCACAAGGGATATTTGTTGAAGGATGCACTGAGTTTGATTTTGGCAAGCTCTTAAGCTGTTGTGATATTTTCTAATTTGGTCTTGACATCTTTCAAGAGTGGCTGTAAATCTATATAGGCCACTCTGTAGGAGAGCTTTGACCAGGGGCAAGTTAGGTTTGGATGTGTTGGTCAAGAAGGCACAACAAGGAAATTAAACCAAAATATTTGGATCCCCAGCATCACCAAAAAAAAAAAAAAAAACAGGGAAAGTGTGGGGGGTGGGGGTGGAGTATTTTTTTATCCCTTGGAGGTTATTGATCTTGTCAGGAGGTCAATGGAAAGCCTAGAGGCATTAAGGAGCTCAACCAGCAGGGAGTAGAAGAAGAAATAAAGATCTGTGGGCCATGCCTTTATTAAGCTCTATGGGTGTTCTCTCTTAGGCTTCCCATGTGGTTGTGGTTTGGCTAATCTAAAGAAAACAGCCTTGAAAGTGAAACTGATTTACCCTGGTGTTAACCAGTAGGTTTTATCATGGTCAACAGCTGTGCAATGTGTTGGGTTTTCAATCAGTGAGATGAGAAGCAACCTATATCATGGGGCAGGTTTTATTTAGGCAAAGCCCAAAGATTGCCACTGGGTTTCTCATAACTTATGTTTGATGCTTAGGCACTAACTATATTAAAGACGTTCATGACAAAAGCTAATGGTTCATTGGCAAACTGCATTGGGTTTATATGAGGAAAATGGGGAGGAGAAACACATTTTTTTTGCTGCAGCTGATTTTTTCCTAAGGAGTAATGAATGGAATTTGAAACTGCCCTTCGGGATTTTTATATGTCAGCTGTGTATAAAATCTGCATGTGTGTATACATGGACCCTTACAGATGATCCTAATGCATAGATTTAGGTGTTCTCTGGTAGATATCATGGAGAGAGGTAGAGTACTGGATGTTGGTCTCTGTCACTTAGATTTATGACCTGTGATAAGAATATTAAACCCTTAAGCCCCTATTTTTTCATATGTAAAATGAAAGATTTTGCTGAATAAGCTCATAATTTCTTTTTATCTCAAAATAGAAGAAAAGGGGAAAAATTGTTACTTTTTTCCAGCAACAAATCCCTTAGCTGTTGCTGAGGGCAACAAGGTACAAGGAGTATTCCTGTACTAAGAAGTGTGCAGCTGCCTGATAGTCTTTAGACTGTTAGGAACGAGTGGTATATCAAAGTCATTAAATTTTTTTTTAAATGAAGTCGACATCTTTCTTTTTCTTATGTTCCTTTGTCTTTCTCATCTTTCTTTTATCTTTTTCAGTTTGTGTTTTTTTGGTTTTTGGCTTGGTGTTTTAAAATTTTTCTTATAGTAAAACAAAGTTATAAGTTAGGAAGGGGTCTTGAGCAGATAAAAGTTGGGAAACTATTGATTGCTCTAATATCTCAGGAGATACACATAGCCTGTCTTGTCAGTAGGTTATTTAGTCTTACACTTGATATCTGGATATCTCAAACTCTGACCATTTCTTAATCAGTTCATTTCATGCTTTAGCAATATTAGTTTCTTAAAGGTAGGTTGAAAGCACTGGTAATAATATTCATGTTATAAGTTCATATGTACAGTAATGAGGTGAGTTCCTGCATACAGAAGTCGAATGTAATGTAATATAAGTTTAGTCTTAAGTTTTAAAGCACCATTTTGTTATCTCAGTTATAAGCACTGGTGAATTAATACCATTCTTTTCCCTGAAACATACAGGTATAGTTTTTAGTGTTGACTGCAATAAGATAATGGTTATTTTATTAAATCACACTTCATTTAAAAATTTTTTTTTTTAGTTTTATATGGATACAATATCTTTATTTATTTATTTTTATGTGATCTGAGGATCGAACCCAATGCCTCACACATGCCAGGCAAGTGCTCTACCACTGAGCCACAACCCCAGCCCAACACTTCATTTTTAATAGTTGAGCATTTATAACCTTCCTTGACTTAAAAATGTACTTTTCATTAACATGAAAACCTTATAAAGTTAATAGAATCAAAAGTGGGGTGAATTCTCTCAGTGTTTTTAACTGTGATATCGTAGTGAACAGAGCCTTTAGGTTGTTAAACTGTAGTTTAACCCGAATTGTACAGTCAGTCAGTGTTTCCGACTTAGAGTTGTGGAACAGGGTTGTTTATTTCACCCAGGTCTGTTTTCCTTAGGGTTTTATTAAGATTCTCCAGTAAGAATTTCCTAAAGGAATTGGAAAATCAGAATTTGACTTTTAAGATTCCTTATATTATTCATTTTTGGAAGTCAGGTACAAGTACATTTTAAGTTTTTTGGGTATCCCAATAAAAACTCTCTTTGAGAACATTAATCAAACTAAAATTTATGTCTTCCCTCTTAAGTAAACTATGTTTTCACATAATTCCTCAAATTTTATAATAGTCTTTGCTTTGACTTCACTTTGATGCTCCATGTCAGAATCCATTGTTGTCTGTGTGACAGTGCCTGTTTTCACTGCCCACTTTCAATCAGATATGAAGAAGTGATCTTGGAGACTCATCCTTCAGCAACTATGGTGTTCACAGTTGTCGGGGATTACAAAAAGTCTTGTAAGGAATCGTAGGACTGGTTCAGTCTTTCGTCTATTATTTAAAATGTTTTTCAAAATGAAAACTTCATTTTTTATGTGTGTACAAATGATATTTTCATTGAAAAGAACAGTAAAGTTGATAGTAAAGAAGGAAATTGCCACTCTAAATTCTATTACTGAGCATTAATCTTTATTTATTTTGGGATGAATTTTCTCCCAGGCTTCTTTCAGTGCATATTATTTATTGGAGTTCATAGAGCTATTTCACACTCAGCATTTTTTCAGAGATTATTCATAAATATTCATGTTTCACTTTAGGTGTATTATAATTTTGTTTTTCCAGACCTGTACATGTAAGAAAGTATAATTTTTAATGGTCATCCGCCAATACTTTGGATGTACCATAGTTGATTGAATTCATAGGACTTCATATTGTTTCTTGTTTGTCACTAATATTAACAGTATTGTGGTGAAAAATGTTGTGTACCTATGTTTTGGTTATTGTATTTCTTACCATCTAAACATTTATTGGTTAATCTTGTAACATTAGTATAAAAGAATACTTCTTTGTCTAGTTTTGCTTCTCTGATAGATTAAAAATAATGTTTCAATTTATTTTTACTTATTATTTTGTGAAGATAAGTTTTTGGTGTCCCTGGTTATTTTTGTGTGTATATGAAGGTATCTATGTCTTTGGTACACATTTTTTTTAGATATTTTATGTTTATCTGATTTATACGCACTCTGTATGTTAAAGAAATTTCTTTTGACATTTGTGAGTTATCTGGTTTTTTTTGCCACTATAGCAATATCATAGACTGGGAAATTTATAAACAATAGAAATTTTTTTCACCCATGCTTCTGGAGGTTGGAAAGTCCAAGAACATGACATTAGCCTCTGGATAAGGCCTTCATGCTGTATCATGCCATGGAAGAAGACAGGAGGGTGAGAAAAAAAGGGAATAAGAAAGAGCCTAACTCACTTTTACAATGAATCTATTCCTGCAATATCAAAAATCTATTCCTGAGAGCAGAACCTCATGCTGTAGTTACCTCTTATTAGACCCCACCTCTGAACACTGTTGCACTGGGAATTAAGTTTGCGACTGTGAATTTTACTGTACACATTCAAAACTCAGCAATATGTTAACATTTTTCTTGTTTAATAATTGTGTTTTAACTTTGTTAATAGTACCTTCTGTCACAGAAGTTTTCAAAATGTTTTCATTCACAAATTTCCATACTTATTTATGTTTGGAGATTTATAGTTTGAAAGACTTTCCCATCCTAGATGAAAGTTTCGATTATTTTACATTCACATTTATTTTTGATTGATACAAAACTAATTTTGATATATAACCATGAAGTATGGATTGTACAAATGGCTTTTTTCTTATTTCAATATTTATTGAATAGTTTGTCATTGTCTCTTTATTTTGAGATGTGATTTTAATCATTTACTCTACTGTCTTAAATACTATATTATTCTTTTTTCTGCTACCAACAACACAGACAGGACAGAGTGACCTGAAGAGAGGTTTATGTTGGCTCATGATTCTGCAGGTCCCGATGGGGAGGGGCTGCATCTGGTCTCCTAGACAGAGACCTGAGGTGTGATAAAATGCATCACAAGGCAAGAGACAGGGAATGTGTGTGTGTGTGTGTGTGTGTGTGTGTGTGTGTGTGTGTCTGTCCCTCTTCTCATATGGCCACCAGGACTCAGTCACTGGAGCTTCATGCTGTTGTTCTCATCTCCTCCTAACTGCCTCCCAAAGATCCCACCTATGCTTAGCATAATCCAAAAAAGTTTCTGCCCCCTTAATACCTCACCTTGGGGTTTAAATTTCAACCCATGAAATGCTGGGGAAAACTCAAACCATAGCCAATCCTATAGTTTATAATACGTATAATATGTTTAAATGTATAGAGAATTAGAATCCATGCATTAGAATCCATGCATGTTATTTTTTTTTTTTTAATTTTTAGTTGTATTTGGACACAGTACCTTTATTTTATTTATTTTGTGTGTGGTGCCGAGGATCGAACCCAGCGCCTGGCACATGGTAGGTGATCCGTCTACTTCTGAGCCACAGCTCTAACCCCTCATGGATGTTATTCTTGCTTCTATGGTTTTTGTTTATTTTTCCCCCTTCCCCTTAGGCACTTTAAAATAATTTTCTTAATATCCTCCAGTTTAGCTCAAAGCTTTTTAATCTTCCTGATACCATGGTACGTTTTCCTTGTTGCAGAGGAATATGTGTTGTTTTGTCAAGTCAGTGTTTAAAGGAAAACATTTCATCAATGTTTTAAGCCTGAGCAAACATTCTGTAGTTTGTTATGTTATCCTGTTATTCTCTTTTGCTTCATATGGTTAGTTAGTTTATCTGTTCGTGTATAAAGGAATTTGAGTTTGCGACCGCTGTGTTAGAAACTGTTTTTTCAGGTGTTTGGTATACTTACCTTGTTTTCCTGTTTTTGGTAAATTATACTAGAATCTACCCTATTTGCTACAGTCTTATTTTTTTGCTGGGGGGAATACTGGGGCATGAACTCGGAAGCTTTACTACTGAGCTGCACCCTCTGCCCTTTTTGATTTTGAGACAGAGTCTTGCTCAGTTGCTAAGGGTCTCCGTAAGTTGCTGAATGTGACCTTGAACTTGGCAATCCTCCTGCCTTAGCCTCTGAATTGTTTGAATTACAGGAAAGCACCACTGCGCCTAGGAGTCCTCTTTAAATCATCTTTCTCTCACACCCCACGTCCATTGCTTCAGCAAGTTCGAGCAGCTTATTCTCACCTCCTCACTGCTACTGTTGTAGCCTAAGCCACTTTGGCCTCCTCACTAAACCACAGGAACTTTCTAATCATCTCCTCTGCCTTGCCTCTCTGTGTCCATTCTTTACAGCCAGAATGAGTGATCTTTTAAAAATACAGATTAGATCCCATTCCTTCTTATTGAAAATCATCCAGCATTTCTCCACTGCTGATTCACACATACAAGCGTTCATACTCATACAGTTTTGAAGATCTGTACAAGGTCATATGTCACATTGGCTACATCTCTATACCCTCTCATCCACCTTCTCCACATTGCATTGCTATTGAACTCCTGGCCTGTCTACCTTCCCCAGCTTACTTCTGCTGCAGGACTTTTGTTGTTACTGTTCTTCCATGTGGAATGCAAACCTGCCTCTACTTCCTCTGAAAGGCAGTCTTTGACACTCTATAATGACACCCCCAGACTCCTCTGTCTGTTCTTTACCCTACTTTAATTTTAGTCATAACATTAGCCTCTGCCTGACACTTGGTGTGCTTATTTTCGCATTTGTCACCTGTCTCCATCATTGGAACGTTTTGCTCCACATATACAAGAAACACTATATCTTATTTAGCACTGAGCTTAATGTATGGTACTTGTTAACATCATTTTAACATGTGTGAAACACTTTTCTATGGAGAGGACAAGATTTTCATTTCACAGCTAAGAATTAAGATTAATAGGTGAAAACACTTAAACTTAAAATATTTAAAATTGTCTAAACTTGACATGCACTTAACCATTGGAGATAGTGAGTTCATGTCACTCAAGATTTTCTAATACAGCTGGTAGTTTCTTGGAAAAGTGTAAAAATAAAGAACTAATCTTTGTTGTTTCTATTCCAGTTCTTACAAATTTATAAGTATAAGTAGCATTTTATTGTCTTTAACATTTCATCTGATCTATGGATGTCATTTTGTTGACTTTCATTTTGGTTTTTAAGTTCCCAGGCAACTGGAGTAGTTAATATTTTCTTCTTCTTTTAGGTCATTAACGCAGTTTACAAATCTTTCTTTCTTGGGAAATGTGGATAACTGTTTGTTAACTGCTAAGTAACATGAACTGTTTCCTTTTTTCCAGATCTGTTTTCAGCCAGTAGAATCATGTTTTTATTTTTAGCTATGAAGCCTTCCTAATTCTTTATTTAAAATAATACAGGTTTTTTACCTCTTGAAATTAAGGATTCAGGGTATAGTGATCCTCACAGTACTATATATTTATTTATTTCTCCAGGATTCAAAATAAAGAAATAACTGTTTATTTTTATACACATGGAATACTCTTACTAGTCTTCATTTAGTAGTAATTATGGAATGTGAGCACTTTTCATGTCTAATGAATAGACAAAATTATAGCATTTTCCTCTTTATCTGCAATTCTATTCAGTTCACATTCATAGTCAAATATGAATTACATGTTGTACATTCTGAAAAAGCAGTGTTACCTTAGTGGTACCTATCATCGTGTATATTTCATTTATATTACCGTTTTAAGTCTTTTAATATTTTACTAATCCTCATTTTTTTTAAACTGGCCCTAATCTAACAGACTCTTCACATCTTCATCTCCCTATCTCTTCCCACCCCCACAAAAATCAATACAGAATTGGGCAGGAAGCTCTGCTCTGATAGCACCAGTTGAATTCAATGTAGATTAAATTATAAAAATATTGACCTTAGATCTCCGAGGAGAGACACTGCTTTGTTTTGTGGCTTTTGTATAACCCTGAAATCCAGAAATATCTGGTTGGAATGTGATGCATTGTCCCTTCTTGTGTAGTTCTGTTCCCTCTAAGTTGCATAATGGCTGTAATTTTCTCAACCTACTTGCTTGGATTTTGATAGGCATCTTTCATTCCAGTACAATGGCCAAGTGAAAATGAGAGATTCCTCATGATTCTGAAAAGCCACATATTTTACTTGGCTTTCTGATTCTGAAAAGGTACCCAGAAAGTGAAATGCATGTAGATGGTTTTCTAAGTTGCATTTCATCTGTATGATCACAAGGACATAAATGAACAGAAATCTCTCTCTTCCATTGACAACTGAGTGTTTTTAAACCCTTCATATTTTCATTTGTCCTGCTTTTGAAAGATGAACTACTTTACTAGGTAATTTTTTAAGTGAAATTAGCCAAATCCTTTTGGTCTTTGACTGCGAGGATGGTAAATTACTTCTCAAATGTGAAATCTTTTATTAGGTTGAAAAGTCAGCTTGTCCTTAGAAGGAACACTAGAAAATGAAATGTACTAATAATTGTTGTGTTGTCTTAGTGTGATTAATAGTAATCATCTTTTTTCCTTCCCCCTTTCCCGCTGCCTCTTTCCTTCCCTTCTCTGTCTTCCCATGTACTTTTTGAATTTATTATAAATTGACCTATGTTTTTTTTCTCACTTCCTTTTTTTTTTTTTTTTTTTATAATTTTGTGACCTCCTGCTCTATCTTCCCCATTTGCTTGGGTCCCATGTTGCTAGTTTTTATGTTCGCATGCTCATTATCACCCTTTTTTGTACTTCAAATCCCAGCAGCTGCCCAGCCAAGTCCCTGAGCACAGCCCTGTGGTTTATGGGACTGTGGACAACGCTCATCTTGCTGCCAGCACCCCTGTCACTGCAGCTAGCGACCAGAAGCAAGGTTTGTGTATGACTATTTTCCTCCCTCTTACTTAATAGTCTCTTTTTTCTTAATTACATTGCCCTTAGCATTCAAAAGTAAAACATTTGGAACTATTTCATCACTCACTTTTAAACAAGTCTTTGAGATGGAAAATATTCTACTTCTGGGAAACTAAAGTAGGCATTATTAGTAAAAGGTTTTTTTTTTTATATTTATTAATGCCTTACTGTTTTTATGTATAGATAAAAACTAAGATGCCTCAGACTTAAAAAAAAAAAAAAACAAGGGTTGGAGGGGAGAGTAAATCAAAGCGTATATTATTTTACAAGAAAAACACAGATTGATTTATACATTCAACCTGTCTTTGTGTAATTTACTATTTTACAAAAGATGAATTGTTTCCCCTTGCAAGATTGGGCTGCTGTTACTCTCACCCTAATTAGAGAAAGCATTGTTCAAATCCTGGCTCCATTGGGTACTAGCTAATTGGTCTTGATTGAGATCACTTATGCATCTCACTTTCTTATAGAATAGGATGAAGGCATACCTCACAGAGTTGTGAGGACATGCCTAGCACATGAAAAGTGTTTAGTAAATTAACACCATTATTATTGATGTAGGAATCATACTAAGTAAGGTCTTTCCCTGATTGACCTTGAAAACGAAGTGGCAAATGTTTGTTGAAGTAAATACCATGCCTTTTGGAATAAAAATGGAAAACTTCAAGGGAAATCTTGTGCCCCAAACTGGATATCAAAGTCTTTCCTGCTTAGTTGGTTTTAGCCCTAATATAGCCAAAATTGGGAACTGATTCTCAGAAAGAATAGGGAGAAGAAAGTAATTGAGCATGCTTTCTAATGGCTTCTAACTTCATTCTAAGAATGGGTGGAAATAACATGTGTTACCTACTGGCTTTTTTTGTAAATACTTTTTTAGATATAGATGGACACAATACCTTTATTTTATTTATTATTTTTATGTGGTGCTGAGCATCGAACCCAGTGCCTCACACCTGCCAGACCAGCGCTCTGCCACAACCCCAGCCCTATGTTACCTGCTTTCTTGAGTTATAAATTCCTCCAAGCCAGGCGTGGTGGCGTACTCCTGTAATCCCAGTGGCTAAGGAGGCTGAGATAGGAGGATCACAAGTTCAAAGTCATCCTCAGCAATGTTGAGATACTAAACAACTCGGAAGACCCTGTCTCTAAAATACAAAATAGGGCTGGGGATGTGGCTCAGTGAGGTGAGTGCACCTGAGTTCAATCCCCTGTACCAAAAAAAAAATTTTTTTTTTCTTCAAACCTTAATATGCTATCGCTGGCTATTATTAAATATATTTTCTAAAAATTATCTTTAAAAAATTGAAATGGCCCATAAAATGGAGTCATTTAATATTAAATATTTTTGGCTAGACTGCAGTTTATCACAGGTATAAACCTTCTGAAAGATGGAGTTGTAATACATGATTTTAGTGTTTGTTTTTTTTTTACTTCATGGAAAGGTAATATGGCATTTTAAAAATAAGTTGTTTTTTCCCTCCTACCGAGTATTTAGAAACCTACTTTAAACAGGGGTGGGGGTGGGGGTGAAGGTGAACAGAGGCATGTCTTACATTGTGTTTGTTGTTAAAAATTAGTTTTAAATCAAAAGATACAAAATGAACCCTGACCTGTCATGCTTTTAAAAGTTGCATTGGCAAATACTTCTTTACTATGCTATGTTCAGAGTTAAAGGTAAATTTTTTAATATTAATGTCATCAACCTTGAAGAAGGTATTGAGGAAGATTACTCCCTACTCCCATTTAAGTCAAAATTTATAATGATTTTAAGCTTTGTGAAGAAGTTTGTTTCAAAATTTTACTTCATTACACTTTTGCCTAAAAGTAAGAATAACACACTTAATGTTTCCTGTGCAGTGAGACTTTGAAATGTCATTGCATGCTTTCTTTATAGCTATGATGATATATGATGATGATACTTCTCATCCACCTGAGGACAGTATTATCTCTTTTAGAGTTACTTTGCGGAAAAGAATGCTAAGATTTTCAGATTATGAGATCCTTTGTTTTATCATATATTCCTAGATTTCCAGACAGGGAAATATAGAATTCATGAGTTTGTTCAGAATTTTTCTTGTGAGGGCAGGGGGAGTTAGTGAAAATTTGAATTACAAAATCCACATTTCAGGGTGATGTACTTTGTAAATAAGTGCGAATTGGAGAAAATGTATATCAACTACATTCAATAGAACTTATAGATAATCCTTTGCAACTACTTGCCATCTTCTTCCTAGTACTAAGTGCTCACCAGAAAATTCAGTAACTATTTTATAATTCTAGCCATAACCTGATGATATATAAAATAGCCTTCAGAGTAAGCTTTTGCTTTTTATGAATTTACTATTTCATCATTTTTATTATTTAGCAGTGCTGGGTATCAAACCCAGGGCTCCACACATGCTGTACATGTGCTATACCACTGATATACACACCCTGCCTTCACAGTTTTTTAAACATTTAAATGTATGTGTATACACACACATACACACACACACACACTTTTTTTTTTTTTGTACCAGGGATTGAACTCAGGGGCACTTGACCACTGAGCCACATCTCCAGCCCTATTTTGTATTTTATTTAGTTGAAGGGTCTCACTGAGTTGCTTAGCACTTTGCTTGTGCTGAGGCTGGCTTTGAACTCGAGATTCTCCTGCCTCAGCCTCCTGAGGTGCTGGGATTATAGGCGTGTACCCCTTCACCCAGGCTAAACGTATATAATTTCCATACTATTAGAAAGTGCTCACCATATTTTAGATGAATGTGCTTTTTTTATGCTTACATTCTAAAATTTTTCCTTAATCATATATTCCTTTTGAAATTTAAGAATACACATATAAATTGTTTACAAAGATTGTTATTACCTCCCCAAACAAATTATCTGTTCTGCAGTTAGCAATGAAAGTGTCATTAAGTGAAGGGTTTGAACTAGTTAGCAGAATTTCATGTGAGTTCCCCCATCTTTTTCCTGCTTCATTTAACTAAATAATTGTATTTTCATGAGCCTTTTCTTCCCAAATTAGAAGAACATGAGCTTTACAATCATTCTCAGGCTTGTTATGTGACCTTCAGTTTCCTCATCTGTAAAACGGAAACATAAAACTTTTCCATCCCACTAAGGTAACCATATATGTATTGTATTTAACCTAGTCCCAGTCACATAGATGTCTCAGTTTTTGACATGAATAGCTGAAATGGTTTTAAAAAGACAAAGGTTCCTGAGAAGTACATTGTTTTCCATTTGTTTAGTATTTTATGAAGTCAAGGAAGTGCCTTATATTGATATGTAGAGAAACCATTCAATTCAAATAATTAAAATCCTTGCTTGGTGTTCATGGTGTAAACACAGCTGAAATAATTACTGTTTCCTAAGTGAGAAAGTGTGTTCAATCTAATGTTTTTGAGACTGTGGCATAGATAATTAATATAAACAGCTTTAGAGGGGGACTTGTACTCTTAGTGCTTGTTGAAAGCACCTAGTGTGTAGTATTCGGTGAATGGTATTCTGCTGTAATTCAACTGTTCCCAGCAGTGTTGTTCAGCTTGGACTCTGTTGGCAGTTAGGACTGCTGCTTCTTAGTCAAAGGCGACTGTCCCTCAATTGCAGGCTGCTTAGCATTCCTGGTTTCTTGTCTACTAAATGACATGAACACCTTTTCAGTAGTTGTTAGACTTGTAGAAACCAAAAGGCTGTTGGTTCCACCACCAGTTAAGAATTATCTTTCTTATAAATATGACACATTGATTATCTAATCTATGGATATACGAAATGAAAAGATCTTTACTCATTACCCAGAGACTAGTGTTAAAACTCAATTTGGTAACTTAAAAAATACTTAACACTAGTGGGTTTAATCTCTACATGGCAGGTTTTGTCCTGTTTTTAAAACATTTTTTCAATTAAAAATAATAACTTTTCATATGACTAATCTTTTCAGGACCTATTTTTACTATTGAATAGTATATGCCATTATATGCCTAGGCCATCGTTTATTGAATAAATTGTTTGTTGTTTGACATTTGGTTTATTCCCCCCACCCCTATTATATGTTGCCTTAAATACTCTAGACATCTATCTTGGGCTCACTCTTACATAATTGTTTCCTTAGGAAAAAGAATTAAAGATGGAATCCCTACCAATTCCTAAAGGTGGCCAAAGTCAAGTCTTTACATAGGGATAAAATAAATGGTTGTCATTTACATCTTCTGTATTGTGCTTTTCAGTTTTCTGTAAAGCTTCAGTTTCCTGCAGTTAAAGAAATTTTATGTCAATGAGACACTCTTGAAATAAACTTTGCTTCTAATTTTCTTAATACCAGATTTTTTTTCAAAAGTGTTATAGTTCTCTCAGTCCTATATTCTTGTTAGATTGTTAATGTGAGAAGTACTATTGTCTTCTTAAATTTATTACATCTTGATTTTTCAGTGATCATGAAGGCTGTTATAATTTGATATTCTTGTTTTATTTTGTTTCCTTTTTTTTGTTTGTTTCACACATGGCTAGGTAAGTGCTTCACCACTGAGCTAAACCCCTAGCTTCTGATTTGCTTTCATGAAATGGTATCATATAATATCTGTGATCAGTGAGGCAGTTACTGCAGTGAGTTGGAAATTATTTTCATCAGATATTTCAAGGAAATTAATTTTTATCATACCATACATATTCCACCCAGAATGTGTATATATATAGAAATAATGTATATATAGAGACGTAATTTCTATACATACGGGATATATATACATTCTGGATGGAATATATATATAAAAAGACATATTGTTCTGAAAACTATTGTCTTTTTGCCTGACAACTTATTCAGAGGAATTTGGCTGTGAGACCCTATTGATCTTATTTCACCACTACTATAAATAGGCAAAGTCCAATTTAAAAGCCTTTGCTTCTATATCCATAAATTGATGTGAATTTGGAGACTATAAAGTGTAGTGGAAATTATTGAGTTAACCTTTAACAGCTTACTGATAGTATTTACCATCTGTTTATCTGATTAACAACATATTGTTTTTCACAGACTTAACTACAATTTATTGTAAAGACTGATACATGAATTATAGAGGAGAAAATTTCTTCCAGTTTAAATTGTCTTTTCTTTTCATTGGAGCTTCTTACAGTGCTTCAAAAGCACAAGGCTTAACATCAGTCTAAATCTCATTTATTTTCATCCTTTCAGGGATGAATCTCATATCATTTACCTGGAAATTTTGTTAATTAGCATCACTTTTATTCTCTGATACTGTTATTGTTACAGTTTCTCTTTTTTTCCTGGATATTATTCTGTTCGTATTTTATATATTATTCCAAAATATTACAGACATGTTTACTCATTGTTCTTTTTGGTTATATTTATCTGAGCATTAACTCTGTTTTCTCCCTAATGATTTATTTTACACATAAAGACACAAGGTGCATTTTCATTTTTATACCTATTTCTGGTTATTTCATTTGGGAGAAATGAAAGTTAATTTCTAAACTTTTTATGTTCATACTTAATTTCACTGATGATCAGTTTCACTGATATGAAACTGATCAGTGGTTTGTCTTAAAACATAATTTATTATCCAAGTCATATCTTTTATTTTTTACTATTTTTAAGTTGTTAATGGACCTTTTGTTTATTTATATTTGGTGCTGAGAATCGAACCCAGACCTCACATATGCTAGGCAAGCATAATTTATTATCCAAGTCATATCTTTTATTTTTTTTTTACTATTTTTAAGTTGTTAATGGACCTTTTATTTATATGTGTTGCTGAGAATCGAACCCAGCACCTCACATATGCTAGGCAAGCATTCTATCACTGAGCCACCACCCCAGCCCCAAAGTTTTTTTAAAATAAAGATTCCTCCAAATGGTTAAATATATGGAAACATCAGTCTGTATAATTTAATTTCTGATTATTTGACTTGTGCTATATTTCCACTATAGTGTAAACTTGGTGGAAAAGTTTTCCACAGGGAGCAAGATATGGTAGAGATGCAGATCTGCCTACCTTACAGTATGGTTTAGCTTCATTCTTGGTGAGCTTTTCCATTGTACTCTTGACACAATTTTATTTGGTGAGTTGATTCCTTCTCTTACTCCAAAATAAACTTTATATGTATTGGAGACCATGTAATAGTGGGTGTAACTAGAAAAAAAATGACAGTGTTTTTGAGGTACCAGATGATTTGTGATGAGATGGAAAAAAATTGTCTAAGGCAAATACAGTGTAGTCTTTGGTCCAAGAATTGTTATTAAAACTTTTTATTGTTTTTTTTTTTTTTTTTCTTCTCCAGAAGAGAAGCCAAAACAAGATCCAGTGTTAAAGTCTCCTTCCCCAGTCCTTAGGCTAGTCCTTAGTGGGGAGAAGAAAGAACATGCAGGCCAGACAGCTGAGGCTACCACCATAGAATCCATACCAGAGCATCCTCTGCCTCCATCACCTACCACCGTTTCTTCAGTTGCTCGAAGTACAGTTGCTTCCCCCACTTCCGCTGCTCTTAGTAGCCAACCAATATTCACCACTTCTTTAGATGACAGATGTGAACTCTCTTCCTCAAAAGAAGATACAGTTCCCACACCCAGCCCTATATCCTGCACAGAAACATCAGACCCTTCACCAACAGATGAAATTGACAGTAATATATGCAAGAAACCCTGTAGTGTAGCATCTAATGATATGTCACTGATTTCTAGTGCTAACCTAATTAATGAGATGAATGGAATTAGTGAAAAATTACCAGCCACAGAAAGCATTGTGGAAATAGTAAAACAGGAAGTATTGCCATTGACTCTTGAATTGGAGATTCTGGAAAATCCCCCAGAAGAAATGAAAGTGGAGTGTATTTCAACTCCCATCACCCCTTCCACAGTTCCTTCCTTTTCTCCAGCTCCTCCAACTCCTCCAGCTTCTCCCCCTCCACTTCCAGTCATTGTTCCTGCTGCTGCCTCTACTGTGACTACTCAAAGTGCTCCCACTGCAGTACAGAGAGTCTTCGAAGAGGAAGAAAGTGTAAGAACTTGTCCTAGTGAAGATTCAAAAGAAATTCAAAACAAAGTAAAGGTAGAAGCAGATGGGCAAACAGAAGAGAATACAGATTCTCAGAACTTAAATTCAAGAAAGAGTCCTACCCCAGGTAAGCTGTTCTACCATTAACAATCTTATGCTTGCTGAACACGAAGAAGAGGCAGTGTTTGAGTTATTTTTTAATTGGCTGCTTTCCTTGACTTCCAGAAACATCGAATGAATGCTGAAATTCCTAGTCTGGTTTCTTCAGTGGTGTGTTTGTGTTTTAGTACAGCCTGCAAAAAGAGTTACTTCATTGTCTAAAAATGCAAATGAGAATTTCCAAATATACTAAATGCCTCCAAGGTATATGTCTCTGTACACGTTGGGTCATTTTTTTTTTAATTTTTCTATAGTTTATTAATATGAATTATTTCCTCAGTGGTTAATTTTTTTTGCTTAGGTGGTGCTAGAAATCAATAAAACCAGCATTGGTAGTTCCTGATGCTTCTTACCAATAAACCCCTAAGTTAAAGGAAGTCTTCTGTGTATGACCTTTTAAATCTTAGGTTTAGGAAACAACAATGACAACCTCAAAGCTTTACAGCTACATTTGGAAAATGAACGTGTGCTGAGTAAATGTGGTGTTCTCCCAATTTTTCTTTTTCTTTTTTTTTTTTTTTAACTTTTTTTCTTTCTTAACTTTCTTTTTTTTTTTTTGGTGGTTGGACACAATTGACTTTATTTTATTTATTTATTTTTATGTGGTGCTGAGGATCGAACCCAGGGCCTTGAATGTGCGAGGCAAGCGTTTTACCGCTGAGCTGTACCCCAGCCCCCCTACTTTTTAAAGTTTTATTTATTTTTTTATAAATTTTTATGTAATTAACACATTCAAAGTTGTATATTCTTCCCAATTCCACTTGCTTTTTAATGTAGCATCACCTAGAATCTTAGGAACTGGCCACTAGGTTTAAATTTTTATCAATTTTTAAATCAAAAGTTTTAATAGAATTAAAAGTTATCTGATGCTTATTACCTGATAAGTCAACCCCCCACCCCTAAGTATATTGGGGATTTGACTTTTAACAAGTCTGTACAGCCCATCTTTTTCAGCATAGTCATGTGCTATATAATTTGCTCTGTGTATATGGCAATTACTTTGCTTAAGCAAAATGGGGCATGTTGACAAATGGTTTCATTTCCTTCAGTTGATCTTGGATATGCATTGGATTTGATCACTAATGTCCTTAGTATTTGTTTTTAACTGTGGAATTGGTAGGCAGACTTGACAAACCGAAAGTCTGATCCCTACTCTTAAGATTTGGTTTTCTTGCCCAGCTCAATTCTTTAGGTAGTTTCCTTATCATTGTCCATGGAGGTGTTGGTCCCCTTGAACTATAGAATATCTAGTTAAGCATAGTGAACTAGATGTGAACCAAGGCCTTGCACCTAAATAGTCCTCCCGCACTTTTTCACTTTTTCACCTTCATTTTCCTTGAAGTAATTTATCAGTCAGGTGGCCTGATACTGTAAGACAATGCCCAAGGATAGATGGACCTGAGAACAATTTTGAGTGGAGTACGCTCCTTCTGTCCTTGCTATTACACATTTGTTTGAAATGAAAATATCCTTGGAATTAGTAACTAAAGAATAAAAAGAGCTGTGTTTTGTATGACTAGCAATGAGGTAGAAATTGGTGGTGATAGGAGGTAAGTCTCTTGACATGGTAATTAGTAGTTCTGTAATTTCCCTTTTTGTTTAAATGTCTTTAGAACCAATTGTCAATTAGTCTCAAAAACCCTTGCAACTATAGCTTCCCCCACCTTTTTCTCTTGGTATTAGAGATTGAACCTGGGGTGCTTTACCACTGACCTACATACTCAGCTCTTTTTATTTTGAGACAGGATCTGACTCCATTGCTTAAGGCCTTACTAAATTGCTGAGGCTTGCCTCAGCCTCCCAAATTGCTGGGATTACTGGTGTGCACCAATGTGCCTGTCTTGTTTGCACTTACGTATTGTAGCTTAAGAAATTTATAAATGATAACTAGTTTGGTTTGGACATCAATAGTTTGTGTGTGTGTGTGTGTGTATGTGTGTGTGTATGTCTTGTTTGTTTTTCATTTGAGAAAGCTTCTTGCTTTGTTGCCCAGGGTGGATCTGAAACTCCTGGACTCAAGTGATCATCCTGCCACAGCCTCCCAAGTAGTTTAGGTCTATAGGTGTGTGCCAGTGCACCAAGTCAGGATAAATTTTGGGTGCCAGCTTTTCAGACTAGTTTCTGCCTAAAAATGAATTGCTTCAAAGGTGGCTTCAGAAAGCACTTGCTTTTAACGGGTATTACACATAAATAACACTATACACAGTACAGAGATACTGTGTAGTATAGTATAGTATAATAGTATATTAGTATAATAGTATATTATGTATACATACATAAAAGTGCTTGTATTATATATTTATATATGTATATATTTATATATTTTGTATATGTATACATTTTACTATACTACATAGTATCTATGCTATTGATTCAGCTCTGTATAGTATCTCTAAATTAACTACTGTGTATGTGTGTGATGTCAGACATGAGGTCTTTTCTCCTTTGCTGAATACATTTTCTTGCAGTTATTCCTGAGCGGATCAAAGTGCAGTGGGTTTGGATGCTTAGGGATTGAAGAATGACTCTTTATGAAATGAGAATTGTGTTTGTGTGTATGTGTTCACTACGCTTGTGACAAGCCTCAGAGATTGGACAAACTTTAGACTACTTATAATATTTGGTCATTTTAAGAATTCAGTGCAAAAACTGTTGAGGGGTTTCATGAAGTCTCGGGAATCTTTGTCATGATTTCTGTTCACTTCATGGGGAAGAAAAGAAAGAGAATGTTTTTATGGAAAAACAGTTTTAATTTATCATCTGGGAATTCATTTTTTAGAATTTCAGGCATTCTACCTGTTACAAAAATCAGTATTTGAAATTCTTTAGGCAAAGGGGGTTTTCCAATTTTTTAATTTATTTTGTTTTTTTCGATCTTGTTCATAGTGTATTCTTTCTTTGTATATAATTTATCTTATGAGCACAGGTAAATGTTCCTGAATAGAGATTAAGGACAAGTTCTTCCAAAGTAGTTTTGTATTTACTTTATCTGCTGTAAGTATTTAGAACACTATTAGTTGGAATTCAGTCTGGATTTATTATCCTAAACCTGCATTTATACCCCACATAGTGTGACACAGGTGCTGATGTTTCAGGGTTTCAGCAGTCCTCTCCTCCAAGCTGAAACAGAAAATTTTTTCTTCCCATATGGGTGTTGGAATGTCAATTCTTTGGCACAATGCCCCACACCCCTAGACGTGTAGCCCAGCAGAACAACTGACCTTCTCCACTTGATTGCCTTCCAGAAGTTCACCTTATATTCTCACAAGCTCAGCTAAGAGTGGAGGAGGTTTTCCAGATTCTGTAGGTCACAGGACAAGAGATTTATTTCTCAAATGAAGATATGGTTGAATGTTTTAGGAAGATGTTAGTAAAGTACCAGTTCATATACCCAATCAAGTTGCTGGGCTCTCTTTTGAGTTCTTAAGTATAAATGGAGCATATTTTAATTCAGGTGAAAAAAATTAAGATTGCTTGCTTTATTCACAACTATAAGAGTATTGAAAATACTTTTAAAGAAAACAGTAAGCATAAAACTAGAGTAAAAGTGTTGCATTAATGTGAAAAAAATCTATTTTAAAAATCTTGATCAGCAGGATTAGGGAATTTTGAAATGTATTCTAACCTTTCCTCAACTTACACATTCTAAGCAGCATTTGAAATGTCTTTGGATCTTTTAGTTGCTGAGGCCAAAAGTAGACCACCAATGGTTTGAGTGTATCCTTATCCCTTGACTTCACATTTCTCTACAGACATATATCCTGGAACCTGAGTAACAGGACTTCTTACACATTGCTCATTCCCAGTCACCTGCCAAAACCAGAAGAGCAATCCTTAAAGCAATGATTCTTAACTCCCTTTTACAGGGACTTGATTCTGAGTGATCCTTTGAGATAAGGTTTTCCCCACCTAATTTGAAAACTGTTTCCTTCAAAGATGCCTATAAAGTACATTTCCACCATACCATTCTTATTTTCTTTTTATTCTTCATAGCACAGTCTTAGCTATTTCCTAGAAAACACTGTTGATGGGTCAGATTCTGTCCTTCAGGTAATGCAAAAGGAGCCCCCTTGCCCAGCATCTTGCACAGTTTCCCTTTGCCTCTTCATTTGAGATCTCTCTCTCTCCACTTTTTTTTTTTTTTTTTTTTTTGGTAGTTTTAAATGGACAGAATTCCTTTATTTTGTTAATTTTTATGTGGTGTTGAGAATCAAACCAAATACCTCATGCCTGCTAGGTAAGCCCTTCGCCACTGAGCGACAAACAGCCCAATAGTAGTTCAGGTACTTGAAGCAGATCTTCAAAGTTTGGTTCACTGGATATTAAGTAACATATGTGTCCTAAAGTAGACACAATTTGTTTAGAATTTAGCTCCCTTTCCCCCCGGCTCAGTATAACCCTCCTTCACTATGAGGGACCACTGTACTTGACCTGCTTGACTTGAAACTACTCCTGGAAAACCTGAGTTTTACTAAAAGCTTTTCCCTTCTCCTGTCCTTGTACACACGGCTTTGAGGATTGTTGCCACACCTTTAAAAAGCAATTCTCCCTGCTAATGCAGACAAATGCCCCAAGTGCATTTTCTTTAATATATATTTTTTCTCCATGTTCTATTTTCATATTAAATATTTGGTAATTTAGTTGTAGTCATGATGAAGTTATTTATAGAAACTTTCTCAGGCATCTCAAGCATTATTATTTTAATTGATCAATTATTCCTAGAATATAATTGTTTTTGTTATACTGATGATCAAAATAAGGCAAGGAATGTTAAATCACTTTCTCAGACTCACAGGAGAATGATAACCCTTTTCTTTGTCGCATTCTTTTTTTTTCAGACACGGTTTCGTCATTGATTCAAAATTCTTTCTTTTTTTTTTTTTTTTTTAGTATTTATTTTTTAGTTGCACACAATACCTTTATTTTATTTATTTTTATTTTTGGTGCTGAGGATCCAACCCAGGGCCTTGCACTTGCTAGGCGAGCACTCTACCACTGAGCCACAACCCCAGCCCTCTTTAATTTTTCAGGATTTGTCAACAATATATCTGTATATATATTGACCATGATTTAGAGGGAGATGTGAAAGCCCACCTATTTCCAACTATAAGTGGTGACTGAGCATCCATTATATGTTTATTTTGTCGAGGGCCTCAATAGGAGGTTAGATTTGAGCAGAGCTACCTGTTTTATAATCTCTAATTTTTCAGTCCTTTTTGCCTTTGGGGAAACCTGCTTAGCAAAACTTTCTCTGAATCAGTGCTATACCCTTACCTCTATTCTTAATCTCCAGGGGTCAAGAACATTTATGTTGAGTAGTGTGCTGTGTTGTAAGTACCACTAAACATTCACACTTTCTCTCCAGCCCTTTCTCTTATGGATTTCATGTTGTAAAATCTTGTTCTCTGCCTACCCTTTCTCTCCTATAGCACATGACCTTGCCTCCTTAGTTCAGAACATTGAGGACCCTATGTTTGCCTTTTTCAGCCTTCTTCCCTTACTTACAAATCTGTCTACATCTACTTTGTTTGTTTGTTTTTTGGATACTGGGGATTTAACCCAGAGGCACTTTAACACTGAGCTACATCCCAGTGCTGTTTCTTTTTTTATTTTGTGACAGGGTCTCACTAAGTTGCCTAGGGCCTTGCTAAATTGCTGAGGCTGGCTTTGAACTCTACATCCTCCTGCCTCAGCCTCCTGAGTGGCTGAAAGTGGCACTACTGCTCCCATCTACATCCAGATCTTTTTCAAGCTCTGCTAGTTGTCCCTGGCAGTCTTACATATATTCAGTGCCCCTCCACAGACTTCTTACTCTTTGTAAACACATGGAAGTATCTCTCATGCCCAAAACACTCCCTCAAGCCATATATCCCTTAGCTACCATGTAAGCTTAATTTTCCTCCTCTCATTCACACTTCTAAAAATAGTCTGTCATTTCTTCTACAATAAACTACTCAACTATTTGGCTAATAAAATCTGACTTATGATCCCATTATGCCACTTAACTTCCTTCAGCAGCATTACCACTGGACAAACTTTTATCTTACCTTTTTTATCATTTTTTTTTAATTTAGGTTCATTGGGCATAATTTACATGCAGTAAAATTCACTAGCATTTCATTCTGAGTTTTTACAAACACATAAAATCATATAATCACACAGTTCCCCCCCCCAAAAAAAATCCTCTTATATTTGAATCATGTTGTATTCTTTTTCTACATTTTTTTTTTTTAGATAATTTCATCCACTCTAGGGCTAGATTATGTCTCCTAATAGATACCAAAGATTTCCAAAGTTTTTTCTCCACTTCAGTCCTATTATTTCCAATTTTCTGCCAAGTATCTTCACTTGGAAATATCAGACTAGGCAGTTCAGCATATCCAACACTAAACTAATCAGTGGTTCCCTTAAACAAATCTTTTGTCTCAGTTTGTGGCTCTGAATTTAATTAAACTAGGCTGATGGACCTCTTTCTTGAGTCCCTTTTCTTTTAGTTTCCATTTGCTTCTTTCCCAAGGATCCCTGATTTTATTTCATGTCTGTTGACTTTGTTCCATTGCCTAGCCTTGCACTTCTGCATGGATGCCTCTCATTTCCCTGGCCCCAGCTTTGCCAACCTTCAAATTCATTCTGCAAGAACCAACTGGAATCAGATATTTAAAATACAGATCTGTGGGCCATTCGTTATTAGTTAATAAATACCTCCTTCCACTGATTTCCATATTCCCTACATGTCATCTCTGAGGTTTCTTGAGACCTAATACATTGTTTAAAAAGTAGAAATACAGGAAGTATACCTGTAGCTCAGTGATACAATGATAGCATGCATGAACCCCATGGTTCAATCTCCGGCATAAAAACAACACCTGAAAATCAAAAATAGTATTATTTACATGGTAACATTCAGTATTTGGTGAACCAATACTATATAAAAACTATTATGGCTTTTGTAACATGAAGTTAATAGTTGTCTTTTATCCATTAGATATGTATTGGGTTCTAGAGCTGCTATACTTTTAATTATTATTTTTTTAGTTGTAGATATAATACCTTTAATTTAATTTTTTTAATGTTTTTTAGTTGTAGTTGGACATAATATATTTTTATTTATTTTCATATGGTGCTAAGGATCGAACCCAGGGCCTCACATGGTGCCAGGTGAGCGCTCTACCGCTGAGCCCCAGCCCCAGCCCTAATTTTATTTTTATGTTAGGATTGAACCCAGTGCCCTCCACATGCGAAACGAGCGCTCTCCCACTGAGCTACAATCCCAGCCCCTTAATTATTATTTTTAACATGGAATTCAAACAAGAGTTGATTGGCATTTGAAATATATTAATCAGTTTATCTGGTCATATTGGGGAAAACTATATGAATTGTCAAATATTAAAGTGTTTGAATTCCTAATATTCTTCAAGACTTGCAGTACCTTATTTTTACATCATTTATTATTCTAAAGTGATACAAATAGGAAGAATGGAATTATTCCTCATAAATGAATATTTTGTATAATTTCTTGGTACCATTTGTTCACTTCAATTTTTCATAAAAGAAGAGTTAAATTCTACTTGGTTGGATTTATAATTTATTACTTTCCCATTCAAAAACCATTTGAGCAACTGAAGTCGAAATAAGTAGATACAGACATTTACTTACTTGGATTTCAATAATAGACTCTAGGAGTTCTTGAAAACTAAACATATGTGGATGGATATATATCTATGTAGGTACTAGGGATTGAACCTGGAACACCCTGCATGTGCTAATAATCATGTGCTCCGCCACTTACTCCTACCTCCAGCCCCTTTATTTATTTGTGAATGAATAATAACTTGGAATATTTTTTCGATTGCCTACTCTACTGCATATTTTGGGACACATTTAGAAATAATATTGAAATTAGGAACTGTCATGAGAAATGAAGAAATAGGGACAGCCTAACTGTGGGATTTTTTTTTAGGGGGATGAGGGTAACCGGGGATTAATTTAGGGGCACTCGACTACTGAACCACATCCCCAGCCCTATTTTGTATTTAGAGTCAGGGTCTCACTGAGTTGCTTAGCACCTCACTTTTGCTGAGGCTTGCTTTGAACTTAAAATCCTCCTGCCTCAGCCTCTGGGATAACAGGTGTGCACCACCACATCCAGCTAACTATGGGATTTTATAATGCACCAAGGATGCGTAATAAATCCTTGCTTTACAAGTTTTATTAGGAAATCAGGAACTAAGTTGCTTAATTTCATTTGTTCTGGCAACATTAATTTTACCCACTGTGTGACATACCGTCTTCTGACTTCTGGGCCACAGTCATAATCGAAGCAAAATCTCTTTGCACCAGAAAGGCAGTGGTTTTACATAGACAAATGTGTAAATATTGGGATGGATAAGGTGAAAAGATGAGGGAGCTCTTCCTTCTGTTAGGGTGTGCTTTATTGTTTGTAGTGATTCCATTTTTTTAAAGTTATGGGAAGCTCTGCCCTTTGAGTACCATTGGCAGTGTAGACTCACTGATGTTCAAATAGGAGATTGTTTTGTTTTGTTTCCCCAGCCAGGTTTACATATTCAAGGTTCTGTGCTGTGAACTTTATTCAGAGATGAAAAGCATTGAGTAGACAGGTAACTACTTGTATTGTAGTCTCTTCTCTAATTAAATTATAAATGTAATAGTGATTGACATTTTTGCCCCTGAACTAGATTTACCTTGAATTAAGTTTCAATCTATTCTGATGATTATAAAAGAGGCAATAGAGAGTTTACTAAAATGTAGAAATGCCTAAGAGGCTGCAGAAAGAGAAATAAAATATAATACAAAGACCTAGAGTATATAATGAAGGTCTTATTAGAGTCGTGTTAGTTGTCACTGGGAATTACAAAATGTACTGTTCTCTGCTAAGCTTTTTTGGAACAAACCACCTACTTAGAGTCAGTTTCCTATTTCATCTTCCTAATGACTTTGACATACTATGTCATCAGGGTAACAGATGAACTACATTCTTCATGCTATTCTTCCAGTCTAAGATGCAAAATAACAAAATAAAAACTGACAACCAATATTAAAAAAAAGAAGGTAGAATTCAGAGTAAGAAGTGCAGGAATAAGGTAGAGTTGAAAAGAGAGTATTGTTAGAAATAAATACAAGCGTTTTGAAGTTACATCATCATTTTCATTCCAACTCCATTCTTTACTCTCTCCAGAATGGGAAAGTTCTCTGTGGTAAAGATCTGAAATAAGGATAATGTGTAACCTACCTAACAGAAATTTAACCAGTGTTATAAAGAATCATTACCCCTGAATTTAATTTTATTTGTAGGCCATGTATTCTTCAACAGGTTTTTAGTGAGCATCAATTATGGACTAGGCACTGTGTCAGATGCTGGATATATATCGATCACCAATAATACACAATCTTTATTCTCAAAGGGCTCAAACTCAAATAATATACACACACACACATTTTTTATTATTTTTGGTACTGGGGATTGACAAGGGGGTTTAACCACTGAGCCACATCTCCAACCTTTTTTACTTTTTATTTTGAGACAGGGTCTTGCTAATTTGTTTAGGGCCTACCTAAATTGCTAAGGCTGGCTTTGAACTTGAGATCTTTCTGCCTCGGCCTGGGATTACAGGTATGCACCCTCTCCACTGAGCTCAAATATTATATTTTTAATTTGAATCTTTGTGTAGAGTAACAGAGTACATTAAAGATTGGTGTTTATTTGTACCTCCATGGAGCAGTAAATGGACCTGATATTGATCAAAAGATCAGAGACCAGAGAAGCATAAGTCTTACAGAGACAGATTATGAGGCTAATAGTCCAGTGATTCCATTTTCATGTAAAAGAATTCATTTCAGAATCTTTGGATTTGAAGAGGCACTTAGATGAGAGTTAAGTAAAATCGTTATTTGAAACCGGATAGAAGTCTTGATATTCTAAGAGGTGTTTGTCCAGTATCAAACAGAAACAGCAGGAGATGATGATAGATAGGAAAATGGCTGAGAGATTTAAGGATTGTGTTTGTATCAGAACATACAAAAATGGTACAAGGAATTTGAGTATAATGGTGAGTAAAGCCACTGAAATTGTGATAAGTTGTCATCCTTTGCTACTGTGAGAAAAGTTTGAAGAACAAATAGTGAAAACAAGAAAATAAAGATAGAAGAATGCCTGTGGTAGTATGAGATCTCAGGGATATCTGAAGGGAATGTGGAAGGAAAAAGAAAAAAACAATAACTAGCAAATAGCTAGACGAAAACACTCCAACCTGTTAAAGCATGAAGAGAGGAGCACAGAGTAGTGCATATTTTCTTCCAGTGTCCATCCCATTCTAGAGCATAGCCCAAACATCTGGCCAAGTTGGGGCTTTTAGAGTAAAAACTTAAGAAAAACATTGTCTCCACACCTAGCGGTATCAGAAATTGGACTCTAATGACAAAAACTTGGATCCTGCAGAACTCTTTCTACTAAGCATTTTTGACTATGGAATCGCCAATTCATTTCCTGGATTAGTTGAAGGACTGGTGTGCCCATCCCCATCGTCCATGGACCTAAGAATCATGGTTTGGAGACCAGCTTATGTAAGGAAGCCTGCTCTTGAGCTGGTATATTACTTCACCAGTCTATCCAGCAGGATAGTTTCCATGGAGCTGCTTCTGTTTTCTTTTTCTGACCTTGCAGCAACAACTTATTTACCTCAATTTCTCTAGTATTAAAATTCTGTGTCAAAATTTTCTTAGCTTTTCTTGGCCTTTGCCTTTTCAAAATAGGTACTTGAGAAGTGGAAAAATTAGCAGTTTATTTTCTCTTTATAAATCTGATGCATTTCATTTAGGATTTCATATGGATTTTTCCTATGAGTGCTTAGATTACATAATAGATTCTTAGCATTTTAAAATTCATTCAGAAATAAATTACGTGTAAATTTTTCTGAGTACATCTGTTGTGTTAAATAATTAAACTGTTTGAATTAGTCATACAGTCTCTGTTGAGAAACAGGCTATTTTCAAAAAACATTTTAACAATCAGTTACATATTTTATCAGCTATATGTTCTATTTACCAACTTTATTTGTGCATTAAGATGAAATTTATGTATATAGGACTAACTACAGCACCTAACTTAGAGCAGCTTACCTGCTGAGCAGAAATACTGGATGCTAGACTCTTTTTTTCCTTTGTGAGACAGGGCCTCATCAAATCAGATCCTGCTTCAGCTTCCCAAATTTCTGGGATTACAGGTGTGAGCCACTGCACCTGTCTCCTTTTAAGGTACTGTGTCTCCCCTGCACCCCATTTGCTTTATGATATATATATATAGAAGGAAAGAGAAGACTCCTCCTTAATTTCAGCTTAATTAAATTTCACAATTCTTTCTTTTTCTGTTGGTTGTGTTTTCAAAGATGGCACATTTACATGAAAGACAATTTCATATAAAGTCATAATAAAATTTTAAATTTTGACTTGGCAGAAAAACAATCAAAAGACCTATGATGTATACAAGGTTAATTTACCTATGGATAATACCTGCAGGTTGAAAAGAAAACAAATAATAAAGATAGAGATTTCATACAAAAGTCCAAATAGCCAATAAAAATTTGAAATGATGCTCACTCTTATTAGTGAATGTAAAAATACCATTTTTTAGCTATTAGTTTAGCAAATATTAGAATGTCTGTTACCTTGGAGAATGGAGGGAATCCAACATTCATGTATTTTTGATAGAATGTAAATTACCTCTACCTTCTTCTTTTTTTTTTTTTTTTGTATGATTGCTCGAACCCTGGGGTGCTTGACCAATGACCCTACATCCCAGGGTCTTGCTAAGTTGCTTAGGGCCTCCCTAAGTTGCTGATGTTAGCCTTGAACTTGCTATCCTCCTGCCTCAGAAAGGATTACAGGTGTGTTCCTCCATACCTGTCTTATTTCTACTTTTGTGGAACTAAGTCTGACCATTTCTATTAATAAATACATATATAGAAAGAGAAAGAGTATGTGTTCACTTTTTTTTGTTAACCTATTTTGGAAATAAAAGTTAACATTGGATACGGCGTGTGTGTTTGTAAACACATACATATAGACAGTGCATATGAAAAAAAGCAAAACATATAGTGTCTTTCAAAAGGAATGGTGCATACATACTATAGAATATTGGGCTTCTTTTTGACGTAAATTTTTATAATGATCCAGGGATTTTCTTAATAAATTTAATTGAAAGCCTTTTGCAGAATACTAATAAATAAACTTGTATATTTGGTTGTGATTATTTATATGAACCATAAACACTATACTTAAGATTGTTAACCTGCTGGGGCAAGATTCACCTTAGACAAGGAACATTGGCTGATTTGGAGAAAGAAATTATATTTGTTTGCTCCAGTTGATACTTTAGGCATTTAAAACAAGAAGAAGAGGTTGGAAATGTAGCTACCTGGTAGAGCAATTAACTAGCAAGTTCAAGGTCCTAGGCCCTGCACTGCAAAATAATAATAGAAGAAAATTTTAAAATAAAGGCATCTGAAGTAAGGGAGGGAGGGAGAAAAAATACTCCTTGGTATCCCACTGCTTGGATTTAAAGATATTTGATTTCATAAATGGAAAAATACTATACATGTAACTTTAAACCCTTTTTAAGGTACTCAGTATTCATAGAAACACTACCATTTTGTGGACAATAGGTACATGACTATGCTTAAGTTTTAATTAACACCTTCACTGAGATGTAATTGACATTAGATTAACATACACATATTTAAAGCATTTTACTAGTTTTGATATTTATATTATTTCTTTTTTTAAAAAAAATACTTTATTAGTTGGACCTTTTTTAAAAAAATTTATTTATTATATGTGGTGCTGAGAATCAAACCTAGTGCCTCACATATGCTAGGCAAGCCATCTACCACTGAGCCACAACCCCAGCCCCTAGTTTTGATATTTTATATACTTTATGTAAACTGCCCCTATCATCAAGATAAATTTTATTACTTCCAGATTTTCTCCTTGCCTGTTTATCCTTAATTCTATCCCCAGGCAAGCACTGATCAGCTGTTTATCACTGTAGTTTGGATTGCATTTTTTAGAATGTCATATAAATGAAAATATAAATTATTTTGTGTGACTTCTTTCACTCAGAAATTTATCCCTGTTGATTGGGTATTTAGTAACCCTTTCAAAAAGAATTGCTGAGTGTGGATTTGCTACTATTTCTTCAGTGGATAGATAAATTGGTTGTTTCAAGTTTTGGGCCTTTATAAATAAAGTTTCTGGAAACACCTATGTGCAAGTATTGTATGGATGTATGATGTCATTTCTTTTGGTAAATATCTACGGGTGAAATATATTGGTTACATATATATATTACATATAAGTTTATTATATATGTAGGCATATATTTAATTTTTTCAGAAATCTCAGTTAATGTTCCATAGTACCTGTGACATCTTATATTCCCACCAACAGTGTATGAAAATTTTGGGCTATGCTTTTGCTGGTGAATTTTTTTTCTATCCTTTCCTATACATGTCGGACCTATTTCTGAATTTGCTCATTTTCCCCCCTTGATCTAGTTGTCTATTTTAATGACAATACCACATTCTTATGATTTAAGTCTGAAATCAGATAGTATTAAGTTCTCCAATTACATTCCTATTTTTCAGAATTGTCTTGGCTCTTCTGGGTCCTTGCCCCCCCCCCCCCCCCCATATAATTTTTGAATCAGTTTTTTTTATTTTCTGCCCAGAAATCTGTTGGCATTTAATTGTTTTACACTGGTTCTACAGACAGAATTAACATATTGCAATATTAAGTCTTCTCACCAATGATATTTATTTAATTCTTTAATTCTCTAGAAGTACCTCGTATAATAATAAGGTCTTTTGTTAAATTCTTTTGATGCTCTTATGAATGTATGTTTTTATTTTTGTTTGTTCATCGGTAGTATGTGGAAATGCCATGTATAATAAGTAGTTTTTGTCTAGTGTCCTGCAAAGTTCACTTTTTCGGGGGGGGGCAGGGGTGAGTACCAGGGATTGAAATCAGGGGCACTCAGGACCACTGAAGCCACATCCCCAGCCCTATTTTGTATTTTATTTAGAGACAGGGTCTCACTGAGTTGCTTAGTGTCTCACTTTTGCTTGCTTTTGCTGAGGCTGGCTTTGAACTCAAAATCCTCCTACCTCAGTCTCCTGAGCTGCTGAGATTATAGGTGTGCGCCACCACACCTGGTTATACTAGTTTTATTCACCTTTTTGTAGAGATTTCCTTGGATTTTTCTACCATAGATTATGTTTTATGTGAACAAAGATAGTTTCACTTCCTGTATAACTAGATGAGCTTTTTCTTTTTTCTAATTAATTGCACTAGCTAGAACCTCTATATCAGTGACAAATGAAGCGTTGAAAGTAAACATTCCTGTTTTGTTCCTGTCTCGAGGAGAAAACACGTCTTTCATCATTACGTTGGATGTTAGCTACGAGATTTATTTATCCAGTTGATAACTGATATTCATCTGCCCTCATGAGGACCATTGGCCTGTATAATTCTGATAATCATCATTTATATACCTGGGTACTGCTGTCCTCAAAGGAATAGATACTGTTTTTTCCTTACATATTTGGTAGAATTCACCAGTGAAAACATGAGAAAAATATAATTCATAATGAAGAAAAAAATCAATTGAAACTGATTTGAGGTACTTGGTAAAATTAGCAGAATGATGAAGTGTTGTAACTATATTTCATATATTCAAAAAGGAGAGATAGGAATTGACATAATGGAAAATACAAAAGTTGATGGAACTAGTAAATAGAAAACCTACCTCATCTAATTGACGTTTTATTAAACACTGAAATAGCAAGTACACTATGGCAAATTTAACAAGATAGATCATACACCATGGTGCATAAAACAAATTCTAATGAGTCTAAAAGGATTCAAGTGAAAAGCGGGTATGTTCTCTGGCCAGGTGCAGTTAAATTAAAAGTTGAGAAAAATATCCCTGGAAATCCTCCATATGTATGGAAACTAACCACATACTTCTTCATAACTCAAAGTCAAAAGAGCACCTGTCAACTATTTTGAACTGAATGCAAATGAAAACCCAACAGCAAAATTTGTGGAACATTCCATATATTTACTGTTGTGACAAATCATCTTAAACTTAGTGATGTAACAATTTGTTCTTTCAGTTTAGGAGGTCAGAAGCACAAAGTAAGTTTCACTGGGCAAAAATCAAGTTCTCAACAGGTCTCTTTCCTCTGAAAGCACTATTGAGAATCTGTTCCTTACCTTTCCATTTTTACAGGCTTCCTGAGTTCCTCAGCTGGGGTCCTTCCTCCACCTTCAAAGCCAACAGGAGAGCATTTTCAAATCTCACTCAGTCTCCTGCCTCTTCCTTTCACTTTTGATTTCATTGGATTCACTGAGTTAATTCATGATAATGCCCTTCCTATCTCATGATCCTTAATTTTATTACATTAGTGGTACTTTTGCCATGTAAAATTAATATTTATGGGCCAGGGTTTAATACATGGATATTTTTGGTGTTCTATTTATTTTTATTATTGTTATTTTATTTTTGCCTACCATACTACTACGACAATATTTAGATGAAAGTTTATACCACTAAACTGCCTATATTAGAAAAAAGAAAGAAATTTATATTGTTGACCTAATCTTCTATCTACTGAAACTAAAAGAACAAATTTAACCCAAATGAAATAATTAAGGTAGGAATTAAATGAAATAGAAAACAAGAAAAAGCATAGAAAAATATCACACTATTCCCTATTGAGACTATCAATAAAATAAACCTAGATTTGACTCTTGTTCTGATGATGTTTTACTGTTAATGCCAAAATGGAAACATTTTCACTTGTGTTATATATGTCTGTCTTTGATTTGTTATGTATATCTATTCTAAATCTAGACTTCTTGTTTATCATACTTTTTGGTTTCAAGGGCTGGACTTGAGGACTGTCTTACACTATTTAAGCTTCTTGTGAAATAGTCATAGAGCAGGAAGCCTATTTTTTTAACACATAACTGGAAGCATAATTATCAAACATTTCAAATACCGCACCCTGAAAATATCCTGGAAAAATCACTGATGGACTTAGCCTCTAAGTTTTTCTTTTGTGGGCATCTCAGTCACCCACTATTCTCACATATCGTATTGCCATTGTGATTCTTCGCCAGTTCAATTACAGCTTCATTGTAAGACTTAGCCTTATCTTACCTGGTTTTCTTCTTCATGCTGCACCAGTTTCCTATTTGATATTTTTTTAGATTCCCATTAAGAATTCTTTTAGGGCTGGGGATGTGGCTCAAGTGGTAGCGCGCTCGCCTGGCATGCCTGCGGCCCGGGTTCGATCCTCAGCACCACATAAAAACAAAGATGTTGTGTCTGCCAAAAAAAAAAAACTAAAAAATAAATATTAAAATTATTAAAAAAAAAAAAAAAGAATTCTTTTAAAAAGTTGGAGGTGGTGAGAGAATAGAATCCACAACCTATTGAAACCAGTTTGAGGGACAAATCTCTTCAGCATGAGATAGTCCAGATGATTTAGTGCCAGCCTGTAGGATCAGAAAGCTGTGCAAAGATAAAGCAAAATAAAAACGTACACAAAACCTCAGGAATGAATGAGAAAGAGATTGAAGTAAAGCATTAAGGGTGGGAACTCTCTGAAGGTTCCATTGATGGAACATTCTATTCTGTTTAGTACAATTCTGTGACAATGCACTTGGGCCCTTGCCCTTCCCTCACCAGTAGTGAAGTATCAATGCAAGTCTTCATTTCCTTTCCTTTTTTTTTTGGTTACTTCAGAGGTTTTGGACAGTTTAATCTCATATTTTAGAATTGGGGAAGGTTGCCGTGTGATCCAGGAGAATGGAGAGCTGCAAGACTGCTAACTCAGGATCTCTTGGCACCAGCTCCTCAGCTAGTCTGCTCAGTTCAAGCACTCCCAGGCCTTTCCATTCTTGTTAATAGATTTTTAGGAGGACAATCTGCCGACCCATAAAATCCTTCCCACAAATGTATAAAAGCAAAACCAAAACAGATTGATCCCCAGTATGGTTTTGGGTCAGGGGATTGACTCCAGGAGCACTTTACCACTGAGCTGTATCCGTAATCCTTTTTATTTTTTATATTGAGACAGGGTCCTGGTAAGTTGCTTAGAGCCTCACTGAATTGCTGAGACTGGCCTCAAACTCGTACTCTTCCTGCCTCGACCTCTGGAATCACTGGGATTATTGTCATGCATTATTGTGCCTGGCAAACAGTTTTTAATTTAGTAAACATTTACAAAACTACAGTAAGCATCACAGGTATTCCACTTATGAAATTGCATACTAAAGATATCAATTCCTTCCTCCCTCTCTCCCTTCCTTTCTTAGTACTGTGGTTGAACTCGGGTGCTCTACTACTGACCTACATCTCCTGCCCACCCACCCCCCACCCTTTTTTTGTTTTTTGAGACAGGGTCTCACTAAATTGTGAAGGCTGGCCGCAAACTTGCCATCCTGCTGCCTCTGCTTCCTGAGTCACTGGGATTATAGGCGTGCACCCCATACCCAACAGTGTTGTTGTTGTTACTGTTTGATACCAAGGGGACATAACCACAGAAAGACATCCCCAGCCCTTTTTATTTTTTATTTTGAGATGGTCTCACTAAGTTGCTGAGGCTTCCTGTCTTAGCATCCAGAGTCACTGGGATTTTAGGTGTGCACCAGTGAGCCAGCTTAAGTCTTTCATAGAGCCAGGCAGATAATAATCCGTTCCATATGTATTCTTTATACAACAATGACTTGTCCTCCTGTAATAGGACTTCACCAATTTAGTTTATCCTAAATTTTGATAATTTTGGTGACCATCTGTTTCATTCCATTAAAACATGAAATTTCTCATGTTTCTGTACCAAAGCAAAGAGTTAAAGGAGCTAGGTACCTAGGAAAAACTCCCATGACAACAAGGAGATAAAACAGTCTTTCATGATGTTTCAGTTACAAAGAGTTGGCTCCTTGGTTCTTAAATATTCTGTAGTTACAATGCTGATAAGAGGCTTCTTTACCTTGCCCTTTTTTGGGGGGCGAGGGATATTATTTGGCCTTGAACCCAGGACCTCTCACACATGCTAGACAATACAGAAGTGCTGTAGCACTGAGCTTTGTCTCCAGCCAGTCTTCTTTAGTTTTAAAGATTTACATATATATGGGTGTGCATATATATTAAAGCCAGTATATATATAAATTGCCAGAATTATCATAAAGTGTATCAGGAAAGGGATTTGTCAGGATTTAACTCATCATAAATTCAAAATTCTTGGGCTTGGGATATAGCTCAGTAGTGCACTTGCTAAGTAGACCCAAAACCTTAGGTTCAATCACCAGCTGACAAAAAACTTAAATCCAAAATGTTCTGGACACATACATCTAACTTCCCACTCTCATAGCTTAGTGAAAGGCTAGGTGCACTATTATTGTGTGTCCATGGTGATAAATTGGCTGAGGTTCATTGCTGCCAGCTGCCCAGCATTGTGATACATATTATCATGTATTGCCCTAACCTGGAAAAATAGCAGAATTCAAAATCTGGAGTAAATTCTTCCCGAATGCCTATTTCTTTCATATCATCATAAAATTGGAAAATCATAAGTCGATATAAAGTCACAAGTTTTCTCTGGCCAGAAATCTAAGTAAAAGAAGGAAAGGACTGTTTGTTTTTAAGACCCAGGAAATATTGAAAAAACATATTAAACTCATAATTTACTTGGGTACTTATCTGATTAATGAAAACATAAAAAGAAATTATCTAGTAAAGGGAAGCAATATTAAATTTGCCTATAAGGTAACTTTTACTAAAGTTGATTTCAGTTTTAATTACAGAGCTAGTAAAATACCTCATTATTAAACAGTTACCTATCATCAGTACAGTGGCACATGCCTGTAATCCCACTGACTCTGGAGGCCAAAGCAGGAAGATCATAAGTTCAAGGCCACCCTCAGCATGTTTGCAAGACTATGTCTCAAAGTAGAAAATGTAAATGGCTTGGGATGTGGCTCAGTGGTTAAGCACTCCACTTCTGTCCACCCTTGCAAAAGAAATAAACTAAGGAAGGGTCAGCCTAGATATGTAGCATATGCAATAAATAAAAGTTACCTATCAAGTTATCAACCTTTTTCACATTCTTTTAATGTTTCCTTCCTTCCTTTCTTCCTTTTTTCATTATAAATCTAATATAGGTTGAGTATCTCTTATCTGAGCTTGAGGCTAGAATTGTTTTCAGTTTGAAAGTTTTGAGCAGTCCTGGTCTGGAAACTGAAATGCCCCAAAATCCAAAACTTTTTGAGCCTTATCTTGAGTCTGAAAAAGTTTCTGATTTCATAGTTTTGAATGAAGATTGCACAACCTGTCCTAAGACTCCCATGAGTTCTCCAGATCCTCAAGAGAAAATAATATACAAAATTATAATGTTCAGAGTAAAATCAACATAGTTTTAAGAATGCAGTGTAGAGTGGTTGCTTGGCATGCCTGAGGTCATGGGTTTGACCCACAACATTGCAAAGAAGAAAAAAAGTAATAATCTAGTAATCTAATAATCTAGCAATCTAAAAAAAAAGTAATCTTTTTATAATCTGACCTAAAATCCAAAACAAAAAGCTTCCACTTAAGTCATACAAGGTCAAACTGGGCTTGAGGGTTGGGATCTAGGTGAACAGTGAAGCGCTTGTCTAGCATGTGTAAAGTCCTGGATTCGATTCACAGTACAACATACAGAAAAAAGGATTTGAAGTAGCAAATGAAAACCAACTTGAAAGCTTTACTTTTTTTCTCCCAGTTTTAAGTTATTGTTTAAAATATTGAAGGAGAGCCAGGCACAGGAGAGCACACCAGTAATCCCAGTGGTTCAGGAAGCTGAGAATCTGGGCTTCAAAGCCAGCCTCAGCAATGGTGAGGTGCTAAGCAACTCTGTGAGACCCTGCCTCTAAATAAAACACAAAAAAGGGTTAGGAGTGTGTTTCAGTGATCAAATATCCATGAGTTCAATCCCTGGTACCAAAAAAAAAAAAAATTGAAAAACAGGGAAAAGTCATCCATTATTCAAATAATGTAGTCTAAATATTCATGGTTTTCTTTGTTTTCTTATCCTTACATTAATATTTCTATGGCTGTAAACGTATATGGGATGTAGTATATTGGGATTTTTATATTTTGTCCTTTTCCATTTTTTCAACCTTCATCTATTCTTTATTTTGCTGTTTCTGTCTTCTGTGGTGTTGAGGATCAAACCCAGAGCCTACTACATAGTAGGCAATTGGTCTACCACTCAATTAAGCATTACAAAACTAAATATGCAAATACACATGTAATTGTAGTTTTTACAGTACAAAAAGTAGAATATGCACCAGAATGTTCACAGTATCTCAAGAGATGTGTCATAGTTTTTTGTACCTTTATATCTTTCTTTATATCTTTTTTATACCTTATATACATGATAAAAAAAATAGATTAATCTAAGTATGTTCACGCCAATTTATGCCTTTATACATGTACTTTATTGTGTTTTTTTTTAACATTACAATTTTTTTTAACAACTTTATTTCACTTGTATATTTTTGTATGTGGTGCTGAGGATTGAACCCAGGGTCTCACACATGCGAGGCGAGCACTCTACCGCTAAGCCACATCCCCAGCCCCTGCATTACAATTCTTTTTTTTTTTTATGCATATAAATATATTTTATAAATATAAAAACCTTTGTTATATTACTAATGCTTTAGAATACTTGAAATGTTAAATCACTCTTTATATCTTTCATTTAAATTTCATTTTGTGTTATTTTTTGTAAATAATGCCAAATAATATTTTATATAATGGGCATAAATAAAGTAACACTGCTACCAGATAATTATATTGCAGTAAACTTCATACCTCTTTGTTATTTTTTGCCATTGAATGTGCCAATCCATTCTTCATCATGCTATTTTTGTGGTCATTTAGAACAAAAGGGTCAAATTGATACTATTGTCATTAAAAAGGATGATATGATTAACTAACGGGAAAGAAGATATCATCTGCAGTTAGTCTCGTGGGAGTATATCCTAAATCATCAAAAGGAAGTTCCACCCAGTCTCCCCCACTATAGCAACATCAAACTTACTTATAATTTTCTTACTCTAACCAGTGGATCTCAATTGGTTAAAATAAGATTGGTGTACTGAGATGAATTCAACCTCATCATTTTAGAAGCAAAATTATTTGAATATGTATTATTTTCATGATGAGTTATTCAATTTTTGATAGATTCATTTCAGAGAATTGGGATATATAAATGTGGAATATGACTGTGTAAGCCCTGAATTTCGAGAATCGGAGTTTTGGATAGGAATCCAGGTTCTTTTTTTTTTTTTTAGTTGCTCAAGAGAATACAATGATCTGGATATATCATACATTTGATTCAAATAGGGTATGAATTCTCATTTTTCCACGTGTACAGATTGCACTAGTATTGCTATATGTATATACGTGGCTGTATAACCAATGTGATCCTGCATTACAATTCTTAATACACATATATACCACAATTTTTGATTCTTTGTATATGAAGTATGTTGACACCCAGTTCATATCTTCATACATGTACTTTGTATAATGATGTCCATCACGTTCCACCATCCTTGCTAATCTGATACCCTCCCCCTTTCCGTTCCATCCCTCTTCCCTATATAGAATTAATTAATCTATTCCTCCCATGCTCTCCCTCCCTACCCCATTAGGAGTCAATCTCCTTATATCAGAGAAAACATTCAGCATTTTTTTGGAGGGATTGGCTGACTTCACTTAGCATTATCTTCTCCAGCGCTATTCATTTACCATTATGCAGCATTTCTGACATCTATATTTTAGACCAAAATCCATGATTTAATTATTTTTGGAGTTTCTCTAGAAGATAATAATGTTTCTACAAAGAAAAATTGAAAAAGACCTTGATCCAGATCATGTTTTTATACAGAGCAGTTCCATGGGATACATTGTGTCTTAAGTGCTTTTCACTTTTCTGTAAGGGCCACTATTTTACAGAAGAGTTTTTCTCAGTACTCTCACTCCTTCCAGTGAAACTTTCAAGGAAAACTTTTTTTTTTTTAATGCACATGGGTTTAATATAAATCAGTAAATGGATCTTACTACATTACCCCTAACCCTGTTCTCCTACCTCATTGGTTATCTCCTAGTTTGCATTGAGATATTTGTTAGCTCTTAATTTATAAAAGTAGCACTTGACTCCTAGAGCCCATATGAAAAGTAAATGAAAAGCATCTTACCTCAGGGATGACTTATAAGACATCTCACTGTAACTGCACTGTTTTCCTTTTTAATCTTAAGATGGAGTCATTTCTAGGTTTGATGTGGCATAATTTTCTGAGATCTGTGTCCATTCCTGGAGTGTTAGTTAAAAACTGGAATATTTGAAACCTGATAGTCTTTTTTTTTGGATTGGGGATTGAACTCAGGGGCACTCCACCACTGAGCCACATCCCCAGCCCTATTTTGTATTTTATTTAGAGACAGGGTCTTATTGAATTGCTTAATGCCTCACTTTTTGCTGAGGCTGGCTTTGAACTCGAAATCCTCCTGTCTCAGCCTCCCCAGCCACTGGGATTATAGGGTGTGTGCCTCCATGCCAATCTTGATATAGTGTGTGTGTGTGGTGGGGGGGGGGGGGGTGTTGGGGATCAAACCCAGGGCCTTTGTGTGGGAGGCAAACACTCTGTCAACTGAGCTATGTCCCCAGCCCCTTGATGTAGTTTTTGACATAAATTTTAAACCTCTGCAAAAAAAAAAAAAAGCCAAAATTAAATAATTTTTAATACCATTGATTAAACTCTATGTGCCCAATATTTTTCTAAATGTCTACATAGGTCATGTCATAAATGGAGCTCTGAGGAAAAATAAATTATTTTTTTCTAATAAGTAAAAACTTGCAAAAACCTTAAAATAACAATATGGCTTTTGGGTTACAATATACATTTATAATACCTCTGTCACATAGTGCATTTCCTGTTTGTTCAGTCAGCAGATTTGAGTGCCACACTATAATAAATCAGAAAGGAGAGAGGAAATCCTTAGCTTATCTTGAATTTATTTCCCCTCGTCTAGCTAATTTGCTATCAGTTGTCCTACACATCAGGCTGTTCATCTCTCTCTGTCTCTTCTGATCCTTGTGCCTTTTGTCTCTGCTTTCTTCCCTTCCTCTTCTGCCCCCTTTCCCCAAACCACACAAATTTTGCTGCCCCTCCCCATCAGTAAATGTAGGAGAGGGGCTGTATATCATTATCTCACTAGGGATTAGTTCTCTGTGTTTCTGTGTTCAGTTTTTAAATGACTGTCTGTTGGATAGTTTTGTGCTCTTTTCTGTCCACCTCTTTTTTCTAAGTTTAAATCAGTATTTTAGTCACTTGAACAAGGTAAATAGCAGTTCATTGTGGTAAATGGTGATTCTTAAAAAAATAAGTAAATAAAATAACTCATGGAAGATTTTAGGGTTGGGTATATTTGATGTATTCTTGCAAAGAAAAGTTTTATATACATCTTACTTTGGTTTTTGTTGTTTAGTAAATACTACTTCTGAGTTTATATTTCATCCCAATGAATCCTACATAAAATGATCTTCCCCATTTACATGAACGGAATTTAGAGCTGAGTTCATACCAATAAGTAGTAAAATAACATTTAAAATCAATTGTACAGATTGTCTGAACTCTGGAAAGAATAAAAGCAAAATTAAAAGTGAAAGCATTTTGGAGGATGCTTTTAAAACAGGCTGGTTTTTTAATATCAAAAGATCTTTAAAATGTAGGCATTGATAGGAGATTCTTATTCCATGGAAGACTGTGAGGCAATGGTAATTTTAAGCTCACCCATAGGTTCCAAACTTTGAGAAGATGGTTTATTTTGAGTAGGCCACAAAGTAAGAATTACAGGTGGTCCACTGTTGTTTTCTTGTTTATTGTGGTCCCTGAGGAGAAGACAGACTAGTTTTGAGCTATGTTATCAAAGATTTATATAATATTTTTGCAGCTTGGGAAGCTGAACATGACTTCAAAGCCCGCCTCAGCAACTTAGTGAGGTTCTGAGCAACTCAGCGAGACCCTTTCTCTAAATAAAATATAAAAATTGCTGGGGTTGTGGCTCAGTGTTATGATAGAGTAATTTTGGGAAGAAGTGATGCATGTCTGCTTTCCTTGTTCCCCCAAACTGTATGTCCACACCCTCTTGTTTTACCAGAAAAGATTTGTGGCTGTCCCAGAGTTGGATTAAATGATCTTACATTTCTGTAGGGAATTTGATTAGTTGATAACTAATCACTTGTGGTTATGCCATGGTATTAATGACCTTTCTTTGTCTCTTCTCTCCACCTGTCCAACTTCCTCTTGTGTGTTGTCCTGCAAGTTGCCTTCTGCAGTATTGTTTTACTATTTTCTGTATATCATTTGATGGTTAAATTATAGTTAAAATTTATATTCAGGTATTGAATGGATCTGTGGAATGTATATGCCAGGTGAATTTTTTTGAAGGCCTTAAAGCCTGGGGGTTGTGGCTCATTGGTAAAGCACTTGATAAGCATGCATAAGGCTCTGGGTTCCATCCCTAGTATCACCCCCTACCCCAGATCATTTGTAATCTTGGTCTTCCACTTGGAATTTTTGATACAATAGAATAACCCAGTGAAAATAACCTCTCTTCTTAATTTTTACCCCAGCAATATGATATAGACTAGGCTAGTGTAATCTGAGATGAAAACAAGTGTTGTAAAAGTGCTTCTATCTAGTGAATCCTCAAAGTGTCCTTTTGTTGCCTAGAAAGATTTAAAAACCCGAATCTCAGACAAAATATTTTTTATAGTTTAAAGGCGCCTTGGTTATCTAGTATCACTCCAGTGCTCTTGAACTATTCAGAGGCCTGAGAAGGTGACATGCCTAGGATCACACAACTGGTTTAATAGGAGTCCACCCAAGTCTAGAATTGGCTCAAAAGTAGATACTACATACAGGTTGAGTATCCCTTCTCTGCAATGCTTAGAAATACAGGATTTTTTTTAGATTTCAGAGTTTTTCTGATTTGTGTAAATTTACATAGACTTTATTGATTAAATATCCCTATTCTGAAAATGTGAAATCCTCTGAATTTTAGATTTTGGATTTTGATGAATGTTCGACATCTGTATTACATGCATAGGTGTGGCCTACCATGAAATAGAATGAGCCTAGGCCACTGGTTGTAAATCTTTGAAATGGTATGAAAACATTTGCCTTTGCAATATCTCTGAGCTACAACTCCTTAATTGTTCACTTAATCATTTAATAGTCTCCTTGTGCAGGTGAAGTTCCACTGAATTTGAGTACAGGTATCATTTAAATCTAATTCCCTCTATGCCTTTGCTTGGCAAGTAATGGACATGATCTTGTTTTTCAGCTCAAACTGTCATGACTACACCAAAGACATGGAAGAAACCAAAAGATCGGACCCGAACCACTGATGAGTTGTTGGAGGCAGAATTGGAGGTAAGAGACAACAAATCTCTTTAGCTTATCTTCTGATCATTGGTGCCATTTCAGGTTTGAAGTTGTACTTCTTATAGTACCATTTCCCAAACAAAACTTAATGTATTTTGTTCAGAGATTAATTTTTTAAAATCCATTTATAGTAGCATTTTAAAAAGATTTTTAGTAACATGTTTAGTTTCATTGAATTATTATCTTTTAAAATAAATCTTCTAAACTGGCCAACTTTTGGTTAACTCTTCCCTTCCCCATAATTCAGTATTTTCTGTATATTAACCTGAACGAAGACTAATCTGGTAACCAAAAATGGTTTTTAAACGAAACCGTTAGCCGGGGTGGTAGAAATATCCAATACAATTTAGGGACATTTATTTTAAATCTGTTGTCTTTGTATCACAGTAACATAACTTTTTCTCATGTGGGTGGTCCCTCTTAAAATAAGCTTCACCAGATTTTGCTGTAGGTTAAAACATAACAAGTCTAAGAGTTGTTGCAAAGAAGAAACAAGAACAAATTTAGTCTTAAGGCTTGCCCTGACAATTTTCTAGTATTAATCTCAGCACCTTTAGTGTTATGTATTAAAATTTATACATATGGGCTGGGGATGTGGCTCAAGAGGTAACGTGCTCGCCTGGCATGCGTGGGGCGCTGGGTTCGATCCTCAGCACCACATAAAAAAAATAAAGATGTTGTGTCCACCGAAAACTGAAAAATAAAAAATAAAAAATAAAAAAAAATTTATACATAAACAATCTACATGTAGCTTTCTTCCCTTTTAAGCTAATCTTATAATCTACTTTATAAAGTAGTTCTTACTGAACATTTAAAGTGATAATATTTAAAATGTAGCCATTATTTGAAGGTAACTTTAGATGCATTTACTTCATAAGGCTTTACTGGCTAGTTAAATTTTTATCTCTTCTTTTAATTAACCAGTACCCTTTGTTTCTTCCCTGTCATTGCTCTTACATGGTGCTCAGTTTGTCACAGTTGTTTCCGTAGCAACCACTAAAATGTTAAATTAGGTTTACTGGGATAAGACTTGTCAATAAATTAATAGAGATGCATATATTTGCTGTGCTCCCTTTGCAGCTGAACAAGAAAATTGTGTTCCTTTAGAGAATAAAATACCTTCTAGAGGCAAGGGAATTATATGCATTCCTGGTATGACTACCAATTCATAAACTCATTTCCCTATAGATTCAGCTGGTATTTTATTCATTTTCTTCTATCATACTTCATATTCCTCTGTCCTGTGGCTATCTTTTGCAGAATTGTTGAATGTTAAATGAATGTACCACCACTCCCATGTCCTCAGATGTTCATCCTGTTCTTTAGCTTAGAACTAGCAAACTTTTCCCATGAAGGCCCAGTTAGTGATCCCTGTCATAATTCCCAAAAGCAGCTGCAGACAATATGTAAATGAATTAAATAGTATATCCTAGTAAAATTTTATTAGTGGACACTGAAGTTTGAATTCCTACATCATGAATTTTTTCCCCCACCATTCCAAATTTAAAAACCCTCCTTACTGATCATGCATCGCAAAAACAGGTGGTGAACCAGAACTGGCCTGTGGGCCATATTTACCATAAACTTACATTAACATGTTATTCCTCAAACAAGAGAACTTATATTTGTTTGGAAGCAGTCACTTATTTTCTAACCTCATAGTTTAAAAGTAAAATTTTGTAAGTCATTTGCAAATATAGACTTCTTTCAGAAATCTTTATCCTTTACCTTTCATAAAATAGGATTTGTTAGTTTAACAAATATTGGATGCTTTTGCCTTCATTTCCACTGATTAAGCTCTCCCTCTCTTACATTATTTTCTCAAAAATAACATGTTTCCATCGGGCCTGGTGGCAAACACTTGTAATCCCAGTGACTTGGGAGGCTGAAGCAGGAGGATCACAAGTTTAAGACCACCCTCAACAATTTAGTGAGGCCTTAAGCAACTTTGTGAGACCCTGTCTCAAAAGTAAAGACAGAGCTGGAGATGTAACTGAGTAATAAAATGTCTTTGAGTTCAAAGTTTAATACAAAATAATAATTATAATTTGTTTCAAAGGGGACATATTGGGGAACGATATTGACCAAATTATATCATATAGTTTTTCTCGGGGGTAGATGGGGTACTGGGCATTGAACTCAGGGACACTCAACCACTGTGCCGAATCTTCAACCCTTTTTAGTTCTATTTAGAGACAAGGTCTCAATGAGTTGCTTAGTGCCTCGAATTTGTTGAGGCTGGCTTTGAACTCATCATGATCCTCCTGCCTTGGCCTCCCACGCCTCTGGGATTACAGGCATGTACCATGGAGCCTGGCTTGTTATATAGTTTTTATGTACAAATATGTAACACAAAGTCTCACTGTTTATAATTATAATGTACCAATAAAAATATGGAAAGAAATTAATGTGTTTCAGACACGCTTATACACTGGATTGTTAAGTCAGTACATACATTTCAGCAAGTTCTTCATAGCTTAGGAAAATAACTTGAAGGATGCTTTGTTTTAAAATTGCTTGTTGGAGTCTTGGTAAACAGCTTAGTGGTCAAATGCTTGTCTAGCATACTCAAGGTCCTGGGTTCAATCCCAGCACTGCAAAAAGTAAAGAATAAAAATAAAATAAACCTGGGTGTGGTGGTAATGGTGATACTCACCTATAATCATCCCAGCTTCTTGGGAGGCTGAGGCAGGAGGATCAAAAGTTTGAAACTGCCTTCACAACTTTGTTAAGACCCTTTTGCAACAAAAATAAAAAGGATTGGGGATGTGGATCAGAGGTTAAGCACCCCTGGCTTCAATCCTTAGTATCACAGATATAAATAAAATTTCTCATGAAGCTGTTAAAATTCGTTTATAACTTTTGGGACATTTCATCAATCATATATACATAGTTGCAGTCTGATTTTCCTACGTTTTAAAAACCTCACTGTATTAAGAAACTTGCTGTTTTCAGTTAAGTAGATTGTGTTTCAACAGGTTCCTGTATCTGGGCATGGTGGCGCATACCTGTAATCCCAGGCTGAGGCAGGAGGATTGCAAGTTAAAGGCCAACCTCAGCAATTTAGCAAGACTATGTCTCAAAATAAAAAACAAAGAGGGATGGGGATGTACTCGGTGATAGAGTACGCCTGTATTCAATTCCCAGCACCCCTCCCCACCCACATACATAATAGAACAGATTCCTATAAAGGATTCACATTTGACCATTCAGCTAATGTGGTACTCTTATACTTCAACCCATTTTTCTGAGTGAGCAATTCAGGAATAGTTACTACACTTTCCGACTAGTTTGATAAGAGTTTTATCATGCTGGAAGAAAAATCATCATCATACACATTTAATTCTCCTATTTTTGTTGATTCCCTTGACATATCCCTAATAACAGTATGCCTCAGACTCTGCAGTGATTCTGTTTGCTAAAGTATAATTTGTTATTTATGTGTGAAGTTTACTTACACTTCTTTTTTACAATTAGAAATTGAATTTCGAAATAAATTCTGTTTTTATGTGATTCAGCTTTACAGAAAAGAGGACCCAGTAAATGTTCTTCTCTAAAATACGTTTTTTTTTTTTTTTATTTTAAAAGATTTGAAGTAAAAATTCTACATAATTATGTAATGTAGATATCCTGTATTTACATATTCAACACATCAATTATCAATGATCTAGGAGACACAATGGTGTCCTCTTGTGGTCCCCGCTACTTGGGACACTGAAACCATTGCTTGGGAGCAATGAGATTGTTGAGTCTGCCAGGAATTTGAGGCCTATCTGGGTAACATTGTGAGAACTTGTTCAGGGAGGAAGAAAAGATTTTCTTGATGACTTGTTCTTACTTATAAAATTGTATTTCTAGGTCATTATGGGTTCATTTAGACTATATTACAGTATAAAACGTTTGTTTTTTAATGAGGCTTCTGATTATGATTCAATTTTAGTAGACCTGTTATTCTCAAAGCTTAAAAGATGCCTCCTTTCTGCCACATTTTATAAAATCATTGCCAAACTTAATTTTCTTGGAATTTTACATCTCTCTCTCTCTCTCTTTTTTTTTTTTTTAAGTTTCCATGTACTATCCCTGTCCATGGTTGTGCATTTATGTTTATCTACATTTGCATAGACTTTCCTTTTCCATTATCTATCAGGGCTTGAAAACATCTGTTTCTAAAAATAACATTTTAAAATTTAGTATCTTTGATCCATGAAGAAGAAAATTTACTAGTATTACATCTGTTGTAATACTTCTTTTATGTAAGCAAGTAGGATTTTTCACTCAGACTTTAAAAAAAATAAAATAAAACATGATTTCATAAATAGTTTGGATGAACACCTGCTGGCATTACCTTTTAAAGACTTTAAACTATCCCCACGCTCTTCATTTCCCAGCTAGAGGACAACATACTGTTTTACGTAGGGTTGTGTTGAATCAGTCCTGATTTTTTGGCTCTTGATCTAGTATGGAGTTACCAACTGGGATTTCTCTTTCCTCAGTGCTAATTTCAGAGGGTTATGTTCAGAGTACCAACCTTCATGAAAAAAAAAAAAAGATTTAAATTTCATATAGAGCTTTATCCCAAACAGTTTTGATGGCTCATGAGAACCTTAGAAAGTCATTTTGTTTGATATCTGACACCAAAATAGTAAAAAATAATATGAGGAATAATTTTAATTCTTTTTTTGCCTGTAAAAATAGATTTCGTACTTCAGAAACCAGATTTCTCTCTACAGATTTGTATTCTCAGCTTTTCCCCCCACATTATAGCCTCAGCGAAGACTGAATCAATAAGAAAAATAGATTTTAACCAAAAAGTGTCTTCCTTATAAATGAGGTGTGATTACCTTTTAAAGAATTTGCTGAGCTTCAGTGGCATGAGGAGGAGTGCTTGTTTTAGATCTCTGACTAGGACTCTCATGCTCATCAACTTCCAAGGATTAGCAGTTCTTTCTGTTCTAACTTTGATACATTTGGATTTCCTTAGTCACATGTGAAAGCATTTCAGTAGGCATTTGAGTTGTCTGCTTTATCCCAGATGATGAAATGTAGAAAGATTTTTTTTTTTTTAAGTTATAATTCTAGTGCCAAATGCTGAACACAGACATTGTTATCTGGAATGACATGCTCTTCTAATTTTTGAGGATGTAGATGTAGGGCTTTATGTATATTTTCACATACGAATAAAAGGTAACTTCTGTGTTCACTTATGCTTTAGCCTAAAGCTGAAGAGCTTTCAATTGACAGAGTACTTGAATCTGAACAAGAAAAAATGAGCCAAGGGTTTCATCCTGAGAAAGACCCCTCGGACCTAAAAAAAGTGAAAGGTTTAGAAGAAAATGGAGAAGAAGCTGAGCCTTTGCGTAATGGTGCTGAGAGTGTTTCTGAGGGTGAAGGAGTAGATGCTAATTCAGGCTCCACCGATAGTTCTGGCGATGGGATCACATTCCCATTTAAACCAGGTAAGTTCACCCCTCCCTGCCTTCCTGTGTACCTCTTTCTTTCTCCCTTTTACTCTGCTGCCTCCTCACAGACACTGGATGGAGGAAGAGGCTTAACACAGTGTTATAGATTAGTGACTAGCAAATCCAAAGAGTTCTACACTGCAAAAATGATATCTGATGCTGGTGCTCCAGGAATTTTTTTAGCATTGGAAGCACCTCTGGGAGAGGGAATCCGTCAGTACCAGGCTGTTGGAATTCAATTAAAAAAAATTTAGTTTTATTTTAAATCAAGGGGCCATTATAGATATGACCACGTTCCTTGACATTGTCATTTCATAAACTTTGAACTTGCTTTATTGACAGAAATCACTCTGTAGAACTGAACTCTGACATAAATCATCCAGAAAATATGACTTAATTATTGAATGCCTGTATTATGGCAGGTGAAATGTGTGGAAGCACTAAAGGACCCTTCAGCAAACCATCAAATAAATGTATCAAACTTGTGCTCTAGGCTGGGAGTGTGTAGCTCCATGGTAGACCATTTATGTAGCATGCATGAGGCCCTGAGTTTGACCTCCAGCACCACAAAAACCAAACTAACAGCACTAATGTCCTCATAATCTGTAAATCGTGATTAACTTTGAGATTTATGGAGAGAGTTAGTATGGATATGTGGGGAAAGGTGATTGGAAAAGATGCAAGGTTTCTCTTATTCTGTCAGTTTTACGGTAAATTTGGCATGAGGTAAGATTTGATTGTAAATGTACTGGCCCTCTAAAAAATTAAAGTGCTTCAGTTGTGGGTCATAAAGTCATTATATCTGTTACTGTGAATTATAAGTGAAATTTTTGAAAATCATTGATTTATATGTAGAACTGACAGAATAAGAATAAAAAATCATATACTGATTTTTTTTTCCTACCAATAAACTCCCCTAATGAATTTTAAGAAATTATAGTTATTCTCCTATTTCATCCCATTTTTAGGAACTAGTAGACCAAAATAAGTTTTACGTAGAATTTTTAATTTTTTAACTGTAGGACCCACTGTTTTGAAATTGCTTTTCGTAATCTAAGCTTGTACCAGATCACCAAGCACTTGTAGCCACCAATCCTTCTTCAGGAAATTGAGAGAGTATTGCCGTTTTTAGGATTGTATGAATCATACTTTTGTTTTACAGGGAAAGGTACACAGTTATGGGCCTCAACTATAATTGACTGACTCTCTTTTATCCCTATAATACAGTACCCAACAACAAAATTTGGATAAAAAACAGTTTAAAATTTAGATCCTGAGGAGCTATTAGCTTTTTAATAAATAAGGTAAATAGGGTTTGGGTGAAAATATCTGCAAAGCCAGGCACAGTAGTGCATGCATGTAATCCCAGCAGCCTGGAGGGGCAGAGATAGAAGGATTGTGAGTTCAAAGCCAGCCTTAGCAACCTAGCGAGGCCCTAAGCAGCTCAGCCAGACCCTTTATAAATAAAATTTTGTTTAACAAAAAATAGAAAGAAAAGAAAATATCTGGAAAATTCTCCCAAAGCATTCATGGGTATATAACTTACACAATAGAAACCACTAATATAAAGAGAACCTGGTTTGCTATCATAAAGTGATCTGGAGTTTTGCCAATTAAAGAAAAAAAAATCATGGCTTGCTTTTATCATCCAATAAAATTTTATATGGAAGTTCTCCAATTTTATATAATAAGAATGGGGTTAAATAGAAATAGCTAGTACAGTAGCATAGTATCAAGGTAAGTGCTATGCCAAAAAAACTGTTTTAAAATTCATTTAAAAATATTAGTTCAGAGTACTTTTAGAGTCAGGATATTTTGAAAAGATACATACATTCTGTTTCCAGGTACTTTATTTTCTTCTTATTAAACCACACGCAAGGATGAAAATTGGCTCAGTGGTGGAGCACTTATCTAACACAGGATAGGGAGGAGCCCTTGGTTCCATCCACCCTCCCCCACCCCAAAGCAAAAGCTACTTAGATGGTTCGTTATCTTAAGGAAGTTTTTTGGTTTTGTTTCGAGTTACCTTTTTCTTTTCTCGAAAACATTTCCAAGTAAATAGCTAAAGTACCTTTGTTTTTCATGAAGCCAAGGGTTGTGCCAAATTCCTTATTTCTGACATATCTAAATGATTGTTAGTTGACTTAATGAGCATTATTATATGTCCCTGACCAAAAGTTGATTAGTGTGGATGTATTGAAGTAGTTTCTGATGGCTTCCAATTATTTTTTTTTTTATCCAGAGGTATCCAGGAGGGTTGAAAACACAATTGGTAGTTTAAATTTTTTACATGGTATTTTCTGACTATAGTTCAGTGTTGCCTTTGGTTTTTGTTTGCTTGTTTGTTCATGAAGAGATAAATGTTGGAATCTGGTTTGTACAAACAGTTTTCTGCCTACATCTGTCCCTCTTTTTAGAATCCTGGAAGCCTTCTGATACTGAGGGCAAGAAGCAGTATGACAGGGAGTTTCTGCTGGACTTCCAGTTCATGCCAGCCTGTATACAGAAACCAGAGGGCCTGCCACCCATCAGTGATGTGGTTCTTGACAAGGTAAGCTGCATTCTCTGAGAAAGGTAGGTCTTTGGGTGGAGCTGGTTTTAACTATCGGTGTAAATATGTGAAGATGTGAAGTATAAGCAATTTTTAGGAACTATAATACCAAAGAGCATTTGAGTAAAAATATATAATGTTTAAGAATTAGAATTTCCCAAAGCATTGTTGGATTTTAGGTTAGAGGCATGTTGAAATCGACATTTGAGTGGTGATTTTTTAAAAAATTAATTAATTTGTCTGCTTATTATGGCTGTTTCCTAGTAATGTGGTAAAAATTTTGTGGTTGTTGGGGGAAACATGACTAAATTGACACAGAACTCTTTCCCCACTGTTCTAAAATTTTATTATGTAATTCTAACCTCACTGAGGACAGGTCAGAAACCTAGAAAGGTACTTGGAAGAGTAAACTTAAGATGGGAGTCAATATAGTTCAAATAATGTGTATCTCAATTTTTTCCTTAGTGATTTAAGCCTCCAGTCCTGTGCAGATAGATAGGCATCCTTCCTGATTTTCTGTATGAATCATGGACTTAATGGATGCAAATAAAAATTAGTACTGTCAGTGTCGTTTAGATTAAAAGGAGTAAAATGGGGTGCTTAAGTAATTTCATAAAAATCAAAGATGAACCAGTGCTGCTAAAGAAGTTTGAAGGTTTGGGGTTTTTTTTTTTTTTTTTTTTTTTTTGGTTGGTTTGTTTGTGTGTTTATTTTCATTTTGTGGTATTGAGGATCAAACTTAAGGCCACAAGCATGCTAAGGCCATAAGCATGCTGGGCATGTGCTCTACCACTGAACTGTAACCCCAGCCTCTGAACTATGCTTGAAGAGGAACTTTTATCCCTCATAAAAATATTAATTTTCTTATAGATTGAGATACCTGCCCTTGGGCTGGGGCTGTGGCTCAAGTGGTAGCGCGCTCGCCTGTCATGCATGCTGCCCGGGTTCGATCCTCAGCACCACATACAAACAAAGATGTTGTGTCCGCCGAGAACTAAAAAAATAAATAAATATTTAAAAAAAAAAAAAAAAAAAGAGATACCTGCCCTTTATGCAGCATCTGCTATTTTGACCTTATTTATATTATTTTCCTTTCCCACAGTAATAGGTCTTCTTATATCTTTGTCTGTATCTAAGTGTCCTCTCTTAGGTACCTGTGTGAGGATAGTTGAACAATTAGTGGTACAATTCAGAGGCTTCATCATTATTTCAGAGTGCCGGTGTTGTATTCAGTTTCATCATGCTCTTAGAAAATATTTTTGCCTGTCTCGCCACCTTATGTTTCTCTGGCTTTAGCCATTCATTAAATGATTTTTCGCTGAGCTACTTAGTTTTGCTGACTCCAAACTCATGTTATATGCTTAATCAAAGTCAAATATCTCAGTTTAACAAGGCAGACAAAATGAAATTTTTTAAATGGGTTTCACATGAAACATTTCTCCTTTGAGACTTGTCTACTCTCTGTAAGTGAATTACTAACCTTAAAATGACAGCATCAAAACCAAAATGAACAATAGGAAGATATCTAATAGGCCATGCTCTGACATCCTGGTGAATATCTTCTAAAACAAATTTCAAAATTTGGCCGTATTTCAGAAGATCTCAAAATACCTTGCTTGTTTTATGTCCTTCTGTGGTTCTCTGCCATTAACTGATTGTGTGTAGCCTTAATCAGTCCCAGGACACAAGAACACTGTGTTTGCCCTGTGGCTCTGGAGCTAGCCCAGGAGAAGCTGCCATGGGTCTGGTTGACAACTTTTTAGTCAAAGGTTTTTGTTAATTCTTTAGCACTGAATGCTCTGAAACCTGTTGTAAGCTTTGTTTTTCCTTCATGCAGATCAACCAACCCAAATTGCCAATGCGAACTCTGGATCCTCGGATTTTACCACGGGGACCAGATTTTACTCCAGCCTTTGCAGATTTTGGAAGGCAGCCACCTGGTGGAAGAGGTGTACCTGTAAGTGTAAGTTCCCTATAGTCAAAATTAGTTTGAAAAACTTTCATAGATTCCATAACATCTTGTCTAATGGCAAGACAGAGTGACTGATTATTAGTAGCTGATTCCTGTAATAGAGGTGAAGACAGTCCTCTCCGTATAATTATTAAAGTAAATAAATACACTTGAATCATTTTTACTTGAAAGAAACTGGTCTGCATTAATTTGATCTTGGTTTTCTTTTTGTGTTTGTTTCTTCATATTTATTCCATTGAATTGACTTACAAATATTTTTAAAAGTAGACCAACCTTTGATAGCATTCCTGTTTTGTTTTCAGGTATCCTGGTATACTGCAGATCTCTGATGACATTCAGTAATGTTCATCTCTTTGTCTTTGTTTCTACAGATTTGCAAAGTGCAGAGCAGGCACGGATTGCCAATTCTGGAACAGAGCAAAGCCCCAAGTTGCACTCCACTGGCGATTGCACACCCACCCCTGAAGAGCCTGCCTCTAGGGGTGCGCTGAATCATTTTTCTTTTTTAAATGATAGCCTATGGTGTTATAATATTTTTCATTTTGCTTTTCTTATTTACTTTAGGTTGTGAAGTCAAAATGTAAACAAATAACATCTATAAAAGACTAGTATTGGTAAACTGCAGATTGCCATTGCACCCCCAGTGGCAGGCTCTTCAGCGGTGGAAGTGGCATCACCAATGGACTTATGCTGGGGCGCTGCACTGTGCAGGATTCGGCAGACACTGCCTACTCCATGCTTTGTAGATTTGCAGAAAGCATGGGGGAAAGTTGCCAAGGACATGACTGTGTCATTTCCCCTAAACTAGAATAGCAGAGGGTGCACTTAATCCAAAATCTGAATTAACTCAGGGTTTCATGTGTATTTTGAAGAGTTCTCTTTTAAGAGAACTTTATTCTGTGCTTGTATAAATATGTTTACATAAGGTGACACTTTATTTCCTCATCACCTTTTTATTTCTGTAATGGCAACTTTTGAAACCTGCTTCAGAATAAGACTGCACCATGTGAAAACAAATGTCATTTTGTGTATATTTATTTGCCTGAAGCTAAATACTTAATTCAAGGTACTTGAATGCCTATAGCATGTTGGAGGTGCTACAGAAAATTTCCCTGATCTGGAACATATTGTTTATTGAGCATCACCATCTCAAAGACTTCCATGTGTGTGAAAATCTGTTCACACACAGGTTCAAGGTGTTACCTTTATCTATTTTTTATAAATATTAATTTTTTTTTTTTTTACAGCTTGAATTTCCTCACCAAAATGTCTTAGAAAGCAGCTTTCTAAACTCTTTTATAACCTTTTTCCCCAGCACTATTTCCCTTCTTGATAATTTCAAATTATATTTGCATTACCTTTTATTCTGGTTTTGGTTTATAACATTGTTTTGCTAACATTTGAAATAATGTTCATGCCATTTTTGTTATTCTCTAGATTATAGCATCTGTGGTTACTTAAAATTGCTTTGTTCATGCCACTCTCAGAAGGTATGAATTACTGTGTCTCTTCTTCCAGTGTATATTGGCACTTATCATTACTAGCGTGCTATTCATTGTTTTTCTAGTAATTAGTTATAGCAAAATGGAAATATCAAGAGTTTAATAAGCTGTGTATTTTAAAATATAGAAAGTACAAAGCTAATTTTAAAACCATGTCACACTGTGTACTTGACCATTCATTCTTATTCCTACATATGTCAGGCGAGTTATTCTGATGCATTCAAAGTAATGTGACTGAGAATAAGATATTATCTAGAATTTCTAATGTCTCCCCAAAGATCATTGTTATTTAACTAGTTTTCTATAAGTAGTTTCATTACATGTCAAAAGCTAGTTTTTATGGGAAATTTGGATCTCTCAGGGTGGTATTGATAACACAAACATTAATACAGTAGTTACACTTCTAGCCTTTCCTGTAGCTAGCAGACATTCTTTACTTAATTTGTTCAGCTCTCCTTGGTGTGTTAATATAGTTCTAGATGTTCACATCATAGGGCATAAATATCTTAACATATAAAGGAGCAAAAAATAATGCTCTTTGGGGAAAAATAAATAAACAGCAGCCCAGCTCTTTGTAGTTTCTGGTTCTATACCTCTGTCATTTTCACCAGGTATCCAAATTGGCTTATGATTAATTACCATCCTAGCATATTAAAATCTGTTAGATATGCTCCATAGTATGGCTTAAGTATCTATGACTTGTATTATAAACATTTCTGCAATAGACTTACTTATTACAAAAGAGTTTTAATGTACAGTAATTGTTTTAAAAATATTATACAGATGTGCAGATTCATACAAATTTTTATAAGTATTCCTTGATGGACAGTAAAGTGCATATCTGTTGGAAATACCCAGAAGGATCATCTCTATAGGTTTTGTTAATCAAATTGTTTGGCAGTTTTGATGTTATTTTAATAGTATTCTGTTTATAGATATCAGAGAAAGTGCTCCAAAAGAATTGTCTTAAGAGGAACTATGGACCTTGTTTAATAAATTGCCATTTGTAATCATTTTAAGTACCCTTGAGATTAACTGATCTGTTATAAAAATCCTAGGAGCCAAGAAGTTCCTGTATTCATATAATCTCTCTATAAAGGAACACCTGGTTACTGTCTTTGAAAATAGAGCAAATGATTCTGTTTTCTTTGATTATTCAAGTAAGCAGAGGAATTTGTAGTTATAATCTCTAAAAGACATAGAAGCAATGAATATTAAATTCTAAAATAGATTTGTATATTTCTTATTTAATACATTTTTTAAAATTTAAAATTAGTAAAAAAAAATTAAACTTGTAGCTCACCTAGGGGAAAAAAAAACAAACAACTCTGACTTTAAATTAGTCAACCCCAAATTTTGACACTTTAGTTATGATATTTGTGGACTTCCAGTACAATGTACATAAAGTTCCTCTTCTGGTCCATCAGTCAGGATTGTCTGTCCTTCAGGCAGGAAGATCAGATATCATTTCATTTTCTATACTCCATAACCCCAAAGCAGGGTCCCAGTTTTGTGTGTGTGTGCGTGCGTGTGTGTGTGTTTGGTAATAAGTCATTCATCATGTGGTGCTTCTTTTGAAAAATACTATAAATCTGATGACTTGTATTGTTTTTTTCTCATTCAAAAAAGACACATAAGGGCTGGGGTTATGGCTCAAAAGAGACAAATATTTAAGTCCACTTGTCACTTTTTTAAAGAAAACCCTTTTGGTTCTTATTGATGATTGATGATATCTTGTATAGTTTTGAGGGGTTGTTTTTGCGGTGCTGGGGGTATCAAATGCAGGGCCTTATGCATGTTAAATAAGCATTCAACTATATCCTACCTGTCCTTGCACAGTTTTAAGGTCCTTTTACATACCTTGTATCCTGTAATCCTCAGAATAACTTTTATCAGTAAAACAGACCTTGTATTTATGAGAAAACTTAAAATTCAGCAGTTAAGAAACTTGCCAACAGTAATTTTGCTCATAAGTAGGAGATTTGTATTCATGAGTCTGGTTCTTCTGTCTCCTAATTCCAGGTGTTGGTATTCCAAACAGTGACATTGTTCCCACCCTGAAAACGTGAAAGAATTGGAGATTGATTAATTGTACATATTAAGGATTTTAAAACATAGTAAATGTTTTTAAACATTTGAGGGCTCAAAATATATACATAAATATTTGTGAACCCAGTTTATCGTATATTTGTACAGCAATACAAATATCATTTTTAAATTTATCATGGGAACTTGCATGGAACTTTATCTTGGACCAACAACTTGCCAGTTAGCCTTTCAAATCTATCTTTACTTTGAAGCATTATTATTATTTATTAATATTTCTCACTTCTGTATTGCCCACTTGTAAACCATACATATTTATCTTGGGACAGGTAAAGGAATAAAACATAAATAATCTCTGTCACTTTGCAGATTAAAAGCTTGACATATTCATTGGCATTTGCTGTAATTTTTGGAAATGTACACACAGTGACTCTTACATGCTTTTGAATTAATTTCTTTTCCTTACGCCCAGACACATTTGTATACCCACACACATTTATGTGCAAGTATGAAAATTGAATGTGTTAAATTGTTTGCCTGAGCTGTATCATCCTAGCATTGAAAGAGATATTAACCCATACAAGTCAACATATTAGAGTATAACATGGATTATAAGAACCAGACAGTACTTGGTTTACTGCAATTTTCTTTAAAAAATTGTTTCATCTGGACTACCAAATCAAAGTTGCAGTTACAAATAAAAGTTCTTGTGGTGGTACAATTAGGGTTAGCAGCTGTTACCTGTTTGTATTTTTTTAGTTTTTACCGACTTTCTGTAATATCATTTCTGATACCTCTGTGTTTAACTGATCTATTTTTTTAATGTTCACTAAAATGTATTAGATCATATTATCTTTACTATGTTCTTAACTGGATATATTTGACAAGATTGGTGTGAATTCCCCAGAAGTTCTAACTTTTGATCCTGATGTGTCTCTGATGTTACTATTTCTAATTAGTATAAGAGAATAATTTTGAGAGTGAGTGGTATGTAAAGGATTTTATCAATTTAAAACTCATACCAAGCTTTCTTTTTATATAAAGCATATTAATGAAGTCTATACTTAATTTGAAAAGGGCAACATTGGGTCATTAAGTAAGATATGATACTGGTCTGTGCCTTGTATGAAGATTATTTTCCTTTCCAATGTCAATATTTGCTCAGCATTTAAAGTAATGTATCAGAAACAATAAAGGTCATCATCACACAACAACACGTCTGAGAGGTAACAGGGCTTAGCATCAACCCAGTGTTTTATTTATTTCTTTGTTTTGGGTACTGGGGATTTAACCCAGGATCAGTTTTCTACTAATCTAAATAACCCGCCCTTTTTTAAAAAAAACAGGGTCTTTAGTGAGACATGAGCTTGAGCTGCATTGATTAAGTCCTCATTAAATTCCTGAGTCTGGCCTCAAAATTGTGATCCTCATCTCTTAGCCTCCCAAACCACTGGGATTACAGGCATGTGCCACTATATAGGCCCAATGTTTAATCTTGCAGATTGATTTCCAAACATTTAAGGGAACTATGGTTATAGATATTTTGACATTCAGAAACGTAACTTTTAACTTACCCTGTTAAATCCTATAATAACAATACTTAACATGGTGACTGCTGCGACATGTCAACCTATATTGGTGTTTACAGGAAGAGTATGGTGGTAATCTAGGAGGAACAGGGAGCTAACAAATAGAGAAAGACATTTTTTCAAGGAGTGATTTAGTTTGACTCTCGTTGATTATAAGAAGGGCTTATTTTGGTATTCCTGACCCCGCAAATTTAGAGCCATTCAGTATGGTCTGCTTTAGGGATATGTGAGAATACATACATCAGTGATACAGAGAATTTTAGTGATGAAGTGAATGTATTTGCATTTTACCCTAAAAATGTAAAACCCAGTTTTTAAAGCAAATTTATGACTAATAACTTCTTACCTGTAAATTTTTTGCAATTATGGAAAGTGGTCAGTCCTGTTTCATAACTATGTAGATGTTCAGCTAGAGATAGTCTCTTCCACTAGGAACATCTCTTTTTGTTTGTTTGTTTGTTTTGCCACTGGGGACTTAACTGGGGACACTACATACCCAGCCCTTTATTATATTATTACATTTTTTAATTTGAGACAGGGTTTCCCTAAATTACTTACAGTCCTCTTGCTGCAGCCTCCTGAGTTGCTGGAATTACAGGCGTGCGCCACCACACCTGACTAAAAGCACCATAACTTTTTCCTCCCATTTAGGACTTCAGAAGCAAAAAAATTTATAGAAGTAGAGAACATTATATAAGTTCATGGTATTCTGGGGTTAGAGCACATCTAATTTGAGGGCCTAATCTTTGTATCTCGAAGTATATGGTGTGAATATCAGGATTGAGTTGAACAGCAAAACAGATACAGTAAATTGTTAAGTACTCTGAATAGATGTAATATTCTTGTCCTAGTTGTTGAACGTTGGGCCACGGAGGTCTCAACCTGGACAGAGAAGGGAGCCCAGAAAGATCATCACCGTTTCTGTAAAAGAAGATGTGCACTTAAAAAAGGCAGAGAATGCCTGGAAGCCCAGCCAGAAACGAGATAGCCATGCTGAGGATCCTGAAAACATCAAAACCCAGGTGAGAACAGGAGCAGATCCTGACATTGTTCTAGAGCTAAATCATAACATTTTAATTTTTCTCAATGTTCCTTTGCCTTATTAGTATGTAGAAATATCAGTTTAAGACTTTTTATACTTCTAGTAAAAACATTATTCTAAAAGCTATCATGAATACTATTTTGTCTTGAAATTACCATTTCTGTGTTTTTTCAAAACAATTATGTCTGGAAGGATCATATATGAAAGGCTTCTATCATTCAGGCTTACATTAATGTTTTCTTTTCTTTAAAATACATCTTTATATTCTCTGTGTTGAAGCCCCTTTATCCTGTGCTAATCTTATCTAATTAGTACATTGCTCTAGTCAGTTGTTAGGCCTTCTTTTTTTCATACCAGGGATTGAACCCTGGGGCACTTAAACCACTGAGCCACATCCCAGCCCTTTTTTATATTTTGAGCCAAGGTCTTGCTAAGTTATGTAAGGCCTTCCTAAGTTTCTAAAGCTACCTTTATACTTGTGATTCTCCTGCATCAGCCACCCATATTGCTAGGATTTCATGTGTGCACCTCTGAGGCCTTCATTTCTAAGAAACTAAAATTTGGAGTTTTTTGAGATAAAATGAAATTTTCTGTATCTTTTTGTTCATATTCTGCTCTCAGACCTCCTTAGCGTAAATTGAATGAATTCCTTTTTTAATCCACAAAATATTAATTTTTGCATATCAAGTTATATAAAGCTGTAATTCCCATTTTGTGGTACATTACCTAGGTAACACATCTGTTGTCTCCTTTGGATGTTCTTGTTTCTAGGCATTCACACTAGATTCTCTCACAGATCACATATTAACTTTTCAGTCTTAATTTTTTTTAACATCTTTTATTTATTTATTTAACCATTAGCAGTTTTAGTGTAGCAGTTGAAAGATCTAGCTCTGGAGACAATCCTGATATCGTTAGGCAAGTTCTTAATCTCAACTACAAAGTGAAGATAGAAATAGTATCTACCTTGTAGGACCAGTGTGAAGATGAACTGAGATTATATGAAGCATTTGGCATGGTTACCAGAGCCTAATCATGTGCCTAGTATTTTGATGTCCTTGGACATGTCTTTGATTTAGCACCAGCAGAGAACTTCATACGTAGCAGATAATCATTGAACATTTGTTAAATGTTTTAAACCAACAAGAAATGTTGTTTATACAAAGCAAAGACAAACATGATTTGATCCAGCAAAAAGCCAAGCTGTCCAACCTTGTTGGCTGTTTGCCTTTGTTCATCCCTTCAATGATGTCACAAAATTTGTCAGAAATCCCTAATTATGTCCTCCTTCACAGTCACTGAAATCAAGTCCTTTATTTTCTGTCTCATCTGAACACACCTCAACCTTAAAAAAAAAAAAAAAACTTCTATAGTCCTTTTCTATAGTCCTTTCTTTGTTCCTCCTGAGAAATGCTTAACAATAATGGAGACCTAAGTATCTTCTTAAGACAGTTAAAAATTCCTACTGGATCTTCATTATTGTTTTGTATTAATAGGTAAGACCCTTGTGTATTGGTGCCTTATGTCATTAGATTATTACTAAATCTGTGAAGAAGAAACAGATATTATCCCTTTTTTCCATGTGGAAATGGTATCTTCAGGAAATAAGTTTCCTATAGTGCTATGGTTATGGGACAGTCCAGTTCTTGTGATTTGTAATCTGCCTGTCTTTACTCTGTAGCTGACCCCCTCCCATTCAGAATTCTTATCTCAGAAACATAGAATAATTATATTAACATAAATACTATTAATTTAGTCTTTTCTGCATAGGTGTACCCCATGTTGCCTATTGTTCTTGATATTCTTTTCATTTTGTTAAATGAAAAGAAATAATATATTATCAAGAAATAATATCAATATAATAGGTTTTCTTTTTGCATATACCATCAGAAAACTCTGTCTCTCTTTCATCCCTTCCACTCTACACGTTATCTTCCTTCTTGGTGAACCATCATGTCCCACGGCACTTCCAGGAGATCTCCACCTGAGATTTGTCTGCACCGTGCTGCTGTACTGCTTTGGTGCTGGTGCTGCTGGGTTCCTTTGCTTCATCTCTCTGTTCTTTGTGATGCCTAGTTCTAGTTCTGTTGCCTGATTCACTTGCCTGAAATACTGATTTGACCTTTTCTCTTCATCTGAGCTTTCTGATTGATTGATTGATACATACATACATACATACATACATACTAGGGCTTGAGCTCAGGTGTGCTCTACCACTAATCTGTATCTCCAACACTTTTATTTATATTTTTATTTTGAGACAGGATCTCTCTAAGTTGCCATGGCTGTTCTGAAACTTAGGATCCTCCTTTATCAGTCTCCCAGGGTGCTGGGATTATAGGTGTTGCCATACCTAGCTTTATATGTGTTTTATAAAGTAGCACTGAAGAGTCATTTTCTCTCACTACTAATGAACACTAGTCTGATATTTCCAGTTTGTTCTCTCTGTCCCCAAAATAGGAGTTTTCAGTATTAATTCCTTCCTAAGCTGGGCATGGTGGCACACGCATGTAATCTCAGAGACTCAGGAGGCTAAGGCAGGAGGAACACAATTTCAAGGCCAGCTTGGCCAATTTTAGTGAGACTCTGTCTCAGAAACGGATGAGATTGTGGCTTAGTGGTGGGCATGGCCTCTGGGTTTAGTCTCTGGTACCACTCACACAAAAAAAAAAAACTCACAAACTTCTCTGGCATTTGATTGTATATGCTCATTGTGTTTATGGTAAGGATTTAAAATCCTCGGAGAGGGATTTAAGTGTAGAGGGATTAAGAGAGAAAGAGAGAGAGAAAGAGAAAAGCCTTCCTGGGGCTAGGGAGTATCTGAGTGGTAAATGTTTGCCACCCCCAGTACCAAAATCAAACAAACAAGGAATAATCCCTTCCTAAAACATTTTCCTCTTTCTCAAATATCTTCTCCCTTTTCTTTTCACTTAGCCAGCTTTTTCCTTCCTTCATAATCTAGCCCAGTTGTCTTTTCCTTTTGAGGTCATTTCTTGACTAGTTCAGTGCCTGTGACGTACAATAATCCATTTTCTGATGTTGCTTTATCACTTTGTAAATATCTTACCTGTTCAGCTAGGTTTTGATACAGTAACTATGCCTTATATGTCATTTGTACCTAATGTCGAATTTTGTAGACATGAAGTAGAGAATTACAAATGAATGAGGATTTTCAATAAATACTTATTTCCTATTTATTGTCCTTTTTTTCTATGCTTACATTATTTTCTGAAAGTAGAAATAGTTGATGCTCTTTTACTAATATAAAGGTGAGTTTAACATTTTAAACCTGAAAGAAGATACTATCTTGGTTGACTTAAGCCTTTTTTCTTTCTCTCTCTTTTTTTTGGGGGGGGGGGGCAGCGAGGGTACTGGTGATTGACCCTTTACCACTGATCTACATCCCCCCCCATTTTTTTTTTTGAAACACTAAAGTCACTAATTTGCTGAGATTAGCCTCAAACTTTAATCCTCCTCCTCAGCTTCCCAAATTACTGGTATGTCAGGTGTGTGCCACTGTGCCCAACATTTTTTTTTTCTTTTTAAAATCAAAACTGCCTTATTGCTGAAAAATTTGCCAATGTAATTTTTAAAAATTTTTGTTTGATTTATTATCTCCTGCGTAGAGAAAATGTTAGCATTTCTACACAAATTCTAAATATCCTTGTAGTCAAGTATTTTTTAAAAAATAAAATATTAAAAATCTTAAGTTTTTTTAATAAGATTTTGTTATTATATCATGGTTTCTTGCATTCTTACAACTTTTTTTGTCGACGTAATTAACTGAAAGAAACATTTCTTTTTTGTATACATTTCTATTATTGTTGGCAGACACCAACACTAACTGCCACCTCAATCAAAATATAAAACATTTTCATTAGACCTCAGTATTACCTTGTACTTACCCTTTTTCCTCATGCTCATGTCTGGTAATCAGTAATCTGTTCTGTCCCTGTAATGTTTCTTTGAATCATTTTAACCATGGCTTCCCGTACTTAGCATATGTATTTTATATTCACCCATATTATTACACATGTTATGAACTGTTTTTGTGGTTGTTATCTTTTAACTGTCCAGTAGTATTAGTTTGTTTATTCATTTACAGGGTAAACGGTTGCCAGCTTTTGGCAGTGACCACTAAGTTTGCCGTAAATCTTTACATGTAGGGTTTGTGTGAACATAAATTAGTTACTTTGGATGAGTTCCTCGCTGTGGGATTGGTGAATATATATTTACCCTTATTGGAAAATGCCAGTAAAGTTAAATGTTTTCCAGACTGGTTTTAAGTTTTGTGTTTCTGCTGGCAAAGAATGAGAGTCTCAGTTGTTTTTCATTTTCCCCACCATATGCTCTTTCCTACTTTTTAAAGTTTAAGTCGTTCTAATGGATATTCTGTCCGTGTATCATTGTAACTTTAATGACTTTGAACATCTTTTCATGCACTTTTTTGCAATTGCTATATCTTCTCTGGTAAAGTTTCTGTTTATATATTTTGCCCTTTTTCATTGAGTGATATATTTTCTTACTGTTGACTTTTCATAGTTCTTTACATATTCTGAGTTCTCTACATATTTACAGATTTTCTATGATATTCTGTGCTTTATATTCTTATTTTATGACAGTGTTTTTCACAGAAAGCAGCTTTTTATTTTGATGATATTTAGTTTATCAATTTTTACATTTGTGGATTGTGCTTTTGCTGCCATTTCTAGGGAAATCTTTGTGTGACACAAGAATGCAAAGCTTTTTTCCTATGTTGTCTTCTAGAAGTTAATAATTTTAATTTTTATATTTAGTTCTGTGATCCACTTTTACTTGAGTTTTGTAAAAGGTATAAGATATAGATCAATGTTCATCTTTATTTTGAATGTCCGGTCATTCTCTCACAATTTGTTGACTTGACTCTTCACCATTGAATTCCCTTTGCATCTTTGTTGCAAGTCTGTTCATCATATATTTGAGTCTGTTTCTCTATTCTCCATTCTATTCTTTTGAGCTGTGTGTCTATCCTTTGGCCAGTACCACAGTTTTTATTTAGTCCTATATATAATTAATATTGAAATCAGATTATATGAGTTCTCCATTTTCTCCCCCCCAAAACATTGCTCAGGCTTTTCTCTTTGGGTCTCTTTCGTCAGTGATTTATTGTTTTTGCCATACAGCTCCTGTGAATATTTTATTAGATTTTTATCAAGCTTTTTTTGTTGTTGTTTTTGATTTTGATGTTATAGTAAATGGCACTTTAACAAATTTTTATTTATTTGCACTTGTCAGTGTACCCTGTAATTGCTAGACTGACTTATTATAGTAGCTCATTTTGTAGATTGTTTATCGTTTTTCTACGTACACAATTACATCATCTTTAAAGTATTTCTTCCTTTCTAATTTGTACACTTTATTTCTTTTTCTTTGTCTTATTGCACTAATTAGCATCTCCAGTATGATGTTGAATAGGAATGGTAAGGACAGATATTTTTGCTTTGTCCCCAATCTTAGCAGAAAGGTCTGAATCTTTTACCATTAAATAGGGTTTTAGATTCCCTTTTTCTAGCTGAGGCAAGTTTCTTTCATTCCTAATTTGATGAGTGTTTCTAAAATATCATTTTAAAAGACTCTTGCCTAGTATTTCATAACATAATTTATATTACACTGTAATTTAGAAAAAATCCTATAGTTACACATTGAAGTTATTTTCTACAAAGGATTATGATAGAAATTATTGTATCTAAAATCTTTTTACCTATCACTAAGGGCACATCCACAGTTTCATAACTTTTGATACATATTGTCACATTGGCGTTGGAAATGTCCCCAAAAGGGCTGTTCACTGATAGAGTGTGCTCTTGAGATGCACAAGGCCCTGGGTTCAATCCCCACCACCAAAAAGAAGAAAATAAATAGACAATATTCTTGCCAACAAAGTTTAAATGTATTTAGTTCCTAGAGTTCTCATCATCAGTCAAAAAAAAAAGGTTGGATAATTTTTTATAAATTGCTAAAATAAATGTTTTAATAAATTATATTTTTAAAATCCTTCCAGAATGCATCTTATTGTCATAGTTAGGGTAATGTTCTTTTCTTCTTTGTGATTCTTTAGGAACTTTTTAGAAAAGTTCGAAGTATCTTAAATAAATTGACACCACAGATGTTCAACCAACTGATGAAGCAAGTGTCAGGACTAACTGTTGACACAGAGGAGCGGCTAAAAGGAGTCATTGACCTGGTCTTTGAGAAGGCTATTGATGAACCCAGTTTCTCTGTGGCTTACGCAAACATGTGTCGATGTCTAGTAACGGTAAGAAGAAAGGAAGGAGTAAAACCAGAAATCTCCGAGAGGTATATTCTCCCCTCACTACACATTCTTCCCAGAAATCTTAATGGGGCAATGTAAAGGGGAGAATATATTTTTAGCACTTATTAATATCCTTATTGGATAAAAGAAACTTACCTTATTAAAATATATCCACAGGGAGGGGACATGGAGAGCAGGGTGAAGTGGGCATGAAGTAGTCCTGTCAGCATAAGGGAGATGGAGCTGCTGTGGCAGGGCCCTTGCCTGGCCTGTGAGCCCCTGGGCTCAATCTCCACTGCCTCAGAAAATAAATTAGTAATGTGAAATTATTGTGTAGGAATCAAGTTTCCTGGGACATCATGTTATATAGTATTAAAGCAACATTTCACTGAATTTGAAATTAAGTAACTTTTTAGTTTTAATTATAGCTTTTATGAAAACAAAAAGGATGGTTTTCTTACGGTTAAAAGGTTTAAAACTGATAATTTCATCTTTTAGAAACTGTTAGGTTTATCTTTACATCATCCATAGCTCTTATTTCTCCACATCCTGTCCAAACTAGGAAAACAGGATGGGAGACCAATTTCTGATTGGTGTTCATTGTACTCCAGGTATTCTGCAATCATAAAATGCCACATTCCACCTGTGTTTTCTCTTTTACTGTTACCAAGGTACTTGTGTCAGAAATGCATGTCGTTTAACATTCGGGATTTTTCTTAATTATCACAACTTATTATCATCATACCTTGCTTCTTAGAAACAAGCTGTGAAAATGCAAAAGTCTGTTGTTCTACCAATATTTTTGAGTATCTGTGTCAAAGGTAGGTAAATCTGTTTGGATTTGGAAAAAGTAACATCTTCTATCTTTAAGGAAGTTCAAAATACATAATTGGAAAAAAAAAACAGTATTTGTGAGGGGAAAAAAAACATGTTTGTGATGTTACAGTTTGTTGAGTGTGATTGAATAATTTAGACAAAATATAAATTAGACAAAAACGAAATCATTGTGTTAGTGAAAAGATAAACTTGTATGAAGCAAATAATGTGTTGGTCCTGAGGTGGTGTGGATAGGGGAATAGGTAAAGAGAAGAAAGAATGTGTTCCAGGAAGGTGCCTGTTTGAAGCAGTAAGCATTTGATGATGGTTACAGTCCTAACTTTGAATTCTTACACTTCTGAGTTTAAAATGTAAACTTTAAAAGTAAATTTCAAATTCCTACTCTGCCACTTGCAAACTTTTTAACCTTATTTAATATTCTTGGTTACAGTCCCTAACCCCAAAATAAATAAAGGAGAATAGTTAATCATCTCTTTAAGCCTCAGATTTTAATCCCTAAAATAAGATTGATTCATGCAATTTATGGTATTGCCAGGATAAAGTAAGTAAATGAGTTAATTATTTAATGCTAGAATGAACTAAAATACTCAATGAACTAGATCAGTAGTCTCAATTGGGGCCTCCCTCCACCCCCCAATTGCTGGGAATTAAAGCTCTCTACCATTTAAGAATACATTTTTGAGAAAGACTTTTTTAATTTATAAAGCAAAGTGATATAATGGATTTGGCTTTCCAAAATTGCTTTGTAAATAGGACATGTATGCACCTGTATACACATACATATGCACAGGGACACGATATACACAGGTGCCTCCTCCATCAAAGCCTACCTAGGTAAAATACCACGTAAGGCTTACAAATAGCAATGGTAAGTCATGCCTGTGGGGTATGTCTCTGCCTTTGCTTGTTCAATTACAAATGACTGAAGGTGCCTGCAAAATCCCTCTTTACAAACAACAAAACATTTAACTAGAATTTAGCACCACTTTTAGGAGGAAAACACTTCAAATATGAGGCAAATGGAGAAAAGTGGTCAAGAGAAATTTCCTATATCTAAATATGTACATAAATATAATTTTTAATTGGATAATTGCAACGTTAAATTGCTATGCTTTTGTTTCAACCATAATTGAAATGGAAGTTTCCATCTCAGAACCCCTCTAGAATATTGGCTCCTGAGGACAAAGGCTTTTTTCTTTTGTATTCACTGCTTAATTCCCCTTGCCTAGGATACTTCCTGGCACAAAATAGACCCTTGGACTGTGTTGTGAGTGAGTGGGTGAGTGCTTGAAATGAAAGAAAACCAATTGGAAGAAGTTTCTTTGATGCTACTGACTACTTTCGTTGCTTTCTATCTCTGTTATGGCAGACATGCTACCTCAGCTACAAAGAATTCTCTGTTACGTGAGATCCAAAACTTGTAGTGTTGTTACATTAAGTGCTTAAAGGCAAATCATCTGAAAAGTGACAAAATAGACTGAGAAGGCAATTGAGATAGTAAAACCTCAAACATATTTAAATCCCTGAAGGGTCTAGGGGTTCAGCTCAGCAGTAGAGTGAACTCATCTAGCATGCACAAGGCCCTGAGTTCCAGCCCTACCACCAAAAAGAAGAAGAAAAGAAAAACAAAGGTAAAGAGAGAAGGCAAGCCCGCCAACCAGCTTGCAATTACAGACATGAAAAGCCAGCCTTAGCAAAGTATGTTGCCAGAGCAATAGGAGGGTTAGTGATATGTGGCTGACCCAAATGAAGGTCACAAATGTGTTGAAGGAAAGATTGATCGAAATGACTTAGCTTTTCTTAACTGACCCCGCTTTTGAATTGTATGTGCATCGCTTACCACTGTCTCTTTGAGTATATCTTTTTTTTTTTTTTTAGTTGTCAATGGACCTTTATTTTATTTATTGATATGTGGTGCTGAGAATCGAACCTAGTGCCTCATACATGCTAGGCAAGCACTCTGCCACTGAGCCACAACCCCAGCCCCTTCTGAGTATATCTAGTGAAGATATATTTTGATGTCTATGTTCACAATATGAGTAGTCTGATATGTATTTGGCAGGTGACTTACTAAGATCAGAAAATAGCCACTGATACATAGTATATTACCATGGATTCCTGTCATATTTGAACAGTGGCCTTATTGCTGTTCACATTTAAGAGTAAAACGTACTATAGAAACCAGTTTTAGGGTTAGCACATAAGTGTTATTTGGTTATATTATACTGGTTGTTCCAAATACTTCACCTTAGACTAGCATATACTTATGCAGCAAAATTGTCAGTGGACCTTGGGTTACCACTAGCATCTATATGTTCTGAGATAGCAGTGAAAATAGTATGCTAACCAAGGTCAAAGCCTGAACCTCCATTTTCTTTTTGACTATTATAATTATTGCACAAATGATAGCCTTTGATGGTTCTCTGTTAGTTTGATCCTTTTGGGAATAAGGATTGTCTGCCCTCAACACTGACAAATATGTTAGTAGTACAAATTCTGCTGTTGCCTTTGGAAGGTGACTAGGTTAGATGAGGTCACAGAGTTAGAGCACTTTTAGTTATAGGTTAGTGCTGTTGTAACAGGAAGAGATACCGAAGCTGCTTCTCCTTTGTATGTGAAGATATAGGGAGAAGTCAACTGTTCAGGCCAGGAAATGGGTCCTCAGCGTATCTGCCAGCATCTTGATTTCTGACTTCTCAGCCTCCAGAACTGTGAGAAATAAATATCTGTTGTTTAAGCCACCAGTCTGTGTTATTTTTTATAGCAGCCCAAGTATACTAAAGCAAATAGTCTTCATGTTCTTCCCCAGCTAACCAATTTCAGTGGGTTTCTGATCAGCCAGTATCCAGCAAATAACACATTTTGACTTAATGTCATAATTCTGTTGAATTTATCTTCTCTTAATGATCCCAGATTTTTTTTTTTTTTACCATGAATCACTGTTCTCAGAGGATATGTTCTCACTGATCCATTTCCATTTTTGCACAGCCTAGTCAACTATCCCCAGAGGACATTAAGATCATGTTCCAAAGAAGTCTTTTTAGGGAGCTGTGTAGATAGTCATTGATTTAGGAGGGGTGTGTGTGTGTGTGTTTCCCCCGAACATGTACTGTTCTCCTGCTTATTTGGTTTTGGTACTTCTGTGTGAATGTGTCTAAATTGCTTATGCATAATCACATATTTTTTAATGTCCTGTACCAATGAAATTTCCCTTGACCATCATTTGGGGATAGCAGATGGTTCAATTCTCTTGCTTTTCATTCTTCTCTTCTTATTGCTTAGTGAGCTAGCTATTGCTTATGTTCTTTCTTGTTAGCTCTGTTATTATAAAATAGATGACTCTTAATTTTTAATTATAGGTATGTCAAATACAGTTTCAGGTGTTTAAATACAGCTTTATTAGTTGTTGATTGAGCCTTTACTATATGGCAGCCACTACTGTTTGCTTTACCTAGACTATCTATTTAATCTTCCCAACAGCCTTAAGAGACAGATGTTATCATCCCCATTTGTGAATGAAACAGATTAATTGAAGCTAAATAACCTGACCAAAGTCACATAACATTGCTAGAATGACAACTGTCTCCAAATCTCCTGTTTCAACAGCTATTTTATACTGTCCTTCATTTACAACATCTTGGAAATGAAGGGACTGAGTCTTAATGAATTAAGTTATTGAAGTACACACAGTTGATTTTATAGAGCAGAGATTTAGACCCTGATTTTGTTGACTCAGAATTCAGTAGTCTTTCAGTTTTAATGTTCTAAACACTTGTTGTAGCTTACTTAACTGACTTATTAATTAAAGTGTTTCCACAAAATCTGTTTTATTGTATGCTCAAAGCTGTTCTCCCTGTTGGACACAGGTACTATACTTCCTTTGTTTTTGATGTTGAAACTGAAAGGTGGATTAAAAGAATTGCCTTTGTGTATATAGCAAGTGAGCGAATCTTTTGATTCTTAACCTAATTCTTTCAACATTGCTTCCCTACTCCTAAGGGGTTAAAAGAATTGATGAGAGATCATTCTTTACCATGAATTTAAAGCACAACTCCCATGACTTCCTTGCCTCATTTGATTTCTGTTTCTGTCACCCAAATCATCACAAGTTATATTTATTTCATTTTTCTGACTGATTGAGGGGCATTAACTCTGGTCCCTCTCACCATATGGTGTGACATGGGTTTTCTTTTTGCCCACATTTCTCCCACTTTCTGCACAGTAACTCCATAATGCAGAAAGCATCTCATTCGGGTTGATAGATTATGCCCAGAGCATTTTTATCTGTCAGTTATATACTTAATGTACTTGATGTTAGTGAATATGACAAGAAGATGGAGAGGACAGTATGGTTTTTTTTTTTTTTTTTTAACTTGAGTTCCTGTATAGCAGTAAATTGGATATAAGTAAATTTTTAGAACCATTAGTTTGTTCTAGAACCTAAGTCACATTGGTACCAGTCTGTTTATGGATGTACTTTATGATACATCCCATTTTCTTTGGCATTTCTTAGTCAATGTATTATCATGTATTTTCGGTCTTGTATTTTAGAAGATGAAGTCCCCTTTGGCTTTTGCTTTGGAAAACTGTTTCTTTTGTATAGCATTTCTCAAAGGTTGATGAACTCCTGAGCCTGCTTATGGGACTATGGAGTAAGCCTGTGAAATGAACTATACTTGCTTGTATTTCTTTGGCTTGAATTTTATATTAGCTTTACTGTAGTTGTCTAAAAAACTTATTTGCTGATGTTCCCCTCTTTCTAAGTTAATATTTCCTGTTGAAAGAGGAACCTGGTGCCTCAGTTGATTAGAACTAGATATATTAAATAATCTTCCATTTGCAATAGGGAACATATGGGAGGGTGGTCCATCAGTGTGGCACAGCTACACCATAGCTTTGTGCCCTCCATTCTCAAGAACTTCTCTAACTATTTAGCCTCAATCAGCTATCCAAGTCCATTCTGTTTGAAAATATTAACTGTTTTGTGAATAGAAATAGAGTGTCTCTTCTTTTTCACCATTTTCTCCCATTAAAGCCTAGAGTAAAGAGCAAGTATTCATTTTAGAATTTAGGGATCCATTTTGTGATTCTAGAAAAGCCATTTTGCCGTGTTATACAACAGCTATTCAAAATTGTGCTGGGGAGTCATATGTAAAATAAAATATTATACTCAGAATCATTGCTATAATATGATACATATATATGTGGTGGGCAGGGGGCGGGCATTCTTGGGATGGGGCCTTGTGCATGCAAGGCATGCACTCTACCAACTGAGCTATATCCCTAGCCCTGCTACATATTTTTTTTTCTTGAGACAGGGTTTTATTAAGTTGTCCAGGCTAGCCTCAAACTTGTGGTCCTCCTGTCTCAGGTTCCCAAGTAGCCATTATTACAGTCATATGCCGCTACATCTGGCTTTCTTTGTATTCTTAACATGTTCATAAGACTATCTCTGTGTTTAGCTACAAGTAAGCTTGAGGATATGAGCTAGGTGGTTACTAGAAACCAGTTATTATTGGATGTGGTACATCTTACCTCCAAATGGCCCATTTCTTCTCTGGGTCTTTGTATATGTCAAAAGAATATTTCTAATGAAACCATTTGTTAGGCTAATTTTGGAGAAATAGTATATTCTTTTGGCACAAAAGAAGTGACTAGTTAACATACTACTGATGAACAGGGTGAGTGCTGGAATTATTATTAGGACATTTCTCCTGAGAAAAGATATTTTAGAAGTCCCCAAACGTCTTGTCTTCTACTTCTTCCTAGAGTAATGATCTCTAGGAAGTTCTCTCCTCTGGCCTTGAAATTCTCCCCTATCTTATGTCATTTTTATTTCTTTAAACCAAAATGCTTACAATGGTAATTTAAAGAATTAAAATTATAACCCTTCAGAGTTAGAAGTCTAAATAAGTGCAGGGTTGTAACTAATGATATGACAAGAAGCCTAAGTCAGCTGGAAGCATGGACATAAAAGATATGTTACATTTGTGTGAGAATCCGTATATATTAAGTTTCAAACCATCTTAACACTGAATCATGAAATGCCTGAAATTTAAGTTGTATAGGGTTATAGCATGCTTACCTGTAGTGCAGTCAGCATTGTTTTGCACAATAAAGAAAACAGGTGTTTTTTATGCCTTTAATCTTGCTCTTTTGCGTTTTCCTATCTGGATACAGCTGAAAGTACCCATGGCAGACAAGCCTGGCAACACAGTAAATTTCCGGAAGCTGCTACTAAACCGCTGCCAGAAGGAGTTTGAAAAGGATAAAGCAGACGATGATGTCTTTGAGAAGAAGCAGAAAGAACTGGAAGCTGCCAGTGCTGTAAGTGATTTCACAGAAAAACAATGCTGTTTGCTTTGAGTATTATCAAATAGAATTTTCTCCTTTTCTCTTTGAGAAGAGGCCTATAGACTTTTCTTTTCTTGCAGAGGTGCCGTACTGATGTTTAGGAGAATGCTTCATTCCTTTTAGTGTGAAGTATTAAAACAACTCAACCCTCAAAGCCAGTTTTAATATTCATTCTAAGCCTGGACTTCAGAGAAGGTCACTGAGTTCTAGAAATCTGAAATGGATGCAAACTTTTAGGGATGTTCTGTTTTCTGATGAGTAGGTCTGTAGTTATTATCATTTTCAAGGGCATCTCACCCCCAGAAAGAGTAAGGCCCACAGACCTTGATGTCTCTTGGTGGGACAGTGTTCATCTTCAAGATGCTGTTATTCTTTCTGGTACAACAGCCAGAAGAGAAGACGAGGCTTCATGATGAACTAGAAGAAGCCAAGGACAAAGCCCGACGGAGATCTATTGGTAACATCAAATTTATTGGAGAACTGTTTAAACTCAAAATGCTCACCGAAGCCATCATGCATGACTGTGTGGTGAAACTGCTCAAGAACCATGATGAAGAATCCCTGGAGTGCCTGTGTCGCCTACTCACCACTATCGGCAAAGACCTAGACTTTGAGAAAGCGAAGGTAAAAATCCAGAAACTCAGAAGCCTTTAGCAGGCAGTCTTTGTTGGTTGCAAAAAACTTAAGCTGTCAACAGAAGTGTTGCATTTTACCCCAACAATCTACTCTTTGTTTTTCTTATTTTGTTCCACTCATTGTCATTGATTAAATGACAGTGCTCTTTACCACATTTGCATTAAAGTTAGAGGTAAGGAGCATCCAGTTTGTAGAGTATTCATGTATTTGTCCCTTGTTCTTTTTTCTCTACTTCATGACCATTTTATAGTTCAGTTGTTTGTATGGCAAACAAATCAACTGTGTATACTTCAATAAGTTAATTCATTGAGACTCAGTCCCTTCATTTCCAAGATGTTATAAATGAAGGAGAATATAAAATAGCTGTTCAAACAAGAGTTTTGGAGACAGTCATCATTCTAGCTTTAATTAATCTGTTTCATTCATTGGATAATAACATCTATCTCTTAGGGCTGTTGGGAGGATTAAATAGATAGTCTAAATAGATAGGCAAACAGAAGTGGCTGCCATATGGTAAGGGAAGAATAGCTACCATGGGCTAGGCCTGATGGTGATGAAGAAATAAAGAAGTCCCAGTAGCTTGCTTAAGTCTGCGGTCTGATTACTGACACGATTATTCAATCAGAACATAAGAAAACATTAAAAATACTGTAATCCACACCTAGCATTGTGCTGTCCACAAGGAATGTGGAAATTAGAAATAGTTGAAAGAAGACAATGTCAGAGCTGGGCATGATGGCACATACCTATAATCCCAGCACATTAGTGAGATCCTGTCTCAAAACAAAAAATTAAAAGGGTTGGGGATATAACTCAGTGATAAAGTGCCCATGGGTTCAATCCCCACTACCTAAATAAATAATAATGGTTATTATGTCATAAACGTTTTATAACCTCTGTGTCAGCTAGTATTATGTATGGTTATAAGAGAACAACCCCCCACATCTATCACTTATACAGAGTTGGGGTTTATTTCTCCGTAGGTAACAAAGTTCAAAGGCACACAGTTCCAGCTTACCATCTTAGCATTCCTAAGGCATAACCCTGGTCCTTGTTCTCAGTAGAAGACAGGAAAGGAACAAAGTACAGTCACATCTCTCTTAAGGAAGGTTTCAGAGCTACAGTACAACTTCTTATTTATATTTTGGCCTGTAATTAATCACATCACCAAAGTCATCTGCTTGGGAGCCTAGAAAATGTAGTCTTTAGTTTGTTGGTCATATGCTCAATTAAAAATGGTACCATTACTTTTGACTGTAAGCTGTTGTTCCTAACTGCTAATCTGCAATTTTAAATTAGCATTTAACATTTGAATTTGTCATCCAGGAATACTAGTGATTTTTGTCTTTTGCAGCCGCGTATGGACCAGTACTTTAATCAGATGGAGAAAATTGTAAAAGAAAGAAAAACCTCATCTAGGATTCGATTCATGCTGCAAGATGTGATAGACCTACGGCTGGTAAGTAAGAGAAAAAAATAAATTAGCCTGCCATTCCAGTCTCTTTGGGTTAAGTAAGGATGTCCTATTATTTATAAGCATTAAAAACTTAATGTTTTTGCTTCAGGGCTTAGAACTTGATCTGGCAGACCTCCATAAGGAAGTTACATGAAAGAATAAAAGGTCTCTTGCCTATTACATGTTTCTTCTTAGTCCAGTTATCAAACACATTACGGTTTTGAAATTGACCATTCTGAATTCAAACTGTGGTCAGTTGAATAATAGTCTTTGTAAGCTAAATAATCAGAAAGTCTCATCTTCACAATGACACATTTAACTTCACCGAGGCTTACATTGTTAATCTCTAAAACTGAGAATGCTGCCTACCTTGCAGTTTTGTTGTAAAGATTGAATGAGATAACAGTGTCGGTGTTTTCTTCTCTGCTGTTTTTCCTGTAGACCTTCCTGTTCTGCTGCTTTTTTTCCTCCTTTCAAATACCAGAGTTGGGGTTTATTTCTCCTTATATAAACAAAGTTCAAAGGCACACAGTTCCAGCTTAACATCTTAGCATTCCTAAGGCATAACCCTGGTCCTTGTTCTCAGTAGAAGACAGGAAAGGAGCAAAGTACAGTCACATCTCTCTTAAGGAAGGTTTCAGAGCTACAGTACAACTTCTTATTCATATTTTGGCCTGTTTTCATTCCTGTCACCTCTTTGTCTTAGTTTAATTCTGATAGGGACTGTCCTGCAGCTGAAGATGAATATGGGTACCATCTCTCTGTCTCGCATGCAGGCCAGTTAGCACTCATGGAGGTTAGCATGTTTTGCTAACCCCAGATGAGACCTTAGGATCCTTCTTATAACCAAAGTTCTTCCCAGCTAATCAGAATTTGCATATTATTAAACTGGTTTCCAGCCATGCCCACAAATCACTTTTATCAGGTTTTGGAACTGTGTTTGAGAATGGAAGGGAGGAGTGTAATTATACAGAGACAGCTTTCGTCCCTACAGAGGGGAAACCGGAGGGTGGCATTGTATGCACTTAGTGTCAGTACCAGAATAACAGTGTTGAAGGAGGAAGCCTACTACTCATCCTTGATTTAGAGCCTCTCTGAAATATGATATGACCTGAGTAGCAAAATGCCTGATTATGTCAGTGCCAAGGAATCCTTATTCTTCTTGATTCCTTATCCCTCTCTGCCTGTGAATTGTAGAAAATGATGGTAAAATACATTTGGCCCAGCTGGACGGGGTTGATTAAGGAGAATTTAATTCTGTTGCTCTATTCTCCAGACTCCATGTAGTGTCATATATGAGACAGAAACTGCCATAATTTCAGATTTATAGGTAGCTTATACTTTTCCAGCAGTACATACATTTTAAAGATTTTTCAATTTTATTTCCAGTTATCTCATTAGTAACCTTATTTTCTACTTTTATAGTGTAATTGGGTATCTCGAAGAGCAGATCAAGGACCTAAAACTATTGAACAGATTCACAAAGAGGCCAAAATAGAAGAACAAGAAGAGCAGAGGAAGGTCCAACAGCTCATGACCAAAGAAAAGAGAAGACCAGGTAAGGGTGGAAGGCCACTGAGCTTGGAAGAACCTGGGAATCTGAGGGGTAGATATGTAAGAATTCTTTATTCAAGTGTGAAATGAGACCACTGAGAATAACCCAAAGAATGAGAGTGGCAATTGTTAAGTGAACCATTTTCCTCTAGAGATCAGTCATTGCTTATATGGAGTGGTGCACGCCTGTAACCCAATGACTCAGGAGGCTGAGGCAGGAGGATCACAAGTTCAAGGCCAACCTCAGCAATTTAACGAGGCCCTATATCAAAATAAAAAGGCTGGGAATGTGGCTCAGTGATTAAACATCCCCAGGTTAAATCCTCAGTACCAAAAAGAAAGAAAGAAATAGAAAAAAATAATTTCCGTCTAACTTTTCACAAAGTATTCTAGTCATTAACTGCAAAGACCAGGTGTGGCCCTGCCTTGCCCACACTGAGTATTCATTTGTGTCATTTGGTTTTTTTAATAGGTCAGTCTGGTTCATGGAGAGCCAATATAAGCAGAGGACTCTGCTTGATATTTTCATTCTGTGGGCACTAAAGGGCCTATCATCAGTACTTGCACAGCTTCTTTTGTCTTTTTCCTTGGTTTTGATTGAGCTGGCTGAGTTGAAAATATTGCTCTCGGGCTGGGGTTGTAGCTCAGTGGTTGAGTGCTTGCCTGGCATATGTGAGGCACTGGGTTCATCCTGAGTACCACATAAATAAATAAAGATATTGTGTCCATCTACAACTAAAACAAAAAGTGTGTTTGTGTGTGTGTGTGTGTGTGTGTGTGTATTGCTCACTCTTTCTAATGACTTGGGATAATGAGAGACTGGCTCACTCTGTTCTCCCTGTAGGTGTTCAGAGAGTGGATGAAGGTGGGTGGAACACGGTACAAGGGGCCAAGAACAGTCGAGTACTTGACCCCTCAAAATTCCTGAAAATTACTAAGGTGAGTGTGACCTTTAAAATTTAATTTACAACAATTCTGCCATGAGTCTCAAAAGTACTTGCTCATAAAAAAATAACCACATTGCAAAGCAAAAACAAAACCACATTGCATATTTTGGGGCATGGTTGTTTGGGGACAGATACTTTTCTACAAGTTAGTATTGTTCAGTGTATTCTACATACCTGTCTTAGCACTAGTTCATTTTATTTCTGAGTTTCTTCTTTTTTAAATATATATTTTTTAGTTGTAGAGGATCGAACCCAGTGCCTCACATGTGTTACACAAGCTACAGACTCAATCCTATGAGTTTTCTAAAGAGGAAATACCTGGGTTAATCCCATCCACTTGGAGGCTGAGGCAGGAGTATCGAGAGTTCAAAGCCAGCCTCAGCAAAAGCCAGGCGCTAAACAATTCATTGAGACCATTCTCTAAATAAAATACAAAATAGGGCTGGGGATGTGGCTCAGTGGCCAAGTGCCTCTGCAGTCCCCAGAACCCAAAAAAATTTAACCAGGAGGGCTGGAATTGTGGCTCAGTGGTAGAGTGCTTGCCTGGCATGTGTGAGGCACAGGGTTTGATCCTCAGCACCACATATAAATAAGAAAAAGATCAGTTGACAACTAAAAAAATTAATATATTTTTTAAATTTAACCAGGAAAGATATTAAATTCCATATCCAAGGACTAAAAGAATTCACAGAGAGCCTATTAGAAATCATTCTATAATAAATATTTAATATATTCTCCCTTCCTCTCTCTTGAGAACTCATGGGTAGGAAGAAGAAAAAAGTTTCTTTTAGCAGATGTTTCTAGCAGTAGGAGTCGATAACTATAAGTAGGGCGAAGAATTTAAGGGAATGTTAAATTTGGTAAAAGTGAACACCGGCACAACCCAGGGGTTTGTGCAGATGGTTTGCGAGTCTCTCAAGACCCTTACTTGTAATTGGTTTTCCAGGGTTCTCACGACTGGCAGCCTGCCAGCAGAGTGCTGAGCACAACCTAAAACTAATGTGAAAACACCAAATGAGAAAAGATAACTGACAAAAAATTAAAAGAGTCAGAAAACTGGATAATAAAACATACAAATGAACTAAGTCATTTGTATCTTCATGGTTTTGTCGAAGCTTTGCTTCAGAATAAAGCATTCCCCTTCAGAATGTCTTGATGTAATTCACTATAATCATATTCTCTAGGATTCTGGTATATTCTTGTAGTTGTTGCTTAGGTCACAGAGCAGGACTTTCGCTTCTCAATACAAATTGATTCCCATCCATTTCCAGCAGAAGACAATTTTAATTAAAGCCTTACATTTAAAAAATTGCTCTAGCATCAATTCAGCTGATACCTAATAACAACATTTTTGTTTTTAAATATTACATTTTTGTGCATGAACATGATAAGGAACAATTCTGGAATCAATCCTCCACATCACTACTGTCCTATTTTGAAAAATAAGTAAAATTGTGTGTTAATAAAATTTGTGTATTCAGATAATGTATTCAGATAATAGTTCTGTAGGTACTGTGTGTCAGTATGCTACAAAAAGTTCAAAACCATTAAGAATATTTATTGTTAATTGGTAGAGATTTGTATAAAAGTATGTCACATAGCAAAGCAGTACATCCAGAGTTGTCAAAATATAGCAATACTTTCATTAGAAAAAACTGCATTTATCTTTTTGTAATTCTGTTCACTTCTACTGAAGTTGTGCTTGGCAAGTGAAACGTGAAAGATATCAGGCACCTTAACTCACTGCACTCACAGTCCATTATTCCATTCTTTTATTCCCCTTTATTGAATACTCTCATTCCACCCGCCATCCCTCACCCAACGTGAAAATTTTGTGTCTCTTAACTTGCTTTTCCGCAATAATGTAATATTTGTGAATTTCCTTTTCTTCATCTTTTTTAAATTAATGGGCATTATACAAGAGGAACCATTAGAAGCTTCTAACATTTTGCAAATTAATAAACCATCTTAAATAGGAGGACTTGAGGGCATTCCCCAGACCAGTGCCTTCAAATTGTGTTCTGTGGAAATGAATCCAAAGAAGTGACTTAGAGGCTTCCGTGATCCCACTTTAAAGGGAACAGTTCCAGTTTATGTTTCTTTTTTTTTTTAAAGAGAGAGGGAGAGAGGGAGAGAGAGAATTTTAACATTTATTTTTTATTCATCGGCGGACACAACATCTTTGCTCTGTATGTGGCGCTGGGGATCAAACCCGGGCCGCACGCATGCCAGGCGAGCGCGCTACCACTTGAGCCACATCCCCAGCCCCAAGTTTATGTTTCTTAAACTGGCATTCCAAACAAAATTTGTTGCTAAAATTGGTTCTACTGAACTGAAGAAGAAAAAAAGAAAAACTATTCTTTTAGAATATTTCCTATATTTGACTTGTGACCACTATGTTACAGCCCACAATTGATGAGAAAATTCAGCTGGTACCTAAGGCTCAGCTGGGCAGCTGGGGAAAAGGCAGCAGCGGTGGAGCAAAGGCAAGCGAGACAGGTATGTGCATTGGCCTTCTTCCAGCCTACTGCTAGCTTCTCCCTTGGGATGCTCTTCTATAGTCACCGCATAACGATTTTAGGAAAAGATCTGTAGACTGATCATGCCCCGGATGTTATTTTGGTGGCCCTCTCTAGCATAAACTAGGATTTCCTCATTGAAGAGGATCTTTGGTTAAACCATTTTTAAATTTTGGCAAAACCTTTTTAGTTTACAATTTCTTTTTCATATACTTCTATTTTTGATAGACAACAGTAATTATACATATTTATGGGATATAGTGTGCATTTCAGACACACATATTATGTATAATGATAAGATAGGGTAATATTTATGGCATATTTATTAGCTCAGATGTGTATTTTTCTTTATTTGGGGAACATTCAGAAAACTTCCAGTAGCTGTTTGAAATGTTAATTAACCATTGTCAACCACAGTTTTTCTACTGTGCTATAGAATATCAGAACTTATTTCTCCTATCAGTTTAGCTAAGTGGTTAGGAATTAAATCTGTTAGGGTCCTTTGTTGTTGTTCACAGTTCAGTCTAGTTACAGATATTACTGGGGCCCCAAGTTAAAAGGGAAACTCATTATGTTGAAAAAGAGTGTTAATTCATAGAAACATTTAATTTAAAGGAGTTTATAAAGAAAAGCTTAAAATATTTTTTAAATTTCTATCAAAAATCAGTTTTTGTCAGCAATGAATTTTTTTTTTTAATTTGGTAGTTATAGATGGACATAATGCCTTTATTTTTATTTACTTTTATGTGGTGCTGAGGATCGAACCCAGGGCCTCACACATGCTAGGCAAGTGCTCTACCACTGAGCCACAACCCCAGCCCCAACAGCCATGACCTTTTTGACTAAAAATGTTTGAACCATCACAAACATGACTGCTATCTAAGGAAGTCCAAAGAAAAGCTAAAATGTTAACCTTCTCATATATTCTTCCTACTAAGAACTTTCACTTAACTTTTTAAAAAATTTTAAAATGTTACAATTCATTTAAACACACATGCATGATTTTACATAAATGGGATCATAGCATTTGTATGCACTTTGTTTAATTGCAGTATTTTGGTTTACATTTGCCTGCCTCCTTCTTGCTATTTACCATAAGCATCCTTGTGCCCTATAAGGATAATTTACATTTTTTAAAGGTGCAGATGCTTCTAATGAACAAATGTTTTTAAACACTATTTACATACAAATTTCCTCCAATGCTTTAGTTCTCACAAGTAGATGTACCAGGAGATTAGCATCTCCTGAACCTGTTAGAAATTCGTGTTCTCATTCCAGGTATAGTGTTTCTCACCTGTAGCCACAGCTACTGGGGACACTGAGGCAGGAGAATCCCTTTTGCACAAGAGTTTGAGACCAGTCTGGATAACATAGAGATCCATCTCTTAAGAATGGAAAAAAACAAATAAATTCCTTCTTGGGCCCAGCCCAGGAAGGCAGGTTAATGAGTATTTGCATTTTAGTCATGTGTTTGTACCTTTTTCTAAAATCTTAATACCTACAGATGCCTTACGGTCAAGTGCTTCCAGTTTAAACAGATTCTCTGCTCTGCAACCTCCAGCCCCATCAGGGTCCACATCAAACACATCTTTAGAGTTTGATTCCCGAAGGGCTTTAACCAGGTGAGAATTCCACTTTACGTGTTTATTCAAGGCTGTCCTTCTTCCCATATGTCTGTCTCTCATATATATGTGAATTATGATGGTAACCCTATGAATATCTTCCTATCATACCTAAAGTTGATTTCTTTTACTTTTCTCACATACACACACACACACACACACACACACACAATATATATATATATATATATATATATATATACACACACACACACACACACACATACATACGTGTGTGTGTATATGTGTATATATAAAAATATGGGAGTTTTGTTTTGTTTTTTTTATACAGGGGATTAAACTTAGGGGTGTTTAACCACTTACCCACATCCCCAGCCCTTTTTATTTTTTATTTTGAAACAGGGTCTCACTAAGTTGCTTAAGGCCCTGAGAAGTTGCTGAAGCTGGCCTCTAACTTGTGATCCTCTTGCCTGAGCCGCTGGGATTACAAGCATGTGCTACCACACACTATGATTTTAAAGTAGGAACAAAATTAGGTATTGGGTTTGGGATGTGATGGGGCAGAAGAGTATAAGTTTTCTGACAGATAACTAAGAATTTGCTCCTTAATACACACACACACACACACACACACACACATCAAAGAGCCCTGGAGGCATGTCTAGGGCTTGCCAAATTACTACTCCTGGATGTTGTTGAATAATGTGACATGACATCCCACCCATACACTTCTGTTGCACTGTTCAAATTATGTGAGATTGTCCTTTAGCTTTCACTTGTCTCTATGCATATTCTGCTATCTTTCTACTTTTTTGTTGTTGTTGGCTAGTTTACATAGTCACGTATTCTATTGGCTGGTTTCCATAGCGTGATTGGGGACCTATGGTATTGTGATAGGAGAATAGAATTTTTGATACATGCACTTTCAAAGTTGAAATTTCTTTAAACTTCCAATACTTTTTTAGAAAAATTAATTACTACAGTTTGATTAGGTAAACCTCCTAACTATCTTACTCATTCCCTGGGCTTCTGAAACAAAGTATTCTTAGCACCTGCCAACTTTTCAGGAGAACTCAGATTGTCATCTGCTATTGAGGCATTTGTTGGCTGTTTGCTCTGTCATAAGTTTTTGATGGCTTTTCTTTTTAAGTACTTGTGTATATTCTTTCATAGTGGTTAGATCTTTGTCTACCCTGAGTCTCTTTTTTCATATTTACTTCACTGCTTTTGAACTGTCATGTCTGTGAACTGTTGTTGCAGCTCTTTAGAATTGTCTAAGAAAAGAAAAGAAAAAGTTGAGTGAGTACAGTGGTACACACTTGTAGTTCCAGTACTAAGGAGGTGGTGTACACCTGTAATCTCAATGACTGGAGAGGCTGAGACAGGAGGATCACTAGTTTGAAGCCAGTCTCAGTAACTTAATGAGACCCTGTCTCAAAGTAAAAAGTAAAAGGTTTGAGAAGTTGCCCAGTGGTAAAGCACCCCTGAGTTGACTCTCCAGTCCTCCTCCACTCCTCAAAATAGAACCATTGTGTTTTTTGTTTGTTTGTTTTAAAAAAGACTAGGGCAATATGCACATTCTGTCTTAAAATGAATAAAGTGTATGCCTGTGGCTGTTCAAAGCCTACTTCTACTTGGTTCTTTTTTTTAATTTATTTATTTTTAGTTTTAGGTAGACACAATATCTTTATTTTATTTTTACGTGGTGCTGAGAATCGAACCCAGTGCCTCACGCATGCAAGGCGAGCGCACTACCACCTGAGCCACATCCCCAGTCCCCTCTACTTGGTTCTTAATAATTTCCATGTTTCTGGAGAAATAAAGTATCATCATATAGTTTCTAAGATAGTGATTTCTTGTTCTTAGGACATTTGTTTCCCTTTCATTCACTATTCTCTTGCTTTTTATCACTGTCTTTCTTTCTAAAAACAGTTTTTAAGAACAAAATAAGGAGTTGCCATTGTCATTTAATAGTTTTAAGTAGGTAGAGTTATAGTTCAATGGTAGAGTACGTGTTTAGTTATCTCAAGGCTCTGGGTTAAATACCTGGCACCGAAAAGGAAAATTAAAAATTCTAAGTATGTCCCTTTTACCCTTAGAGGACAAAATTTTAATAAAATACCTTAATAAATATTTCCTTCAAAGCATTCTGGGTTTTACTTATTCATTCAAAAATTTCTACTTTGAAATATAATTTGTACTTAATGCATCTAGTTACCTGTGGAATGTTATTTTTCATGCCTTCAGTGTCATTTGATAAGTTGGATATAAAGGAGAGAGGGTTGTCTTTCTTTTAAAAAGTGTTGTTTTGCCTTTTAAGTCGTGGAAGCATGGGCAGGGAGAAGAATGATAAGCCCCTGCCACCTGCAACAGCTCGTCCAAACACATTCATGAGGGGCGGCAGCAGTAAAGACCTGTTAGACAATCAGTCTCAGGAAGAGCAGCGGAGGGAGATGCTGGAGACCGTGAAGCAGCTAACAGGAGGCGTGGACCTGGAGAGAAACAGCACCGAGGCCGACCGAAACAGAACCAGGGAGTCAGGTTAGAGACTTTCTAGGGACAAGAATAGAGAAAGATATAGCCTTAAATTTGGGAGGAAAACCACAAAGGAGACTTTGTGCCTGAGCAGAATTCAGAATCTGCATACCAGAGCAGCACGAGTGCCTGCGCCTTGACAATGACAGGACCACTCCATCATTCTGTAACACCATTCTCATTCCCTAGTATGTCTTTGCTGAGAAGTCGTCAGATTTCCCCTTCTCTGTTAAATGTTATGGTGACAGGGTTCTGTATGTTAAGCAATCTGAATTCCTCAGGAGTCTCTTCAGCACCCTCCCTTGCACTGCTATTAGAGTGACATGGCCGTGTAATGCCCTTGAGCATGTAAAAGATTTTACTTTGTTAAGCAACTGTAAGGAAAGGGAAGGGAAGGTGTCAGATTGTGCTTTGTTGCCATCATCTGCCCTGGCACCTTCTGTGGGTTGGATGCGTTTAGCATGTGTATGCTTAAAGATTTACTCAGGTGATAGTATAAACGTCACTTCATGTATTTAACCTGTGTTTCAGTTTTCTCATTTGTTAAATGGGGTTAAGTGTATCTACCTTAACTCTATAGGGTTATTGCAGATGAAATGAGAAGGTAATATATAAAAATACTTAGAACTTTACCTCATAAATAACAAAGTTTTCGAAAGGTATTAGACAGCATGACGATGATGATAACAGTAATTAAAAATAATTTAAAGAAATTTTTTGGCATTTTCTCAATCTTAACTATGAAATAACACTAGTTGCTTATACCATTAATATGGCTTTTAATTTTGTTTAACTATTTAAATTGTTCCTTTTAACCAGTCTATTTAAATAGACTTTAGAGGCAAATTGAAATTTCTTCTTCCAATTGAGAATAGGCTTTAATTATGTAACTTTGGGGACATTTGACGTTCTTAGGTACTTTGGGAACATAATAGGATAAGAAATGAAAATATGTATGTGCAGTGAGTAATGTGACATAGCTGATCTGCACAGAAGTACGGTACAACTGAGAAAACCTTTACAAAGGAAAGGAATGTAGTTCTTTGAGAGAAATTAACAAGAGACCAATCTGGAATCAGGGCAGAGGGACCAATAGGAATGAAACAGGTTTACAAGAAAGGACAGCTATGGAACAGATAGTAGGAGTACCCTGCGCAGAGTTGTAGTAGGAGAAGCCATGGCATGTTCCAGTAAATGCCATAGGCCAGTGTGGTTAGAGCTGTGGTCAGCACAACCCTAGCCTATGTGAATTCTGAAGGTATTTTGTGCTCCTCATGGAAACAGTGTAGAAGAGTCAAAATACAGAAAGGAACAGAGAAACTCGTTGACTCTAAAGGTGTATAATATGCCTAAATCTTGTTGATTATTGGTATAAATTATGAAGTTATTTAGTGCATATCTATGCCAAAACTTTCTGAATTGTTTTTACATTATCTTGCTTCATCATACTTACATCTATTAAATGGCTCTATTGAAAAAACAGTGTAACAACATAGAAATAATATCACTTTAATATGGTAATTTTTGTCCTTTTTATTTTCTCACTTTTTAAAATCTCATTAGCAGTGAAACCAGAAATGTCAACAGTGTCAGCCCCTGACAGGCCTGTATTGTCAGAAGAGGAAATGGAGAGAAAGTCCAAATCTATCATTGATGAATTTCTACACATTAATGATTTTAAGGTAAATGAGATTTAAATAAGAAAGAAAGCAGCAGGACAGAAAGCCCTGTGACAACCATGTTTAGTAACTTGGTCTAAATCAGATGTCATTGTGACTGATAAGACTTAGACTGAGTGATCTAAATTCTACATGGTTCATTGTGCTTAACTCTGATGCATTCTGCCAAGTATTGTCTTTCAAATTAATTCTGTAGTTCACAATGTGGGGTGGTTGGGGAGAAGACAGGTGCCAATCCAGTCTAAACCAGGGAAAAACAAATTGACTTTGGTGTTAATGAGCAAAAACAATACACAATCATTGTAAGGTATTTCTTACACCCAATTATACTTGCTATAGTTGTTTAAACATTCCCATGTTAACCCTGAAATATGGCTGGCATTATTTTTCTTTGTTTCGTAACTGAAAAACTGAAACACAAAGGGGCAAGTGATGTTCCAAGGTCTGATGGCCTAAATGAGACATTTATAGTCATGGCTTTCAATGTGTCCCTCTTTAGCCCTTACCTTCCCCCTGTGTTCATTTTAAGATGGTAGTGAGCAAAATAGATGTTGCCTGGCATCGTGTGCTCTGTAGTCTGTTGATGGAGACAGATCATATACAGGTAACACCACAGTTATTTAAATTGTAAGGTCTTAGGAGATCATATATTGGACTCTAGTTTGGTGCTCTGAAGTCTGGAAAGGCTTTTTTTGTTAAAATTGTCTGTTGTGCTGGGTTGTGGCTCAAAGGTAGAGCGCTTGCCTAGCATGCATGAGGCCTGGGTTCAATCCTCAGCATCACATATAGCAGCATCACCTATAATTAAAAATATAAATATTTTTTTAAATTGTCTGTTAAAATATATCAGATATATTAACTACTTTTGCTTTGGCATTATCAAAAATACTAAAGATACTTGAATTCTTAACAATATAATCATTATCTGCTTTCAATATACATAAATCACATTGGTTAGCCAGGCTTTGTGGCACATACCTTTAATCCCAGCACGTTGGGATTAAACGTTCAAAGCCAGCCTCAGCAATTTAGCAAGATGGTGTCTCAAAATAAAACAAAAGGGGGCTGGGAATGTGGTTCAGCACCCCCTGGGTTCACTCTCCAGTACCCCCCCAAAAAAATTACCTTGGTTATCTATAGCCCAGCTCAGAAGCAGGGAGAAGTTTTTGATGATGAGTAAGATAGGACTATTTTGCAGAAACCCTTGGACACGCAGCACCATAAGTGAAGATTAATTGAAAAAGAGCTAAAGAATGTACCTGATGTACTGTATTTTATTAGCTAACTTCCTGGCCAATGAGAGTGTTCTCGTAAGCTGGCAACACAGCTCTTTTTCTTGCATGGAAGTAGGGAAATGTGAAAGACTTAAGAGCAAGTTGAATAGCTATGGACAGTGTGAAGCAAGTACAGAAAGGGAGAAAGCAGTGGAGATTGTCTTCAGACATAATTTGATGGATGTACAAAGTTAGTGAGTGACAATTTTAAAGATGACCCTGTGGTGAAATGCAAGTACAGGAAGAAGATAACCTCACGAACACTTAGGTGCACAAGAATACCCTTTGGAGGATCATGAGCCCCAGCCAGGTCTGCAGTATGAAGGGGACAGAGTTAGTTACAACTTCAGAATTCTATTTTGCAGTATAGTAGAGGCAGTTGTACCTGCAGAGTGGCTCTAAGAACCAGGTAATAATATTCTACATTTATTGAAACTTACTCTGTGCTGTTCTACATATTTTATATGTATTAGTTTATGTAGTCAAAGTTGATATTATAATGCCTGTTTTTACAGATAAGAAAGCTGAGATGCATAGACATAAAAGTCACTTGCTCAAGATCTTACTGCTAATAAGCAGCCGATTAAAAGCCAAACTTGAGCTTCAGAGCCCAAAATATGCTTTATCTCGTCCCCTTTAGGGTATTAGTATGTCAGGCTAAAGAATTATAGAGTGCATCCTAAGAGGGGTTTTTTTTGTCTGTGATCCTCTTCATAAGTGCCATAAATTAATATTATTGAACCTTTATTTTATGCCTGTCAATGTGCCAAGTGCTTTCCTATATATTTTTTATATACATTTCTCCTTGTAACCTTTTGATAGAAAGCACAGGCTAAAAGATTGTTCTACTCCTTAAGTCACATATTAGTAAGAGGCAGAGCCAGGAATCAAACCGTCATTTGTCAAGACTCCCACATTTTTGGGGATACTACCTGAAATTTGCATAGTACATACAACAAATAATATCATCTGCTTCTGTGGACTTACATTCTAGTGCAGAGACACAAACAAGACTGACCCTAAAGATAGGTCAGGAATAAGTAAGCCGTAGTTACAAAAAGAAAAACAGTGTTTCAGTACAGAGAACTAAAACTAGGTGGCATGATATCCAATGGGGAGATAATCAGAAGACTATAGGAGGTGTTACTTCTACTGAGAGCTCAGAGACAAAAAGAAACAAATCATGAGAAAAGAAGATAGCAGCAAGGTTGTGAATTGCTATGATACAATTGGTTGACCCTTTATGGAGAACTGACTCTTCCTGCTGGGGGACACATAGGGTATATATGGAAAATTAAATACTTGAATTTATTCCACCTTTTCCCGAAAAGTAATTGTAATGATGTTGATGAGGTTAAAATGAGGCAAAAACCCAACAAGGATAATGAGCACTTGAAACACCAACAGCAACACAACAGCTGCCCTGAATGCTACAGAAATACCAGTATCATGAAAAGACAAAAAAGAGTTGCAGGTGGGGGGGCCTGGGGATATAGCTCAGTTGGCAGAGTGTTCATCTCACATGTATAAGGCCCTGGGTTCGATCCCCAACACCACTCAAAAAATAAATAAATAAACGAAAAAGAGAAGGGGAGTCTGCTTTAGATTACAAGAGTCTAAAGAGACATCATGGCATGGAATGTTGGTTCTCAACAACAAGAAGCTATTTGGACATTTGGGGACAATTATGGAAATTTGAAATGTCCTGTATATTAGATGATATTTTTATCTAAATCAAAGTGAAGACACATAGTTTTACACTGGGTTACTCTTAATTTTTCTGTAGTTTTGAAATTTTTTTAGGTAAGAACAGAGGAGGTATAAAGTAACAGAAGGGAAAGAGAGCAGTCCCACTGAGATACCCAGAGGAGCCTTACTTCCTTTACTTCCCTTTGCACATGTAGCTTCCAAGAGGAGCTACTTTTTGCAGAAGTCAAACCAATAGATTTTGGACCAGAGTAGCAACAGAGCTGCTCTGGCTAAGAGTAGGGAGTTAATGCTGGTGATGGAGCAGCCTGGCTGTCAGGCTTTCATTCCCCAGACCAAAGATATTAAGCTGGCCAGATCATTTCCACAGTAAGCACCGGTTAACAGAGCCTCGCACAGAAACCTCCTCCAAGGACTTTAGCACTTAACCTTAATCATATCACTGAAGTTTAACATTCCTAAGAGGAAGACCTCTTTCATGGAGATGGGGAATGTCTTAACAGTCCCAGCCAAGGTATCTGGGCTGCCATGTTGAGGCCTTCAAATCATGGCATTGAATTTCAGTGTCATAATATACCATTTTCAGTTTCTAAAATGATCAGAAAACAGGTGAATGTTATGTAGAAAAATACCTTTGGGCTCTGATCTTCTGATTGTTTTTTGAATAAAATTATTAACCTACAAATGTTAGCCTTTTGAAGATCTCTCTCTCTCACACACACACACACACACACACACACACACACCCATAAACGCAGACACCCATACACCTGCCAGGATCTCCCTATGTTGTCCAGGCTGGCCTCAAACTCCTGGGCTCCAGTGATTTTCCTGTTTCTGCCTCCCAAGGAGTTGGGACTATACGGATGCATGCCATCATACCCAGTTTTCTCATTAATATGACTAACCTGCCTATATCAGTCTACCTTTTACTAGACTTTAAACAAGCAAAAACTTAACTTCAAAAACTGTCTTGTTAACACAGATTTCTACTGATTTTATCATAAGCAAAAGATTTTAAGGTTGTTTAACACCAGATTTTGGAGCAAGCCTTTATTTGCTATTTGAACAGGAAGCCATGCAGTGTGTGGAAGAGCTGAGCGCCCAGGGCCTGCTACATGTTTTCGTGAGAACGGGAGTGGAGTCCACCCTCGAGAGAAGCCAGATCACCAGGGATCACATGGGCCAGTTGCTTTATCAGCTGGTACAGTCAGAAAAACTCAGCAAGCAGGACTTTTTCAAAGGGTCAGTATCCCCCTCAAGAGTACCATTCAGGGACTGGGGTTGTGGCTCTGTGGTAGAGCGCTGGCCTAGCATGTGAGTCACTGGTTCAATTCTCAGCACCACATATTAAAAATAAATAAATAAATAAATAAAAGGTCCATAATAACTAATAAAAATAATTTTTAAAAAAAGAGTACCATTCAGTAACTAGCCTTCTTTTTCCATACATGAAAATCGTGTCCACTGTAGTATGTTGAGCCAATATAATATATTGATCATACATTGCTTGATTTGATGCTATTTTATAGATCGTGCTTGTACAGTTATCTTCTGATTTTTCTGTGTTTATTGTTAGACCTGCATCATGATGTCAGTATTGAAGCTGACCTTAGCCTCAGGGAAACTCTGAGCTCTTCATCATCTCATATACATGTAAACCTGCTTATTCTTTGAGTTTATTTTGTGAGAAAAATTCTGGAAAATTGACTTTAAACCTTATCCTTTTAGTAAACCATGGCTATTTGGACCAGAAAGTGCTCGTCTCTCCGCAGTAGCCCCATAGCAATGTAACTCCATTTTCTTAATGATTTACACTGTTACAGGTTGACTTCACTATAATTCTAACCAGTGACTGTTGGTGAGATTTGGCTGTCTTTAGCGTTGTATCCCCATTTGAGCAAGTTCTGGCATATTATGGTGCACCTTCACCATAAATGCACAGGTTAGGTTCTTTGTGCCTCAGCCACAGAATCTTACCCTGGGTGAGATTTTTAAATCAATGTTCAAGCTATACATGGTCATGCACACCTGAAATCCCAGTGACATGGGAGGCTGAGGCAGGAGGATTGCAAGTTCAAAGCCAGCTTTCACAACTTAGTGAGGCCCTGTCTCAAAATTTGAAAAGGGCTGGGGATGTAGCTAAGTGGTTAAGCAACCTGGGTTCAATCCCTGGTTATGTATAATAAATAAGTACATACCTATGTATGTATAAGTTAGAAAAAAATTTCATATCATAAAAAAATTTGTTTTGATTTTTGGTTACCAAATTTTGCACCAAATATAAGCATAGAATCATGTCCAGCGCTGTCAGATATCCATTCTCTTTAGGTCTAGAGATCAAACTCGAATCTACCATCTTACATTGACTGATGGTGGTATGAATTCCTTGTAAAACTTTTTTGCCAAGCTCATTCTTCCAAATTAAATTCATATATGATGAAATGCCTCTTTGTACCTTTCTGTTGTCATTTTAGATATGATTAATCTCTTAGAATGTAACTATTAAATACCATGTTGAATGTTCTTAGGAGTAGTTAATTTTTGAAAAGAATGATGACATTGTCCTTGAGGCCCGAGAAAATTCATAATTGTCCCAGGATCATTAAGAAATTATCTTTCAGCAATAAGCTGGGTTTATATAAATTAAGGGCCTAGATTAAGGCCATTTGAATCAGTTAACTTAGTAAGAAACTTTAGCAAAGCCAGAATGACGTCCCAGTTTTATGAGAGAAATCTGTGCTTTGCTGCAGTAAACAGCAAGTAAGAGCAAATGAAGGCACCTTCACTCTTAAAATCAAACTAAGGTCTCTGATCCCAGCCAACCTAAAAATAGATACAAGCTCCTAAAATTCACAGTAATGGAATCTTTCTATATCACTTTGTAATGATTTACATTTGTTCCCCAGACTTTCTGGAAATGGGAGTGCTAGATTACTGTTCACTGTGTTCTGTTTCTTCTGACAATAGTCAGAAGTTCCTTCACATCTAGGAAGTGTAGTCTATTTCCAGGTTATAACTGAACTTGCAAAATACTCATTTAATTTCTAGGATTTCAGACAGTTGCATTTCCCTTTTGGTGATTTCCTGAAAGAAAACTGTCATCAGATATGGTGTTTACACTCTCATTAGTGGCAGTACTATTGCTGCTGCTTAGAATAACTACCACAACTACCACCTTTTATTTAGATGGTAAATGAGATCAATATTTCTGTGTCTCAGCAAATCACTTCATCATTTTACATCATTGCTTCCTTCATTGTGGTGGATCCAGGCCTCATCTTTGATAATTAGCTAGACCTTACCTTATCTTTAAATCAAGTCTGTGCAAGTTGTGGAGATATATTTGACAATATAGCACCTACCTTTTCCTAAGATGGAAACAAAAGGATAGCCCCCCATGTCATTATTCATCAAGAACCTTCTTGCAAGAAGCTCAGAATTGCAAAGTCCATACTGTTCAGATAGGTCATTTCATAGGAACCACAGACACTTCCAACACCCAGAAGATCTCTGTTCTTTCAGAATATTATTCAGGATCATCTGAGATTAGGTCCTTTGGGTGTTGCTGCTGAGATGTCAATTTCTGAGCAGTTAAGGAAGCAGTTTCTGCCCAACTCTCCACCCCAGGGATGACCTGGTAAGCATGGGAGAGCAGAAAACTCCAGGTGTCTGGTCCCGGTCCTGATAATATCATCTAATGTTCCCTTCAGGGCATGTACTACTAATAGTGTCCTGAAATAGAAGTTTCATATAGGCTTTATAAGTAAGCCTTAGATTAGCTTCTTTGGAATTTTCCTAAAAGATTCCATATAACTGAGTATAGTAGTTGCTGTATATAAAATTTCCACAAAGATTACATCAAGCCATCCTTTGAGAATTTTCAGGACTTGAATCTAAATACTTCATGAAACAAATTAGGTATATAGGTAGGTAGGTTACAATACATTAGTGTACTGGTTTATTTCTGGGTTTTCTTTCCTATTCCATCAGTTTTGTCACTTCCATGCTGTTTGATTGCATTTGCTCTACAATATGTTTTGAAATCAGGGAGTGTAATGCCTCCAACTTTTGTTGTTTTTGCCAAGATAATTTTTGGGGTCTTTCGTGGTTTTATACAAATTTAAGAATTCTTGGGGCTGGGGTTGCGGGTCAGTGGTAGAGTGCTCGCCTAGCATGCAAGGCCCTGGGTTGGATCCTCAGCACCACAATAAATAAATAAAATAAAGGTATTGTGTCAAATACAACTAAAAATATTTAAAAAAAAAAAAAAAAGAATTCTTTTTTCTAGGGCTGGTGTTGTGGTTCAGCAGTAGAGCGCTCGCATAACGTGTGCAAGGGCCTAGGTTCAATTCTTAGCACCACATAAAAATAAATAAATAAAGGTATTGTGTCCCTCTATAACTAAAAAATAAATATGAAAAAAAAAAGAATTATTTTTTTCTATTTCTAATGACATTGGAATTTTGACAGGGATTACCATATTGGCTGGTCTGGTCTGGTCTGGACATTTTAACAGTTTTTAATTCTTCTAATCCATGAATTTGAGATATCTTTCCATCTATTAATTTTCTTTAGTTACTTTCATTAGTGTTTTAAAGTTTGCGTTGTGCAGATACATCTTTTACCTCCTTGGTTAAATTTACACCTAAATATTTTTGTTGTTGTTGTTGCTGTTATAAATGGGGGTTGGGGTTGAAGCCCAGTGGTGGAGCACTTGCCTACCTGGGTTCAACTCTCAGCACCACATATACATAAATAAAATAAAAGTCCATCAACAACTAAAATAAATAAATATATATGTGTGTGTGTGTGTATATATATATATATATATATATATATATATATATTTTTTTTTTTTTTTTTTTTTTTTTTTTTTTTTAAATGGGACTTTCTTTTGTTTTGCAGTACTGACAATTGAACCCAGAGGTGCTTCACCCAAGCCACCTCCCCACCCCTTATTTTTCAACACAGGGTCTCAGACTAGCCTCAAAATTGTGATTTTCCTTTCTCAGCCTCTCAAGTTACTAGGATTACAGATATGTATCATGACACCTGGCTATACATGGAAATTTTTTTTAATTTACTTTTTGGCAAATTTGTTACTAGTTGATAGAAATGGAACTGGTTTTCTCATGTGCAGTACAGTGGATATGCTGGTCACTGCATACCAAGAGACAAAGATGTGGTGTAGCTCTATTTCATTTCTTCAGCCCACAGAAGATATGTATTATGCAAAGATAATTACGTAGAGCATCTGCATACCTAGGATTTTTTTTTAAATCATGCAAAAGGACTTAGTGACTACAAACATTAAAAAAGAAAGTCCCACAGCTCTGTTCCGTGGAAATCCTTTGTTTAACAAAAAAAAAGTTTCTTATCAGGATTATGTTTTTAACCACTAATTGTATTCTATAAACTGTTCCATTGATGAAAAATAGAAAACTGCTCGGTACTGTAGTCCCAGCAGCTGGGGAGGTTGAGGCAAGAGATCCCAAGTTCAAGGCCTGCCTCAACAACTTAGCAAGACCCTGTCTCAAAATGAAAAACCAGAAGAGCTGGGGACATGGCTCAGTGGTTGAGCACCCCTGTATTTAATCCCTGGTACTCCTATAAAAGTGAGGAGGATAGATACAAAACTAAGGCAAGAATATGAGTATCTTATCTTTCACTTATGATGTGAGATGGTCATAATTGATACACTGTTGAAAGGACAGAATGGCTACAGTTATCTCTTGGGTATATTAAATAGCTTAATCTAGAGCCCACAGAATGATGTGGCAGGATCAAGTGATTAACCCAGAAATCCTGGAATCCTGCCTGAAGATGTTCCATAAGTGGTACATTAACAGCTGAAAAGTGTGCATATAATGAGAACAACCAAGTGTCTGCTGCATAGAAAATTGGTGTCAAATAATTGCAAGTGGTGAGGTCAGTAAGTTGACAGTAAGGATTCCTGAAACCGAGTTAGATGATGTGGCTGAGCTATATATTGTTTTGAAATAACGGCTCAAGAGAGGTGACCCTACCTTGTAGTGGGAGCTCTTTTTAAGTGAAAAATTTTAATCCTGTGTAGCCTTCTAAACTGAGTGGCATATTCTGGCTAGAAGCTAGAACTGCAGTGAAAAGGCATGTGCAAATTTAGAGCTCGGAAAGAATATGAATTCAAAATACGGCCAGCTCTTGACCTCTTCATTCATTCCTCCCGTGTGCCATACAATCATGTGCGTGTCCCCTTCACCTCTGTTTTTATAATTTTAAATAGTGCTATATTCACACAGTTAACAAAGACTTGAATTATTTACACTTCTGAGTGAATAGCTGTTATTTTCAGCCCGAAGAAGGCTGCTTATGTATTGTATTTGACTTTCCTAAGTTTCATGTTTGATTCCCAATTATTTTACTTCACATTAGGAAATATTTATATCATAAAAATCTAAAACCATTAGCTTTTCTTTTGCAGTACAACAGTTATGAGGATGATAATGTTAGTAATATCAGACTCTCTTATATCCATCCAGTTTTCCTGTCATAAGGTCCTCCAGGGCAAGGATTTTTGTCTTTCTTTCTCTTTGTGCCTGGCCTGCATTGCAATGTTTAGTTGGTGCTTCTGACTGACATAGAGGGTATAATGTTAACTTTAAGGTATGAGATTAATTGGATAGCCCTTCACCCAGGACTTTATATACAACTATCTCTGTTTCATTATTAAAATCTTTCAAATGTCACCTCCATACAGAAGTATTTTTGGTTCATGCTCTTGAGAGCATTAGCCCTGTCACAAGTCTCCTTTTGTCTGTTCTGTTCCTTTTCTCCTGCACACCAGTATAAGTTCGTTAAGAATGGCAGTTTGTTTATCAGTCACTTTATGGCCAGACCAGTGCCTGACATAGCAGGTGCTTGATATGTATTTGTTGAGTGACTGATTTTTGGTCTCTTTATTTAATTTTAACTTTTGAATTATATTTGTATTGATTTTTTTTCCTGTTCTTTTTCAGTTTTTTAGAAACCTTGGAATTGGCAGATGACATGGCCATTGATATTCCCCATATTTGGTTATACCTTGCTGAACTGGTGACCCCCATGTTAAAAGAAGGTGGAATCTCTATGAGAGAAGTTATCATGTAAGTTATATTTATTTTGGATGTATATCAAGTTAAACTGACAGAGAACTCACCTGCTGACTTTCTAGCATAATATTGTCCCATTAGTGGCTCTGGAGACTCTTAGATACAGCCTGTGACTCTTTTAGACTTCTAATTTTATTTTGAAGATTTTACTAGATTTACACTAGAGACAGATTGAGGATATGATAGCCCTGTGGTCCATTGCAGGTAGCAGTGGTTATTGATAATGCTCCAGTCATGTCACTGGAAGATGATTGCTTCTAGAAGCTTAATGTTAATCTGGCTGTTGTGTCTGTCATTGTTTCAGTTGTTGTCAGAATTTACATTGTAGTTTGTCATACTGGTACCTGCATAGTACATGTTCATGGTTATAATAAAAGTATTGCTAGATTTGCATGTGTGGGGGGAATGGATACTGCATTATATAGACCAGTACTTCTGTTCTTAAAAACACTAGTATTTCCCCCACAAACTGTTGATATATGAAAATCTGATTCCGCATACTGTTGTGTATGTCCCCACCGCAGCATACCCCCCCCCCCTTTTTTTTTTCTTTTTGGAGATGCACAAAGTATATGTATTGCGGCACATAATTCAAGTGTATGTATGAGAATCCTATAATAATACAAAACAATAAAAATGATTTAGCTTTGTTTAATTCAGCATTACCTCACATAATCAATGAAAGAATCCTTTACTTTGAGGAATTACTGGAATCATTGCTATCCCATGGAATGCAGTTTGGGAAATACTAATTCAGACTAAAATAATTGGTCCCTTTCTATTTCATCCATATTCTTAAGAAAAGCTTTTCTTTTTACAATACTTTATAACTAAGCTTCACAATTCCATTACCTACAAAGGTACTTCTCCACTTTCAGCTTGAAGTGGAACTTATGTAAATAGATTACTAAGTGAGATTGATCTTTGTGTTGCTTCCGTCACTGAAGTGGCTAAAGAAAAAGACAAAACCCAGAAATTCTAACATCCCTTTTCTGCTTCTCCAGGAAGCATAAGGTGACCCTAAAGTCTCCCAAAGCCTTCTGCTGAAAAGGACTTGGAGCAGTCCTAGAGCTTTGACCCTGCTGACTTTTATTTAGGTTACAAAGTGTCTATTTGTTTGACACACATTTTTGCCTACTACTTTAGCCCGGAGAATTTCTTCAGAGGTACTTAATCACTGCTCCTATCTTTTACAGAGAATTTAGCAAACCTTTACTTCCTGTTGGAAGAGCTGGGGTCTTGCTTTCTGAAATATTGCACCTTCTATGCAAACAAATGGTGAGTGTTCAACTGAGTGTCAGACTCAATAGCATGTTAGAAAGGGCAGTGATCTTGATCGTGTGTTTTCTGTGAACACCTCAGGTCTCAGTGTACAAATAGTTCCATTTCCTTTTAGCCTTTGAACAAAGTGAGGGCTCTGCTTCAACCTTGTTTCCTTTAGAGGTGTATTGTCCTTCTGTTTACCAATGTCTTGGGAAAGAATTTTCTAATCCTAACTAGATTTAGTATAGTTCTATAGAATCTTAAGATATATTTTATTTGTGGTTGGTAATTTTTCAATGAAAACTGCTCTGCTTTTAGAGTAAGATAGGATTCGTAGAATGATTAGTTTTGTTAACTTTTGGGTCATTTGGATACAAGTCTGATTAAAAAGAATTGGTAAAAAAGACTCTGCAGGATGGTGAATTTCTTAAATTCATTTTAGTTAAATATGTAGTGAGTGCATGGTTATTCTCTGCAAAGCTGTCTGCTTGGCTCTCAGTCTACTAAGATTAAACTAGAGAGGGAGATGGATATATCCAAACTAATTATTTCAAAAGCATGTGGAGGTGCTCTATTAGAGGTCAAAGAGGCTGAAGGATGTGTTGTGGCATCCAAAGGGGGATGAAATGTCTTGGAAGAGAGATGTCAAAACAAAACAGAACTCACAAATGAACATTCTGCAGTGATTTCTAATGTACTCAAACCCAAGCCAGAGATATTGGTATGTTTGATTACAGAGTTTCACAGACACTGAGGTTTTTCTTTTTTTTTTTTTTAAGTCAACGTTCATCTCACTCTGAACCTGCAGAAGTTCTTCTGTACCCTATTTGTGTAGTAGTTATTCATAGACAGATGCACTAAATAGCCTGGCTCTGCTGATTATTTCTATTAATAATATTCTTTAGTTAATGATGCTAAAATTTTTTATTTTACTGAACTCTGTAGTTTTTATGTTTGTAATTCCCTCCTTGGCTATAGTCTTTATTTAAAACTCAAACTCTTCTTAACTTTTATTTTTATAAAAAGAAAACAAATTTCTACTTATAAATTAAACCATATTTTCTTAAACCATAAACTCTGAGCCAGAGAGCCCGATTTCTGTCCAGGCAGTGGGCTTGCACCTCCTCATGTTTTTCCAGCTGATAACAGCTTTGCTCTATTGTTTCTTGGGCTCAACCTTGCACTCCTTGCCCACAAAACACTTCTTATGCCTAGTTCAGGAGCAACAGGTGCCTCTTATAACAGGAAGTATAAATCTGATCTGCGGTAGAGAGGGATTCCAGTGTGGCTTGTGAGTGGCTCTAAAAGCAGGTACATGTACAGAGCCATCTTTCCATCTAGAAAACAGACAGTGTTAAATTTATAAACCTGCATGTATTAGACTCTTTAATGGTCATATTAATAAATCCCAAATACCAGTTTAATGTTTCCCAAATTAGTCATCTGATAAATAAATTATTGAATCTAAATAACTATACTTCAAATATTCACCATTATATTTGTATACATTCAGACCTCTTATTTTGAAAGTCAAGAATCCTAAGAGATTAATGTCATATTAATAAGGAAAGGTTTTCATTTCACGTTTTTTTTTTTTTTTTAAGATCCTAGGGATTGATCCCAGGAGTACTCTACCACTGAGCTACATCTGCCACCCCTTTTAAATTAGATTGTGAGATAGGATCTTGTCAAGTTGCCAGGTTGGCATTGAACTTGAGATTCGCCTGACTTAACCTCCCAAATCACTAGGATTATACCCATGCACCACTGTACTTGGCTCATTTTTCACTCTTTAGGGTTCTACGTCCTTGACCTCAAGCAAGCTTTTTTTTTCCTCCTTCTTCTACTTCCAATGTAAAAATTAATGGATTGGATTTATCTCTCTTTTAGAGCCATAAGAAAGTGGGCGCCTTATGGAGGGAGGCTGATCTCAGCTGGAAGGACTTTTTACCTGAAGGGGAAGATGTACATAATTTTCTCTTGGAGCAGGTGGGTAAGAACAAGACTTATATCTTTTTGTTGTTGTTTGTACCAGAGATTGAACCCAGTGGGGCTTAATCACTGAGCCGTATTCCCAGCCCTTTTTATTTTTTATTTTGAGACAGGATCTTGTTAAGTTGCCTCGCTAAGTTGCTGAGGCTTTTGAACTTGTGATCCTTCTGCCTTAGTCTCCCAAGCTGCTGGGATTGTAGGCATGTGCCACTGCCCCAGGACTGTCTTCCATATGATAGCAGTTGGTCTGTTTCATAGAGGAAAGGAAGATAATTTCATTAGTATTCTGGTATTAAGATTAGATCAAAATAATAATCTTAGTTAAGATATCATCTTAAGTACATGTTTTAAGGGCACTCTCCAACTGTACAGTCATTAGAGGAAAGATAAAAGGTATGGAGAAATTTTAAAAGACAGACACACTTAGAAAATGAGCTAAATAGCCAGGCGCAGTGGCACACATCTAGAGTCCAGCTATACAGAAAGATCACAAGTTCAAGGCCAGCCTTAGCAATTTGAAGCCCTAAGCAACTTAATGAGACCCTTTCTCAAAGACAGAATAAAAAGGACTGAGGAGGTAGCACCCCTGTTTTCAATCTCCAGTACCATATCTCTAAGAACCTGAAATGAAACTGATAAGTAAACCAGGGTGATAGTACTAAAGAAGATCTAGGTGTACTGAGCTCTGGGCCTGGGAAAGGCAGAAGAAGCATGAAATTACTCTTTTGGTAATGGGAACTAGAATGCCCTTTACCAGATAGAGGCCTGGAGATAGGTCTACTTCTTGAAACTTCACAAATAAATAATTTCAAGAAAGTGGAAACAATCATAGCACTAGTATCGTAAGCTGGCCTGCCTGCAATCTTGATAACTGGATCCAGAAATCTACAAGGTAGAGGACTGCAGGATTGATTTAGTCTGGCCCTAAACAAGTAATTTGGGAGAAGGGAGAGTGGTCTGGGTAGAGGCAACTATAAAACTGTTAGACCAAGGAAGATGAGAGAGAAAGAAAACAAAACTCTCTCAAAATGATCTTGCAAGTCAAAGTAGTTGAACACTTGAGGAAGACTAAAGCTAAGGAAGGTAATAAATCAGCAGTAAGAAGAAAAAAATCACTATAGGTAAAAAAGAATAAGAAAGTAATCAGAAGATGACCTTAAAATAAATGTATCAAGCTGGGCATAATGAAACACACCTGCAGTCCCAGCTACTCAGGAGGCTATGGCAGAAGGATCATTTGAGCCCAGGATTTTGAGGCTAGCCTGGGCAATATAGCAAGACCTGTTCTTGGATATAATGCAATGGGGGTATAACTCTGTGGTAGAGCACCTCTGAGTTCAATCCCTAGTTCAAAAAACAGTAAAGTAAGTATATTGTTGTGGGTAAAGACAGCATACTAGTTTGCCATGGTAGCTTTCATTTGGGTTGGTAGGTAGCTTTCATTTGGGTTGTGGAAATAAATGGAGGAGCTACTGCCAAACAGTAGGAACCTGTGGAAAGCACAATTTCGGATGCACTTTTGGGCTCCCAGAAAGTAGACAAATTCTCTTTCAAGAGATTAAAAATAAGAGGAGGGGAGGGGAAAGCCAGAGAGGAAACCTGAATTCTGAGCAGTAAGCACATGTGAATACCATGTTGCCCGAAGAACAAATGCCAGAGATTGTGGAAGAAGCTGAATTGGTTCAGTTCAGCATTACCCTGGCTCTAGAAAGAGCAAGCCACAGTGCTCTTTAGAGAAAACATCCTTAACATTGGTCTGCCCCCATACTTTTTTTTTTTTTTTTTTAATATTTTATTTACATTTTAGTTTTCGGCAGACACAACATCTTTGTTTGTATGTGGTGCTGAGGATCGAACCTGGGCCGCACCCATGCCAGGGGAGCGTGCTACTGCTGGAGCCACATCCCCAGCCCCTGCCCCCACACTTTTTATCCCCCCACAAATACACATTACCTAATATATGGCTTAACCCTTGTAGAGTTCATGTAGTATACAGTGAAATGAGTCACCATGAATGAGATCAAATAAATAAGCAGAAAGTGGTAGATTTAGACTCCAATGACTTGAGGTAATGAAATTATCTATCAATCAGAGTATAAAATATCTCTATATAAAAGAGAGGGAATCTCCCAAATGAGCAATCAAGAAACCACTAATCAGAACAACTGAAGAGGTTTTTTAAAAAGTGAATACAAAAACTAGCTGGGTGTTGTGGTACACTCCTGTAATCCCAGCCACAAGAGAGGCTGAAGCAGGAGGATTGCAAGTGCAAGGCTAGACTAAGCAATGTAGCGAGACAGTGTCTCAAAAGTAAAAAATAAAAACTAAAGAAAACTTTACAGTACAGTTTGTTGCCTTCTTCCTTAAAAAGTCACTAATTTTGGATGGATGGTGCTGGGAATTGAACCCGGGGAAGCTTTACTTTTACTGCTGAGCTACCTGAGCTATAGACCCTGCCTTTTTTTTTTTTTGGAGACCTGGTCTTACTAAATTACAGAGGCTAACCTCAAACATGCAATCCTCCTGCTTCTGTGTCCTAAGTGGCTGGGATTACAGGTGTGGACAACCCCACCTGGCACCAGTAATTTTGATTATAGACTTGTTGTTAAAGAAATAGTATTGCCCAGTCTGGCCCCAAACTCCGGGTCTCAAGTAATCTTCCTCTCTCAGCCTCCTGAGTAGTTGGAACTGTGGTGTGTACCACTAATGCCTGGTTTACGGAATTTTTTTAGAACTACCTAAGAGTTAAACAATTTATAGGATCATTTTCACACTTGGATTCAGAATGGTCTGGAGGTATTTTAAGAATTTAAAGCCAAACCATGGGGTATGACAACTCTATAGTGATACTAATATTGAACCAATGGTTACATACCGAATGGAAGTTAAATTATGCCCTTGCCTAGGACTCACACCCAGCTTTAAAGAGCTGTGTTCCTACCCAAGATTGAAGTTCATAATGATTTGGAGGTAAGCATATCCTGAGGGGCAATTATAGCAAGCTTGTTTGTTTGCCTATTTTTATTTTTTTTAACAGAGAATCAGATAAAACTTATGAAAAATTAGAGAAATCTTCTGAATAATAATAGAGTGATGGTCTTTGAAAACTAAAAATATAAATATCTTCTGCTGATCTTTTTGATCCCTGTAAAACAGAAAGTATAGCCTGTGGCTTTGTTTTCCTCTCGGGATGATAATATTGTACTACATTAATTTGTTTTACATTTTATGTTTCAGAAGTTGGACTTTATAGAGTCTGACAGTTCCTGTTCCTCTGAAGCACTTTCAAAGAAAGAACTCTCTGCTGAAGAACTCTGTCAGCGCCTTGAGAAACTCATTATTGAGGACAAAGCAAATGATGAACAGATCTTTGACTGGGTAGAGGTATAGAGACCATGTGATCCTCTCTGCCATAGAGATAAGGAAGGTTCTTGTGTGACCCTCTCAATTCACACACCATATCTTTTCCCTTTGTGAGAGTTTTTAAAAAGAAAAGATAAAAACATAATAATTGAGCTCACACTACATAAAGATGTTTGTTACTTTTATCTAATCCTAACATTAGTAAATCTGTTTATCTCTTAGCAGGTCTGTCTTTCCTATTGACCTTGTTTGTTAATATCTTTTTTTTTTTTTTTTTTTTTTTTTAGGTTTAAGTGGACACAATATCCTTATTTTACATTTATGTGGTGCTGAGGATCGAACCCAGTGCCTCATGCATGCTAGGCAAGCACTTTACCACTGAGCCCCAGCCCTATTATATATTTTTTTAATATATAATATTTATTTTTTGGTGTAGATGGACACAACACAGTGCATTTTATTTTTATGTGGTAGTGAGGATCACTCTACCGCTGAGCCACAATCCCAACCCCAATATCTTTTCTTAATCTGTAGTCTTCTCTTCATTTTTCTTCAGGTCTAGTCTATTCTTTGATTCTAGAATTATAATATTTGGCTCTGTTTCATAGAAGAAATATGCAGTTGATATTTTTATAACAGAAGAAACAGATTGTTTGAAGGGGTATTTATTATGTAATTACATTTAGGTAATTAGTTTATTTTTCTCAAACAGTGCTTAAAATCTAATCCTTTGAGAATTTTGATATTCAGTGTTTGAAATTGCTCTGTCAAGCCAGGCATAGTGACCCACACCTGTAATCCCAGAGATTTGGGCCAGCCTAGGCAATTTAGCAAAATTCTGTCTCAAAGTAAAAAATAAAAAAGGGTTGGAGAGGGCTGGGGCTGGGGCTTAGCTGTAGAGTGTTCGCCTAGCACGTGCGAGACGCTGGGTTCCATCCTCAGTACCACATAAAGAATAAATGAATAAATAAAGGTATTGTGTCCAACTAAAACTAAAAAAAAAGAGTTGGAGATATACCTCTAAGTTCTATCCCCAGTTCCAAAATGAGATTGCTCTGTCAAACTGTTTATTAAGTATTGTTTGATTAAAAAAGTAAGGGAACATTATTATTTTCTCATTTCTTCTTCAAAAGTAATTGTTTAGCCTTTGCAGAAATAACTCTGAGGTTAGACTAGTCTGGCTTCAACTCAAAATATTTTTAAAAAGGTATAAACCAGGAACTAGCTATAACACATAAATGGTCATGAAACATTGTACACATGGCTTTTGGCACTTTCTCCTGCCCTGCATCACCTCCTCTGCTGCCAGTTCTAGTGCCACACATTTCTGTTCCGAGGGAGACTGGTTGTGAAGCCTCTGGCTGGAGCACAGTCCTCCGTGGCCACTGTACTGCTGCCCAGAAGAGCTAGCCATGTCACTCAGGCTTTCCGTCCACTCTGTTCCCACGGAGCCATCAGTTCTTCCCAACTGATGATGGAGATTAGGCATTAAACAAAGAGAACTGCTAGTTCATCTACTTCAGTCTTAAAATTCATCAGCACTGGGCTGGAGGCGTAGCTCCGTTGTAGAACACACTTAGGCATGAGGCCTACACTCAATCCTAGTGCCAAAAAAACAAAAATTCATCAATACTAAACTTATCTCTAAATATCTTTGAAATCCTTAACTTTTCAACCCAGCAGTTTATAACAATGTCTTTAATTTTCCCTGGCTAGTCATTTCAAGCTTGACCCTCTCCACGGCAAGTACCATACATATACTCTATTCAAAGAAGCTGAGACAAGCTTTAATTTTTTCACAGGCATAAGGAACATAAACATTGAAAAATATTAAAATACCTGCCCCCGAAAATGTCTCCTCATCACATTAAAGTTAAAATGAAAGAGCAATGTTGGCATGTACACACAGAACTGCACAGTGCTGAGGAATACTCCCCTGCAGCTGTGGTGTGCTAGCTCCTAAATTATAGACCTGGCTAGATCATTAATACGGATTATTTATTGAGGAATCATGTTTTTACTTGGCTTCAAATGATAAGTCCTCTAAGACCTAAATACTGCTACTGGGAATATTTTCACATAGAACTGGCCGTAGCCAAACTATTTTAAAATGAATCGAAAATTTAATGTTTGCAAGGATGTGCAAAAATGTGACTCTGTCTGTCCTTAGTGCCAGGTTAGCCCTGGTTTGGGGAAAATAATTTCTCTGGTATGCAAGGGTACATTTAACTGTTTTTTGTTTTGCCTTTTTGTTTGTTTGTTTGTTTAAACTTAAGGCTAATCTAGATGAAAACCAGATGAGTTCACCTACATTCCTTAGAGCTTTAATGACAGCCGTTTGTAAAGCAGCTATTATAGGTAAGTGACATTTCTGGAAGTAGGTTTTATTTATTTATTTTGTGTGTGTGTGAGAATGTAAAATTTATTTGCTCATTTCTTGCATTTGAAGTACTCTTCTGAAAGTAGGTTTTAGTATCTGAAATCGTTATTATTTCCACTACTGATTATATAGTCTGATTTTTTATTGTCTTCAAATCTTGTCCTGTATAGCTCAGTTTTTGTGCAAATTTCTGTCTACCCTGCCTGACCATCTCAAATATGGGACAAATAGATGCTCTTGTCTCCAAAGAATCCAATTTTAGCAGCTACTATACACCTTGTATTCTACAATTCAATAAGTTGTTGCATACATCCAGGGGTGGGAAAGTTTGTACTTTGTTGTATGTGGCTCCCCTGCCTGTCCTAGTGCTGGGGATGGAACCCAGGGCCTCACTCATGCTAGGCACCCACACTTCCACTCAGCTACATCCCAGTCCACATGGAGCTTTTTCCTAATCTATTCACCTCCATCATTCAAGACTTCAAGACCACCTCCTTCCATTTTGGAGTTATAATGAAAGGGGTTCAGTATTCTTAACCTAATCGACGGAGGGCTTTCTCATCAGGAAAGTCACATTTTATAATAAATGCCCATATAAGGAAAGAAAATACCAGCATTTTCTCCTGCTCTGTGTTGACTTTATTTTATGGGAATTGACATTTTTATTGGATATTTATGAATTATGTAGGTGAGATAAAATTAGGATTGGTAGAAGCCCTAAATATTCCTTATTATTTAACAGTATTTATGAGGACATCAACTTAGCTTTAGGTGGAAATCCACATTTTTGGCACTCAAGAAAAAAAATCTTATCAGTTCAAGAGTTGTCTCAGAATTTCAAGTGTTTGTCATTCCACAAGTAAGCTCTCTGGGGCTGGGGTTGTAGCTCAGTGGCAGGGCACTTGCCTAGCATGGGTGAGGCACTGGGTTCAATACTTAGCACCACATAAAAATAAAATAAAGACATTCTGTTCATCTACAACTATAAACATTTTACAAAAGAAAAAAAAAGCTGCTGGGGGTGGTGGCACATGCTTGTAATCCCAGTGGCTTTGGAGAATCAAGAGTTCAAAGTTAGCCAACTCAGTGAGACCCTATCTCTAAATAAAATGCAAAGTAGGGCTGGGGATGTGGCTCAGTGGTCGAGTGCCCCTGAGTTCTATCCCTGGTTATCCCCTTCCTCCACAAAAAAAGAAAGCTTCTGGCCATGCCTGTTATCCCAGCAGCTAAGGACGCTGTCAGGAAGATCAAAAGTTCAGGGCAAGCCTCACCGTCTTATCAAGGTCCTAAGCATCTTGTCAAGACCCCTGTCTTTAAATAAAAATAGTAAATGCTGGAGATGTAGCTCAGTAGTAAAGCATCCCTGGGTTCAATCCTCAGTACCAAAAAAAGAAAGACTTTCCTGCCACTTAATTTAACTTCAGAATTTTAATTTAAGATTTTCTGTAGGGTGAATTGTTTTCAAAGTGAGTTTTAATTGTTTTCAAAGTGAGTTTTAAGTGAAAGAGTTTTTTTTTTTTTTTTTTTAAGTTGTAGGTGAACACAATACGTTTATTTTATTTTTCTGTGGTGCTGAGTATCAAACCCAGTGCCTCACGTGTGCTGGGCAAGAGCTCTACCACTGGAGCCACAACTTCAACCCCTCAATGTGAGTTCTTTAAGGACATAAGTCACAAGCTATGTAGAAAGAATTCGTAAAATTTTTTAAATGGAACCATAAGACCTCCCCATTTTAAAACATCAAGGTTTAGGCCAGGTGTGGTGGCCTGTGCCTGTAATCCCAGCTCTTATGAGACTGAAGCAGAGGGATCACAAGTTTGAGGCCTACTTTCTAGCCCAGGGCCTTGTAAGGGCTCTAACCACTGAGCTCTACCCCAGACTTCTAATTTCCTTTTATAATGTTGCTTAAAAGTACTCACTTGAATTCCTATTATTATTATTATTCCCTGGATTTAATTCTCAATACTGAAAGGGAGTGAGGAATTAATCAAGGTTGAGGAGTGCAGAAGCTGCTTTAAAAACCATATTGGAGCTAAGGATTTGGCTCAGTGTTAAGCACTTGCCTTGAATATATGAGGCCCCAAGTTCAGTCCCCAGCACTAAAAAAAAATAAAATAAAATCCCCCAAATCCTAAATTGTATCCCATGATAACTTCAACAGAGAATAGAAAATCTCATGCTTCTTGGCACTGAGGATGCTTTCCTCAGCCCCTTTTTATATTGCTTTTATCTCAAAAGGCATAGATTGAGGGGTTTGTTTGGGGTATTTTTTTTTTTAAGAGAGAGAATTTTTAATATTTATTTTTTTAGTTTTTGGTGGACACAACATCTTTGTTTGTATGTGGTGCTGAGGATCGAACCTGGGCCGCACACATGCCAGCAGAGCGTGCTACCGCTTGAGCCACATCCCCAGCCCTGTTTGGGGTATTTTTGTTTTGTTTTTTTTTTTCCTCCACTATCATAATAGTCTTTTTCCTCCTAGGAATAATAAAATGGTCCCAACTCTTGTATTCTTCTGGAAAGATTTGGATGAACTGCCACTTTAATTTTCTTTTTTTTTTTTTTTTTATATGTGTGCATATGTGCATGTATGTAGTAATGGCAATCCTTGTGCATGCTAAGCAAGCACTCCACCACTGAATTATATCCACAGCCCCCTCCCCATTTCCTGTTTTAATGTTGCTTTTTTTAATGCATTCACTTGAATTAATATTTTTTATTTTACTAAAAATCTTATAACAATACTTTTATGGACTACAATATAAAATTTTGATATGTTAACTTTCCACCAAAGTGACAAAATACTTGGGGGAAAAAAATCAAGAGAAAAGGTTTATTTGCCTCACGATTGCAGAGTTCTTGTTTGCTTGGCTCCATTTGTTTGGACCTGTAATGAGGCACAGCATCATAATGGGGAGCACAAGATATGGAGCAAAGCTGCTCACTTCGTGGTGGCTGGAAGCAGAGAAAGAGAAGGGTATGGGCTCCCCATGTGCCCTTTAAGGGCATGCCCCCAATAGCATAACTCTTCCTTTCACTGGATCCCGCCGCCTAGTGTTTCCACCACCTCCCAGTTGCCCTACAGGCTGGCAACCGAGCCTTTAACATATGGGACTTTAAGGCACACTCCATACCCAAACTAGAGCAGTTTGTCTACAGTGTGGAATGATTAAATCAAACTAATTAATATATCCTTTTTGTATCTTTTTCATGGTGAGTCATTTGATTAATATTGCTTTTGTAGGTTGTTGTAAAACTACTGTCACTTTTTCATTATAATTAAAGATAAATAATTGGGTGCACTATTCTTGAAGGATACAAGAATTCAAAATGCATCTCTCCTCCATGTTTTTATTATTTTTGAGATAATATCTTATTAAAAATGTTAGAGTATTTGGATTTCAGAATCTTGTCTTGGAGCCCCTTACCTCCTCTTTCTGTACAAAGCCCTTTGGGTACTATTGTCAAAAAACTGAAAGTGGTTCTGTGTGTTAATTCCTTAAGTATAATGCCTACTTCCTCTGTTTCCTCTAGCTGACTGTTCTACCTTCAGAGTGGACACTGCTGTTATCAAGCAGAGAGTGCCGATTTTACTCAAGTACCTAGACTCAGATACAGAGAAGGAACTGCAAGCACTTTATGCACTACAAGCATCAATAGTAAAACTTGATCAACCTGCCAGTAAGTTTGCCTCATGTTGTTATAAATTAACCAAACTAGTGGGTGAGATTTATCCAGACCAAGACTTCAGAGGTGAGTGAGGATTTGAAGATGGGTAATATAAGAATCACTAACTAGTAACAAAAACTCAGCCAACATCTTAAACATATCTGATATTGTTTATTTGTTTCATTTTTGTTTTTGGAGACAGAGTCTTACTGTGTTATACTAGCAGTCCTCCTCCCTCAGCCTCCCAAGTAGCTGGAACTATAGCCACATGCCACTGTAATGGGCTCCAAATTGAATTTCTTACAGACTTATATGAGAAAATGTCAAAAAGAGCCAGGCACAGAAGTGCATTCCTGTAACCCCAGCTGTTCAGGAGGCTAAGGCAGGAGGATCATGAGTTCAGAGCCAGCCTCAGCAGCTTAGTGAGGTCCTAAGCAATTCAGCAAGACCCCGTCTATAAATAAAATATAAAAAAGGACTGGGGATGTGGCTCAAGGGTTCAGTTCTTGTTACCAAAAAAAAAAAAAAAAAAAAAAAAAAATGCCAATAAGAAAACTAGTTTAGGGCTGGTATTGTAGCTCAGTGGTAGAGCACCTGCTTAGCACTTGTGAGGCACTGGGTTCGATTCTCAGCATCACATATAAATAAATAAAGATCCATTGACAACTAAAAAAATATATTAAAAAGAAAACTAGTTCATATTAGAGATTTAATACTTACTTTAGAGGAGATCTGACATGTTAAGGCACTGGGTTCAATCCTCAGCACCAGAGAGAGAGAGAGAGGAAGAGGGAAAGAGAGAGAGAGGGAGGGAGGGAGGGAGGGAGGAAGGAAGGAAGGAAGGAAGGAAGGAAGGAAGGAAGGAAGGAAGTTGTGTTCATCTACAACTAAAGAACTATTTTTCAGGGCTGGGGATGTGGCTCAAGCGGTAGCGCGCTCACCTAGCATGCGTGCGGCCCGGGTTTGATCCTCAGCACCACATACAATGATGTTGTGTCCGCCAAAAACTGAAAAATAAATATTAAAAAATTCTCTCTCTCTCTCTCTCTCTCTCTCTCTCTCTCTCTCTCTCTCTCTCTCTCTTTTTAAAAAAAAAAGAAGAAATATTTTTCAAAAAATGTTTCTGGGGTTGGGGACATAGCTCAGTTGGTAGAGTGCTTGCCTTGCATGTTCAATCCCCAGCCATCACAAACAAAAATGTTTCTGTACCATTAGTTATGGTAATCATGCCAGTGTGCCATACAAGCATTTAAGTGGGGCAGTCATGACTAAGAAACTGAATTTTTCATTTTACTTAGTTTAAATAGCTACATGTGGCTAGTGGCTACCATATTGGACAACTCAGGTCAAGGGCATGAAATTGGTGAATAGTCTCGAGAGTAATACTTTCCAGAATGCTCAGACATCCAGCAAAAACCTTAATTATAACCATGGCATATTTAACAAAGTATTTTAGAATAATTTTCAGTTACGAGTTACTCATTCTTGGCTAACCAGACAAATAAGGTAGCCTGAACACACCCTAGTCTTAATGATACTGGTAAATTGATAACTATTGAATCTTAGAAGATTCTTTTAATATTTTGTGACAGCTGGTACACGTTTGTTTTAGAGATGGCACTGAAAAGTAGTTCTTGGGCACTTCTTTGTTGGGATGTTTGCAAAAGTTTTGCTTCTTTCCTGGAGCTGCTGAATCGCTCCAGGAGATACAGGAACAGATTAAAACAAATTATCCTCAGAGTGCAAGTGAAGAGCCATCTAAGTCTGAATCAGAAAATATGATTATTTTTTCCTTCTCTCAAGGTCTTTGAAAGGTCATTTAAATTCCTAGCTTCCTTTTCTATATTGTTATAGGAAGAGGACCTTACTTGTCAAATGAGATATCAAATGGTTGGATGAAATTGATGCTATATGCTTAGCCAAATTAAAATGTCTTCTATAATTACCATAATTCCATAAGTCATCCCTGGAGAGCTGTTAGTTTTAGATTTACCAGCAACAGAATTGTGGCCACTGGTTTCCATTTCCCTATAGACTAACCAGAGTTTTAGAAAAAGAAAAGTGATCCATCATTAATCTGAGTGATTAGAGAGCTGATAATAAATGATTTTTTTTTTTTTTTTTTTGCAGTGATGTATATTGAACCCAGGACCTTATACATGGCTAAACAAGCACTGTAACACCTTCTAGCCCCAAGGAATTTTTTTTTTTTTTTTTTAGAATAATAAATGTAATTTTTATTCTGGCTTAATGCCTCTACCAACTTACTTTCTCTCCCCCCACCCCCGTTTTTTCTTTCTTTCTTTTTTTTTTTTTTTTTTTCCTTTTTGGTACCAGGAATTGAACCCAAGAGCTCTTAACTATTAAGCCACATCCCTCCAGCCCTTTTTAATTTTTATTTAGAGACAGGCTCTCACTAAATTGCTGAGGCTATCCTTGAATTTGTGATCCTCCTGCCTCAGCTTCCAGAACCACTGGGATTATAGGCCTGTGCTACAATAAGTTTCCACTCTCTGAGAAATATAGAGAATTAAAATTACTCAATTTGGACATTTAAAACAACAAATAACTTACGTTCGATGGATAAAAATCCAGATGAGATAGCTTTTGCCCATGTTTTTCGTATGAATGATCACTCTTTTCATTTTTAAAACACAGCATTTGAAGGGGAAAAGAATTTACCCTGCCTTTTTCCCCCTAATATTTGTTAAAATTATACTGCAGACTTTCAAAAAATGAAAAAAAAATCTATAAAGAAAAAAGTAAAAAGAAAATTTAAAAAGAAAGTGATAAGTACTCATTTTTATTTTTCAATGTGTTTAGATTGAGAACTTTGGCTTTACCAATATTAGAAAATAGTTTAAATTGAATGAAATAGTAGGAATAAAAAATAATTTAGGCTGCTTAAATGGTCTTTTACTCCTTGTTGGATAAGGAGTTGTGTAGGGTTGGTGTTCTTTGCTGTCGTTTGTGGGGCTGGGGCTGAAGCTGGACTCTTCACATGGACTGCATCCGTATATAGCCCAGCTGTCCTGTAACAGTGATTATTTTTTTAATTATTATTTTTTTTTAAAGTTAGACTTTATTGAGAGAGAGAGAGAATTTTTCAGTACTTATTTTTTAGTTCTCAGCGGACACAACATCTTTTGTTTTTTTTTTTTAATGTGGTGCTAAGGATCGAACCCAGTGCCCCGCGCATGCCAGGCAAGCGCACTACCGCTTGAGCCACATCCCCAGCCCCCTGTAACAGTGATTATGATGAATGTTGTTGATGCTCTTTTCTGGGAGAATGAATGTGCTTTCATTCATTCATTGCTCTTCCTCAAAAGTACAGTGTCCCAAAACTGATAGCTTATTTTGAAACCCTTACAGATTTGCTACGAATGTTTTTTGATTGCCTGTATGACGAGGAGGTGATCTCTGAGGATGCCTTCTACAAATGGGAGAGCAGCAAGGACCCTGCAGAGCAGAATGGGAAGGGCGTGGCCCTGAAATCTGTCACTGCGTTTTTCACATGGCTGCGGGAAGCAGAAGAGGAGTCTGAGGATAACTAAAACTTCAAATACACAAAACGAAACAAAAGAAACAATTTAAGTATTTTTTTAAAAAGTTTCACGTCTTCGCCAATCACAGTGCAGCAAGGCCAATTCTCGCAGAAATCCCCACGTGTGCACGAGTGGGAGAGGGGAAAGAGAACAAAGGTGATCATGGAGGAAAAAGGTACTGGAAACAAGTAAACTTCCAACCTGAGGGCGGGAGCACTAAAACCAAAATACATGTATTATTTATAGAAAATATTTTCTGTTTTAATCTTTTCTTTTTAAACAAGGACTCATACTTAAAAACACATTTAGCAAAAAAAAAAAAAAAAAAAAAAAAAAAAGTTGAACTTTTAATTTATTTTAAGGACTGCAAATGCCAGTGTGTAATTTTTTAATTTGCAGTTTCTGTAAACAACTTGTATAATAGAAAAGCAGAGAAATAAATGTCCCTTCCCTTCATATGCACCTCACGTTTGTTTTAAGGCATAGTAGTTAGTCCAGATTTGAGAAGGTTTGGGGTAAACAAGGTAAGAAAGATTTCTCTCTCTCTCTCTGTCTCTTTCTCTTTTTCTTCTTTTTTTTTTTTTTTTTTTTTTCTGGGCATCAAATCTTTCTGCCTGCCTCTCAGCTTGCTTCAGAAAATTAAAAAAAAAAAAAAAAAAAAAAATCACAATAGTAATCAAAACATACATAACCTTGGAACAGAAGGAAATGCTGTGGACCAGAGAACTCCAAGATTGTTCAAAAACAAAAAGTGCTACCCTGGAAAAAGTACTCTTAATACTTTTGAAATCTTTAGAGCAACTTTAAGGCTTGTAAATACATAGAACAAATATTTAAAAAAAAAGAAGAAGAAGAAGAAATTGACTCAATACTATTTCTTTTCACTTTCAAAATATAAAGAACAAAATAAAGACAAACATTGCAAGTTTAAATGAAAGTAAAGCGACTTCTCCTTTTGACAGTTGTTGCATGTGTGCCCATCCCTGGGAGGTGCTATCTGGCTATTCATTATCTAATCGAAATCATTCCTGAGGAGTGTGGTATGTGTATGTGTGTGTGTACATGTGTATGTCTCTTTAGTTCACAAATGAAAGCTATTTTGTGGATAGAGAGGGCATTTGTGTTTGGGTGGGGATGCTCTTCTGGGAGTCCAGGAAAAACTTGAAACTCCAGCTTAGAGATACACTTTAAGTAACAGCAAACCCAAGGTGACTTTTAAAATGACAAATTCCCCATTGTGTATCAGGGTACTATTTTACTTTGAGATTACCACTACCACTGATTTTTTAAATCTCCTCTCAATTGCCTGGAATATTTAGGAAATCCAAAGACGTCTTCTGAAGAATGAGGGGGGCACCTAAGTTATGCTTTTTCGTGGGGGTGGGTTTTAAAACCAAACTAGTACCATATGTGGAAGATGACATTGCTCCCCAGCTCCAGCTCCATGCAGGCCATACTGGTGAGTATAAAGCCAATTTAAGAAGAAAACCGGGCTACTTCCAAATAAATAGTCTTTATATTTTGTATCTGGATAACCAGAGATTTCTGTCAGCTTCCATAAAAAAACATCCAGAATAAGACTTGTAAAACATAAGAACAAAATTTCTCAAGGAATAAAAGGTTTTTCACCAGTGTAATTGAATACAATACAGAATCCTCCTATATGTAAGCCCACTGAGACCATTCTGTGTGGTGAAGAACTGAGTCTGGAAAGTCTCTTGACAAACTTGTGACAATACTGCCATAAGAGATGAGGCCTGAGAAGTTGTTTGGGGTCTGGATGCAGGCCCTGCCTGGGAACCTTCAACTGGAAGCAGCAATCCAGGTCTAGGATATACTAAGTTTTAACTGCCTTAGAATCAAATTCAGAGAATTCTGATCCAGGAATCTCCTGAATAACAGGTTTTTAGAAGACTATTAACAACATTCACTGGGGGTGTGGGGTGGGGAGTTAGAGAAGGCAACTGGCGACTGCCTCTTGGGAGTTAGTGACTGTCATTTGCAGGGATCTAATCAGGAAGGACTTTCAGGTACTAGAGATGGCCTATTCGTAATATTTTAGATATAGACAAGTGTTAGAAGTGGAGGAAAGAAATATTTTTAGAAGGAAAAAAGGGAAGAAAAATCTTAAAAGATATAAACATTCATAGTACAATAACAATATTTGAAATCTCACCTGTAGCAGGAAGTATGATGAGGAGATTACAGAGAACTTTTGGTTTAGCTTGTTGCTGTATACAGGGAATGAAGTGGCCAAATATGGGCTGGAGTTGTAGCTCAGTGGTAGAGCGCTTGCCTAGTATGTGTGAGGCACTGGGTTCAATCCTCAGCATCACATAAAAATAAATAAATAAAGGTATTGTGTCCATCTATAACCAAAAAAAGAAGAAGAAGAAGAAGTGGCCAAATATGGCAAAGTGAGATCATTGCTCCCTACTGAGTCCTACTGAACTGTGAGGTATTGTACTGAGTGTTCCCTCCTGTCTTCTTGCTGGAAAGCAGGGTTTGATGGATTTTGTTTCAAAGAAATAGCATCATTGGCAGCCTGTACTCCTTCAAGATGTAGCAAATGTGCTGTTATGCAGGCATAGTACTTTTGTAACTAATTTAGGTGTCTGTGGTTATATTCTAGCCAGTTAACTTATGGGTACATTGTAACAAGTAAAAGTTTGGTCATTTTGGCCAAAGGAACATGATGCCAAAATAAACTCATTGTACATTCTTTCATAGACCAATAAGTTAGTCACAGCTGCATCGTGTACTAGTTTTAGTCAACAAATACTTAAAGGATAGAGGTTTAGCTCAGTGGTCAAACCCATACTTAGCATGGGTGAAGCCCTGGGTTTAATCCCTAGCTCTGCCTCAAAAAAACAAAACAAAAAAATACATGTACTGAGTATGGAGTGTGACAGTGCTGTAGCCCTCTGATCTCTTGGAGCTCCTGTTCCTTATGGAAACAAAACTAGAGGTTAACACGCTGCATAAGACCCTCCCTTGGCAAGTGTCTGTTCCTTATTCTGGTACATCTTTGGTTTGTTTTTTGTCTCCCATTTGCAACAATTAAATCCAAAAGCAGCTTTTGAGCTACTCTCCAAACAAGTTTTCATTTGGGGCTTTTTGACACATCCTTTCGTTTCAGATGACTCCATTCAAGTCAAAAGGATTTAAGCTGGGGACAGAGAACAGGCTGTTGGATCCAGCTCTGTGTTTTCATCACTCAGGGTTTGTTCTTTAAAAGAAGAAAAAGAGGAATGATCCAGCTTTTCAGTTTTGATCATTGTTGGCACTTCCTCCTGTGTGCCTCATTTTGGAGGGAGTAACCTTTTGCATTGCTTCTATTTGTTTGCATTTCTATTTCTTATTGAGTTACAATACCACACTATAAATTCACCCTTGTAGAGGGCACAATTCAGTGGTTTTATCATGTTCAAAATTGTGCAGTCATCACCATTGTCTTAATTTCAGATCATTTTCCCCTCAGAATATAATCCCATACCCATTAGCATTCACTCCCCATTTGCCACTCTCAGCCCCAGAGCCGGTAATCACTGACCTACTTTTGTTCAGGGACCTGACAGCAGGGATTAGGCCCTGAATTTTCCTTCTTTGAGTACGAGTGTAAATTTAAAAAAAAAAAAATCAATACTTTTGGTGGTTGTACAGAAACCCCAATAAATAATAAAAAAGAGTTTGCAAAGCCATTAGCCTCTGTTTGCAACACAGAAAATACATGTCAATTCTGGACCAAAATAATTTCATTGAAATACTAAAAGTGATATGGAAGAATTAAAAGAGATTTGCAGCAACTGTTTTTAGTGGTCAGCTACAACAAACCAAACTAGCAGCTATTTTGTTCATCAAGAGTAGATTTTAATTTACAGTTAAAGAGTGTCTGGTGTTTTAAAAAATATAAACTCTTAAGAACAGCTTATGAATCATAAGACCAAGTTTGAAAAACAGAAATTGTATTAACACCACCAGCAAGCACAGGGTCCTCTCAGTCTTCTGCCCTCCTATTTTGTGCAGGATGCAGACTCCCCAGTGTTGTACACATTATTTACAGTTATTAAAATCAGTCTGTATACAGGGTACCTATAGAGTAGTATTAAGCCCTGAAGAAGCACCAAGCAGTTTCATAGGCTTAACAATCCAGATCACAAGTTCTGAAGATAAAATAGATTCTATTTTGCCTTAATTTTTATTTTATTGGTACTGGAAATTGAACCCAGGGCGCTCCAGCACTGAGCTACATCATCAGCCCTTTTAATTGTTCTTATTTTATTTTGAGACAGGGTCTGGCTAAATTGCCCAGGCTGACCTCAGATGTCCAGCCTCTTAAGTTGCTGGGATTACCAAATTTAACTTTTTTTTTTTTTTTTGATGTAACGTGAAAGTATGTTTACAACTATCAGCTAATGGTAAACAAGTGCCTGAACATTCCCTTCTGTCACTCTGTGGACTGGCAATATATGACCTGGGAAGTCTGCCATCCTAATACTGGCAACAAAAGTCTGGTCATTTCGACCTCTTGTTTCTTGTTACTTGAGTAATTCTTGTGTTTCGGATTCCTTTGTGAGTCAGTCTTACCACGGTGTACTCTAGAATAGTTAAGGCAGAGCTAGAGTTAGAGTCTGGTATTTTATTTGTCCTTTTCCTTGAGGCACACTTGTACATAATGTCTGTTTATTCAGAAACCTGAGCTGCTCACTTGCCATGTGAGAACTGCTCAGTAAAGAAGAAAAACATGGCCAGGCGCAGTGGTGCACACCTGTAATCCCAGCGGCTCAGAGGCTGAGGCAGGAGGATCACAAGTTCAAAGCCTTAGCAAAATTGAGTTGCTAAGCAGCTCAGGCCCTGTCTCTGAATAAAATACAAAATAGGGCGAGTGATGTCGTTCAGTGATTAAACACCCCTGGGTTCAATCCCTGGTACCAAAACAAACAAAAAACATACAGTATTCAGATATGACCTGCATAGCCAAACAGTCCCAGCCACTCGGGAGACTAAGGCAGGAGGATCCCTTGAGCCCAGGAGTTTGAGGTCAGCCTAGGAAACAGAGTGAGACCCAGTCTCCAAAAAGAAATGTTACATGGATGGATGACTTAGTCAAGTAAGAGTAATGGAAATTGAGAAATCCTATAAGTTAACTGACAATGAAAGCATGGCATTCCAAAATTTGAGATGCAGCTGAAGTTCTACTTTCAGGTAAATACATGGTCTTAAATGTCTTCTTTCAAAAAAATGTGGACGTGCCAAACATAGTGAAGTACACCTGCAAGTTCCAGCTACTCGGGAGGCTGGGCAGGAGGACTGCAAGTTCAAGAACAGCCTGGGCATCTTAGCAAGCCCCTGTCTTAGAAATTAAAAGCGCTGAATGGCAGAACCATTGCACAGCATGCCTGAGACTCTTGGTTCAATCCAAGAAATCTAAAATGCCATCAGAGGAACCAATTGGAGAGAAAATGTTGCATGGGTGGTTATCAAGAGTTCATAAAGGAAGAAGTCATGCATGCACTGTAGTGGAAAGAGGTCTAGACCAGAATTGGGTTCTGTGGCAAGTACAAAGAATGGTGCGTTCAAAGAATAAAGAAAGAATTGAAGAATATGATAAAAAGTCATTCATCCTTGAATGTGCCCTATTAAATCAATCCAGGTGAACTTTTTCTGGACAAATAAGGGGAAATAACTTTTTGAAACTTGCCTTTTACTGTCATGGTGTGTATGATGATTTTTTAACCACATAGGTTGTACCGTAAGATTAAATGGAGTAAAAAATCCTATCACTTCATTTTTGCAGTACATTTTCTATTTTGTATAAAAACACAAATATTTACCACATGTTACTGTTGCCTACAGTACAGTAATGTGCTGTTTAGGTTTGTAGCCTAGGATCAATAGGCTATACCATACATGTGTAGTAGGTTATCCCATATAGGTGGGTATAAGTACACTATGTTTGTACAACCATGAAATCTCCTAAGGCATTTTTCAGAACACATCCCCCGCCTCATGAAGTGACTGTATGACCATCCTGTCATTTAAAATTCATAGATATCAACCTTGATTTAAAAGAAAAAATATTTTTCAACAAAAGAAATCACAGTGCTTTTAGAAATCATATCCAGTCCACACAGTATACTGAATAAGTGCAGCCTCTTGGAGTGAGCAGTTACAGGCAATGTCAGGGTTAATCAAAGTATGGGCCTTGGACAGCAGCACCAGTATCACCTGTGAGCTCATTTCAAGTGCAAATTCACAGACCTCAGATTACTAAAACAGACCATGAAGAGTGGAAGGAACCCAAGAAACTTCTTTTAACCAGATCTTTGGGTGATTTCTTGGTGCACTGAAATTTTAACCACTGCCCACCAGTAGTTCACCTCCCTGCCACAGTTTATAAAGCTCTTCAAAAAGCTCATTAAAAGCAAGCAAGCTTTTAGAATCTTTGGGCTTTTGCTTTCTCGTCTGTAATACAGAAACAAAAAGCCCTTCCTACAGCACTAATAATACCTACTAAATATAAACATAAATTTATATATAAATATATATTAAATACATATATTAATAATATCTATTCAGGCAATGCAGGATGGCATCTGACTGGTCTTTCCACCATGCTTGGACATGTAAAGTGGTACTCCTTCCTTTCACCAGGTGGGGGTCTGAGCACAACAGAAGACTTGTACTTAGCAAGAACTGTGACATGTGCTTGGTTTCTGGGAGGCAGTGTCCCCCAACCCCGCAGAATTCCTTTTCACCATACAGCCTGTATTTCACGCCTTGGGGAAGACATAGTGAGTGTATTTTGAAGCTTTGGAGTTGGAAAAATAGGTGCAATAGTATAGCCCTGCCAGGTTGTTTCCACCTGTTTTTTCATCTATTAAAGAAGGATAACACAGTCTTTCTCATAATTTTATCATGAGGATTAATTAATGGAGATCAGATAAAAGTGCCCAGAATTTCTGCCTAGGGTACCTGGGCTCTGCTCACCCATATCAAGTGTTTTTTCATTCTCCAACCTTAGGTCACTTTTGGCCACATACAATTAGATGACACTGTCCATAAATGTAGGAGATTATGGTGGTTTGCCTCCCAACACTTAATAGTTTTATCATTTTTTTTTGTTATCATTTTCCCTAGCATATACTATGAAGTCATAAGCTTCCACTCTAAACTGCTAACAGATCTGGAAAATAGAGACTTTTCCTGGGATTCAGTAATGCACTACAAAATCCTTTTCCTCCCTCTCTTTTCCTGTTTTTTTCCCCCCCACAAGGATTAAAGCTGGGTTGTTGGGCTGAGGTGTTGGCTCAGTGGTAGAATGCTCGCCTAGCACATGTGAGGTCCTGGATTTGATCCTCAGCACCACATAAAAATAAAATAAAGGGATGTTATCCATCTACAACTTAAAAATTAAAAATAAAGATATTGTCCATCTATAACCCCCCCCCCAAAAAAGCTTAGTGTCCTTTTCACGTTATACATTGTACACATTGCTCTAAAAAGAAAATGAGTGTGCTTTTTTTTTTTTTTAATGAATACTGTTAAAAATGCATGTTCTGTCACATCCAGCTCTGGCCTTGTTCCTACTGGAAGAGATGCCAACCACTTTGGATAAATAGATTCTTATACTAAACACACTCGCTAGCTGGTTAGACCAAATTCCAGTGTTTTCTTACCAGTATCATGGACTCAACCAGCAGAATGTAAAGCAGAAACACAGAAAGTATGTTAAATTTCATCATGGGCTTTTTGGTAAAAACATCTGTTGGGAAGAGCAGGAGCATCACAGATAAAATGTGAATTTTCAGAGTTGAACAAATGGTTCCAAGAATTATGCTACTCTTTCCACAGTTTGGGTGACTGAAGGTCACATGTTTGAAGAGTATTCAAAGTTAGTGCAGTTTCAGTTTGTTTTTATAACAGGAAAGGATCTTTTCCATCACCATATTTTTCAATCTCTCCCCCAATAGGATCTAATTTCATAAATCTGACTTAAAGAATTCTGTTGTTCCAATCAAAGATTTTTACTCATGTTTTCCTTTACTGTATTTTTGGAGGCGGGGGATCTTTTCAAATGCCCCCATATCTACTTGGCCTGAAAATTTCAGTTTGCTGGGACTTCCCTGGTTTAAGAATGGAAAGTCCTGCCTTCCACTACCTGCCCAACCTTCCCACAGTAGATAAACAGGGACAGTTTATCACCTGGGTATCACTGAACTGCCCTAACTTTCTCAACTCAGATAATCCCCAGCCTGACTGACCTTGATGCTCTTAAAAGATGAGCCTATAAAAAAATTAATTAAAAAAAGAAAAAGAAGAGCCTAGAAAACCACATGGAAGGAGTGGAAAAAGAGGGACATATTGTTGACACATTCACTTCATATTACACAGAACAAAACTGGATATGATCTGCTTTTTAAAAAAAATATTTAATGGTAGATGAACACAAAGTATCTTTATTTATTTTTATATGGTGCTGAGGATTGAGCCCAGTGCCTCATACATGCGAGGCAAGCACTTTACCACTGAGCTACAGCCCCAGCCCCTGGGTATCTACTTTTAAGTAAGTCTGGCAAGTAGGATTTCTTCCATCTGTTTAAAATGCAGTTGCTTGCGTCTGGCATTGTAAAAAGAGAAAGACCTATCAACATAAGAACCAGAACCTGATGAGAAAGGCTGCAAAGCCAGGCCTGCTATTTTCCTTGGAGTTTGCACAACTAAGTACCCCAGTTACCTTGGTCCTAGATTCCCTTTGCTACAGGATGGAAGACGCCTCTAGTAACATTTCCAAGTGTTTTTGATCCCTTGAGGGCTGAGTAGCAACTCCAATAAGTCAGATGCTGCAAACTGAAGAACAAACTAGACTCTTCTTTCCAGTAAAATCTTGGCACGTTCAGAACTCAGGTAAGGGTTGTAGGAAGAAACTTGATTCCTATTCGACACCTAGGACACAAGTTCCCAAATTCCAAATGGCAAAATTAATTTAGTGGATTGCAAGGAGCATTTGAAAAAAAAAAACCAGGGGTGTATTTTAGGGCAAATGTTATTTTGTAAAAACTTGCTTGATTTTTATGTACTGACTCATAGTTCTTTGTTCAAAAATGTTGAGATCAGATAGATATATTTCCAAATTCAGAAATTTTCGAAGTTTCAAAGTTGACTGATGGGCATTTTGGCCTCCTTAACACTACAAACAATACAAAACTGTTGTGGGGCTGGGGATATAGCTCAGTTGTGCCTCATATGCACAAGGCCCTGGGTTCAATCTAGAACCACAAAAAGAAAAAAAAAATACCCTTTGGGGCAGGGGGCAGGAAGTGATAGTAAACCTTTTTCATCAGCCTCCATTTTTTTGCTAAGTATTTGAATTGTTCGATCTCTTGCCATCTCTTTCCAAGCTGATGCTTATTTTGAGAGTCACTTCCAGTCTTTCTGGCTGGAAACCAGAAAAGTCAAGTAACCACCAACTGTCAAGGCCATACCTTCTGAAGTGATCCAGCCCTGACCTGGCTTTTAATGACTTCTGCATGAAATTGGAACCCTCAGCTATGATTCTTTGGAATAAAGATCAACCCTGTTAAGAACAAAATATTTCTTTCCCCACCAGCCAATCAAGAATTAGTCTTCAGGGGCTGGGGTTATGGCTCAGCAGTAAAGCACTCGCCTCCCACGTGCAAGGCCCTGGGTTCGATCCTCAGCACCATATAAATATAAATAAATAAATAAAATATAGAGTATAAAAAAAAGAATTAGTCTTCAAAACTCTCCTTACTGACACAAGGTTGAATATTAATAAGACTAGTAGATGTACATTTCTTGGGGGCAGGGGAGGGGGACGGGGATTGAACATGGGCCGCTTAATCACTGAGCCACATTCCCAGCCCTTTTTTTGTATTTTTATTTAGAGACAGGGTCTTGATGAGTTGCTTAGGGCTTCACTATGTTGCTGAGGCTGGCTTTGAACTCATGATCATCCTATCTTAGCTTCCCAAGCCGCTGGTATTACAGGTGAGCACCATCTTTCCCAGTGGTAGGTGTATCTTGATGGTAGCCCTGTGCCTGCAGTGCAGTACCTCTAGTCATTATTAGAAGCTACAGTTGCTTCAACTTTTTTTTATCTTTATGCCTAACAATTCAAAGTCACCTACTTTGTTTTTCTGTACAAAACATGACCTTTTAGCCTAACAGACTTAAGTGATACATATTCTTAAATTTGAGGAATAACAAAACAATAAGCCATTAATTGCCTTGACAACAGGCTGTCAAGTCTGCAAAGGATTGAACATGGGCCGCTTAATCACTGAGCCACATTCCCAGCCCTGTTGGGAAGAGCAGGAGCATCACAGATAAAATTTTATTTAGAGACAGGGTCTCATTGAGTTGCTTAGGGCCTCACCATTGCTGAGGCTGGCTTTGAACTCAAGATCCTCCTGAGCCACTGGGATTACAGGTGTGTACCTTGTGTCTGGCTAGAAGCCCACTCTTTGACAGCAATCTTCATAGATTCCATAGGGGCTAATCTGCTCCTGCAGGTTGCCAAGGTGGATGTTCCAACCAGTGTGGAGAGTTAAACAACTGTTTACCCCCCCTTTTTTTTAATCACTGAAATCACTAGTGACCTCAGTAATTTTTTTTAAAGAGAGTGAGAGAGAGAGAGAATTCTTTTTAATATTTATTTTTTAGTTATTGGCAGACACAACATCTTTGTTTGTATGTGGTGCTGAGAATGGAACCCGGGCCGCACGCATGCCAGGCGAGCGTGCTACTGCTTGAGCCACATCCCCAGCCCAACTTTTTTCCCTTAAAGGACACAAAAATCATATCATTTTGTTACAAAACACAATTGAATTAAATTTCTAATTCTAGCTCAAAGTAAAACAAGTGATGTTGATGGCATTCAAGAGTCTGAGGCAAGAGGATCGCAAGTTTGAGGCCAGTCTCAGTGTTTAGACCTTTTACAGAGAAAGGAATAAATGTGGGGCAGTCTGTGATAACTGCATGATTCTGCTCAGGGTCCCCATTCTAGGAAATCCCTTCTTAGGAAGGCTCAGAAACATGAGGGAAACACAGAATTTGTGGACTAGAAAAATATGGTTAACCTGGTGCATGCCTAAAGTCCCAGTGACCCAGGAGGCTGAGGCAGGAAAATCCCCAAGTTCAAAGCCAGCAACTTAGTGAGACCCTGTTTCAAAAATAAAAAATAATGGGCTGAGGGTGTGTTTAGGGGTTAAACGCCCTGGGTTCAATCCCAGTACCAAAAAAAAAAAAAAAAAAAAAAAGCTAAAGATGTTAGAGATGAAGCTCAACTGTGCAATGCTCCTGAGTTCAATCCCCAGTACCACAAAAATAAGTAGTCCAAGTGATATAAGTTATAAAATCATACCCCACAGTTTTAAAATTAATATACAGCTGCATATGTAAAACAAAACTGGCTAGATATTACATTTAACAGAGGTGAACTACTTTAACCAATGACCATGTATAAAAAATAAATTTCAGACCCCTTTATAAATAGAGAACTTGGGGCTGGGGTTGCAGCTCAGTGGTATTGTGTCCATCTACTACTAAAAAAAAATTTTTTAAAAAGTAAAGAACTTAGAGCTTCAGTTTTCTGCAATGACAGCCTTAGTGCTGGCTTCTCTATGTGTTTGTGTTCTTCAGGAATAATTTTGTTTCAGGGTTTTCCTTTTCTGTGTGTGTGTGGGGGTGGGGTACTGAGGATCAAATCCAGGGCCTTGTGCATTCTACCAACTGAGCTACATCCCCAGCCTCTGGGTTTTTCCTTTTGGGTATGTAACTATTGTGAACGACACAGCAAGTTTTATTTTTGTTTGTTTTTTTAATTTTTAAGCAAAAATCTGGAAGAGCAGAAATCTACCAGTTTGCTTTTGAGTCAACTTCTTATATGAAATGAGGCTGACACATTTTAGAGTAAAGGAAGAAATGTAGGACGTTTCAATTATATGAATTCATAAAAATGGAATACGTCTTTAAAAAAGGAGGCAAAGGACTGAAACATTAAAAATGAATGTTGTGGCTCAGTGGTAGAGTGCTCGCCTAGTATGCATGAGGCACTGGGTTCGATCCTCAGCACCACATAAATGTAAAATATATTGTGTCAACCTAAAACTAAAAATAAATAAATGAATGAATGAATGTGAACAGAATGAAGAAATTGCACAAAATGACGCTTAGTCCTTTTACATTTTTTCGGCACTGGGGATTAACCCAGGGGCACTTAACCGCTGAGACGCTTCCCCAAACCTCTTTTTGTAATAATTGTTTAAAATTTAGAGACAGGGTTTAGGGCCTCCCTAAATTGCTGAGGCTGGCTTTGAACCTCAATCTCCCAAGCCGTTTGGGATTACAGGCATGTACAACCGCTCCTGGCTCCATATTCCTTCTTAACAACTTCAGTATGACAACGGAGTAAGGGAGAATGGGTAATGCCATCAGGACATCAGTGACAATCTTCACCTAGAAAAGAATCCTTGGTGGTGGTGGTTAAATTTGAACTGATGGAGTAGTGATTGGCTATGGCTGTGAAACTGATACGAAGGTTATAATGCTCATGGCAGGGCCAGGGGAGCCTGGCTAGCGTTTAGTTTTATAAAAAACCTTTAGAAAGTCTGGCGCACGCATATGAGTGTTCATCAACTGCTGTGCGCTTGGGGAATGCCAGTTCACTATTTCCTATATTCATTACCTGCAGCCATTCCCTGTCCCCCCAAAATACATCAGGGGAAATGAAATCTTTAAGCATGAAGTCTTTCCAAACTGGTTTTGAAGATTTACGCCTTTTTCTATTACAGTAATAAGGATTTAAATTGCTAAAATATGTTGAAACCAACATAAATATGCCATTCGAAGGCATTCCCTGTCTTCGGATCGCTGGGTTTCTTTTTTGGGTAGGGAAAGCCCCACGCCCACGTGCGCGGATTAGGGACCGTCTCATAGATGAGAAAAGCAACTTTTCAGCCCTTGGTCCCAAGTCACTACACTATACTTTCTTGAGACTTTCTGGGACAAAACTGAGGCATTGTATTCTCTGCAACTGTTTTCCCCAAATCCATCACGGTCTTTGAAGGCAGCGTCCCAAGTGAAAAGTGGGAAGTGTTAGCTCCTCTAAAGGCAGACGCACCGCCTAGCGGAAACCCAGGGAGGCCCAGAGTCTGAGCTGGAGCAGAGAAAGGATAAACAGGGAAACCAGTGCCGCCCCGGAGCCCTACCACGTGCACCAACGCGCCGATCCGCCCGCGCCCCAGTGGCCAAGCGCCCTCTCGCACCCGGCCGGGTACGCAAGTCCCGCGCGCTCCTTCCGCGCGCGCGGGGGGGCGGGGCAGGGCGGGGGCGCGCGCGCGGGGCCGCGAGTAGGGGGGCGGGGCAGCAGAGCTCGGCGGCTGGGCCTGGAGGACAGCGGCGGCGGAGGCGACCAGCGGCAGCGGGAGAGGCGCCGAGAGGCCGTACGGGACGCGGGCGCCAGGAACAGGGAGCGCAGAGGTAACGCAAGACCGGACAGGCGGGCGGGGAGTGAGCGCGGGATCGCGGGGCCCCGAAGGCGAGTGGCGGAGGCCGCCTGCCCGGGGCGCCGATGCCGCTCCCCAAGTGGAGGGGGCGGGGCGCTCGGGTCTCGGGAGGAGGCGCCTTTTGTCTGCCTTTCGCGGCCGCTCCGCCCTCTCCCCTCCCCCCTGCGACCTAGCCCCCTGCCCCTCTTGCGGACGCCTCCTCCGGGGCCCTCCAGCGCGCGCGCTCCCGCCCTTGTTTTGTTTGGACTTGGGGGAGGAGGGGCAGTGTCTCCCAGGCCGGGCACCCCCCCTGCGTCCCAGCGCGCCTGCGCCGGCGCGCGCAGCCGCGCCCGGATTGGCTACCGTCTCGCGCATGCTCCTAGGCCGCGAGGCCTGTCGGCCGCCGCGCCCTCCCCTCACCCCATTCCCTCAGCGGTCTTCGGAGCCGGTTCGAAAGATGCCGGCGGCGGTGACTGGCTGCGGCGGGCCCGCCCCCCGGGTTCTCCGCCCCCGCCGCCGCCGCCATTACGGAGCTCCCAGCGGTGAGTGTGCGGAAGCGAGGTCCGCGCTCCGCTGCCTCTCGCGTGGCCAGGACGGGCATCGCCACGTCCTTGCCGAGCGGAGCCCGCGGCTGTCACCGCTCCGAGCCTCGGCGGTCGGCTTCCGCTGCCCCGAGCGCCCCTGCCCTCTTCGCCCGATTCTCTCCCAGCTGTCGCGTGTCCGCCACCGTGGCCCTATAGCGCTGCCGCTTGCTGCCTCGCCTCTTTGTCTCGGCTGTTCTTGTTCGCGTCCCTCCGCTTTTCGTGGGCGCGCTGTCTGCTGTCGGCTTCCCTGCTATGGCGGCCTTGCGCTTCCGTTTTCCCCTCACCTAGAACTTGGAGCCCCCGCACCTTAGGCGGTGTGGTTTCAATCAGAGCAGTGCTTCCATAGGCTGTCAAAAGATAGCATCGCCAGTCTGAGTGTGTGTAACGAGGTGGAGGCAGGAGTGGTGAAGTGAGAGCGCTGGATCTGAGTTGACCACTCTTCTGTGGCCGGGGACAGTCACCTAACCTTTTTGAGACAGAAAATTCTCTCCTGCACAGCCAGAGAGGACTGGTGGGCTGTACTAGCCCTTCCGCATGTAAATTCTCCCTTGGTTGGTTCTTGTACTTCCTGACTTTTCATTGCATTGACAAGCTAGAGGCCACTAACAAATACGGCTTAGAAATGCACCCGGACCTTTTGAGCAATTGTCTTGACTTAATAGTGAAGTTAGACGTGACTGGTGTTATTTTGGAAGGTATTTTGGATTTGTTTAATCTGGCATAGGCATAAAACTACTAGCTTTTAAGAATTTTACTGCTCCTTTCAAAAGTGTAATTTGTTTCAAAGTAGATGTGACATTTTAAAGAGTTTTTTGAGTTTTTATTTTTTAAGTTTACTTGGAAGTTGAGGACTGGAAGTTGGTTGAGGAAGTATACAGAATTCATACATAGATGAAAATCTTAACTCTACCTATTTCGATTGATTATCTGGAGAGGAGGGACCACATAGTGTCTTTGGCATCTATGCCCAAGGTTCACAGACATGAAATTACTTTAATATGAAAGTGAAAAAAATTGTCAGCCAAAGTACAGGGATTCACATTTTACAGGACTCATTATATTTGAGTGTAGTGAAAGACTTTGGATCGGGAACAGTTTGAAGTACATAATTAGTGATGTTAGACTTCATAGAGTAATACATATACTTTCTGGCAAATTAAGAAACAATAGTATTTTCCCTGAAATGCATATTGTTAAAATACCTTGTTAAATACCTACTAGTTTTTCTGTTTCTTTTTCTTTGGTTCTTTTTTTGGGGGGGGGGGGGGTGCGGTACTGGAGGTTGAACTCAGGGGCACTCGGCCACTGAGTCACATCCCCAGCCCTGTTTTGTATTTAATTTGAAACAGGGTCTCTGAGTTGTTAAGCACCTTGCCATTGCTGAGGCTGGCTTTGAACTCGCAGTTCTCCTGGCTCTCCCGTCGGGATTACAGGCATGCGTCCTGCTTGCTTTTCCTTAATATGGAGGGAATACAACTGAAATTTTGAAGTTTTTATTTCTGCAAGTTCTTTATTGCCTGCATTACAACTTAATTTAGGCATTTCCTTTGACAAAAGCAAATCTTTGTATTGTTAATCTAACATTAAACTCATAAAACAAAACAGTGAGAATCACATAAACCACAGGTAAATATGGATTATTTGTTTGGGGCATATATAAGAACTCTGGTGAAAAGCATATTTAAGTTTCAGTTATTCAGCCTTTTACAAATATTTGTTGAGCGCATAGTCTGTGCCTGGTATGTTCTTGGGCACTGAGTATACAGCAGTGAACCAACTAGATAAGATCCCTGCCAGGGAGCAAGCATGGCAGCTTTTTTAAAAGTCTGATGATTCAGAAGTGCTGTAAAAAATGTTTAGTTATGAGGTACATGGTGAGGTTGAGGCAGAGTCAATTAATTATCCATATAATTCTCTTTGTAATGAACAGTGAATTTATCAAATAATCATTAATTCATCTGTTGTATAGAAAGTATTACAGACTGAAGTTTTTGTGTTCCATGACATTAGTAAGGGAGTTCAGAGCTGAGGCAAACATTTTATTTATTTATTTTTTATGGTAAAATTTATTTAGGACTTTATTTTATTTTATTTTCATTTAAAATTTTTATTTTAGTGTGAACACAAGGGACTTTACTGCTGAACTACATTCCTAGTCCTTCTTATTTTTATTTTGAAACAGGTTTCACTAAGTTGCTAGGGTCTCACTAAGTTGCTGAGGCTCGCCTTGAATTTATGATCCTATGCCTCTCCCAAGTCACTGGGATACAGGCCTGTGTCACCAAGCTCAGCTTTTGTTTTGTAGGGGATCAAACTCAGGGCAGTTGCTCTACCACTGAGCTACCTCCCCAGCCCTACATATCTTAATATTTATCCCAAATAACTAGGTTAAGTGTTCTTCACATATGCTAAATACAGTAGTAAGTACCATCAGGTGTTTTTTTTTTTTTTTTCCAATAAATATTTATGAAGCATTTATTGTATTTTGGATGCTGTTGTAGACAGTAGTGGATTAAAGTCCTAGTCCTTTTAGGGCTTATATTCATTAGGAGAGACTTAATAACAAGTAAATATATATTAAGGTAGTGTTAAATGCTTTAAAGAAACCTGAAGAATAAGAAAGATGAGAGGCCTTTCTAAGGGAGTAATATTGAGCAGAGACCTGATTGAGAGGTCCAAGAAAGAGTTGTTTAAGGAGAAAAGTAAATACAAATATCCTGAAGTGGGGAATGAGCAGAGCACATTGCAAGGGCTAAAAGAAGATCTGTGTCTTTGGAGTTAAGAAAGTAGAGTGATGGGTAGTGCAATAGAAGGTGAGATTAGTGGAGTCAGTGGGTGATTTTGAAGGTTTTAAGCAGGAGGTTGTCAGGATCTGGTTTATCACATTGCTGTGTCCCCCCATTCCTTTTTAACACTTGTTTTAATTTTTTTCACTTTTTTGGGATACCTGGGATTGAACCCAGGGCCTTACACATGCTGGATAAGTGCTCTACCACTGAGCTACATCCCAGAGCTTAAATTTGATTTTGAGACATTCTTACCAAGTTGCCCAGGCCGGCCTCAAACTTGTAATCATCCTGTCTCGGCCTCCCAAGTAGTTAGGATTCCTGTTATACTCCACCTGATCCGGCTGTTTGTTTTAATTTTGAGTAATTTGGAGAGGTTTTTGCATTTTTTTCAGTATTTTGTTTACAAAGAAAAAGTGTGTGTGTGTGTGTGTGTGTGTGTGTGTGTGTGTTTAATATCAATGAATGGGGATTCCTGAAGGTTGCTATTGACTTTGTGGTAGCATTTTCTACCCCAGCTGGTGTTATTGTGGGTTAAGAAAGAAAAATTCATTAGCAATATCACTTTACCAAGGATAACCCCATTGTTATTTGTAGTGTTTGCATATAAAAATATCAGATTTGCCTAGTTTTATTGTTATTATCAAGGAAAATACATTACTATGAAAATGCTAGTTGGGTGAATAAGCAGGTTTATGTATTGAAATCATCTCAATAGATTTTTAATTTTCACATACCTGAATACTGCCCTTAAGCCATCCTGGCCTTCTTTTCACAGATAAGAAGAAAACAATAATTTTCATGTTTGTATTTTGAGCATTTTGTAAAGTGAATTGCAACATAAGCATTGTATGTAGTTTTTGAAACAGTTAATTTTAAATATTTGTGGCTATTCGTAATTCACTGTTGATAGTAAATTTTAATGCATTAATTTCTCTTCAATTTTTTTCAGTTGCCCTTCCTTGCAACTATATCAACTATATCAGTTGATACAGTATATCAGTATACTATATCAGTATCGCAAATATATTATTGCTCTCTATGTTCCCATAAAGATTTTCCCTATGAACATGAAACTGTTCTGAATTTGGGTTTTTTTGTTTGTTTGTTTGTTTACTTTATCCTAGTTTGTCTTAGCTTGAAATTATTACCTGACAAGTTGACAGGATTGGTGCTTAAAAGTAGAAGTTGAATGTCTAGTTTATCATTCCTCAACTTTTTGTTAATGGTTCATGAGCTCAGAGATCTACATTACATGACCATTTTCTTATTGAGAAGTTTTATTATAAAATATCAAGTCCCCAGATGAGATTTTTGAGGAGGGGGAGGTGTTAATGATAAGATAAATCTGTGAATAATTATGTTCTTCTGTACTCATTTGCTTACATTAAAAAATGTATCAAGGGCTGGGGTTGTGGCTCAGTGGTAGAGCGCTTTTCTAGCATATGTGAGGCACTGGGTTCGATTCTCAGCACCACATATAAATAAATAATAAAATTAAGGTATTTTGTCTGTCTACAACTAAAAAAATATTTTTAAAAAAATGTATCAGGGGCTGGGGATGTGGCTCAAGCGGTAGCGCACTCGCCTGGTATGCGCGGGGTGCTGGGTTCGATCCTCAACATCACATAAAAATAAGAAATAAAGATATTGTGTCCACCTAAAACTAAAAAATAAATATTTAAAAAAATGTATCAAATAAGGTCTTAGAAGCATACTTTTGTAAATCCTTAGGTCATAGTCTAAATTTACTTCTTTGGTTTTAGAGAAGGGTCTTAGAATGTCACGTTGCTTGGTATTTTTTGCCCTTGTATTTTCGCTTAATAAAGAAAAAAAATAGTTCTTTAATGGAGATAGAGTTAACAATACAGTTAATTTTTCTGACCCTTGAGAATAATAACAAAAGCCTACTCTTCAGTTAACTGATCCATGACTCCACATTTGAATAAACCATTTCTTCGTCTCCTTATTCTTTCTTTCTAAATGCCTGATGGTATTAGGAAGGCATGGGGTTAGTTTCCTTATGAGCTTTCTTGTCCTTGTTGCCTTTATTCATGCAGAAGGTGCAACAGCTGCTGTGGCTCATGCATTCGTCTTAGTTGCTGCTTTACATAGTCTATATTTTGACTGTGGTTTTATCTTTTTTAATAATAACTAAGTCATCTGTCACTTAACTATAAGTTTATAGTTTTTTCTCCCTCTTTGGATGTATATTAAATTTAGATGTTTTAGTTTAGTTTTGTTTTTGTTAATCTTCACACCAGGTCTCTTCTGTGCTTTAGGTTGACTCTTCACCACACTGAAACCGTTAGGAAAAATCCTTGTGGTTAACAGCAGAGGCTTCAGAGTGTAACCTGTACTCGGGCCTAGAAATTATTTTAAATGGCGACTGATACGTCTCAAGGTGAACTCGTCCATCCTAAGGCACTCCCACTTATAGTAGGAGCTCAGCTGATCCACGCGGACAAGTTAGGTGAGGTAGGGGCTGACGCATTCTTGAAGCTCACTCTTGGATCAATCCCTGACTTCAGGCCTTGCTGGGTTCTTCTTGGTACATGTTCCTTCTCCTATTTTGGGGAGACTAGGTTGTGAATCTGAAAAGATCAAATAGATAAAAAAGTTCTTTTCATCTTCCCCTTTCCCTAAAATTCCTGAGAAAACCTCTAAGCTTCAAAATGTATTCCAAATCAATATAATTATTTACATTTGAAGTTCTGTCTAAAATAAAATATTTTGAAGACTTTTTCTTAAAAATCATGTCAGTTCAAAAAAACTTTGCTTGGTAATGATTTGCATCAGATCCTGGAGTCGACTTGAAGAATTATCCTACATCTTTTGACGTCTAGTTAGGCCCCTTGAGAAAGAAAAGAGAATATTTTTATACATATTTGATTATGGCCATCTCTTTTCCTAGAAGGTAGAAGATAGCACCATGCCGATTCGTCGAGCTGTGAATTCTACCCGGGAAACTCCGCCCAAAAGCAAGCTTGCTGAAGGCGAGGAAGAAAAGCCAGGTAAAACAAAGCAGTGGTACAACCTAAAAAGACAAAAAACTTTACTCCAAATTGGAATAATCCATTAATCCCTTTGAACTTAGTTGTTCTTTTTTGTGGCTTAAGTGTTTTGGGGGAACATTCAAAGAGGGAAGCTGTAGCTATTTGTATGTGACTTCCAGACCATGTGGGTAAGATTTTACCTAAAGATTTTTGTCTCTAAAGATTTTTGGAGGGTGAAACTGATGTTCTTGGAATTAAAAACAGAAAAACAGGGAGAATAGGATCAGTTAAAGAGCTGCAGTCTGGATATGCAGTGTCATGGAGATAAGACTCTGTGGAGTCATGAAAGACTTGGGGCTTTCAGGATGGACAGAGAAAAATTTATCCAGAAATCATAAGGCCTTAAGGGAAGTAAGTGGATGATCAAAACATTGTGTTTAACTGGTATTTGTGGAGAAGAGATTGGCCAGTCAGAGGTGGGAGCCTAATGAATGGATAGAAATGTAAATCCATCAGCCTGGAGTACTAGTGTTCTTTTATGGCGTCATTAACCACCTCCTCTTCTTTTCCCTGCCTTTGTTTTTGCAGTACTATGGATTGAATCTAGAGGTACTCCACAATTGAGCTATATCCCAGTCCTTTTATTTTTTTATTTTGAGAAAGGTCTGAGTTGGTGAAACTGACTTCAGATTTGGCAGTCCTCCTGCCTCAGCCTCCCAAGTGGCTGGAATTGTAGGTGTTAGCCACTGTTTTGCCTTTTCCTTTTTTTTCCTCGTTCTTGTGACTTCTTTCTTTGCTTATTCTTTTCCTTTTTTTTTCCCTTTCTCCTTTTATCTCTAGTTTACCAGAGATGAGCACACTGTGCTTCTCTTGTCAGACTGTTAGAAATATATATTTACTGATCAGCCCAGATTAAAAGAGAAAAGATATGCATCATTATTGCATTTATCCCTTGATACAGTAGGGATAAGAGAAAAATTTATCCAGAAATCATAAGGCCTTAAGGGAAGTAAGAGCCTGGATTTTGTCTCAGAATCCTCAGGAGCACAAGTATAGCACAAGTAATTTGGGCACCCTGGCCTGATACAGTTAGGTAATATGGGAATTGGAACATTAAGAAAGTAATGGGTGCACATGAGTTCAGGATTGGTTATCTGCCCAGCTCTAGGATAAGCTACTAAATCACTAGTAATATATCAGTTTTCAGGATCCATGGTAGAGGATTTAGATATGTAAGATATTAGAAGAGTCAGCTAAAAATGTGTAAAATAATTGTTACTTCCTAAGTTCTATATTTGTTAAATTTTTTCTCTGTCAACTTTTTTGTTAAATAGAAATAATTACAGATTACTCATTTTAAATTTTATAAATTAGTTGGATACAGTACCTTTATTTTATTTATTTATTTTTATGTGGTGCTAAAGATCGAACCAGGGCCTTGCACATGCTAGGCAGGCACTCTATCGCTGAGCCACAACCCCAGCCCCTTAAGCAGTAATTCTTAAACAATTATAAGCATACCTCAGAGGTGTTGCAGTTTAGTTCATGACAGCCTCCATATAGTGAACATGATAAAACAGTCATACACTTTTGGGGAGTTCCTAGTACATATAAAAATTACATTTATACTATGCTGTATTCTATTAAGTGTGTGTCAGAATTATGTCCAATAATCTATTAAGTATTTTTAAATAAAATAGTACTGCTCAGAATGCTTACAATCATGTGAATGTTCAGGGACTTGTAATCTTTTTTTGCTGCTGGAGAGTGAAGTGTTGATGACCACTGACTGGTGGTTGCTGAAGGTTGGAGTGAATATGGCAATTTCTTATAATAAGATAACAGTGAAATTTGCCAAATTAATTAATTGATTTTCTTTCATAGAAAAGTTTTTCTGTAGCATTCAATGCTGATAGCATTTTATTTATGTATCTATTTTTTACATATTTACTTATTTTTTGTGGCGCTTGGGATTGAACCCAGGGCCTTGTGCATGCAAAGCAAGCACTCTACCAACTGAGCTATATCACTAACCTCCTCCCACCCCATCCTCACTGGGCGGTTAACCACTGAGCCATATCCCCAGCACCCCCAATACCTTTTTTTTGTGTGTGGGGAGGGGTACCGGGGATTGAACTCAGGGCCACTCAACCACCAAGCCACCACCGCAGCCCTATTTTGTATTTTTACTTAGAGACAGGGTCTCACTGAGTTGCTTAGTGCCTCACTTTTGCTGAGGCTGGCTTGCGATCCTCCTGCCTCAGCCTCTCGAGCTGCTGGGATTACAGGTATGCGCCACCACACCCAGCTTCCCAGCATTTTTTAATTTTTAATATATTTTTTTTAGTTGTCATTTGATCATTTTTTTTTCAGTTTTCAGTGGACACAACATCTTTATTTTTATGTGGTGCCAAGGATCGAACCCAGTGCCCCGCACATGCCAGGCGAGTGCGTTACTGCTTGAGCCACATCCCCAGCCCCGTCATTTGATCTTTTTTGTTTTATTTATCTATTTATATGCTGGGCTGAGGATTGAACCCAGGGCATCACACATGCCAGGCAAGTATTCTACCTCTGAGCCACAATTCCAGCCCCCACCGCAAGCCCCTTTTTTTTTTAAAAGACTTTACTTAGAGACAGGGTTTTGCCAAGTTGCTTAGGGTCTCGCCAAGTTGCTGAGGCTGGCTTTGAACTCACCATCCTCCTCCCTCAGCCTCCTGAGCCACTGGGATTACAGGCGTGTGCCACTGCGTCCAGCAGCATTTTCATTTTGAATAGAGCTTTTTTCAAAATAGGAGTCAGTCCTCTCAAACCCTGCTGTTTTATCAATTAATATTTTTTTAAAAATATTTAATTAATATTTGTTTTTTAGTTTTAGGTGGACACAATATCTTTATTTTATATTTATGTGGTGCTGAGGAACCCAGTGCCTCATGCATACTAGGTGAGCATTCTACCACTGAGCCATAACCCCAGCCCTGTCAATTAAGTTAATGTAACATTCTAAATCTTTTGTTGTCATTTTAACAAATTTGCAGCATCTTCACCTGGAGTAGATAGTAATACCTCAAGAAGCCATTCCTCATCCAATTTTTTTCATAAGTTTGCAGCAGTTCACCCACATCTTTAGACTCCCTTTGTGATTTTAATTCTCTGCTGTTTCTACCACTTCTGTAGTTACTTCTTCCACTGATATTTTGAACCCTGCAAAGTCATCCATGAGGGTTGAAATCAACTTCTCTCAAACTGTTGATATTTTTGCTTCCTCCCATGAATCACAGATGTTTTTACTGGCATCTAAAATGGTGAATCTTTTCCAGAAGTTTTTCAATTTACTCCACCCAGATCCATCAGAGAAATCATTATCCATGGCAGCTGTGGCCTTACAAAATGTATTTCTTAAATAATAAGACTTGAAGGTTGAAATTACTCCTTGATCTGTGAGCAAGGAGGCTGTTTTGCTTTCTTAGCATGCATATGTTCACTGGGATAGCAATTTTAATTTCCTTCAAGAATTTTTCCTTTGCATTCATTTATTTTTATGTGGTGCTAAGGATCGAACCCAGGGCTAGAAAACTTGGCTACTATTTGTCATGGAAGTCTTAGCTTTTAGTCTCTTTGAGCTTGCAATATGCATACCTAGTAAGCTTAATCATTTCTTGGTTTTGCCTTAAAAGGAGAGATATGCACTTCTTCTTTTCACTCGAACACTTAGTGGTCATTATAGGGATATTGAGTACCTAATTTCAATATCGTGTCTCCAGGAATAGGGAGCCCTGAGGTGGGAGAGAAAGACAGAAACAATTGTTTCAGGAGAGTAGTTAGAACACACATTTATCAGTTAAATTGACTGTCTTTTATGTACATGTTTTGTGACAGGCAAAATGATTACAGTAGTAGCATCAAAGATCACAGATCACTGTAACAGATATAATACTTTTTTTTTTAAGTTTAAAAGCATATGATGCTGGAAGAAATGACATCAGTAGACTTACTCAGTTTAGGGCTGCTATAAAGCTTCAGTTTATTAAAAACAATAACAGTATTATCCACAAAGTACAATAAAAATGAAACCCAAAAGAGAGATGCCTTGTTTTGTTTTGTTTTGGTGCTGGGGATTGAACTCAGAGTCTCAAACATGCAGAAAATAATGTAAAATTAAACTATTACAGGAAAACCCAGTAAATGGTTCTTAGCATTTCATCTTTTTTAGAATAAGGCAATATGTAAAGAAACATGCTTAACTTATAGAAAGTTCTTTACCTTAGGTTAAATTGTTGAGGTGAGGGAGCAGTTCGAGATAATGTCAAAAAATAGTATATCTTACTGTGGAGAACTTAAATACAGTTATTATCTGTATCTCCCGTGATACCATTGTTATAATGAAGGTCTACCCTTATACTTTGTGATCCTAGATATATAGGAAAGAGTTGTGGGAACATTGTAGACCAAAGTAGGACAAGAATCATTCACTCAGTACAAGTCTTGACCTAATGATTCACCCTGAAGCATTTACAAAATCCTCATAACTGTGAGGTAAGGATACTGAGACTCAGAGATGTTAAAGAAGTTGCCCTAAGATTATTGAGCTGGAAAGTTCTAAAGAGTGAACTTGATATTGTGGATGAAACAAAATTGCTCATCTGCCATGACCTCTTAGGAAGTTGTTGTTTTGTGAAATACTGTACCTATGCTTCATCTAAATCCAAGTGGACTATGCTTTGGTGTATTTATAAATGATGGATTCAGTTTCCGAAATTAAGCTTTTTATTTGCAATTTTAAAAAAAAGACTGAACTTGAATCTAGTTGTATCTTAACCTAAAAATCTTCAGTTTTGCCCAAGCCCCATAAGTGAAGAGTTTGGACTAGATTAGTCTATGGAAGCCTGGGACAGGAATTGCAGTTAATAACTAACTAGTGTGAAATTTGTGGTTTAGAATTTTAATTTGTTGAGAAACTGAATTCTTTTACAATTATGATTTTGCAGTTTGGTTGTAAGAAAGAAATGGTATTCTTCTATTCTCTTAATGTGAAGGCCACAAATAGTTTTCATCATTATTCTGGTAATTAGTTCACATAATTTAAATGCTCAAACTCTTCAAGCATATACTTTTATTCTTTGCCTGATTTTTGCCACTTGAGTTCTTTGAAGTCCCTGTATAAGCGTGCCTGCAGTTCTGTTTTATGGTAGCTGCTGAAAGAAACATGCTGTGAAGAACAGACACAAACAACAGATCTCATTGTCTCCAGCCCTTTGTATTTCTACTCGTTCTCCTCATTCCACCTGGAAAAGACATATTTTCAATTCTCTAAGATTTGCCTGTTAAATTAAAAAAGACTAAGTTTCTTAATTATGGGTATCATTGATATTGCAGAATAATCAAAAGATTTAGGTATATGTGTAATTTCCTGGCCTTTTCTTACATAATTGTCTGGATAAATACTTGAACAGATAGTCCTAGTGACAGAATGAGAGAGGGCTGGAGGTGTAGCTCAGTGGTAAAGGTGAGGCCCTAGGTTCAGTCCTCAGCACCGTGGTGGTGGGAGAAAAAGAAAATTCTACTCAGAATTATTTCTTCGTATTTTAGAATTCATCTGCTAACTGGAACATTTGACTGGTCTGTTTAATTTATTCTTTTATTGCCTTAACTCCAGTGTATCTGATTTTTTTTTTTTTTTAGAACCAGATGTAAGTTCAGAGGAATCTGTCTCCACTGTAGAAGAACAAGAGAATGAAACTCCACCTGCTACATCTAGTGAGACAGAACAACCCAAAGGGGAACCTGAGAATGAAGAGAAGGAAGAAAACAAGTCTTCTGAGGAAACCAAAAAGGAGTAAGGAGTTACATGTTATTTTTACTTACAATTGGAGATTACATAAAAGGACTGCCGATCAGAAGTATTACAACATTGGTTTTTGCTAGGTGTTTGCTTTTGGGACTTACTTTTTAGAATTATTTGAAATAGTTTTATTAGGTAGTTATATGGCTTATTAGAGTATATAGTAGTTAGAACAGTTAGAGTAATCCAGCTGTCTTTACTTTTGGCTTTGTGGTGTTTTTATTTTTAGAATTCACTGTGGGAATTTCTGATACTTTAAGCATTGTCAAAATCTCAATAAAGAATGAAACATAGGTGTAAAATCTGACCTGGAAGATATTTAATTGTTTAATTCCTACTTCACTGCCAGGAATGTATTGTTTCCTGTGCTTCTATTATAGTAAACATCTGTCAAACCATTGCTAGAGTGATCTAAAACTGTATGCTTGGTGACATTTTCTTTTTATTTATTTATTCTAATTAGGTATATATGATAGCAGAATGTATCAAAATACATTGTACATAATTGCAGAATGTATCAAAATACATTGTACATAATTGCAGTACAACTTTTCATTTCTCTGGTTGCAGGTGAGGTTGTACACGATGATGTAGCACTGCACCATGTGTGCTGTCATACATGTATCTTTCCTGCCCCCAGGCCCCCTTTCCTTCCTTCTTCCCCTTTGCCCAATCACAGTTAATGACATTTTCAATTGGCGGTGATGTTAAATATTTGAAAGCAAAATTTGCAATTGATGATTTGTATCTATAGGAGATAGTAGCAATTGTTTTTTAATTTTATTGTTGTTTTCGTTTTTTGCAGGATAACTGGTATTATTCTTTCAGTAGGTGGCCAGGACGGTTAGAGATTACTTTTTAAATAAAATAGTAATAACTGTACTTTCTAGGTGTGGTATAATCCTGAGGGAATTCTTTATTCTGTTTTCATGTTTATAAGTAAGGTCTATGGAATGCTCAGCAGCTATCCTGTATTTTTAAATGTGAATGAAATACTGTTGTTATTATTTAGAATAAAATTTACATAATGCACTTGCCTCAAATTGTTTTGATAAACATAATCTCTAATTCTTACAATACCTTGAATGTGTTACTATTTCATAGCTGAGGTGACTGAGCCATCTATCACCTGCTAAGATCATATAGCTAATTCTACAGAGTGTTCTAGCTAAAACTCCAACCTAGTCTTCTGCTTTCTGAGTTTGCGTTCTTTCTGTCATATGACACGTATGTATTGTAGTGGAAACTGGTATACATTTTTAAATTTATATATATATGTGTATATATGTATTTTAATGTACTGGTCCTTTTATACCAGTGATAACTTATTGGACTCCTCTTTTGCACCTAAGAGAAAACATCTTTTTAGTTCATTTATAGCACCCAGTGTTATTAAAAAAGTAATATTTTGTAAATTTTTCCTTATTGTACATATTAACTTGGTGCATAAAAAAGTGAAAACATTTCTTTTTATACCTCTCTAGTCTTTTCCCTTTTCTGACTTTATGGTTGTCCATCTGTATCCAAGGAGGATTGTTTTCAGGGATTCTACAGATAACCAAAATCCTGAAATGTTCATGTCCCTTAATGAAAATGGCATAGTACTTGCATGTAATTTAGGTACCTCCTTCTATATACTTGAAATCATCTCTAAGATTATTTATAATACATAATACAATGTAAAAGTTTTGTAAACCACTGTTCTGTATTGTTTAGGGAATAATGACAAGGAAAATATTTGTATGTGTTCAGTACAGATGGGATTTTTTTTTTTCAAATATTTTCAGTCCTTGGGTACAGAACTCAAAAATGTGAAACCCACAGATGCAAAGTGCCAACTGTATCTTTATGAAGAGCTTGTCTTGCATAATAACATTTGTTGTTGTTGTTGTTGTTTTGTTTTAAAGTGAGAAAGATCAGTCTAAAGAAAAGGAGAAGAAAGTGAAAAAAACGATACCTTCCTGGGCTACCCTTTCTGCTAGCCAGCTAGCCAGGGCCCAGAAACAAACACCAATGGCTTCCTCCCCACGCCCCAAGATGGATGCAATTCTGACTGAGGCCATTAAGGCAAGTTTTTATTTAAAACAATTATCTTGGATTTATCCTATTCATCTTTTGCTTATTTGAAAATGGCATACTCTATCCATACATTGTTTTGCTTCCTAAAGGAATAATTAAAAAGCCATGTTGAAGATCAAGTTTTTTAGTATAATCTCATTTGGTGAGTGATGTTCTTTTTAAAAATTCATATTTATTGTAACAAGTAATTTTAAACTTTAGAAGTTTTTTTTTTTTACTCAGATTATTAAGTAGAGTTTTTATTTGATGGCTGAAAATGTTAATTCATTCAACAAACATGTAAGGATTATCTTCTCTGAGTCAAGCATAGACATAGCTCAGGTCCTTTCCCTCATAAAATCTGATTGTAACTAAGGAAATAATTCTGTTTATGTGTGTGTGGTACTGGGGCTCAAACCCAAGGCTCTGTGCATGTTAGGCAAAGTGCTCTACCACTGATCCACATCCCCAGCCAAACATTATTAAAAATACATATTGCAAGTCAGATATTCATAGCAGTTATCTTTCACATCTGAACTAAGATACCCTCTTATAAGCCTACATTTTGTTTCATTACCTAAACATTACAAAATATTGCAGAAATTATCCTCCTTACCTAGCTTATGACTTTGCCTATAACCATTGCCTTTCTTTAGCTTATTTTTAATATTTTAATGATATTTTTTTATCTGATGCTGTATTGTGTAAATCTTTGTATAATTTTGTATTATTTCACATGATCAAACCATAAGAGGAGTTAAAAACAGACCGTGTTTTAACTCCTCCGTAAGAGAAGTTAAAAACAAAACCTCATTTCAGGGACCATGTTGCTAGAATATGGGTAAGGATTGGGGAAAGAGGGATTCAGATCATTTTAACCAAGGGTGGTGTACATAGGAAGGAGCAGTCAGGTTATCATCTGAGAATGAACTGAGAAAGGAGATCCTCAGACCTCTTTCTTCTTTCCTTAAGGTTTTTTAGACTCTTACCTCCTTAAGAAAACTTTCTTTCTTTTCTTTTTTTTAATAAGACACAACAGTCATTGCTTTTTTCTTTTTCTTTCTTTTTTTTTTTTAGAGAGAGAGAGGGGGGATTTTTTAATTTTTTTTTTTTTTTTTTTAGTTTTCGACAGACACAACATCTTTGTTTGTATATGGTGCTGAGGATCGAACCCGGGCCACACGCATGCCAGTCGAGCGTGCTACTGCTTGAGCCACATCCCCAGCCCAAGAAAACTTTCTTGAAGCCAGACAGTGGTGTTATCCTGTACTTGCACCTACTCCAGAGGCTGAAGCAGGAGGATCACTCAAGCCCAGGACTGAGTTTGAGGCCACCCTGGGCTAGAGAGATCCTGTCTTACAGAAAAAGAGGGAGAAGCTTCCTTGGTTTAGAGAGCTTGACTGTAGTAAGGTCTTTATTCTTTGTGTAGCCTCTCCTCGGGAATTTATTTCATGACCACTCAGCCTGGTTTTGAAGGAGCAGTTATTTCAAGCATGAAGAAGGGGACTAGGGCTGGGGTTGTGGTTCGCCGGTTAGAGGGCTTGCCTAGCATGTGCGAAGCCCTGGGTTCAATCCTCAGCACCACATAAAAATAAATTAAAGGTATTGTGTCCAACTACAACTAAATAAACAAAATATTTAAAAAAAGAAGAAGAAGAAGGGACTAAAATTTTAAATTAAGAGCATTAGGTTAAGGCTGGGGTTGTGGCTTTTTTGGTGTGCTTTTTTCTGCTGGCATTCATAGAATGCCTGCAAAGGTATATTGGTTCTGATGTGCCAAAACTCATTCCTAAAAATTGGCAAGACATGTTTTCCTATAAGTAATAAAAATATTTGACTTTCTTCATTTTGCCGGGGAGGGGGCGCATTACCAGGGATTGAACTCAGGGGCACTCAACCACTGAGCCACATCCCTAGGCCTATTTTTGTATTATATTAGAGACAGGATCTGGGTTGCTTAGCCCCTTACCAAATTGCTGAGGCTGGCTCTGAACTCGCAATCCTCCTGCCTTAGCCTCCGGAGCGGCTGGGATTACAGGCGTGCATCACCAACTTTCCTCATTTTAATACTAAAGATCTATCTTCTCAATGCAAAACACAATTAAAATAGAGTATTTATTAATATACAGACTATTGTTCATGTGTTTCTGAACAAATTAAAATTGTTGCAAAAATATGTAATAATTATGTATTTCTCCACAGACATTATGAACTGAAATTATCTGTTCATTCTTCCCTACCTTACTTACCATCTGTTATCAAGTTCACTTCCAAAACAACTTATTTTGAAAGTGTGTGTCAAGTTCTCTAATAAAAATAACTAGTTTAAAGTAATGTATGTGGTTTCATAAATCTGTTTTCTAGGCATGCTTCCAGAAGAGTGGTGCATCAGTGGTTGCTATTCGAAAATATATCATCCATAAGTATCCTTCTCTGGAGCTGGAGAGAAGGGGCTACCTCCTTAAACAAGCCCTAAAAAGAGAATTGAATAGAGGAGTCATCAAACAGGTATTACATAGTTGTCGGAAATAAGATTATTTGGGTTGGGGGTGTGGCTTAGTGGTAGAGTACACCTAGCATCTATGAATCTCTGGGTTTGATTCCTGTTATCAAATAAACAAAGGGAATAAGAATATCTTGTGTGTACTATGAATCAAAATGCATTTTGCTGTCATATACCTAATTAAAATAAAAATTAAAAAAAGAATATCTTGTGTATCAGCTATGCTATGTTGTTCATATTTAGAATCTTTATGTTCTTTTGTGTTAAAAATAAGTTGCATGATGTTAATACTTAAGCTTAACCTAATTTTAGTATTTAAGATTAGGCTTGAAAAACACATTGCCAGTTGCTTTTATAATTAACTATCCTTCTGAAGAGCAGAAGAAATAAGGGTAGTATAATTTTTATCTTCCTTACTTAGTTGGATAATTTTGGAGGCTGCTCGTGCTAGAAATCACATAGCAATGAAAATGCGAAGTAGGTTAAGGAAGCCTGTTATTGCAGTAGCAAAGAGGACAGTTGCTCTTATCTTGGGTTTGTTAGCTTTGAAACCTAATTTATTTGATTAGACTTTTTATTTATAAATTAGCTTTGTAAATAGGTTCATCTTAATTGGTTAATACTTAAAACTATCAAAGACTGTTAGAAGAACCAGGGAAACCTGAGTTAATTGAGACCAGTTCTAGAACCTATACTGATTCCAAGTATAGTCTATGTTATCTTGCACAGTTATTAAGAATTGCTTAGAATCATAGCCATGACATATTGAGTGTCTCCTGTGTGTCAGGTGCTTATGGGTTCATCAGTGTACCGAGGATTGAACTCAGGTTTGCTTAACCACTGAGCCACATTCTCAGCCCTTTTTTGTATTTTATTTCAAGACAGGGTCTTGCTGAGTTACTTAGGGCCTCGCTAAGTTGCTGAGTTGGCTTTAAACTCAGGATCCTCTTGTCTCAGCCTCCTGAGATGCTGGGCTTATAGGCATGTACCACCCAGTGAAGAGAACATATCTTGCTGTGTGGCACTTAGAGTCTGGCTTTCTCAAAATATGTAAAATTGCTGGCACAGTGGAGTTAAGGTCTGTACGATTTTTGATTATTGTGAATCAGCTTTAAAGTTGTATGAAAGTAAGTGCTTTGTAATATGTGATAAGACTTAAACATACAATCCTGTGCAATATTTATCAGATTATTAACCTTTTGCATAAGGAATAATCTGCAATTAGTAAACCATGGTGAAGCATTGCAGCCTGAGACCAGTGGGGGCCTAAACTTGCCAAGGAGCTGTTTTCTTCCAAGACAGCGAGGGGTTTTCTCATTTCTTTTGTTTTTAATTACCCTGAGAGATTTTTGTTCCTTCCTTTCATGGGACAAATTTTATGTTTTGTTTTATAAAAACTGATAGTAGATTATTTAACTCAGTTTCACAATAGTGTTCTTCCCCAGTTTTGTATTTGTGGAAACAAAAGTTCAGAGGTGTGAGTGGATTGTCCAATTTTGAATAACGAGATGGTACCATAGCTAAGATTCCATCCCAAGTCTTTTGACTCCTCTTCTATTGTTCTTTTGTCTCTGAAGAGCAAAATAACACTTCTTGCATCATGCTTTATAATTCTCTTATTCTAGTATAAAGTTACAAATATGAATATTAGAATAATTTAAAATATTTTACTTCAGGTAAAAGGAAAAGGTGCATCTGGAAGTTTTGTTGTGGTCCAAAAAGCAAGAAAAATGCCTCAGAAATCTAGAAACGCAAAAGTAAGTCAGTATCAGAGTTTGACCACTGAAATACTATTACTACTCCTAAAAATAGCAGCATATATGGAGTGTTTACTTTGTGTTGTTTTTTCTACCAAGACTACTAAGGCCGAGAAAGATGATGAGTAATTGCCTAGCTAGTAAGTAGAATAACCAGGGTGCAGATCCAAGCACTGTATGTAGCCCAGTTAAGCCCATGGTATGGTCTTAAATGCCTTACATTGAATTATGGGCAGTTAAATGAATTATATAACCTCTCATGAGTTTTTTTTAAAGTAGAGGAGGTATGGAAGTATATTTTTGCCCAATAGTAGATCTAAAACTATATTCAAAGCCAATTTTCTTTGTAAATACTAACACTCCCCCAAGACATAATAATTTTACTTATGAAATTTTTCATAATATTTCTGCAATAATAAAGGGAAATGCCTAATATTCCATCTATGTCAATACTTAGAATCATGAAAATTCCCCTGTATCTTTTTCACAACTCTGAATGTTTTTCTTTTTCTTGTCTTCTTCTTTTTTTTTTTTTTTTAAATAAAACTAACACTTTGAAAATAAACTTTTGTGTGCTTTCTGCCACTACACTTCACCCTTTGTTATTGAAGGCTGATAATGAATTAAGATCTTTAAATATATTATTCCCACTTTTAACTCTCAATATAAAGTTTTTATTGGGAAGAAATGGCACACAAGTGAATTTAACTCCAGTGTGGTATGATTTACTTGAATGTGGGAAAAAAGTGATTATTTTCTATTTGTTAGTTGAATTGGCAGTCAACTGAGGAAAGCCCTTGAGTTGTATATAGAAGTATATGAACTCTGAAAGCTTTATATTCTATAATGATCATAATTTTTGTTATTGCATTTCAGAAGAGGAGCTCTGTGGTAGATCCAGAACCACAAGTAAAACTGGAGGATGTCCTCCCACTGGCCTTTACTCGCCTCTGTGAACCTAAAGAAGCTTCCTACAGTCTCATCAGGAAATATGTTTCTCAGTATTATCCTAAGCTTAGAGTGGACATCAGGTATTAGCCATTGATTTAGATCATGATTTCATGAGAAAGGAGACAAATTAAATATTCAGGAAGGATTACTTTTTAATATATATATATTTTTAAATTATTAGAGCTATGTTATACATAGTGGGATTCATCCTGACAAACTCATACATGCATAGAAATCAATTTCAGGAAGGATGGGTTACTTTTAGCTGAGCTTTGCAGGTTTTTTTTTTTTTTAGGGCCCCCCTCCCATTGTGTTTTCTTTTCCATATCACCTTATATAGTTTTTTGAAACTTAAGCCACATTTTTTTTTTTTTTGGTAAAAGGATTGAACCCAGGGACATTGAACCTCTAAGCCACATCCCCAGCCCTTTTTAAAAATATTTTATTTAGAGACAAGGGCTCACTGCGTTGCTGAGGCAAGCTTTGAACTGGCAATCCTCCTGTGAAATAGCCTTCTGAGCTGCTGGGATTACAGGCATGCGCTACCACACCCAGCCACATATTCTTTTATAAGATCTTGATAGAATATAGGTGTCCCTCCATATTTATCGGGGATTGGTTTCAGGATCCCCCTTGATACTGTGCTCTACAAATTCTGAAGTTTTTTAGTAAATGGTGTAGTATTTGCGTATAGCCACATGTATCCTTCTGCATACTTTAAATCATCACTAGATTATTTATATGATGTAAACATTATGTAAATCATTTTCATACTGCATGGTTTAGGAAATAATGGCAAGAAACAGTTTGTACACAATCAAAGACACATTTTTCCCCTGAATATTTCTTTTCTTTTCTTTTTTTTTTTTTAAGGCTATGAACTTTTTTTCTTTTTTAATTTTTTAATGTTATTTATTTACTTATTTTTATGTGGTTCTGAGGATTGAACCCAGTGCCTCACACATGCCAGGCAAGCACTCTTCCACTGAGCCACAACCCCAGTCCCCTAAATATTTCTGATCTGCTATTGGTTGAAGCCCCTTCCTGTTACTGAACCTTGTGGATACAGGGGTCTGACTGTAACTGTTTACCTGTCAGCTGTATATACTCTTTTTTTCTTTAATATTTGTTTTAGTTGTACTTGCACATGATACCTTTATTTTATTTTTATGTGGTGTTGAGGATCGAACCTAATGCCCCGCATGTGACAGGCAAGTGCTCTGCCACTGAGCCACAACCCCAATCCCCGTATATACTCTTAGATACTTATTTTTCATTTAGATTTATTATAGAGCATGAGAGAATTCAGGCTTCAATAAAATTTAGCTCTAACCTGGGCACAGTGACTTACACCTGTAATCCTACCTGTAATCCCTGCTACTCGAGAGACTGTGGCAGTAGGATCACAAATTCAAGATCATCCTCAACAACTTAGTGAGACCCTATCTCAAAATAAAATACGGCTGGGGATGTAGCTCAGTGGTAGAGCATTTCTGGGTTCAATCCTCAATTAAGTTAAAACTTAGCTCTATTCACAAGTAGCATATCTTCATTTTAAAAACATTGAAAGAATTTTGATAGTTTTTATCATCTGGAATGATCATTTAGATTATCACATTTGCTCAGTTGTGGATTCATGCAGACATTAATTTGTTTAAATTTGTGATTCCCAGAATGTGAGTTTTAAGTGTGTTTGTAGAAGATCTTTGTTGTGATGATCTTTGGAAGACTGGTTATTTAATTCAGAGTCATTCTACAGAAGGTTATTTTACTGAATGTGTATCCTTCTGATACATTTTAGTCCAGTATTTACTTGGGTTACTTGGGTGAATGAGGTTTCAGTTCGGAAGCCACATTTTCAGAAAATCCATTTTTGATCTTGAAACTACCCAACATAAGTGTTAGTGAAATAGTGAAAAAGAAAAGGACATCATAAGGTCAGAAAATATGATTTTAATAACTTGACATTCATGCATCTTTATGCTATGAAATATGGTTAGGCAGATACAACTGTGGATCAGAAATGCATTGTATAATGCATTTAAAGATGGAAACACATTTCACTTTTATTTCCCTTATTCTCTATTTTTTAGTGACTGGAAACCATATTCTCCCCCAGTAATAAATATTTTTTTGTTTCATTTTTTTTTCCTTTCCTAGGTTTCTACTCTATTTACATAAGAATGTGTGTTGCTCTCAGTGTGATTGTACTCCATGTCTGTAATCTTTGGAAACATTTTTTTGGCATCATCTTATTGAAACAAACTTTGCCTAATAATAATGGGTTGTTTACTCAACGATGCCAGTGAACCTGAAGACCTTTATCCATGACCTCCCCTGCCCCCATCCCCATAGCTAATTCTAGGAATTGAACCCAGGGTTGCCTAACCAATGAGCAACATCCCCAGCCCTTTTATTAAGTTTGAGGTGAGATATATATACATATTTATATAGATGTATTTTCATTTATTTATTTACTTACTTACTTTTGTTGTCAGTGGACCTTTATTTATTTATATGGGTGCTGAGAATCGAACCTGGTGCCTCATACATGCTAAACAAGTGCTCTTAACAACTGAGCTACAACCCCAGTCCTTCATTAATAATCTTCTCCACATTTTTTATTTTTGCATTATACTTGTACATAATGATGTGATTTGTTGTTACGTATTTGTACAGGTACTCATAATCCATGACTTTTTTATTGGTAGCTTTTTCTTTTTTTAATTTTCTTTTTTAATATTTATTTTTATTTTTCAGTTTTCGGCAGACACAACATCTTTGTTTGTATGTGGTGCTGAGGATCGAACCCAGGCCGCACGCATGCCAGGCAAGCGCGCTACCGCTTGAGCCACATCCCCAGCCCGTAGCTTTTTCTTTTGATACATTTTTTCCCTCTTCTGTGAAATCATTGATTTTCTCTACTCTGATCACAGTGGAGTCCTGTCATACATTTTGAAAATGGAGCCCCACTTCCTTGGCCAAACAAAAGAACAATTAAAATGTTTCAAAAATATGAATTGTTGGGCTGGGGCTATAGCTCTGTAGTAAAATGTTTGCCTGGCACATGTGAGGCACTGGGTTTCATCCTCAGCACCACGTAAAATAAATAAAGATATTGTGTCCGTCTACAACTAAAAATACATATATATTTTAGAAATTATGAATTGTGGTGTAGCTCAGGGGTACAGTGCTTGCCCAGCATGGGCAATCCCTGAATTTTATCCTAGCACTGCAAAAAAAAGAAAAAAAAGAAATTGCCTATGCTATTTATATTTACTCCCCTCCTACTTTCTCAAATCCACTTTTTTTATTTTTTTGAGTGGGGAGTAGGATACTGAGGATTAAACCCCAGGGGTACTTAATCACCAAGCCATATTCCTAACCTTTTTGTTTTTTATTTTTGAGACAGGATCTTGCTAAGTTACTGATACTGGCTTTGTACTTGTGATCTTCCTGCCTCAGCCTCCCAAGTTTTTGGAATTACAAAGCATGCACCACCTCACTGAGCATATAAACCTACTTTTGTCATACTTCAACCCCATGTTTTACTACTCTTTGCTCTTGGCGTCACAGTCTCTTCCACATTGCAAATTTCTTAGCCTTAAGTTGCTGCTCTCTCACCAGCATTTAACATACTTGATTCCTCACTGCTTAAAACATTTCTTCACTTGCCCTCCAGGGTATGATACCTTCTTGATGTCTTTTTTTTTTTTTAATATTTTTTAGTTGTAGATGGACACAATACCTTTATTTATTTATCTTTATGTAGTGCTGAGGATTGAACCCAGGGCCTCATATATTGCTAGGCGAGTGCTGTACCACTGAGCCACAACCCCAGCCCTTCTTGATGTCTTACTGAAGCCTTACTACTCCTCTTTTCAACCTTTTAAGGATTTCATTGACCCTTTAATATAAATAACCCCCTGTATTACACCTTAGGCCTCTGGTCTTTTCTGTACATACTCCCCAGTAATTGTTTCCATTTGCAAACCTTCAAATACTACCTGTACACACACATTAATTCACAAATGTGTAAATATAATCCACACCTCCCTTTTAACTCCATATTCAGATGTATAGATACTGTTCAACATTACCACCAGGATGTTTAACTTAAGTATCCAAAACTGAACTCTTGATTATCCTCCCCAACTCCAGCAAAACAAGCCCTGCATTCTTCCACATCATCTTACTTTAGTTAATAGCAGCAGCATCTTTCCAGTTGTAGAAACTTTGTGCTGATAGAGATCTATGTCATCTATAAGCAATTATTTGGCTTTGTCTTTAAAAGATATCATTAAAGCTGGGCATGGTGGCACACACCTATAATCCCAACAACTTAAGGTCTAAGCAACTTAGCTAGACCCTGTCTTAAAAAAGGGCTGGGGATGAGGCTCAGTGGTTGAGAGCCCTTGATTAAATCCTTGATACCAAAAATAAAGTATTGTTGAACAGACTACTTCTCATCACCTTCACCCTGAATCTCTCCCAGGCTAATACCATCTCCTATCTGTATTAGAACACATAACCTCCTACTATTTTTTCCAAGGCCCCCTTTGGTCTATTCTTTTTTTTTTTTTTTTTTTTTTTACCTTTAATTTTATTTATTTTTCTGTGGTGTTGAGGATCGAACCCAGGGCCTTGCATGTGCTAGGCGAGCACTCTACTGCTGAGCCACAACCTCAGCCCACCCCCTTCAGTCTATTCTTAACATCGCCAGCCAAAGTGAGACTTTAAAATGTGTGATCATGTCACCTTTCTAACTCAAACCCTCCATTGGCTTCCCACCCCCCCTCATAGTTAAAGACTTGTCGTTTTTTAATTTTAACATTTTATTTTGTGTAAAAAGGGGCAAATTTAGTGAATTATTTGGTCTTGTACACAAAATTATAATTTTAATGCTTTTCACATCCATGCTGAAAATTTGCAATTTGGTTAAAATGAAAGGAACACACATTTCTCCAAAGGATTTTTTCATACCATTATATACATTTCATGAGAAAGTTTCAAACACTTTTTAATGATCACAAGTTACCAGAAAATAAAAGATTAATTTTGTGCAGATATTGATCTATATATCAGATACATACAGAAATGATGTAAAAACCTATGCAGTTTACTTTGATCTCTATTCTCAAAAGATTTGCCTAGGGACAGATGCTTTTTTTTTGTATAAATGACTGTGGCTTTATTTAAAATATGAAAATCAAAGGAAGAAACCCAGTTTAACCACAGTATTTTTAAAATCCCTTCCCAACATCAAAGAATCATTATCAAATATGTAGCACCATAATGCACATGTTGTTGGGAGAGGTTATTCACATCACACAAAATTAGTAATAATAATAAAAAAGCAAGAGTCTTTAAAACAGCCCATAAGACATTACATGTCCATTCCATCTCTGACCTCAACTACTGCTCTTTTGTCTTTTACTGGCCTCATAGACTACATTTGCTGTTTCCTTTGCCTGAAAGGTTTTCCCTTCTTAATCTACTTTGCTGTTTTTTTCCAAGGCCCCCTTCAGTCTATTCTTTTATTATTATTATTTATTTAATTAATAATTGCTTTATATCAGGTTTTTACTCAAAGGCCATCACCACAGACCTGTCTTGACTGCTTTATTATTATTCCAAGTTGTAGATGAGTGCCTTCTCATTGTGTTGTCACATGGTAGAAAGAGCCTTTTCTACTTTATAAACATTCAATTTTGAACATTTTCAAAATACATGCAAAAATAAAGAACTATCATACTAATATTATTCCTAACAAAACTAATAATCCCTTAAAATCTAATACCAGTCCAAGTTCACATGTCCCCAGTTGTCTCCAATGTGACCTTTTACACTTGTGCTGCCAAGTTTTTAGTCAAACGTGGTCTACACATTGCATTTTATAGATATGATCGACCAAAACCTCTCTCCAGCCCAGGCAACACAATAAGGCCTCATTTCAAAAAAAAAAAAAAAGAGAGAGAGAGATCCATCCTTTGCTTAATTGTTAAAGCATGTCACTGTTGTAGACTAATGGTAATAAGTGATGAGATTTGGGGGTGCTCTAGCAGTTTGAAAATCTGTTCTTTGTATGATACCTGGTTCTTTATGTATAGGTAATAACTTTGCTTCTTTGATTGGGGGAAAAAAAAGGATGCCAGCCGAGTCAGAACTTTAGATTAGGAAATAACCCTTGATCTTTAAATTTTTCTTTCATTGATGTATTTATTACTATATTTTGTTTTGTTTTTGTTTTTTCCTGCAGGCCTCAGCTGTTGAAGAATGCTCTGCAGAGAGCAGTAGAGAGAGGACAGTTAGAACAAATAACTGGCAAAGGTGCTTCGGGGACATTCCAGGTTAGAAGCCAAACATTTGGGTTTCGGATCCTCTTTATAATCTAAAAATGTATTGAGAAACCCAAAGAGTTATTTTTTTTTTTTGGTACTGGAGATTGAAACCAGGGGTGTTTTATCATTAAGCTACATCCCCAGCCCTTATTTATTTATTTGTTTATTCGTTTGTTTGTATGTATTTTTTAGTTGTAGATGGGCACAGTATCTTTATTTATTTATTTTTTATGTGGTGCTAAGGATCGAATCCAGGGCCTCACGCTTACAAGGGAAGTGCTTTACCACTGAATTACAATCCCAGCCCATCCTCTCCCCTTTTTATTTTTTAAAATTTTGAGACAATGTTTCATGAAATTACTTAGAGCCTCACTAAATTGCTGAGGCTGGTCTTGAACTTTCGATCTTCCTGCCTCAGCTTCCCAATATGCTGGGATTATAAGCATGTGCCATTGCACCCAGCTAGAGTTTTTGTTGATGTGGGTTATACTAATAGCAGTATTTACTGTATTAGAAATTAAAACTGAGGAAGTTTTAAAATACTTACTAATTCATTTAAAAATAATGGGTAACTTGCTGTAGTGACTCATGCTTGTAATCCCAGTGACTTAGGAGACTGAGGCAGGAGGATCACAAGTTGGAGTCCAGTCTCTGCAACTTAATGAGACCCAGTGTCAAAAAGGACAGATTGTAGCTCAGTGGTAGAGCACCCCAAAGTTTAATTCCCAGTACTGTAAGAAAATTTTTAAAAATTACATTTTTCATGGAAAATAATTATTTTCCCTCAAAATTTTTTTAATGAAGAGAGAAGCACTTTTTATATTTTTTGCAAATGTCCTTAATATCTAGCTTTAATAGATAACTGTTATCTGTTCCAATGTATTTGGAGTCTATGAAGAATGTCCAGCCTCACATAGAAATACAGTTAGAAAAAGGTGTAGTATAGTAAGAGAACTTGCAGAAAGTTGTGGATATTGATTGTTCTTTGATCCTACCAAAAGTCTACAAATGGTAGGTTGGTTGTTTTCAATCTTTATTGAGGTATAATTTACTATATACCCTAATGCATACTCAAGTTAAAATTTTTTTTAAATATATTTTTTAAAGAGAGAGTGGGAGAGGAGAGAGAGAATTTTTTTAAAATATTTATTTATTTTTTTTAGTTTTCGGCGGACACAACATCTTTGTTTGTATGTGGTGCTGAGGATCGAACCCAGGCCGCACGCATGCCAGGCGAGCGCGCTACCGCTTGAGCCACATCCCCAGCCCCTCAAGTTAAAATTTATAATTCAGTGAATTTTTTAATCAATTTATGTATTACTGACACCATTGAATTTGGGACATTTCCAGTGCCCAAAAAAGATCCCTTGTGCTCATTTGTAGTCACTTAACATTGCCACGCCTAGCCTCAGGCATCCTGGTGATCTTCTTTCTCTATACATTCTGCACATTTCATAAAGATGTGAAACCATTCGTTACATGGCCTTTTGTATCTAGCTTCTTTCAGTTTTACATATTGCAGCATGCACCTGCACTTTTTATTTATTTATTTTTTGGCTGTAGGCAGGCACAATACTTTTATTTACTTACTTATTTATTTATGTGGTGCTGAGAATCGAACCCAGTGCCTCACACATGCCCAAGCAAGTGCCTAGCCACATCCCCAGTCCCTGTCTACAGTTTTTTATTACCAAGTAGTGCTGCATTGTGGCTCTAGCATTTGTATATCTGTTCATGAGGTGATGGATATTTGGATTATTTCTACTTTTTACTTAAATTGTGAATTCTGCCTGTGAACGTTTATGTCCAAGTCTTTGTAAATACATACTCTTTCTCTCTCTCTCTTTTGTCAGTATTGGGAATTGAACACAGGGGCACTTTACCACTGAGCTATATCCCCAGTCTTTTTAATTTTTTAATTTTGAGGCAGTGTCTTGATGAGTTGCTGAGACTGGCCTCAAACTTGAAATGCTCCTGCCTCATGCTCCCAAATGCTGGGGCTTCAGCTGCAGATGTGTTTTCATTTTCCTGGGATATATGTCTAGGAATAGACTTGCTGGGCTACAGGGTGAATTTGTGTTTTAAGAAACTGGCATTTTGCACCATTTTATATTCCCATCAGCAGTGTATAAGTTTATCTGTATTCTGTCAACATCTGCTCTTATTCTTTTTATTATTAGCCATACTAGTAGATATGAAATGGTATTTGATTACAATTTTGATTGGCATTTCTCTAGTGATTATTGATGATGAGCACTTATAGGCTGTTAGTTTCTTTGATGAATGTCTATTCAGATCTTTTTGTCCATTTTAAAAACAAGGTTATTTGTTATAAGAGTTCTTTTTTTTTTTTTTTTTTTTGGTACCCGGGATTGAACTCGGGTGCTCGACCAATGATCCACATCCCCAGCCCTATTTTTTTTTTTTTGGTATGGGGAATTAAACTCAGGGGCACTCAACCACTGAGCCACATCCCCAGCCCTATTTTTTGTATTTTATTTAGAGACAGAGTCTCACTAAATTGCCTAGTGCCTCACTTTTTGTTGAGGCTGGCTTTGAACTCACGATCCTTCTGCCTCAGTTTCCTGAGCTGCTAGGATTATAGGCCTGCACATTGCACCTGCCCAAGAGTTCTTCATCTAGATAAAAGTCTCTTATTAGATATGACTTGGAAATATTTTTTTCTATTCTGTGACTTTATTGATAGTATCTTTGAGAGCATAAAAGTGTTTAATTTTGATGAAGTTTCATTTATCAATTTTTTTTTTTTTTCGCTACTAGAGGTTGAACTCAGGGGTTCTTGACCACTGAGCCACATCCCCACCCCTATTTTGTATTTTATTTTGAGTCAGGGTTTCACTGAGTTGCTTAGCACTTCAATTGTTGCTGAGGCTGGCTTTGTACTCGGTGATTCTCCTGTCTCAGCCTCCTGAATCACTGGGATTACAGGCATGCACCACCACACCCGGCATTATATATAAAATTTTAAAAATTGTTTGTGCTTTTGATCTTTAATATCTGTTACCTAGTTTAAGGTCACAGCAGCATTGAAAAAGATTGTTCCTTTCCTTGTTAAATTGCCTTGACACCTTATCACAAATCAATTGACCATAAATACAAGGGTTTATTTCTGAACTTTCAGTTCTGTTCTGTTGAACAGAATTATTTTTTTTTCTTTCTTTCTTTCTTTTTTTTTTCCAGTGCTGGTAAGTGGAACCCAGGGCCTCACGCATGCTAGGCAAGCATTCTACCACTGAGCCACATCCCCAGCCCTGCAAATCTGTAATGTTGTAACCACTGTCTTGATGACTATAGCTTTAGAGTGAATTTTGGAATTATAAATCCTCTTTTTTAAGAATGTTTGACTTCTGGTGTGTGTGTGTTGGGGGGGGGGGGGGAGCCAGCTGAGATTTTGGTGGGAATTGTATTGACTCTATAGATCACTTTAGGAAGAATTGTTATCTTTACTTTTTGTCTAGTTGTTTTTTGTTTGTTTGTTTGTTTTTTAGGTGGACACAATATCTATTTTATTTTTATGTGGTGTTGAGGTTCAAACCCAGCACTATGCGTATGCCAGGCAAGCACGCTACCGCTTGAGCCACATCCCCACCCTTTTGTCTAGTTTTTTAATCCATGAATCCCAAAGGTCGTTTCATTTTTGTGATTTCTCTCAGCAGCATTTTATAGTTTTCAGTCCATAATCTTGAAATTATTTTGTTAAATTTATTCCTGAGTATTTCGGAGCTATAAGGTATGAAAGGGTTTTCTTGATTTAATTTTCAGGTTGTTCTTGCTAGCCTATAGAAATATAGTTTGCTTATCTAAATATCTTGTATCCTGACCTTGATGAACTGATTTACTCATTATAATAGGATTTTTTTTTGTTTTGGTAGATTCCTACATATGGGATAATGTTATCTGCAGAGATCATTTTACTTCTTCCTTTCCAATGTTGATGTCTTTTCTTTTTTGCATTGCAAAATACCTTTCATTTGTTTCATTTAATTATTTGTGCATCTGGAATTCAAGAAAGGTTCAGGAGGGCAACAAGGACATCTAGACTGGAGGGTTCATTTGAAAGATGACTTCCTGTGATGATTGGCTCCCAAAAGGAAAGAGGTAGAAACTGCAAAGCCAGGAAAGAGCTTCCCTTGGAAGTAGCACAGTATCACTTCTACCGTATAAAGATTCACAAGCATTTGCCCAGATTCAAGAGGGTATAGGAATACTTTCCAGCCTCTGATGTGGGGAACTGGTGACAAGGATGCATTGCTGAAAAGCAAATGGAGTGAAAGAGAATGTTGTGGCCACCTTCAGAAAATATAGTCAGTCACAGTAACATGGTCACACTAATCTTGATGACTTTTTCTTTTGCATGTCTGATTCTTAGAAATGTCCAGTGCTGCGTTGAATAGAAGTGTGAGAGTAGACACCCTTGCCTGTTCCTTTAGAAAGCATTTAGTCTTTCACCATTATGTTAGCATTAGGTTTTTCTTAAGATTCCTTGGTCAGTTAAGAAAATTCTGTTCTAGTTAATTGGGAAATCTATTGTGAATGGACGTTGTATTTGGCAAATGCTTTTTCTTTGTCATGTGAGATGATTATGTGGTTTGTGTTCTTTATTCTGTTAATAGGGTCTGTTACATTGATTTTTGTGGTAATGCCTTAAAGATTAGTTGCCATGACCTTTATGTATTTTCTTCTACAAAATACACTGGTCTGTCTGGATGTTTGAATGGATCTTTTTATTATTATTATATTATTATTATTATTATTTTAGATGTTGATGGACCTTTATTTTATTCATTTATTTATATGTGGTGCTGAGAATCAAACCCAGTTCTTCACACTTAGTAGGCAAGCACTCTACCACTGAGCCACAACTCCAGCCCTTTAGTGGATCTTTTAATCAAGTATAATAATGTAACAGTGCATCGGTCATTTGGAAAATAATGGTTCACTGGATTATGCAAATTTTTTAGATGTTGACATTTCATGGAATAACAACAAAAATCAATTATCAACTCTTATGAACAGTACTTAAGTATTTGGAAGATAGCAAGCTCACAGTGAGAGATGCAGGTTTTCCACAATTCAGATTTTCTATTGAAAGGTTGACTTTTACATTGACAACAAAATACTGTTAGTTAAAGTGACAGTCTTACTTAATTCATTTTCAAGATTATGACTTCCCTACCCTAAAGTTTGAACAACCTATCTCAGTTCCTTCAAGTAAAAAGGGTATTCCATAAAAATGTGGCTGGTTCAGCTAACAGCTCACTCACACAGGTACTTTACAGCCACTGTCATACCCCCATATGCAGCAGATGTGCTTTACTTATTCTTCCCCTCCCATCCTGTAAAATATTAAAAGAGGTGCACTCACATGGTTATTTAAATACAATAATTGTAACTACTTCATAAAGGGCATTCTTAAATGAAATCAGACCTTTTTTTTTTCCCCTGTAAACCATAAATATGTAGCAATGAAGATGACAATAACTACTTGTACATTTTTCTGTCTCCACGTTGATTTTGTGATACGATGACAACAGTTTTATTGACCAACAGTGCACATGTCAACACAGTAAAATAGGAAGATCACATGAAAATAGTTAAGGTCCTCCGAAGCGTTCTCAGGAACCTCTAGGGGTTTTGGGACCACTCTTCAAGAACCAGTATTATGGAGCATTCTTCATTTTCTTCTTTGCCTGTTTTGCTTATTGGTGCTAATCTCATTCCTCAGTTTTTTAGCCTTGAAAAAGGCTATGTAATTTTCTATTTATGATACCCTAAATATTTTCAAATTTTTTCTTTATAGGATTAAAAAGGCTGTTTATTATAATTACTCCATTTTTCAGATCCAATAAAAGGAAGTATTTTCTGTGGGGAAAGCAAATTAACCTACTTATTGGGATAGAATTGTAGGTATCTCTGAGTCAGGTTGGCTGTTACTGTTTTAGGGTGGATGGAGGGGTAGATAGAAGGAGAAAATATCCATAAGAAGGGTATGGACTCCTCAGTTAGATTGAATACCTGGTAAATGGGAAGAGAAAGTCCCTAACCTGACAATTTATTGTAAAACATATCTGTGCTGATGCAGGAACTCCGACCCACCTGGTGCAGAGGAGTCTTGTCTTGACCTGCTTTGGGAGAGTGTTGTCTTGATGCTTTTCTCTTCCTCCTTGGAAAACAGCTGAAGAAGTCAGGGGAGAAACCCCTACTTGGTGGAAGCCTGATGGAATATGCAATCTTGTCTGCCATTGCTGCCATGAATGAGCCGAAGACCTGCTCCACTACTGCTCTGAAGAAGTATGTCCTGGAGAACCACCCAGGGACCAATTCTAACTATCAAAGTAAGAGTCAGAGTTGAATTTAACTGGGATCAGGGCAGTTTTCTTGGGGGATGAAGGAACCAAAAGAGAGATGTGTCAAAGCATTAACTATTGACAGAAAAACCAACAAGGAGTAGCTTTACAAATTTATCATTTATGAAAAGAAAAACAGATCATCAAGGTGTATCCTTATTTCAAGAGGCTGATCAGAAGTTGATTTTACTTTACTATAAAGGTTTCTGGGATATTTTTTTATTATTATTGTAATTTAGATACATCTTTACATTCAAAACACCTCAATTATATTTTTGCCTACTTCTGTTTGCCTACTTTTGTTTACCACAAAATGTATTTTAACCTTAAAATGAAGCCAGTAGAATTCTTAACTGCTTAGAATATTTCTTACTGACTTAAGCTCTATAACAAAGTATTTTGTTTCAATAAAGTATATTTGCCAGGCTGGGGTGGTAGCTCAGTGGTAGAGTGCTTGCCTGGCATGTGTGAGGCACTGGGTTCGATTCTTAGCACATATAAATAAATGGATAAAATAAAGATCTATCAACATCTTTAAAAAAATAAAAATAAATTAACTATATTTGCCTCAGGAGGTGGTGATTTGAGATTAGATACCTTAGTTTATGAGATCTTTCATAAATATCCAGTATGAGATGTGATAACTTCTTAGTGAGCTATTAGAATAGACACTAGGATGTAAAGTGAAGAATATGGGAATCAAGTAACAGAAAATGCAGAACAGACTACTACTTAAGTAAGAAGGTAATTTTGAAGTCACGACATTAACTTAACATATGCAGTATGTATTTCTTCAACATAATGAAGTAATGCTTTCTGATTGTTTTCTTACCTACTTTATAAATTGGTATTTTTATCTTTTCCTTACTGTATTTAAAATATATATTTTGTTTGTGATTTACCCTTTTGGCCAAGTGTGCTAAGAAAAGATGACTTTAACTATTAACCTTTTCAGTTTCACTGATTTTTGCAGCTGTTTTTTGTACATTGAATTGCAGTGTTTGTTTTACTTTGCAGTACTGGGGATTAAGCCCAAGGAGTGCTCTACCCACTGAACTACATTCCCCAGCCCTTTTTATTTTTTTAGTTTTCAGACAGGGTCTTGCTAAATTGATGAAACAGCCCTTGAACTTGAGGTCCTCCTGCCCCACCCTCCCAAGTCACTGGCACTATAGGCGTGTGCCCCCTTACCCAGCTTCCTGATATGTTTTTGATATGTCTTTGTATAAAAGATGAGAATTGATGAGGCCTTCAGCATCTACAATATTATTTTGTTACTGTTTTTAGACTTGTGAGGACTTTGTTCTGTTCATCTTTACAGATAATTCTCCTAGATGATTATTGATACCTATGGGTATATAATAGATGTTTGAATGAATAAAAATAATGAAATATTTTGTGTTAGGTCTGCTCTTAACCACTAACCAGGGCTGGGGCTGTGGCTCAGCGGCAGAGACCTTGCCTCACACATGCGAGACCCTGAGTTCAATCCTCAGCACCATATAAAAATAAATAAAATAAAATAAAGGTATTATGTCCAACTACAACTAAAAAATAAATATTTAAAAAGAAATTACTTAACCAGTCTAAGCTGTGAAATGAGGAATTTGGCTCAGTGGTCTCCAATGTCTCTTTTCATTGTAATTTAACATTTGGGGGGTCAGCAATTGGGTATTGAACTCAGGGGCACTCAACCACTGAGCCACATCCCCAGCCCTATTTTGTATTTTATTTAGAGACAGGGTCTCACTGAGTTGCTTAGTGCCTTGCTTTTTGCTGAGGTTGGCTTTGAACTTGTGATCCTCCTGCCTTAGCCTCCTGAGCCACTGGGATTACAGGCGTGCGCCACCATGCCCGGCTATAATTTAACTTTTGCCAAATTTGGGGGCACTAAGTAAGTGTTTGGTGAACTAATTTAATACCTTTGATCACGAAGGAGTCACTTAATGCATTTAAATTACTGTATGTATTGGGACATTGAATTACCAAATATGAACAAATACATAACTTTCTTTATTCCTGAATTTTTGTTCAGTGCATTTGCTGAAGAAAACTCTACAGAAATGTGAAAAGAATGGGTGGATGGAGCAGATCTCTGGTAAAGGATTCAGTGGCACGTTCCAACTCTGTTTTCCATATTACCCCAGGTGAGCACTTGGCTCTTACTTTGAAGCATTGGTCATTGTGAATTTAATCAGATTCTAGTTGTTGTTAAATTGAATACATTGAACTGGAAACATTTGAAAATAAGACCTATAGCAGTATCATTTTGGAGTAGAATAGTTCTCGTGAGACAAGTTTTGACTACCTTTCTAGAATTTATTAGTAATTATTATATTATTATTAATCATGCATCAGATTCTTTGAGATCCTCAGATGTTTCCCTTGCCCCCCCCTCTTTTGTAGCACTAGGGATCAAACCCATGGGTGCTATACGACTGAGCTGCACCCCTAGTTCCCCTTTTGGGGGAGGGACTAGGGATTGAACTCAGGGGCACTCAAACACTGAGCCACATCCCCAGCCCTCTTTTGTGTTTTATTTACAAATAGGGTCTCACTGAGTTGTTGGGTCTGGCTTTGAACTTGAGATCTTCCTGCCTCATCCTCCCAAGATGCTGGGATTAAGGGCCACCCTGTGCCACCCTGCCCCATTTTTTGGAGCATAAGATGTCACTTTCCCTTTTTTTTTTTTTTTAAGTTGTCAATGGACCTTTTATTTATTTATATGCAGTGCTGAGAATTGAACCAAGTGTCTCATTTATGCTAGGCAAGCACTCTACCACTGAGCCACCACGCCACCCCTACCCTTACTTTTTTTGAGACAGGATCTTGCTAAGTTGCCCAGGCTGGCTTCAAACTTAGGATCTTCCTTCCTCAGCCTCCCAAGTCTTAGGCTGTCTTTCCTTCCTCCTTCTTTCCTTCTTTCTTTCTTCCTTCCTTCCTTCCTTCCTTCCTTCCTTCCTTCCTTCCTTCCTTCCTTCTCTCCTTCCCTCCCTCCTTCCTTCCCTCCCTCCTTCCTTCCTTCCTTCCTTCCTTCCTTTCTTTCTTTCTCTCTTTCCTTCTTTCTTTCTTTCCTTCTTTCATTGAACCCAGGGGTGCTTAACCACTTAGCCACATCCCTAGCTTATGCTTTCATTTCCAAAGTACCCTGGCAGGTACCACTAAGATCCTAGTTTAGCAACAGTCAAGTGTAACTTTCTTAATTCCTCTTTGTGTACAAATATAAATGTTACTTGGTTGAATGCATATTATTTGAATTTTAAGCGATGAAGTCTTATATTCCAGGGGCTGGGGTTGTGGCTTAGCGGTAGAGCGCTCGCCTTGCACGTGCAAGGCCCTGGGTTCGATCCTCAGCACCACATAAAATAAATAAACAAAATAAAGGTGTTGTGTACAACTAAAAAATAAATATTAAAAAAAAAGTCTTGGGTTGGGGTTGTGGCTCAGAGGTAGAGAGCTCGCCTACCATGCGTGAGGTACTGGGTTCAATTCCCAGCACCACATAAAAATACGTGTCCACCTATAACTAAAAAATAAATATTAAAAAAAAGTCTTTTATTCCAATTTAAAGATGTATGAATCAAAGGGATCAAGATTTTTACCACTGAGGGCAAAACAGAGGGGATCCTTGTTGAATTTCTTTAGCCCTTTGGAGAGACTTAGACTTTGAAGTCTTTTACCATTAGTGTAAAGGCAAAAGGTACGCACTACTCTGCAGACCATTCACTGCTATGCAATTGTAGCTCATATGGTACTAGACCACTCAGGAGTTTAATAATTGCTTACAAAATAAATGAGTAAGGATCAATTTTATTAAATGCTGGGAGGTAGGGAATAATATATGGGCTGGGTCTTTAAAGTTCTGTCTTGAATGTATGTGTTTAAAATGTTTAGTTGTAATCTGATTTGTGTGTGTGTGTGTGTGTGGTACTAGGGGTTGAACCCAGGGCCCCATGCATGTTGCGCAAATACTGTTATAACTGAACAATATTCCCCACCCCTTTTTCATTTTAAGACAGGGTCTCACTACTTTCCCCAGGCTGATCTTGAACTTGTTCCTCATGCCAGAGCCTCCTTAGTAGCTGGGATTATAGGTGTGTGCTTCCTGCTCCTGGCTGTAATCTTATATTTGTAATTTAACTTGACATTACTGAGCAAACGTGGACAGAAGTGGGGAATGTCCAGGGAAGAGCATCCAGGTTCACATTATTTTTCCTGACAACTATGGGACTTCTGTTTTACCCCCTGGCCCCTTAGCCCAGGAGTTCTGTTTCCAAAGAAAGAGCCAGATGATTCTAAAGATGAGGATGAAGATGAAGATGAGTCATCAGAAGAAGACTCTGAGGATGAAGAGCCACCTCCTAAGAGAAGGTATGGATCTGTGAAAAACCCTTGTTATATCAGGATAGTAGGTTTCCTAGAGCTGAGATAGTACTAATGGAGGGACTGAAGGCAGAGAAGTGTTTTAACCCATCAGGATCCTTTTCAGATTCTGAATTTATCTTGAAAATTCAGGGGCTCTGAATTTAAAGCAACGTGAACATGTAATGTGCTCTTTGATCAAACCTATACATAATCATAGAATGGTTATTCAAAGAAAAATAGTTCTATATTTTTGTAGGAAAATGTCATGAAGTTATGTGTAGATTTCCATGAATTGGTTGAATTTTACTCAATTTTAGTAGAGTCTCTAGTGAAAAATTAAGCCACATTACTGTTCTTAACATAGGTGATTTGGATGTTTTCTGTATTTCTTTAGGCAGAGCACCTGGTTGTCCTGAAAAGTGAATCTCTCGTGTACTGACTGCCTTTACTCTTTGTTATCACAGGTTGCAGAAGAAAACCCCAGCCAAGTCCCCAGGGAAGGCTGCATCCATGAAGCAGAGAGGGTCCAAGCCTACACCTAAAATTCCAGCTGCCCAGCGGGGAAAAGCTAGGCCACTTCCCAAGAAAGCCCCTCCTAAGGCCAAAACTCCTGCCAAGAAAGCCAGACCCTCACCCTCAGTCATCAAGAAACCTAGTGGTAACTCCTCAAAGAAGCCTGCAGCCAATTCAAGAAAGGAAGTGAAATTGCCTGGCAAGGGTAATAAATCCACCATGAAGAAGTCTTTCAAAGCAAAAAAGTAAATTTTATAGGAAAAAATGGGTATCATGATGAAATTAAGAATCTTATTTTATAAGGTCAGTGTGCATTTGTTTCAGTTTTGATGCTTATAAAATTACACTTTTTTTGCCCCGTATGAACTATTGTGGGGAGGGAACATAAATAAACCAATTTAGGCATTGTTAGCTTTAGGTGCTGTTTTTGGTGCCTGCCCCTTCCCTCAGTCATTTTAATTTCTGCAATAATCCTGAACTTGCCTAAACTATATAATCTGTACTTGTCCTTTTTGCTTCCCCTACCCCAACTCCTATTGTTACTTTTCCTCCTTCCAGTTTTATCTAAACAGTTGCAAAGATTTTTATATTTGTAGAAAGCATCAAGAACAGGATGCTGGTCAGGTGCTGGAAGTAAAAAGGAGACAGTGTAGCACTGACTTCATTGTGAAGCCTCCTCCCTGGAGACATCAGCTATGGCTATGGCTATAACACTTACTCTTATTTGTAAAAATCACTCCACTAACCCTTTATCTCCAACTGTAAACATAGAGACAACTTAGCTTTGGAAATAAGCCCAAGAGTATGAGCTCATTAGATTTTGAAAATATACCACCTTTTTGGGTCATTTCTCACATTGATCAAACCTCTAGGTATTTTCCACTGACCCAGAGAGCATTGTATTCTCTTAACAGCAAGCACAAGTTCTCTGTACCACTTGCTTTTTGACTGAAGGAGAATTATAGAAATATATTGAATTTAATTTCTGGTGTCACCTGTGTTACCAAAAATCAAAATATATAAAATCTTCTTGATCAAATGTTAAAATATATTTTTGAATATTTGGAGCATGAGTTGTCACTTCCTGTTTGCCTTTTTTTATAAGGAAATGTTGGAGAATTACAGCATTGCTAATGTAGAAATGTTAAGTGGAAAAACATACAATTTGCTAAAATAAACTAGATTCCAGATTCATCTGTGGATATTTTTCCCCCTCCTTTCTTTCCATAGCACTTTTGATATCAAGCAAGTGGCTTCCTTTTTGAGATATTAAAAAAGAAAAAGAAAAAAAAAGCAAATGAAGCCCTACTACCTAACCCTTTTTTATTTGTATTTGTTTTAGTGTTGTGAAGTTGTGTTAAATAGCACTAGCTTTCTACTTGAGAAATACCAATTTCTGGTTATCATTTATCTTCCCTGTGGCACTTGACATTTTAATTGTCTTAAACTTTTTGGTGTATATCTCCTGGCCCCTTGAGAGCTGGCCAGAAGCAAAAGGTGTTTGTTTTATATTCATTCCACTTGCATTGTCTCCTGGGATCCCTTCTGCAGCTTAAGTATGGCTGGGAAATGGACTTGAGAAGATTGGCTTGAAATAGATCAAAATCATGTGTGATCCCATCATGCGTTCTTTGGAATTTGTGTTGCATGTAAGGCAATCTTTCCTGTTGTAAATCTTCCTTTTTTTATGTACATATATTTTGAAAAATATGAATAAACATGAAATTTTAAAAGCTGCTGAACTGTAGCTTATATTTAAAAGTTATCTGGTATATCCTCAGAAGTAGCTAAGTGTAGCCATCCCTTTGAGTCTTTTCTACTCCTGGCAATGGACATTACCACTTTCTTTTTAAGTACAAGCTCCAGTTTATTTGCTTTTAAATTCTTATGTTGATGATAAGTGATGTTTCTAGATACGTTGACCCTGGTTATTATTGATTTAAAAATTTTAAAAATCACTTTGTTGGGCTGGGATTATGGCTCAGTGATAGAGTGCTTGCCTGCCATGTGTGAGGAACTGGGTTCAATTCTCAGCACCACATAAACATAAATAAATAAATATCCATCAACAACTAATAAATATTTTTTTAAAAAAGGAAAAAAAATCACTTTGTATTAAGGACCATTTCAAGTTCATAGAGTCCAGTCTTTCATAGTAAATGAATGCTCAATGTTCAGATAAATCCTTGGATTGGGGGAAAAAAAAAAATTACAGCACTGCAAAAGATAACAGACAATCCCTGGAGTTCTAATTCTAGAAAGTTTCAGTCAAGTAATAGGTCTTAATAATATGGGTTAGGTACCTGTGCTAACTGTTCTGTTTTAGGGGGCTAGGAATATAGTTCAGTTTAGAGTGCTTATGAAGAGTAAGAAATCTGCTCACTTAGCCAAGAAGTTCTGATAGACATTGTGGCTCTCAGGCTACGGTGCTCTCCTGGGATAAGCAAACTGAGGAAACCAGATAGTAGTCTATGGTAGTATTGGAGAATTACCAAGTAATTATACAGTGACCTAAAATAACAGGGTTGAATAGGTAACATTTCTTTGTAATACAAGGTCTAATATGAACAGACTTGACTGAATTAACAAACGTGACTTAATTTTGTTTCCCAGTCCTCTACACTTTTTTTTTTAAATAAATGAAAACGGAATGCATTATAATTCTTTTTTTTTTTTTTTTAACATTTATTTTTTAGGTGTAGATGGACACAACACAATGTCTATATTTTTATGAGGTGCTGAGGATTGAACCCGGGTCCCGCCCGTGCTAGGCGAGTGCTCTACTGCTGAGCCACAATCCCAGCCCCATTATAATTCTTATTACACATATAGAGCACAATTTTTCATATCTCTGGTTGTATATAAAGCATGTTCACAACAATTCTCTGTATTCCTACTAAAACAAGTCCTTTCTCTTCTATGCATAGAATACAGTCACTGAAGGAGTAGGATGGGAAAATCCAGAAGCTTTAAAAACTGCCAAGGGAAGGCAATGAAGATGGCTGTTTTGAGTGATTGATTTTTTGTTTGTTTGGTTGTTTGTTTTTGTTGGTACTGGTGGTGGGGTTTTTTGTTTTTTTGCTTTTTTTTTTTTTTTTTTTGGTATTTGGAATTGAACTCGGGCACTCAACCACTGAGCTACAACCCCAGCCCTATTTTGTATTTTTTTAGAAACAAGGTTTCAGTTGCTTGGTGCCCCACTGTTGCTGAGACTGGCTTTGAACCCGCAATCTTCCTGCCTCAGCCTCCCGAGCTGCTGGGATTACAGGCAGGTGCCACTGCACCCAGCCTTGAGTGCTTGTTTTTTAATTCTGGTTTTGCTGCTTACTGTGACCTGGAACAAGTTACAGAATCTCACTGTGCCTCAGTTTCCCTTCTGTGAAATGGGAACAGTAAACTATGACTATGACAATGTTTCTTGGATTATATGTGATAATGTGCCTTTGGAAAAAACTCAGTATTACCACTTGTTATTTAGAAGTGCCAAGTGTCCCAGCCCCCCACGTGTGAAAGGTTTGGTCATTAGCATGTGGGCAGTGTTGTGAGGTGATAAAACTTTTAGGAGGTGGGGCCTGGTGGGAGGAAGTTAGGTCATTGGGGGTGTATCCTTGAGGGGATTGTGGGACTCCCAATTCCTTCCTCTTTCTTTCCTGGATGCCATGAGGTGAGTAGCTTCCTCTGGCATGAGCACAGGGAACTGCTCTCCTTATGGTAAACTGCCTGCCACAGGCCCAAAGGCAACAGGCCAATAAACCATGGTCTGAAACCTCTAAAACCACGAGCCAAAATAAACCTTCCCCCTTTTTTTTTAATATTTATTTTTCAATTATAGTTGGACACAATACTTTTCTTTTACTTATTTATTTTTATGTGGTGCTGAGGATCGAACCCAGGGCCTCGCATGTGCTAGGCAAGCGCTCTACCGCTGAGCCACAACCCCAGCCCAACCTTTCCTTCTTATCAGTGAATTATCTCAAGTATTTTGTTACAGTAATGGAAAGTTGACTAATACTTCATAAGATGGCCAACCTTATGATACTTTACCAAACATACTCAAGGGACTATAGAGAAAGTTCCCTTTGCTAAGCAAAGATATAATAGTGTTATTTATGCATTTATGTACAGTATCAAAAGAAAGTGAGTCGTAAGCTGGGTGTGGCGGCACACCCCTGTAAAGCCAACAACTTGGGAGGCTGAGCAGAGGATTAGGTTCAAGACCAGCTGTAGCAACTTAGTAAGATCCTATCTCAAAATAAAAGACCCTGTCTCAAAAAAATTGAACTGAGAGTTCAATTCCCTACTACTAAACAAAGAAACAAACCAAAAAACCTTATTAAAATTATTTTTTTTTTTTTCTAACAGGGAAAAAAGCCATCAAAGTTAAAGATCTTGTGAGAAATGACAAAACTTCTCGGGGAATACTTTAATGGTCTTTTTCCAAGAAAGACCAGAATTTCTCTTGCATGGATAAAACCAGAATTTTTGTTAACCCCAAACAGAGTTAAGGTAATTAATATGATTTTTTTCAAAAATTTTTTTTTAATTAAAATTTCTCTTAGAAGGCTAAACTGCAGTCATTAGTGAATATGGTTGCCTTAACTTCTTTTGACATATCAGTCTGATGACAGAATCTCAGTTTGAATGAGAATAATTTCATAAACTCTTTAAAGTAGGTTTTTTTAAATTTTTTTTAACTTTTAAGTTTTAGGTGGACACAGTATCTCCACTTTACATTTATGTGGTGCTGAGGATCGAACCCAGTGCCTTGTGCTTGCTAGGCGATCACTCTACCACTGAGCCACAACCCCAGCCCTTTAAAGTAGGTTTTAACAAAAAGCAAACTATGACTACGGCGTGCAAAATTAGGTAAATCAGGAATTATGGAAAAATAGCAAAGGTATTGAAATATTTAGCTCTTGTTTTCATGTAATTTTTCTGTTAATTATACCCAATGGACAAGATTAAAACACATCTCTTGGGGCTCGGATTGTGGCTCAGTGGTAGAAGGCTCTGCCTAGCATGCATGCGTGGGGCTCTGGGTTCAATCCTCAACACCACATTAAAAAAAATAAATGAATGGAATAAAGGCATTGTGTCCAACTAAAACTAAAAAAAAAAAAAATCTGTTTTCTAAGATTTACGCAGGATTACACTTTCATGAAGTAAGTTCACGTGGTTGGGCAGGATCAGGTTTCATTTATGTTAATGCTTCTGTTTTATTATTAAAGCGAGGTCTTCATGTGTCTCAGCAATGGTATTTTTTTTTTTTTTTTTCTTTTTTAGGTTAAGGAGTTAGCAAACAGTCCTTCTCTCGGCACCTGCTGAGGTTCATTTATCAAATGAGCCCATAAGCAGTTTCAGAGTGTAAGAAACACTGACAATGATGAGCTGGAGATGTAGCTCAGTGGTAGAGTGTTTGCCTGGCATGTTTGAGGCCCTGGGTTTGATCTTCAGCATTGCATATAAATAAATAAAATAAAAGATCCATCGGCGACTAAAATATATATGTATATATATATATACACACACACACACATACACACACACATACATACATACACACACACACACACTGCAAATGAGTTCACTGAGCCACCAAGTGAGTACAGAAGCCACTTAACTATTGAAGTAAACAGAAAGTCACAGTTGGAAGGGACCTTGAATGATCTAAACTTTTCACCCTATGTTTCCCTGCCTCGTGTACAACACAACCACCACCTATTATTCAGTATATCTTTTTAAAAACAATGGCATAAGACAAAGAAACCAACCAAAATCCTACAACTTTGATTCTAGAAAATCAAGAGAATCTTTTTTTAATAAGCTCTGGGCTTATATCATGAAGCTGCCACAGGAAGTTCCAGAATGGGGCTTTCTATACAACTAGATACTGGCTTAGTAATCATGAGCTAGAATGTTAGAAGTCCCAGCTCTTAGACAAATTCTGAAGGAAAGAAATCTCAGCACCCTGCTGTCTTGTTACCTGTTTTGATTTGCCTAAAACCTAGAGTTTCACAACATCCTTACTTACCTATTTCACTGTTCAAGAGCTTTTGCTTTTAATGAAATTTTTCTTGTGATAAGCTCATTCCCTTATGTTCTGTTTGTGTAACTCAAACTTGGCCAATACATTGTATAGAGTAAGAAATTTTCATTAATTCCAAATTGATCCTGGTTAGTATACCACTTAACATCTAGCACGTTGTAGCTGTGGTTCTGCACGGTGATTCTTGGGGACTGTGTCAGTTACCATTTGTGTGTCCTTGCCCGCCCCCCCCCCCAACTCAGTTTTCCTGAGCCTTGATTTTGTCATATGTAAAATAATGGGCTTTGAATCTATAATCCTTACTTTTTCAGAATAACCACAGAGAAGCAATGTGGGAGTATCAAACAACCTCGTTGGCTGCACTACAGTTAGGGATGCGTTTCAGAATATTAGGAAAAACAGTGTTTTGGGGGGTGTTATTGTGGTGGTGGTGCTGGGGATGAAATCCAGGCCCTCATATGTACTAAGCACCTTCTATTACTACATGCCCAGCACTAAGACTGAATTATTTTTAAATAAATGAGCCCAAATATCCAATTTTATGAAGATTCAGTTTTTGTTGTTTACCATTTGTTGTAGTTTCTCACCCAGATAAATTCTCAAAAACACACGAAAGGGAGCATTAACTTTCAGAAGTAAGTAAGTTTAGCTAACTTTCCCAAATTGAACAAATTCTAAGTCCTCCTTAGTGATTTTGCACACTGATAGTCCAGGCAGCAAAACCTGGCAAGAAGGTTCAAGATTATCATACCATATGCCTGCCTTCCTGCCTTGTGGGTTTTTTTTGTAAATCTAAGGACACTTTACCACTGAGCTACATCCCCAGTCCCCCAGCCCCTTTTTTGTTGTTGTTCTTTTGTTTGTTTTTTGAGAAGTGATCTCACTGAGTTGCCGAGGCTGACTTCAAACTTGAAATCCTTCTGTCTCTGTTTCCTGGTTGACTGGAATTAGAGGCATGTACCACCAAGCCTGGAGAAAACACACATTATTAGGAACTTACCTAGTAGAAGATAAGAAAGGCGGGGGAAAGGAAGAAATAAACACAGCACTGAATTTAAAAATCCAGGGAACAAGCAGGTGGTGCATGCCTGTAATCCCATTTGCTCAGGAGGCTGAGTCAGGAAGATTGCAAGTTTGAGGCCAGCCTCAGCAGTTTAGCGAGGCCCTAAGCAACTTAGGGAGACTAAGTCTCAATAAAGAGGCTGTGATGTGGCTCAGTAGTTAAGCACCCCTGGGTTCAAAAAAAAACCCCACAAAACATGAGAACTTACCCCAATTAGATTATGATCAAAAAGTCTATATAGATCAATCGATCGATAGATAGATAGAAATAAATATACAGTTGCCAATACAGAGATCTATATGTGCTGGCAAGGATGGAGAAAAGGGGCAACTCTTTTACACTATTGGGATTGTAAATTAGTACAGCCATCATGGAAAACAGTACAGAAGCTCCTCAGAAAACTACATGCACCTATAGTTTTAGCTACTCAGAAGGCTGAGGCATAAGGATCCCTTGAACCTGGGCCAGCTTGGGCAACAGTGAGACCCAGTCTCAAGAAACCCTAGCTGGGCATGGTGGTGCATGCTTGTAATCCTAGCAGTTTAGGAGGCCAAGGCACAAAAAGTGCAAGTTTGAGGCCAGTCTGGGCCACTTAGACCCTATCTCAAAATAGAAAAGAACAAGAACTGGAGATGAAGCTCAGTGGTAAAGCACCTCTGGGTTCAGTTCCACTGCAAAACCAAAAACAATCAACCAGCCCTAAAAACTACTATCTGATCCAGCTAGATGTCAAGGAGATCCCCTCACTCCCATGTTCATTGCAGCATTATTCGCAGTAGCCAAGATACGGAGTCAACTGAGGTGTCCATCAACAGATATAGTGGTATATACACACTATACTAGTCATAAAAAAAAAATAAAATCCTGTTGTTTGTAGCAACATGATTAGAGAGGACATTATACATTATTATGTAAGGTGAAATAAGCCAGACAAATGCTGCATGTTCTCATATGTGGGATGCTTAAAAAAGTTGATCTCATAGAATTAGAGGCCAACAGGTTGGGGAGGGTGGTTGTTGGGGACAGAGATGCAGTTAGAGGAATATGCCTGGGGTTCTATAGCACAGCAGGGTGACCATAGTTAAAAACATTGTGCATTTCAAAATAGCTAGTGAAAAGGATTTTGAAAAGAAATGATATATTAGAGGTAGTACATATGCCAATGGTCCTGATTTGATAATTAATTACATATTGTATACATGTATCAAAATATCACATTGTACCCCATATGAAACTACTATGTGTCAATTAAAAGATAATAAAAAGCCAGGGAGCCAGGAAGAGAAAGAAGCCAGGTGGGCTTCTTAGCTGCGGCCACCAAAGGTCTAGGCAGTCACCAGTTGCCCCCTGGACCACATATGGAGCCTCAGCTGGTTTCTTTTTCAGTGTGGATGTAGAGCAGGGATTCACTGAGAACTGAAACTACTTGATATGCAATTTTTAAAAAACTCCATTAATTGTTACCAGTTTGCTGGGTGTCGTCGTGCACACCTAGTAACCCAGCTACTCGGGAGGCTGAGGCAGAACGATCGTGAGCTCCAGGCTAGCCTGGGCAACTTACTGAGACTCTGAAAATAAAAACTTGAGTGGTAAAGTGCCGGGTTTCAATCCCCAGTACTGGGAAGAGTGGGTGGGGAAAGAGGGAGAAGGGGAAGGGGGGAGGGGGAGGAGGAGGAAAGAGAAGAGGAGTCAGTATTAGTCACTGTATCAGTTTGCTCAGTCGGCCTTAACAAGCACAAGAGACTCCACTCTGAACAGATACTCATGGTCTCACAGTTCTGGAAACCAGAAGTCCAGGACAACAGGACCCACAGGGTTGGTTCTTTCTGAGTCCCTGAGGGAAGGGTCTGTTCCAGGCCTCTCCCCTTGGCTTGCAAATGGCCATTTTTCTCCCATCTTCACGTTGCCTTCCCTCTGTGCCGGTTAATGTCCAAATTTCCTCTTATAAGGACACCAATAATATGAAATTCAGACCCACACTGATGACCTCATTTAATTTAATCACTTTAAAAAAAAAAATTTAGGTGGACACAATATTTTTATTTTACATTTATGTGGTGCTGAGGCTCAAACCTAGTGCCTCCTGCGTGCGAGGCAAGCACTCTACCACTGAGCCACACCCCAGCCCTAATTTAGTTCTTTAAAAACCTCTGTGGTTAAATTTCAAGATATTGGAGGTTAGGACTTCAATGTATGGATTTGGGGGAGAAGGGACACCATTCAACCCCTAATTTAAAACACCAGTGATCTGCATCACCTATTTTAGGGGGACAGTGTTGTGGGTAAGTTGCAGAGATAGCCATCAGGATGCTCCTAGGAGAACAGAATGGCTGTGCTCAAGGGGAAAGTTACTATCATCAGGAGAGGGAGTTACCAGGGGGACGGAGGCAGTAGCGTGTGCTGTGCACAGTGGATGAGCAGGAGCTGCTGCTGGGCCCAGGCCCGCTGCGAACACACTCTCTTGGCTCCAGTTCCCAGTCCTATTGTTGGAGATCAGCTTCTCACTGATGTGCTGCTGCTTCCCACTCACTTTCGTCAGCTGGCAATTCCAGTGCCAGAGTCCGGAATTTGAGAGAAAAATGAAGATTATGATAGCAAGCTCACACCTGTGAGGTTTAGTAATTGTCGTTGACTCATCAGGAAATACCATGACATGGCGTGTGTGCTAACGTGTTCAGCAATCATGACTCTTACCCCACCCCATCTTCCCTTTGTCATTCCCTTCCCTGCTTAATATGGGAAACTCCTTTGGGCTTCCTGCACAAGGTGAGTCATTAATCCAATGGTTGAAGCAGTGGCTCCTGAGAGCCGTTCTGCCATGAATGGCAGATTTAGATACATATGCCTGGCCTGGGCGGAACTAGGTTGGCTTGCCCAGGAGACAGATGACTGACATCACTGAGTTCAACTTCAACATAAACCTTTGAGCTTATACCTCTAATGTACTTTTACTTGGGAGAGGGTACCAGGGATTGAACTCAGGGACACTCAACCACTGAGCCACATCCCCAGCCCTGTTTTGTGTTTTATTAGAGACAGGATCTCACTGAGCTGCTTAGTGCCTTGGTCAATTGCTGAGGCTGGCTTTGAATTCGCAATCCTCCTGTCTCAGCCTTGTGAGCCGCTGGGATTACAGGCGTGCACCACTGCACCCGGCTGCATTTATTTTTCCACATAGGACTTTTGTGGTATTTTATGTTCTGTTGTAAATTTGTGTCACTGGGACCTAGCACAGTTCCTGCCACTCCTTCTGAAAAAAAGACTTAAAAGGCAAAATTCTCCCTCTGGGTTTAGCTCTTCATCATCTGAATTTAATTCTTTGGATTTTGTCACTTTGACCTGAAACAAATTCCAGTCATTGTTTTTAGAATTGCTTGTATCTGAGTAAATTATATGTATCAGAAACTTGTTGGTGTTGGTATTTAATAACAGTTCCTTGTTTTGCTTTCTCTACATAGTCTCAAAAGAGGGACAATGGATTTAGTAATTAGTGTGACCTCTTAAATTTTAAATGCTTTTAAAAAAAGAGTTGTAGAGGTGAGTTTGCTTTTTTTTTAAGAGGTAAAAGGAATTGTCCCTTTAACTTCTGAGTTTCTGAGTTTCATAAATTGGATTTTCTGAGAGCAAGACCAACCTACAAACAAACCTTGTTCCTTCTAGGTCCTGGGCTGGAGGCTAGAGGCTGGCAGTGGTGAGGCCACTTGACACATGGATTCAGTAAACCCTTGCTGTTCAGTCACATACAAAAGAGACTCAAGAATAAAAGCAAAGCCTAATATCAGCTAGTGTTTGCTGAGCGCTTCACTTACCATGCATCAGTGCTGTGCCAGCTTTTTGCCCCCATTAACTCCTCTGAATCCTTACATGGCTGTGAGTCAGGGTGGTGACACCACTTTACAGATGAGGCCCCTGAGGATCAAAGTGATTAAGGTGTTTGCCTAAGACCCCACTTTTAGTAAAAGGAAGTGCCTAGATGTGGAACATGCCAGGACAATTACATCTCACTGCGGCCTCTGGCAGGGTTTCCAGGTGCCCAAGGAGACAAGGGGAATGCCTAGTATGGCCTAAGTGGCTCAAACCTGCCCGGACCCCGAGGTCCCTAGACCCAGATCCAATTTCCCAAATTGGCCTCTCTTACGGGATGCCTCTGCCTCTGCCCGGGCACGCAGGCTTTGGACCCTTGTGTCCTGGCTTTTCCGTGGTGTGGCACATGGACAGTTTACGGCGTTTTCTGCAGATTTCAGGTTTAATACGCCCCAAAGGCTTGGCTGACTCGAATTTGCTCTTTAATTTTTGGCACCTACAGGGAGCCAGGCCTGATGCAAACAAAAACGCTCTCCCGCTCAGCGCTGTGGCTAACACTGGCTGGATTCGCTTTCCCATTTTCCTCATCTAAAGTGGATTTCCCTGTAACTCAAAGGACAGGGTCAGTCAATCCTCTTATGAGAACGGCCAGCCGGGAAGAGGATGCCCGACACCCCTGCCCCCGGCCGTCTTGGGGCAGAGGGAAGGTGAGACTGGTCCAGCTGCCCAGGAAGGCCGGGTCAAAACCACCATCACAAAACGCCTACTGAGAGCCGGCTCTGTCCAGCGCCGAAGGGCTCTGTGCAGTGAGTGAAGACTGGCCCGGGTCAGGGACGGCTTTTCGGTTGAGGCACTGGAGAGTCGCCATCTGGATGACAACCCTAGCCCAGACAGAGGCTCCCTCGGACAGCGCCCCCATCCCCCGGCCCTTTAAGGCGGAGCGCCCCAGCGCCAGTCGACGTGGGCGGCGCCAGGGACCCTCGCGGCTTCTGATTGGTCTGCGCGATCGAGCGGAGCGGCATCGCTGGCCCCGATTGGTGGGCGAGGCCGGTGCCGCCGCCAGGTGATGCTGGGGGTCCGTTCCCGCGGCCACGTGGGGGGCGCGCGGCGCGGAGGTGGCAGGGGCGGGGCGGGCCCGGGACTCCGCGCTCCAGAGACGCGCAGGGCTAAGCGGAGGGGACCGCGGGACGCAGCTGCAGGGACTCGGAACTCGAGAAGCTGCGGCCACTGTGAGTGAGCGCCGGGAGCTGGGGGGCGGGGGTGGGTCCGGGGCGCAGAGGTGCGGAGGGTCTCTGAGAGCGAGGAGCACCCGGCGCCTCCGTCCGTCACGCGTTTCCGTCACCTCCACCGTGTCTCCTCCGGCTCCTTGGCCCGAGGACTTTTTCTGCCCCGCCTGTGGGCTGTGGGCCGAAAGGCTGGCCTTGCTCCGTGGGAGCGACAACAGCAACCTGAGGTCACAGCCTACGCTGCGGAGCGCTCTGCTCCTCCAGGGGGCTAGCCCCGAGCCCCCACGGGCAGCACTTTCCTCTCAGATGTCTTCTGTTGAGGGAGGCCGTCCTCGACCGCGCCGTATTAAATAACATCTTCTCCTCTTTGCGCCACTGAATGTTTTTCTTCAAATTATTCGATCCCTCACTGAATGTCGTCCCTTCACCCCAACTTGGTGCTTTGTGAGGCCTGGGACTTCTGTCCACCTTGCACATGGTTGATGCTTGGAAATGTTCTCAGGAGGAATAGGTCAATGAACAGCCCCAGGAGGGGGCCCCTATAATGATTCTCACTTCACAGCTGGGGAACTGGAAGTTGAGAGGCTAAGGGACTTGATAAGGTCACATCAGCTGATCCTGTTGGACCTCAAACCATTTCAGTGGTTGCAGCACAGTCCAGGGCAAGTGGCGCTGGCATCAGGGGGTGTGTTGGAGCAGTGGGAACCAGGCAGGAGATTGGAGTCGTTGGGGCAAACTCAGGCCATCTGGCACATAGCCAGAGGGGCAGCAGCCATTCTGTTGGTCATATCTGTCTCCAGCACCTAAGAAATTCCCCTGCCCCTGTGACTGCTTCCTTGACTCACCTGCTGGGCAGATTGGGACCCACTAAACTGCAAGGGTGGACACCCTATTTATGTGGATGAGGGGAGTCAATAGAAGGGTACCGTGGCCTAGGGACAGTGTCCTGGTTTTGCTTCCCAGTGTCCCTTTTTGTGCTATATGACCTTGGGCAAGTGACTGACTTCCTGGACCACCATCGGCTGAGCTCAGAGCACCCATTGCTTGACGACGAAGCAGGTCAACCTGTCCAGTTCTAAGCAGGGCCACCTCAGAAGAGCAAGAGGAGAGCCCCACACTCATTCCAAATGTCTCTTTATCAGGCGCCTGTGTAAAACTTAACTCTGGTTCAAAGAGAAGTGGGTGTTTGTACCTGAAATGGGTGAACAGGTCCATTTCCAGGGTTAGGATGAGACTGGTGCCCACCCTGGTCCTCTGGGAACCCCCCAACTCCAGATGAAATGCCCTGAGGCTAGGGAAGGAGGTGAGAAAGGGAGAAACTGTTTCCAAGGAAGCTGAGGACCAGAGGGACAGGTAAGGATGGGACTAATGGTGGATGGGGTGGGCAGTAGAGAGCCTGTGACCTGACCTCCCCACCCCTGTCACTGGGGGACACTGGGAACACTGAAAACTGCGGCTCTGGATCTGGAGGGAGGAGGCTGTTTGCAGCCCTAGGCAGAGCTAGCTGTCTCTGCGTGTGAGTGTGGTAACCCTTGTGGCTCTTTCTTCTCATGCTTAGTGCCAGAGGGACCACCAGGTGGCAGGGGCAAGGTGTGAAGTGTGTGCTTGATTGCTCCCTCCCAAAGCTCTCCTTTGTCTCTTGCTTTTGTTTGTCTTCTCACCTGCTCTGTTCCCACTTCTGTAGCTGTGGCCTCTCTATCCACTGCCCCCTCCCATGCTTATTTTGTGGTCCAGCCCCGTGATGTGATTATGAAGTTAAAGAGTGGCCCCCCTCCTTACCTGGAACAGTCGTCACGTGGCTTTAGAGCCAGTTGCACATCTAACTTTGCTTTATTTAAACATCAAAAGTACAGTAGAGAAAGGACATGATGTGAAAAAGGACATGATGGATCAGAAAGCAAAGGGTGTGACAGCCCAGCGAAGCAGGAGGGGGGTGGTATGGGGAGACCTGGGAGGCTTCAAAGGCACAACGAAGCCTTTATTTTCCATCTCTTCCTGTGCTGGCTGCTCATTGAAAGTGGTAGATGGCTGTTGGCTTCTGCGTACTAGCCTGAGCCTGGAGCTGAAGGTCATAGGCAGGAACCTGGGCTCTTGGCACAGAGCTTCTGTCCGGCAGCACCCAAACCCTCCTTCTCCAGGCACTTGCAAAGCTGGGTTGCAGCACACCTAGGATATGCCCCTCCCTGCCCAGGTCCTGTCTGACTTCTCTTGTCTCCTGGTGGGAGTCACAGCTCCAGGCTGGCCTCTGTCTTGCTCTCACAGACCCCAGGGTCTGCTGTCAGTGTGGCCCAGTCAAGGAGGCAACTAAAAGTTACCAGACCCTGTAGTCTTCTTAAGCTTCCTCCCGAACAGCAGTTTTTGGTGTTCCTATCCCCTGTGACCACGTTGTTGAGCATCAGCTCCAAGCCTGGCTGGATCTGTGCTTGGTACCTGCCCAGCACTGAGCTCTCATGGGTACCTCTCCTTATCCCAGGTTTGTGGATGAGAAAATGGAGGTTCAGGAGGTGAGGCAGCTTTCCCGAAGTCACGCTAGATTTGGATCAGGAGCTGTCTGACCAAGTCAGTGGTTACAAGTCGGCTAGTGAGAGAACTGGCCAGAATGGGGGCAGATGGAGGTTCTAAGTTGGCCTCAGGAAACTCTGGACAGAGCTGAAGCCTTGGGAGGCCTTGGCAGAGGCATTTGGCCGCTCTTTCTTGCAACCACTGGAACGCGGAGGCATTGATGCCACAGTTGTAGAGCACCAGCTGGGATTCTGAGCTCTAATGGGAAACAGGTACTATCCCTTGAGCAGTCTGGTAAGGGAAGTTACTTTGTTGCCCACTAGTGGATCTGGGCCGTGAGCCCAAGGAAAGACCAGAACCTGGGATGGGAAGAGGGTGATGTGCCGCAGCCCCCTGGATGATTGCCAACCTTCTCCACGTCCTGATTCAGCTTGAGTGCGTGGCCTGATTGGGTTCTGGGTTTGTGATCTCAATGTGGCCAGGTGCTTTGGGAAGGAGCTGGCATCAGGCTGGGCCAAATGAGCCATGACTTGTGAAGCAGGTCCCCAACCTCTTCAGCTCTGGCCATGCAACTTGTGAGCGGGCCACAAAGCTATTTGAATGTCTTTCTCTCCATGAGAACGTGGGCGCCATGAAGGCAGGCAGGTTTCATCATTCTTTTCAGGGCTGTGTTCCCAGGGCCCAGGACATTGTCAGCACATAGCAAGAACTCAGTGAGGATTTGTGGAATAAATGACCGGAGGGTGAACTCGGGGCCTCTGTTGGGGGCACTTGCCTTACCTGCTTGGAAACCAACTTTCTCCCCTGCCCTTTGCAGCCTTGTCTCCGTGAAGCTTGAAGCTGGGCATCCTGGGGGCCATGCAGAGGGCTGGGGCAGGGGGTCGGAGGGCCTCCGACTGCGGGCCTGCCCCTTACCGGCCCAGGTGCATCACCAAGTTTGCCCAGGTGGGTGGGCTGCTCCCTCCAGGTGTGCCCTGGTGGGAAGTCTTTGGGGACAGGCCCTGGGGGTGGGGAGGAGCTTGGGATCAAGGACCTGCTTCCCTGTCTCCCTCCCTGACCCAGGCTTTGCGATGTGTGCGCACACACACGGGGAGTTGGGCCCTCAGAGGGCTTGAATGGGAAAGCAGCAGAGCCTGGGTCTCTGTCACTGCCCACGGCTTGCCTAGCAGAGCAGTGGGCCAAGGGAGGGAGACCTTGGAGGATGGGGTCAGGAGCTGTGGGCCTGACTCCCCTGCCTTGCCTCCTCCTGCCCCCTCACCAAACAGTATGTGGGCTCCTTCCCTGTGGATGACCTGGACACCCAGGACAGCGTGTGGCTGGTGCAGCAATGGCTGTGGGCCCTGAAGGTGAGGGGGATGGGGACAAGGAGGCACCTCCCCGGTAAGGATCACAGTCTTGGGATGTCAGACTGGGAACAAACCCTGAGACTAGATCCAGCTCCTCCCCAGTCATAAAGTGGGCATGTGAGGCCCACAGAGGGGCAGGATGAAAGGGACTTGAGAGGTGGCCCAGTGGCTACCCACAGCCAGACTCCCAAAGCTCTGTCCCTCATGCCCAGTGAGTTCCTTCCCCTGGCCCTGCAGCTCGAGGCCACAGCCAGTAGACAGGGGAGGTGGTCGTGAGGTGACTACCTGTGGCCTGCCTAGGGGTGTTCTGTATCCCCACTTCTCTCCCTTCTGGGGCATCCATCGCCTGGAGCTTTGTCACCTGGCAGACAGGGTGGATGGGCTGAGCAGGCCTTGGTGGATGTGACTGAGCAGGGCCAAGCCTGGGAGGTGACAGCTTCTCCCACCAACACTCTTCCACCCAGGATTGTCCCCGTCGCCGCGCTGTCATCCTGAAGTTCAGCCTTCAGGGCCTCAAGGTCTACAGCGGGGAAGGAGAGGTAGGAGCTCAAGAGGGTCAGGTGAGAACTCAGCAGGGACAGGTGTCTCCTCTCTCAGGACAAGCTTGCTACCACCTGCCGTGGCCTCAGCTCAGCCCTGGAGAGTTCCTCTGGGGGCCCCTTGTGTTCCCCTTTGCTCTGCCTTTGAGCACTCTTTCTTTTTTGGTTTTGGTTTTCGGGATTGGACCCAGGGGTACTTAACTACTAAGCCACATCCCCAGCCTTTTTTTTTTTTTTTAATTTTGCAATAGGATCTCACTAAGTCATTTAGGGCTTGGCTGAATTGCTGAGGCTGGCCTTGAATTGCAGTCCTCCTGCCTCAGCCTCCCACACCACTGGAATTACAGGTGTGCGACACCGCGTCCAGCTGGACATTCTTTCTTCAAGGGCCTATCCCCAGGGTCAAGCTCTGGCAAGTTTCTCATCCCTGGCCCTCCAAAATCTTCTTTGGGGGCCACCTTTTGGCCCAAAGCAGGGACATTATCCCACGAGGTTTTGGTAGGTACCATGCCTGGTATTGGCTGTGGACACCCTCCTGTGGCTGCAGAAGGGGCCTGTCTCAGCTGGAGCTGGCAGGAACCCCTGCTTGGGTGCCTGTGCCCCAGAACCATACCTCACAACTGCAGTCCCTCTCACCTAAGGTCGTGGTGAGCATGGAGTCCCAGAGCCAGGTGTTGCGGGCTCCTGAAGTTAGGTCCTGTGTCGCTTGCATGGGCTTCCCTATACCGATCAGCAGCCCATCAGAGAGGTCCTAGGGTTCTACCCACGTGACACACGTCTCAGCAGGAGATGCTCAGAGGACTGCACTTAAACGGAGAACCAGTGGCAGAGCCAGGGTTCATTCACTGTCACATGGCCAAGTGACCCAGACATGCAATCCAGGGCTGGCCACCACACCATGGCAGGAGATCACTGCTCTGCCTCTGGGTTCCATAAAATAGGGGTGATGATCCCAACCTACGGGTCTGCAACTGGGACAAGCCCAATACCACGTGAGGGCGCTATGGGGTGGGCCTGCAAGGAGTGAAGGCCTGTACCCCAGGAGCAGGTGGCCCTTCCCTAGGCGTGCAGGCTGAGGGTAGGTGGTGTGTGGGGCCCAAGGACTGGCCACTGCTGCCCAGGTGGGGTCTCATGAGGCCCGGCACCTGCTCTGCCTGTCCAGGTGCTCCTGATGGCCCATGCCCTGAGACGCATCCTCTATTCCACCTGGTGTCCTGCCAATTGCCAGTTTTCCTTCATCGCCCGGAACCCACGCAGCCCCGCCAGCAAGCTCTTCTGCCACCTTTTTGTGGGCAGCCAGCCTGGAGAGGTATCTGGGGCCCCGGGCTGGGGCAGGGACACCACTGAGGCTTGAGTGGGTTGTGCTGAGCACCAGGGCAGGTTTCAGGGACAAAGGCCTTTGGGGATTGGCTTCCCTCCAGGGAGCCTTCCAACCTTACCACACTGGCTCCTGCTTTGGCTCTGCCCACTGAAGACCCTCTAAGGCCAGTCAGGGGCCTTGCTCTTGGAGATGGGCAGTCTTGCCAGGCCTTTGCTCGTGCCGTCCTCCTTGCCGGGAAGGCTTGCCCCTCCTTTCTCACCCCACTCACCTTTAGGGCTCTGCCCACCTCCACCCCTCTGCATGGCTCCTCCTGTGGAGTCCCGCGGCAGGACCACACTCCAGCTGCCGTCTGTCAGTAATTAGAGACATTTGAATTTTTTGAAAGCAGCGCCTTGGTCCGGGTCTCACTGTCCCAGTGCATGGCCCTGGGTGGGTGGTAGGGTGAGCACTAGGCAGGAGGTCTGGGAAGTCAAAGCCAGCGTGGCCGTAGTGTGACAGAGCCGTGACAGCCAGTTTGGCCAGTAGAGGCTGGGTTTGGGTCCATCATCAAGGCTTCGCTGTTACCGCTGAATGTCAAGCCCTGTGCTGAGTAGTGGGGTGACATGTAGCTGAAGCTCACGGTGCCAGCTTGCTGGGTCTGGCTGGCATGAGTGTGGGTGGGATGTGTGGAGCTCACTTCTCTAGCTCCTCTGAGGAGCGCAGGAGGCGGGGATGAGGAAACTGAGGCACACAGAGCGCCCTGTCCTGCCCTGGGTCACGGGAGCTGCAGGCTTAAATCAAAACCCAGGCCCTGCTCATTGCTCTGAGAGGGGCTGGGGCAGTTATGGGGAGGGATGGTAAGCCTTGGGGAGGTGCATGTAGCCCACCGTCATCTCCCCTGCTCCCAGCATGAGTGACACCTTGCCAAGGTAAGTGTCCATATTTGTTAAAGGAATAGGGCCCTTGGTAGGGAGGCTGCTTGGTGGTGAGGTTCTAAGGGATTAGGAGGAGTTTTCCCAGGAAGAACAGCGAGGGGCAAGGGGCTCCCTAGCCCTGGACTGTGGGTGGCTCCTGCCGAGGTGCACCCCAGGAGGCTTCTCCCAGCTGAGCCCCTCCCCCTCCTCAGGTCCAGATCCTGCACCTGCTGCTCTGCCGCTCCTTCCAGCTTGCTTACCTCCTTCAGCACCCGGAGGAGAGGGCGCAGCCTGAGCCCTGCCCGGGGCCTGCAGGGGACGTGTCCCTGAAGCCACTCTCCAGCCCTGGGGGCCCCCCTGCTATGGTGCGGGAGCCCTTCGGCCGTGATCAGCTCTCACAGAACGTCCATGCTCTCGTCTCCTTTCGGCGGCTGCCTGCTGAGGGGCCAGTGGGTGGCGGTGGGGTATGCAGCCCCCAGCCCAGGGGTTGCGGGTTAGGGCAAGGGAGCTGGGCAAGGGCTGGGGGGGTTGTGTTGGACAAGCGGTGGTTTGCCTGACCTGGCATGGCTGGGCCTGAGTCTGTCTGCCCATGGGCCCCTCTTGGTGCCCTAGAAGGAGCTGCCAGAGTCCGAAGGCCGTGGGGGTGCCCGCCATGCCCGCCTGGGGAATCCCTACTGCTCGCCCACGCTGGTGCGCAAGAAGGCCATTCGCAGCAAGGTGATCCGCTCCGGGGCCTACCGAGCCTGCACCTATGAGACACAGCTGCAGCTGTCGGCTCGGGAGGCCTGTGAGTTGTGGGAGTGCCCCTGTCTCTGTGCCCCAGGGCTGGCAGAGGCCAGTGCGAGGCTGTGGCTGTACCCCATGGAGGCCTGTGTATGAATGCGTGTGCATGTGGGTCCCTGGGTGTGTGTGTGCCTCTGGGCTTGCGTGGGTGGTGTGAACTTTAACTGGGGAGTGGGTGTGAGTGGGACTGTGGTGTCTGCAGGGGGCTGGGTGTGCACCTGTTGGTCGGGGAGGGAGGCTTGGTTTGGAGACAGATGATGGGGAGAGGACCTGTAGTGGCTGGGCAGGCCGGCGGACATGGAGGGATCTGGCCACTCTCCCTTTGACCCCTGGGTGGTCTCCATAGTTCCTGCTGCATGGGAGGCATGGCCCCGCACTCCTGGTGGTCCCTCGTGCCTGGTGGAGAGTGAGGGCAGCCTGACAGAGAACATCTGGGCCTTTGCTGGCATCTCCAGGTAGGAGGGAACCGGCCTGGCCTAGTGTCCAGTTCCTTGGGTTGGGCAGAGACCTGGCAGGGGGCCCCTGCAGGACCATGACATGCGTGCAGCCCTGTGTGGGGGCAGAATGACCTGGCTTTGGTGACTTCAGGCCTGTCACAGGCCAGCCTCTTTAAACCTCTCTCCTGATGGGGTCTCAGAGGACCCCTGGGGAATCTTTGAGCTCCTGAGAGCTCCTTCTCATTGAATAGCAACTCTGGGCCAAGTACTGTTGTGGCTTTTTGTTGTTGTTTTACTTTTTTCCGGAATTGGGGGGTAGATCAGGCTGGGGACGCTTTGCCACTGAGTGACATCCCCAGACTTCACCTCTCTTTTTGGGGAACAGGGTTTCACTTGGTTGCTGAGACTGGCCTCAATCTTCTGATCCTTCTGCCTCAGCCTCCCGAGTAGCTGGGATCATAGGCCTGCACCACGCAGCCCAGCCAGGCGCTGCATGTGGAAGGCATTTATTACTTCCCAGGCTGCCTCCGTGCTGTTGGGGTTCTGTCCCTCCCCAAAGCAGCAGCCTGGGGCTGAGACCAGAGCAGGGCTCTAACTTCAGCCTCTTGCCTCTGCACCCCAGGCCCTGTGCACTGGCCCTGCTACGGAGAGATGTGCTAGGAGCCTTCCTGTTGTGGCCTGAGCCAGGCACCAATGGCCAGTGGTGCCTGTCTGTGAGGACACAATGCGGGGTGGTGCCCCACCAGGTCTTCCGGAACCATCTGGGCCGCTACTGTCTAGAGGTAAGAAGGAGGCCTCTGTCCCTGCCCTGTCCCATCTCTGGCTCTGCCTTTTGCCATGATGCCCCACCTTTTCCTAATTGGTGACTTCCTGAGTCTACCTCACATCCTGTTTGACTTTCTCTGGCCCCACCCTAATCCCACTTTCCACCCCCTTCGTCTGCCTGCCTTGCTTTCCCACACCATAGCCCATCTTTAACAGAGGAGGACACTGACTCAGAGAAGACAGGGACTTGCCTGAACTCACACAGCCTCTGGGATGGGGTAGTGAGGCTTTTCACACATGTGCTCATACTTCCAAGGTGAATGCCTCAGTCCTTCCCAGGTTGGGAAGAGAGAGGAAGTGTAGTGTCTGGCCCTGCCATGACATCATAACTCTGAGCTCTCATTTCTTGCTCTCTAAAATGGGCACCTGGGGGGCAGGGCACTGGTGTGAGCCTGGGGCAGGGAACTGGAGCTGAAGACCCTTCCTCCCCAGCACCTGCCTGCAGAGTTCCCCAGCCTGGAGGCCCTGGTGGAGAGCCACGCTGGGACTGAGCGCAGCCTCTTCTGTCCCCTCGACATGGGCCGCCGGAACCCCACCTACGAGGAGCAGGACAGTGGGCCTGAGGGCAGGCCCCTGCGGACTCTGCGGCCCCTGGGCCATGCCAAGTCTGAGGCTGAACTTCAGGGCCTGGGCTAGGCCCTGCTCCAGGACTCCCTTACCCAGCCCCCAGGCCTTCATAGCTGCTCTGCCCTCCCTGCTCCCCACTGGCCACCATTCCATCGGTCTCTGCCCCGGACCAGTTTTCCATTGCTTTGCTGCCCGTGGGAGGGGAGCCCTGACATTGGAGATTTTTCAGTGGCTTCTCATAGGACACGTAGTCCTCCAAGGTTCCAGGCAGAGCTACAGGGGTTCCATATCTTCTGAATGGCTTTGGGGCTTGTCCTGGCTTCCACTCTGCTCCTCGCACAGAGCTATCCAAGGGTTAGGAGGCTTGCTCACCAGCAGAGGTGCAGCCTTTCCTAAAGAGACCAGGTCTCTGGAGAGCTCCCAACAGGAACCAGACACAGAGGGAGTGTAGTGCACCAGCTCCGCTAGCCATTTGGCTGCCAGGGCCCAGGGTGCATCTAGCAGTTAGCTGCAGACTGCAGTCAGTTTGGGGACTGCCTTGGGAAGCCACCTGATGCTGGCATTTCCTTTAATGCAGTGCTGACCACAGCCATCAGGGGCTGTCCCACTTACCAGGCTAGTCCCACTGGGGATGGGCAGAGCAGAACCATCCACAGGTAGAAGTAATGTGAGCCCTGCTAGAGGAGGCCTGGCCTCAGCTGGCTATGGGAGATGCAGGAACCATCTAGTGTGACTGATGAGTCCAGGGATCCCCCTCATCAGTAAGCTCACTGACAAATGTGAATCTGCCTGATTAAGTGATGAAACAAGTTCATTTTGGATGAACTTCTATCCTGAGGCAGAGGCCCAGTCATGCGTCAGGGGACCACCTTCTTCCCATCTGGGGGTGGCATGTGCCTGTTCAGTGCCTTGGAGGTAATGTATTTCTGACTCCCTGAGGGAGAAGGCAGCACCAGCAGGATAGAAAGAAGGGAGGCAACCCCGGGAGGGAGAAGGTGGCCTCTTGGAGGGTCAGGCCTGCGGTGTCTGCATCCAGCCCCTCACCAGACATGATCTGGCCAGGGACCTTGTCAAGTAAGGTGTCCGTTTCAGGGGATAGAGGGGACATGTCCTCAGGGACTTGTCATTGGAAACGTGCCTGACTTTATCTGAATGGAGGTGGGAAGCTGGGACTCTGCAGCCACCCCCGAAACCCACCCACTGCCCCTGCAGAGCACTGGCCAGCTGTGGGAGGCCCCAGCTCCGAGAGGGGTTTAGTGATGCCTTGGGCCTAGGACAGGAGCATCAGAGATGTGCACTTAAGGGAACCAGTGATAGGCCCAGACTTGGGCATGGCTCATCTCTGGGAGGGCTGGGGTTTTTTGTGTCAATTACCTGTGTGGACAAGAGATTGCGGGGAGGGGAGGTGTTCAGCACACTGAAGGGACAGGCCTTCCCCAAGCTCTTTGACATTCTTCAAATGGCCTTTATTGGTGACATGTTAAAAAAGATTTTTGGGCCACGCCTGCGGGCTCCCCGTGTCTTGATTAGAGACCACATTTTTTGTCCTTGTTCCTACCAGTGCCACTGGAGAGCCCAGCTTTCCTTACTGTGTGGACTTTGAAACAAATAAAACTCATTTCTTCAGACGGTCTAGTGCAGACTTTTCTTTAGGAGGCACGGTCTTCATCTACCTCACCTGTTTTGTTTTTGCCATACAGTCTGCTGGTGCAGGGTGGGACGCCAGATAGAGGTTTTGTCCTCAAGGGCTCAGAATGTCCGGAAGGACCATAGGTAGGTGGGTTTAACCAAATCATATCCTTCTGCGTTAAACCCCTTAAGGGAAAAGATTTAGCACCTTGTGCTCCAGCAGCTTGCCATAGGACCTTTGCACAGCCCAGACAGGTCTCACTGACCCCCTTCCCTTTGCTTGATTCAGCTCCTCAACTGTCATGTTTTTGCTCCAGTCAGTCTCAGGATACCTGACCCGACTTCCTAGACTTAAGTACCCCCCCCCCCTTCCTGCTGTGCTGGGGCTTTTAGCTGCCAGACCAGTGCTCTACCTTTGAGAGGCATCCCCAGAGGATCCCTGTTAGTTGTCCCACCAACTGATTCTTTAGTTTGTAATTGCTTTCACTGATGGGATTTTGTGAGGGGTTTGTTTTCAGTGTCAGTCTCCCCTGCCAGACTCCGGCCTGCCGGAGGGCTGTCCCCCCAACACCTGGCACTGGTTCTGTGCCGGGGGAAGTTGCGCAGAGCCAGTCTGGTAGGGCCAGGTGGCCTTCGCAGCCAAAAGACTTTGGCTCAAGTTTTTGTTTGTTTTAAAATCTTGAGTTTAAGAAAGAACAGGGTGGCATCAGAGGAGGCTCGAGCTGCGAACGCTGCGGGCTCTGGGCGGCCTTCCCCCGGGGCCACACGCAGGTGAGGACAGAGGACTCCTCGGTCGCTGACCCCGCATGAGGCCTCGCTCCCGAGAGCTCTCGCCCCGAGGTGAGACAGGTCTCACTGACCCCTTCCGGCTGGGGCTGGACGCCTCTCGGCCCGGTACCGCTCCGCGGCCCGGCTCTGCGGCCCGGAGAACGCGCCGGGGTTGCGGGCCGCCCTGTGACGTCACGGCGTTGCCCGGCAACGACGAACGCCGTGAAGGCGCGCGCGCGAGCAGGCGGCTGGGGCGGCTCCGGGCCCGGGTCCTGCGGCTGAGCCCGCAACGCGGATCTCCCACGTCCCCCGCCCGGGCCCGGCCTCAGGGACTGGCGAGCCCGGGCGCGGGAGGCGGCGGCGGCCTCGGCTCGGGTCCTGCGACTCCCCCGCGGCCCCTCTCCCCCTCCTCTCGGGGAGCCCCGCGGGCCCTCCCAGCCCCCCGCCGCGGCCCCGCCCCCGCCGCCAGGCCCCGCCCCCCGCCGCCGGCAGCCGGGACCCCGGCGTCCCAGTCGCGCCGCACCCGGCAGGTCCTGGCCGCGGGGCCATGGCCTCCGAGTCGGTGAAGGTGGTGGTGCGCTGCCGGCCCATGAACCAGCGCGAGCGGGAGCTGAACTGCCAGGCCGTGGTGACGGTGGACTGCGCGCGCGGCCAGTGCTTCATCCAGAACCCGGGCGCCGCCGACGAGCCCCCCAAGCAGTTCACCTTCGACGGCGCCTACTACATGGACCACGTCACCGAGCAGATCTACAACGAGATCGCCTACCCGCTGGTGGAGGTGAGGGCGCCCCACAGGCCGCCTTCCAGACCCGAGGGGCCTGAAGGGTCAGAGGGCCCCAGGGCCCTGCCCCCAGCCGGGCAAGAAGGCCCTTAGGAGGGGGAAGCAGGTGGCTAGCAGCAGGTTGGTCTGAAGACTTTGTCCAGGCCAGAGACAGCTGGAACCTGCCTACCTACAGTGGCCGTCCAGGTCTCCACTGAACCCAGCGCCAAAGCTGGTCTGGACCCCGTCCTTTCCAGACCCTTTCCTGAAGAACTTCAACTCCCAGGACCCATCTGCCGTCCACCATCATCCCAGACCTTCAGGGACCCTGAAAACTCCAGCCCCTTCCCCAGCCTCCTTGAATCACAAGAGCCTCCGGTCTCCCCTCAACCTCCAGCCCAAGCCATGGCCTACACTTGTTCCCCTTTGAACCTCTCTCCCTGGCACCCTGATCCTCCCCTGGGTCAGCACCTAGTAGTAGCATGGAAGGGCCTCAATGGGCCCTGCTTCTGAGAAGGCTGCAGGTCAGGCTTGTCCTGGAGGAAACCCTAACAGGTCTCCTCTGCCTCAGTATTTCAGGCAAAGGGGGGCGAGGCTTCCTGGCTTTACAGGGCTTTTACCCTCGCTGTTGTGACCTGTGCTCCATAACAGGGAAGGCACTCTCATTTCACACGTGGGGAGACTGAGGCCCAGAGAGAGGAGACTTGCCCAAGCTTCCACATGAGTTTCTGGCAGAGATGGGTTGGGAATGACAGACACCTCCTGTCTCCTGGCCAAGGGTTCCTTTTTTTCCACTGTCATCTCCCTACCACTCAGTGAATTGTTGATTCAGTGACATGTCATGGGCTGTTCCATAAAAAAAGGAACAGTGGGGTGATGCTGTATGCGCCCTCCATCGCTCAAAGCTGTGGGGCTTGGTGGAATAGCTGAGGCTTTGGGAAGTCGTGCTGTGGAGACACTTCAGCTTACTTAACCTAGTGCTTCCAAAACAGATTTGGCATGGCCACTTTGTCTTTTGGCCAGCAGGCCCCCTAACATCCTAAGAGCACTCCCTTTGGCTGCTCCCATCTCTTTTGCCAGGAACCAGTTAAAACCCTGGAGAGGGTTGATGCGTCCTGAAGCCCAGAGCTCCTGGGTGACAAGGACCTGAGCAGAGACGATGCCCAGAGGATGAGGGAAAGTTCCCCTAGGGGATGCTCCTGGACTCTAGGGATAGCCAGGTTATCCTCTGCTGGCCTGGATTCTCAGGCTGGAAGGGACCTGAGAGATCATCTGATCCAGCCCTCCTCTTTCATCGAATCCATGAATGTCCACCAAGTGGACACCAGCCTTCACCTGTGTGTGTGTCCACTGAATGCAGTTCACTTCCCAAAGTGCCCTGTTTCACCTGGGTTTGTGGGTTCTAGGAAACTGTTCTTCATACTGAGTCAAAGCCCTTCCTGAAGCTCCAGTGACACTTTCAGTGGTCCCTGGCAGATTTGAAGACCATATTCTCTCTTGGCCATGCCTCCTCTAGGTTGTTAGCCTTGCTCCTCCCGGTCCCTCCTCATCCTGGAATCTTGCTCTAAGCAAGCCTCTCTCAGGTCCCCAGGAAGCCCCAGCTTGGAGAGGGAAACACCACAGACAAGGTGATGGGCCTGTCAGAGCTGCCCTCCAACTCTTCTTCTCCTGAGTTCTGCAGTGCCAACACCTGCCTCTGGATGGTCCACAGAGCCTCAGACTCTGCCCGTTCACTCACTCACCCAACTAACTAGCATCTCCATAAAGGCCCCTATTCTAGGCATAGGGAGTGCATATAAAGGAGACCTAGACTCTGCCCTCAGCAAGCTCAAGGTCAGGGGGAAGAGCTCCTAAGCTAACAGTTCAAGGTGATGAGCTAAAGGGAACTAATGGGGAGGACTTCCTTGGGGAAAGGAGGTCTCAGCTGAGACCTGAGAATGAGAAGAGTCAACTAGGCAGGGAGGTAGAGGAGAAGGCCCTGTGGGTGGAGACCAGCATGCAGCATTTGATCTTCATAGGAAGAGCTGGAGTTACCATTCCCGATAAGAAACAGGCCTGGAGAGTTGGGCCTGGAGAGTTAGGGACAATCCTATCCCAGTACCCAGTTCCTATGCTCTATCTGCTGCCTTCTATTAAAAGAAGCATGCAAATAATATGCAAAACACATGCAAATCACACACCCTCCTCGGCTCTGAGTCCTGCTCCAAGGGCTATCTGGCTGTTGACTTAGGCCCCAGGACAACCTCTAGGAAGCCTTTAGTCCAGAACCCTCCCTTCATTCCTGCCACACGAAGCCCCCAGCACTTCTGCCTTCATTTTCTGCCCTTTTTCTCCCCCACCCCTTAAATCCGGGCTCCATTCCTGAGCTTTTGTCCCTGGGTGACTTTTTCAATTCTCCTGGGTGCTAATCCTCTCCACACTGCCCCTGGTTGACTTAGGATGCCCTCCCTTGTACTCCTCCCTCCTGTCCTGCCTGTGGCCTGGTTGGGGACCCTTCTTAGCCTGCAGCTCTGCCACCTTTCCCTGCCCCTTCACACCCAAGGCCTCAGGGTCACCTCTGCTGATTTGCCCCTGGTCCATGCAGGGGCCACATACCAGGCTTCTGCCATGGCCAGGCTGAAGAGGGTGAACCTGTTTTCTGAGACATCAGTGAGGTAGAAACCACAGAACTGGCCCCTGGGACGTTTGGAGGAAGCAGAAAGGGGGTGTGGGGCAACTTAGGATATGTTTTAATTTTAATTTCAATAGTTGGAAAAATATATAATCTTCAATGCAATGTCATGGGAATTATTGCTCAGGATGACACCAGGTTCTGGGGCTAGGGATATAGCTCAGTTGGCAGAGTGCCTGCTTACATGCACAAGGCTCTGGGTTCGATCCCCAGTACCCCACACACGCACACACAAAAGAGTCCATTTCTGGGCCGGGGGTGCAGCTCAGCAGTAGAGCACTTGCGGAGCATGTGTGAAGCCCTGAGTTCCATCCACAGCACATGCAAGAAGCAGTCCATTAACTGCTGATTTCATCAAAACCCTTTAGTGAATAGTAACACAGGTGACGTGGCAGAACTAGGGCGGCAATGCAGAGTGGCAAGCTTTTGTGACTGGCTCCGTGTGTGCTCTTCCTGTGAGGGTCTGGGGGTATCAGTTGTTAGGTGGGACTTTTTCAAAAACTTTGTTTTGCCTTAGAAATGACCTAAAATTTTTTTCTACAGAGAGCACGATCCCATGCAATTTCCTGGGATGATGAAAATGCTCTGTGCCCTCCCTCCAAATGGGGCAAACAGGACGAGACTATGCTACTGAGGAATTTTAATTTCATTTAATTTTAATTAAGTTAAATTTCAGTGGCCACATGTGGCTTGGGGCTACCATACTGGATGGTACAGTTGACAGCATTTTCCAAGGCAAATATCCCGTGAGCCACATACATAATTCAAGTTGCTCTAGTGGCCACATTTTAACAAGTAAAAGGAGACAGTTAAAACTAATTTTAAGAGTATAGTTAACCTGGGGCTGGGGTCGTGGGGCTGGGGTTGTGGCTCAGCGGTAGAGCGCTCACCTAGCGCAGGTAAGGCCGGGTTCGATCCTCAGCACCACATAAAAATAAATTAATTAATTAAAGATATTGTATCCAACTACAGCTAAAAAATAAATATTTTTTTAAAAAGAATTTATAGTTAACCCAAGCTGGGCACAGTGGCGCACGCTTATAATCCCAGCAACTTGGGAGGCTGAGGCAGGAGGATCGGGATCATAAATTCAAGGCCAGCTTCAGCAATTTAGCAAAGGCTCTAAACAATCTAGCAAGACCCTGTCTCAAAATGAAAAAATAAAAAGTCTGGGGATGTGGCTCAGTGGTTAAGCACCCCTGGGTTCAGTCCCTGGCACCAGAAAAAAATATATATATAGTGAACCCAATATAAAAAATACCATTTTAAGAAAAAGCACAATAACAAATGTTATCTTAAGAATATTAATGAGATATTTTATATTTTTCCTTCATACTAAATCTTTGAAATCTGGTATGTATTTTACACTTTTGGCACATCTCAGTTTCAATCATCAAAATGAAACAAAAAATAAAGTTGTGTTTAATGGAAGAATATTTTGTATTGCTTCTGTCTTTGTTGTTTTAATTTTGTTTTTGGCACTGGGCATCAAATCTATTGATGTTGTGCCACTGAGTTTCATCCTCAGCCCTTTTTATTTTATTTTTTTTATTTTGAGACAGGGTCTTGCTAAGTTCTGAGGCTGGCTTTGAACTTGCAGTCCTCCTGCGTCACTGGGATCACAGGCCTGTGCCACTGCTGCTTTTATTTTAAAATTTAAATTAATTAAATTTTTAAGAGGCTGAGATGTATCCAGTGGCAGAGCACTTCCCCAGCATGTATGAGGTTGGGGTTTGATCCTCAGCACCACAAAAGAATGTTTTTAGTTAAAATAAATTCATTTCCTCATTTGGACCCGGCACGTGTCCAGTGCAACTAGCAGCTATCCCGGTGCACGAAGCAGCTGTGCAGTGCAGCTGTATTTCTTTTCTTTTTACATTTTATTTTAAAAGTGATGGTGTGATGGTGCACCCCTGTAATCCTAGCAGCTTAGAAGACTGAGGCAGGAGGATCGCAAATTCAAAGCCAGACTCAGCAATTTATCGAGGCCCTAAGCCATTCTTTCTCAAACTAAAAAATAAAAAGGACTGGGGGTGTGACTCAGTGGTTGAGTGTCCCTGGGTTCAATCCCTAGTACCAACAAAAAAAAAATTTGTATTGGTGCATGATAATTATGCATAATAGTGGATCATTGTGCATACTCGCACATGCATATTATATCTCTTTTTATGTAGGCTCTCTTCCTGTTCCGGTCACATTGGTACTGTGGAGCCACTCCATGTTTTCCCAGAGGCTTCATGCCTCTCTCTCTCTCTCCTGGCCCATGGGTTTGAGAAGCCCAGCCTCAGGACACGGGCTCCTGCCTGTCCCCACTCTGATGAGGTTGGAGGGGTTCCATGCGTGAAGCCCACCTCTCTGAGAAGCTGCAGGAACTCACGCTAGTCACGATTTCCTTGGACGAGGGAGAAGAGTTCATTCATTCACTTCTACCCCATAAAAGAGAAACCTCGTCTTCTTGGGGACCTGTGAATAGCGGCTCCTGCCTTCTTGTCCCTCAGCTCTGGGGGCTGCCCGCTGAGCTCTGATGGGGTCCACAGCAGAGATCCTTCAGTGGAACCAGGTGTCGGTGCCTGGTGGGCCCTTGAGCCCTGGGAGCCGTTCTCTGGGGGCAGAGACCGTGTCCTTGTCCACTCTTCTGTCCCAGCCAGAGCACGGTGCCTGGCACAGAGAAGACAGCCAGTACTGGGAGAATAAGTGTAGAGATGAGTGAAGAATGATTTAGAAACGGCACCCGAGTCGCCTCCAGCCTTCCTTCCCAGCCACCTCTTCTGTCCCCCCTGGCCCCTGCTCCACCTCTGCTCAACATCTGTCCCTTGTGTCTTTGCTCCAGCTGTCCCCTCAACCTGAGGTACCTTCTTCCTGTCACCTGTCAGATCCAAGCTACCCTTTCAGCCCCCCAACCCAGTTGGACCTTTACCACCCAGAAGCCTGTGCCTGATTCTTGCCATGTCCTGTTTCACTTGTTGGCACCCCTCTCCTGGCCGGTACCTCTGTGGCCTGGGGTCAGCCAAGTGCTTGCCCCCGTGGGAACAGATTCCTACCCCTGGACCATGAACTACCAGAGTTGTACCTTAGGCCTCTCCACTCCTCACCCACGCCCCGGGGTTCATTGGTGGGATACCCAGGGAATTTTCCAGAGTCTGTGGGTCTCTGATTGCCCACCTGGGCCTGGTCATCTGAGTGCCTGGTTTTGGTTTCCTCCCATGCAGGGAGTCACCGAGGGCTACAATGGCACCATCTTTGCCTACGGCCAGACGGGCAGCGGAAAGTCCTTCACCATGCAGGGCCTGCCAGACCCACCGTCCCAGAGAGGCATCATCCCCAGGGCCTTTGAGCACGTGTTTGAGAGTGTTCAGGTATGGGCCTCTCAGAGGGAGAGGGCAGGGCCAGCACCCCAGGTGGCCCCAGGGTGTTTCTGGCCTGTGCCATGGACTGTGGGATGAGGTCGGAGCCCAGCCTAGACTTGGCGCAGATCAGGGGTGGCAGACGCTGGTTTCTGAAAATCCTGGTGGAAGAAAAACTTAAAGCTGAGAAAATTCTCCAGTCCCACGTCTTCCTCCTGCCATTTTTGGATCTTAGCATTCACTTGACATTTCCCGTGGCTGTGGAGATGGAGCACTACGGCTGAGGTGGTTGTAGCAAATATGGCTCCCTTTGTATCAAGCAGTTGTCACGGACCAAGAAAAGCCCCTTGCGTAATGATCTCACTATCCAGCCTGACCACCACTCAGGGACACGAAGGGGCTGGGAGAGCTGCCAGAGATCAGCCCAGAGTCAGTGCTTGCTCCAGGCCTTACCTGTGGCCACAGTTTCTCTGCCTGAGTAACGGACAGGCTTCTTTTCTTCCCCATGTGGCTTATTGACAGAATTCTGCAACGTGGTGAGGCCTGAAGCTCCCCTGAGCTGGAGAGGTGGGGGGTTTGCCAGAAGGATAGGAGGGCTAGGCCGGGATGGGGACTCCTGTCATGCAAACCTGCGTCACTCCTCTTCCTGTGATTTGCCGGCTGTGGAGGCCCAGGCCTGGCAGCCGGAGGGAGGCTTTGGCCTCAGATGTCTCTGTGTGTCTAATCACCACAGTGTGCAGAGAACACCAAGTTTCTGGTCCGGGCCTCTTACCTGGAGATCTACAATGAAGATGTCCGTGACCTGCTGGGGCCTGATACCAAGCAGAAGCTGGAGGTGGGTGCAGACCCAGTCTGGGGAGGCCATGGCCTCCCTTAGAAGTGCAGGGAGCGCAGCCTGCGGTGCAGGGGCTGGTCTAGACCACAGTCAGCCTGTGGGACTTCAGTGTTTTCTGTCAAGCCCACGGTGCAGGAGAGGGGTTCATGGGCCTCCCACCCAGCGCACGAGGGCAGTCTCATCCTGGGCAATGCCATGTCTGTGTGTTCAAACAGATGGAGTTTTGTGATATATTTTTACTTGAAAAAGTGATTTTAAAAAAATATATATATATTTTTAGTTGTAGTTGGACACAATACCTTTATTTTATTTATTTATTTATATGTGGTGCTGAGGATCAGACCCAGGGCCTCACACGTGTTAGGTGAGTGCTCTACCACTGAGCCACAACCCCAGGCCCTTGAAAAAGGGATTCTACTTGTAAAAAATAATTATGAAAATCTCTAAGGGCCCTTCATGCTAAAAGAGAAAGCATGGTCCCATTTAATACCTGTGGTAACCTGCTGGGTGAAGATTTTCATTTCTGATTTACCACTGTGGAAGGGAGGTTTAGAAGGGGTTATGAATGCAGGTGCAGGGGTGCACACCTGTTACCCCAGGGACTCAGGAGGAACAAGGCACCAAGGCAGGAGAATCGCAAGTTCAAGGCCAGCCTCAACAACTTAGCAAGGCCCTGACTCAAAAAGAAAAAGAAAAATGCGTGTGGGGTATAGTTCAGTGGCAAAGTGACCCTGGTTTCAATACCCAATACAAAAAGAAAAAAAAGAATAAAAGAAAAAAAAAGGGGTCATTAACTCGTCTAAGTTAAATATTGCAGCAGCAGGCTGAACCTAGGTCTGTCTGATTCAAAGTCCTGGGTCTCAAATATGTCATTTTGCTGCTGCTGAGCTCAGGTTCTGAGGCCTTATTCCCTTTGAAAGGGACTCAGGATGGGGCTGCACAGGATCTCTGAGTGTTGAAGAGGGCAGTTGGGATGAGCTGCAGGGCTTACTGGTGCCCAGAGTGAGCGACTTCCTGTTGGGACTGAGAGAAAGGAGGGTGACTGTGATGGGCTGTTGCCGAGTGGAACCCTCCGGGGGCAGCGTCAGGACAGATCAGCAACTCGCAACAGCTTAGAAGGTTAGGGCTGGCTCAGTCGGTGACCCTTGTGCAAATTTCATAAATTGTCTTCAGTCCCCTAAAAGCCTAGACTCAGGATGGCTGATGTCACTTCACAGCAGTGGGGAGCAGAGTTAGATGTTTGGGGTTCTATCCAGATAGGCAGAACCAGGCTGGTCTTTGGGGAGCCCAGGGAGGTCAAGAGACCTGCCAGGACAGGGTGGCCCGTGAGTGGCCGGGCTGGACTCAGGTCTGAGAGCCTTGGCCTTTGCCTGGTGAGAGGCACTGTTATGTCTCCTGTCGGAGGCTCCTTATATGCTGATGGGTCTGCCTGGTGCAAGGAGAAAAGAGGCCAGTGGGGGATGCTGACCCCGCTGTGCAGCCAGAGCCCTGGTGGGCCGTCTTCCTGCCAGCTTCCCGCTGCTCTGGCTCTGCTGCTGCCCATCCGACCAACCCCCGTCGTGGGCCAATAACAAGCCAGTGATTTCAGTTCCAAGGAGGGAGGGACAGTCATCCGTTGATTCATTTATCAACGGAGGCTTACTGGGAAGGCCCTGTGGGTGCCAGGGCCAGGCCACACGCTGCACCAGGAGTGAGCCCCTCTCGCCTCCCAGTCCATCCAGGCCAGGACCCCAGCCCTCCTCCTGCTCGCTCTGCGCAAATGGAGCCGCGCTTCTTCCTCTCCAGGCAGGAGCCCGGCCGCCCACCTGGAGCCTCTGTGCCTTCTCCTCTCTCCTGGCACAGCTGAGTCAGAGCTCAGCCCCCAGACGGGAAGCAGGGCGAGGAGGCAGCACAGGGTGTTGCTCCCGTTGGCACCTCCAAAAGGCCAGGGGCTGGGCCACCTGTTTGCAGCCTCCCATCAGCCCGCGCTGGGGCAGCGGGGCCTCTCCTCCCCTTCCAGGGCCCTAGAAGACCTGGGGACCCAGAAGGCGCCTTCCTGCCGCTGCACACACAGGCTTCAGGCTTGGTGAGCCCGCTTCCTCCCAGGCTGCTGGGGCACAGGCCTTAGGTGCTCCCTCAGGCTGTCCCCGAAGCCTCCTGCTGGAGGGACTGTTCTCACCCTTGACAGTGAGGAGGAAGCTGAGGCTTAGTGCACCTTCCTATGACCAGCCAGGGCTCCCCTTAGAAGAGTGGCAAGGGGTTGAACTCGGGGGCCACACTTCAGCACAAGCTCTTAACCTGGGCCTCACACGGGGCCTGATTTTATAATTAGAGCTCATTGGGTCAGCAAGGGCCTGCAGGTCATTTGGGGAGTGTTAGACTCCCTTCCCCGAGCTCCTGCAAACACACGGGACCCAGCCCGTTGGTGTGTGGTGGGGATGGGCCCACAGGGCTCAAGTTGCGTCTCCCCGCCTGTGTGCTGGCAGAGCATTAGGGCCTGCCCCTCCCCATGGACCTGGGACTGGACCCTGGTCACGTCCCTGTTCCTGAGTTTCTCTCCTTCCCTGTCTCATCCCAGCCGGTTGCCATGGTGACCTTGCTCTGAGCAGTTACCAAGGAAGGGGGCATGCACTGGCCGATCGATGCCCCTTGGCGTCTTCCAGAGCAGGGCGGGAGGATGTGCAGGGGCAGGAGTAGCAGGGAGGACGCCCCTGGGGGCATCACAGGTGAGGGAAAGACTTCCTGGGTCTAAAACAGGGGAGACCCCCTCCTGAGGGATGTCCCTTGGTGGCTCAGGCCTGAGTCAGCTCCTTGTCGTCTTTACGTCCTGGTTCATTGAGCCTCGCTAAGTACCTGCGGCATTTGTTGTAGATCGTTCCCTCCTCAGCCTCGAACAGTCTTGCAGAATCAGGATTCATCATGGCCACCGCACAGACGAGGGACTTGGGGCCACAGGCAAACGGATTTCCCACCCAGCAAGTCACAGACCAGGTTTCCTGCCTGAGTTTGTCTGACTAAATAAGAAACTGGCTAAATAGGTGCTTCCTGAAGGCAGGTACCCAGCCCCTCCTTGGGCTCGCTGTGCACCAGGTGGGTTCTGAGTTCCCGAGGTGGGCAGCCTCAGATACTTCCACAGAGCCCTGGGCTGGTGTCCAGCCACACCGTTTGCAGGGACTCCTGCTTCTGTCCTTTGTGTTCCTTCTTACCACCACTGCCTAGGACAAGGTCAGCCCTTTGTCACTTCAAGCTGCAGTACTATGGGATGCTCTCTTTACCCTGTCTCTGGAGCCTTCTATCACCTCTAATAGCTGTGCAGCCTTCAACAAGTTGCTTAGCCTCTCTGTGCCTCAGTTGCTTACCCATTGCATGCAGCCCTTCAAGCTGGGCCTGGCTGCTTCTGCACTTCACACCTGAGTAGACTGGGCCAGCCTGTGCTTGCCCACACACAGCAGGGGCCCAGCCACTGGGGACCCTTGAAGCTGCCTGGAGCCATGCGTCTGAGCCTTCAGTGTCTCCAAGCAGTAGGGCCATTGGCAGACAAACACCTGTTGTCCTGATTCATTCCGCTCTTGCCAGAGTGGTTTTGTTTCCTCTCACACTTGAAAAATATTGCCTTTCACAGCTCTGTGTCACCGCTAAACAGCGTGGCTGCCTGCAGATCGAGCCGGGAGCTCCCAGATGGCTACCTGGTCCCTGATATTGCAGTTAGGTTGGGCCGGTTTGATCCTTGGGGGTTCTGGGATGTGATGCAAATGGCCCTTCACCTGCCACCTCCAAGGGCCTGGGGACATCCCCGTGGCCCTGGAGGAACTACAGAGAGGTAATCAGGAGCCACATGGACAGATTGGAGACCAGTCAGAGCCCTCGGGTGACTACAGAATCAGCCCCAGGGAGCTGAAGCCCCCAGTCTGAGAACCACTTCTTGGGAATTATTCTAACAATGACAGCCCAGACCTCAGCTGCATTCAGCAGGCACTTCCCACACGCTGGGCACATGCTGAGCATTGTCTGTGCCTTATTTACTGGATCTTTACCATAGTCCCTATGGGATAGGCATCTCATACCCGTTTTACAGATGTGAAAACTGAGGTTCGGGTTAGGTCACTGGCCTGAGGTCTCACAGCAGGCAGGAAGCCAGGGCAGGTGCGCTGCCTGGCCCCGCTGTGCTGCAGGAGGGCCTGGTTGCCTGGATTGGCCCCTCTCTCAGGTTCCTTGGGGATCTCTGATCCCGGCTTTGGCCCGACCTATTCCTCCCGCCACAGCTGAAGGAGCACCCGGAGAAGGGTGTGTACGTGAGGGGGCTGTCCCTGCACACGGTGCACAGCGTGGCCCAGTGCGAGCGCATCATGGAGACGGGCTGGAAGAACCGCTCGGTGGGCTACACCCTGATGAACAAGGACTCCTCGCGCTCCCACTCCATCTTCACCATCAGCATCGAGATCTACGCCGTGGGTATGTGGCGGGGTGGGGGCAGGGAGGCTGAGCACCTGAGCCAGGTTCCCGCTCCTGCCGGCCCCAGCACTCCTCTCAGGAGCCCTCCAGCCCCAAGGGAAACTGGGAAGAGATGCCCTGACCCTGACCCTGACCGTGGGGAACCGCCGGTGCCCCCTGCTGGGCCCCTGCTTCCTGGGTAAACAGCGGTACCGAGGGCTAAGCCCAGCTCCACTGAGGGCAAGCAGGCTTTCTTTTTCTCTGTTCAGTGGCACTAGGGATTGGCCCGTGCTTAACCGGGAGCCACATCCCCAGCCCTTTCTATTTTGTATTTTGAGACAGTGCCTCACTGAGTTACGGGACTTGTCGTCCTCCTGCCTCAGCCTCCCGAGTGGCTGGGATTACAGGCCTGCACCGTGGCGCCCAGCCCGGCACTGTTTTTTCCTATGAAATTTTTAGACGTAGTTGGACTCTTCTGCTCCTTGTGGTTCTTTCCTGGCATTCACCCCCAGGCCACCACCGAGCATTTGCCCCCGTCTCCTCACCATGTCTTTGTGATCGTGTGGCCAGAGGACAGCCCATGGCTCATGCCCTTTCTAACCCCTCCTCAAACAAGGGGTAAAAACTGCCTCTGGCTTTTCAGCGCTGTAACTAATGCTGTGAGGAACATCTTTGTGCTCAAAGCCTTTTCTGCCTTGGGAGGCATTTCCTCAGGTTAGACTCCCGGGACTGGCCTCAGGAAACAAAGGGAACAAACAGGTTCAAGGCTCCTGGTACATTTTGGTACATTCTGCAAATAGCTTTCCAAAGGAGTAGTACGAAGTTTCTACCCCCCCGGGCGCCCCCCCTGCTTTGTGTGTGTGTGTTGGGGGGGGGTGCTGGGAACTGAACATCTCCAGCCCTTGTTTTATTCTATTTTGAGACAGGGTCTTGCTAAGTTGCCCAGGCTGACCTGAAACTTGTCCTCCTGCCTCAGCCTCCCGAGTGGCTGGGATTGTAGATGTGCACCCACCCCCACAGCTCACCCCCCTCTCTTTTTCCTTTTAAACCTGAAGAACGAAGCCCCTTGCGTGTCCGTCACTCCTGGGTACAGCCAGACTTTCACTGCTGTGCCCATGGATATGACTCAGGCCAATTCTGGTCCAACCCTGGGGGAAACAGGGAGGAAGCTCTGTGCCCCGTCCACTCCCTCCCTATCCCGAGTTTGGGCCTAGTTCACAGAGAAGTCAGAAACAAATGATTTTACCCCCTTTCTCTTGGGGAGTTTTGGTGACCTCGTGACCATGACTAAGAACCTCAGTAGCACTAAGCAGCATGCTGTCGTGGCATGGGCTCTGGCCTGAGCCAGGGGCGCCAGGGTTCTGCGAGTGTGTGCCCTGTGGGACCCCACCCAGTCAGGAGGGTTCGGCCTCCTGCTCGGGAGGAAGGCTGAGCTTTCCAGTCCAGGGGGAAGCCATTTCCTGCAGTTTTGTAGCCACTAAGGGACAGAATCAGGATGTGACCCTCCAGGTCTGTGTCTTCAAAAACCTGTTTCTAAGCCCCGTGCTCCCAGCCAGTGCCTGGCTCTCCTGTCACGCCCAACATCCAAGGTCTGCTCTACTGGCACAGCCCCAGGCCCTGCAGAACTGTCCCTGTTCCCAGAGGAATGACCCCCCGATGTGTGCTGGCCCCAGGTAGATCCTGCAAGAATGTGCCACCATCTACTCTAGTAGATTGCTAGTCTCATTTCATGGATGTGTGAAATTGAGACTCAGAGAGATGCATGGCTCTGCTAACGTCACACAGCAAGGAGGAGGCAGGACTGCATTGGGAACCAGGTCCAAGGATTTCTAAAGCATTTGTGTGTGTGTGTGAAAGAACACAACTCCCTGGTGATCCAATCACATCCTTCATCCTCTGCCTTTGGCCTCACAAGAAATCTATAGGAATTGATGTGGTGGCCAAAAGGAATCCTGCTGTCTTCAGAACACTCTGTCCCTCCCAGACTCTACTCCCTGGAAAAAGATAGCCCTGGGTTCTGGTCTTGGCTCTACCTCTTGGCAGCTGTGTGACCTTGGGAAAGTCACATGCCCTTTCTGAGCCTCAGTTTCCTCCTCTGTAAGATGGACACAATGGTTGCACCTCCTTTGTGTGGCTCCTTTTAGCCTGATGTGAGGCCTTGGGTGGGTGCTGGGCCCTCAGGGCCTGGTGGTGAACTGCCATGGCTCCTGTGGGCTCACCCACGGTCTGCCTCCCGCCTGGTTGTCTGCAGACGAGCGGGGCAAGGACCACCTGCGAGCCGGCAAGCTGAACCTGGTGGACCTGGCAGGCAGTGAGCGGCAGTCCAAGACGGGGGCCACCGGGGAGCGGCTCAAGGAGGCCACCAAGATCAACCTGTCGCTGTCTGCCCTGGGCAACGTCATCTCGGCGCTGGTGGACGGGCGCTGCAAGCACATCCCCTACCGCGACTCCAAGCTGACGCGGCTGCTGCAGGACTCCCTGGGCGGCAACACCAAGACGCTGATGGTGGCCTGCCTGTCCCCCGCCGACAACAATTACGACGAGACCCTCAGCACGCTGCGCTACGCCAACCGGGCCAAGAACATCAAGAACAAGCCGCGCATCAATGAGGACCCCAAGGACGCCCTCCTCCGGGAGTACCAGGAGGAGATCAAGAGGCTCAAGGCCATCCTGGCGCAGCACGTGAGCCCCGGCGGCCTGGCAGGTGGGCGGCCCAGCGTGGGAGGGAGGGTGGGAGCAGCGCCCACCTCTGCCTCCACCGAGGGCGCCTCGGACATGGCTTCCGCCTGTCCCTCCCCTGGAAGAGGCCAGTCTGCCTGACCTGTCCCTCAGCCGCAGGCCCTTGTCGCCCACTCCCCGCCTCTGGGCTCATCTGTCACCTGCCTGCCCACGTCTCTGGCAGCGTCGTGAGCTCAGCAGCGGGGTGACTCACTTCCCCACGCCCCACCCTGTGCCTCATTAGGCATCTTGTCATTGCGGCTTTCCCGCCCAGGCTGGCTGTCATCTGGCAGGGGATCGAGCCAGGAGTGGGCCTGCAGGGTGCAGCCGGAGGACTCCGGGACCCCCCTGATCTCAGGGGAGCAGAGAGCCTGGGCTCATGCACTCCGGCAGTCCGTCCTGCCCACCTTCCCGTGCCCTCCATCCCACGTGGCCCTCCCTCCGCCCACGCACCTGCCATCACCAGTCACCCAGTTTCCGCCTCGCCTCTCCCTTTTCATCTGCCTCCCGCCTCCCAGCCCTGCACTATCTACCGCTGCCTGCGCAGTCTCCCCTCCCTCCCCTCCCTCCTCCTCCATCTCTCTCCCTGCTTCCCTCCCCAGTCCATCAGCGCATTCACCCACTCTGACCACCAGCCCCACCCACTGCCACCCACAGACCCATGCTCCACCCTGCCACCCATTCCTCCATCTTTCCTCCCACCCACTGCCCATCCGTCCAGGATTCCCTGAGCACCACCTCTGTGTGTGGCTGGGTGCTGGGGACACAGCACCCAGCCACACACAGACTCAGACCCAGGGTCTCATGGGGCCCTGGTCTCCTGGGCCAGAGGACGCTCCAGCAGACCCTCACACACACGACAGACTGTAGGGCAGAAAGGAGTGTGTGGCCAGGTCGGTCTGGGGGTGGCCCGTGGCCAGTCAGAGAAGGCGCCCAGAGGAGGCCGTGGTGAGCCCAGTCTCGCAGGATGAGAGTGGCCAATGTGGGCCGCAACACGCAGGTTGCTGAGGAACACGGGCGGGAGGGGGGGGGCAGAGGCAGTCGGTAGCCAGCTCCCCTCCTGTGGGAGAGGCCCGCCCCGCCTCTCCTCTGTGCAGTGGAGGTGGAGGCCACACTGGCTTGTTTTTGGCGGGGGTCTGGGAATGGCCTGAGAGACGCCCGTGAGACCTCAGCCTGGGTCTGGCTCACAGGCCCCCAGACAGCCCGTGCCGCCCTGGCCTGGAGCTGAGCCTCGAGCCAGGCCTGTGGGACTCCAGGCTCCAGGAGCCTCCCCGGTGCTGGCCAGGCCTGGCTCTCCCTCTGGCTCCTGGCGTGTTTCTAAAAAAATTTAGCACAATGTGAAACGTTTGTCTGCGTTTGCTGCTCCCAGTCTTTCTCCCCCACTCCCTCTGTCCTCCCTCCAAGGAGCGGTCCTGTCTCTCCTCCCTCCATGGTCACCTCGGGCTTTTCTGGGGTTTCTGGGGGAATCCAGGACCTGGCAGGGGGACAGCTGAGGCTGGCTGGGTGGAGTAATTCTGCTGGGCTCAGGGAACCCTGGCCTGTCCCAGCTGTGGATTTGGGATCTGGCCTCGTGCCCTCCCCAGCCTGCACCCTCCAACTGTCCCCCTTACGCCGCTCGCTCCACTCCAGCCACTGGCCTCTAGTGCAGGCCCAGACCTGCCCCCGGGGCCTTCCCACTCTGTCTGGGAAGCCCTCCCCTGGATTCTGCCTCCTCCTCCTCCTCCTTCAGATCTCTGCCTTCATCTCACCTCCTCTAAGAGGTCTTGCCAGACCACAGTATTCAAAGTGCAGCCCTCCTCGGGGTCTGTACTTCCGAGCCTACTCCCCGAGGTTGGTTTCTCTGTACACACCTCCTGGTGACAGGTGACACATTTTGCTTGGTTCTGTTTTTGCCTTTCTCCCCTGGTGGAAAGCTCAGCGTGGCTGTGGAGTTTCATCTGCTCTGTCCAGTGCTGCACCCCAGGGTCTGGATGCACCTACAGATTTGTTGGATGACCAACAGAATTTTATATAGAGACGTGTCTTTTCCAAGTGGCTGTGTGACTGATTTCTGCTTAGTTCCTGCAAACCCGGTGCCTTGCTCACGGCTCCTTACCCATGTTTTTCTCCTAGCTATGCTGTCCAGCCAGGCACCCCCAAAGCCTGTCCAGGTTGAGGAGAAGCCCTTGCCCACCCCTGTGATCCAACAAGACACAGAGGCCGAGAAGCAGCTAATTCGGGAGGTGAGGCCTGGTTATGTGGGGGAGCAGGCTTGCAGGGCCCCTAAGGAAAGGGAGGGTGACTGCTGCTTTAGGCCTCGGAGGGCCAGCGAACGCAGGATAGCACCCCCCTCACCTGTCCCATGGGGTTGGGGCCGCAGCCTTTTCTTTGTACCGAAGAAAACTAGGGCTCAAAGAGTTGTCATTGCCTTGCCCAAGGTCATAGCTATGGAGACTCTGAGCCAGGATCTGAACCCAGGTTCCAGGCTCTTGCCTGCAGCCCATGCCTTGGGAACACATGTGTGAGGACAGCAGAGGGCACGGGACAGCCCCAGGAGCGCATCCTCCCCAGGCCTGAGGGGAGGGCTGGATATGGGTGGGAATGAGCCAGGCCAAGGTCATTTGGCCCCGTGCAGGAATCTCTCTTAGCAGCTGCCAGCCAGCCAGGGGCCAAGAGCCTGGCAGCCCAACTGACCAGTGTCAGCATAGTGTTGGCCTCCTAGGAAAAGCTGCTGCTGGGGATACCTGGGTCTTCCACATGTGTCTCCCAGGGTCCCTGGGAAGCAGGAGGGCAGGTGGAGAGCTGATGGGCAGAGGGAAGGCTGAGACTCCTGGCTTAGGCTCCCTCCCTGCTCCAGGTGCTGAGCCTGTGGTAGAGGTTGACATTTGATAGTCCCTTTAGGGAAGTGGCTTTTCCTGACAGTGGACCTACTGCCAGGCAGAGCCAACTTTGCAGGGGTCTGTCCTAGCTGCTTCTGCACCTGGGCCCCTGCCACTCAACTATGACCTCAGCTGGGGGCAGCCCTCAGGCCCTGGGTCTGCCTGTGCCAGCTGCGGGGCCTGGTGCCCAGCCTGTGGAGAGTGCAGCTGGTAAGGCCTGGGGCCTGTCTTGTGGGCTGGGGGTCCCGGGAGCCCAGCTGCTCGGTTCACCTTTTCTCCGACAAGTCTGGGGCAGGGTCTGGTGCCAGGTCTGTCTCTGGAGCCCTGGTCTGCCTCTGGGGAGGTGGCAGCAAGAGGGGGCCTTTAGGGATGGTGGAGCACAAGCCCACAGAAGCGAGAGAAGTCAGGTTTGCAGGGCCCCGGGAGGGTGTGGAATCAACTGGTGGACTTTGGTTAGATCCAGGAGGGACTGGCAAGGTGTGTTGGACAGGAGCTGTGATCACAGCTTCCCCAAGGCTGCCCTGTTGAGCGGGTGCCCTGGCTGTCCAATAAGCAGGCGCCACCGCCCCCTAGTGGTCACCATGGGGTAGGGACACCCTTCCTGGCAAGCCACTGTGAAACTGGAGACAGGAAGATGGGAGGAGGGTCCCTCTGGTCCCTGGGGATGGGTGTGGCCAGCGTCCACCAGAGTGTTCTGCGTTGCCACTGACACTGAGACTCCCTGATAACCCTGGAGTTTCTGCTCCGAGCCACTTGGAAGGGTTGAGGATGTCTGTCCTCCCTCCTCCCTGCCGTTTGTTCTCCCTCATGACTGTCATATTTACTGCACTTGCCACCTGCCTGGGACTGGGTTTCCTTTCCCCTCCAGCCGGGCAGATGCTCAGGAGGGAGGCCCCTCTGTGTGGTGGAGGGGCTCGGCTAGGAGCCCAGGTGTGGCGAGGTGCTGTCTCCAGTCCACACGGTGAGATTTCCCACTGGAAGATTCTCAGGGAACAGCCAGCCGTTCATGCCACACGTCAAGTCCTGCAGGGCGCTGTGGCCTCGGCCTGGTTGCTTCAGCTCTCTGGGCCCTGTCTGCCCGTTGGGCTCTTGTGCTTGCTGCCGGTGTGGGCCTGGGCGTGCAGGAGGAGGGCTGTCTTCCGGCGGCTGGGTTGTGTAGCTGGCCACCTGAAGTTGGGGGCTGGCCTTGCTCTCCAGCCCCATTCAGCCCTCTCCACGCTGCGCACTGTAGCTGGAGGGCCTGTGGGGCCCAGGGAGGTTGGGGTTAGACTGGTGGGGAGCCTTCCAGTACAGAGGATGGCAGGGAGTTGGGGACTGAAAGGCCTCCAGGCTCTGCTCCAGAGGTGCCTGATGGCCACAGGGGGAGCTCGGCTGCCTGCAGGTGGACGGGCAGGTGACAGTGCCCATGGCTTCGGTGTTTGCTGTGTAGGCAGACGCAGGAGATGTGGGGGCGTGCAGAGTACAGAGAACAGATGAAGACGGTGGGGACAGGGCAGGGTGCTCAGCCACTTAGCGGCCCCGAGATTCAGGGCCCCTTGTTTAACAGTGAGAAGGGTGGCTCCGCTGCGCGTTCCCAGGCTGGCTTTTCTGGGGCGCAGGGCTTGGTGGCTGAGGCTGGGCTCACCAGGGTCAGGCCTGTGTTGGGAGAAAACTGCAAAGGACTCAGGGTGACAAGCGGGTGCTGGCTCAGGAATGAGGGTGCGCTGGCTGGGATTCTCAAGGAATCAAGGATGGGGGTGGTGGGCGGTCTCCCAGGCTGTCAGAGAGCTGTTGGTGGTGGAACCTCCCCGGGCCTCGGTGACACTGCAGCTATTACCTGAAGTACAAATGCATCTGAGGATGGGCTGAGGGGTGTCCAGGGAGTGCACATCCAGGGGGAGATGCAGAGAAGACGGGGGCTAAGAAGACGATGCAGTGGCCGAGTGGCAGGGGTCTTCCAAGAGTGTGGTGGGGACATGGCTGAGGGGCACTATTAAGCTGAGGCCTGGGGAGAAGCTTGCTAAGGAGCAGGAGAAAGTGCTGTGTCTGGGTTGGCAAGTTACTGGTCACCCCCCAGTGTGGCAAAAATGAAGAGTGATTGGGCTGAGATATGTGGCTCAGTGGTAGAGCACCCCTGGGTTCAGTCTCCAGTATAGGCAAAAATAAATAAATAAATAAATTCTTTATTCTGGATAAAAGTCTCTTACCAGATTTATGTTTTGGAAATATTTTCTCCTATTCTGTAACCTTCTTGTTAGTAAGTCAAAGTTGAAAAGTTAAAAAGAGAGTCCCTTCCTGGACTTGGGGTGCAGCTCAGTGCTAGAGCACTTGCCTGGTACATGAGGTGCCCTGGGTTCCACCCTGGAACTGCAGGAAGCAAAACGCACAGGGCAGATTCAGAGGGGTGATCCCCGGCCAGGCTGCACAGGGGGCTTAATGTTCTTCTTTTGATCACTTGTATTTCCTGTGTCATTTTAAAAAATATTTTTTAGTTATACATGGACACAGTATCTTTATTTTGTTTATTCTTTTTTTTTGTGGTGCTGAGGATCAAACCTAGCGAGGCACGAGTTCTGCCACTGAGCCACAACCCCAGCCCCTTCCTGTGTCACTTGAGTAAACACAGGGAACACTGAGAGCCAGGTGGTGAGTGGTGGTAAAGTGCGGGCCCCTGCTTTTCCCCTGACCCCCAGGAGTACGAGGAGCGCCTGGCCCGGCTGAAGGCTGACTACGAGGCAGAGCAGGAGTCCCGGGCCAGGCTGGAGGAAGACATCACTGCCATGCGCAACTCCTATGATATGAAGCTGTCCACGCTGGAGGAGAACCTGCGGAAAGAGACAGGTGGGCACGCCCACCCCCTTTAGAACCAGCATTTATAGACTGCGCTCTACACAGCAGGCCCCACTCTGTTTAATCCTCACACTGGCCCACAGGTAGGTCCACAGTTACCCTCATTTTGTAGATGAGGAAACGGAGGCCCAGAGAAGGTAAGTAACCTACTTACCTGGTAAGGTGAAGTCAGGATTTGATCCCAGGCCACCTGGCCCCAGACCAGTGTTCTCACAGTGATGCCGCATGTCCTGGTGGCTTGGCCACAGGCTGGCCCAGCTCAGGGCTGACTTGTAGGTGTGCAGTGTCACCTTGGTTTGAGAATGGAGTCCCTGCCCCAAGGTTCTGCGTCTTCTACAGTCTCCTCTTATTTTTGAGCCTGTTTCCAAAGCAACCACATCCCACAAGGATTCTGATCATTAGCAAGTATGAGCTTGTGTGGAAGTTCCTGTCTTTGTTTTGACCTTTTAGGATGCTCCCTTCATGAGTATCATTCAAACCCCCAGGCTGCCAGGCGGCTGGGCCCGCCTCGTGCTCACCCAGGACGGCAAAACCCGTCTCCTGTGAGACCCAGTCGGGCTTTCCTGGGTGCGGGGTACTGTGTGGGTGCTCTGTCGCCCTCTCCTCACACCTACCCCAACCTAGGGAAGTAGGACCCCCCAGATCCTCACCTAACAGGCTTGGAAACCAAGGCTCAGGTTCAGGCCACTAGCCAGGGAGAGCACGTCACGTTTCAGCAAAGGGAATCAGGGCCAGAGTTGGCGCTCACCTGGAATCCCAGCAACTCTGAGGCCGAGACAAGAGGATCAGAGTTTGAGGCCAGCCTCAGTAACTTAGAGACCCCCTGTCTCAAAATAAAATGAAAAGGGCTCAGTGGCTGGGTGCTTGCTCATCATGTTCAAGGCCCTGGTTCCATCCCCAATACTGCAAAAAAAAAGTGTGTGTGTGTCGGGGTGGGATGGGGATCAGGACCCTCTTCGGGAGCCTAGAATATAAGCAATAAAGAAATGGATGGGACGTTAAGGGGTCATCTGAAGCCCCTGAGTTGGACTGTGTGAGCTCTGTCCCAGCTGGGAGGGAGCCTTGGCTCTTGACAGAGATACAGAAAAAGAGGGAAGGGCTAGCTTCTAGCATTTTCCGTCCTTCATAGTGTTCCTTCCAGTTTGAATATTAGGCCTCCAAGGACCCTTACTTGGTTTCTGGAACACGCATCCCGGGTTCACTTACCTTCCGTGCACAGGCACCCGGAGCTGGGCACCCCATGGGGGCATATGGGAGCACCAGGTGCCTTCTCAGCCCTGGAGGGAGGGAGACCCATGGGGCCACCTGCTAAGTTGAAGAGCATTCCTAAGTCAGGGGAGGTGGGGAGAGCCTGCGCTTAGTGGCTGGGGAGATCCAGGAGCAGAGAGGGCATGGTGCTGGTCAGCAAAGGCTTCCTGGAGGAGGAGGAGGAGGGAGGCTGGGTTTGAATTATGACGGAGAGAGGACATGGGGCAAGCTGGACTCCAGGGACCCAGGAGGCTCTGAACCTTCAGCTGGCTTCCTGGAAACAAGGGCGTGGGCCGCTTTCCTGGGAGCGGACCCCTCCCCCTCACTCTGTAGAAAGCTGCAGGACTCTCTCCGTTTTTGCAGAGGCTGTCCTGAAGGCAGAAGTCCTCTACAAGGCCGAGGTCATATCCAGGGCCGAGTTTGCCAACACGACCGAGCAGCCACCAGCGTTCCAGTACGAGCTGGCGGCAAAGCCCGAGGTCTTCTCCATGCCCCAGGAGCCCTCTAAGTGTGAGGTTTCCTGGGAGTCGGAGTCATCCCCGCTGGACTCCTCCATGTCTGAGGCCTTACCTGGTGCCGAGGAGTTCTCCAATGGAGAGTTCTCTGTGCCCGAGGAGGAGCCCAGGGACAAGTACTTCCTGGATGACTATCTCGGCCAGGCGGCTGCTGGGCCCCCGCTGGAGGAAGAGAGCGCTGTCCAGGGGGAGGGACTGTCGATGCTGCCGCTGCAGCTGTTGCCAAGCCTGCAGGACCCGTTCGCCGAGGTGGAGCTCAAGCTGGCCAGACTGTCCTCCACTGTGGCCAGGATAGACGTTCCCCAGCCAGGCGCACCCCAGCCAGGAGCACCCCAGGTCCCCGAGCAGGTAGCTGATATAATAATGCATGAGGCCCACAAAAACTGAGCAGGCAACCCTGGCTGACCTGCTGCTGTGGCAGTGCCTCTGCTGGGCCTCCAGCATCCGTGGCTGGCCGGGGGCACCAGGGTCCACAGGCCAGTTGGAAGGTTGGGACGGAGGTGCAGGTTATCCAGATAGATGCCTGTCTGGTGAGGAGGGCACCTGCCCAGGGACCCTGCTGAGGGTGGGCCTGAGAGACCGGGTGGCCTGGTCCACCCTCGTGTGCTCGCAGGCTCAGGGCAGCACGCTGGATGGGGGAGTGTCGGCCCCTGGGGCTTGGATCCTGCTCTCCCCTTCCTGATCCTCCGTCGTGGTCCTTTCCCTCCTCAACCCTCCTTTTTATGTTTTGAAAAAATGTTCTTCTTCACTCCTGCTGAGTCTCTGCTCCCCTTTCCTAAGAGAGAGAGAGAGAGAGAGAGAGAGAGGGAATGAGCTCAGGTCCTCGAAATCCCAGGCCCACACTCCCTCAGTTATGTGACCCAGGACCTTTGCCTCTCCAGACCTCAGATTCCTCCTCTAGAAAATGGGGTGCTGGGTGTTTGGCATGAGATCATGGAGGGCACAGGCCCTGTCTTCCCTGCTCTTCTCTCTACCCCTTGGGCCCTTCTCTCCGCAGACAGGCAGAGGCGGCTGTGGGAGCGGGAGCAGCCCTGGGGAGCTGCAGCGGAGGTCAGGGGCAGTGGGGGAGTAGAGGATGGTTCTGGCCCAAACCATCCCTCTTCCCCCCACCCTTTTCTCCCTGGAGCACCCCTCCCCACCAGAACTGCCGGAGCCCAGTGACACCAGTTCGGAAGCAGAGGTGTCAAACAGTGACCTCCCACTCAGCACCGTGAGTATCTCCCTGGCCCTCTGCGTGACGTGCTGGGCTCCATTCAGCTTTCTGTGAAACGCAGGCTTGTCCTCTCCCTCCTTGGGCCTTGGTCTCCTCTTGCATGAGACAGGGACTATCATCCAAATCAGAGGAAGCACTGCTTTTGGTTGATGTAAATGAGACTTTCAGAATTCCTCAGCTTCTCTGTGTGCACTGGGTCAGGGCTGGTAGCCCCTGAGCACCATCAGGAACCCCTCCAGGGCCGTGGAACCCGGTTTGAACCTGCCCTTTCTCTTCTGCTTAAGACAGCAGAGCCCCTGGGGGAGTGCCAGGAAGCCTTTACCTTACCCACTCTTATGGAGGATGCTGACAGTGGGCTGTGCCCTTGAGCACTGAGTGAGGCTGGCATACAGCTGGCTCAGTAGGTGGTAGAGTGACTGGAAATCCTGGTTAGGAGGTAACATTGAGGGGGGGACCCAGGCATGAAGGGAGGGGCCAGGAAGAGCAACAAGTACCAAGTTCTGTTACTGGGAAGCCCTTGACTTTCGTAGCAATACAAAATAGTGCTGGGGTGGTTGAAGGGTAGACAGGATGACGGGTAGGGGTAGTGCTATGGATATAGCAGCCATGTTGGAAACTGGATTTTTCTGTGAATTAACTTGACAGGAAGCCATGAAGGGTTCCTATCAGGAAAGGGACATTGTGATCAGTTTGTATTTTTTAGAAATTGCCCTAGTTGTCGTGTAGAGACTGAATTGTTGGGGGTAAGACAGAAAGCTGGAACCGTTTTGGGGGTGCTGATGTGTCAGTAAAATTTCATTTAGGTACAGTATTTTTATAACTGGGTATAGGTTGAGTATCCCCTACCCTATCAGAAATGCTTAGGACCAGAAGTGTTTCAGATTTTGCAGTTTTTCGGATTTGGGGATGTTTCCATAAACTTTAACAGTTGAACATCCCTTATCTGAAAATCGAAACCTAAAATGTTCTGATATCTGAAACTTTGAGCATTATTAAACTCAAAACATTTTTAGATTTTTGGAGCATTCTGGGGTTTTATGTTTGGATGCTCAGCCTGTGTCTCTGAGCCAGAGGTGATCTGTCCCAAACCTTGGCAGGGGGCGGGGGGGGGGGGTGTCCCTTATTGGGAACCTGCAAACTTGCCTCTAGGGCGGCCTTCCAACCCCGTCTTGATTTCTCCCTGTGTTCAGGAAGTGGATCTAGTCACAGAGGTGACAAATGAGATGGAGTCCACAGCAGAGCCTAGCTCTTGGATGGAGGCTGAGGCCGAGGCGGCCCAGGGGACCCAGCCTCAGCCCCTGCATCCTGTGGGGAGCTTGAGAAAGGAGAACGTGGGTGTGGAGGTGGCTGTGCTGACTGAGGAGCTGCTGGATCAGCAGAAGGTGCTGGCCCGGTAAGCACTGCTGCTCAGGCAGGGGACCCCACAGGAGGGCGGGAAGGAGCAGTGGCTGGTCTGGGGTGGGTGGGGTGTGCCCGAGAGCTTCTCCCCATGTCCACTGATCTGCGCCCTGCTCTCCCTCCACTGGGCTCAGGTGTCAAGGTGTCGGGGTGCCACAGCTGGCTGGGCAGGCAGGCCTCCGCACTGAGCTATGTTGGCTGCCCCCAGGTTCTGGTCAGGCATCTGCTGGGGAACAGCAGCCCTAGGGAGAAGTAAAGGGGCCATGGTGGCCCAGCCTCCCCAGCCTGGCTCTCTCTGGGTCCTAGCTGAGTCCCCAGTTCCTCTGGCTGGCCTCCACTGCCCTCCATGATGTGGGACTCACATGCCTTGGGAACAAACCACCCCAGGGCCCCTGGGACCTCCTGGAGAGCTGGGCTTTCTTCAGTTATTTCATGGCTTTGTCAAAGTCACTGTCCTGAGCCCACCACTCACTTCTGCTGATGGGGATCCCATTAGCCCAGCTCCAGGACAGTGGGCCAGGCTCAACTTCCTCCTGATGTCCGCACCACAGTTCAAGCAGGATCTGAGCTCTGGGCACCAAAAGGCACCCAGAATAGGGTGCTGCTGGGTCTTCAGGGACCTCCCTTCCGGGGGTGCTAGACATCCAGGCTCTGGACCTGTGCCTGCATCTGGGCAGAGGGAAGCTAACAGGTCCACAGCCCCACTGCCTGGGCTCCCTGCTGCCCCCTGCCCCTTCAGGCAGACTTTCAACCTCCCTGGGCCCGGGCTTCTCATCTGTAGAATGGGTGACCTCATCGCCCGCAGCTTGAGGAGCCGGTGAGGGTAAACAAGGCAGCGTCCAGAGGAGGCCCCCGCTTTCCTTGTGGCTGTTCTCACGGTGGGGTTTGGAGTTGAAGGTCTGGGAAGGCTTCACAGAGGGGGACTCCTGAGCAGGGTGTGCCGGCCACATGCCCCTAGGTAACGATCTGCGTCTACAGCGGAGTGAGCTGGCAAACTGCTGGGAGGAGCTCTAGCCACAAGCTGGGGTGAGCCTGGGGTGTGTAAGGAGAAAGAAAGAGGGGCCCTGGTGTCCCTAGGTGGGTTCTTCATCCTCATGGGGTCCCAGAAGGACTTTTAGCAGAAGAGGGGCTTGGACATGGTCCCCTTCTGCCTTGCTGCCAGGGAGCCTAGAGGACACAGCCACCCCAGGGCCTGGCTGCCCTGAGTTTCTTTCTCCCCCTCCTTAACACACACACACACACACACACACACACACTCACACACACACACACACACTCCTTTGGAAGGAGGCAGGGCCTAAAACGTTTCTGTGGTGCTTAGACAGTGGAGAGCCTGTGGGCCTCTGTAGTTATTTAACATTTGTCCTTTTTCCTTTTCTTTTTTTTTTTTTGGCACCAGAGATTGAGCCTGGGGCACTCTACCACTGAGCCACATTCCCAGACGTTTATATATATATTTTTTTCATTTTGAGACAGGGTCTCCCTATGTTGCTTAGGGCTTTGAGGGCGGTCTTGAACTTGTGATCCTCCTGCCTCAGCCTTCGGAGTTGCTGGGATTGCAGGCTGCGCCGCTGTGCCAGCCAACATTTCTGCTCTTAAAGGGCCTGGCAGCATCAGGGCAGGGGTCCTGGGGTACCTCTGAGACCATGGGAAGACTCTCGCCCCTCCTGTGGCCAAGTGCACAGGCTTGAAGTTAGGTGGACGTGGAAGGAGCTCTGGTGCCTGAGCAACCAGCGTCTGTGCGCCCCGTGCTCTCTCTGGGCCCTGGGGCTGTGGGAAGGACGCGGTGAGGTCGGCCCAGGCAGAGCTGTCCCCCGGCAGAGGCTCCCTCATGGGCAGGTTCTGCCATTTTGCTTTCTCCTCGGCGCTGGCAGCCTGCAGTTGCTGGAGCAGCAGGTGGTGGGCGGGGAGCAGGCCAAGAACAAGGACCTGAAGGAGAAGCACAAGCGGCGGAAGCGGTACGCGGACGAGCGCAAAAAGCAGCTGGTGGCGGCGCTGCAGAACTCGGACGAGGACAGCGGGGACTGGGTGCTGCTCAACGTCTACGACTCCATCCAGGAGGAAGTGAGGGCCAAGAGCAAGCTGCTGGAGAAGATGCAGAGGAAGGTGAGGCGGCGGCCGGCACCCAGCTCCCAGCCCGGGGTCACAGGATGCGCAGGGCGCACAGGAACTTATTAAGCCCTTATTAAGCACCTGCTGTGTGCCATGCCCTGCTCTAATGCTGGCAGCCGGCAGTCACAGTGCAGGTATGTCCCTGCTGTCCTGTCTAGTGTGAGAGAGTGTGCAGGAACTGGAACGCCCCCGGGGAGGATCAGCAAGAGGCCCCGAGCCGGAGTGCTGTGAATGAAGAGAGTGCCAGGGAGGCGCCTCCTCTGGCTGTTTCCTTCCCCTTGTGTTTGCAGTGCTGAGGACTGGCCCGGAGCCCTTCCACCAGCTACATCCTCAGCCCCCACCCCCGCCTTTTTTTTTTTTTTTTTATACCAGGGATTGAACCCAGGGTTGCTTAACCACTAAGCCACATACATCCTCAGCCCCGTCCTCTTTTTTAATGTTTTGTTTTATTTTTAAATATTCTTAGTTGTAGGTGGACACAATACCTTTATTTAATGTATTTATTTATTTTTGTGTTCTGCTGAGGCTGGAACCCAGGCAAGCGTTCAACCACTGAGCCACAACCCCAGCCCTTATGCTTTATTTTTGAGACAGAGTCTTGCTAAGTCTTTAGGGCCTTGTCAAGCTGTCATGGCTGGCCTCTAACTTGCAATCCTCTTGCCTCAGCCTCCTGAGTAGCAGACTATAGGTGTGCACCACCACACTTGGTCAGGTTTATGGAAGGTGAAGTGCACAGAGACAAATTTCATTTGCACAAAGTGAGTGTCCCCACGTGCCAGCATCCAAGACAGAAGAACTCCAGATGTATCCGAGGTAGTCACAGTGGGAGACAGAAGTGTTCCCATGAAGGGGACTGAAAGACAAGGGAGTAAGCTTGTGGGGTCCTGCGGGCAGAGGGAGGTGCCAGCCAGCTGAAGGGGGCAGGAAGCCAGTGTGTGCTAGAGTGGAAGGAAGGCCAGGGCAGTGGGGAGGGTGCAGCTGCCCGTGGCTGTCACACTCCCACTCCCTTCTTACAAGTGCAGCCCCTCCCAGCCCCTGCACATGGGAAGCTGATGTTTCTCTCCTTTACCTTTTTTTTTTGTGTGTGTGTGTGTGGTGCTGGGGATTGAACCCAGGGCCTTGTGCTCTACCAGTTGTATCTGCAGCCCGCCTCCTTTAGCCTCGTGGTTCCTGATATTGCTTTGGCTGTCTTCCTATTTTTCTCTTTCTTTCCTGAGGTTCAGTTAGAGTCCCATTTTACATCTTCTTGGTTCTTTTGGGTCTACTTCTGTTTTAAGTTTTTCAGTTCTTTTGGGTCTACTTCTGTTTTAAGTTTTTCAGTTTTGTATTTGAAACTTTCATACCTGTGGACTTTGCTGAGCTAATTTTTCTCAAGTTGGGTGTTATCTGTCTGTCTTCCCTTTTGTGGCATTCGGGATGGAGCGCAGGACCTTGTACGCCAAGGGAGCACGCTGTACTGAGCCACGCCCCAGCCCTGTGTTACATTTTTAAAAAAATATTTATTTTTTAGTTTTGGGTGGACATAATATCTTTATTTTATATTTATGTGGTACTGAGTGAGGATCAGACCCAGTGCCTCACGCGTGCTAGGCGAGCATCTAACACTGAGCCACAACCCAGCCCCTGTGTTAGATTTTTTTTTTAAAGTTATCCTTTGTTGATAAGCACAATTTGTTGTTGCTGGGATTGTTTTTTAATATTTTTTTAGTTGTCAATGGATCTTTATTTATCTATATGTGGTGCTGAGAATTGAACCCTGTGCTTCTCACATGCTAGGCAAGTGCTCTACCACTGAGCCATGACCTCAGCCCCCCTGGGTTAGATTTTTGATCTGCATGTTTGGTTCTTGTGAGAATTTCCTTCAGCAAAAATACTTTGTTATTCATTTCGGATTCTTACAGCAGCTTTGCTTGGATGTGTCTGTTCTCTGCTAGTTCTGGAGTCTTATTTTTCTGGACTGTTGGGAACTGTTGAAGATGGAGGTGAAGGTTTGGGGCAGCCAGCTCGGTTCCTTCCTTTAGGTGCTCACTCTTCTGTTTTCTGTCTGATAAACATTTGATGAACTGATAAAAAAAAATAAGGCAGCCCAAAACAAATTCAGATAGAAAGGAAAGGTTGGATATTAGAGGAGGGTCACGTCATGTTTATAAATTAGCTTAGAAGTATTGATCCCTTTACAAGAGGGATTTTCCTGTCCAGGAGCATGACTTAGCTTCCTGTTAGTTCAAACCAAGTTTTGTGTCCTCCAGGAGTGTTTTCCCTGTCTTCATTTAGATGTTGGATATACCTTGTTAATTTTATTAAAATATCTAGTTTCTTTTTTTCTTTCTTATATGGAGTCTGTTCCCTCCCTCCCCCCCTCTCTCCATATATATATATATATATATATATATATATATATTTTTTTTTTTTTTTTTTTTTTTTTTTTTTGCAGTATTAGGGATTGAACCCAGGGACATTCTACCACTGAGCTACATCCCCAGAACTTTTGACTTTTGATTTTGAGACAGTCTCACTAAGTTGCTGAGGCTGCCCTTGAACTTGAAAGCCTCTTACCTCAGCCTCCCAAGTTTCTGGGATTACCAGCATGCACCACCATGCCAGTCCATTATATCATATAACTAAGTATTATTTGCAAAATGAAGTTTTTTGGTTTAAAAAGATATTTTAAAATTTGTTGTGAAATAAAAGGGAACACTTCTCAACTTATCCTGCAGGACCAGTATTACCCTGATACCAAAACCAGACTAAGATATCAGAATACTATGGATGAATATTTCTTATGACTAGAGACATAATATGCCCCACAAAATACTAGAAAACCAATTCCAACAAGATAAAAAAAAAAAAAAACGGATTATAAACCATACTGAAGAGGAACTTATCCCAGGAATGCAAGGCTGGTTTAGCATCCCTCAAATCAATTAAGGTAATACCTCATATCAATAGAATCAAGGACAAATGTACTTGTCTCGAAGGTATAATGGGTTCAATCCCAAGCACTGTATTAAAAAAAAAAGAGAGAGAGAGAGAGAGAAAGGGGAAAAAAAAGAATAAATGACAAACATCACAGATCAAGATCATCTTGATAAATTTGAAGAAAACATTTGATATAATTCAATACTTGTCATGATAAAAATATAAAGCAAACTAGGAATAGAAGGGAACCATTTCAACCTGATAGAGGACATTTATGAAAAATCCCAGCTTTCATCTTTTCTTTAAAAATTGTTTTATTTATTTATTTTTATGTGGTGCTGAGGATTGAACCCAGGGCCTCACACTTAGTAGGCAAGTGCGCTGCCCCTGAGCTACAGCCCCAGCCCCAGGTTCCATCTTTTTAATGGCAAATGACCAAATGTTTTGCCCTAAAGTCAGGGAATAAGAAAAGGAGGTTTGTTTTCCGCACTCCCATTGGATACTGGGCTGGAGGGTGTAACTGGGACAAATGGCAAGAAAATGAAAGAAAAGGCATCCAGATTGGAGAAGGGGATAAAACTGTATCTGCAAATGACATGATCTCATGTATAGAAGGAATCCACTTAAAAAATTGGAATCATCTGGGCACCTTGGCACACACTTATAATCCCAGCTAGTTGGGAGGCTGAGGCAGGAGGATCGCAAGTTCAAGGTTAGCTTGGGAAATTAGTGAGACCCTGTCTCAAAACATAAAAAGGTCAGGGATGTAGCTTAGTGGTAGAGCACCCCTGGGTTCAATCCCCAGGACTGCAACAACAACAACAAAAACTAATTAGAATCAGTAAATGAGCTCCTCAGAGTTGTAGAATACAAGGTCAGTAAACCAAAATCGACTGTATTTCTTTATACTTGCAATGAACAATCTGCAAATAAAGTGAACAATTTAATTTACATCAAAAATAATAAAATAGGAATAAATTTAACAAAAGAAGTGCCCAATTTACATTCTGAAAACTTTAAAAGATTGAAAGAAATTAAGACCTAAAGAAACAGCTGCGTCATATTCAAGAAGTGGAGGACTTACCCCTGGAAAAATGGCAGCACTCAAAGCCATCTACAGATCAACTCCATGAGACTCTCTCTCAGGAAGAAAGGGCTGGAGATGTGGCTCCATGGTTAAGCATCCGAGTTCAATTCTTGGTGCAAAAAAAGAAAAAGAAAAGAAAACTTTGTTCTTGAAAGGGCACTGTCAATGAAGAGAAAGGACAGTTTACAGAATGAGAGAAAATATTTGCAAACCATATATCTGGTAAGGTACTGTGTTTTTTACAACCCAGTCATAAAAAAAGACAACAAAAACCCAATTTAAGGATGGGAAAAAAGATACAAATGGATATTTCTCCAAAGAAGACACACAAATAGCCAATAGGCACATGAAAAGATGTTCAGCATCATCAACTCTTTGGAAAATGCCAGTCAAAACCACAGTGAGATACCACTTGACAACTGTTACAGTTGTGATAATGAAGACGGAAAACAAATGTTGGTAAGAATGTGGAGAAATTGGAAGCCTCATACCCTGCTGATGGGTGGGAGGCATGGTGCAGCTACTGTGGAAAACACATTGTTAACCCCCAATGGTTAAGTATGGTGTGCCATGTGACCCAGCAGTTAGCTCAAGAGATAGGAAAATATGTCCACTTAAAAGCTTGTACAGTTGGCTGGCTCAGTGGTGCACACCTGTAATCTAGCAACTCGGGAGACTAAGGCAGGAGGATTGCAAGTTCAAAACCAGCCCCAACAACTTAGCAAGACCTTGTCTCATAAAAAATAGAAAGAGCTGGGGATGTAGCTCAGTGGTGAATTGCCCTTGAGTTAAAAAACGAAAACCAAAAAGTTTGTATACTTGAGCTGAGGCTGTAGCCCAATGGTAGAGTACTTGCCTGCATTCATAAGGCCCTGGGCTTGCTTCCCAGGATTGAAAAAAAAAAAATTGTACACTAATCTTTATAACAGCATTATTCATAACTCCAAAGGGGAAAAAACAAACAAGTCTGGGGAAACATAAAGTGTGGTACAGCCATATAATGGAATATATTTGGCGATAGAAAGGGATGACCTACTGATAGAGGCTGTAACATGGATGACCTTTGAAAACATTATGCTAAGAGAAGAAACCAGACAGAAGAGATTCCTTGTGTATGAAATGTCCAGAAGTGGCAAACCTATGTGGGCAGAAAGACTAGGAAAGATTGTTTAGGGCTGGAGGTGGGGAGGACTTGGGCATGACTGCACTTGGGTCTGGGGTTTCTTTTTAGGGGATGAAATGCTCTAAAATTGATTGTAATGATGGTTGAACAACTTCATGGAATCGTCAGAACCACTGAATTGCACACCTTACATTTATTCGTTTAGGAGGATCTCACCATGTTGCCTTGAACTTCATCCTCCATCTCAGCCTTCTGAGTAGTGGGGACTACAGGCATGTGTCCTGACACTGGGCTTGAACTGTACTGTGGACTGTGGACAGTACATGGATTGACACGTGGATTATATCTCAATAAAGCAGTTTTAGAAATTATCAAGGCTGGCAGAGTGGCACACAGCTTTATCCCCCCCACTACCTGGGAGGCTGAGGCAAGAGGAGTGTTTGAGCCCAGGAGGTCAAGGCCAGCCTGGGCAACATAGTGAGGCCCCATCTAACAAAGAAGTCATTGTGAATGATTGTAGATGTTCAAGAAGATTTGATGATGGTGACCACGAGCACCATGTATGTTCCACTCAGCTTAGGAAGCAGAAATCAATCAGTGACAATCCCTGCTATCTGTGTCCTGCCAGGTGTCTTCCATGCTGACTAGGAGATGACAATTCCCAGCAGTCTGTGACACTGTTCTTTTTTTAAACCTCTTTGGTGGTTTATAGTTGGTGCATTATAGTTGTATGTAATGGTAGGATTGTTACATATTCGTATATGCACACCATATAACAATATAGTTTGACCAATATCCCTCCCCAGCACATCCCCCCTCCCCTCCTCTCACACCCTGTACCCCTCCCTCCATTTTACCGATCTCCCTTTGCTTTTCATGGGATCACCTGCCACCTTTCTTTTCCTTTTTCCTCTCTAGCTTCCACATATGAGAGAAAACATATGGTGCTTCACCTTTTGAGTTTGACTTATTTTACTTAACATGATGCTGGGTTTTTTTGTTTGTTTTTTGTTTTGGTACCAGGGATTGAACTCAGGAGTACCCTCAACTACTGAGCCATACCCCCAGCCTTATTTTGTATTTTATTTAGAGAGAGGGTCTGAGTTGCTTAGCACCTCACTGTTGCTGAGGCTGGCTTTGAACTCGAGACCCTCCTGCCTCAGCCTCCCACAGGCGTGTACCACCACACTCACCTATGTAATTTGACATGATGTTTTCTAGTTCCCTCATTTTCCTGCAAATGACGTAGTTTCATTTTTCTTGATGGCTGAGTAAAACTCCAACATTTTCTCTATTCACTGATGGACACTTAGGCTGGTTCCATGGTTTGGCTATTGTGAATTGTGCTGCTATACACATGGGTGTGCACAGATCACTGTAGTATGATGAGTTTAATTCTTTAGGATAAATCCTGAGCAGTGGGATAGCTGGGTCACATGGTGGGTCCATGCCTAGTCTTTTTTTTTTTTTAAATATTTTTTTAGTTGTAGCTGGACACAATACCTGTATTTGATTTATTTATTTTTATGTGGTACTGAGGGTGGAACCCAGGGTCTCACACGTGCAAGGCAAGCGCTCCACCACTGAGCCACAACCCCAGTCCCACCATGCCTACTCTTTTGAGGAACCTCCATACTGATTTACATATTGGTTGTACTAATTTACAATCCCACCAACAGTATAAAAGTGTCCCTTTTTCTCCACATCCTCTCAGTATTTAATATTATTTGTTTTCTTGATGACTGCCACTCTTGCTAAAGTGAGATGAAATCTCAGTGTAGTACTAATTTGCATTTCTCTATTTGCTAATGATGTTGGACATTTTTTGTATATTTGTTTTTTTTTTTAATTTTTTTAGTTGTAGGTGGACACAATATCTTTATTATTTATTTTTATGTGGTGCTGAGGATCAAACCTAGTGCCTCAAATGTGCTAGGAAAGTGCTCTACTACTGAGCTACAACCTCAGCCCCTCTAGTAACATTTTTTAAAAAATTTTTTTTGTAGGTGGAAAAAATAAATTTATTTATTTTTATATGGTGCTGAGGATCGAACCCACGGCCTCACATGTGAGAGGCAGGCGCTCTACCACTGAGCTATAGCCCCAGCCCCAGCCCCTTTTTTTTGTATATTTGTTGGCCATTTGTATTTCTTTTGAGAAGTGTCTGTTTAATTCATTTGCCCATTGATTAATTGGGTTATTTGATATTTTTGGTGTAAAAGTTTTTTTGATTTCTTTATATAGTTTAGATGTTAATCCTCTGACAGAAAAGTAGCTAGCAAAGAGTTTCTCTCTTCATATTCTTAATTGTTCCCTTTGAAGTGCAGAAGCTTTTTAATTTGATGACTTCCCATTTATTAACTCTTGTCATTATGTCCTGAGCTTTAGGGGGCCTATTGAGAAGGTCATTGCCTGTGCCTCTATGCTGGAGTATTGACTCTACATTTTCTTCCAGGAGTTGCATAGAGTGAGGTGGTGCACACCTATAATCCCAGAGACTCAAGAGGTTGAGGCAAGAGGATCACAAGTTCAAACCAAGCCTCAGCAACTTAATGAGACTCTGTCTCAAAATAAAAATAAAAAGGAGGGCTGGAGATGTGGCTCAAGTGGTAGCGCACTCACCTAGCATGCATGAGGCACTGGGTTCGATTCTTAGCACCACGTAAAAATAAAAAAAAAAAATAAAGATATTGTGTCCACCTAAAACTAAAAAAAAAATAAAATAAAATAAAAATTAAAAAAAAAAAAAGACTAGGGATGTGGTTCAGTGCCTTAAGTTCAATTCCTGGTATTCCCCTCCAAACCCTTGCAAAGAGAGAGGTGGGGGGAGGAAGGAAGGGAGAGAAGGAGAGAGAAGGGTCTAGTCTCCTTCTACATACCAGTTTTCCCAGCACTTTTTGTTAAAGAGGCTGTCTTTTCTCCAATGTATATTTTTGGCATCTTCATCTAGGATCAGATGACTGTATGTGGGTTTGTGTCTGTGTCTTCTATTCTGTACCATTGGTCTCTGTGTCTGTTTTTATTCAGTACCATGCAGTTCTTGTTACTATAGCTCTGTAGTATAATTTGAAGTCAGGTATGCCTCCAGCATTATGTTTTTGGCTTAGAATTGCTTTAACTATTCTGGGTCTTTTATTATTCCAAATGAATTTTAGTACTGTTTTTTTCTAGTTTTGTGAAGAATGTCATTGGCATTTTGATGTGGGTTCCATTGAATCTGTATATTGCGTTTGGTATAGTAAGGTCATTTTAACAATATTAACTCTGCTTATCCTTGGACAAGGGAGGTCTTTCTTCTGAGGGCTTCAATTTCTTTCTTCAATGTTTTATAGTTTTCATTGTAGAAATCTTTCACCTCCTTGGTTAGATTCATTCCTAGGTTTTTGATTTTGTTTTTCAAGGATATCGTGAATGGGCTTTTTTTTTTTTCTGGTTTCTTTCTCAACAGATTCATCGTTGGTATATAGGAAAGCTATTAATTTTTGTGTGGTGATTTTGTAACCTGCTCCTTTATCAAATTTGTTTATTAGCTCTAGCAGGATTTGGGTGGGGCTTATTGGATCTTTTAGGATCATATAATCTGCAAACAGTGTTAATTTGACTTCTTTCCTGTTTTTTAATTTGTATTTTTTGTTGTTGTAGATGGACAGCATGCCTTTATTTTATTTGTTTCACATGTGGTGGTGAGCATCGAACCCAGGGCCTCACACAGGCTAGGCAAGCGCTCTGCCACTGAGCTACAGCCCCAGCCCCTCTTTCCTGTTTTCCTTCCTTTTGTTTCCTTCTCTTGCTAATTGCTCTGGCTAGAATTTCAAGTACTATATTAAATAGGAGGTGAGAGTCGACATCCTTGTCTTATTCCAAATTTTAAAGGAAATGCTTTCAGTTTTCCCCCATTTATTATTAAGATTGGCTTTGAGTTTTTCATACATAGCCTTTATGATTTCTTCTGTCCCTCAGTTTCTTCAGTGTTTTTATCATGAATAGTTACTGAATTTTGTCAAAGGCTTTCTCTGCGTCTATTGAGATGACTAAGTGTTTTTTTTGTCCTTAATTCTACTATGTGATGAAGTACATTTATTGATTTGCATGTTATACTATCCTAGCATCTCTGGAAGAAAACCAATTTGGTCATGATATACAGTCTTTTTAACATGTTGTTGAATATGATTTGCTAAAATTTTGTCAAGGATGTTTGCACCTAAGTTCCTCAGGGATGTGGACTGTAGTTTCTTTTCCTTGGTGTGCACAATATTGTTCTTTGCGAATCACCTGTACCTGCTCCTCGAGGAGTAGAGTGCATCAGGGGTCTTGGGGCTAAGGCAAAACAGGGTAGAGTTGGCCTTACAGTCACCTGGGCTTAGGAGGGAAGGGAAGGGCCAGTTGTGGGGGATGAGACCAAACCATCTGGAATACATCAAATTAAGGGGCAGTGTTTGTCACACCGTGACAGAGCTATAGACCTGGGTGATGGTCGTGTTGCACATGGGTACTTCTAAAAGGCCCTGTCATGAGTGTAGGATGTGGAGTAGTGCCCAAGCTGGCAGTGGGATTGAGGGTCAGCTTTCTGCACACTGTGGACACACTAGGTGCTCATTACCTTTTGGATGGAGAGGTGGGAGGGGAGTAATTGGATGGGTGGAGAGATCAGTGGGTGTCAGAGGAGGGTGGGGGGACGGGGAGTTGGCTGGACGGTGGTGAAGGCGAGAGGCAGAGGGTGAGTGGACCGTGACCAGTGATGAGGGCGGCTGGCAGGCCATGGACAGGGTGGCCCGTTGTGCGGCGGGGCATCTTCCCCTGCTCACTACTTGTCATCGTCCTTGGCTTTCAGCTCCGGGCAGCAGAAGTGGAAATCAAAGATCTGCAGTCAGAATTCCAGCTGGAGAAGATCGATTATCTGGCCACTATCCGTCGGCAGGAGCGCGACTCCATGCTCTTCCAGCAACTTCTGGAACAGGTGCAGCCCCTGATCCGCAGGGACTGCAACTACAGCAACCTGGATAGGATTCGGCGCGAGTCATGCTGGGATGAGGATAGTGGCTTCTGGAAGATCCCAGAGCCCATCATCATCAAAACCAGCCTTCCAGTAGGTCAGGAGCTCAGCTGCCCCATGGACCTCCCTGCCTCCTTCACAGTTGGCCGCTGTGCAGAGGGAAAGGGAGCCTGGCCTCTCCCTGCAGGTTTTGGGTGCAACAGACGCGTGACCCTGGGCACCCCACATGCCGGGCCCCTGGGAGGGTGGCATGCTCTGGAGGCTATGATGTAGGTTGGAATTCTGGCTGCACCATTCCTTGGGTGACCCCTTGGGGACTCAATGTCCTCATCTGTGACATGGGATGAGTAATAGGACCTTCCTTAGAGTTGCTGAGAGGGTATGACATGTTCAGACATGTGGAAGCCTTCAAGCACTGCCTGGCATGGGGTGCGTGGTCCCTGGTGTCATTACCATTGTCATCATTGTTCCACTCCATCCCTACTTCAGCCCTGCCAAGGGTGATGGTCACGACACCTATCACACATGCAAGGAAACCAGTCTCACAGGGTGTGAGTGACTTACCCGAGCTTGAAAGCCTGGCAGTGAGCTGCAGCACCGCAGAGGGAAGCCAGCTGTTCAGGGCTCGGGCCTGGTTCAGCCTCTGCTTTGGTTGCTGACCTTCTGTGTGACTTTAGGAAGATCACTCGCTGACCTTCTCTAGGCTTCTTGACAAAACAGGGGTTGGGTGAGATAATCTTAAGGACCCATCCACCTTGGACGAGTCTCGAGTCTCGGAGTAAAGTCAGATTTGCTGTGGCGCTCTCTCTAAAGAAAACACAAAGAGAGACAGAGAAGCCAGCAGGGGAGGGGCGAAGTAAAAGGGCTGCTCGCTGAGCTGCCAGCTTTATTGATATCCATAGGTTACATTAGCCCTGTTGGCATCATTAGAACGTATGCTCATTGTATAAAGTTACTGTTCTGTGGGCAGGTGTAGGCGCAGTGACACATGGTGTTGTCTGAGAGAGCTCCTTTAGCCCCAGAAGCTGAGTGTCTGAGACCAAGGTTGAGGCTGATAAGACTCTAGCACAGAGCCTCCTCACCAAGGACATTACCATAGCAGCTAGGCCCTGAGCATGTATGAGTCATCTTACGGGTTCCAGGGAGACACTGTGGAATATTCCAAGTGTGGAAAACAGGGCACCTGTTACCCTCCGGGAGTTTGCTCACCAGAGGAACACTGCCTTGTACATCTCCACAGCCAGAATCTTTATGGCTCTCCCCACGCACAGACCTGGGGAGTCACAAGCTCCCCCTGGCCAGTGTTGGTTCAGGGCCGCACCCTCCTGTTAAAACTCCAGCTGGCTCCATTTCCCATGAGCTCTGGGCAACAGCTGAATCTCTCCCTTCCCCCACTTCTCTCCCTTCCCCCACCCACCCACCATCCTGGAAGTGGGAGAGTGGCTTTTCTGGCTTCTGAGCACTCCCAAGGACATTTAGGTGGGGCTGGGACATGGCTTGTTTCTAGCCCAAGCCTGGCTTGACCCCACCTCTGGGACAGTACCCCACCTGTTCCCTTCCACCGTTGTCGGCTTTTCAGCTCTTGTTTTCTCATAGCAGTTCCAACTGGGCAACAGAACAAGTCAGCCCGCAAGACCTCTGCACCCGACAACGGGGAGCCAAACATGGTAAGGCCCATGGGAGCGGGCAGGGTGGGACGGGGTCTCTGCTCCCACAGCGAAGGGGCCAGCGTTGCCACTGGGAAGGGGGCTACTTTCATCATGCCTAAGGATTGAAACAAGGGCTGAGCATGGATCTTTTCTTTTCTTTAATTTTTTTTAAGTTGTCAATGGACCTTTATGTTATTTATTGATATGCGGCTGAGAATCTAACCCAGTACCTCACACATGCTAGGGAAGCGCTTCACCACTGAGCCACAACCCCAGACCACTGAGCCACAACCCCAGCCTGAGCCTGGATCTTTTCTGTCACTCATTGGCACCTGGACTTCAGTCCCCTCTGGCCCTCAGTCAGGGGCACATATGCTCCAAAGGACCAGAGGAAAGGTAGACAGCTGGGGGTAGCCTGTCCTACTGGTGTGCAACAGAGGCTTGAGCCTCAACCCTAGAAGACAAATGGCACCTTCTCATTCCCTAGACCCTAGTTGGTCACTGGGGCCAAAATGGTCCTCAGAGTGCCCACGAGCAGTAGTTGGGATTCTAAAGTCATTTAATTTCATAGCTCCCATGTTTTGTAGCACAATAGTAACGTGGATCCTTATATAGCAGGAATCACAGTCCTTTTCTGAAAAGGATCTGAAAGTAAACGCTTTAGCCTTTGTTGGCCATGTGGTCTCTGTCACAACTCCTCAACTCCATCGCCCTAGCACAAAACCAGAAATAGATGGTACATAAATGAATACTGTGTTCTAATAAAACTTTATCTATGGGCTAGATTTGCCCATTGGCTGTCATTTGCTACCCTTGCCTTAAGTCATTATGAACGTTTCAGAAACGCACACAGATCATACAGTTCCAGTATGTCCAGCCAGGCTCCTCTGCCTGAGCAGCTCAGGGTGGCCTCTTGTGCTGGTCTGGAGCTAGACTGGCTGCTTTGATGGCTTAACTTCATGGAAAAGGCAAAGTTGCTTTTTTTTCCCCCTGCCTTTCTATGTTTTTGTTGGTGCATCATAATTGTACCAAAGAGGGGGGTGATATTTGTATTTGCACATAACAGGTTGGTCACAGTACTTCCCCTCTCTCTCCCTTTCCCCTCACCTTGGTCCCCTTCTTCTACTTTACCAGTATCCCTTCTAACATCAGTATTTTTGTTAAGTTAGTGCATCATAATCATGCATAACCGTGGGATGCATATGGTATACTGCACATGGAAATAGCATAATTTGGTCAGTTTTGTCCCCTAGCACCTCCCCTGTCCTCCTCTCTCCCTCTCAATCCCCTTTATTCTATTGCTTTCCCTTCTAACTAATAGTGATTCGTGCATATCAGTTTTTCAGAGCAGTGCAGTTTATAATAGCCAAGTTATACAATGAAGCCAAGTTATAGAATCAGACTATATGTCAATCCAACAGATGAATAAATAAAAAAAGAGTATATAGGGCTGGGGTTGTAGCTCAGTGGTAGAGCGCTTGCCTCACATATGTGAGGCACTGGGTTTGATCCTCAGAAGCACATTAAAAAATAAATAAAGAAAGATATTGTGTCCATCTACAACTAAAAAAATTTTTCAAAAAACAGTGTCTATATACAATGGAGTTTTACCCAGCCACAAAGAAGAATGAAACTGAGTCATTTACTGGCAGATGGATGGAGCTGGCGAACGTGATGCCAAATGAAATAAACCAGACTTAGGAAGTCAAGGGTCAAATGTTCTCTCTCATTTGTGGAAGCTGTCATCAGTGATATCTGGGGTTCTCAAAGCAGATCCTAAAAACTTCTGTTCAGTTCACATCCACAGACTTTGCATAGCACTCTAGGTCAGGGTGTTTGGGGAGACGAACTATGCTTGTCTGAAGGAGTTCACAGTCTCACTGAGGAGTCTGTTCCTGCTGCTTGAATCCCAAGCCATGCAACCTTCCTCTAAGCTGCCACCTTGAATCTCTCTCAAAAATGAAGAGTGTTAACCTGCAACCACAAAAAGGTTATGTGAAAGCACTTCTAGTTCCAAGAGACAGATGTCAAATAGTCACAAGCAGCCAGTGTGGTGGTGCATATCTATAATCCAAGTGACTGGGAGGCCAAGGCAGGAGGATCACAAGTTCAAGGCCAACCTCAGCAACTTAGCAAGAACCTGTCTTATAAAAACAAAGAAGGCTGGGGATGTGGCTCAGTGATAGAACACTCCTGGGTTTAATCCCCAGTACCACCACTAACAACAACAAACAAAATAGGAAGTTTATTGGTTCATATAAGTGGACTAATTTCAGGCATGGCTGGATGTAGGGGCCCAAACTGTGAGGGTTTTATGTCTTTACCTCTTGTTTTTGGTACACTTTCTCCACAGCATGGGAAAGATGGCCTGCAAACTGTTATGATCCAAAAGGAAGAGAGACCTGGTCCCTTAAAATCTCACTCTGAAGCTGGTGGAAAGGTTCTCATTAGCTCTGCCCAGGTTATGGGCCTGTTCTTGGGTCAATTACTATGTTCAGGAGAATGATGCTCTGTGATTGGCCCAGTGTGGGTCATGTGTCTGGCCCTGTAGCACAGGGCACTGTGGATGATCACCCTACTGGGAACCTGGGGAGGGACAGAACGGAGAGTCAGTCTATGACAGCAGTGAGGAGTGTCTGTTCTGGGTGACGGAGAGGTCAAGATACCAGTCACAGCGGTCATAAGGGTAGCTGCGGGCTGAGTACTCTATTTCTTGTGCTGTGGAGTTTGGGCTCTGTATCACCCTTGCCCCTGTTGGAGCTGGCAGGAGGGAACAAGGTACTCCCCATCTCAAGGGAGGGAAGGCAGGTGTGGGCCTGGCTGGAGACTGACCGCCTGATCTCCAGCTGCCTGAGTTGCTCCCGGGGCTCCAGGTTCTGTGGCAGGGTGTGCTGCCATGGGCCATGGTCCCTCCAGCCCTGTGGTGCAGCCTGGGGGAGGCTCAGGCCAGCCCGACTCACCAGGTTTCTGGAGGCTGCTGAGCCCCAGGCAGGGGCCCAGATCAGCTCTGTGCAGATGAGGGGTCTTGACCCACGAGGATTTGACATCTCAGCAGGAGGAAGACCGCTACAAGCTGATGCTCAGTCGGAGTGACAGTGAACATATTGCCAGTAACTACTTCCGTCCCAAGCGGGCCAACCAGATCCTCAGTTCAGATCCCATGAAGAGCCTCAGTGAGTGTCCTGTGCACCTGTGTCCCCTCCCCCACACCTAGGAGAGGCATGGGGGGTGGTTCTGGAGTTGATGGACCTGGGTTCAAAACACCTCTCCCTCCATGAGCCTTGTGTTTTTTAGCAATAAAATGAGTGGGATTAGAGGAGATGAGGTGGGGAAATAACCAAGCCAGGGCCTGGCACATAGTAGGTGCTTGGGAGAAGATTGTGTGTGTGGCTGGTGTCTCCCCTGCCACACAGGAGGGCCCTGGCTTGGTGCTGTGTGTCGGGTCTGAGAAGGCTGCTTCACATTAGGCTGCCCAATAAACGGCCTTTTAGGCTGCCCAATAAACTGGTTACTCCCCAGCTTCCTCATGCCGGTGTGGTGACTTTCCCCAAATGAGGATTGACTCTCTTCAAGGACCACCACAAGGGCGCTGGCAGGGCAAGAGGGCATTACAGGTGTGCGCCACTGCGCCCGGCATGAATCCTAGTTCTATACAGAGGTTATGTAAGAGACTGAATGGACTGAGGAGTAAGGGCAGGAGTCCGAAAGAAGGGACATGAGCATCAGCGGAGTCCTCCATGTTGCAGAGGAGAAAACTGAGGCTCCGAGAGGTGGAGTGACTTGCCCGAGGTTGCACAGCTAGGGAGTCGTGGGGCTGGGCTTTGAACCCCGGCTTGTCTGGCCCGAGAGCTCAGGCTGCCTCAGTTTGAGGCTTTAGAACCCCTAACCCCAGCCAGATTCTTTGGATGCAGATGTAATGCTGAGATCTCAACTAGAGCAGCCTTAGATGGTCCCGCTGCTGGGAGGGGAGGGCTACCCGTCCTCACCCTGCACACCCCAGGAGCTCTCTCCATGCCTGTGCGCACCAGCCCTGCCCTCTCTCCACAGCTCATCACAACTCACCACCAGGCCTCGGCTCCCCGCTCAGCAACAACTCTGCCATCCCGCTTGCCCAGGCCCCTGAAATGCCCCAGCCCCGGCCCTTCCGCCTCGAGTCCCTCGACATCCCCTTCACCAAAGCTAGGCGGAAGAAAAGCAAAAGCAACTTTGGCAGTGAGCCTCTGTGATGGCGGCTGCCCTCTACCACCTGCCTTTAGGCTCCAAGAAACTGCTGGGCGGCCCCGCCCAGGCCTCCTCCCATCTCCCCCCACAGTGACCTGGGGCCCAGGGGGGCCCTCAGTCACTATGCCTGGGGCTTGGGGCTTGGCCGTCAGAGACTGCGGTCCTCCTCCTCGTCCTCCTCGGAGAGGCCTGCCCCGGCTCCGTGCACCGCATCAGTGTTCCTACCCACCCTCCCACCTTGGAGCCGGCAACTTGGGCCTACCAGTGTTGTCCTTTGCCTCGATGGCCTCAGAAGCTTCGGACCTGCCGTGGCACCTTCATCACCAGCCCCAGCATTTGGATGATGCGCGACATCTTGGTGACTGAAATTTGTGCCTCCATGTGATTTGCCCCCTTTCCAGAGGGAAGCCTTGCCCTGCAGGAGGGGCACAGGAAGAGGTCTGGAGGGCGGTTCCACTGGGCTGAGAAGGCTGCTTCACATTAGGCTGCCCAATAAACTGCCTTTTAGAATAAATCCCCTCCCTGACCCTCTCTGACTACATCCCTGGGCCCTGCATCTCTGTGGCCATGGCAGCTGTCCAGAATGGGCACTCACTGGCCCGAGATTTTAAAACCAGCAGGCTCCCTGCACCTGCAAACACAAAAGAGTATTTTTTTTTCTTTGGAGAGTGTCAGAGATTTCAAAGAATCTGTCACCCAGGGCCCCTTTGTGGAACTATTAATAGGACCAGGAGCTCACTCTGGAGAAGCTGGGGTGGGGTGCTTAGGTAGCCACAGAGGCAAGCCTCTGACTACACTACCCACCAGGTCAGAGACTTTAAGGGGAACAAAGAGCCTTTCTGAAGGGAGAGTGTTGGGTGGGGCGGGGCTCCCTCCTGTAAGGAAGGCAGAAGGTCCTGGAGGTTCAAGACGGGTATATGGGGAGGGTACTCCTGGTGGCAGAAGTTTGGTGAGCAAAAAGCACCAAGTGGCAACATTCAGCCCTGAGCGGGGACAAGAGAGATGAAGCTGTAGCGATGAGGTCAGGTGCAGACTCGAGGTGAAGGAAAAACCTTTAGGTGTCCTGAGCTGTGGCAGGGGTAGGCTAGGGAGGGCAGGAGGAGGCTCCACTTGGGGTAGAGCCAGAAGGAATGAAGAGGAGCGTCTGCTAGGGAAATGCATGGGGGAGGAGAGGCTAAAAGGGAAGGAATGTTCATGTCTTCTGGGACTAGGTGGAGCTCTTTCAGAGAATTTGAGCGTTTCTGGTCATGGTGGCTGGTAGGTGTCTTTAGACTTAAAAGGTTGGGTTTGAGAGGGTGCCAGGCAAGTCTAGTCAAGTTAACCCTGTATTATATATAGCTCTGGGCAAAACATATCAAATGATGACCATGCCTACATATAGTACCCAGAAGAATCTGAATCAAAGGTTAAGGCAACAAGGGAGACAGAAACAAGCCTCCTCATCCCATTCCAATCAATTCCAGTCATCCATGGGACATCTACGGGCCCAGGTGGAGACTCAGTGTTTTCAGCAAAAGTGGCCTTCGGGTTCCTGAAGAGTGACCTAGACAAAAGCTAGTGGGTGTGTGTGTGTGTGTGTGCTAATAATGTACTGCCCTGTGGCTGTGACCTTAAAAGTCAATGAAAAGGGGCTGGGGTTGTGGCTCAGTGGTGGAGCACTTGCCTTGCTCGCGTGAGGTACTGGGTTCGATCCTCAGCACCACATAAAAATAAACATTGTATCCATCTATGAAAAGCAAATGAAGCTACGGGGTTTATTTTATTTTTTCCTCCCCTGGGGCGGAGATGGGCAGGCAGGAGCTCGCAGTGCCCCTGACCTCGACCTTATCCCTCCTTAACCCGTCCCTGCTCTCTAGCCTCTCCTTCTAGAGGTTTGGGAGATGGGCCTCCCGGTCTGCCCTAGACTGGTGAGGACCAAGGAAGTGGCCAAGTGCCCCACGCCCCGTCCGGGACAATATCCCTTCGAAAGGGACCAGACTGCGCCAGAACCCGGCTCTGGACTAGCGGAGGAGCCGGACTGAGCGGAGCCAAAGGGCGTTCGGCCTTGATTGGTGGCGGCTGCAGAGCTGTCTCTTCAGTATTGAACCTTTTCCTCTTGGGAGGCGGGGCCTCAAGTCCCTTCTACCAATAGCATGTGAGGGATCCGCCTCCGACTAGGGCACTTCCGGAAATGCTCCCGGCTTCTTACCATCAAAGTCGCAGCTGTTGACGCCCGGCCGGGAGTATCTAGATCACTTCCGGTTGGTACTCCACGGCCACGAGTCGCGATTGGTCGGCTGTAGACCGGACCTTTCCGGTGTCCAGGTGTGGGTTCTTTGGCTGAAAGAAGAAAATGGAGCGGTGCACGGCGGCCCGTGCTTGGTCTCTCTTATGGCTGCTGCTACCCTTGCTTGGCTCGGTCTGCGCCAGCGGCCCCCGCACTTTAGTGTTGCTGGATAACCTCAACTTGCGGGAGACGCACTCGCTTTTCTTCCGGAGCCTGAAAGGTTTGAGAGCGGGGTCCGAGGGGACGGCGCGTGAGGGTCACGGGTGGGAAGGACGCCCGAGCCTGAGGGCATCACCATCCTCCCTGACACCCGCTTTTCTGGAGCAGGCGCCCAGGTGCGGCCTGCCGCCTGGAGTGGCTCGCGATATCTGCACAGGGGGTTGGTTCCCTTTGCGTCCTGACTGCCGTAGTTGACTGCTGCTTTTTTTTTTTTTCCTCGTCCAGATCGGGGCTTTGAACTCACATTCAAGACCGCCGATGACCCCAGCCTGTCCCTCATTAAGTACGGGGAGTTCCTCTATGATAATCTCATCATCTTCTCCCCCTCGGTAGAAGGTAAGGGTCGCGCGTCGCCGGGACTCAGGGCCCCGGACTGATCCATTGCTTTCTTCTGATTCTTGGGCAGGTTCAGGGTCTGGGGATGGGTTGCCAGCCCTGGCACTGCTGCTGCCAAGAGAAGAGAAAATGCTAATTTCTAACCTGGGCACAGTTAAGGGTTGTGGGGTCAAGTGTTGCCATAGACGGTGGAACTCGGGCCCTGCTCCTCTGCAGAGAAGGAAGTTTTTTCTGCAAAGGGTCTGATAGAATGAAGAGCGCCTGATGGAGTCTGCCTGTGTGGAAAGAGGGATTGGCATGTTATTAGTATGGATTAGTGTAAAGAGGCATTGTGAAGGTTGGTATTTGACCTTAACCTCCAGCTGAGAAAAAGCCTTAACAATTACCCGCTCCTACCCATTTGATAGCAGCTGGATATGTTCAGAGGCTTAGCAGAGGGCTAATTGTTGAACAGAATCTTCTTCAAATTATCTAATAGAATATCTTCACTATTCTATTAATAGAATATCTTCTTTAAATTATTCCTGGAGCAGGCCCCCAGGCCCCTTATACTTCACTATTCCTATTTTAGGAGGCAATCCACTCCATCAGTGTATAATTTTGTTACAAAGTTACATTAAACTGCAACTTGTCTCTTTCTACTGTGTTTGGGGAGGGAGGTTCCCAGCTTTCCCCAGGGCCTTAGAAAACAAATCTGGTGCTTATCTTGATGAAAAACAGTTTTCACATGGTCATAGCCTACTTAGGTGTTTCTTCTAATATCCCCAGTTTTTTTGGCCATGCTTGTTTTGGTGAGAATGCTAGTGATTCCCTTCTTTATTTGCTTCGGTCTTTTCCTTGAAGGACTCATGTTATCCCTGTTTGCACTACCGTGTACCCTGCAACCCTCCCTCCCTTCAGTTGATGAAGCTTAGGACATCTATGCTTTGTTGACAGTTACTTTGTTTTCTGTAGTTCACATGTGATTGGGTTCTACCAAATCCCTTAAGTATTTTTCTCCAAAGGCCTGTCACTTACTATCTTGCTCCCCATTGCCCTGCAGCACATGCCATTGGAACTGGCTTTTTGGAGGCAAGGGTAGTTGGGTGGATGTGACCCGGACTCTTCAAGTTAAGATCTTCAAATGAGAGGGCAGTTGGACTGGATCTGTCAGCAGAGTGATGGTTGTCTGCGTTTCTGCTGTATTTGGGACTTTGAAATATACACAGTCCAGTGGTTGGATAGTCCAGCAGTGAGATAATAAGGATAGAGCCTGCCCTTGGGAGTTCTTTCAGTCTGTGTTTGAGGAAATAAAGATTGGAAATGAATTACCAAACCTTGTGTCAGGATTTAAGGTGGAGTGAAAAAGCTGTCAAGTTGTGCTTTTGGAGAGACTGGGAAGGAAAGGAGCAGTGGGGAGATGGATTGGAGAACATCGGGAAAGGGAGGTGGGAGAGATGCCACCAGCCTCAGATAGTATTTCTCGGGTTAGTCACTTGCGTATCTCCTTCCTGCTTTCTACCACATTCCATGTCACTGTACTAATAAACCAACAATGAACCCGGTATCACCAGTGCAAATGGAAAGCCAGTGTCAGGTAGATGCTAACTGTGAATAGATAGACTAGAACCAGTGCTGGTAACTTCTACCGTGTATTGTTGCCTGCTACAGGTTCTCTCCTCAGAAAGGAGATTAGCAAGTATAGAGGAATTCTAATGCTGGTATCAAACTTAAGAAAAAGCTTGGAAAATAAATGGGAAGACAGTAACTTTGTCTCTGTGAGATTGAGCATTATTTAAAGCACTGTCCACACATCACTATTGTCAGCTTTTTGATCCTGGTGAGTGGGTCCCACACCAGCAGATGCTGCTGCAGGAAGTCCTCTCAGGCACTCTTAGGGAGAAGGCTCATACTGCTTAGGGTCCAGGGTATGGGTTTGGCCTTCCTCTGGGTCCTTCTGCAGTCAGTAACCACATTAGCTCCGCCAGGTTGCAAACATGGGCTGGCTCCCTTGTCCATGCACCAGTGGCTCCCGCCCGATATGGAATTAGGAGATTCCCAGGTCACGTGCAGTAGCGGCTCAGGGGAATGACACAGGCTGCCGGCAATACTGGATCCTGCTCTGTAGATGGGAGGTGGGTTCAGAAAGGTGCAGGGATTTGCCTCGTTTAAGCCCAGGCTGCCTCAGTTTCAAAGCAGGTGTTCAGTGTGTCCCAGGCCTCTACCCACTAGAGGTCAGCAGCTACTTCACTGCTATTGTGATAATCACAGATGCCTTCTAGACAGTGCTCTGAGGGGTACGGTCACCCCAGGTTGAAAGCCTCTTCTATACCAAGAAGCTGTTTTGGAATTGTCTGGGGCTCTTCTGGCCTTTGTAGGAGAGTGGCTCCTCCACAGGAGAGTGGCTAGATGGCTTTATACCTGTGATAAGAGGCAGCGTCCCCAAGAACAGAGTACTCTTTATACTTGAAGGTGAGGTGCTTTTTAATTTTTTCAGAGTCAGAAAAGGGGGCTGTTCCATGCAGACCTTCACAGAGGCCTTTCATGGACTCCTTCCTGTCCCCATGCCTAGTGGATGTCTGACAAACTTCAATGTCTGGTCTTAGTAAATTGGCACTTTCATCCTTCCAGTTGCTTGGGCTCCTTGGGACTGTCCTTAATCCCTCTCTTTGGGTGGCAGCCACAGGCACCCCCTCAAGGCCCCTGTGGTTTACGTTCATGCCCATGGGAAGACCCCACCCCTACCCTGCACTCTGCTGTACTACCTCTGTGTGGCCTGGAAGCACTCATCACAGTCTGGACTTCATGGTGGCCTCCTAACCTGTCACATTTCCACCCTCACTCCCTTCCCCTGGTCTCCACAGCCACCAGGACCATCCTGAGAAAGCACAAGTGAAGTCACATAGGTCTTCTCAGAATCCTCCCGTGGCTCCCACTGCCAAAGCCCTCATGTGTGAGGCGAGCGCTCTACCGCTGAGCCACAACCCCAGCCCGAAAAGCAGTATTTCTAAGTGAAAGTTATATGTGACCTGAAATATGGTGCCCCGCTTGACATCCTTAGTCCCCAAACATTAGTAGATGTTTGACTATTTCTTCTAAACCTTTAAAAGTTCATGAATCTGAGGTGTTACTTGACTTGACTGAATCTTGACTTTTGGGAAATGAGGGCTCCTTTTCCAGATGGGGCACAGCAGCCCTCTCTTTCATTCTGGGCCCACTGGGGGTCCCATATTGATGGATTGTGGCTGGTCTACAGGGGACCCCCACTCCTACCCTGAGTGTCAGGGAGCAGAGCCTGGTTACTGTGTCTGATGTCTTCTTTCAGATTTTGGAGGCAACATCAATGTGGAGACCATCAGTGCATTTATCGATGGGGGAGGCAGTGTCCTGGTAGCTGCCAGTTCAGACATAGGTAAGTCGGACCTGGGAAGTTCTGGTGCTTTCCTCCATTCTCCAGGGAGCTTGGAAAGCTTCACAAATGGAAGCTGTCAAGTTGGCATTCTCTGGGTGGGCCTTGGCCAGCAGTCAGTGAGGGGGCTGCAGGCTGCTGGGTGCTCAGGCCCTCCTGTGCTTTGCTGTGACCGGACAGTGAGATTCAGGGCTTGAAGGAGTAGAAACCCTGGCTGGGCTTTTTTCATTGTTGGCTTTGTTTTGGGGACTGTCCCTTAGAGAGAGAAGGCCCAGATATCTAATTGATTTTTTTTTTTTTTTTTTAATATTTATTTATTTTTTTAGTTATGGGCAGACACAACATCTTTGTTGGTATGTGGTGCTGAGGATCGAACCCGGGCCGCACGCATGCCAGACGAGCGCGCTACCACTTGAGCCACATCCCCAGCCCCCATCTAATTGATTTTTGCCTTGTTTTCTTTTTCTTCTTTGCAGTACTGGGAATGGATCCCAGGGCCCCACACATGCTAGGCGAGTGCTCTACCACTGAGCCACACACTCAGTCCTTGTTTTCTATTTTGGAAAATTTCAGAGGTGCCTAGAAGTAGGGAGAGAGTTGCATCCTTAGTCCCCTGCGCTGATCACCCAGCTTCAGCATTCCTGGGCAGTCTGACGATGTTTTTTGTTTTTGGTGCTGGTACCAGGGCGTTTTACCACTCAGCTATATCCCCAGCCTTTTTTTTTTTTTTTTTTTTTCTTTTGAGACAGGCTCTCATAAGTTACTGAGATTGGCTTGGGACTTTTGATCCTCCTGCCTCAGCCTCCCGAGTACTGACACATTTTAAAAGTATGTTCCTTGTAATGGGGCATGACAAGGACTGGAGAAACCTGGTCAACCCAGGTTCTTCAGGTCAGGCTTGGCTTCAGAGGGGTTTTTTGTCATTGTGTGTTTGTGGAAGGAGACCAGGTGGTGGTTTTGTTCCATCAGTTCAGAGTGTGATCCCTGGAGGCAGAGGCTGACCTGATGCAGCTGCGGGGTACTGGTGTTGACCAGTGATGAGTGAGTCATGGGGAAGCCATGACCCTGTTTGGCTTGAGCCCACTGTAAGGGCTTAGGCAGGCATCTCTTGGGTCTTTGCAGGTGACCCTCTCCGAGAGCTGGGCAGTGAGTGTGGGATCGAGTTTGATGAGGAGAAAACAGCTGTCATCGACCATCACAACTATGATGTCTCAGACCTCGGCCAGGTAATCAGGCCCACTGCCTTCTAGACTTCTGGCATGGATGGCAAAGCTCTGCTCAGCCTAAAGACAAGAGGGAGCTAGAGGGACTCCCAGGCCTGAGGAACCTTTTCTGGACACCTCTCTTTCCCTCTGCTCTGTAGCACACGCTCATCGTGGCTGACACTGAGAACCTGCTGAAGGCCCCAACCATTGTTGGGAAATCGTCTCTAAATCCCATCCTCTTTCGAGGAGTTGGGTGAGTGAGCAGGAAGAGGCCTGTAGAAACCTGGGGAAGGAAGGGTCACTTGGTTTTGGAGAAGCTAAACCAAAATTTGTGATTATTTGGGGGTGTTCCTTCCCCCAGCAGATGTGGGCGGGATTAATTTCTTATTGTAGAGAGAGGAGAGCTAAGTGTTTGGCTTTTGAGAGAGAAGGATCCATCCTGGGAAGAAGTGGCCCTGGCGATCCCTCGTCCTTTGGGCTCATTCCTGGGTCAGTGTCGGGCTGCTCTTCGTTCCTTCTGCAGGATGGTGGCGGATCCCGACAATCCTTTGGTCCTGGACATCCTGACGGGCTCGTCTACCTCTTACTCCTTCTTCCCAGATAAACCCATTACCCAGGTAAGGACCTTTGCAACCTTGACCTTCCGCCTCTTAGGCCCGGTGGCAAAACACTTTCTTATTGGAAAATAAAAACGATGCCGGAGGCACGCTTGCTGAGGGAACAGGGTGGAAGGAAGGGCACGTGGGCAGAAGTGGTGTGCTCTCGGGTTCCTCCCTCAGATGAGGACACAGCCACTTAGGTGTCCAGCCTGTTGTCCTCTTGCTCTGGTGGCTTTGGCTTCACCTTGGCAGTGTGTGGGTGACCACCTCCATCTGTTCCCAGTACCCCCACGCGGTGGGGAAGAACACCCTGCTGATTGCCGGGCTTCAGGCCAGGAACAACGCCCGGGTCGTCTTCAGCGGCTCCCTTGACTTCTTCAGCGATGCCTTCTTCAACTCTGCAGTGCAGAAGGCCACACCTGGTGCCCAGAGGTGGGGCTCCCCGGGGCGCTCGCACGTGGTCTGGGCGGTGCAGGCTGTTTGTGTGGAGAAACCTGTGTGCCGTCTGGGGCTTTTGAATTCTTTGAAGATGGCTTGGTTGCTTACATTGCTGAGGTTGGCACTCCACACCTCTCACGGTCGTGGGGAGCTATTTAGAGACCAGCATTCCTTTAGAGATTTGTGTATTTACAGTGTAGGTGATGCCCAGGGCATCTGCATCTCTTCATTCTTCTGAGTTTCTTTAACCATGGCTCCTGAGAGCATGAGGCCTACTCACAGAGCCTTGCTTAGTGTGCTCTCTTGGTGACCAGGGTAGCCTGTCCCATCAGGCACCACCAGGAAGAAGTTGGCCCCGGGCGCCAGCCTCTCCTTTTTCTTCTTGCAGGTACTCCCAGACAGGCAACTATGAGCTAGCTGTGGCCCTGTCCCGCTGGGTGTTCAAGGAGGAGGGTGTTCTCCGTGTAGGACCTGTGTCCCATCATCGGGTGGGCGAGACAGCCCCACCCAATGCCTACACAGTCACTGATTTAGTGGTAAGAGCTGGCGGGGGCGGGGGTCCGGGCCCAAAGTTTTGGCCAGATTGAGTCACTTTGACTCAGAAGCATTTGTGGGTCATTTTGGTGCCTGGGCTCGGGGGCATAAAGTAGGATGAAGACATTCACCTCTGTCCCTAAGGTTGTCAGTCTAGGTGTGGAGCCTGCACTAACCCATGTCTAGCAGAAGGCCTCGTTTTGAAGATTGTGTGTCACCATGGGAGGGGGCCGCGCCACTTCACTGCCCGGGAAGTCAGGTTTATAAGGAAATGGCATTTCGGTTGGCTTTTAGGATGAGTTTGTCAGGCAAGAGAAGCAAAGCAAGGCATGAGGACAGTGACAGAGCCTGCGCATCTGGGAATGGAAAGGGCCTCCATGGATGGTCGATGTCCATGGCCAGGGATTCTGTGCCGAGCACCTTGGGCAGGCAGAGGTGTTGCGGGGCACTGGCCCTGCTGAGGAGCGCAGGACAGTGGAGGGACTCCCACGGGCTGCAGGACTCGGGAGCTCCCTGCTGTGGTGGGAGGGCAGGAGTCACAGGCAGCACTGCCTGCAGGTGTGGCACCCTGCAGCCCCTGGCAGCCCCGGCTGACCCAGCCTTTCCTCTCAGGAGTACAGCATCGTGATTGAGCAGCTCTCCAATGGCAGGTGGGTCCCTTTTGATGGTGACGACATTCAGCTGGAGTTTGTTCGCATAGATCCTTTCGTGAGGACCTTCTTGAAGAGGAAAGGTAGGCAGTTCCTGCCAGAGAAGGCTGCAGGGGGCAGCCCACACCTGTGCTAGCCTCCATGAGGCCTGGCAGAGAAACACTCCAGGAAACCCCTGGTGTCGCTTCTTCCCCAGGTGGCAAATACAGCGTCCAGTTTAAGTTGCCCGACGTGTACGGTGTGTTCCAGTTTAAAGTGGATTACAACCGACTGGGCTACACTCACCTGTACTCTTCCACTCAGGTATGCACAGCGGGCAGTCCCTGTCTTCAGCCAGCAGTTCCCTGCCTAGGCCTCCAGTGGCCAGGGACTGCCATCTCTGTCCTGTTGCAGGTGTCAGTGAGGCCACTCCAGCACACCCAGTATGAGCGATTCATCCCCTCGGCCTATCCTTACTATGCTAGTGCCTTCTCCATGATGGCGGGGCTCTTCATCTTCAGCATCGTCTTCTTACACATGAAGGAGAAGGAGAAGTCTGACTGAGGGGCCAGAGCCCGGGACTCTGCAGCGGAGAGCGGAGGGTTTTTACCAGGGCGGGTTGGTGATCTCGTTGTTTTGTTTGTTTTGTTCTGAAGCCGTGGGAAACGGCACAGCCTTACCTCAGTCGGGGATGCAGCGTTGAGTACCAGGGGGAGGGGCCAGGGAATCATTTTTTATGCATTTTTTCCACCTTGAATTGTGGTGTTTTTCATATGTGCAGTCACTCCCATTTCTAAAATAAAGAGAACTGTTGCCCCCACACTTCCCTTCCCCAGCCTGCTTTGCTCTTGGGCATCCTTAGATGCCCACTAATAAGTGGCTCCTTTTAGTTTTGCCAAGACTCAACTAGGAAATGATCCTAACTTCTCAAAGGGTAAAATAAAGTTGTTAATACAGATGCTGGACTAAAAAAATTAGTTCCTTGGTTGAAAAGAACCTTAAACATATATTCACCTCGCTGAAGGCCATAACTTTAAAAGCATGTGTCTAAGCGGGTGCAGCAGCACACATCCGTAATTGCAGTGACTCAGGAGGTCGAGGCAGGAGGCTCCCCAGCTCAGTGGTAGCATGCCCCGGGTTCAGTCCCTAGTACCACACACAAAAAGCGTGTGCAGTTAAATGTGGAATCTCTTCCCCAATGTTATGTGTCCACAGAATTTTCCCATCAGGTTGTAAGACTCATTCAGAAAGCGAAATATTGAGTTCAGCACGTACATACTCTGCATTGTAAATTTGTATTTAATATCTCAGAAATGCTAGTCAAAAGGGAAATCAACAAGTTTAAGATGCCACACTGTTAATTTCCATTTCATCAGTGATCTTTGCAATGTTAGATTAACTCAGTAGCTAGAGGAACACCGGAAAGGCTTTCTCTGTGCCCTCCAGAGCTGGTCCAGAAGGGGCACCCACAGCCCAGGCCTCACTTTCATGTTTTTTTGTGCTGACCCTTGAATATACTGACCATGCAGATGTCTGCCTCAGCCCAGGTGGCACATACCAACTGGTGCCAGGCCCCCCTCCAGAAGAACCACAGTCCATCCTCAGCACTAAGGGCAAATGTCACAAATTCTGCCACTGCCTTGGCCTGGATCCTCCATGCTGCCGAGCACAGGTCTGATCTCCCTCAGCCCAGAATCCTCCAACAGACCCGCTGGGCCATCACTTTGAGAGGTCTGTGAGGCCAGAAAAGGGCCCTAAGGTTGGACTTCTTGGTGAATAACGACAGAGTATGACTTCTCACCTGGGTGACACTGCGGTCCCTTGGATTCATGCAGGGAATCTCACATCGTCTTTATCACCGATACAGAGGGACCTCGCTGTCGGGAAACATGCTTTGTAGAGTGAGCCCTATGAGTTCACCAGACCAGGCCTGGCAACTGGCCTGTGGGCCAAGCTGGTGATACATGAAAATCAAATTCCAGTGTCCATAAATAAAGCCCTAACAGAACAGTCCCATTTGGTTGTTATGCTGCTTTCGTGCATCACTGAATTGATTAGTTGCAACAGCTTAATTCACTAGCTGGCCCTCTACAGAGGGTGTTTCTGATAGAGACCAACGTCTTGATTTTACAGCTAGGAGAAGCCAAGTTGGCAGAGGGCATAAGCTTCATCCAAACCCACATGGCTGGAGGTAGTGGCCGCAAACTGAACTTTGACTCAAGTAGTTCCTGCCAAACCCAAGGCCTTCCCTGGCTTACCAGCCCCCCTGCGCCAGCTTGTCCTCTGACCCCCACTCTCCTTTGACACTATACACTGCCACCACACAGATGCCACTAAGTCCTTTACTAACACACCAGCTGGCGCAGAGCCATCAGGGGGTTACCCGCCAGGAATAGAGGAGGAGGGCGGCCTGGCAGAGCGCGTCACACTCCAGGTTGGCCAGGAACAGCACCTTCAGCTTTGTTTCCACGCAGCTCTTCTCCAGCCTGTTGGCCAACAGGGCGGCAGCTGATTGGTGGAGGAGCCAGCTAATCATCTTGTCTAATTTCAGATTCTTCAGGGCTAGGATGTGCTCGCCCCAGAGGCTCAGATGAAGCACGTTTGCAGCTACTCGGGCAGATGGTCTCTGCAACAGGAAGGGAAGCTGAGGCTCAGGACAGCAGGAACAGGCACTCGGCCCACACCTACTTTGTTATTGTCCCTTCTCTGGCCCCAATCCAAGTCTCCCTCTGCCCTGCCCCTTCCTGAGACCCTTCCCTCTGCTGACACATACTGGCAGCTCTGCCCAGGCTCCAGGCCTTTGCAAATATATAGCTGCGAATGGCCGCCCGTGCAGCGTTGGGATGGCCTTCGGGCACGGAAGGCCAGTGGGTATGGCTCTGTCTGGTCCCTTGTACCAGGCTGGGGTATGCAGTCCCTCATCACTTGATAACTGGGTTCGGGCACTAGTCTAACAGGCCTTCACTGAGCACCTGCTGTGACCAAGACAGCAGGCCCTGTGCAGCAAGAGGTCAGTAGGAAGAGGTGCGACAGTGGCTGAGGCTGCCTCAGCTCCTTCCACTAAGGAGTGCACCTGCTGCTCCAGTATGGCTTCGAATACACTGGCCTTTGTGTCTCTTTACAGTAACTTCCAGATCCGCTTTGGAGTTGTATTCTCACATCTGTCTGATTAGATCTCAGCTATTTGCATAGGTTACGTCTCCATTAACCATTTCTCAAAAATGGATCCTCTTCCCTCTGAGTAGCTAAGAAACTAAAAAGCCCAGAAGGGCTGGGGATGCAGCTCAGTGGGGGCACACTCGTCCGACATGTGTGAGATCCCATTTTGAATATCGGCACAGCAAAAAGTAAAACAGAATTAAAAAGCCAAGAAGAGTTGAACTGCTGGAATTCTGACTAGATCTGGTAGCCAGCTCCCTTGCTTCTGTTCATTCAAAATCGATCTGTGTTCTGGACTTGGCCTTTACCTGTGCAGTACAGAGGCTCTGCCTGGCGCCTTAGCATTTGTCCAAGTCTGAGTTTGCTCTAGAGCGTGAACTGAGATCCACAGAGTCACCCTGAGAGCCGGGGGACAGCCTCACCTTGCTGGTCTCTCGCTGGAGCAATGCCCTCACCAGCTGCCTGGTGTCCAGAGGCACCGACTCGGGCAGTGCTGGTAGTTGAGCCTCTTGGTAACTGCGGCTTTCAAGGTGGGCCCTGCCCTGGCCGTAAAAGGGATTGGCAAGCCCGAAGATTTCATAGGCGATGGCTCCCACCGCCCAGGCGTCGGCCTTGCTGTAGTCAATCACTGCTCTGGGGCCAGGACAGGCTGTGGACACCTGCTCGGGAAGTGGAGGATGAGAGGTCATGCCACTGGCAGGTCTACCTGTTCATGCTCCTGTGTTGTCACCCAAGCCTGGGGCTAATCTGAACTCTCAAGGAGCCCAGGATCAAAGGACTTTTGGCTTAGACCTAGAGGGATCTGCTGAGGCTGCCGACTGGATGCTGGCAAAACAGACACTGGGAACAGCAGGGAGACCCAGGTTAAAGCACCGTGACAAGGAGGGAACCTGGGGTCTCTCCTGTCACTTACAGAGAACATGGTGAAGCACTTCTGATGGAGGATGCTAATGGTGAGACTCACCTCCGGAGCCCTGAGGCAGCCGTTCCCGCCCAGGTCCACGTACCAGCTGGTGAAAGGCAACTGCAGGCCCACACGCTCATCAGCCAGGCAGCAGCCAAAATCAGAGATCACCAACCAGGGGCAGCCGTCTGTGAAGGAGCAGGCAGAGGTAAGCCACCCCTTCTCACCCTTCTTCCCTCTCAGACCCTCCCAGGTCCCTATGAGAGCCACCAAGACATGAGTCAGTGAGCTAACAGGGACTGTACTGGCCCAGGAGTGCAGACCAGCAAGGCCTGGATGGAGCTGGCTCACCCAGAGCAGAATAGGAGAGCCACACCAGGGATGTGGAGGTGCCTGTAAGGAGAAAAGGCCCACAGAGTCCCCAGGCAAAGGACTAGATAAAAGTTAGCCTCCATCTAAGTAACTGTCTAATGATTGATTTTCTGGTAATTGGGGTTGTCCCAAGACCAGGGGAGCTGGCTTGGCTCCAATGATCCCTAAGGACACTTCTACCCCAGGAGTCTTGCATCTGAATTTGAAACCCTAATAAATCTAAAAAACAGGTGCATTAGGAATTGGTTATTTGTAAAAAGAATTCAAATGATTTCTTTAAAAAGCTAGGTTTTTTTTAGTCTTTTAATTGCACATTTAATTCTTTTAAATCTTCCATTTCAAGAATTTATCAGATGTGTGAATCTCCTTTGCAGCATCCTGGGCACGTTGCTTCTGCCTGAATGCTTCTGGGATTGGAAGCTCATTGCTTCCAGGGGCAGTTGGGCTGGCACTTGGACAACTCTTGCTATTTGAAAACTGTTTTTTGTTTTCTTTGTTTTATTGAGCCAAAGATCATCTTTCTTCTACTTTATTCAAGAAAAATTCAAATAAAGTTTTTTATTACAAAAAATACAATAAATAATAAATGCAGCACTAGGTTCTTGTTCCAGAAGTGGGCAATTGGGAGGGACTTGGGAGCTGTTACAGAGAGCCTGCCTCTGGAGGAGGGGCTGCTTGTCTCGTGTGAATGGAGCAAAGTGAGGATAAGATGACTTAGGACAGAGCCTAAGAATCAAAACGGACCCTGAGGGTCCTAATGCCCCAGCTCCCCGCAGCACCTGAGGGCAGGCCAGAGCCTACCTGCGTCCAGCTCCACCAGAATGTTGTCCGACTTGAGGTCTCTGTGTGCGATGCGCTGCTGGACCAAATGGTCCACGCCTTCCAGTAACTGCAGGGTCATCATGGTGGCCAGGCGGGGACTGGGAGTGTTCACACGCAGGTACTCGCGCAGGGTACAGGGGTAGCTGGTGGGAGGTGACAGAACCTGTGGCCGTCACACAGCATGGCCCCCAGCACCTAGGTCAGTTAGGATCAGGCCTCTCCTCCTCCCCTCCCGAGGGCTTTTTATTTCCTTTTTCTCACATATTCTTGCGGTCCCCACCCACCCACTGTGCTGACATTAGGAAGGGCTGTGGCTCCACATGTTCACAGTATTGGTGAGATAGTTCCTTCGGCTGAGGGGGAGGAGGAACTACTGTTTCAGGGCCAGGTGAGCCACAGAGAAGCGCCAGGAGCACCAGTGAACAGTGCTCTGAAGGTGACATTTTTTTTTTCAAGAGAAATCATCCTAAAGCCAGGTCCATGCACTCTCTGCGCCACTTATGCTAACCCTAACCCTAACACTAACCCTAATCCTGAAGCCCCAGGGAAAGCCTCCGAGGGCAGGGACCAACTCCCATTGTGAAGACAGATAGCTCCTGGGTCCTGCCACTTACTACTTCTTTTTTTTTTTTATATTTTTTGGTCATCAATGGACCTTTATTTTATCTATTTATATGCAGCGCTGAGAATCGAACCCAGTGCCTCACACATGCTAGGCAAATGCTCTGCCACTGAGCCACAACCCCAGCCCCCCTTTTTTTGCCACTTACTTCTTCATAACGAGGAACAGCGTGCGTCCATGGCCCAGGCCTTCAGGGTGCAGACAAGGGGGCAGCACGTCAGGGTAGTCGGTCAGGGCCCCCGGCAGCAGCGGCACAGAGGAGGTGAAGGCGCGGACAACCCGGATGATGTTGGGGTGAGGAGCTAGCTGCTTGGGACCTCCCTTGGATTTTCTATTCAGCCAAATGGGACACATGTATCAGAGACACCAGTTGGAAAGATAATGATCTAAGGCCACAGCAAATACAGGTTTTCATTTATCTACTTATTTATTTACTAAATACTTATTGCACGTTTGCCATGTTCCAGGTTTTGTATGTGGTGTTGGGGTCAAAACCTGATGCAGATGGCTGACCACATTTGATGGCTCCCCCAATCCCTCCTTCAGCCCATCTGTCCCTCCCTCCATCTCCATCCCTCTCATGTAGCAGAACACAGCGGTGGAAAGACCCTGGTGTCATCTTGGTATGAATGGCAGGTGTGCGCTGTAGGTCCTTGGCCAAGTTACAGTGCAAAGGGGTCTAAGGTAGTAACATCCACATGAGGTTGTTAAAACACATAAAGTACCCAAAATCACATTCAGCAGAGCAAACAGCAAGTATTGGCTGTTATAATTTTTTTTTAAGTTTTTTCTTTTTAGTTGTAGATGGACACCTTTATTCTATTTGTTTTTATTTTTATGTGGTGCCAGGGATCGAACCCAGTGCCTCATGCATGCTAGGCAAGCGCACTGTCACTGAGCCACAACCGAGGCCCTAGCTGTTACAATTTTTTGATTCAACTAATGTCTACTGTTTTCACACTGTGTACTGGACACTGTGCTAGTGTGTGGCGGAGCTAATCAGAGGACAGGCAGAGGCACTACCTTTATGGGTTTGTGATCTAACAGGAAAGCGATGCTCACTGAGTAATTATTTTAGCTCTGTAAGGACAGGGACCTTGCCTAAGTCATCTCCATGGTATTTTAAGACAGGGTCTCCCTGAGTTGCTTAGGGCCTTGCTAAGCTGCTGAGGCTGGCTTTGAACTTGTGATCCTCCTGGCTCAGCCTCCCAAGCCTCTGGGATTACAGGAGTGAGCCACTGTGCCCGGCAGAGTCTGTATTTTGGATAGGATGGCTCTGCCTGCTGACTGGACCAAGGGTGACCACCTCCCCAAGGGCAGTGAGCCTATGGCACATCTGAGGTCTGAGTGGTTAGTGGGAAAAAGGACAGGTAGATTCTCTCTTTACTTAGGAGCGTGATGAGGAAGCCTGCCAGTCAGCAGTGGAGCTGAGGAGGAAGGACACCATGGGACATGATGGAGCCATGGAAAGCCAAGAGGGGAGCAGCCACGGGTTGGCAGAAACAGAAGAGCCACGGGAGGAATAGGGAGGCTGAGGAAGAGAGGAGGCTGCGGAGGGCAGAGGTGAGCAGAGCAAGGAGAGAGGCGAGGCTCGCCCCGTCCCTGTGCAAGCCGAGCCTTGTGGACATGTCCACGGTATGTCCTTGTGCTGCTCCTTCTCCTGTGTCACTCGTCCTACTCTACGCAGCACAGTTCTTGCCCTTGGGTCACTGGGTAGAAGGAGAATGAGGCCCACAGCAGGAAGCTGTGGGGCCCAGCCAGGTGTCTGAGGCGGACTGGGCTGAGCCAGGGAGATATGTGGGCCTGAGGCTCAGCTGAGACCTGCAGTGGCCCAAGTTCAGCAAGGTGCATCCCCAGGAGGTCCTGAGGCACTTGGTGCACTGGAGGAAGGAGGAGACATAGGTGGGGGAAGTGGTGAGGGCCTGTCACAAAGGCTGTCCTGAGTCCACAGCTCTGAAGCTAATACACCTGCCACGGCCTCCCGTCTCTCGGCAGCCATGGGGAAGGGGGGCCGTGCTCCACGTTACAGCTGGACACGGGCACAGGCACATCAACCTCAAGCCAGTGGTGACACATGCCATGACAACAACCCAGGGAGTGACAGGGACCCTGCAGAAGGAAGGTCTGGGCAGGTGATGTAATGCTCACAGATATGTGGCAGCACCAAGTCAGCTGACAGCACAAAAGGGGCCACCTGCAGACACTGGGCCCAAGCAGCTGACATTCAGGAGTCCCTTCTCCCAACAAAGGGCTGCGGGGAAGGGATGGTCCTAAGCCACCTTAGCCACTGCTGAGGACACTCAGCCTCATGGCAGCCCCCGAACCCTCAATGGCTTTCCACTTGGAGCCCTTAGGTTCCTATCTCTGGCTTCTTGCTTTTCACAGAACTGAGACCTATAAAGCAGCTCTCCTGTCAGAGCTGCAGTGGCCAGACACAGACATTAAGGGGAGCACAAGTGTCTCCTCCGTCCCCAGTGTGAACGAGGCTTCACTGAGGCCTGCAGATGGGACTCTTGGGCTGCCATCCACCTGCTCCTCTCTCTGCTGAGAAAGCATTTTTCTTTGCTCCTTTGCGTAGGTGACGCCCCTTCCTCCTTCCAAGGACAGCTCAGACTGTTCCCCTGAGAAGCCCAAGTGGCCCTGCCCCTGCAGTGTACCCCCTCCCTTGGCGACCAGACATGTGCTCTTCTAGAGTTCACTGGGCTGGGCTTGATGGGTTCTGCTGCGGCACTGAGAACTCCTGCGGGAACACACTGCTTTTTCTTTTTAAAAGCTCTTGGCACCATTAGGCGCCTGCAGATGTTACTGGGGCTTCCTCCTATGGGGAGAGAGCTCATTTGCACCACGAGGTGGCGCTGCATCTGTGCATTGCTTTGCAGGAATTAGAACTGCATCTATTCTCCGCATCCCCACTGGGCATGTCTGGATGCCCTTCTCTCACCTGCTCCAATGTGAATGAGCCGTCGCATCACTAGTTGGGGTCAGAGGATCCTCAATCTTTCCCAAGCTGAATTACCCACTAATTGAAAGTCCATCAACCACAATGTGGTTGATGTGTGGCACGGTCAACACACCGAGTGCTGAGGACATTGGTGATGATTTTTCTCTCAACCCACAGTGGTCATGGTGGGCAGAGGAGAGCTTACCTGTAAGTAACTGCTCCATACTCCCCAGTCAGGGCCACTCTGCTAGCTGGGACCAGCTCCTGGCTCATTTTCCTAAAAATGGCTTCACTGGAAGAGCCCGCCTGGAAAACATCCACAAAATGCATCCAGTTACACAGGACCAAGTGGGTTGTCAAGTTCTGAGCCCTGAATCAGTACAGCTGCTGCCTAGCTTTGGCTTTGACTTTCAAGATAAGATAAGCAGCAGCAGGCCAAAACTAGTTCCCTCCAGGAGAGGGAGGGGGGAGGTGCTATCCATGCCAAATCAGAGGAGGTGTCCCATGCCCCTGGCAGGTGAGGTGCAGGAGGTGAGGCCAGCATGGCCAGGACGCGGGATGCTTCTTCCTCTCCTGGATGCCTCTGGTCACCACCAGCTCAAAACTGACCACTGGGTCACTAAGTCTCATTTTGCAGGCTCCCTTTGGCAGAAAGACTAGAGCCAGAAAAGCTCCAAATGGATTAATTTTTCAGGATCACAGGGCAGCCTTCCCCATCCCCCAACACAGAAACCCCAGGAGGAGGAAGAGCACCTGATTTTACCCATTGCATTACAAACAACTCCCAGGACTGCACAGCCTGTTAAGAACCAAGAAAATCACATAACCATCTGCAGTCCTTTACTCTGCAAATGCGACACCGGCCATGCCCACCAGGAAGTTTGATTCCAAGACTGGAAGTTTCACGTGCAAAGGACTCAACTGCTTGTTAGCTGTTGACCCAGCCTAATAACCTTCACACCCAAAATTTGCCAAGAAACCACACTCTCCAGGGCCCAGCATGAGCTGCTGTCCCCTTTAGCCTGGAAGGATGCTCTGGGCAGGAGAGAGAACCCTGGGTCTTGATTAATTTTCTGGACCCATCTTTCAATGGCAAAGCTAAGACATTAAATAGAAATCTTTTGGTTTTGTGTGGAAAAATACTCTTAAATCTCCCAAAGCCTTGAGTTCTTGTGAGAGAGCTGAGAGCAGGGAGGTGACAAGCAAGCCTTTAATCTGGAGGTGGGGCTAAGGGGGTTCAGAGCAGAGGAGCATGGTTCCTCCTCTCCTCATGGTGACCAGAAATGAACTAAACACCCATCTAGGCACCTGCTACTCAAAGTGTGCTTCACTGACCAGCAGCCCTGGCGTCACCTGGGGACTTGCTGAAAAGAACCTCGGACTCTCTGGCCCCATCCTGACTTGCTAACTCTACCTTTGAACCTGATCTCTAGGTGGGCTATGGAGAGGTTATAATTGGAGAAACGCAGCTTGATTCTCAAAAGAGGACGAGGAAGCCTAATCACACGGGCCCCTTTCCTGTGGAGAACCTCTGTCTTTTCCTAGGTACTTCCAGGAAAAAGACTCCGCCAGGTCCGCTGTGATTGGCATTTTGAGAAACACCTACTTGGGAGAGGAAAGGCCCTGTCCCAGTCCTTACCGAGATGTTCCACATCATCTTGATGGCGAAGGGGAAGGCTGGGCCTCCCAGAGCCTGCTCCCCTTCCTCTCCTTGTGGGGTGACATCTGGGCCTCTCCCTGGAAGAGCGCCGGTGGGCTCTGCCTTCTCCAGGTGCTGGGACAGGGCGGGCATGGTGGCTTCGTACACAGCAGCGCTGCAGCCCTTGCCGATGGACTGTCCTATTAGATAGTCCTCCAGCCGGAAGCCCTGCCGGCGTCGCATGTCCAGCGCGTCAGGCATTGGCTTGTTTTTCTGGGTAAAAATTGCCTATAAGGAGAAAAGAATGCACTGTGAGCCAGGAGCCTGCCCTGGCCCGGGGCCACGTCAGAGAGGAACAGCGTGGCAGGGTCAATAAAAGCAACCGTGTGGAGTTTGACGGCTTGTCCTGTGTTGAGGCCATCCTGCATCTCTTTATTCAGAACAATCCTTCTCACACTCTTTCGCTTCATTGGGGTCACCTGCTCAAGCCCAGCACAGCGTGGCCAGTCAGCCGCGAGGCCAGGGCTCCTGGGTCCTGCAGCGGTACATGCCCCTTGGCTGTCCTCAACCTAATAGCTGCGACCTGGGCATCTGACTGTGGAGGCAGCTCCTCTGGGAAGCCCTCGCCTGCCGATCAGGAGTGCGGGAGCAACAGTGACCTCACTTGGGGTTGCTTGGGAAGACAAGCGGGTGAGATGGGGACCATCCCTGAGCTGTCATCATCTGGTCTTCCTTCCTGCCTGGGAGGGCTCTGCAGGCCCACCAGAGCTCTGACAGGACAGATGGAGGCACAGGTGCTGAGGAAGAGAGGGCTGTTTCCCCCAAATTTGGGCTGTCCCCTGCTTCAGGTGGTAGTGACGTCATTTCTCCAGTCACCCAGGCTCTGCCTTTGCCCTCTGATGGTCTGATCTGCTGATGCCCTTTTCCAATTCCATGGTCAATCACTCACCAGCACCAGGTTGGAGAGCTGGTACGTTCCTAGGCAGAGCCCCTGGGGCACCCATCTCCACACTTCCCCGTGATCACACGGTCCCTTCACCGGCTCCAGGCCAGATCATACCACATTGCTTTCACATGTCACTGTCCACTCACAAACCTACCAGGAGGCCACTGAATACACTCAGCGCCCCATGTCTGCATCCCTGGATTCAACCAACTGCGGAAGGAAAGTACTCAGAAAAAAACTGCCTTGTACTGAACCTGCACCTTTTTTTGGTCATTATTCTATAAACATGGCATTTACATCGTATTAGGTATTATAAGTTGTTCAGAGATGAGTTACAATATGCAGAAAAGCGCGCAGAGGTTCTATGCAAATACTGTCATTTTAGGAGAGACTTGAGCATTCGAGGACTTTGGTATCCTGAGGGGGGGTGCTGGGACCCATCCCCTGGATACCAAGGGACGACTATGTCTGGTCCTCGAGCTTTGCCAGGCTGGCAAAGCTGACCCCTCAACTACCTCTCCTTGCTACTCTGTCCCCACTGCCCGAGGCTCCGACTCAGCCAGTGCTTCCTCCCTCTCTAACCAGCCCTGACATCCCAGCCCACGGCGCCTTCCTGCTGAAAAATTCCTCAAGTACTATATGCTACTACACTTTCACTATAACTTTGAACTTTTTTTTTTTTTTGAGAGAGAGAGAAATTGTTTTTAATATTTATTTTTCGGCAGACACAACATCTTTGTTTGTATGTGGTGCTGAGGATCGAACCCGGGCCGCACACATGCCAGGTGAGCGCACTACCGCTTGAGCCACATCCCCAGCCCAACTTTGAACTTTTTAATCAAATTTCAAGTTTATAGTGCCTTGCCAATGAGTTTATATAAACTCTATGGAGCACAATCAATATTTTGTACAGTAATTGCATATCAACCATGGGTTTGAGAAATCTGTGTGTGTATATCTTTTTATTTTGAAATAATTATAGACTCACAGGAAGTTGTGAAAAAACAGTACTAAGTGTTCTTTGTACCCTTCCCCCAGCTTCTTCCACTGGTGACATCTTACGTAGCAGTAGTACAATATCAAAACCAGGAAAGTCACATTAGTACACTGTTAACTATGGCCCTTACTCAGTTGTCACTGTTTAAACTTGCAGAGAGAGAGAGAGAGAGAGAGAGAGAGAGAGGGAGGGAGGGAGGGAGGGAGGGAGGGAGGGAGAGAGAGAGAGACCCCCTATGCAGTTTCAGCCATGTGCAGATTCATGTACTCACCGCCACAATCAAGATGCAGAACTCTTCCCTCACCTCAAAAGAACCCTCTGCGCTCTTTGTATCTGCACCATCAGCCGTGCCCCTGCCCCTGTGCAACCCCTAACCTGTTCTCCACCTCTGTAGTTTCCATGTCAGGAACTTATGGAAATGGGATCACACAGTATGTAACTTTCGGGGGCTGACTTTTTCCACCAAGCATACTGCTGTTTAAGTTGCCTATATTACAGGCAACTAGTGTTACTGTTAAGTAGTACTTCATCATGGATGTACCTGAGTTTGTGTAACCACTCACTTGTGGAAGGACATTTAGGCTGTTTTTAATATTTTGATATTATGAATAATGCTACTATGATCATTTGTGTTTAGGATCTTTTTAAAAAGTTCCATTTATTTAAGCTGTGGTGAATCTGCATAACAAAGTTTACCATCATTTCTTTCTTTCTTTTTTTTTTTTTTGATGGTATTGGGGATTGAGCGATTGAACCCAGGGGCACTTTGCCACTGAGCTACATCCCCAGCTTTTTTCATTGTCCATTTTGATACAGAGTCTCGATAAGTTGTGAAGGCTGGCCTTGAAGTTCAGATCTTCCTACCTCAGCCTCTCACCATCTTAACCATTTTTTAAAAATACTATTTTAGTTGTAGTTGGACACAATACCTTTATTTTATTTATTTTTATGTGGAGTTGAGGATCGAACCCAGCGTCTTGCATGTGCTAGGTGAGTACTCGACCCCTGAGCCACAACCCCAGCCCTCATCTTAACCATTTTTAAGTGTACGGTTCAGCAGCATTAAGTACACCCACACTGTTGTGTAGCCATCAACATCATCCATCTCCAGTTGCAAAACTGAAATTCTGTATCCACTAAACAACAGCTCTCCATTCTCCCCCAGTGTCTGATAACAAATATTTTACTTTCTATAAATCTGACACTCTAGGGATCTCTCATGAGTGGAATCATACACTATTTATTCTTGAGGTTCATCCATGTTGTAGCACATGTCAGAATCTCCTTCCTTGGTAGGGCTGAGTTATATTCTACTGGGTGCATATACCTCATATTACTTTTCCATTCATCCATGGATGGACACGTGGCTCACTTCCACCTCTTGATTACTATAAACAATGCTGATACCTTGAATGTGTTCATATCCTTGATTTAAAGTTTTGGGTGTCTAATCAATGGAAATGCTGGATATGCTGATTATATTTTTGATTTTTTTGAGGAGTTGCTATCCTGTTTTCCATAGCAGCTACTTGTGTACAGGTTTTGTGTGAACATGGTTTTTATTTCTCCAGGTGAATGCCTAAGACTGCAATGAGAGGGTGGTATGGCAAATGTATTTAGTTTTGTAAGAAACTGCCAAATTACTTTCCATTTTATATTACCACACACTGTAACATATAAGAGATCCAGTTTCTCCACATCCTCACCAGAATTTGGTATTGTCATTTTTTATTTTAGCTGTTCTAATAAATGTGCAGAAAAGAACTCATTATGTTTTAAATGTGCATTTCTCAAGTGGCTATATGTTCATCTGGTACCTGTATCTCCTGTTCTGCAATATATACCCATGCCTTCTGCCTTGTTTATGACTGGATTTTAAAAAAACAAACAAACATGTATTCATCTAGAAACAGGGAACAGCTATGATCCTACTCCAGCCTGACCACATAGACTTTTAGTACTAGACTGGTCAGATATGGTTGATTTTGTTCAAAAGAAGTCATATTCCTGAATTTTTAATGTGAAATTAATGGGTAGTTAAAAAATTTAAGACAACAGGAGGATGAAGTGTGAGAAAAGGGTGTGTGAATGGTGAGCCTGAGAAAGGAAAAAGGTCTCTTTAATTTTAAGCAGAATGTATTAAATTTCCCACCCTTGGCTTTGGCCAGTTAAGCCATGCAAAAGACAAGGATTGAGACTGAGGATTAAGCCAGATGTCATATGTCACTCCAAACTAGTGAGAGCGCAAACGTGTGACACTCTGGTGATGAGGAACAAGAACTGGGCTGGAAATCAGGGAACACTGCTTGATTCTTCACCTGCTGTGTCCTTCGACCTGTCTCTCTCAGCCCTAACGTGTAAAATTCAGGGCTGCACTCACTCAGTAAGTTTCCAACTCCAGGAGAAGTACTGACCTTCCTCTAACAGGATGGAATTCTGGCCGCCAACAGCCTTCAGGCTTGAACTGCAGAGCTGGCTGGGTCTGCAGCCCGCTCCTGCTGGCCTACCCTGCAGATTTTAGACTTCCCAGCCCACAGTGAGCCAAGTCCTAAAATAGATCCCTTTAAATATATGCACCCTTTTGGTTGTGTCTGGAGGACCCTGACTTTGGAACTTTGGTTGAGCAGAAACAGAGGTCTCTGGGCTATTTATTTAAGCATTTAAGAAAATATAAGAACCTCTATGTGTCATATCCAGTTACCAGGGATAACTCTATACAGGTTAACTAAATGTTAGGTCTGTTTTCTCCTGCCATTCATATTTTTATTGTGGTTCAGCTATGTTATTGGCTAATTGTTTCGCTTAACCCGGGAGGCAGCCTGCCTCAGTGGTTAAGAGCATGTGCTGTGAAAAACCAGAATTTATGCACTGCCTTTATTAGCTGCGTAGCTTTGAGCAGATCACTTATTCTGAGTATCTGTGCTTCTCCAAAGAAATTGGGGATGACTGGGCTCGGGTTGTGGCTCAGTGGTAGAGCACTTGCCTAGCAAGTGTGAGGCCCTGGGTTCAATTCTGGGCATAACATATAAATGAGTAAAATAAAAATAAAGCTTCATAAACATCTGAAAATATTTTTTAAAAAATTTGGGATGACAACTACCTCAGAAAAGAGTGGTATGACTTTGCTGACATTAAACTTTTAGAAAAATTATACAAAGCCACTTGCCATGGTGTAACTGGAGCTATAATTAGCAACACGTCTTCCAAAATCTGTTTTCAGGAAGGAAATCAATAAAAGAAATGGGAGGTGTTGGATATTCGCAATGGTAAAATATGCCAAACTTAACTGGTGATTTCCAAGGAATCTACAGAACGTTTCGAAACTGACTTTAACCTTCACCTTCCCCAACACCAGCTCAAAGCTCCTCCCCTCCCCGTTGACACCCCAGGAATCCAGCACCTACGCACTTAGTCCCGCCTGCCCCGCCCCTGGAAGGGTCCAATCGCGGATCAGGATCCCGCACGCAGCCCCGCTCCAAGCCGGGCGACCCAAGGTCCGCCCCCCGCCCACTCCCAATTCCCTAGCGGCGCAGGGCCTGCCTCCAGATTTGCCTCAGCTTCTGGCTACGCCCCATCTGTCCTTAACTATCTGTCCTTAACGCCCAGGATCCGTCCTTAACTATAGCCCAGCCAACCTCGGACGAGGATTCATCCACCAGCCCCGCCCCGAACCGAGCCCCGCCCCTGCCTGACTCAGGGTTCGCCCCGCCCCGCCCAGCGCGGCTCAGGCCCGCCTCCACTCTTAGCCCCGTCCGGCTGGCTCAGGGCAGCTGCGCCTGCAGCCTGGGCTCACCTGGATCTCCTGACAGGCTAGCGCCGCCCGCCGGCCCTCCGCCTGCTTCTCCTCTATGAGGCCCAACCCCAGCCCGAAGGCCAGAAAGACGGCTCGGCCGTAAGGGCCCGCGCCGCCCCGGGCGCGCACCACGAACTGCCGCTGGAGCCGCGCCGCCAGCCCGACCACCGACTGGCGGAAAAAGCGGTAGCGGTCTGGGAGTCCGAGCCCGCGCGGCTCTCCGCCGGGTCCTGCGGCCCAGCCCCGGCGCTCTCCGCGGCCCCAGCCGGCCGCCGGGCCGGGCCTTCCCCAGCTGCAAGCTGGGCCAGGCTTGGCTGTGAAGCGCAGCAGCAGCGACCGACCCAGCTGCAGGCCCCGGCCCAGCGCCTGTCTCACCGCCATGGTGGCGCCGCAACCCGGTCCCGCTGCCACCGCCACAAGCGTCCGGGACTCGGATGACAACAAACTACGGGGGCGGTGTGTCTGCGCAGGCGCGGGCGCCAGTGGACGGGGCGGGGCCACGGCGGTTCCTCTCCCCGGCTCACGAGGGCGCTGTGTGCGCACCTGAGCGGCGTGTAACCTCCTGTTGGTTTGCACTTTGCACCCAGGTGGAAGGGTTGCAAGCTCAGCCAGTTTTAGATGTAAGCATCACTGGTTCTGGGCCAAATCGAGAAATTGAAATGGAAAACAAATATTTATCAACCACCATGCCGGACCATTTGTATATTTTAATTTTTTTATAGGCAAGTGACAAAAGGGGCCGTGTTCAAGAGCACGTGCAGGTATTAGAACTGAAGTTAAAGTTGCCTTAACTGTTGAGTCCTTGCCTTCCCCATTTCTTTTAGGCTCCTTTACAGGTCTGCGGCCCCTGAGCTTTTTGAGACCCCAAGTGAAATCTCCCTCAAAGATTTTCTCTTATCTGCATGAGCGAGCTTTGGGACGTGGAGGGACTTGCCTAAATGCCTGTTACCCCCAAACTGCTGTTCGGACTGGCTGATAAGCATATTCATTACTGAATGACTTATTTTTTTCTTGTCCTTTTTTAAAAAGTGGAATTTTCAGGTATACACAAAAATAGGATCAGATTTTGGAACCCCACTACCCATCATCCAGCTTAACAGTTACCAATAGCTATTATTTTTCTTCACTTAAACCTTCCTATCCCCTGCTCCATTATTTTAAGGCAGACATCTGATTAATTCATTTGTTAATACTTCAGTGTCTATTTCTCTTTTTTTAAGTTTTTTTATTAGTTTTTGATGAACTTTATTTTATTTATTTGTTTGTATGTGGTGCTAAGAATCGAACCCAGTGCCTCACACATGCTAGGTAAGCGCTCTACCGCTAAGCCACAATCCCAGCCCTCAGTGTCTAAGAGAGAACTTAAAAAAAAATAAAAATAAAACAATTCTCTCTTAAAAATACATTAACTCCATAATAACATTCAACACCTACTGAATATTTACAGATTTCCTCATTTTTTGTATTAGTTATTCAAATTGGGATCCAAAGTCTAGATGGTTTATTTGTTTGGTGGATTTAAAAAAATTTTTTTTAGTTGTTGATAGACCTTTATTTTATTTATTTATGTGTGGTGCGGAGAACTGAACCCTATACCTCACACATGCCAGGCAAGTGTGCCACCACTGAGCCACAGCCACAGCCCTTTGTGGGTTATTTTTTAACCAGGCACCAAGTCACCCCTGAGCCAAGAGGTATATTTTATGGCAGTGCATTTTTCAAACGTCCCTGCAGTCTTAGATACCTGCGTTCCTTACCTGAAAGCTGATCATGAATGAAGGACCCTAAAGACATAAAACCTTTTTGTAGGTGTGGCCATGTGTCTGTGTGTGATTGGGGGAACTTCGGGGCCAGGAGACATTTACCTGATCAGAGACTCACTGCCAGCATTGCTTGATAATAAAGGCACAGGTTACCCCTTTTATTTCAGGGTTATTTTCAGACTTGAGTAAGGATAGGAAGCTTGAGTAGAAGTCAGGCCACTGCAAAAGGATCTACCTTAGAACATACATATGTAAATATATGAGATATGAAAATGTAGATATACAAATGGGAACCCAGTGATTTCACTCCTCCTTTATGGACTCACAGAAATGCATACATATGTTCCCCAAGAATGTTCAGAGCAACATTGTTCAACATTGTATAAAACTGGAAATAGCCCAAATGCCCATCTATAGTAGACTGGGTAAATTGTGATATATTTCCTTAATGGAGTACTAAGCAGCCATCATTATATTCAACAACAGGGATGTAGTTTGTAAATATACTGGTGAGTTATAGGCGGACCCAAAAGAGTAGAGACTGTGATCCCACTATATAAAGTTGAAACTGATCTATAGTGTTAGGGGTCAGGACAGTGGGTGCCCTTGGAGGGTAGTTTCTCAAAGGAATGGAAAGAGATTTTTGAATGCTGGTGATGTTTTCTTTCTAGATCTGTGAATGTTCACGTGATGAAAGTTCACTCACTATACACCATGATTTCTGCAATTTTCCATATGTAATATTTTTTTCTTTTTATCTTGGTGCTGAGGATTGAACCCGGGACCTAGTGCATGCCAAGCATGTCCCCTGCCTCTGAGGTATGCCCTAGCCCTTGTGTAAAATATTTCAGTAAATACTATAAATTAAAAAAAAAAAAAAACTTTTTTCATATAATGAAAACTGTTAAAAGTTTGGTCTAATTCACTCATGGTCTCAAGTTTTCAAAAAACAATGAGCCCACAATGGAATAACCTGTTAACAGTCACAGTTTACTAAACTGCACTTGGTGGTTTAAAACAACTACACTTGAATAATGCACTTTGTTTGGTCATAAACCTGGAGTTGAACTTTGCCTTGAAGTTGCATACATTCAAATCGGCCCATTTCCTCAACATGGTAGATATACCTTCCACTATCTGGAGTCAGCCAACATTAAGGGACAGCTCAGATCTGGGCAGTCCTTACTTTGATTCTTCTGAAGGTGTTGCAGGAAAGAAGCCCAGGGCAGAGAACAGGCACAGTTTTATATCCCTTTTTTTTCTCCTTAAATGCCAAGTCAAGGGACATGCAGACAGCAGGTGTTGCCAAAGGAGAGATTCTTCAGTCGTCTGAAGAGCCTGGCCCCCAGGTGTGCTGCTATGGGATGGACCCCTGGCCAGGGACAGGTGGACCACTATGTTAGCACAGTACATGCTCAGGGATCTCTCTTGTTAGGATCTGCCTGAAGACAGGAATCGCAGGCCCTGCTGATTTCCAGTCATGTTTATTTGGGAGAGACATAAATAGACAAATTTTCAATTTATTTATAGAGGCACATGGAAATCACATATTGCTTTTGATTTTTAAATTTTCTTTTTAGTTGTGATTGGGCGCAATACCTTTATTTTATTTATTTATTTTTATGTGAAGCTGAGGATCGAACCCAGAGCCTCGCATGTGCTAGGCGAGTGCTCTATTGCTGAGCCACATCCCCAGCCCCTTGTTATTGATTTTATGCTTGATCTTAGACAATTTAAAGTTATGGTTTTAAATGCTCTTTTGAAACGATCCCATTGGAGAACAGTAAGGAGGAGGAGGTTGGAGAACCCAGACTGCAGGGATTACAGGCTCACCCGTGGAAACGCAGCTGGGGCGAAGGTCTCAAAGTTTAAATCTATTTACCTCTATGTCTGCCATTGTAGCTCTTCTTTCTAAGGTTTACAGAGAGGGAACAAGAGGTTCTCTGAGATATTTAGTATTTTAACTGCAAGGATTTTCTCTGATCTCTGGAACATCAGCTTTTGCTGCATGGTCTAGGATGACTGCTCAGATTGTAAGCCATGTTTGCTAAAGGACATTGTGTGGGTTGTCGGGAGTTAAGGGGTGCATTTTTTTTATAAGCCTTTGGATTTGTTCCCCTAAGCTGTGAACAAACTTAAAGAACCTGTGATGGTAACCACCTGCTGGAAATGAAATCTCCAGACTGATGTTAATTAACCTTCCATTGTACGCTGGACCCATTCACATCTCCTCCTGTAGAAAGATCTAAGTTGCTTTTGACAGCTCTGGGCCAAGTTCGGCTTGAAGCTTGATTCTCTGGCAGACATCCACAATGAAAGGTAAGCAGGTGGGTTTTTGCACGAAGAGGCCTCTGGCAGGGATTTCAGAGTCAGAGGTTCTTATTCCTCTTGGGTATAGACACAGCCGTCCATGGCAGGCGCCCAGGGCAGGCCTGTCCTGGGGACAATGGGTCCTGATTCATTCATCCCCATCTGTTCTCCTGGGAAGGAAATCTTTCCTTAGTGGCACCAGGTATGGCAGGGGGCAGGAATCTTTCTCAGATTCCCCCATAACCTCTCCCGTCTCTGCTGTGTTACCCCAAGAAAGTGAAAATGAGGACATGGGATGTGGTTTTCTGCTGATATTGCAGATTTAAAATTCTATAAGAGAGACTCATTGATTCACAGAGCATATATTACCCATCACACATATACCAGGCAGGCTTTGATTTGCTCAGATGCAAGAATGAGAGGAGGGTGGGGGGTCCTGGGGAGGCCACAGGATCCTTTCTGGTCTGTACTTTTCTGATCTGTACCTTTCCCTCCAGGTGGGCAAGCCTGCGTTTTACCTGAGTTTTAGTAAATTATATAATATTCCTAAGAAGCATCACTTAACCTTCCAAAGGATGGGGAGGTAGGGTGGTGTGTGGAACTGATGCTGATGTAAAAATGGAAAAGGCAAGACACACACAAAGAGAGAGAGAGAGAGAGAGAGAGAGAGAGAACTGTGGAGAGCTGTTTGACCTTCCCTCTCTAGACTGCATCTCTTGGAACTGTTTCAGTGCTTTCTGTCCTCTCCTGGCAGGAGACAAGACACATTTTCCCAGAACAGCAACATCTTTTATCCACAGAGCGTTTCAGAAATGCTCTTTCTAAATTGCCAGCCCAGGTGGAAGGGGATTTTGCTAAAACTGTTGACAGAGCGAAGCTGCAACCAGATCACAATCTCACAATCCTGCTACTACTCAAAACTCCTGGGCTGGAGGTTTTGGGGGTTTTGATCAGACCTTGGTAGTCAGTGAGATTTCCACATTGCCTGCGCCAAGATGGATGAGAGCACCGTGGCACTGGAGCCACCGTGACGTTGCCTTGTGGGGAAGTTCAGGCGATCGATCAGTGGTGTGTGCAGTCGATATTTCTGCTGCCCTACACTGCTTGTCTAAAGGACAAATACAGCTGTGTCACCTGATGCAGAAAGTCCTTCCTAGGCTCTCTGCCCTCACCCATAACCTTCAGAATGGAGCCCGAGACAGCTCCTTAGCGTGGTAAGGAAGGTGCCTCACTTTTTGGTCTCAGGGTCTTTCTTGCTGATCCCCCTGCCCTGCCCTTTATGATGCATCAGTGCTGAATTATTTGGGGTCACCTCCTTCAAAAAGGCTTCTTTGACCTTCTCCAGACTGGACTAGATGCTCATTCTCTGTCTTCCCCTCTAAAATACGAGCTCTGTAAGGACAGAGGTGGTGATGTTTACACCTTAGCGTCTCCAGCACCCCCGCCCAGGGCCTGCCAAGTCCCCAGCCTTTGTTTAAGAGCCATGGGGGAATACAAGTCCTCAGTGGGCACACTCATGTCTAAGGCCAAGGTGAGAAGAAGAGGTTGTGACATGCTTTCGAACTTCTGGTCACATCAGTCACTCCTTCTGGGGAGGAGAAAGGGAAGGTGTGCAGAGAGGCCTGAAGATAATGTCAGAGCTGCCCCCTCTCGCCCCTCCGCTGCAGAACCATTGGGGGCAGCCACCCTTTAGGATTTGTGCCACATTGTTGCTATTACATTTCTTTCCTTTTTATTCTCAGCTCAGTGGTAGACTGCTCGCCTGGGCTCCTGGAATCCATCCCCAGAACTGCGCAAACCAACCAACCAAACAAAAACAACCCCCAAGCCTCCATTGGCAGTGCATGGACACAGGATCCTGATAAAAAGAAGTCAGCTGCTGTCCCCACCTTCCCTAAGCCTAGTCCTCAGCCCAAGGACAATATTTCCTTTTTACCTATTTTTTTTTCTGATAGTTTCCTTTACATCTCTTTTATTTCTTGATTTAGCAGATGGAGCTATTTAAAGCGCAAAACTGACCCTCCACCTCCACCTGAAGCTGAGGGTGCCCTTTGGAATAGAGCTCAAATTCCTTCCCGGGGCTCACCACGCCTGCTGCTTCTGACCCTCTGCTACCTACCTTTCTTTTATTTTTCTTTTTTTTTTTGTGGTGCTGGGGATTGAAGCCAGGGCCTCGTCATGCGAGGCAAGTGCTCCACCAACTGAGCCACATCCCCAGCTCCTCCTGTCTGTACTTTCTGTACTTTTCGTTTTTTCTTTCTTTCTCTTGGTCATGTGCATTTTCAGTTTCCACATCTGAAGAATGCCACGTCCTCGTATTTGTGCCCTTGTGCAGTCCCTTCTAGGATGTGGCTGGGTCTCAGTGGCTTGCTTCTAAGGATAGAATATGTGAAGATTGACAGGATGTTGCTTTGTCGGGTGGGAGGTTACAGAAAGGCTCTGGTTTCTGTCGTGCTTCCTCTCTTGCTCTCCTACTGGCTTGTTCTAGGGAGAAGAAAGGACCAAGTCATCTCAGCAACAGCTCATAAGGAACCGAACCAGCTGACAACATGTGAGCTGCCCTTAAAGTGGATTCACCCCCAGTCGAGTCTTCAGAGGAGACACAGCCTGGCCTGCCACCTTAATTGCTGCCTTGTAAGGGACCTTGAGCCACAGGACCTGGCTAGCCCCCAATCCTGGCCAGCAGAAGCTGAGAGCATACATGATCCTGGTCCCAAGCTACTAAATTTGGGGTTAATTCATTACACAGAAATAGATAACTAATGCAACCATTATGCTGTCCATTTTTCTGTTCAGTCATAGAGTTTTTAATTCCCACCTTAATTCCTCCTTCACCAAAGTATGTGTGTGTGTATTATTATATTCAATAACATTTTTAATAAATATATTTATTTATTTATTTAAAAAACATGTAACAAACTGAGGATTCCTTTGGTTTGGTTTCTGTGCCCATAAAATCAAATACAAGTGTGGGACTTGACTAGGAACCTAGGGTCTTGCAAATTCTAACCTGGTGTTTTACCACTGAGTGACACCCCCAGCCCTCCCTCCCTCCCTCCTGCCTCCCTACTTTCCTTCCATCCTGAGGTTCTGGGGCTTGAACCCAGGGCCTTGCACATGCTAGGAAGTGCTCTTCCACTGAGCTGCATCCCCAGCCGCCCTATTTTTTGTAAATATATTTGTAGTTGTAGTTGGACACAATACCTTTCTTTTATTTATTTATTTTTATGTGGTGCTGAGGAACAAACCCAGGGTCTCACATGTGCTAGGCGAGCGCTCTACTGCTGAGCCACCACCCCAGCCCCTCCCAGCCCCCCTATTTATTCTTGAACATTTTCTGGTTTCATTTCAAACACAGTCACTGAAGTATCCCCAGTGTCTGTCATTATAGCTGTGTAAAAGGAAACCCCAAAGATTCGCACAGTTTACATAAGCAGTCTGCAGCAGCTGGCGAGAGCCGTGGGACCCTACATGCTTCTATTGATTTCCATGGAAATCTGGATGTGCTTTAGGCTCCGAAGACACCCAGACCGTGCTGAACACGGAGCGTGTACTGCTCTGCCTACCCAGATCCTCAGCTGCAGAATGAAATGTTTCTATTTTAAATAAACATCCCAGCCCCTGTAGAGTCAAATAAGCGCTGTTCTTCCAAGTGGACACCATTCAAATAATTTCTGGACTCTTTCTGTGGCGAAGAGTACCAGAACACTGGGCCCCATCCTGTAGCCGGACCTTATTTTTTTCACCCATCTCCTAACCCCAGTCCTTACCTGGATGGTAAAAAAAAAAAATCTTACTTTCCCACTGAGCCTGAGAGGTCCCTGAGGGCAGGGATTTTGTCTTATTCACTGATATGTCCCCAGGATGGTCCCAGTCTTAGCCCACACTAATAAATATTAAAGGAATCAACAAATTGGTTGTAAAAGACTGTTGACTCTTTACAAAAATTAAATCCATCCTCATAGGACCAAAATTTGTCACCCTTAATAAAGTTGAAGAGGTGACATTTATGGAGACCTTACTAAAGGTTGAACAGTGGACTTTGGGGGCAGGTACTGGGGATTGAAGTCAGGGTCCCTCAACCACTGAGCCACATCCCCAGCCCTATTTTATATTTTATTTAGAGTCAGGGTCTCACTGAGTTGCTTAGCACCTGGCTGTTGCTGAGGCTGGCTTTGAACTCTTGATCCTCCTGCCTCAGCTTCCTGAGCTGTTGGGATTACAGGCGTGGGCCACTGCCCTAGGCAAACAGTGGACTTTTAATATCACATTGTTTCATTCTGTCCCTACAACAATCCTATGGGGTGGATACTGTCATTCCCATTTAACAGATGAGGAAACTGAGTTTCAGAATCATGAAATACCTTGCGCTAAGCCACATGGTTTACAGCCTGTTCAACTCCAAAGTGTAAACCTTTAAACATTTTACTATATCATTTTTCTTTATTTTATTTTTCTTAATTTATTAATGTTTTGGAAATATAAAAAACCCAAAATATATACAAGAAAAAAAATCAATCGTTTATATTCTTTTTTTTTTTTTAAAGAGAATTTTTTAATATTTATTTATTTATTTTTTTTTAGTTTTCGGCGGACACAACATCTTTGTTTGTATGTGGTGCTGAGGATCGAACCCGGGCCGCACGCATGCCAGGTGAGCGCGCTACCGCTTGAGCCACATCCTCAGCCCTCGTTTATATTCTTAATAAGCAGAACTTTAATTAATGTAAATCTTGGCATATTTTTTCTAGCTTCTTCTTTTTAAAATTTCTCTACCTATTTTGTTGGAAACGTTTGGAAGACTGTGCCAAAGGTCCGGAAGCCATTTTAATGAAAAGCAGAGTAGAGTTTTGCATCCTGCAGCAACAAATGTTGGGACAACTACTGTCTCCCACGGTGGCAGCAGGTGAGTCCGGGTGTGTGTGGTCTGCCATGGTCTCCCCAGGCAGCAGCACCTGGCTGGAAAAAACTCCCGGTGAAGGCAGACTTACTCGTCCACTTCCTGTCCTTCAGGGTAGCAGTCAGCTTTCTGTTACTGTGACAAAACACCTGAGGTAGTCAACTTTTTGAAAAGGAGGAACGGTTTATTTTGACCCACAAGATTCAGACAGGGTCACTTGGCCCTGTTGCCTTGGCAGGAGTTCATGGCAGAGCGGGTCTGTTGACTTCATGGCCACCAGGAAGCAAAGAGACAGACAGAAAGCAGGGAGGGGCTGGGGTACCAAGAGTCCCCCAAGGCCATGACCCCAGTGGCCTCACTCCCTCTAGGTCCCACATCTCACAGGCTCAACCACTCCCAGCAGCACCTTGGGATCCATCCTTCAACACATGGGTCACTGGGTGACGTTCCAAATCCAAATTATAGCATCCAATTATTACTTCCCTTTCTTGACCAAAGGAACCTGAGTTCTATTTTTATCCCTTTTTATCCCACCCACTGAGCTGGCCCCAAGGTCAGTTCTTCCTGGAAGGACACCTGGAGCTGTCACCACCCCCCTCCAGAGGACCAGCCTTGATTCCTTCCCTATTCAATCCTGACCTGTGTGTGTGTGTGTGTGTGTGTGTGAGAGAGAGAGAGAGAGAGAGAGAGAGAGAGAGAGAGACCCAAGGCACCACTGAAGTGGACGGTCCCTCCATGGTGCTCCTTACCTCCAGGACGCATCATGGCCCCCACAGTGCCACCCACACTCGGTACTGCCTGGACCGCAGTGTGTATTTGTGGGTTCTGTTTACACTTCTCTTTTCCTGTCAGACTGTTGCTCAAGGGCAGAGACTGTGTTTTAGACATTTTCCTCGTTGCATTATTTAGCATATTCGATGTATAAAACCCTCATAAATAAACACACCAGCTGTGGGGAAATGCTCGGAATCCGGCAGACTTGGTTCAGATTCCGGCTCTGCCACTGACTAGCTCTGTGACTCTGGACGTGTGGCTCAAGTCCTCTGAATTTTGCCTTGTTTATTGATAAAGTGAAGGTGATAATCTTGCCCTTTGGTTTGATAAATGAGGGTGTAATGGGTCCATTGTGGTACACACCTCGGTGCATGGCGAAGTCCACAGAGCTTCTAGAACATAGGGGAGGTCAAGGGCCCTGGATTCTGTGCCGAGCTTTGCCATGGTCCTAGAATAAGAGCTCGATTCTCTGAATCCCAGCACCCTCATCTGTGAGAAGGGGAGATAGCCACCTCCCACAGTTGTTGAGCATTTTCTATGAAAAATAACACACACGAAAGTCTACGACTCCCAGGAGGCCCCGAGAGGAAGCTTTGGGAGCTTGTCCAGGCTCCCTTCACGCCCTTTGGAATCTCAGCTGCAGGCAGCAGGTGGACAGCATCCAGGGCTCAGGTCTATGCTGAGCCAAAACCAGACTCTAGAGATGGTGTCCTCGTTGGCTTTCCGTGACTATAACAAACACCCGAGATGATCATCTCATAAAGACAAAAAGTTTATTTTGGCTCCCAGTTTTGGATGCTTCAGTACATGACTGGTTTGTCCCCTGACTTTGGGCCTATGGAAAAGCAGCACATCATGGCAGGAGGGGGTGCCAGGAGCAAAAGCCTCATGACAGGAAAGCAAAAGAGAGAAAGAGACTGGGGTCCCACAGTGCCCTACAAGGTCATGCCGCCCCTGACCCGAAGGTCTCCCACCTTAAAGGTTTCACCCTCCCTCAGCAGTGCCACAGGCTGGGGACCAAGCCTTTTAGACGTGGGCTTTTGGGGGCAGTCGAGGTACAAATGGCGGCAGATGGAAGAGTGGCACAATTTTAAAGTATCTGCTTTCTCCCAAGTAGACTGTCCAGGTCCTTCTAAAAGGGACAGATGGCCCTGCGCCTGCGAAGAGCTGCAGCAATGATAGAAAGCAAACACATTTGTGCAAATCGGGCTGTGGGTGACAAGCAGAGCCTCTGGAACAGGCCAGGACCTCAGGTTGGGGCAGTGTCCAGAGGTGGAGCTTTAAAGAGGGCCATGGGAAGGAAAGCCAGGGACAGGGCGCTCTGAACCCCAGGGTGGACAGGGCGCAGGAGGGCTCCTGCCTGGCGAGAGAAGCCCTATCCCCTCATGGTGCTTGGTGCACTTGGAAAAGCGCTCCTCCCTGGCCCCGGTATGGCGGGACCCCGTTTGGCAGGTGTCCTTAGGCCAGCAAAGACATCTTCAGGAAGTTTTCTGGGTGGCTGTCCCCTTAAGCAGCTGTGGGAACCAGGCCCTCCTGGACAGGGGGTGTTCTTCGGCCTTCACTGGATCTTCTGCAGGTCGTCGGGCCCAAAGGAAGCGGGCAGCAGCTCCTGGACGGACTTGACCACATACGTGCCGTCTGGCTTGGTCATGTACACGGCCCAGTCGGTGCCAAACTGGAAAAGAGACAAGGCCAGGCTGAGGGGGGCAGGTGCTGAGGGCTTAGGGGGACCTGGGTTTCCGTCTGGCTCTCACTCCCTGCCCCACATCCCTCTGGCTGCCTTAGTGTCCCCATCTGTAAAATGGTGATGGCGGAAATTGTGCTCGACACATAGACCTTGAGAGTTCCAACGGCCCGGGGCGCATTGTTGGTGGGCAATGTGTCCTTTGAGGGCTCACCCAGGGCTTTGTAAAAATGACATCTAACCACAGAGGCCGACTTCCTTCTGCTATGATGAACGACAGCTAAGGCCGGCTTCCCTCACTGTCTGTCCTTTACCCGTCGGGACAGGTCACATGCCTGCTTCATGATGCCCTCAGTAGTGCGCTTGCCTTAGTATCTACTCTTGGAGGTAGGTGCTGTTAGGCCCATTTTATAGATGAGGAAACCGAGGCTTACAGGGAACAGTGAGCTGCCTCCCCCTCTTTCTTGTGCACTGTGAGGAACAACATTTGCTTGCTGTACAACCTCAGGCAGAGGATAAGTCTTTAGGGCTCAGCGTCTTGATCCATGAGACAGTTTTAGAGATGGGAGAATGTGGTAGGCAGGTCGGTCGGTGGGCGTTAAGTTGATGGTGGTGTCATGGAGATGGTGTGCATCAGCAGACCCAGGCTCTCCCTGGCCAGGTGTGGCGAGATTTAGAGACAATTCCGGGAAAGACACATAGTATGTGCTCAGTTAAACGCACCCCTTCTGCTAGGTCATGCTGGCTGCCAGCGACTGCTCAGGTTCGCAGCCTCCACTTCTGTCTGAACCACCAAGTTATCACCAGACACCATCAATCTTCTGGCTTTTTCAGAATTAATGTTTTAAGAGAGAAAAATTTTCTGCCTGGCAGGCTTTGCCTGAGGGCATGGACAAAAGCTGAATGCAGGCGGACCTGGGTGCCCTGGTCCCCAGCCCCAGGCCTCTCCTCTCCCTCCTTCCTGTGGCATTCCCTGCCTCCAGGGCCAGCAGCGAATCTGGAGAAAACAGTCCTGAGCAACTGGGCCCAGGGGAGGCTTTGGGAGCCAGAGACTGGCGTCCCATGGTGGCTTCCCTACGTGACCTTAGACACTGCCACCGAGCTGGGCAGTGTGTCTGTCCCTCTAGAGTGAGACAAATGCCAGAGAGTGACCTCGGTGCCTCCAGGGCGGCATTTTTCATCTGGATTTGGGGAATGCATTGTGCAAACTCTGCCGGGCTTGGGCTCGCAGTCCTGGAGGAGAAGAGGCTAGAGACTGTGCAGCCTCCAGACGCCCCGAAGCCCGAGGCACAGACGCCACAGACCCGGTCCCCTCGCCCCAACGCCTCGGGAAGAGGAACCCCCGGGAACGAGCAGCGTCCCCAGGGCAGAGTCCCTGCTCGGTCTGGTCCTTCGTGGTTTTGCCCAGCGTCCAGAGCAGCAAGCCAGAGAGCGGGAACTCGAGGCCCTGGGGACCCCTGGAGCTGGCCACGGACAAGGGCCACCGATGCCGGCTCATCGTGGGCGGGCGCTCGGCTTCTCTGACCCTTTTCAAAGAGCTTCTCTGGAAATGGGGCTGATGGCATCCGCTTCTCTCCTGGGCTCGGGGTGAGGGCCAAACAAGCTGCAGTGTTCAGAGCGGTTGGTGACATTGCGCCAGAGCTCAAGGGCCGAGTGTGGGGCTCTGAGCTGGTGGCTTTCACCTTTTGGGATTCCAAAGGACACATTCTCTTTGAGAATCCACAAGGCTCACTGCCACTCCCCAGTGTTCATATAAACCTCAAAAACTCCCACCTGGCCCAGATGAAGAGCCCGCGGTCTAAGCCACCCCTGTGGTTTTAGAGTTGGCGGAATCACTGCCTTCCGACGATGACGGTGGCTTTTGTAACACACACATCACAACCCAGACACTCCTTTTTGCAAACATCCCTTCATTCTCTTCTTCTTCCAGCGTTTAAAAAAAAATGTGGCAACGTGGACACAACATGAAATCTGGCTTTTGAACCATTGTTAAGTGTACAATTCAGTTCCTGCTGCTTCTGGAATAAAATTGCCCTCCGTCTGGTGCGACCGGGCCCCATCTGGCCCCTGCCCAGGCCTCTGACCCCGCATCCCATCGTCCCCTCACTCCGCTGCCCAGGTCCTGTGCTTCTTGCTCTGTATCAAACTCACCAAGGGGTGACCTTGTTGGTCTCTGGAAAACTCCCTGAACCTTCCCCTCATTTCTGGTGATTTGGATTTCTGCTCAAATGCCTTCCCCTACAGAGGCCCTCCTGGCCATCTGGAGCAGGGTGGACACCCCCTCTGTCCAAGGCCAGTAAGTATCACGTGGCCTCTGTGTAACGGCTCGGCTCGGCTCTCCAAGGGACGGTGGCCCAAGATGATACATCAATGATGGGCACAGAGGGTTCCAATAAGACTTTATTGATAAAGACCAGTGGAGGCCAGCTGTGGTCCACAGGTGGGCGTCCGCAGCCCCTGCTCTGGAGTGTCCCTGCCCTCTCCCTCTCAGAACCTTTCTTAGTTGCCTCCTTGTTTACTGTCCACCTGGGCCCCGGGCCGTGAGCTCTCAGGAGGCAGGGCCTGACTTGCCTTGTCCCCAGCACTGGCTCAGGGCCTGGCACCCCTGACACCCACTCGGGAAGTATTTGCGGGAAGAAGGGGCCGTTGCAGTGACTCCTGTGGGTTGGGGAAGCCCTCGGAGTCGGCCAACCGCACCGGACCACTTGGCGGGGCTCCTGCGGCCTGGAGGCCAGAGCCAGGGCCTTCTGCCGGGGACCGGCCGGGAGGGGGCTCTTACCTCTCTCATGACCTGCCGGCAGGCCCCGCATGGCGAGATGAAATCATCTTGCAGGTTACTGGGGAAATAGAGATTGGAAGGCAAATTAATGTGTCCCGCGGCATAGGAAAATGGCTAAGATTGAGGCGCTGAGTTCCTGCCCCATTCCAGGTAGGCCGGACCCCTGGGCAGCTCCTGATTCAGACATGTGATGTCCCAGAGGCTGGGGAGGCGACTTGGTGGCCTCCCACACTTCCAAGGGGCAAGGCCAGCGGCAGGAATGCGGTCGTCTTCAGAGCATTCAGTAAGTGTTTAGTGAACACAAAGTGCCGCCCACCCACTGGGGTTCCAGGGGTTGAGGAGAATTTGACTCTGGCCTTCAGGAGATGGCTCAGCCCAGCAGGTGACAGAAAGCTGGATATTACTTTAAACAAAATGTAGTTAGGACACAGAGTAAGAGGGAGACAAGCCCTGCCACCAGAGTGAAAGTGGATATTTCACAGAGGAGGCAGCATTTGACCCTGTCCTTGGAGGAACAGTAGAGGTCATACATCGCCATTTAGTGAGCAACTACTACCCCAGGCATTTGACATACATCATTTCATTTAATTTTCAGAGTAAACTGTGTGTCAGAATGGTCCATTTACAGGTGAGGAAACAGGGTCAGCGAGATGAAGTAACAGAGATGCTGTTCTGAAGCTGGGTTTTTTTCTATGTTGTGCAAAGGAAATAAAGAGTATGTGCAAAGGCCCTGATGCACGAAGAACAAGATGCATGAGACTCAAAGAGTAAAATAGGCTGGAATCTAAGAGGCCTGGAGAGGAGGGGCTTAGAGCCAGGGGCTGCCTGTGAGAATTCAAGCACCTACAGCCAGCCCTCCAGTTCTGAGCAGGACAAAGGTCACCTAAAGTTTTAACTGGGAAACTCGAAGCCCGCTGGAGCACCAGACCTTAAGCCAGCACCCTGGCTTTAAGATACACCTGCAAGAACAAGGGACTTCAACTTCTTAGGTTTTCAGCTCCTCCTTTTGCAACCTATGCGCGAACCTGGAGTCATTTTACCCATCCTCATTTCTTGGTCTATAAAACATGGAGAATGAAGTCATCTACCTCGTGTAGGACCGTGAGAAAACAAAATGAGGTGTGGCGAGGTGTGTATGAGAGTCTCCTAAACTTTAGTTTGTGCCCATATTGTCATCGCCTGTGCTAGTTCCTTGCATCTATCGTCACTGTCGCGGGCTCAGTACTTTATCACATTTCATGTGTGCTATGTATTATTTTATGACTCCTTTTATTCTGTGTTAACAATATTTGTTTAACGTGTGCCAAGAACGTGCAGAGCGTCCTGCAAAGCCCCCTGTGTGTACTGCCTCGTTTCAGACCAACATTTAGTGAGCACCTGCTATGTGCCAGGCACTGTCATTGGTGCTGGGACAAAGCAGTGATTGAGACAGACTCACTGTGCTCAGGAATTTACAGTCTAGGCAGGAGAGCCAGACCACCCACCAGCCGACCAGGTACCAAGGGAGGTGGGATGGGTGCTATGAACAGAATAAAGGGGCTTAGGGGACAGAGGGTGCTATTTTATTTAATCTTCCTGATAACAACCTGCTCCATGGAAAGGTGGGGTCCTCTCTGAGCATTGTTTCAGAAGTCCATGGGAACATGAAAAGGTGCAGACCTGGCCCAGGAGGCCCCTGAGCCAAGTTGACCCTAGTAATGATCAGGAGACAGCTGTTGCACCATGGGCCTCTCCCATAAGCCTTTAAGGCTGGACTGGGTTATATCTTGCTTTGTTCTACCCACATAAACCAAGAACCTGCTCTAAGCCGGGCAGTCAAGGAAAAGGATCAACAAAGACAATGGTTGGGGGGGAATGAATCTGAATGTCAATGAGGTAACAAAGGCAAACAGTGGGCAGGGCCCTGGGAGAGGAACTCCAGGTGAAATTCAGCCTCCCTCCCATGACCTGTAAGACCTTATATGATCTGGCCCCTGCTGAGCTTGCCACTTCCTGTCTTGTGGCATGCTCTGTCAACTACCCGATGAATAGTTCCTTGAACTTGGTGACCTGTTAGGGCATTCAAGGGGGGCAATCATGTATTCTATGGGAAAGTTAGATTGGCCAGTTCAACTATTGAAAGTCACAAGAAGGTGTGACCGCAACATAGTTCTAAGAATAACAATGGCCCTTGCTTACACTGTGCCTCTGGTCCGGGCACTGTGCCAAGGGTCTAGAGCATTTATTCCCCAACACCCGGCAAGGGTGAGGGCTGAGCAGGTACCCTTATGAACCTACATGTTAGAGATCATGACAGCTGAGGCCCCTTGCCCATGGCCACAGAGCCGGGACTGGAACCCAGAATCTGTTCACTCTACCTTTGGGGACCTTGCAGCCTGCTGAAGTAATAATGGTGACTTCAAAACCGTAGTTTAAGATCGGGACATATTCTGCTCCAGACAGAAACCATCTCAGGAGACGCTGGGACAGCCTATGGATAGATGTTACTCTCCCCATTTCACGGATCAGGTCAGCTCAGAGACCATGGCGCCATGCCCGGGGTCCGTGGGGGAGCAGGAGGCCTCGATGACCCTGGAGCCCGTGGCTTACCCTTGGCTCCACATCCCTGCCCAGAGTCCCTGGAGGGCGGCTCCATCTGGACACTTCCTCCTGCCTCCCTCTTCTCCCTCGCCCCTCCCCCTCCCCTTCCTGCCTTGAGTTCTCTGTGGTTTGTGCTGAACTTGGTCACAGCTGAAGTCACGCTGGTCAGATTAGACAGCCTGGAAACCCATTGACCGTGGTGACTGCAGCTGGGACTCGGGCCAAGCTCATTCCTCTGCAAGCAAAGCCCACCCGGGCTCTGTGGGTGGACCCATGAGCCTCTCCTGGGTGCAGTGTCTGTCCTTAGAGATCTCAGAGGGGCTCGGTCTGTTCCGCCTTGTCCAGTGCTCGAGAGAGAGAGAGAGAGAGAGAGAGAGAGAGAGAGAGAGAGAGAGAGAGAGAACTGGCATTTCCCATCCATCCCCTAAATCCATGCTCTCAATTGATCCAACAATGACCACATTCCTGGTTTGGGGACACAGGCACAGGGAGAATCACCAGAGTAGGACAGTTGGGCGTGGGAGAAACGCAGGTTATGTGTAAATAAGGACATTTGCTAATCGTTGCTAGCAATACCCAGTCGTGTTTAAAAGCAGATTATGACCAAGAGAAAAAGGCTTTTATCTGGAAAGTTCTAACGGCAAGGCTTCTGCCCCGTTATCTTTTTGTTGACTTTAGTTTCTCTTTCTCCAGGATATCATTATTTTTATGAATCAGCTTTGAAAGTTATTTCTTTGAGTTATTTCTCAAAGAAATCAGCTTTGAGTTATTTCTCTCTCTCTCTCTTTTTCATTAAGTGCAACTCACATTCTGATATTTGCTCATCTGCACAAAATGTTCCCGGCACAGCCTCATTTATTCTCCCAAAGCTGAAGGAAAGCCAGGACAGGGCTCCGTCATGGGGGAGGCTTCCGGGAGCAGGGTCCTTTCTCCCTCGGTGTACCCGTGGCCAGTCACCCAGAGAACAAACCTGGAGTGAGATGGCCCACCCCTAGGCCAGCCTGTGGGAGCTCAGGGTCTGAGAAAAGCCACGTTCACCGGCCTTGCTCTGGGCAGCTGCATGAGGGCCAGGAAGATGCTCTGTCCCCCGGGAGGACCACCTTGCCCATGGAGTGTGACCCAGGCAGCCAAATCCCCCCAAGACCAAGGCTTGGTCAGCCATGGAGCCTCTTTCTGGGTGGGCTAACCTTTCTCATGTCATTAACTCGCTAGTGGCAATCTCCTGTAATATGCACAAGTGGACCAAAAGCAGCCACCCCGGGTCATTCAATCAATGTCAAATGAGTAAAGAGGTCATTCAGAGGGAGCCCTGCGGCCACCGTATTTGGGTCCAGAGCCAGCAAAAACTCGGCGTGCCTGCCTTGAGGGTAGGTCCCCAGAACAAGGACATTTGTGTCTGGGGCACAGAGAGAGCTGGCTGGGGTTCTTCCTCAGTCAGAACCTGGGCTGGGGCCGGGTTCCTCTGAACCATGCTCCGTCCCCCAGCCGCCACCTCAGCAGCTGGTCTCCCAGACCTGCTTCTGGCGCCCGGAGATGGGCGTGGGCTTAGGGCCGGGTTAGCAGCCGCTGACCTCCTGGAACAGCCTGGCACAGTGGGATGGCCCTGGAGTGACACTCTGGGACTTGGGTTTTGTCCCAGCTCTGCCACTAACTCCTGGGAAAGTAGCTTGACTTCTCTGGGCCTCAGGTTTGGTTTTTCTGTAAAATGGAACCTAAGCCTGGGTCCCTCCAGGTTTGGTCTCTGGGCTGCCTTTCAGTTGTGCCCTGTGCCATTGGAAGGGAACCTGCCCTGGCGTTAGGGTGGCTCTTGGGGCTCACAGGGGGCAGAGTCCACTTCTTATTTATCTCCTCACCCTCAGACTCAGCAGGTCCTGAATCCGTGCCTGGCACCGAGGTGCTCAGGAGTCCCACGTGGGGCCTTGGCTGAAGGGCTGAAGGAGGGTCACTGTCACTTGCCTCCCCCACTCACCTGGAGATAACAATGGCCTTGAATTCCTTGTGTCCCTCAGAGATGGCCTTTTGGATGGCAGTCCGCTCAGCACAGTTGCCCAGTGGGTAGACGGCATTTTCTACGTTGCACCCTGAGGAGAGAGGAGAGCCTGGTGATCTGTCCAGCACAGCCACTTCCTAATAACAATTCAGAGTAGGTCCAAGTCCAAGACCAAGATCCCAAGTCCCTTCTCTCGTGTTGCTTCTCCGTTCCTATGACATACACCTCATAGTCAAAGCTGCTCCCACCTTCCAGCTTATGGAAAAGGAAAAGAAAGGAAATGGAGGTAAGGAATCTCATTAAAGAAAATATAACCCACAAGTTTCCTATTGTCACTTTGGGCCACAACCTATTGGCCAAAATTCAGTCATCACATGGCCACACTGTGCTACAAGGGAGTCAGTCAGTCATATGGGAATGGGGGTCTCTCCGATCACTTAGAGGAAGAATAGGAAATGGATACTGGGGAGTAATTAATGTCTCTGCCTCAGGAAGGAAGCAAGCTACACAGAGTGATGAGGAGCGTACACCACGTCCCAAAGGTCGGGAGACAGCCTGGCTCCCGGGGCCACTTCTTCATGGTCTCAACTCCCTGAAAATGGGCATTTCCCAGTCAGCCGACCTGGCACTGCCAACATTGTCTCCCGGGAGCATCCCTGGCTCATTATCCCCAGGAGGACCCCTGAGAGGGGCACTGGGAAAGACTCTCTCTCTCTGAGGGTGTTGGGCCACCTTCACAACTCACCTCCCACGGGAGGCCCCAGGATTGCCTGCCACCTTGTGCCATCCTGGGCACCTCCTGCGAAGCTTGGGAGTTTTCTGTTAGTGGATTTCTTTGATTTGATGGTGGTTTTGCAACAGGACTCACATAGAAGCCTGGCTGAACCCGGGCAGCAGGTGACCAGCAATGGCAGGATGGCAGGCTGATGGCCCTTGTTAAGTCTGTGGCAGACTGCCATAACCTGAAGGGCAGACTGTATTACCTACCATTAATATTCCTCTACCTGGCAATGAGAAGGAGCCCTGTGGCCAGGATCTAATTAAGAGTGTCATTTGTTACCTTCCCACTCAGACTATTGTTCAGGTGCCTCAACAGCCAGCCCTGACATGCGGCAGCAGGAGGCCAGTTCTTGGAAACAGAGTTGGCAGGGTCGATAACCGTGTCTAGAAGGGCCTTTTGGGTGTGGTGCTCCTGCATGGGAGGACTGGAAGCAGAGAGAGCAGGAGGCATCTGAGTTTTTGATAGAATTGAGTAGCCAAAGAAGGCTACGCTGCTGTGACAAAAAGGTCTCAAAATACAGTGACTCCGATGTCATAGAATTCTGCTTTTTCTGACATAACCATTCAGTGTAGGTAGTTGGTAGAGCAAATAGGCAAGTCAGGTCCACAAGAGCCTATGATTGTTCAACCCCTAAAGAAACTCCTGAACCCCCAAAACACCACACGTGTGCGCACAGAACTGGGGGCCCCCAAAGGGGGCCGGCCATTCTCTCTAACACACACATTAGAAGAATGGCCAAGGATCATAATGACCAAGGAAGAAGCTCCCAGAGGGCTGAGCCAGGGGTCCCAGAAGACAGTGAACAAGGGTCACCCCCAGGGCAGAGAGGGAAGGGGAGCGTGATCCAGGGCAGAAGGGCTGGTTTTCACTAATGTCCTGACTGGGGCCCCCTGTGGGTTTCCTGTTCTTCGCTTTGCTAATGTGACATCTTACGGCTGCCGCCCTGTCCTGCTCCACAACGTATATTGAGGGAATGGGGACAGATGATCATTTGGTCTATGAACTGCTATTCCAGGCCAGGGGACTAGTGACAGGCAGAGCCAGGCTGGGCTGGAGGAAGAGGGCTGTGGAGAGATCCGGCTCTGAGCTGGGTGTGGAGGTGGTCAGTGAGCCCTGCTTCCTCTTTGGCACCTTACCTCATTCCCAGCAGATAGTTCGTGTGGAAGCTGACATCTTTTCTCACATGGCCTAAGGCTAAGCCCTGACCCAACCTGGCCAATCAGAGTTCTCTGGGTGGGACTTTGGTTCCTCTCTGACACCCAGTGTGGGCCGCCATGTCTCCATCCATCATGGGCGAGATCAATACCAGACATGAAACGCACAGAGGACTGAGAGGGAAGAGGTGAGGCCAGGTAGGGAGAGGAGAGTCTGGCCCGAGGCAGTTGCCCGTGAGGCCCAGCTATATTCCAGCTCCTCCCACCGTTCAGTTAGGTGCACTCAGGGACTGAGAGAGGCCGCCTTTGCTAAGGGCAGAGACTCTTCATTTAGGCCTGCCCGGCATCTCTGCCTTCATTTTGTATCTGTCTCCTATTAACTTAAAGTTTGGTCTGCACATAGGCATGTTAAACCGTTTAAGGAGTGTTTATCTAAAAAACAGTAACATGAGGGTCACTTGCCCTCAATTCATCTAGCCCATCTTGTCCTCCTGGAAGACTGAGGCAAGATTCGCAGCATTCTGTTTCAGGCCCCTGAAATGGGGCCTGGGAGTCCCCAGTCATGGCCCCCTTCTAGGATCACAAGAGTGGTAGACAAATGATCTGGGGGGCAAGTGGAAATGGGACCCTGGAGTGATAAGGACTTCTCCAGAGCCCCTTCACAGAACCAGGACTGAGAGAATGATCCACCAGAGCGCAGTTTGACCAAGATGGCTTAATTGTGCAGCCCACCCTACTCCTACTCCCACCCTAATTCCTCCTCCATTTAACTTGAGGTCCTGTCAGCACCGGGGCTCAGGGGCTGGGTTTCACTTTGTCTTTTGGCCACATCAGTTAAAGTTTCTTTTTCTGCTTGTTTTTTTTTTTTTTGGGGGGGGGCGGGTGGCATGTGGTCATTCCTGGTTAGCTGGGGCTTCAGAAGTCAGGCCTTGGGCCTAGGTTGCTGGTCACACATACATTCTCTTTCTGTCTACAGTAATTCATGAGCATTTCTATCCTTTGCATCTACAGATAAATCAATCCGTAGAGTAGGCCTACTCTATGGATCCTGAAAGCAGCGGTTAGCAGGTATCGCGCCCCCGCTGGCTAAGCATTCAGTCATTCATATTAAAATGTGAGTTATGAGCCGGGTGCTGGCACACAGCTGTAATCCAACTCCAGAGGCTGAGGTAAGAGGATCTCAAGTTTGAGGGCAGCCTCAGCAATTTAGTGAGATCCTGTCTCAAAAGAAAAAATGAAAAGGGGTGAGGATTGGATCAGTAGTAAAGTGTCCTGGGGTTCAATCCCTAGCCCCTAAAGTGAGTTATATGGCTGAGATAACTGACCCCTTATCACTCAACCTCTGCTGGGCTGACGGAAGTTGAGTGAAGAAATGAACCAGTCCCTCTTGCTCCCCAGCATGGTCCTGATCCCCACCACTCCTGCCTGCCCATACCTGACCACAGCTCCCACCTCTGCTGACCCTGGTGTATGAGTTAGGAGACGGGGCTTGGCGGCAGGATGGGAAAGGCACCCTCCTCACACTCTGTCTGAAGTGCCTCCTGGGAGGGAATCCTGGGTCACCTTGTGGTTAAAGGGAGGACTAGATGACCACAGGGGGAATTCAAGCCCCTTTAGAGAAAGTCCCCAATCTGGGGCCAGGGTAACAGCCCCAGGGACTGAAAGTTCACCTGTTGCTAGCCAATGTACCATTGGCGTTGCGGTTTGCTCCCCCTCTGTGCATTTTCCGATGGAAAATGAAACTTACCCATGCAGAGTAGAAAGGAAATTATGTTAGGTTCAGCTGTCAATCAAGGTGTCAATCAACTCCAAATGCCCCCCTAAAGGAACTAGCACAATGCAATGAAAGCAAGCTCCGTGGTGTAGTCAGGGCCTTGAGCTACCTCCTAGCTTGTTTCACTTCTGTTTTCCCGAAATGAACTTCTGGTTTCCCAGAATGAACTTCTGTTTTCAACAAACCTCTTCTCTGCCTGCCAATGCCTGGCTCAGTTCTTTTCTTGGGACACCAAGAACCCTGGGACCCCTGATAGCAACACCTGCTCTTGGCTTCTGCCTCTCCCAGGTTCGTCCCTGCTGACCTTCCTCTCAGGCCAGCAACCCTGGCCAGCCCTGACCTGTCCCTGACTCAGGCCTGACCCTTTTCCCAATAGACATGATTCACATAGATCTGGGGATTCCCTGATGAGTTGTGAAAGCAAATTGCCACATTTGGAGAAGACCCAGTCTCTTAGGACAAGGGCATGTGTCTGGTGGAAGTTCAGAAAGGTGACATTTAGAGCAGTCTTCCTTATCATGCGCAAAACATCTCCACAGTTAAGAGGAGAGCAGTCGTCCTGCTGGGAGCACCCTCCTGCCCCCCCCCCCGCCCCCGTGACTCGGGTGCTTTGCAGGAACAACCCTGAGGTTCTATTGGGTCCTGGGACCCTTTGTTCTACTGGCTCTGAGAATTTGGGACAGGGGCTGAAATTCCTTAAGGATCAATTGTCCTCCTTTGCAAAATGATAATGACAGGTATTGAGCCTCCAATGGCATATCTGTGCTGAAGTTCCATGTCATCAAATTGAAATTAACTTGTTATCAGACCTTTCCAGATGTCAGGAGAAACAATAGATTTCCCTAACGGGTCAGTTTCCACAGACACGATAATGAAGTTCTTGCTCCTTGCACACACACAAACGGTTAACCTGAGGTTAACCTGGCGTCTCCCTGTCCCTGCCTGCTGTAGACCAGATGTTGAGCATCCCCCAAGGCCCATGTATTGAAGGCTTGGTCCCCAGGGTGGCCTACTGGGAAGTGCTGTGGACCTCCAGCAGGAAGTCTCGTGGGAGGTCCTGAGGTCATTGGTATGTACTCTAAGGGGACTGTGGAAACCTGGTCTCTTTCTCTTTCTTGCTGCTTCCCGGCTCCTGAGGGGGGTGGTTTATATGGCTACATGCTCCCGCCATGGTGGGTTGCCCTTGCCAGAGGCCCAAAGCATGGGACCATTTGATCTTGGAGCAGAATCTTCAGAACTGTGAACCAAAACAAATCTTTTCTCTTTGTAAGTTAATTTCCTCCCGTGACACAAAGCCGACCAACAAACCATTTTAGAAGAAAAGTAACTTTGAAGTGATCAATCCAATTTTTGTCTTTTTGTTTTGTCTTCATCCTTTCTCTGCCTATAAATCAAACCACCTTTGCTTTGCATGTCAGAATACTTATTCTATTTTATGAAATGAAGCGCTGCCTAATTCTGGAATTGGAAGTAAAATCCATTAAGATCTTTAAACTAAATTGTTGTGATTTTGTCTTTTGATACCCTACATGCACATAGCCCACCCTAGTCAAGTCTGCTCTGATTTCACCTCCGCAGAGAAGCCTCCTCTGGTCTCGCTGGCTGAAGCTGCATCTCTCACCTCCTCCAATCCTCTGTATTCATTTATCCCAATTTAATTTTCTTCTCAGCACTTAACACTTTCTAGAAGTAAATGTCCCTATTATCTGATTCCCCTATTAAAATGTGAACCTCCTGAGGGCAGAGACACATGGGGCTCTTGGTCACCATCACAGGCTGAATGTTTGTGTCCCCCTCAAATTCTCTGCCAAAGCCTTGACCTTCAGTGTGATGGTATGAGGAAGTGAGGCCTTGCTCGGGAGGTTCTTAGGTTTCGATGAGGCCACAAGGATGGAGCCCCCATAGGATTATAAGAAGAGAATCCCATTTTATAATAAGGTGTCCTGATAAGAAGAGAATTGGAGCTTTCTCCCTCTGTCCTGTGAGGACAGTAAGAAGGTGGCAAAGATTGGAAGGAGACCTTACGTAGGAGGGTTTCTATTGGTGTCTTGATCTCCAGAACCATTGGAAATCGATATCTGTTGTCTAAGCCACCCGGTCTATGGTGTTTTGTTACAGCAGCCTGAGTTGACTAAGACGGCTGCCTATCATTGAAGGGGTGCAATTTCCTGTCAGTGCTCCATCTCTGCCATGCAAAGTAAGAACTGTACTTAGGGCCTCTAGCAAGTTCCAGTGTAACTTGCCAGTCTTGTTCAGGACAAAAGAAAAGAAAAGAAAAAGCTGGGGGTGTGGCGGAAGGCCACACACTATAATCCTGAGTTCATAAAGCAAGCTATTGGGAAGTGCTGGGGAGTGATACTGGCCAGATGACATTGTTCTATGGTGTGCGTGGATGAATATGTAGCAGTAAATCACATCACTATGTACAACTCTAATGCACCAACAAAAAAAGTAGAAAGGAAACAAAAAAGAAAGCAGGCCACCGTCTCCAGGCGAGCCAGCTCTTTCCTGGCAGTCTTGCTCACTCTACAGCACACAGGAGAGCAGCCAGGACAATGCGATGATTATAGGACTGGACCAAATAACCCCTCGGGGTGAAACTGCTGTTATTCCTCATTGCCACTGCTTCCTGCCTGCCACACACTGTGAGGGACCTGACCCCGCGCTGGCAGTTAACCCTTTCAGCAGTTGTGTAAGGCAGATGCTATTACAGCCCCTTCTTCTAGAGGCTAAACGCTGAGGCTGGTGGCCGGAGGCCAAGGACAGCTCTCTCTCCCTAGCATTTCAGCCCAGCTGTGTTTCCCACTGCTCTGGTGACCCAGTGGGGCCTGGGGTGGGATGATGTCACAGCATCAACAAGGAAAGAGATTCTAATGGTGAGATTTGAACCCAGCCCCCCAGAGAAGAGAGCAGAGCCAGAGGGCTGGTGCCCACTCTTCTCTAAGAGATATTACCGCCGTTGGAGAAGCAATTCTCACACCCAGCAAGTGGGCATCCGAATCTTCTGGAGGGCTTCTTAAAACAGATTTTGAAGTCCCCCCTTCCCCTGGAGTCTCTGATTCGAGGTCTGGACTGGAGTCTAGAATTCACATTTCTAATGAAGAGGTGCCAAGCTGAGGGTCTGGGGCCACATTTGAGAATCCCTGGACTAGAGGAATGTCATGCCCGTGAGCTTGAAGAAATCCTAGCTGTCTCCATCTTAACCTCTGCCCAATGCAAATGACCACTTCACATATGAACTGCATTCTAACTAAACTACTGAGTCAAGGGATTTTAGCAATGCTCATCTCTGCGACGAGCCACTTTTGAGTGTCAGTAGAGAGAACTAAGTGATGTCTGGGGGGACAGAGGGCAACAGGGGTGTGGGGGGTGCTGAGAGGAGAGATACTCAGCTGAGAGCTGAGAAGCAGGTTCTCTAACACCTGACCCAAACCCAGAAGAGCGGAAGGCTAGGGTGCAGGGAGTGGAGCCAGTCAACCCTGTGCAGGCACCGAGGCAGAAGATGGGGAGCACTGGGAAGGAAGTGGAGAGGGGGGCTGGTTTGTGGAAGAAGGACTGAAGACAGATTGAAGGGTTGACCAAGGTCCGCTGAATTTCACAATGAAGCAGGACATCCTTAAGTGTCTTAAAGAGGTCTGCTCCTCCCACGATACATCACAGCTGGTCCAGTAAAGTGGTTTTCCCCCTAAATGGCAGACGGATAGGAAAGCGGGAGAGAGACCACTATCCCAGCTCAGTAAAGAGTTGAAGAATCGAAACCGCCATCCCTTGGTGGTAGCAAGCACAACCAAGAGATGCTGTGTTGGGACACTGGCCTGAGACCCTTTCTGGTGTGTGATAGGTCATTGCCAGGTGTGCATGGGGGGGAGGGACACCTGCGCACCACCCTAGGGTCAGCCCTGGTGCTCTAGGACCATCATCTCCGCCCACAAACACAGGCTGAGCCTCCAACCCAGACTCCATTCCCCTCCGTTTCCCAATCCTCCTCCGTCCTGACCCTCTTCCTTCCTAACTTCCCTTTCCTTCAGCAGCTCCTTCTTCACCAGCGAGTTCCTCCTCCCTTCCTCCCCGCAAACAACTGCAGGATGTCCCCAGCCATGGAATGTCCCATCCCCAGCCGGCAGTGCATGATGAAGAGGCAGTTATTGGAGGTATCATTACCATCCTGGGTGGCCCATCTGTGACAGGCACAAGGCCTTGGCCAGGGCGACAGTGACAGAGGGGAAAAGATGATCATTACAAGGTCGCGACAGTGAGGCTGTCTCTGCAGCCAGACTTGATTTGGAACAGGATGGGACCCCAGCTGCCACCGCTGAGGAACTCCAGGGCGGCTGGGCTTTTTCTTCTTGAGCAAAGTCACAGAACTGGGCAGTGACTGCGGTAAGCTGTGAACGCACAGTGTCTAAAATCGGCTGTGCCTTTTCTACCCTCCAATCCCTCTAACCCACCTCAGGAGCCCAGGTCGGGTCTCCCAGGGTTACTCAAGAGCCTCTTCTCCAAGCCCCGCCTGCTGCTAGTGTCCACAGGAATTCTGTGAACTGCCCTCTCCTTCCAGCACATTCTCTCTGCCCCTTCTGCATATCCACCCAGTCCCAAGCGACCACCAAAAGTGCATGGCATTTGGAATCAGATCAAACTGAGTCTCAGTTGTCCCATTTATAGAACTGGTCATCTTTCGGTTTTGCTTGGCACAGTCCCCACCCCAGCCCCATTCTGTGGTATCCGATGCTTCCTCTTCCCGAGGAGGAGGGATATGTGCATCAGCTGGCCCAATCACACTACCCCATCAGGACAACCGATTGGCCCAGGGAGGTGCCCATAATTTGAAATGGACCAATCAGAGTCCTTCTCTGGAATTTTTCCATCAGGAGTTGGAGGGAAGGAGTTCTTTCCCCTCTGGGTTTGAGGCTGTAAGAATGAGAACCAGCTTCAGCCTGCGGGCCTGTTCCCTGCTACCTGGGGATGCCCGCCCTTGGGATAAAAGGAAGAAACTAGTGTCCACAGGATAAGGAAGGGCACACGGTGACCTGAGTTCCCGCGTCAGCCTGTCCAGGGAGCAGCGCCACCTGGCCCATTGTGCTTGCGATGCTCTGTGATTTCTAGGGGCGAGCACCTTGACGGATGCGGTGGCCCTTATTCGCCCCCAATGTGGTGGCTGTGAGGTTCCAGGAGATCTTCTCCACCAAGCGCTTAGCGAGTGCTCCGGCCATCCTAGGCACTAATATCGCTGTTGGTCCCTGCCACCTTGTCCCCAGCACAGCCCAGCTGTGCCTTCAGCATCCCACGGTGAGTGATGCCTCATCCTTCCCTGCCCCCCCCACCCCCTGCGGATCCAGTACCACATTCCTGCCCTTCATTTCTAACACAGCCCGTCCCAGTCCCGTCCATTTGTCCCACGCAGAGTCTCTCAGATCGTCCCTTCCTCTTCACCCGGCCTGCCACCGTCCCTGTAGGAGCCATTCCTTCATGTGTTCCACAAGCCTTAACTGGGAACCAGTTATGTATGAGCCAGGTAACACGCACACACTCACTGGGCAGGTCAGTGACCAAAACAACCACCAGCCCCTGACTCTGCTTGCTGTGCTCCAGCCCTCCTCCAGAACCCAGCAGCCAAATTGTCCTCAACACCACTCTGATGTCACTCCTCTCCTTAGTGACAATCATTGGCTCCCTATTTCCTTCCTCATCACATGGGGCACGCCAGCTGGGCGCAGCGCTGTGCTTGCTCAGCAATCCTGAAGGTGGACGATAAGACAGCTGCTCTGTCACTGTGTCAGCTGAGACTCAGAGGGTGAAGTCTATCCCCCAGGGTCACACAACAGCACCAGGATTCACACTCTGACCCCAGAACCTTGACCCCACACTCCTGAGCCTCTCCTGTGCTTCACTAGGGCCCACGCCAGCCCAGATCCATCCTATACTCCCCACGACCTTGACGGAAGCTCCTGCCTGTGTGAGGCAAGGGGACCTCCGGGACGGCAGGGCTATGTCATTTCTGCTCACTGAGGTCTGCCCAGCACTGGCACGTGACCTGGCATGGAGTTGGCTCAGCAAGTACCTGTTGATGCTCAGTGTGGGAATGACCAGGCCCAGGCTTCACTCCGCCGACCTCCCAGGGGCCACTTGAGAGTGACCTTTTTTTTGTAGGTGGAAAGAAGGAGAAAAAAGTGAAGTGGGGGGAGGGGAGAAAGAAAGAAAGAAAGAGCAGTACCAGAGTATTCCGACATAGAATCTGGCTTTGGAGGGCTGGCTCCATTGCCTGTCTGGTCACCTGTTTGTCCAAGCAGGACACAGTCCCAATGCTGGAAAACAAGTATGGAAGACAGCCAGAGTGGTCCCCAGCCTAGGAAATGCTGTGGCCTGACCTGATGGACCCCAGCCCCCACCACTGACCCCTGGACGCCTCTGCCTCCTCAATCTAACTCAGCCTCAAGGCCAACACCTCCATTCATCCATCCAGTCAGTCAACAATGAGGGCCAGCCCTGGACCAGGCCGGTGCTGTGTCGCTGTAGGAGACCAATGGCACAAAGATCCAAGTCACAGCTCCTGTCTTGTGGCAGCACAACGTTGGGGACAGGGTGACCATGTAAATGGACAGTGACAGTGCCACACAGGAAGTGCCCTGCAAGGGGTTACTGTAGGTGCTGGCATGCATAGAGGCTTTCTGTACCATCTGGAGGGATGTGGAGGCTTTTTTTTTTTTTTTGGTACCAGGGATTGAATTCAGGGGCACTTGACCACTGAGCCCCATCCCCAGCCTTTTTTTTTTTGTATTTTATTTAGGGACAGGGTCCCACTGAGTTGTTTAGCGCTTTGCTTTTTGCTGAGGCTGACTTAGAACTCATGATCCTCCTGCCTCAGCCTCCTGAGCTGCTGGGATTACAGGTGAGTACCAAGAGTGTGCGGATTCCTTGTTCACGATGCTGTAACGCTGCACTCCACAGAGTTGTTCCTGGTGCTGGTTAATGTTCAACACTCACAGAAATATCAGGCCATGCCTGAGCTTCAATGTGACAGAGATTTTTTGTCCCTTATAGAGAAGAAGACTTTGGAGTCAGGGAAATCTGGGTTCCCATCTCAGCTCTGCAATATTGGGCATGTGCCCACTCGGAGCCTCAGTTTCCTTCTCTGCCTTGTGGGGATGTAAGGACTAAATGAATAGTGCTCCTTGCCTTCCTGTCACAAGCCAACAGTCAGTGGAGGGTTCTGCTCAAAGACCTGAGACCCCGATGTCTCATGAGACCTAACAGAACCTCAACATTCAAGAGACTCAAAGGGGCACCATGGCTTCCTATCACCTTCATACCATGTCCCCTGCTGTCCCTAAGCTTAGTGAAAACGAGTTCGAATTTGAGTACAGATAAGATTTGTTTATTTTAAATTATTTAGTTATTTGGTGTTGGAACTTACCAGGCAAGTGCTCTCCCACTGAGCTGCACCCCAGCCCCAGGTGAGTTTTTCCACAGCACCAGCAAGCTACAGGAAGGAGGCTAGGAGCCACTGTGCAGACCCTGGTGGCTTCCTGCCCCCTCCCAGGGCTTCCTGTCATTGCTGGACACCCTAACCTCACCTGGCTTCTCTCCTCCAAAACCCTCTGCCAGGCCTGCCTCACCACTGATGATGCCACCTCCTTGAGTTCGGGGAAGAGAGCAGGACTTTGGGGACCCCAACCCTGGGTTCCACCACCAGTGCCCTTTATGACCTGGGGAAAGTCCTGCCGCCTCTCTGGGCCTCAGGTTCTTCATCTAAAAATGGGCATAACACCTAGATGAGGGGGTGGGAGCTGAGGACTTGCTCCATCCCCAGGAGGCCTCAACAGGTGCCAGGCGCAGGGAGCCTCCTCAGGCATTCGCCCTTCCTTCCCAGCGCCCTGGACGGCAGATGGTCTTGATTTAGGGGCCTCCCTTCCTGCGACCCTCCTGCCCCACCCGAGTCCTCCAAGAGTTGACAGACGCGGGATCAGTTCTCCAGTCATGTTTACGCATCCTACCACAGTCGGGGGCAGGAGGCACGGAGGGACTGGGAGGCCCAGCGCCGTCTCCCTCCACCTTCCTGGGCGCCCACCCTGCGTGTCCTCCCCTGGCCCCCGCCCAGGCTGCCGAGGAGGGGCCCCAGCGGCCGCCCTTACCCGAGAAGATCCTCCCGTCCCGGGTGAGCAGGGCGGCCCCCACCGGGAAGCGGCTGTAGGGACAGTAGGCGGACTTCTTGGCTTCCTGGGAGGACAGCAGCAGCCGCTGCAGGTGCTCAGGCTCCAAGGTGCAGGAAGGGCGCTCTTGGGCCATGTCGTCCGCCGTGGGCGCTGGCTGGGGCAGCGGAACCGAGAACTGCTCGCAGTCTGTGCCGGGACAGCCGGAGGGTGGCTCCTCCCCCGGGGTGTGTCCCTGCGCGCAGAGCCGGCGGCTCCAGGCTTGCCGGACGTGGGTTGTGGGGCAGGACCGCGCCGGGGAGAGGAGCCTCCCCCTTGTTTAGCTGAGAGGGTGTGGCGCCTGTCCCAGGGCGGAGGGGTGTGCTGTGCCCCTGTGCGCCTCGCTCTCGCTCATCGGGACCCCCTGTCTGCTCACACACTGATGGATGAGGGGCGAGGGCCTGGGACAGTAAGAGTGGGTCAGAGGGTGGGTGTCATTCTGTAGGAGGTGACTGTGGCACACTTCTCAGGTAGACTGTTGGTGGGTTAGTGTGACAGGTTAGATGTCCGAGCTCCTCTGCTGAATGACTTTTTCTCTCTTTCACTGAGGGAAAGGATGAAACTGAAAGGGCAGGGCTGGGGGCAACCACTGGGAGTCAGGAGTTACAAAAAGCAGCGGTAAGATTAACAAAACTATTATCTCAGCTGGAGGGAAACTTGGAGATGATCTACTCAGGCATCCTCATTTTTTTTTTTTTCCTTAGCAAAAAGGACATTCGAATTAGTGGTAAAGGAAATGGGTTTGCATCCTGACTCTATCACCAGTGAAGTCCTGGTGTGGACCCACTTTGTGACTCTACTAAATCCAGCTATTTCCATTAAGCGACTTGGCAAAAACCCCAAAGGAAGGGCAAATCTCCAGCTAAGGTGGCCAAAGTTGTCCCCAGATGTCCAGCAGAAATGAGTGAATCAGAGACTTCTCTGAGGGATGGGATGGAGTCTTAGATGGGGATGGGGGAAATTAGGGGACAGGCACGGGCAGTGAGGCTGTTGTCTCTGTTTCCTGGACCTGACACTCTCAGCCACAGAGATAGAGGTGAACACCTGGGAGCCACTGTAGAGACTGGTAGAGCTTGCCTCATCCCCTACGCCTGTCCTCTCTGTGCCAGGCCCCCTCCCCTTCTGCCATGCACAGCCTTCAGAGAGGCAGCTACATCTCCCTGCTGGGGTCGAGGCCCTCAGCCTCCAGTTGCTCATTCCTATGAGATCTGGAACCTTCATGTGGGAGCAGAGGCTTGGATCTCCTGTCTCGGGACAATGCATGTCCACTAGGCATGGGCGGTTTGGGGCCAGGTTTCATTAGAGCTGGGAAAATGAGGGTGCCCTGCTGGCCTGGCAGGCCCCCAGAGTCCTCAATGGATTGTCCTGCCCTGGCCTGAGATTGGATGTATTTCCAGTGAGATGGATATTATTAGGGGTCCAAAGCCCTCCCTGATCCTACCTCATGCCATCCCCTCTGTGAGGGAATCTTCCAGAATCTGCAGGTCAGAGTCTAGGCACCATCCACCCCCTTTTTACTCAATGCACAGTTGTAGTAGAGGCTGACGTTAATATAGTTCTATCTGTGTGCCAGGCCCGATGCTGAGGCTATTACTGGATTTGAATGATTTCATTTAATCCTCCTTGCAAGACAGATACTGTTATTGCTTATAATTTACTGATGAGAACACTCGAGTTCACAGAAATCAGAGTTTTAGAAACTGACCTCAAACCTGAGTTTGTTTGCACTGGAGTCCTGGACTCTCACCCACCCCAGATCCCTCAGGGAGCTGGTATAACAGACTGGCAAGGTGCAGACCTGGGCATCAGACCAACCACTTCAAATCCTGCTTTGAGCACTTATTACCTGCTCTGCACGTAGGCGAGTGAGCTCATCACTCTGGGCCTCTCTTTCCTGATTTACTCAATGGGGCAACCCTAGTACCCTGCCCCTATGGTGGATCATGGTGACAAAAGATTACGCTGCTCAGGAGGATTTCTCATTACTTTTCTCTTTGTTGTGAACTGCCAATTGTGCTTCTAGCCCCTGTCAGCACGTATAGGCTGTTGACATGGAATGAGTCAGAGACCTTACTTTTCTGCTGAGTTAATGGGCTATTTCCATTGTGCGAGAGCTGAGAGAGGGTGGTGGTGGTGCTGGGGAAGAACTCTGATTGTTCTGACTCTCTGGAACCAGTCATGCCTGAAAGTGTATCTCTAAATTCTCCCACAGCTGAACCAAAAAATTCACTTCTAGCTTAAAATTGTTTTGAGTTTTATTTTTTTCAACTCTATGGCATCTAGAGCAACATACTACTTCCTGGGAATGGGGTTAGGGGTGGGGAACGAGAGAAAGAGAAAGAGAGATTCCCCCCTGGTAAATGCTCTACAAGTGTTAGCTTGTACATAATGAATACTGTGTTGCAGGGCCTGAACTGGGCACTAGGGAATCAGAGGTAAACAAGACTTGGTTCCAGCCTTTGGGATTCTCAGAGGCTGTGAAGGAGACAGAAGTTAACAGAGAGATGTGAAACACTGTAACACGATCAGGTACTAGGTCCTGTGGCAATACTGGATAACCAGTTGTCTGGAGGGGAGTGGCAGGGTGGGTGAGTTGAGAAAAGGTTCCAGGTGACACGAGTCCAGCAGGGGTCTCCAATGATGGGTGGATATTTGTGCTGGACACAGTGGATGTAGCAGACACTCTCAGTGCCGCACCACCTATGCCTCCCAGAGGTCACCTCCAGCTTCAGTGGACAGTCCTGGACAAACCCAGGGCTTCCTATCTTAAGCATGTCCTGGGCACAGGCATACACTCAGCCCATGCACAAGTTGGACCAGAATGTCAGGGAGGCAACATCAGGATTAGGATCCTCCCTTTTTCAAAATAATATTTTAAGAGCATCGAATTACAAAGCAAACTAATTGCATTAAGATAGTTATTAGGATAGTTAAAATAATTGTGATACATACATATTTAAATTAATGTACCAAGTGACATGATCCAAAAACAGGTCTAGTAATTATTGTGATTTGAAGCAATGATAGGAGTTAAAGTTATTTTAGGACGCTGCTATAAAGGGATATGAAAACATTTCTAAATTATATTGAGATAAAGGTCATAAGCACTCCTATTATTACTGATTCCAATTAGTGAAAATAAAGGCATATGTTTTTTTTTTTCTTCCAAGTTCATGGATCTCAAAGACCGTAATATAAAGCACTTGCCTTATTTTTGATTTTTGTTCCTTTTGTGACTCTGTTAGAAATGACATATAAAGAGCCTAAAAATTGCTTTTGAAAGCCTCTGTCTTTTGATTAGATACTCAATCCATTTATACTTACTGCAATTATTGATTTATTTTGGACTTCCCCTGCCACCTCATTTACACTGTGTGACAGTTGGAATTGGGTGTGACTTATATTACTGAAAACTGTAAATGAGAGAGGTTTAAGTCAGAGGTCATTTTGTTTCTCTTTTCTCTAGGACCTACATATAGTGACTCCACGGTCCTCAGGGATCCAGTTTGCATATTCTTAGCTTCCTTCCTCCAGTTCACCTCAGGTCCAAGATGGCTACTGGTGCTTTACACCTTTACAGACTCAATCCAAGCAGCAGAAAGAAAAAATGACGGGAGGGTACCATGGGGGACCCCTTCCAGCATTTCATCAGCTAGGACTTAGTTACATGGTTTCATCTAGTAGTTAAGAAACCTGGAAATGTTTTCTTTTGGTTGGGTATATGGATGACCTTCATAAAATGAGGATCCTGACTCAGGAAGGAGAGGATGGTGGACATTGGGTGTCTATTAGCAGTCTTAGTCCCCCCACCATAGCTGAGACCCAAATGACAAGGACAGGGACTCTAAGCCTTCAATATGGTACCCGGTCACAAGAGGACCAGCCTGCCACCTGCTGGTAGGCTGGCTATCCTGTGTTCCTTTCATTATGAAGGTTGTAGAGACTCATCCTCTCGGGGAATAGACATTAATTCTAGCTCTGGGCTCTGCATTCTCTGCCTACCTACCGTGCTTGTGCCAGTGACATCACAGGTAGATTTACTGAACCTCTTGTTGACAATCATGGGTAGTTCAAACACCATTGCTTTCTGGTCAGAACCTCATTTTTCCTTTCAGCAAAAGAAGTAAAGAAATTGCCAGGGGAGCATGAGACTCATTGGCCTTATCACCAGAGCCATCTGGTTTTAGAGGTTGGTGACATGACCTATTGGGACTTGGTTAGTGTCAGCTAGAAGTCATCAACTTTGTGAATCTGAAATGAAGGATTTGACCCATGCTGTCAACCGTCAGCCACTGTGGAGGCAATGCTTCTCTTTCGGAGAGTCCACGGATCAGGGAATCTTGGGCCAGATAAATGTCGCGAGGGGGCAAAATTGCGACGTATGCAATGGAGGGGAGAAATAAAGAATGTCCACCCGCTCCTGCCCCTTTCAATGCTTTATTCACTCAAATTACTCAATACAATTTCACTCTATAGATTCTTAATCAAAATGACAGTCCTTAATGCTAGGCACTGCAAAAAGACAATCAATTCACAGCAAACAATTCTAGATTAATTCTAAGCCCTGCAAAACACACTTGATCATGACAGGCTAATGACAGACATTGCCTCTGTATGCTAAATTCAAAAGTCTTAAGCCTTAGGCTCTAAGTCCAGCAGATGCACAGTCACTCAGACCGCGGTGACCAGGTTTGGAACCAAGGCAGGCTTTCCCTGGCATGGAGTGGAAGACCGGCTGAGGAGAGGGTCGTAGGGAGAAGTTGCGGCTCTCACCAAGGTTCAGACGAGGTGGTAGAGTTTGAGAGCGGTGAGGATCAAGCAGAGGCTCAGGAACGATGGGGTGTCAGTGACGGGGTGTCAGGTCCTCATCAGGCTCTCCAGCTCAAGTGCATCCTTGTTCCGCTGGCTGAATCCCTGTTCATTTGCTCTGCCATTTTATTTGCTCTATCATTTATACTAAATTTTGGGCCTTTTGACACCTCTTTCCTCATTTACCCTGGGGTCAGAAACATCTGGTCTGGTGGTCTCCACCCTGATCTTCCCACCTTTCCCTCTTATCAAGCGAGGACAGCCTGCCAGGGGCTTCACTCTGTTTATCAGGGTGAGGGGAAGTAACTTGTTTCAGGCCATACTGGTGTGGATGTGCCTGGTGAGACTGCAGGTTTCAAACTGGAGTTTTTAAAATGGAGTTGCTTAGGCTCAGGCCTAAGGCCATCCTCACAATAATTTATAAAATTTTGCTCCCATTCATCAAGACCCTGGGGTCTGCCCTTCTGAGGTTCTAGTATCCAAAGGAAGAACATTCTTCCACCCGTGGTCAACCCGTCCATCCTCATGCTCAGGGGAACAGAGGGGAGGCTGGCTGCCGTCTTTGATTCTGGCTGTCAAGTGCAGTTTCTGCTGCCCAGTGAGAATGAGAGGAAGTATCTCCGGATCCCCTGAAGTCCTTTGGTGCCTTCTCATCCCGTGGCCACTACTCAAAGGTAAGAGGACAGCAACTCAGTATGAGGAGGACCACCCCGAGCTCAGGGCCCTCCTGCCTGAAGCCGGATGATCCCGCGCAGTGGCAACCTCTGGCCCACTGCACCGAGTGCTTGCTGAAGGTGCGGGGCAAACAGGATGGGCAGAGAGGAGGGTGGTTACAGGGTATCAAGAAGGGACTGTGACTAAGCTGGGAAAGGAGGGAGCACCAGCCAGGCTCCCTGCTGAGGGAGCCGGATGCAGCCACAGAACTGCCTGGGTTGAAGGTTTGTCTCAGAGAAAAGATGAGCCCGTGCTTGTTGGATGGAGATGCATTGCCTCAGGTCCGGGGGCCACATGGTGTGGTGGGTTTATGGAAATGGAAAGCAGGAACACAGGGTGGAAATGGAGGTGGAAGAAGTGAGGAGGGGACCGGGGCAAAGACGGAGGACTGACCCTACTCGGTCCCCTCTGAACCTCTTGGAAGGTGAGCGAGGACATTTCCCTACTCATGCAGCTAGCATCCCCCAGGTCACCTGCCGGGAAGATGCAGAGAAACCAGAAGCAGCAGGTGGGCAGAGCCCTGGGTAGAAGCAGCCATGGCTGCTCTGGGTGCACCGCGGAGCAAGTGTTTTCTTTTGAGGCAGCCGCAGCAGAGGCCCTGGCGCCAGATCTTGGCGCTGGGCAGAGCGTCGGCTTCGTGCCTTTGGCAGCTTTCCCAGCTGCAACCTGGGCAGCGAGGTCCCGGAGTCAGCAGAGGGACAGACGTTCTCCTGTCTGGCCAGTTTTGCAGCGGGCTCCTCGGTCTTTCCAGTGAACACCCACTTGATCCCATGGTCAACCCGTCCATCCGCGGTGGCTAGAGGGGATCTGTTGTCCGCAACAGAAGCTGATCTTTATTTTTATCCCCTTCCCCCTCTTTCTACCTTTTAGAAATTGGTACGTTTTCCTTCTACTCATTTTTGGAAGTTATTCATTTTCTTTGTCTTTAGTGATTACTCATAATTGTTACTATCCATAAATACGAATAGGACGTTAATTTCTCCTGTCAATTTCTAAAGCTGATCAACATATTTTTCTTCCTGTTGAGACAGCACCTGGGTATGCCTATCCTTGCTGCCTTCTGGCTATCACCAAGTTGGTCTTCTGTGGGACCCCCAGAACAAGGTTTTGGGGAAGGAGGCAGCTAACTTTGTTAGTCCGTGATATTGTAAGGACCTGGAAGTACATCATCACAAGCACATATTTTCTAAAATGTTTTTTTAGTTGTAGATGGACACAATATCTTTATTTTATTTCTTTTATTTTTATATGGTGCTGTGGATGGAACCCAATGCCTCACATGTGCGAGGCAAGTCCTCTACCACTGAGCTACAGCCCCAGTCCCCCAAGGACATATTTTTAACTCTAAAAATTATGGTGAGCTGGGTGTGGTGGCACAGACAGTAATCCCAGATACAGGAGTCTGAGGCAGGAGAATCACAAATTCAAGGTCAGCCTGGGAAACTTAGTGAGACCCTGTCTCAACTAACTAAAAATAAAGAAAGAAAGAAGTAAACAAAAGTTGTGGTAGAGAACAACACATCCTCAAATGTGTTATGTAAGACTATTAACACACTGGAAGGCCCAACTTTATTTATAAATAAATAAAGTTTACTTGTTTTTGTGTAAAACTTGTCATAAAATTTTGATTGCCTTCTCTATGCATACATTCAATAATTCAAACATATTTACGGAGTAATTACTATAGGGCCAAGCTGTATTTTATGTTCTTACGAGGTTCGTAAACAAAGCAGACAAAGACTTCTGCCCTCATGGAGGTTACTTTTAGTGGGAGAGAAAGATGATAAAAAATGATCATCATAAATACACATATTATATAATATGTGAGAAGGTGATAAATCCTATGGAAAAAAGGCAAGTGGAGTAGGTTGGGGATCATTGGGAGAGAGGGGCAGGTCATGGTATTCAATCGAGAAGCAAAGACTAGAAATAACGAAGCTAGGCATGTGACACATGTAATCCCAGCAACTTAGGAGGCTGAAGCAGGAGGGTGGCAAGTTCAAGGCCAGCCTCAGCAGTTTAGTGAGGCGCTAAGCAACTTAGTGAGACCCTGTCTCAAAATAAAAAATAAAAAGGGCTGGGTTGCAGCTCAGTGGCCAAGCGCCCCTTGGTTCAATCCCCAGGACAATCAATCAATCAGTCAATAAAGTTGAGGGAGTGAGCTGAGCAGGTATCTAGGGAAGGGTGTTCTTGGCTGAGGGAACAGTCACAGCGAGGATGTTGGAGCAAGTTTCGTGCATTTTAACTATGTGTTTAAGAAGCACCTTTTTTTTTTCCTTCTTGAATTCAGGCCCTCAAAATTCTGCCTAAGTAAAATTATACAAGCAAGTACATACTACAGCATCTACGACTTCCCATGCTTAATTAATTATGAGGCAAGTGTTGGCCATTATATTTTAAAATGTGGGTCCAGCACCAATAGGCTGGACATTGTCCATTTGCACTTGATGTTCATTCAGACCCCTTCCTATGAGGTGACCTCTGCTGCAGAGGCCAGGACCACCTTTTGCATACTCCCTTGTAGGGTCTGGATGGGCTGTACATTTTGCCAAGGAGACTCACAGGAGATATGGGAGCCTCACAAGAAACTGAGCTCCAGTGACAGCAGGAGCTGGTAAATCAGTCCAACCTCGTGATGATGTAAGTTGGACTCTAGGCCCCAGATTCTAGTGGCCAGCTGCATGGATTTGAAACATCTGGGCAGCAGCAGTGACCTAGGCAGCTTTGTGGATGACCTTGAAATCAAGGAGACCCCTAACTTTTACTATTTTAGCCCACCCAGTGATTTTGTAGTCATCAATCCCCTGCATTCAATTTCTTTCTGCTTGAAATACCTAGATAGGTTTCTATTTACCAAATCCTGAGCAACAGAGTTTGCAACAACTGGTGGCCTTTTTTCTAACATGCATTTTTATGGCTTGTGATCCATTCTGGGTAGCTTCCTACTTTCTTCTTTACTAGAAATGAGAATGGTCTTTTGATCATTGATTCCTCTTTGAAACAAAACATGCTCATTGCACCTCTTTAAAAATCTTCTTGTTCCTGTCTGCTCATAGGAAACTTAAGAGTCAGATAAATGGTAAAGCTACTAGAAGGTTGAAATAGTCCCCATGATTGCTAACTCCAAATTTAAAAATAATTGAAATAGCCACATTGTCATCAACATTTGACTTTAGAGTAATAAATTCATATGTTTGAACCAAAAATAAATAAATAAAAAGCTGTTGGGCTGGGTTTGTGACTCAGTGGTAGAGGGCTTGCTTAGCATGTGTGAGGCACTGGGTTGGATGCTCAGCATTACATAAAAAAATAAATAATTTTAAAAAATGGTTCATGCACAGAGAAAGTATTGCTTTTTTCTGTTTTACATATCAGGGTTACTTATGACTTTATTTGAAAAAAGAATTTACTGCTTAAACACACGGGGACCCGTGGACTGGCTGTGTGGCCTTGAACTTAATTTCTCTCTGAGCCCCATTTTCTTCATCTGTAAAATGAGGGTGACAATAGCACCTTCCTTGCAGGGTCATTGTGAGGAGTAAGTGAGATCATTGTGCAAGGTGCTTACCTCTGAGGCTAGCTGCTTCTCTTGCTGGTATAATCACGGCTGATAATGTTATATAATTATTGTAAGCCTTGGCACTCCCTGGACTCACTTGGCTGAGCCGGGTCTTCCTCTGCTGTCCATGTCCTCCTTGAGTCACTTTCCTTCCTAGTGCAGCTGGGGACCGTGACACATCTGCTACCTTCCCTTGCAAGGCAGCATTATTCCCATGCTCCAAACAATCTCCCCCCTTAAGCTCCCAGGCCAGCTCTTCCCCTTCTCAGAGCCCAGGGATGGAGGAGTAGGGCAGGGCTGTTGGGGGGGGGGCAAACTTTTTCTGGAACTCTCTGCAGTACAGCCATCCCAGGGCAACACCAAGCATTTGCAGATTAATTGTCAACGTGGCCCACACACGGGCCCACCCCTGAGATCCTGTGAAAACCCATTTCCTACCAGGGGTCCCTGGGGGGGTAAGTCTGGCCTGTGAAGGGAGCAGAACCCAAAGATGTTCTCCCTGGGGTTACCCTCTGTGCACCTCTGACTAAGGTGAACCAAAATCTGTCTCTGCAGTGCCCCCTTCCCTCACAGGCCCTGGCTACAAGGAGAAGACAGGGAAGGAGGAGGATGTTTCTGTCTTCCTGGGGAGGTGCCCCCAGAGGGAAGGTGGCATTGTAGCCCGATCTTGAAGGATGAGTATTTCTCCAGTAATCGAGCAGGGAAGAGCGTTTCAGAAAGAGGGAATAATCTGAACAATGACTCAGAGATACTGTCTGCAATTTGCTTTCCCTGGGGAGATTAATAAAATCTTTAAAATCTCCAGGGTAGCTGGACCTACAAAGGAGGATGTGGGGGAGAGTGTCCCAGCCACGACCAGTCCTGGGCAAAGACTTCCCAAGGGATTGCCTGGATTGGGCAGCCATTAAAAAAGCAGGGGATATCAGAGTTTGATGAGTGCCTGCCAGGTACTGGCTGTGAGCTGGGGACCGTGACACATCTGCTACCTTCACAGGCCCCTTGCAGGGCCAGTGCAATGCCCGTGGCACATGAGGAAATTGAAGCTCTTGCACATGGTCCCCAGAAGGAAGGACAGTGATGAGATTTGACCCCATGTGTCACCAAAGGAGAGAACAGCAGGGTCAATAGAGGGTACACTGGGACATTTAGGGGCCTTCACTATGACACAAATTGACAGCAGCGTTTTCCTCCTAGGCACGGGCAGCTCAGCTGAAGCTGGGCCATTCCTGTAGCAACCCTGGTCCTTTAGGGAGAGCCTCCTGCTCCCTTGAGTGGGCTGTGGGTGTGGGTTAGGGTGGGCGCGGAGGAGTCCTTCGTCCCTCCAGCTGTGGGACCAGGCACACAGGACAGACACATCACTCCTGTCCCCCGCATCCTCCATGCTTGGGGTGGGGGACCACTGACTGGGAGAGAGGGAATCTGAGAGGGTCACACCAGGGCAGGGGCAGTGCTGCGGTGCCCCCTCCCGCCACCAAAGACCCAAAGACGGAGTTTACGTGGACCAAGCTTCGCCCAGGTGAGGCTCAGGCACAGATGAATGGCTCCCCTGGGGTGGGGGATGGGTGTTGAAGAGGAAGGAGGGGGTTCAGAGGGTGTCCCTTGAAGGATCAAGACTCATGTACAGTGCTGTTCCCTCCTCCCGCCCACCTCGGCTGTCCCTTGCCACTTCTTCCCTGGTTGGTCTTTATTTTTTAGCACAAACAGGTCGGGTGCACCCCCGCTGGACCTGGGGACGGGGCGTGGGAAGCAGGGCAGAGCTGGGGCGGTGAGCCCCACCTTCCCTCAAGTCCTGGCTTCGAGGATAGTGCAGACCGGCAGGGATAGGACTCTTCCTTCCCCATCTTCTGGCCGCTGTTCACACCCAACTTCTTCTAATGTCCCTTCACAGGCGGTGGCTCCCAAACCATCTCTGTCCTGTCACCCACTTTCCCTTCCTCTGAGCTCCTGGCCACCTCAGAGCCCTGACACTGACCCTGGGCACTTCGGGAGGCCTCTGACCGCCCAGCCAGCTCAGGGCCGGGAGGTACTTAGGGCCACCAGGGAGGCGCCTCTGAAACTCAGCGCTTCTCCTTAAGGCCGAATCTCTCTCTAATGACAATGAAGGGGGTGACAAGTCACTTGGTGTCCCTCAGTGCAAGCTGGATGTGGCAGAGACTAGAACCGGGGCCCAAGGGAGGATTCAGAAGGTCTTGCTGAGGAGGTCGCCGACGGAGGTGAGTGTCCTTGCCTCGCTATCACCCCCAGCTCCTACACAGCGCCTGCCCCTCTAGGGCGCTGGCTGAACCCGGGTTGACAGGGGCCCCCCACCCGAGCCTCCACCCTCCAGGCGCCTTCCTTCCGCAGCCCGGGCCCATCCTCCCTTTTCCTCGGTTCCTTTCCTGTCTGTCAGGCTCCTGCTACGGCTCCCCTTCCAGCCAGATGCTGAAATCGCCCTTGCTGAGGTCACCGGGCCTCCATCAGGCCAAGGCTGGCTGATGTCATCGCACCCGACTCTGCAGATTACTCCGTGTGTCGCCTCCCTCTTCCCGGCGTCTCGGCTTTTCTTGGCCTCTGGGGCATCGCATCTCCGGGTTCTCCTCCTGCCTCTGCCCTCTCCAGCCCTGCTGCACCCTGTGTACCTGGCAGCGCCTCGTGGCTCAGGCCTCACGTCCCTTCACTTCTCACCTACGTTCGCCCCTCCCCCAAGTGATCTCACCCAGAATGCTGCCTGCACCTGCTCTTCAGAACCAGCCCCCACCACCCAGGCCTGGGCCTTGGGAGGTCTTGCGTCCTTGGGAGGTCTTGCTACCCAACTTGGCCTTTCTAGTTGGGTATCGTCTTAGTCTGCGTTCTGTTGCTATAACGAAAACCACAGACAGGGTGATGTATAGAGAAGAGTGATTTTTAAAATTTTGTTTTTGTATCAGGGATTGAACCCAGGGGTGCTTAATCACTGAGCAACATCCACAGCCCTTTTTATTTTTTAGATTGAGGCAGGGTCTAAGTTGCTTAGGGCCTTGCTAAGTTGCTGAGGCTGGCCTCCATCCTCCTACCTCAGCTTCCTGAATTGCTGGGGCCACAGGCTTGTGCCACTGCACCTGGCAATACAGTGGTTTATTGGACATCAGCCTCGGCACAACACTGGCACCCAGAGAGGGTCTTCTTCCTGCATCATAACACGGCAGAGTATCACGTGGGGAGACAGCAAGCATGCCAGAGAGAGCTGGATTTTAGAGCTAAGCCACTCCTGTGCTAACCTGTTAATCTGGGAATGGATTAATCCTTCCATAAGGGTAGAGACCTCAGAACCCAATCACATCCCAAAATTCCCACCTCCCAACAAGGCTGCATTGGGGACCAAGTTTGTAACACATGAAATTTGGGGAGACACATTTAAACCAGAACACCGATTCAATCAGCATCTTCATGCGAGGAGATGGAAAATGGGACTTCTGTCTTCACCCAACCCCCAGTCTGTTCCCACCTCCACCTGTCTATGCCTCAGTGAAAGGTAGGACCAGTCGCGCAGCTACTCAGGCCAGAAACTAGAAGAGACCCCATGCTTCACTCCCTCCTGTCACCACGGCCTGGCTTTGAGTCATTGTTCACTGTCTTGGCTGCTGGAGTCTAGTTGAAGCCCCCCTCTTCCACCCAGAGCTCTGCAGAGACCTGGGAACTGGCTCCTGGCTCCCTCCCTTCCGCCCCTTCCACGGCCCCTCCCAACCCATCCTTTACCAAGTGGCTGAACTTTCCACAGCGCAAACACTGAGGTGGCCCAGGGAAGTGTCCAGGCCTTCATGGCCGTGAGGTCTGGCCCCGCCCAGCTGGCCTCACTCTTGGTGCATCCCCTGCCAGTCTCCCACCGCGTCCAGCCACCTCTGGCCCAGGGAGGTTCCGGTCATGCCTGTGTCACCATCAGGCCTTTAACTGGGTCATTCTCACCCCCCTGGGGTCTTCAAGCGGCAGGTCCTCTGAGAGTCCTCCCCTGACGGCAGAACACCCCCGTCTCTGTTCCCTTCCCCTGCCCCATCCTCCTGGGAGCACGGATGGCTATTGGACAGGGTTAGTCATGGGTTTACCGTCTGCCGGCTATTGCGACAGATGAGTGTCTGTCTTGAATCCTGTTGTGTCCTGGGCACCTGGGCCAATTCCTGCATGGAGTAGAGGCTCAGAAATGTATGCAGAAGGCTGGGGCTGGGGCTCAGGGGCAGAGTGCTTGCCTAGCATGTGTGAGGCACTGGGTTCGATTCTCAGCACCACAGATAAATAAATAAAATAAAGATCCACTGACAACTAAACAATATTAAAAAAAAATATGCAGAAAGAAGGGAGAGAGGGAGCCCCAAAGTACAGTTTGGGGGAAACTCTGGGGCCTCAGAGAAGACCAAAGTGTCCATAGCATAATTGCCATTCTTAGTTACTTAATCTTTCTTTCCCTTTTTTTTTTTTTTTTTTTTTTTTTTTGGTACTGGGGATGGAGCCCGGGGCCTCGTGCATGCTAAGCAAGCACTCTACCACCTTAGCATGCACTCTCCCACCGAGCTCCATGACAGGCCATAGTTACTTAATCTTAATGCCTTCCGCATCCCCCAATCTCCATCTGAAATTCCTTTTTTGCCTCATTCAAGAGCAGTCAGGCTAAAGTGTGCCCAGAGCAACCCTCTCCTCCAAGGCCCCGGACACCACAGGCAGGTTTAAGGTGGCCTCACAGAATTCCCCAGCATTGCCGCAGCCCGGCTGGCTGGGCAAACTAACAGGGGGGGCGGGTGACAAGCAACTTGTGTAGATTGATACAGCAGGAGTGGGAGCCGTTTATTGTAGGACAGGAGGGGTATATATACATTCCACACAGCTTACCTTAATTAACATAAACTCGATACAGCAGTCAACCAATAAGGAATCTCCACACTTAATGGCTCGCTGGCATTACTTCACAAACCACTCCCTCTGGCAAAATGCCAGGCGCCATCTTGACTTGTTTACAGACCCTAACACAGCATCAGTTCATTTTATACTTGGGGTGACTGAGGAGTCTAATAGGGAGGTTCTGAAACCAGAGAACTGGTTCTGAATCCTTCGAAGATGACAAGAGCCACGTTTTATTGTGCTACTATTTAGTGCCAAACAAGATCTTTCCATGCCTTTTCACAGTCCATCCTCAGAAACACCTCTTGAGGTGGTTGTATTCATTACCAATTACTGCACCCCAAACTACCTTAACTCAGCAACTTAAAAAGAGCACCCATTTTATTTGCTCACAGTTCTGTAAGCCAATTGGAGTAGACTCAGCTGGGCTATTATCCTGCTGGTCTTGCTGGGGTGGCTTTTCTTTTCACCTACCAGGGTTTGCAAATGGCCCCACGGCCTTAAAGCTCTGTGGTGAACTGTGCCTTCTAGGTAAAGTCTAATCAGATGAGGAAAGGGGGTCACCTCTCTGTGCAGTCTTCCAGGGACCCTGACGCCTTCTGTCTTGTGACCCTGCCACTCCCTAGGTCTTCAGGGTCCCTTCCATTCTGCTGACAGATGGGGAAAGAGGGAACAGGCTTGATGGGAGGGTTAGCCTGAGGAGTGGGGTGCATTTGTGGGCTCCGTGTAAAAGAGGCCTCACATTCTATGGGCTAGAACTTGGCTCTATGGACACTCCTAACTGCAAGGGAGGCTGGGAAATGTGTTGCTATGACTGTAGAAGAAGAGGTGATGGGTTCAGTGGGCGTCTAGCCAGTCTCTGCCATGACTGCCATTTCTAGCCCATTTTCAGGATGATTAGATGACCTTGGGAACGTCCACCTCACGGGATGGGGGAGGAGAAAGGCACCCACTTTGCTCACCCTTCTTTCCCCCCCTGGGGAGGAGTCACCTTCTAACTTCATTGACTTGGTTTATTCAGCCTCTGGCTCATCGCTGGTCTCTCCTCACGTGAATGTGAACTCCAGGGGGGCCGGGATCCCATGTGCCTCCTTCACCACTGTGACCTACCGTGACCTACGGAGCAGGCCAGTATCTAATATGCTGCAGGCGCTCCATTGACGTTTACCCAGAGAAAGGTGAATGAATGAGGGGCGTGGCCCCTTGCCTGCGGCCCAGTCCCCACAGTACATTGGGCCCTGAGTGGACAGCAGTCTCCCCTGTGCCTGTCAGGAATGCGGTGGGGCCAGTGGCCAGGCACAGAGAAGGAGCCAGGTCTGAGTGTCAACCTCCCCAGGGCCACACCAGGCCGACCCACTCTGCCTGCAGTGGCTTTCGCATCACTGTTTCTATAGTATCTGACAAAAACGATTTCGAGGAGGAACAGTTTTGGGGGGACTCAAGGTATCAGTGGTCTCAGTCCACAGATGGCTGACTCCGTGGCTCTGAGTCCCAGATGAGACAGCTTAGCATGGGGGAAGGGTGGGGGGAAGCTGCTCAGCTCCTGGTGTGGTCAGGAAGCCAGGAGGGAGGGGAGGGGGAGGGAGAGAGAGGGAGGGGGAGGGAGGGGGAGGGGAGGGAAAGGAGGGGGAGGGAGGGAGAGGGAGGGAGAGGGAGGGAGGGCTGCAGCTCTCCAGGGCCTGCCCCCCAGAGAGTCACCCCTCTGGCCATGCCCACCTGCCCAAAGTAGCCACCCAGTCCATTCAAGCTAGGATGGACTAATTAGGTAGGTCACAGCTCTCACCTCCAAACATTAGAACATTAACAGGAGGTTTTGGGGGACACCCCACTTCCAAACCACAACACTGCCCGAGGCCTGTGAACCTCTCCCCTGACGGCCCCTGCCCTCTGGTCTGGGTTTCTGACCCCCTCTGACTGGGGGAGGCTTTCTCTGAACATTAGCCGCCCCCACGGCCAAGCCACTTACAGCCTCTGCTACCCTCATTCTAGGACAGTCTGTTTCCCAGTTCTCCCCCCACCCAGGTCCTGACTCTTTTTCTCTCTTTCTCTTTGCCATAAAATGCGGAAGGGAGCCTGGCTCCTCCTTCTAGTTTTGAGGGAGGAACATGAGCATCAGGGAGCTGATTCAAAGTCCAAGCTTCAGAGCCATCAACTCTATAGCCTTCCTGTCCCTCATTTTCCAGAGGGAAACAAAGTCCAGAGAGAAAAAGGGACCCGGTCAAGATCTCCCAGTGTACAGGTGACCAAGATCTGCCAGCCAGTGCGCCACATCACCTTCCTGAAGGGGACAGTTTCTAGTCCAGGTAGTAGCCGGAGGGCATCTGGGAGAGGACTCAGAGGGTTTGTTGTGGCTTTGAGGATGAAGAAAGAATGCCACCAGGACTTGTCACAACTCGCAGCCTTTAACCTGCAGGAGCCCGTCTCTTCCCCAGCCTCTACGGAAGCCAGCAGCCAGCAGCCAGCACCAGGAGGAGCTGGGGCCACCAGCCTCTGTCACCCTGAAGTAGCAAAGGCACCTCTTGAGGTGGAAGAAACCTCCCTGGACTAGCCATCAGGAGACTTGGGCTCTGTCCATTCAAATCTTTATGAAGCACCTACTATGTGCTGGGCACTGTCCTCAGCAGCAGAGCTGTCTATCTCGTGGCTTTTCTATCCAAATGAGGAAACTGTTCCTGAACTAGTAGAAAACGATGTGATCGATATTATTTCAGATGATGATGAGTGGTGACGACAGCAGGAGATGATGAGAGGGTCAATAAGACCTGGAGTTGTGGGAAGAGTGGAACCAAGAAGGCTTCTCCAGGGAGGGGCATTTGAGCTGAGAGCTGTGTGCAAGGAGGAGGCGACTGTGCAAAACCTGAGAAGTATGGTCCTGGCAGAAGAAATGGCAAGTGTAAAGGCCCTGAGGCAGAAATGACCTTGAACTATGACTGGTGAGGACAGCTGGCAGTAGAATATAGAAAGAGGTTTCACCTTTTTGCCGGTAACTCTTTAGGATCTCAGTACATATTATCTCCTCACTAACACCCAAATTTTGGGCATCTATGAGTTTAAATAAGCCTGTGTTTATTTAAAGCTGTGTTTATTTTTGTGTTTTTTATTTTAGCAGCTTTTGTACAGGGACAAGGCTTCTGTCTAGCAGTCAGAGACCCTCAATTCTGGCCCTAGTTTTTCCTATAGCAAGCTGCGTGCCCTTGAACAAGTTCCCCTGCTCATCTCCAAACCAAGGATTGGACCACAGTCCTAAGGGCCCTCTTGGCTGAGGCATACTGACCCCAGAAATTCATGAAAACACTTCTTTTGCTTCTTTTTTGGGGGGAAGGGGATTCACTGGAGATTAAACCAGTACCCCAGCCACTTCCCCGTCCTTTTTATAATTTTTAAAAATTTTGAGACAGGGTCTTGCTAAGTTGCTCAGGCTGGCCTGAACAGGAAATCCTCCTGCCTCAGACTCCCTAGATGCTGGGATTATAGGCCTGCACCACCTGCCTGGCCCATGTAAATTCTTCTTGTTCCTGTGTTCAGCCGTAGGTGCTGCGCCCTGTGTATTTGCTCCTTCTGCAACAAGTGTGTCTTGTGCTCTGCATACAACAAGCAGTTATTAGACCCTTTAAAACAACCTGAGCACACACTGCAGAGGGCTGGGGGAATACACTGAGCGAATCGGACTTAAATTCACCAGGCCCCCTGAGCTGGGCCACCTGCATGAGGTGAGAACCCAGCTCATTGCAGAATAATGGGTTAGAGAATGACTCCTTTTTTTTTTTTTTTAATAAACAAGGAAATCTCTATGCTGTGTACATGCACTTGTTCATGTTCAGGTTCACAGGACCAGTTGGGGAGGATGACCCGGGGCTGTGTGTGCGCTGAGAGTACAGGAGAGGGGGTTGGGGCATGGGGAAAGGCTGGGAGAGGGAATCTATTTGTTCTTTTTTCTTATTTGCTCTTTCACTGGTTTCAAATAAAAACGTGTTGCTTTTATCGTCTTGGAAGAGGAATGTCATATAGCTCTAAGGGGCGTGACTGCAGGGGGATGCATCCTTCCAAACATCTTCCCTCCACCGACACGTCCCCTGCTCCCTGGGCAGCCCTGACCCCACAGCGCATCTGGGAAGAGCAGGAGACCCACCTGGGGCCCAGCCCGCCTCCCACCCTGCGCATCCGTGTGATTTCGGCAGAGCCTCATGGATGGCCATCGCAGAGTCTTCTGGGCTTGGGTTCTGAGGTGGAGACAAATGGGAGTGGCCAGTGTCCACTTTGATCTTACGGGAATGTCCCTCTTCCCGGCCCACATCCCCATCCCTATTTCAAAAGCGGCAGAAGGATCCCATTCTCCAGTCCCTGTGGGATACGGGATCACAGGCGTGATTATGACAGGACAGGCAGATGCCCAGCCTGCTCCAACCCTCTCCTGTTCTAGTGCTTCGGAGGCACTGGATGGCCGCCCTTGGGGGGCCTCCGAACATTACTGCAGATGGACACCCCCACCCGGCCAGCAGCCACCCTGCTTATGGGGGCAGGGTAGTGGGAGCTCGGCAGGCTGTTTCCTGGTCCCCTCAGGCTCCCCTCCAGGAAACCCGCAGGTGTCTATTTTTAACCACTTCCCAGTGGGCTCAGTCCTCCCTCCTGACAGGGGCCCTGCAGCCCGGGCTCCCGCAGCTTCCTTATCTGGGAGCTGGGGGGGGGGGGGGCATCCCGGCCCGTGCACACTGGGAGCCGCCTTCCCAGTTCCATCCAGAATTGAAAACAGGCCTTGAGCCAGGGCCGGGGTGTTAATTCCCTTGCCTAGAGAAAATGGAGACGGAGAGCTGGGAGTAGCCTTGTCCTGGAGTGGTCAAAGGCAGTCCCAGGCCTTCGTTAGCAAGATCAGCCTGCTCAGCTCATATCCATCCTCAGAAGCCCCCTCTCCGTCAAGATGCCCTAAGGACCGGCTTAGTGGGCCAGATTAATACCCAGGGAGATCGCTCCCCAGTTACAGCTGATGGAGGAGGGTGGATCTCACCACCCAGAGGCCAGCTTGTGACTATCAAGTGACTGCCGGTCAGCCTCCTGCTGCGGCACTCACACGGACCAGAGACTGTGGGCAAAAGAGGTGGGTAGATTCAGCATCAGAGCCACACGAGGGACAGGTGCAAGGAAGGCAGCCAGTCCACTGAGGAGACTGGGAAGGTACATGAAGGGCAGCTATGATGGAAGGCCGGGTGGCCCCAGAAAGAGAAAGGGCCTGGGGACTCCTGGATTCCCTGAGCTGGCTGGATGTCTTACAATCGGGTGCTGTGAACACCATGAAAGCCTTCCTTTCCAGAACTGAATCTGATGAGAACAGCAATGGTGGGGACTGGTTGCTCCCAGTCTTTTCTATCCCAAGGGATAGAAAGCCCAACCCACACTGGCCTAAGCACAAAGTACAATTTACTGTCTCAAGGAACTGAAAACTCCAGACCCAGGCAGGCTTGGTGGGATGGAGGGGCTTCAGCAACGTTGTGGGACGTGGTCTTGCTTTTTCTGTCCCTGTTCTGCTTTTCACTGTGCTGCCCTCTTCCTCAGGTGCTCTCTCCTCATGGTGGCAAGATGGCTGCCAGCAGCACTAGGCATGCCTCCCACTCGCTCAGCAACTCCAGCAGAAAGCATGCATCTCTTTTCCCTAAAGTCCCTGTTTCATCAAAAGTCCCAGAACTGAGTCCCACCAGCTCTGATCAGGATGCATGCCCTTCTCTGAACTAACATCTGTCCTGAAGGAGATGGGATATTCTGATCTGTCGGGCCTTCGTCACATGTCCTTCTCTGGAACTGGTGTGGAGACAGGAGGGACTGAGAGTAGGGAATGGATGGCTTCATCAGGAACGCAGGAGGAGCGGGTTACAAGGAGGCTGTGTTAGTCAAGGGAAGCCACCTGTCACAATAAACAACCCCCATGCCTGCCACCCAACACAGTAAAATGGGAAATTCTGTTCCTACTGTTGGCAGGCACAGAGCTGGTAGGGACTCTGCCACCCTCAAGAGGGGCTCCCAAGGACACCCTAGGTGATGACATTCAGCAGACAGGCTGGGGGATAAAGCAATGATCGTGTTTTTTCCGATGCAGTCCTGAGAGGGGAGCACGTGATTCTGTTGGCCAGAATCCCACGCCCCAGCCTGGGAAGAGGGGAGACTGGAGCTAGGGGGGTGTGGGAGGAAGAAGGAGCAGTGTCCACTGCAAAAGGGGAAACGAATGGGTGCTGGGGAGGCAACACAGGGTCCCCCTGTGCTTTCTACAGCTGAACTCCTTTGGTCCTCTTGGTCAAGCATTCCCTGCATGTAGAGTGTTGGCCTTGGCTGTCCAGCAGGGGTCTCCTTTATGATGTCCTGGACTCCAGCCTCCCCTCTGGCTCTTGCTGCACCCCTACCCCAATCTCCTTCTGATCCTGAAGTGCTGATTGGCTCAGGGCCTCCGGGTCAGCTGATGAGCCCACAGGTGCTCTGAGGACAGGCAAGGGCCACAGAGGGTGAGAGGGGACAGGTCTGGCCCAGAGACTGGCCAGAACTGCAGGCCAGCCTCCTTAATCCATTTCAGGTGTCCTTTTCCTTGACTGAAGCATTTTTTTTTTCTCCTTAATCGTAGTTCAGGTTGAACAGTGACCGGGAAGGGAAGCTGACCCATTACTTATAAACAAATAGCATCCTGCTAGCTGAAGGCTGGGGCTGGGAACACCTTGGCCAGCAGCCGCTAATCCTTCCCTTGCTCTCTCATTCATTCACCGGAGTGCTTACTGTGTGCCTGGCACTGTGCTGGGTGCTAAGGAGAAAAAGGCTATCTGAGAAGTAGAAGTTATTGGACTCGATATAGTCTAACGCAACCAGGCCTTTGTAAGTTGAATAACCGGAGACGAGTTGCTTCTAAGGCTACCTGGAGTTAAGTCTTCCAACGTGGTGTGGAGACATCAGGGATTTTAGATGGGGCATGAACAACATATTTGTTCCAAAGACCAGGCACCTGGTCTCCTTACTCCAGATCTGTTTTAGGAGACTTCTGGATAAAGTGATAATAATCAAGATCGCAGTAACCACCACTTACTCTGTACCTTGGGCACTGTGCTAAATAAATGATCTAAATACAAAGCCTCACTTCATTCTTCCAACCACCCAAGATGTCACCTTACCAAATCCCTGGAGTCGTATAGCCATCAAGTGGCAGTGATGGGACTGGCACTCAGCTCGTCTGAACCCAGCCTGGGTTTGGCTGCCTGCGTGTTAAAACAGAGACTACATCTGTCCAGATGTCCTCCCACCACCCACCCGGAGCGCAACCCCAGCCAGTGTGTCTGGAGGGTGGCTGGTCATTGCCAGGAGCGGCTCCGCATTTGGAGAGTCAGCTCCATGTGGCCTGGACGAGCCCAGAGAGCAACAGGGCCCAGTCGTGAGGCTTTGAAGCAGAACAGAGCCTGGGAACCCTGGCCTCAGGGCTGACCTCCTTAGGAAGCCACCCGTCTGAACAGGGCGTCTGAGGACAGTTCTCCCTCAGCATCCCCGCGCAGAAGCTTGGCAGAGGAAACGCTCCTCCACCCACTTGGTTTCCTAGCCCACGATGGCTCTTCCAGCTGGCCGTTCATTCAGTTATTCATTCAGCAAATGATTACCGAGCACCAACTCTCCACCCTGCTGAGGACCAAGTACTGAAGGAAGCGGGAAATGAAGGTGATCAGTAGGAGAGAGAAGACGCTGACATTGAAAGAGTAGGTCAGGGCTGGGGTTGTGGCTCAGTGGCAGAGCGCTTGCCTGGCATGCGTGAGGCACTGGGTTCAACTCTCAGCACCACATATAAATAAATAAATAAAATAAAGGTCCATCAACAACTAAAAAAAAAAAGTAGGTCAAGGTAGAAGGTCATGAGGGCCATGGGAAAAGCCACAGGGAGAGACCACCCCCAGATTTGGCAGGAGTGCGAGAGGGGTGTGCATTAAAGCAAGTTTCCAGGAGGTGGACCTGGACTTTGAGGGAAGGGTAGGATTGAAAATGTATAGCTAAAGGAAAGGGCTCCAGGTAGTGGGAACAGCATGTGCTAAGGCCCGGAGATAGGGAGATGGTGATATATAGCAATAAGGGAGCCATTCTGGAGGCAGAGGGCAGGGAAAGGGTGGGAGATGAACTGGGTGGAGAGCCAGGATGGTTGGTAGGTGGGCCAGCTGACTGTGCTGGGGCATGCTACAACAGTTGCAGTCCAGTCCCTCCAAAGTGAAGAGACAGAGATAGGTCCCACACGTCCCAGGAGAGTCTTGACCTCCGTGCTGTGGATGGCTGGATGCATGCCTCTTGCTCCCGCTGCCTTGTGTGAGCTCACCTTACATGCTCCAGCGGTCATCTCCAACAGCCAACAGACCTCAGAGCCTCAGGGCTGGAAGGGAATTTACAAAGCATCCATCCCGTGATTTAAAAAAAGAAAAAATCTTTTTTCTTTTCCAAATCACAGAATCCCCAAGCAGAAAACGGACTGCTCTAGTTAAAGCTGGGTGGGGGAGCCTTCCCATTCAATCTCCCGGAGGCTCCCCACAGGAGCTCCTGGGAAATCTAGAACTCAAGGAGTGTGGGTTGAAAACCACTGGTCTAGCCTACTCCCAATCTCATTCCATGGGGAGGAAGGAAAGCCAGGAGGAGACACAGGGGTGCCAGGCCCCCTGATTGCTACTTTGGGGCTCTTTTCTGCCCTGTGTCTAGGTTGGAGGAGAAAGCCCGAGTGCAATCAAGGATGGGATGTGCGTGGCTCCCCTACACCCCTCCCTGTGGCCTGCTGGCTTGTCTCACTGCAGCCCCCTGGAGGAGCGCTGTGGGGCCAGGTTCTCTTTCCACTCTACACAATAAGAATGGAGACGTGGCCAGCAAAATGACTTACAGACATTTTAATTCCAGGCCTGGTAAGTGTAGCTTGAGTGAGGGAGGGAGAGGCTGGGTGTGCGTGCATGCACGCGTGTCTGTGTTGGAGGCCGCAGAGGAGAAAAGTGAAGTAGCAGGACAGAGGCTGGGCACGGGTTTGTGAGTTATTATGATTATTTTGGGTACTGAGCCACACCTCCAGCCCTATTTTGTATTTTATTTAGAGACAGGGTCTCACTGAGTTGCTTAGCGCCTTGCCTTTGCTGAGGCTGGCTTTGAACTTGTGATCCTCCTGCCTCAGCCTCCCAAGCCTCTGGGATTATAGGCATGTGCCACTGTGCCCAGCAATTCTGTGAATGATTATCAGCAACTACCCATTTAATCTACACACTTCATTCAAGAAAGTGAGACCTGGCAGAGAGGACTTGGGGGCTTAGCATGGTGCTTGCTGCAGGCAGGTGCTTTAGTAAATATGGGCTGCGTGCATCTGCATGGGCCATCTTGGTCAATCCAAGAGGCTGCCTTGCAGCCTGTGGTCCTCTCCAGGTCTGACACTTACTTCTCCTTCTGCAAGTGGGGAAAACATCAGAAAAGCCTCGGCAAAACCCCAAGGGAAACAATGGGCATCCTTGCCAAGTGGGTCCTTGTCACCCCTGATGTAGTCTGCCCCTGCTTTCCTCTTCAAAGCCCCCTGACCCTGAGAGGGTTCCACTGGAGTGAGGTGACAGTGGTACCCTCTGTCCTGGCAGCTCCGGGAAACAGAATCATTCTGATCACTGGTGATGGCAGAGACCACCCGTGTGGTTCACCCTGGGCTCAGTGCCCAGCTCAGCACAGGAATAAAGAAGATATCCAAGCTCAAGAGTCACTCCATCACAAAGGTCTGCACAGATTTCTCCAGTCCTCTCAAAAGAAAACTGGGCTGCCAACCCTCCTCCATAACCCTCCTCTCATTCCTGAAGGGACACACAGTCTATACCACATATTGTGACATACACACGAAACTTCTTGAAAACACAAGGCTCATAAGAAGCCCTCACTCAGCTCAGGGCCCCCTCCTGCCAAATGTCCCAGAGACACTTGCGTCTGAGTGCCCAGTGTACAGACATTGTGGGAAGCCGAGACCGAGGAGGCTCCTCCAGGGCTTGGCTCAATGGGTTTCAGACACAGCTTATGCCTCTCCCCTGACATTAAAGGAACAGCTTCCTGACAGCAGCCCCCACCCCAAACCTGGCAGCTGGTTCCAGCCAGCTACAGGAGCTATGTCCTGGGTCTCTTCCTGCCCTGCTGGGTCCTGAGGACCACCTCAGCCCCTGCGGCCTGGCATCAAACACAAGACAGGAGGGATGACAGGGCTGAAAAAGCAGATCCACTTTATTTACAATGATCAGTTGGTAACACAGATCTTTGGGCTTTTTTGTGGCCCTGTAGAGACACCTCCCTGTGTTGGGGTAGCACACTCTCCTTCTTCAGCCTGCCATGTGAATCCAGCTGCAGTCAGGACTACTTGCCCAGAGCCTTGACTTGGGGCATTTCTCCTCCAGCATCTGCATCCCCACACACCAGCCAATGGTTCTTCTTACCTCCTTTGGAGGCCCCATCTTTGGTCCTGGCTGTTGGCACCTAGTGGGGGACCTTACTTATCTGTCTGTAGATGGAGTGTGGAATCCTTAGGGGTGCCAAGGCACAAGCTCTGGCAGCTGCCTGGTGCAGAGCTGTTACCAGCCCAGTCTGTCTTCTCCAGAGGCAGAGCAGTGAAGTCCCAGGAGTCCTCCAAGGCATAGAAAGGCCCCACACAAGGCAGAGAATTCTTCCTCGTTAGTTTGACCTTCAGACGCTGTGCCCATTATGGGCCTGGCCTCAGTTTCCCCCAGTCACTCCATTCTTTCCCTACAAGAATGCCTCTCCAGGATGGTTCTTACCACGGGGAAAAAGACTAGAGGGACCCAGGGCAGGGCCACTGCCTCCACCCTGGTCAGGGTCCAAACCCACCATCCATGGTTTCTGAAAATTTCTCTCCCTTCTCCTGAGAGGATGTTTTGGCTGGAAGCAGGGAGGTCTGTGGGCACAGACTCGGTGTAAAGCGCAAGGGCAGTTCCCCAACGGAGGGCCCAGGAAACTCTGGGTTTGCAGGGAAGTGAACACGCCACCCCCCCAAAAAAAATAACCCAGGGCATATCAGGTGTCACCCTGAGCCAGGAAGAGGGGCGAGGCGACGACGAGACCACAAGGGCGGCAGGGCCAGGGACCAGCGGGGAGCCGAAGCGGGCAGGGCCGGGGTTGGAGGCAGTAAGTCTGGCGGCCCGGTGTGGGGCGGCGAGTCCTGCCCCTGGGCTCTCAGCGCGCCTGGCCCGCGCGCTCCCTGGGGCCGGCCTTCCAGCGGCGGGGCTGCGCGGGCGGCGGAGGCGCCGGGGCGCCCCGCAGGCTGCACGTCCTCAGCTCCCGGGCCAGGCTGAGCACCTCGGGCCGCTCGCGTTGGGGGGCTCCGGCCTCGCCCGACTCCGCGTCCTCCTCCTCCTCTTCGTCCTCCTCCTGGATGCTGCTGAGGCGCGGCGCCCCGCGGCAGCGCTCCGTCGGCGGCGGCCGGTAGGCGCACTTGGCGTTGAGCAGGCGGCGTAGTGGGGCGCGGGGCACCGAGGCGGCGGCGCCCCCTGCGCGGAGGTGCTGCTGGCGCACGTGGCGCGCGTCGCTTTGGCGTTGCAGCCGCTTGAAGTCGCTGAAGGCCGCCAGCGCGGTCTGGCGGAGCAGGCGGGCCAGGGCGCGCGCCTTGTGCGCCCGCGCCAGCAGCACGGCGTGGCAGCGCAGCACCACGGCCTTGTGGCGCGCCTGGTGGCGGTAGACCCAGGCGAAGACACGCGGGTGGCGCCCGTCCGCCGTGCAGTAGGTGATGCGCGGCAGAAGGTAGGCGTGCGTCGGCCTGCGGCCCCCCGATCCCCCTGCGGCGCTGCGCTCGCACGGCTGCATGCGGATGCCGTGCGGCCCCAGCGTCAGCTTCATCTTGGTGCCCCCGCCCGGCCCGCAGCGCGCCCAGATCTTGCCCACCGCGTCGTCTGTGCAGCCGTCGCCCTTGGCGTGCAGGGTGACGGCGTTACCCAGGTACCACACCGTATAGGTCGGGTCCTCCCGGTTGAGCTCCACTTTCTGGCGCCGGCTGCGGAACACGCGGCCCAGGCGCTCCAGCGGCCAGTCGGGCAGCAGGTCCGGGCAGGAGCGCAGGAAGCTGGAGAGGAGAGACGTGTAGGCGAGCCCCGGGCTCAGGCTCTTCGTTTTGCACTTGGCCTCGTCCTCCACCAGCACGAATTTGTTTCGCCTCCAGGGCAGCATCGCGGCGCAGGGGGCTGGAGGCGCAGGGAGCTCACCAGCGTCCTGTCCAGCGACCCAGGGAAGGAAAAGCGCCCAGAAGCCCACCGCCCTGTAGTCGCGAAAAGCTGGGCGGCGCCAGAGACAGCCGGTGCCCAAGATGCCCAGTGCCAGGCGGGGCTAGTTTCGCAGATGCCCGTTGCCCAGCCGGGCTGGCCGCCGAGATGCCCGGGCGGCGGCGTGCGGCCGGGAATAGCGTCCCCCGGGAATGGCTCCAGCCGTCTGGGAAGCAAGGAGGGGCAGGGACTGGTATTGGCGGACGCCCCCCAGGCCCGAATAAGAGGGGATTCCCGTGGTCCCTGCCGCCCAAATTGCGGAGGCAAGGGAGGTCGCCGGTGCCGGGGATGGCAGCTGCTCGGTGGGGTAGACCTAGAGCGCGGCTGCGGTGGGGACTCCTTCAGGCGTCGCGGCTCCACCTCCCCGGGCTGCCTACATCACCGGGCGGGACCGCTAGCTCTCTTGTCCCCTCCCCTCGCCCTCCCCTTTCCCTTCCCCCAGCACAAGCTCTCGCTGCCCGGGACCCGGCACAGGCGCGGCAGAAAGGGTTTAATCATTATTATGAGAGGGGTGAGGACAGAGGGGCGGTAAAGGATTAGGAATCCCTGGATGACTTTGCCGATGCAAATTCTCTGGCCTCTCTAGTGGGATCCTTGCCCCCTCCCCCCCGTGGCACATTCGGAGACCCCCTCTTTCTAGAATTCCTCCTGCTCCTCACCCACGGCAGGTCCCTATCCCCATCCCTGAGAATAGGATTTGGGTGGTTTTCTGATGGGATGGGTTCCTGATGGGGCCGGCCTTGTGCACTTTGCCTCCGGTCTGCACAGCACAAAGCCAGCAGAGGTGGCCGAGCAGTGCAGTGGAAAAGTACTGTCGCTTGGTGAAGCTTTCTCCCAGGTTCCTCCAAGGTCGTGGGCCAGGCTGCTGCACCGGAGCAGAGGCTGTCACTGCTCCAGTATCTGGTCGCCTGGACAGAAGCAGGGAAAGGGTTCTCTTTGAGGGTGGGGGGAACCTTTCAGAACAATCCTGGGTCTGTGGGACTGGCAGATGAAATGTTCCCTCAGGTCAAAGTGCTGCCTCTGGGCTCTCTGAAGATTAAATAGATAAACTCCTATTTGTGAACTCCTTATTTGTTCCCAGGTGTTTAGCATTCATTATCTCATTTAATCCTCAGGACACCAAGGCTCAGTTAGTTGATTGGCCCAAGGTCACAGGGCTGGTAGTAAGTAGATCTAAGGCTCTATCTAGGTCCTGGGAACCCAAGAGCAGGCTCCCACCCTTCTATGAGTCCACTATATGGATGGGACATTGGCCATCTTCCCCTGGAACTCCCTAAGAGAAAGTGGTTGGCTCTTACTAGGGAGGGGCCCTAGTGTACTAAAAGACAGCTAGCTATCTCTGGGTGTGGGGACACTTTCCCCGCTTCCAGAATTTGTTAAGCCACAAGCTCCCTAGAATCCCAGGACTGGTCTGATGTGGGCTCTGTCATCCCACTGCCTTGTGGTCCCATGCAGTCAACACTCAAGCTCCTACTCTGGCTTCTGGACAGGTCATCTTGGATGTCTTCCAGGTTAGAAGTGAGCCCAGGTCTGGACATGGACTGAATTCAGAGTAAGCCAAACCCAGAGAAATCTGAGAGTGGGGGCAGTGACTAGATTGGTTGATCATCCTGTGCCTGCAGGCAGGAGTGGTGAGTGGCTGGGCTCAGAACCCCCCCAGGGGAATAAAAGTAAAAGGACAAACCACTATGCGGCTGCTGAGTGCTTCCAAAATGAGGTGCAAATAAAGAACCGGAAATTACTTGCTTTGGAGGCTGCCCCACAGAAGACTGGTCCAGGGCAGACTCATTTCATATTTAGCACGGTCATGTCTTCATTGCCTTCTGCTGATTATAAAAGTAATATATGCTTGTGGTAAAAGTTCATATAAGGACAGAAAAGTCTTCCACGGTTCCCACCCAAGATGTGACCTGATTTCCCAGGAAGGGTACAGGCTCAGCAAAGCTGGGGGTCATGGAAGTGCTTCTCAGGGTACCCGAGCTGCCTCTTGGACCGATGGAGACATTAACCCAACCAAAACCTTTCAAGGAAAAGACTTCATGTGGTTTTGACCTGAGAGTCCGCTCATTGAAAAATTCTGCCTCATCCTGCCTGGGGTCTCCTAGGCCCTCCTTCCTGACCTTGCCACTGGGAGTTCTGTCCTTGCAATGGCCAGAGGCTGGTGGCAGTGTCCAGAGGCAAAGTCGCCAAGCTTTTGCCCAGAGGATGGTGTTACCTCTTTAGAGTTGCTAGAGTTAATTGTTATGACAATTTAAAAAAACAAACAAGGTAGAGCAGGACCCATTGGCTTGGGAGGCTGAGACAGGAGGATCAGGAGTTCAAAGCCAGCCTCAGCAATTTAGGCTTTAAACAATGTAATGAGACCCTGTCTCTAAAAAAAAAAATGCAAAGTAGGGCTGGGAATGGGCTCAGTGGTCGAGTGCCCCTGAGTTCAGTCCTCCTACCAAAATAAATAAATAAGCAATAAACAAACAAACAAAACCACATGGTATAAGTATGTCCTGAGAATTTCCTGTAGTTAACCTGGCAACCCTAACCCTCCTCCCTACCAGAGGACTAGAGAGAGGGAATGTGCAGGTGTGCACTGTACATGGAATCCCTGCTCTCTCCCTCTCTCTCCCTAGTTGGTCCTAAGGTCATTAATCCTGGGATGTGGCTTCTGTTTCTATTGGTTTTTGGAAGAAACCTCTGGGTGGGGTGTCATTTGAAAACACAGGAGGTGACAAGGGCTGTAGTCTGTTTTTAGGTTAAGACTCCTTGACCAAAAAAGCAGCATTTGACATTGCTGATGTTAATTAATCTTTCTCTTCTCTCCTTCCCAAAGGTGGCCTTGAATTCCCTGGCCTTCTGTCTGGGCCTGGGGATTTGGGGCCTCCCCTCTAATCACTTTGCTCCTATCTGTTGCTTCTTTGATACATTGTTAACTCCTCTGGCCCCCTGGGCCTGTGTTCTCTCCTCCCCATCCTCAATTGGCTGCATCCTCCTGGACCCCTTACTCCGCTGAACTTGGTCTTGAACAGTCTGTTCTTCTTTTCCTAAACCTGTTCCCTTATAGGGCTCACCTGCCCTTGATACTACCAGCCTTTGTATTGGGTGGTTAAAAAAGCTGGCCTGGCCACGGGAAGTGGGTGGGCAGGATGGGAGCAGAGCTCACTTCCATCTCCTGTGTTAAGCTTTCCCCCAGTGCATCCACCGGAAAAGCTTGCACCAAGGTATCACTACTTCATAGACTAGTATGCAGTTAGATTTTTTTTTTTCTTTTTTCAGTTTGTTTTCTTTCTTTTTTTCCTTGGTACTGGGGATTGAACCCAGGGATGCTTTACCACTGAGCCACATCCCCAGCCTTTTTTATTTTTTGAGACAGGATCTTGCTAAATGGCTTAGGACCTCCCTAAATTGCTGAGACTGACTGGCCTTGAATTTGTGATCCTCCTGCCTCTGCCTGCTGAGCTGCTGGGATTATGGCTGTGCCCCACCACACCCAGCCAGATTTTCCAGTTTTAAAATCTTTGCTTATGGCCTCCCTGTTACAGTAGGTGATGATGATTGCTCTTTTGTCTACCTTCCACCACACATATTTTTCTTCCTCCCTCCCTCCTAGTTTAGTTAGAACATTTTATTGTTTTTGTTGAAACAGTATTCAGCGCTTAATGATCATGACTAAGTATATACTGTGTGTCACAATTGTTTCCCTTATTGGATGACTTTTCCTTTCCAGAAGTTACTAATTGCCTCATTTTTTAAACAAAACTTTCTTAGGTACCTATCACTAATTCATCCTCCAGTTCTCCAACAGAACCTGGGTTTGATCCCAGCCTTGCAAAATGAATAAATAAAGATAAAAAGTCGAATGACATTCTGATGCCTGGTCTTATATGAATGACATGGCTTTTCTCCCTGGAACTTTCTAGGTTCTTCCAGAGCTCTCAAGTTTCCTAGTGATGTATGTTGAGTATGGGCCCTTGGTGGGCCCTTTAATCGGGACATCGATTTCTTTTAGTCTTGGAAATCAGTTTTGCGGGGGATCTCTTTGTGCCTATTTCCTCCACCCCATCTTCTCTTTTCTGTTTTTTCCTTTCAGATCTATTTTAGGTGGATATCTTGAATTCATCTTCCAGTTTTTCTAAAGTGTTCTTTCTAATTTTCCATTTTAAAAAGTTTGTTCTATTTTCTGGGACATTACCTCAACTTTGTCTTCCAGATTTTCTGTTAGATTTGTGCTGGGGATAAAACCCCAGGCCTCGGGCTGGGGATGTGGCTCAAGCGGTAGTGCGCTTGACTGGCATGAGTGCGGCCCGGGTTCGATCCTCAGAACCACATACCAACAAAGATGTTGTGTCTGCCGAAAACTAAAAAATAAATATTAAAAAAAACAAAACAAAACAAAAAAATACCCGGGCCTCAGCTTGCAAGGGTCTGACACTGAGCTATGTCCCTGGCCCACATCTTTTTTATTTAAAGCCCCCGCCACACACACACCAGGGATTGAAACCCAAGGGCGCTGAGCCACATACATTCCCCACCCCTTTTTATATTTTTATTTAGAGACAGGGTCTCACTGAGTTGCTTAGGACCTCACTAAGTTGCTGAGGCTGGCTTTGAATTTGCGATCCTCCTGCCTCAGCCTCACGAGCCAGTGGGATTACAGGCATGTGCCACCATGCCCAGCAAAAGTCTTTTTATGAGACAAAAATTTTTCACTTCTAAAACCAATTTCTTATTATTTTTATTGCTGCCAATTCTTATTTCATGGATTTACTCTAATGTCTCTGAGAATATTAATTATAATTTAATGGTGGTAAGATACATATAACATATAATTTCTTATTTCAGCCTTTTTTTTTTTTTTAATTTGATACTGGGGATTAAACCCAGGGATGCGTTACCACTGAGCCAGCATTTTTATTTTATTTTGAGACAGAGTCTTGCTAAATTGCTAAAGTTGGCCTTGAACTTCTGATCTTTCTGCCTCAGCCTCCTGAGTTACTGGGATTACAGGCCTGTGCCACTATGCGTGGGTGGCTTTTTGCTGTTTTTAAGTATACATCTTTTTTTTTTTTTTTTTAAAGAGAGAGAGAGAATTTTAATATTTATTTTTTAGTTTTCGGCGGACACAACATCTTTGTTTGTATGTGGTGCTGAGGATCGAACCCGGGCGAGGGCGCTACCACTTGAGCCACATCCCCAGCCCTTAAGTATACATCTTAATGCTGCTAAATACATTCACTTTTCTGTGCAACCAACTTTTTCATCTTGTAAACTGAAACTCTATGCCCATTAAACAAAAATTCCTCATTTTTCTGTCTCTGTAACCCTTAGCAACCACCATTTGATTTTTATTTCTATGAATTTAACTACTCTAGGTAGTTCATATAAATCATACAGTATTTAACTTTTTTAAAAAAATTAAATTTTAAGACAGAGTCTTACTAAGTTGCTTAGGGCCTTAATAAGTTGCTGAGGCTGGCCTTAAACTTATGATCCTCCTGCCTCAGCCTCCCAAGCTGCTGAGATTATAGGCCATTGTGCCTGGCCGTATTTATCTTTTTGTGACTAGCATATTTCACTAGCATAATGTCCTCAAGTTTCATCCATATTGTAGGATGTGTCATCAGAATTGCCTTCCTTTTTAAGGCTAAATAATATTCCCTGTCTATGTATACCACATTTTGTTTGTCTGTTCATCTGTTGATGGACCCTTGGTTCCTTCCATTTTTTGGCTTTTGTACATGATACTGCTCTGAACATTAGTGTGAGACTTCTAACTTGGTTCTTCTTTGGTTCGCTGAGGATGCTTCAAATTCCATACAATTTTTTTTTTTTTGAGAGAGAGAGAATTTTTTAATATTTATTTATTTATTTTTTCAGTTTTCGGTGGACACAACAGCTTTTTTTTTTTTTTTTTTTTGTAAGAGACAGGGGAAGAGAGAGAGAGAAAGAATTTTAATATTTATTTTTTAGTTTTTGGCGGACACAACATCTTTGTTTGTATGTGGTGCTGAGGATCGAACCCGGGCCGCACACATGCCAGGCGAGTGCGCTACCGCTTGAGCCACATCCCCAGCCCCCATACAATTTTTTTTTGATGGACTTTTCTTTTCTTTCTTTTTAAATATTTATTTGTTAGATGTAGATGGACACAACACAATGCCTTTATTTTTATGTGGTGCTGAGGATCGAACCCGGGTCCCACCCGTGCTAGGTGAGCGCTCTACCGCTGAGCCACAATCCCAGCCCTTGATGGACTTTTCTATTTCTGGAAAATGACATTAGAATTTTGATGGAGATTGCGTTAAACATGAAGATGGCTTTGGGTAGATGGACATCTGGACAATACAGTCTTTGAACCCATAAACTGGGATGTGCTTCCATTTGTTTGTGCCATCTTTAATTTCTTCAAGCCATGTTTTCTATTTCCTGGTGTACAGATTGTTTGCCTTCTCGGTGACATCTTTATTCCCAAGTAATTGTGTCTTTTTGATGCTATGTAAATAGGATTCCTATCTCCATCTCAGATTGTTCTTTGTTAGTATAGAGAAACACAACTGATTTTTGCTTGTTGATTTTTCGGCTTTGCTGTAATTAGTTCCAAATGTTTTTTGGTGGAAACCTTAGTGTTTTCTAATTATAGTGGTTTTTAAAAGTCTTTTTCCGTGTCCTGTATTGATAGGCTAAGCTTCTTTCCCCTGACTTTTTCATTCTTTTTTTGTGTGTGTGTGGTACCAGGGATTGAGCCCAGGGTTGCTTAACCACTGAGCCACATCCCAGCCCTTTTTAAAAAAAATGTTTTATTTTGAGACCGGATCTTGCTAAGGGCCTCACTCAGTTGCCAAGGCTGGCCTCCAACTTGCAATCCTCCTGCCTCAGCCTCCCGAGTAGCTGGGATTACAGGTATGCACCACAGAGCACGGCTCTTTCCCCTGATTTTTCTTTTAAATTAATTAAACAAATATAAATCTTTTCCTCTAACGTAATCACTGTGGTGTAGTCCGAGCTGAGGGTAGGAAGCTGATTGGTAGCTCTGGGTGAGGAGGGTGCTTGGGAGGGATGGCAGGGCTTGCCGTGTGAGCACCCATCTGAGGACAGAGCCATTTGTGAGGAAGCCCTCAAGTGTGGCCGTCACTGTGTAGAGTGCTGCTGGTCTGCCTACAGCGGAGGGCTGTGCCATGCTGGCTGCCCTGGTGTGGAGATGGGGCCAGGAGGTCCCACGGATCCATGGAGGTTCGGGTCCCCTCATGGTGGGGTCTTCAGCCTGGAGGCCCTTTGCTTTAGTCCTCTAACGAGTAAAGCTCCGGTCTGGTGGGGGGTGGGCTGGGGTCTCCATGCTGCTCAGGACAGGAGGGTCCTCCCCTTCCATCCCCACCCGAGATGCCTGTGGATGGCACTGCTGGGTTTCCAAGGTCCTGGGCCACACGGGCCTGACGCTCACTGGGCTGCAGTCTTCTCCATTCCGCTGGGCTTGTTGCCCTCCCTCCTTCCTCCTTGTCACCGTCTGTCACCTGTGTCCCTTTACTGTTCTTTCAGTGAGGCTTGGGGATGGAGAGGGGCCTGTGTCTCGATTTGCCGTGTCTGATGAGTGCCTCTCAGTGATTCTCTGATGCTTCCTAATCGTGCTAAAGATTCGTGGGGCAGCTGGGTCCCAGCTCCTCTAGGGCTTGGTGAGGACTGAGCCCGGGGTTAGGGGCCAGCTTGGGGGACACAGTGAAACCCCCTTTACAAAAATAAATAAATAAGAGAGAGAGAGATTGATTTTCGTGTGTCTTACTTACTGGATCTCATGATCATTTACTCCTGGGATTGTGAAAGCGCCTCAGTCCCTCGACAGACTGATTAATGCATATTTATTTATGCATATGCATTCAGCAGATTTCTTTTTTCTGCCAAATGAGAAAGGTGGACTGATTGCTATACTCTGTCCTTGGTCACTGCCATCGTAGGAACCACTGTATTCCTGAGTGCCCGGTGGAGGCCCCGGCGCTCTGCAGTGAGGCCTTCCTGCTCTTCCTGGCCTCCAAGATGGCTCCTGGGTCCTGGATTCCTGGTATCCATGCCCGTGGGCAGCCCCTCCCACGTGGGATAGGTCTACGCAATGGACGAGATACTGTCACAGTGACGCTGTGGGATTTCTGAGGCAAGGACATGAGGGACATCCTGGTTTCTGCCATATTCTCTCTTGATCACCTGCTATGGCAGAAGCTGGCTGCCATGTCCTGAGGGTGGTGGAGCAGCCTTACAGTCCAGGTAGCAAGGAACTGAGGCCTCCTACCAACAGCAGCACCTGTCACCATGTAAGCTGGCTGTCCTGAAAGTCCTTGCTTGCTTGATTGCTCCCTTCCTTCATTTCTCTCTCTCTCTCTCTTCCCCAAAGTGCCTGACCAGAACCCATGTCATAATAAATGTTTATTGTTGTCTTAAGTTGCTAAACATTGTAACACTCTGTCTCTCAGCAAAGATAACTCATAGAGTCCCCAACTGTCACACTGTATGACTGCTGCCCTTTTCCCATTTCCCTGGGAGCCCCTCTCTGCCAACACCTCTTTGCACCAGACACCAGATCCCAGCCTCCTTCCATTCCCTGTGGCCACAGAGCGCGCCCTTTCCACACCGTCCCCTCTGTCTCCGTCCTTCTGTCTCCCCTCCTGCTCTTCATCCAGTCTGTGCCTCTCTTCAAGCCAACGCTCAAATGTCGCCGCTCTGGGGAAATTGTTGCCTGACTCCTTCTGCCTTCCCTTGGTCCTGCTCCCCAAGGACCTTTGGAGCATCTCTCAGAATCTAATCAACTCATTCTCTGTGTGATCACTTACTGAGTGTGTGCCTGCCTTTCGTCCGGGGACCCTGCATTTCCATCTTCTGCATCACACCCCAGCCCACCGAGCAGGCTCTCAGAGGATGCTTGTTGAGTGACTGATTGGGAGGTGCTCTGTGTGGCTCGGTGATCACCCTCTCGCTCAGTGTTCATCCTGGGGTGGGGGGTGTTCAATCCCCACTACCTTGCTCAGGAGGCAGCCTTTTGCTGCAAGAAAAACAGCTTAGAGCAAACCCTCATTGATGGCAGGTCAGTATATTATGCTTAAAGGACAGCACATACACTTTTATTTAAAAAAAAAGTCTCACTTCCGATAGTGACTCATTTTGTGACCTTGGGCTGCTTGCCTCTTCTGTCTGAGAAAGGTAGATAGCAATTGCACAATGCTTCTTCTCTTGAAGGCCGGGAACTGTTTCACTTAGATTTTGGCAGGAGTTTTGAGGCTCTGGAAGTACAATTTTCTTAATATCCAGGTGCTTGTAAGTGATTATATAAGTGAAATAGAGATGAACTGTGATTGATCATGAGGCTGTGTCTCTGTTGTAGGAGTGTGTGTGTCTTCCGAGGCTGGATTGGCATACATCTGTGTCTGCTTCTTTTTTTTTTTTTTTAAGAGTCTTATGTTTGCTCTCGGATGCTTATCACATCCTAAATTCTGCTGCAGACTTGTCTGTGATGTAATTGTTTGACTTCGTTTGAAGCTATATTCATTTCTTTTTAATATATTTTTAGTTGTAGATGGACACAATAACTTTATTGTATTCATTTATTTTTATGTGGTGCTGAGGGTCAAACCCAGTGCTTCACATGTGCTAGGCAAGCGCTCTACCACTGAGCTGAAACCCCACCCCCTCGTTTTCTTTTTTTTTCTCTCTCTCTCTCTCTTTTTTTTTGGTACTGGAGATTGAACTCAAGGATGCTGAGTCACATCCCCAGCCCCCTTTTTTATTTTTTATTTTGAGGCAAGATCTTGCTAAGTTTCTCAGGACCTTGCTAAATTGCTGAGGCTGGCCCTGAATTTCCGATCCTCCGGCCTCAGCCTCCTGGGCTGCTAGGATTACAGGTGTGCACCACTGTGCCTGGCAAAGCTATATGCATTTCTAATAATAGTAAAGCGATATTTACTTAATGCTTACTATAAACCAGGTTGTGTCCTTTTTCTTCACCACAACTGTCCTCACAATTACTTTTGCAAGGTAGGAACCATTTCTAACCCTATGTTACTGATGAGGGAACTTAGGCTCAGAGAGGTTAAATAACCTGCCTGTAGTCACACAGCTAGCAAGTGGCAGAGCAACAACTGAAATCTGAGTGTGGCCCGCCCTTTACCTTTGGTAAAATAGCGTACGTGTGAAGAAAACAAGGAAGAGGGGGAATGTGATAAAAATTGCTGATTATGTGAAGGATTTTCCATGTAAAAGAGTCTTCAGAAAGCAGTAATTTATAATCAGCAGCCCAGATACTGGTACGATGCAGGAGATGAACCAAGCTGATGGGCGCACCTTGCTCAGGAGGCAGCCTTTTGGGAGGGACATCTCCTCTAATTGCTGTCCAGTTCAAAGCAAAATTGTGTTTACATAACAAACAACAGAAGAGTCTCAACCAAAGCCAGGATTTGGATACAGCTGGATCTCAGGAATGCAGACAAGAGGAGACACCTGCAGCCAGCAGGCCCTGAGCCAAAGCAGGTGGGATCCCAGACAGGGCTGGGGGAGGGGATTTGGAGCTCCCTTATTTTTCCCCCAACGGATATTCACGTGACTCTCTCCACTTGAGCCCCTGATGTAAACACAAGTGGCCAACAGTTCATCTGCCCAGTCGGTCAATCCACAGGTGCTGCGCACCAGGCACCATGTGAGGCATGGGATACCTAGGGAGCAAGACAAAGAGTCCCTGCCCCAGGAGTTGGAGTTTTGTTTGGGAGAGGGATTTGTGTTGGGGGAAATAAGTACATTAAATGAACTGTTATGCAAATAACGACTTAATTGTTCACTGAGAGGAACAGAGCCCTAATTAATCAAGAGGAACTTTTTTTTTTTTTTAAAGGCCTGGCTCAGTGGCACATACCCCTCCGGAGGCTGAGGCAGGAGGACCCCAAGTTTGAGGCCAGCCTCAGCAACCTTGTCTCAAAATTAGAGAAAAAAATAAACAAACAAAGGGTTAGCCTAATGGTAGAGCATCCTTGTGTTCAATCCCCACTACCAAATCATGCCAAAACTCAGTGGCTTCAAACACAATCATTTAATCACGTCTCTTGTTTCTTTTGTGGGTCAGGAACTCGGGGGCTGGCAGTTCTGGTTGGGGGTCTCTTGTGAGGTTGGATCTAAGATGTGAGCTGGGCTGTGGTCACGGAAGGGTCCACGGGGCTGGGAGTTCCACTCTGGTTGGCTGCCCTACTCGCCATTGGAGCTGGCGGTTTTCTGAGCTGGGCACTGCTGCAGTCTCCTCATGTCATTGAGACTGATTCTCCCAAAGCTTTTTAGGATTGGTCTCAGAAGCCGGCTACGTCCTCCTGGCCACCCGGTGCCAGTCCTAACCTGGTATGGGAGGAGATGACACCAGGGCAAGAGCCCTGAGAGACCCGGCCAACGGGGGGGCATTTTGAGGATGACCCTCTCTGGACAGCTGGTTCCTGTCCCCCATCCTGGAACCACTGATTCTGCAGGGATCGCAGATCAAAATCCCTTCCCCCTCCCTAAAATGGCCAGGTCACTGGACTATGCTCCTCAGTGCTCCTCTTTGCTGCAGTCACCTCCCGGCCCCAGGATCTGATTCCTCTTTCCTGAAGACCCTAGTTCCAGGCTCACCATTCTCCCTAGTACCACCCCTCCCTTCTTTTTTTAAACTAAAATGATTCTTTTCCCACTTTTTTTTTTTATTGGCGCACTATAGTTGCACATGATGACGGGACTCGTCGCTGTATATTTGCACAAGCGACAATATGACAATATGATTTTCTACCTGACTCCTGATCCTTTCAGCACTCGCAAAATCGCCCCTCCCAGCTCTGGGGCTGAAGAATGGGTAAGTCACTCCCCGCACGGGCACACTGTTTTGCACTGGTTCTGTTTTGCCTCCGTCCCCAAATAATTAACCCATAATAAGGGAAACCTCCAAGAACAACAGCGCTCCTGGCCTCCTGGTCAGTAATCTCTCTGAGGTTTACAGGAACCAGGATTGCCTGGAGTGCCTGGTGACCTAGGGACAGCACTGAAGCCACGTCAAGAGAGCTGATTACTGTAAGAATTCATGACCATTCTGGTGCCTGCCTGGCGGGACTAAAATTAGATTCCCAGAAACCCTCAGTGAGCCTGCCACCTGCAACCCCCACCCCCACTCCTGGCAAAGACCCCTGGCAAGAGGGAACATGGGCCACTGCCCTCTGGAGTCCAGCTTGCTGTCTTGTTGACAGTGAAGCTCTGTCTTATCCCATCACTTGGTCGCTGGAGTTAATGGCTTGGTCCGGTGGCAGCAAAACCAGACTTTCTACTATTCTGGTTCCTCTGAAGATCCTGACCTCTTCCCGCCTTCCAGGCTCATTCCTCCTGTGATACCCTTGACCTTGCCATTATTAAGAACTTCATCTCCTTCAAAATATCAGTCTGTGTCAGGCACGGTGGTGGTGCACGCCTATAATCCCAGCAGTTTGGGAGGCTGAGACTGGAGGATCATGAGTTTAAAGCCAGCTTCAGCAATGGTGAGGCGCTAAGCAAATCAGTGAGACACTGTCTCCAAATAAAATACAAAAGATATAGGGTTGGGGATGTGACTCAGTGGCTGAGTGCCCCTGAGTTCAATCCCTGGTATCCCCCCCTCCAAAAAAATAATCAGTTTAAAGCATCCCATGGGGTTCTAGAATAGGATTCTAGAACTTCATTTCCAATCATTCTTTGACCTGGGCTTTCAACCCCTTGTCTCTTTTACCTTTTGTTTTTCTCATATTTCCCTTTTTAGTTCAAATCTATTTGTATACCCCGGTATCAGTGTCCTGCTGCTGCTGTAACAAATATCCACAAACTAATGGCTTAAAACAACACAAATTACTTTTCTTACAGTTCTGGAGGTCAGAGGTTCAAAGTGTGTCTCATGGGGCTTGCCTAAAGCTGCTAGCAGGGATGGGTTTCTCCTTGGAGGAGCTCAGGAAGAATCTGTTTCCATGCCTTCTGCAGTTTCCAGGGGTCCCCTTGGTTCTTGGCTCATGGTCTCCTCCCCACAGAGCGGAGTCTTTCTCATGCTGCCATTTTCCTGGTCTCTTTTCTCTGCCTCCTTCCTCTTCCATTGAGAAGGCCCCTATGATGAAATGTGGCCCACTCAGACAAGCAGGGTGGTTCCTCCCCCATCTCCTGGTCAACTCACTACCTCTCTCTGCCACCTCGATTCTAAATCTTTTTACTGTGTAACCTAGCATCCTCAGAGATTCCAGGGAATGGGAATCCATGGACACCTTAGAGGGGCAATTATTCTACGTTCCACGAGCCCTTTGAATGCTTGCTTCACTCCTCTCTGTTTATTTTACCAGCCTGAGCAAAATCCCAAATCTCCCAGAATCCTTCCGTGCACCTATTCCAAGTGTGCACTTGAGCTGCTGGACATGGTGGAGGGAGAGAGAAACCACCTCTTGCTTTCAATTCTTGATGGCTCATCTGAGGGGCTGGGGGTGGGGGCTGCCAGGAACTATACTATTGCACGGGTCCATTCATTCACGCGCCCTCCCTCCAGGATGCGACTGTACACCGCCTCCTCCATCCTCAAACCCCCACACTTCCTTTCCTGTCCTCATTCTCAGCTGTGGCTCGTGCTTCCTACTTCCCCAAGGAAAGTGGAGCAATCGGAAGAGCACTTCCCCTGCTCGGCTCCACGGCGCCCACCTGCATCTGTGCTTAGGTGCCTCCCGTCTGCCAGGCGCCCGCCTGGCACAGCCCTCCCCGGGCTCAGGAAGCCCTTCCCCATTCACTGCCTGCAGAGAGCACCTGCACTGGCTTCTCCCTCATCTATTTCCCTCTCTCCTCCCTTTTGGATCACTTTTCCCCATCGGCATGCAAACCTGCTATAATTTCTTTCATCCTACAAATGAGAACGACGCAAATCCCTCTCTCATTATATTATATCCCCTTACCAGCCAATGCCCTATTTCTCTGCTTTACTTTGCAGTAAAACTTGAAAAAATGCTCTCTGCTCGTTGGACCTAGTTCCTTCTCCCTCTCTCTCTTGGATCTGCTCATGTGTGGCTTTGGCTTCCATCTGAGCGACTGTTTCTCGAGGTTACCAACAGTCACCATGCTGCTAAATCCAGTGGTCAGTTCTCGTCCTATTGACCCCTTGGAGGCCTGGGGTACAGATAGATGACCACTCCTTCCTCCTGAGCACACTTCTCTATCTCCTCTCCCAGTCCCCTGTCTCCCAGTGGCTGCTCCATCTCAGGATCCTTAATTGGTTGCTTCTCTCCTTGACCTCCGTGTTGGAGAGTCCGCACTCCCTTGGTGAGCTCACCAGGCGTTAGCTTGAAATACAGCCTTATAAGGTAAGAACCCCCAAAGCGTATAGTCACCTCACTTCTTGCTGTCTGCTCTGAGGCCAGGCACCTTCCCACCTAAGGGTCTTCAAGCTGACTGGTCCCTTGGCCAGGAATGTTCTTCAGACACCTCCAGGTCTCCCTTCCGCCCTCCTTCACACCTTTGCTCAAATGCCACCTTCTCTGAGCAGCCTGCTGGCCATCCCATTTAAATTGCCCCCCCCCCCCCGTGCCAGCTCCCTCTGCCCTAGGCTCAGCCATGGCTCTCCACACCCTTCTCTTATCTGTTTCCTGTTGTCCCTGTAACAAAGTGTCTTAACACAACGCAATGTATCATCTTAAAGTGTTGGCAATCAGAAGTCTAAAATAAGACTTGGGGTGTAGCTCAGTGGTGGAGCGCTTGCCTAGCCTGTGTATGTCCCGGGATTCACGTGACCCTTTCCCCTACCCCCCAAAATGTCTGAAATAGAACCAAGAGTGTGCTTCTCCTGGGGCAGTGTCTGTTTCCTTGTCTTTCCCAGCATCTAGAGGCTGCCCACATCCCTGATCTGTCTGTACTCCAGGCTCTGTCCTATCCTCCACCTGGAGTTTGAATAAACTCAAAACCAAACTGCAGTGATAGTAAACTGAGCCCTCTGTCACCAGGCCAAGAATGTCCCTCTTCAAAGCCCGCAGTGGGACATCCCCTCTCTCTGACCTCATTCGTCCTTCTCATTGAAGACCTTTGTGGTTGGTCATGCCAAGCCTATCTGGAGAATCCAGGATGGCATCCTTGTCTAGATCCCTCCCATAACCACATCTGCAAATCACTTTTGCCACTCAAGATAAAGTATTCACATCATCCACAGGGATCAGGCTGTGGGCATTTTTGCAGGGGGGAGGGAGGACAGCCATTATTATCTGGCCTATCACAACCATCCATAAACCCTATTTTGCTTCGTTTTTTAAAAAATGTATTTTTAGCTGTAGATGGACACAATATCTTTATTTTATGTATTTATTTATTTGGTGCTGAGGAGGAAAAACTAGGGCCTCACACATGTGAGGCAAGTGCTCTACCACTGAGCTCCAACCTCAGCCCCTTATTTTACTTTTTTTCCCCCCTTTGGTCTTGGGGATTGAACTCGGGGGCACTTACCACATCTCAGCCCTATTTTGCATTTTGTTTAGTTGCTAAGCGTCTCACCATTGCTGAGACTGGCTTTGAAGTGGTGATCCTCCTATTTCAGCCTCCCGTGACTCTGGGCTTGTGCCAGCCTCTATTTTAATTCTAAGGACAGGATGCAGACTCCCTCAGGGAGGATTTTGTCTCTGTCTCTGGCTAATAGTAGTAGATGCTCAATACATATTTGTTTGAATGAGCAGCTGGTGTTCTGGCTGTGTCTGTGTTGGCCTGCTCTTGATACAGGTGCCCCCAGCACCTGGACTTGAAAAGCACCTGCCCCCTATATGCTGGGCAGTGTTGCCAGTGCCTGATGAGCTGCAAGAGGGCCACTGCGCCACCCTCAACCCCTGCAGGCTGACTGGGGCTGCGTTCCCCTCCTGCAGCCATTTTTTCATAAGCTGCTTCAGAACAATTGGATTGAATTCTGTGATGTTTCTTTAGTCCCAGGGTGGAAGGCTTGGTCCCGCCCCTCCACTCCAGGAGATGTCTAGAAAGAGCATGGACGCCTTTGGATATCAACCAGAGAGTCATCTTTATTGGAAGGGGCGGCAGGGGGGGGGGGAACAAAACCTAAACCAGTATTTTGTTACCATGGTAACTACCCCCCCCAAAGATGACTGTCACTGGGATTCCCGTGCTCATGGCAACCGCCATTCTGCATAGTTTTGAGAGAAAATCTGTCTTGCCTTCTTCCTGCCTTTGAGGGGGTGGGTGGGTGCGGTGGCTTTGGCGAGGTTGGCAACACCAGGTTTCCCTTAGAATTGATGGCCCCGAGGTTTTGGCCATGGTGGGGTTAGAGGCTGGAGCGCTCTGCCAGTGTGAAAGCAGCCCTCTGCTACAAGGTGGCAGCCCATGCCTTTGCCCCCTGGCAGGGCACGAGGTAGGTCTTCTGTTCCTCTCTTGGATACTGCCCAAACCCCTGGACACTTGCTTGGGTTCTGCCAGGGATACGCACAGGAACAGGGAGGGAGACCCACCACGACCTGTGTGCTGAGGTTCTGACAGGTGTCCCACGTGTCTACTCTCTTCCTGGGCTCACTGATCATCCGCTCATTCCCCGCAGTGAACAGACACCTAGTGCTCTGCCCAGCACCGTGCTGGGCCGTAGGAGCTAACGGGACAGGCAGGATGCAAGCCTCCCCCTCCGCCCTGGGCCTCAGGGAGGAGGTAAACAGACACGGAAATTGCATTGAAAGCAAGGGGCGCCCTGCTAAGGCTCCGGAAGGAAGAGCTACTAACTCTGGTGAAAAGTAGGTGGGGGTGGAAACCAAAGAGTCCAGTCTTGTTTTGGACGCTTTTATGGAAAAGATTGGCCAAAGTATATTCCTCCCAGGAAGACTTGAGAAAAGGGCTCCATCAAGTTTCTCGAAGGCATCTTCTACTCCACGGCCTCAACTGAAGAGGTACATTCTTGGGGGATGCAGGGTAATCTCAGCGCCTCCAGAGGCTGAGGCAGGAGGATCGCAAATTCAAAGCCAGCTCAGGCAACTCAGGGAGGTGCTAAGCAATTTAGCAAGACCCTGTCTCAAAATAAAAAAATTAAAAGGGTTGGGGATGCTGTTCAGTGGTTAAGCACTCCTGGATTCAATCCCTGGTACCAAAAAAAAAAAAAAAAAAGTGTGTTCTCCCTGATTTTCTGAAATCAGGACATCTTATCACCAGTGTATATACTTAACAAAGTGTCTCTTTCTCTGTCCCTAATTAAATTGATGGTGTGTCTGTCTTATAATCAGCAATAACTTAGAATCAAAGATACATGGGATTTACCCATATTTATTCTCCATATTCATTTGTAACTAACCCTGGGACCACATAGGCTCTTTTTTGGGCTCCTGCTCACATTTCCTTCCTGAAGAAGTATAGCCTTTCCAGTCAAAAGACAGGAATTGGTTCCAGTTAGAAGGATTTTGAGGATTTCTCTGCATTTGGTAGAGTTTCAATGTGTGTTTAATAAGAGTTGCATATTCTGGAGACAACTGCCTGATTTAGCATCCCGGAGCCATCTGGTCCTCTCTGAGCCTCTGCATCCTCATCAGTAAGATCATAATATCCCCTGCCTTCAATTCATCCATTCAACAAATATGTACTAAGCATCTACTTTGTGTCAGGCACTATTAAAGAACTGAGGATGTGGCATGAGGCCAAAATTCACAAAACCCCTGCCCTCACGGGCTTACCTTACTGGAGAAGACTAGTAATAAAAATGTGGGTTTATTTATTTATTTATTTTTGGTATGGAGGATTGAACTTAGGGGCACTTGACCACTCAGCCACATCCCCAGCCCTATTTTGTATTTTATTTAGATACAGCATCTCACTGAATTGCTAAGCACCTCGCTTTGGAGGAGGCTGGCTTTGAACTCTCGATCCTCCTGCCTCAGCCTCCCAAGCCACTGGGATTACAGGCACGTGCCACTGCGCCCGGCTCGGATTTTTCAAATACAGTAGTATTTAGATAGTAGTAAGTGCTCTGGAGAAAAATAAGGAAGCAAAGTGGACAAATAAGGACAGCTAGTGCAGAGGAGTTGGGATTAGTAGTTGAGATGAAGTTCATTTGGGAACAACAGTGGCAAAATAATAATAATAATAATAATAATAATTTCACTGTAATAAATGTGGGAGGTCAAAGGTGGCTTCACAGCCTCTGGGGAAGCAGGTTTCTTTTCTCCTGTTGCTCTGCCATCCTTAACACCTAGCAACTACCTCCTGGTCCAAGCTGGCTGTTGAAGCTCCAGTTGTCTTGACTACATTCTAGGCAGCAGGAAGAAAGAAAGAAATGAAGGAAGTTGTGACTCTCCCTCTAAAACATTCCCTGGTTCACTTTCATACTTTCCTCTCCTTCTCTTTGGCCAGAATTTAGTCACATGGTTAAATCTTCGTAGGGAGGGGAAATATAGTTTTTATGTGCCCACACCAAAATTGGAGATTTTATTATTAGGAAAAAAGGCATAGAACAAATACTGGGGTACAAGTACCTGTCTCTGCCACAGATTATCACAAAGATATGCTGCATAGGGAAGGATTTGGCACAGAAGCACTCAACAGTTATTAGCTATATTTGACACAAAGTTTTCTCAATGCGGATGTTTTTGCGAGTTATTTGTACCTGGTAAACATTGAGCAAATGGGAAAACAGAGACTCAAAGGTAGCTAATTGGTGGCCACAGACTGGGAGGAGCAGATCCTCACCTTTGGGCCTTAGGTGGGTCTGCCTGGAAAAGAGCAGGGGGTGAGGATGGGGGTGAGGGGTGTGAGATGACAGAGGAGCCCTTGAGGTCTTGGGTTCCATGGCCCAAGTGATGCCATCGTGGGTGGCAATGGAGCGTGCGCTCAGCATCCTCTCCAGTAGGTGGGCTCCTTGTCTCTTTTCCAGGATCACCCGCGGTGTAGTGGCTTCTCAGAGCAGTTTCTCTTACTCTGACACATCTCCACTCAAGAAATCCTTGCAGCATACAGAACAGAAGCCAATTTCCACATTTCCTGGCGTTTGATGCAAATTTGTTAAAATAATGAATTAGCAGACCCCCACGGGGTTGGGGGGGGGGGCTGGAGATGTGGCCTAGTGGTAAAGGCTCTTGCCTAGCATGTGTGAGGCCCTGAATTCAATCCCCAGCACCCCCCGAAAGGGAAAAAAAAGACCTCGATAGCTGGTCACAGTGGTTCATGCCTATAATCCCAGTGGCTTGGGGGCAGGGGCGGATTGAGGCAGGAGGATTGAAAGTTCAAAGCCAGCGTCAGCAACTTAGTGAGGCCTTAAGCAACTTAGTAAGACCCTGTCTCTAAATAAAATATAAAAAGGGCTGGGCATGTGGCCAGTAGTTAAGTGCCCCTGGGTTCAATCCTTAGTACAAAAACAAAACAAAAATAAATAAATAAATACCTTCATGATCTGGCTCTAATTTATCTTTTTAGTCTCTGCCTGCCCCTGGGTAGAATCTAATCTTCTGACACTAGTTTCCTTTTAAAGAAACCTCAGGTTCTCAAACTGTTACTTAAGAACAATTGTTTCCACATCCATTGCACACACGAGACTTTGGTGCTAATTCTGTCTTAAAATTCAAGAAGGAGAGGGTGGGGTTGTGGCTCAGTGGTAGAGCGCTTGCCTAGCATGTGTGAGGCACTGGGTTCAATTCTTGGCACCACATATAAATAAATGAATAAAATAAAGATCCATCAACATCTTAAAATAATAATAATAAAAAAATCCAAGAAGGAAAAAGAGGTCTCTACAAGGAATAATGAAGCACTATAGGGATTACCCAGTAGTGTCTTTTTTTGTGTGTACAGGGATGCTCTACCACTCAGCTACACCCCCAGCCCTTTTTTATTTTGAGACAGGGTCTCACTAAGTTACTTAGGACCTTGCTAAGTTGCTCAAGCTGGCTTTGAACTTGTGATCTTCCTGCCTCAGCCTCCCCAGTCGCTGGGATTACAGGCCTGTGCCACCAACGCTGGCTCAAGTAAAAAATCTTAACAAAGATTTAGGTAGAATCTTCCATCAATTTGAATCTAAAGGGTCAGACTGTGGCACTGTAAACCAGTGGAGCCCGGACTGGAGGTGCATCTGGAAAAAGGGCCCTGGAGGTGGCAGGACGTCTTGTAGTGATGCTCAGAACCAGCACAGAGATCTACCTGTATTGTTAGGCACAGCAAGGACCTTCCATGGCCCAAGGAATCAAGTTTCAGTAGGGGTATGGTTTTTGTTCTCCCCTAGTGCTGGGGAGGAACCCAGAACCCAGGGCTCTGCCACTGAGCTACACCCCCAGCAAAGGGTTTTAGGTAAACTTGATCTTGTAGGCATTCCTGCAGTTGGTTTTGAAGAAGACAAAGAAAATTAAATTTGCCCCCAATAAATGCATTATTATTTTGAATATGACAGCAGCTAATCCCCTATGATCCCAAAGCTGTGACCGAACTGAGACACATTTTTTTTAAATCGAAATAAAACTGTCCTAACAGCCATATTAAAAATAGCTTCAATAGAAAAATAAGAGAGGGCTAGTTTTAGACTTAAGATACAAAGAGGCTTTTTGATCTGACCCTCAGTCCCCTCTTCTGGTCTTAGTCTCCAGCCCCTGGGCCACAGACAGAGGTTGAGGACCCGGCAAGCTTATTAGCCCACCTCTTGGCCACGGTGATTGGTCCAGACTTGAGCATGTGACCCAGGAAAGCCAATGGATGCCTTTCCCCCAGTCCCCGCCCACCTCCAGTTCTGCTTGCAACATGAAAAGCTTAACCTGGTGCCGTTGGCAACTGTGATCTGATTGGTAAAGAGAGAGGCACTTAACGATGTAGGAAGGCCAGAGCAACAGGCAGGAAAAAGAGGAGAGAGAGGGAGGAGAAAGGAAGAAGAAAAGGAAGAAAAAACACTCCTTTGAGTCCTGGGTCCTCGTGCATTGGAGGCGGGCTTCGATGCTGCCTCTTCTGGGTGGACTGTTGAGCCACGGAGGATGGCACCTCCTTAAATTTTGTGCCCTGGGCTCTTCACTATCCTCCCTTTAGCCTTGACCCTAAATCGAGTTTCAGTGACTTTTAACACGTGCATTCTTGGATAATATTTGCATTTTTTAAAAAAATATTTTATCTTAGTTGTGGTTGAACACCATACCTTTATTTTTACGTGGTGCTGAGGATCGAACCCAGGGCTCCCACGTGTTAGAGGAACGCTCCACCGCTGAGCCACAACTCCAGCCCCCAGCTCTATTTGCATTTTGTAATTGCAGGTTTAAAACTGTATTAGTTGATCTAAGTGGGCGTGTGCGCCTGTAATCCCAGCAGCTCGGGAGGCCAAGGCAGGAGGATCCCCAGTTGAAAGCCAGCCTCAGCAACTCAGCAAGGTCCTAAGTAACTTAATAAGAGGATATCTCAAAATAAAAATATACAAAGGGGCCAGGTGCGGTGGCCCACGCCTGCAATCCCAGTAGCTCTGGAGGCTGAGGCTGGCGGATCGCGAGTTCAAAGCCAGCCTCAGCAAATTAGTGAAGTCCTAAGCAACTCGGTGAGACTCTGTCTCTAAATAAAATATAAAAAAGGGCTGGGGGAGGGGGGTTGTGGTTTAGTGGTGAAGTGCCCCTGGATTCAATCCCAGGTACCCAGTAATAATAATAATAATAATAATAATAATAATAATAATAATATAAATAAATAAAAAGGGTTGGAGATGTAGTTCAGTGATTAAGTACTCCTGCCTTGGATCCCTGGTACAAAAAAACCGAAACAAAACAAAAAACTACATTAGTTGATCCACACCAGCAAATGAATCTAAATGTTAGGAGCCTTTCCTTGAAGAACACAGACAACTGGATCAGATCTGTGGGTTTCTAGGCTAAGAAAGGAAACAGGCCCAGTTCACACGCCAACATCTGTTGTGGCTACAACACAAGCTCTTCTTTAGAAAGTGTGGTTTGTGTTGGTTGTCACTGAGTCACACATATGTCATTGTAGCCTTCTCCGGGCTCCAGTTGCTGCCTCATCTTAGGGTTGGTGGGATGAATGCCAAGAACTCCATTCTCCTTGATACCAGCACCTAGAACAGTACTGGTCCCATAGAAGGCACTTGATAAATGTATATTGAATTGAACCAAACAACACCCCTGATTTCTGACCTTTGTCTGAAGCATATTTAAGAGTGCTGGTGTTACCTATTCTTGGCTAGTTGGCGTTTTCCCTCTCCTGGTCTCAGGGATGGTTATGTGGCCTGTAGCTGTCCATGAGACTCAACTCCCAGGACATTAGGAAGTCCCAAAATATCAGGAAAAAGAAATTCTCTTACATTGGGGTTGCATGGTCAAGGCCCCAGCTCCACTTCTTTCTGGTTCTCTTGGCTTTGCCCTCCTCTGTGTACTGGTCTTGGTGACAGCAAGATGGCTTCAATAGTTGTCACATATTCAGAATTCAGACACACTGGCCTGAGGCAGGAAAGGGACTCTCTCTTCTAGCCTATATGTCTTAGGACTTCCCTGAAGCTCCTCGACTGACTTCCCCTCCCATTGGACACTCTGAGCCACATGCCCCTTGCTAAACCATCCCTGGCAATGGGGCCTGACCATCCCATCTGCTGGGGCCCGGTCCAGGTTCTGGCTCATTGTACTATGGGGTCCTGCAGAGCACCCTAAATTTATCCCTTTCTCTCCAGGACCTGTGGTCTGCTTTCTCTTCAGGTTCCATTCCATACCACAAGACGGCTTCCCCCCATCTTGAGGAATAGCTCTTAGCTTGACCTGGCCCTTTGCAGCCACCATACTATTTCCTTACTTCCTCTGTCAGAGTTAGGTGGGTGCTTGGTTGGCAGTACGCAAAGGAAGGTACCTGAGGTGTGCAGACGGGCTCTTTGTCCAGTCTTCCTCAGGATGGACCGAGGCTCTGAATGGCAGGACCCAGACGAAGGAGCTGAAGTGTCAGAGATCCAAGATGGTTGAGCACAGATTCCTCCTGAGGTAGTGAGTTCTTCGCCAAGGGCAGTGTTCCAGCAGAGGCAGCGGTACTCTCTCTGAGTCAGTGTAGAAGGACTTCATCTGCTGGGGGTGAGTTTTAATTAAGTTCTCATCATTTATTCAACAGATACTTATTGAGCACCTACTATAGAGGTTCCTAGTGAAACACTGACAATTAACAACAGATACAAGGGCTGGGTGCAGGAGTGGGCACCTGCAGTCCAGCTCCCAGGAGACAGGAGGGTGGCTTAAACCCAGGAGTCTGAGGTCAACCTGGACAACATAGCAAGGCCCTGTCTCTAAATAAGTAGAAATTTAAAACAACCCAAATAGATACAGTCCCTGGGCCCATTCAGCTTAGAGTTTAACAGAAGAGATGAATCCTAAATGAAGAATAATATATATATATATATCATATTTTATATACTTATATATAATATAAATATTTACATATATAATATAAATAAAACTAAGGATTGAACCAGAGGCGCTTTACCACTGAGCTACATTCCCAACACTTTTTTTTTTTTTTTTTTGGTTCCGGGGATTGAACTCGGGGGCACTTGACCACTGAGCCACATCCCCAGCCCTATTTTGTATTTTATTTAAAGATAGGGTCTCACTGGGTTCCTTAGGATCTAGGTAAGTCATTGAGGCCGGCCTTAAACTTGCGATCCTCCTTATCTCAGCCTCCTGTGCTGCTGGAATTATAGGTGTGTGCAGCCACACCCGGCAGTATAGTGGTTTATACATAATTACAATGTATAGCAGGACCCCAAAGTCCTTTCTAATCAAAGGCTGATAATTCTGTATGTGAGAAGCTTGCCAGTGACTGGCACATAGTAGGTGTTCAGCAAATATTCCTGCTGTTGTCATTGCCTAACCAGAGCAGCCTGTGGTGACATTTCCCCCTCTGACATTTATCTTATTGTCCTTGCGTCACTCATTTGCCATTTAGCCATGTAGCTTTATTTTATTATTAAACTTTTGATTGGTTCCTAACTACAGTAATTTTTTTTCCTGAGAAATTCTACAATCGTAAACAAACGATGTCGAACAGATTCATCTGGTTGAAAAAACAAGAGTCACTCAAATCCATCAACTTCTCTGCCTCCATTTCAGAGACCAAGGATACAAATGAGAAGCAGAAGCAGAATCCCTGGGCTGCAGGCAGCACTTCGCCAACGTCAGCTTCTCTGGGCTCGCCCCGTCCTAGCTGAGGAAGCGAAGGCTCGCGGGGTTGAAGAGGTCTGTCTGGCGCACAGATGGGAGAAGGTGGTTCTCCAGTTCTCCAGGCAGCTGGGCTAGAACTGGACTGGACTCCTGGCTGAAAGTAGGGGGACATCACCTACTGCCTGAGAATCAGGCAGGCGTGACCTGGCTATGACCTGGTGAGTGAGCAGTAGTCCTAATCTCGGACTCAGGGCACCGATCCCATCCTGTCCTAATTCACCTGCGCTCTTCCCACGAGAGGCTGGAGGTGAACGTAGTAGGAGGTATGGTCCCAGTGCCTGCTGGCAAGTAGCAAGCTGAGGCTTGATGGGCCCTTAAATCTCTGGGCCTTCCTTGCCCTCCCTTCTGCATCTTCCCCAGGCCCCGGGACCTTCCTCTCTTGCTTTGCCTTCTGCATCTTGTGCTCTTGACGCCTCCCTGTGGCTAAAAATGTCAATTGCAGCAATGATCCAACAATGTTCTCAGAAATCCTCGGGGTAGTGGAATGCAGACATAAAGCACCCTTAGAGATTATTTTACAAGGAATTTATGTTTTTCCCAGGGGTGGACTGATCTGTGAGCCTAGGTTAGAATCCAGGAATCCTAGCTTCCAGATCATTTCCCCAAATGGACTGTCATTGACCAAATATTTGAATAATAGTGAGGGGTGTGATTCATGGAAGGAAACACCAAGTTTGTTTTTCTGGGTATTGGGGATTGAACTCTGGAGCGCTTAATCACTGAGCAACATCCCCAGCCTTTTTTATTTTTTATTTTTGAGACAGGGTCTTGCTAAGTTATTTAGGGCCTGCTAAATTCCTAAGGCTGGCCTCAGACTTGTGATCCTCCTGCATGAGCCTCCTGAGCTGCTGGGATTACAGGTGTGCACAACCATGACTGGTGCCAAAATAAAGCTAAATAACTAAAACTAAATGAAAGTCAGTTCTGGAGAAAGAAGGAGTCAGTTAAATCCTGCTACTCCACCTGGCTGAGTCTCAGTTTCTGCATCTATAAAATGGGGTTGGGAATAGTCCAGAACTCGTTTTCAGGAATGAAGTGGAAAAGTCATGAAATGTCACACAGTGCCGGGCCCTCTGAATGCAAAAATTAACTGAATGATGCATCATAGACCTGTAAGGTCAGGCAAGGCGGCAACCAAGAGATTGATTTAAAAAAATTTAAAAAGGCCGCTGAATGAGGCTTTATTGAGACTCACTCCCAGATGGAACTCGATCAGACCAACAGAGTGGACAGGAGGAGGTCTGAGGAGAAACCCTGTGGGGGCTCGACCCGACTGGGATTTTGGGGGCTTAGGCAGGAAGGGAAGGGCTTGGGACAGGAAAAGTGTCTTTAGAGTCCCTTGTCCCGCTGGAGTTGGTCAGGGGAACTGGCTGAAATCCAGGATTGATCAGGAGATCCCGCTGATTGACAGGCGCTTGATTGATCTTCTTTCATGCCTGTGGGGCTGCTTGGTGCTTTGTTCCTAAGTCACCGCCATGGACATGACAAGACCTAAATGTCAAACCTGAACCTAAAATTTTTAGAAGAAAACATAGGAGAAAATCTTGGTGACTTTAATTTAGGCGAAGATTTCTTTGGTGCCAAATCAAAAGCATGTTTTCTTCCATAGAAGAAAACAATGGATGAGTTGGACTTCATAAAAACTAATAACTTATGTTCCTTTTTTGGTGAGGGGGGGGGTGCAGTATCAGGGATAGAACTCAGGGGCACTCAACCACTGAGCCACATCCCCAGCCCCATTTTGTATTTTATTTACAGACAGGATCTCACTGAGTTGCTTAGGGCCTCGCTGTTGCTGAGGCTGGCTTTGAACTTGTGATCCTCCTATCTCAGCCTCCCAAGCTGCTGGGATGACAGGCCTGTGCCATCGGGCCTAGCAAGAACTTATGTTCTTGAAAAGACAATCTAGATAATGGAAAGTCAAGCCACAGACTTGAAGAAAATATTGGCGGATCATATATTTGTTAAAGGACTTGTATCCAAAATTCATAAAGAACGGCCAATAAATGGCCTGGGCTTGTGGCTCAGTGGTAGAGTGCTCACCCAGCACATGCGAGACCCTGGGTTTCATCCTCAGCACCACTTATAAATAAATAAAATAAACATATCATGTCCAACTACAACTAAAAATAAATATTAAAAAAAATAACTGTCAGTAATCAGAAAACAAACCAATAAAAAATGGGCAAAAAAAAAAAAAGCTGGGCATGGTGGTGTGCACCTGTAGTCCTGGCTACGTGGGAGGCTGAGGCAGGAGGATTGCTTGAGCCCAGGAGCAGCATCACAAGACTCCCATCTCGGGAAGGAAAAAACGGGTGAATCTGAGCACATACTTAATCCACAAAGTTATCTGGGTGGCACATAGCACATAGAAGGTGCTCAGCATCATGAGTCTTCAGAAAAATGCAAATTAAAACCGGGAGAAATGCCACTACACAGCTGTAACATGTTTAAAATCAAAAGGCTGATCATGCCAAACGTTAAGATGTGGAATTTTGGTAGGTAAACTCTCATATATTGTCGGAAATGTAAAATGGCACAGTCCTTTTGGGAACTGTTTGGCAGTTTCTTAAAAATTAAACCTGTGATCCCAGCAGCTTGGGAGGCTGAGGCAGGAGGATCACAAGTTCAAAGCCAGCCTCAGCAACTTAGACCCTAAACAACTTGGGGAGACCCATCTCAAAAAATAAAAAAGGGCTGGAGGTGTGGCTCGGGTGTGGGCTCAATGTCTGGTACAAAACAACAACGACAACAAAACAAACAAAGAAAAATACCTTAAGCCTATCTATATATACCATATGATCTAGCCACTCCAGTCCTAGGAATTGATTCAAGAAAACTAAAAGCACATGATCAGCCAGAGACTGGTGCATGGTTGCATGAATGTTCATAGCAACTTTATTTGTAGCAGTTAAAATCTATAAAACAAATTGGATATACAATGAAATACTATTTGGCAATGAAGAGGGGATGGACTGTTACTGATACATGCGACAACAAGACAAATCTCAAAGTAATTATCCTGAGTGAAATTGTTCTATTCCAAGCTAGAGAAGAGAGCGTAAGCTGTCTGGTTCCGTGTATGTCAACTTTTAGAAAATGCAAACTCATCCAAAGAGACAGAAAGCAGGTTGGTGGTTGCCTGGGGATGGGCCGGGGTGGGGGAGTGGGGGGTGATGGGTATGTTCGCTGTCTTGATTGTGGTGATGGTTTCACAGGCGCAGACCTGCATCTTGTGTTCTTGGCGCTTCCCTGTGGCCAAAAGTGACAACTGCAGCAATTGAGGAATTCTATGGTAAAGCAGGGACCCTTCTCCTGTAGTCTGTGGAGCTGGTGAGGCCACCCCATCACTCAGGGACCAGGTTTTCCTTTTTGGTGGTGTTAGGGGTTGAACCCAGGCAAGCGCCCCACCACCGACCTACATCCCCAGACCAGGGGCCAATTTTCTTTTTACAACATCTTCTTCCATCATTTTTGCTGGAACCTTTGGCCAGTCTATGGCAAATAGACCCTAACTGGGTCCAAAGGAGATGGAGAAGGCAAACCCACTGGGAGTGACACCCCCGCCCCCCATGCTTCAAAGCCTACATTCTTCTAGAGCTTCTGACAGCAGCATTTTCACAGATGGATGGCAGATCAACTGACCAACAGGTAACTTGATTCCCTCCTCTTTTGGCTTTTCACAAACTGCCTTGAAAACAATCTTTTGTGTGTTTGCCCCACCTTTTTAAATTGTACCCCAATACATTTCCTTTTTGACATGGCTGTTAGGTAGCTCATGGTCAAGGCTGGGATCCAATTGCATGACGAAGTCATCTAGATGCCTATCTACTTGGTAATTTCCTGCTTCTTTTAGCTGTTTTTTTTTTTTTTGCTTTTTTTCTTTATAGCTGTGTTTTAAAAATAAAATTTAAAAATATATCTGTTTTATGGCATGTTCCATTTTATGAAGTTTTGTTAGATTTTTTTTTTTTTTAATTTTCACAAACAGGTAAGGTTTAAGTAGTTACAAAAAGAAAAAAAGTCAGCCTGGCGTAGTGGTATACGCCCGTAATCCCAGCAGTTTGGGAGGCTGAGGCAGGAGGAGCGCAAGTTCAAAGCCAACCTCAGCAACTTAGCAAGGCCCTGAACAACTCAATGAAACCCTGTTTCTAAATATAATACAAAAAAAGACCAGGGATGTGTCTCAGTAGTTAAGTGCCCCTAGGTTCAATCCCTGGTATCAGGGGAGAAAAAGAAAGAAAGTAAGAAAGTCGGTGCATGGTTCCCTCTGCAAGGTCAGAGAGCATATCCTGCACATTGTCCCTATGTCCCACTGTGTATCTGGGAGAGAACATTGCATGGGATAAATGCTCATTTAAAAGGACCACAATTGTAGCTCAGGGGTAGAGCACTTGCCTGGCATGTGTGAGGCCCTGAGTTAGATCCTCAGCACCACATAAAAATAAATGCATAAAAAAATATGTTCAGTCTGGGCCAGTAGCTCAGTGGTATAATTACCTGGCATTTGCAAGGCCCTGAGTTCAATCCCAAGAACTACAGAAAAATATTTTGGCTATATTAGATAATTCTTGATGATTATATAGGTGCTATCCCAAGGGAAAGTTCTGTATGGAAACTGGATGCTATTTTTGACAACTTTTCTACTTCCTGTTTCTGGTGGCACCTGTCTGGCAATGTCTGGGTAGGTAGAAGATTCCTGCCTTCATATCTGTTTGGTCCCTCGACCCTGGTGAATGCCTAAGAGGTCTATGCTCCATGACTTGCAGGGAATTTTTGTTGCTCCAAGGGGAAATGTGAGTTTAGGTCTGAGGTGACATGCTTCTGGTGGTGGTATTGTCCTTACTGGCCTCTTTCCTAGCTCAGCTCCCCACTGCTCAAAGCTCTGACTGGTGGCTTAGGAACTTACCTCACTTTCTCCAGACAAGCTCATCTTTAACTTGTGACTCAGTGAGAACCGCCATTCAAAGCTGGGAGTGGTTCCCTGGGGACATCTGGCTACAGCTGAAATTGCCCATCTCTCACTGTTCCTAACAAGGCCCACAGGTTATAAATTTCAAACTGTCCCAGTAGGATGTGCTCAGCATGGCTAATGAAGGATTTCAGCCTTTGGCCAAAAATGGCAGAGTTACTTGAAATCAAAGTGTCTCATTTAAGAGTAATGATTCTTTTAACAAGGAGCCTGGAGAATAAAACTAGATGGCCTAAGATAAAACAAGAATCCTTGATCTATTTGCAGTGGAGACACTTTCCCAGTTTTCAATGTTATGACCTCTTTTTTGTTTTTCCCTTGCTGTGATCCAAGGATGCAGGAATTTTGATTATTTAAAAAAAAAAAAGCGATTAGATCATGCTCTTGCTCATCCTTAAGATTTATTGGATTGCATCCCCAAAATGATGAAATTTAAAGTTTTGGTTGGCATTGAGGGACCTGTAGGATCTGGCTTCAACCCTCCTTTTCAATTACATGCTCCTGGCCCCCACCAATATTATGGGTCAGGCTATATGGGCAATGAGCAAACAGACTCCGTTTGGCCCCAAGACTCCATGACATGTAAGAAATGCTTCTCCCCTGGGAAAGCTTCTCCTGCCTCTGCACCCATCAACAGTTGCTTAGCATAGCATGTTTCGCAATTCAAAATGACAATTCTTATACAATGTAAAATCATTCTCTTTTTGGTGCCCATTTTATTGGGCAATGTACCCTATCAGAGAATATTGTCTAGATATTAGAACCATTCTTTAACTTGTACTCAACTAGGGTCGTTTTGACCCACTTTCCCTTCTGCTTCTGATTTTAGATCGCATGATGTTTGTTTATGGTCTTGAATCATAGCAACAGCCACTTATGATTAATGTGCTGACATGCTTTACTTATGCTATAAAAAATGTACTCAAACCCCTGGAGGGGGTTGAAGGGTGTAGACTTGTGGCCTCCCCCTTGGCCCGCCAGCTGGTGGATCCAGATGGCCAGCTGGTGAATAAAGTTTCTGTCTCCTGTTTTATGATTTATTACAATCTTGCCATAACACCTACCCTGGCCACCTTGGCAGCTTTGCACTTTTGCTACTCTTTTCCTCTGCCTGAAAGTCTTTCCTATACCCTCCCTGGCCTGCCACACCACCTTCATTATGTTTATAGAATTCAAATCCCTTCCCTGTTGAGAATAGATAACAACACCCCTACTGCATACACCACTGGTGGCACTTTGCTCGCCTTAATTCCACTGGGCCTGGGTCAAAACGTATCTGCCTCTGATCCTATCTGCCTCTCCACCAGGCCCTAAACAGCTAGAGAAGGACCTGGATGAATAAGGCCCAGAGCCTTGCCTGCAGGAGGTCCTCTGAAATGATTGGTTGTGGAGTGACTGACTTGTGTTAAGTTTTATTAATTCAAAATAGACCATATATTTGTACTCTAAAGGTACAGAAACACAAAGGCTGGGGTTGTGGCTCAGTGGTAGCGTGCTTGCCTAGCATGCATGAGGCACTAGGTTTGATTCTCAGCACCACATAACATACAAATAAAATAAAGATCCATCAATAAAGAATATTTTTAAAAGATACAAAAACAATACCTCTGTTCTCTAACCACCCAGTTTCCTCCTATGAACAGAATACCAGTTTCTTGTGAATCCTTCCTTAGACATGCAAATATCAATGTTCTTTTTCAAACATTTATTTAACCACTTTACTGATGACATTTAGATTGTTTTCATTCTTTTGTTATTAAAAACAATGTTGAGATGTAATCTTGATTTGGACCAACAGGTACATCCCCATATCTTCCATAATTTAAAGCATAAGCTTTTAGGAAATAGCTCAATGAATACGTTATTTACAGATTGATGTTTTGGATAAGATTTTGGGCATCTCTGATTGTTTTAGAAAGGAGATGCCTTAGAGATCAGAAAAGTCTCAAGTCTCTGAATGCGGGGCTGGGCACAGGGGTGAGGGTGGGGGTGGTGCACGCCTGTAAGATTTGGGAGGTTTAGGCAGGAGAACCAGGAGTTCAAAGCCAGCCTCAGCAACTTAGTGAGCCTGTCTCAAAATATACAAAAGGGCTGGGGATGTAGCTCAGTGGTTGAGCGCCCCTGGGTTCAATCCCCAACACCAATAATAATTATAATAAATCCCTTAATAACCACCTGGATTTGAAGCCCATTTGTCAGCCACATGACTGAGGAAGTCGTTTCACCTGAGTCTCATCTGTAATCTGCATTGCAGCCGTGTTGTGGGGATTAAATTTTGTCGCAGTTCCAGACACATAATAGGCACCCAATAAACGGAGCTGTAATTATTTATTGTTTAATAATTTAATCACTATTTAATTTAACATGCTCTTATGCGGTGAGAGCGGATCACGGGGCTATTTGATCTGCCGTCTTGAAGCGGAGGAAAGGAGAATTCCTCGTTAGCTCGCGTTAGCAGTACGGCTTTGGGCACTTCCGCTAACAGCTCTGGCCTGTTTTCCCGTCTAAGGACAGAATGCAATCCAGCTCGCAAGGTGTTTGTCCCAAAGCTTAAACGCAAACACTCCCAAGTGCTTAACGCACGATTCTCTTCCTTCTTCCCAATCTAATGGCGGAAACATCGAACAACCCATCAACCCACCCAGTCACCCCTGAAAACCAGAGCGATCGAGGCCTCTGGCGGGCGCGCCAGTCGTGGCCGTGCTCTGCGCGTCGCAGGGAAACGGCCTCTGAGCGGCAAAAGTCTCTTGACCTCGCAAAGCCTCTCCAGGCGCCGGGGTGCGGAGGTCGGTTTCCCACGATGCCTCCGCAGCTCAGCGGTCGCCCTGGCAAACCCGCCTTCCGGCCCCCTTTGCCCCGCCTCCACTTCCGGCTCTGATGTACGTCATCGCCGTGCGACCGACTGGAGTTTCCGGAAAAGGCCGTCCGGAAAGTACCGTGTGGGGGTGCGGTCCCGAGTGCGGGAGGTGGGGCGCGGGGTTCACGGTCTGTTCTCGGTGTCGCCGGCTGCGCCCCGACTCAGCGCCGCCATGGAGAGCGGAGGGCGGCCCTCGCTGGGCCAGTTCATCCTCCTGGGCACGAGCTCCGTCGTCACCGCCGTCCTGTACTCTGTGTACCGGCAGAAGGCCCGGGTCGCCCAAGAGCTCAAGGTCAGTGCTCGGGCCGGCCTGGCCTCAGCCGGGCGTGTCTGCCCGCGGCCGTGGGGACCCACAACTCACCTTGGCCACCCCACAGTGGGAAGCTTGCAGAAGAGGAAGCCGGCGCCGGGACGGTGTTCCCCAGCCCAGCCGGCGGAGCAGGGGTGCGAAGTCGGGTCTGAGACAACGGCCGCTCCGCCCCTTAGCCTTAAGCCCCTCTCGTTACTCAGGACGACTCTTCTTTAACTGTGTTCTGAAACTGTTTCTCGAACCGTGCGCCAGGCAGTGAGTAGCAAAGACTAGTCTCTGTCCTCGTGAAGATTCCATGCTGGTACAGCGGGACAGACGGTAAACAGGTGGTGTAGCCCGGGAGACGTGTTGTGGACTAAGGCAGGAAAGGGGGCTTGCTATTTTAGACAAGGTGACATTTGAGCAGAATACAAGGAGGAGATAGGGACAGCAGTTCAGACCCGGGAACTGCAAGTACCGAGACCCATTTATTTAACAAACTCCTTGCTTCAACAAATTTTCCCTTTTTATATTATACTTATTTTTTTCAACTCATTTTTTGAACAGCATTTTACAGTTTACACAGCATTGTTTTCATTTTTTCTGCATAGTAGTTTTCTGAGGTAGATGAAATGACAACCCCCCCCCCACCGCCCCGCCATTGTAAATTGGGAAATTGAGATTCAGAGGATAGGTCACATAGCTATTTACCTTGGAACTTAGGTCTTTTGAGTCCTAGGGTAGGATTATTTTTTTCCCCCGATTGACCACATTATTTTAATGGAACTGTCAGGGTGGTCCACAGAGGTGTACCTCTAGGTCAGAGACAGGGTTTTTCCTTCTAGGTTCTGTTTGAGAATGGTAGTTGCTCAATAAATGTTAGTGGATTTGTTTTGTTTGAAATTTCACGATTCAACTACTAAAGATTTAATTTGTATGAAGGGCAGATTTCCAAATATAAGTTCTTTTTTTTTTTTTTTTTTTAAAGAGTGAGAGAGAGAGAGTGAGAGAGAGAGAGAGAGAGAGAGAATTTTTTTTTAATATTTATTTTTTAGTTCTCGGCAGACACAACATCTTTGTTTGTATGTGGTGCTGAGGATCGAACCCGGGCCGCACGCATGCCAGGCGAGCGTGCTACCGCTTGAGCCACATCCCCAGCCCATAAGTTCTTTATCACCAGATTGTTTTCATTAAGAGTTTAGAAACAAATGTGGGAAATCCCTGCAGGTAAAAAGTTTAGGAATCTAGAATGAACCAGTTTGTGAGGTAATTGGATTTGCTGTGCAAATGACATCCTGGTGAGGTTCCAGCTGCCCTGTTGTTCATCTAATTAAATAAACAAGTTACTGCTAAGTCTGTTGGCTCTAAGTGTAGCTGATACTTCACTTTCTGATTTCAAAACCAATTTGGCTTCAAGTTGGCTGGGGGTGAGGATCTTGAATGAACTCTCCAGGTGATCTTAAAAGCTTTGCTAATTAGTTTCTTTATAAGGATGAAATAGCCCCTCCTGGAAAAAGAATTGAGACTCCTGATATGTTAGATTCTCTTTTCTGGGTTGGATTAAGAAACTTCCAGAGTAGGGTTTGTTGTACCCTTGGTGTTTCTCATAGTGATAGGAGTGCATAATTATTGTATACGCCCATCTGCCCACCCCTGGGCTGGATTCTTCCACTCCTTGAAATTCACCTAATCCACATAAAAAAATGCTATGAGATTATGTTTCCCTCATCTTTAACAGTTTTGGAAACTGAGATTCAGATCAGTTGAGTTCCCCAGAGTTACTGGGGATGAGGTTGATCAACACAATGTCTTTCTGAACTTATTCACCACCCTTCTGTCCTTTAAAAATTCTTTTTTTCTCTCTCTCTCTTCTTTTTTTTTGTACCAGGGATTGAACCCAGAGTCACTTGGCCACTGAGCCACATCCCCAGCCCTTTTTTATGTTTTATTTTGAGACAGGGTCTCTTTGAGTTGCTTACAATCTCACTAAGTTGCTGAGGCTGGCTTTGAACTCTCAATCCTCCTGCCTTAGCCTTCCAAGATGCTGGGATTACAGGTGTGCACCATCACCATGCTGGGCTCTGCCCTTTAAAATTCTAATTGTCCATTGTGATGGATTTTTTTTTTCTTTCTCTCTCTCTCTCTCTCTCTCTTTAACTAACTGTAAAGTAGACGGGTCGCTACAACTTCCTTTTTCCAAAAGTTTGATAATTATCTTGGCTGGGCTGGGGGTGTGGCTCAGTGTAGAGTACTTGCCTAGCACCTTGGTTTCCTTTCTGAAATTGCAGGTAATAATGCCTACTCTATGGGGACAACACCAGCATTAATAGGTTTATGCATTTGAAGTGCTTAGCATAGTGCCTAGTACAATGGTGTATCTAAATACTTTAATCATTGATTTATTTGTCAAATATATATCAGGTACTTGCTGTGTGTCAGGCGCTATTCTCAGCAGCAGGAGAGACTCCATTCTAGTACAGCTTGACCAACAAAAGCGCATGATCAGATGATATGACACAGTGACAAAGAAATGTTTTAGAGTAAGGCAGGAGAAGGGAGCACCAGGGATGGGAGAACTGGGGGTTGTTGGCGGAAGACAGCAACAGAAGTAACAGCAGGCTTGTTTGTGAGAGGGAAGAAAGACAAATTAAAAAGTAGCAGACCACTGTTGGGCACCAGTTAACAGAGACTTGCCTGAAGAAAGCAAAGGCACTTCTTTATTATAACAGAGTGCAGGGCATCCATTCACAGAGGCACGGTGGTAATTAACACCTACCATTTTTTGAGCCTCTACTATGTGCTTTATACAACAGCACTGTGTTGTCAAGAAGAGATTAAATGTGTTCAAATTAAAAGGGGCATTGGTTTTGGTTAAATAGAAAAAAATGTATGTGGCACCCTCAGTCTGCAGTGACTAAAGAGCAGAAGCCCTGCTCCTAGCCTGTTTTACATGTTGAAACTCTGGGACAGTTTTTGGAGTCGAATTATCTGTAGTATTCTTTCTGCTCAGCTTTTTTTACTCTCAACATGAAAAAAACAAAAGATCTTTTTTTGCCCTTAAGTTTGGTTGACTATGTTAGTATTCAATGGCCAATTTAATTTTTGTGTGTGTGTATGTGTGTTTAGGGAGCTAAGAAAATCCACTTGGGTGAAGATTTAAAGAGTATTCTTTCAGAAGCTCCAGGAAAATGTGTGCCTTATGCTGTTATTGAAGGTATGTTTGTTTAATGGTAAATGGAAAACAACTTCCTTCTTCCAAAAGTTTGATAATTATCTTGGCTGGGCTGGGGGTGTGGCTCAGTGTAGAGTACTTGCCTAGCACCCACAAGGCCCTGGATTCAATCCCTACTACTGCAAAAACAAAAAGATTGTCTTGGCTGACATTAAGTGCCTTTTATGGTGTTGGGGTTCATTGTCTGAATGTACTTTGGGGTTAGAAAGATCTGAGTGATTGCCCTGTGACCTTGAGAAAAATTTTCAAACCTTTTTTGATCTCATTATAGTAGAGATTATTTATCTGTAAACTAATTCCTACTTTGTAGAGTTGTTGTGAGACTTAAATGATGTGACCCAGATAAGGTGCTCAGCATAGTGCTCCTAAGATGTACCTTAGGGTGGTACAATACAAATGTATTCACTTTGGTTAATTAAGAGACCGAAACCACATTCTGAATCACCTGAAAGAGAGGGCAGAACAGTTCTTCAGAAATGAAATGATTTGTTTCTGTTTAGGAGCTGTGCGATCTGTTAAAGAAACGCTGAACAGTCAGTCTGTTGAGAACTGCAAGGGGGTAATCCAGCGACTGACACTTCAGGAGCACAAGATGGTGTGGAATCGAACAACCCACCTTTGGTATGTGTCCTTTCTACACCAATTGAAAACCGTAGCTGGTCTGTCCATAGGCTGGGGTTCTGGTACCCCCATCTTTAACAGTTTTGATCTGAGATTGCTGTCTTCAGCATCTCCTGAGTAGGTTGAAAACCAGCCTGTGATGCTGGCGATACCACTGTGTGTTCCATGGACCTCTGTCAGAGCCCATAGGCAGCTTATTACAATGCAGATTCTTGGGCCCACATCCTGGCCTACCAAACCAGAATTTTCAGGTTAGAAGGGACCTGGAATCTGTTGATTCTTAAGCACTCTAAAGTTTGAGGACCACTGATTTATAGATTAATGACTTCAGTGTTAAAATAATTTTGTGCCCTAACATGGAGTACCAATTCTCCATCTGATTCTAGCAACTTTTGTCTCAGATGTCTATCTGACAGTGGCAAAGGGACCTCTGCTGGTACTTTCTGCCCACTGACCCCACCTGAGGACCTAGGCACTGCAGCCTCACATCATGAGGTCAGAGAGTAGTGATTGCTGTTGCAGTCCTAGTTAGAGTGAATTCTGTCCTGCTGCCACTTAGGTGATCTCCCACTGCCTAGATATCTGGCTCTTGGTTTCATCTTTAGTCCTCTTATTCTTTTAGGAATGACTGTTCAAAGATCATTCACCAGAGGACCAACACTGTGCCCTTTGATCTGGTGCCTCATGAGGATGGCGTGGCCATGGCTGTACGAGTGCTGAAGCCCCTGGACTCTGTGGACCTGGGCCTGGAGACTGTGTACGAGAAGTTCCACCCCTCCGTCCAGTCCTTCACCGATGTCATTGGCCACTACATCAGTGGAGAACGGCCCAAAGGCATCCAAGAGACTGAAGAGATGCTGAAGGTGGGGGCCACCCTGACAGGGGTTGGTGAACTCGTCCTAGACAACAACTCCGTGCGCCTGCAGCCCCCCAAGCAAGGCATGCAGTACTACCTAAGCAGCCAGGACTTTGACAGCCTGCTGCAAAGGCAAGAGTCAAGCGTCAGACTCTGGAAGGTTCTGGCCCTGGTGTTTGGCTTCACCACGTGTGTCACCCTCTTCTTTATTCTCCGGAAACAGTATCTGCAGAGGCAGGAGCGCCTGCGCGTAGAGCAGCTGCAGGAGGAATTCCGGGAACACGAGGCCCAGCTGCTGAGTCAAGCTTCGCCCGAGGACCGAGAGAGTCTGAAGAGTGCCTGTGTCGTGTGTCTGAGCAGCTTCAAGTCCTGCGTCTTCCTGGAGTGTGGGCATGTCTGTTCCTGTCGTGAGTGCTACCGTGCCTTGCCAGAGCCCAAGAGGTGCCCCATCTGTCGGCGGGAGATCACCCGGGTGATTCCCCTGTACAACAGCTAGCGGTTCTGCAGCGCCTGGCTGCACTTGGAAGCCGCCCTCCCCGAGTGGGGATTCATTCTTGAGGCCTTTCGAAGAGCAGCCATAGGGGTAGCTCTGCCTCCGGGTGTGACTGAGTGGAGTCTCTCCAGACCCACACCTCCACCAGCAGAGAGCCTTTCTGACCTCCCCAGAGCATCTAGAGGGGCCCCACCCTTGGTGGGTGCCAAGGCCTGGTATTTTTTCCTAGGAACCTGCTGGGGGTGTGTATGTGTATGATAAAGCATCCTGTCACCTCAGCACCAAAGCCACTGATCTTTTCTGGTGACTCTTGGTTGCTGCAGACCTCGGAGAGGAAAGGCTGAGCCCCGGGCCTTCCAGAGCCATACCTGCAGAGACTGCCCTCGCTTTCTTCCTTTTGCTTCCACTGGGGATAAGGTCTTTCTTCAAATTGTCAGGCTGGGCAGGTCACTTGTGTCTTTCCCCTCACCTGCTTGCCTCCCAAATGTGTGCACACATGTGGACAGGGCAGGAGGGGGTGAGGTCAGCACATCTGCTTCTGCCTACACAGTGGGACACGGATCAGCAGACGCCAAGAGGTGTCTCTCCTTTGCTCTGACAGCCCTGTTGGTATCTTCACTGACCAAGGGCGGGACACAGAGCGCAGACCTCTAGCCCTGATGTGGAGCTGCTGCAGCTGGGCAGGCCTGGGTAGCTCTGGATTGCCTGACAAAGGGTGAGCCCAAAAGGCCTCTGCTGAAGGAAGCAGCGAGGGCATAGCCCTCCTGGCCCCCAGCTCTTGCAGCTTCTTTGTGGCAGCTTCTTTGCTTGCTTTTGTCTAGGAAAAGTAGCCAGCCGGCACCCTGAGCTCTGGGCCTCTGAAGCCCGCCCCTCGACCCCTCGCCTGGGGCCGGGGCACAATCCCAGCACCGTGTTCCCTGTTACCCTCCACTCCTCACGCCCCTGTGCTGAGCCTGTGAGTGCAGGAGAAGTTGGGGAGTGTCCTTCCTGCCTCTGAGTGGCCAAGAATCGTGCACACAGCTCTTATTTCCCTTCTGTGTCCTTGAACATTCATCCCCTGCTCCTCCTCTGTGTGGGGGGAGGGGTGCTCTCAGGGGGCTGACACTAGTGATAAGCAGTATCCCATGTGAACAGCACAAATTAAACATTGCGGCCTTGTGTTTGCCTGTTATTTGTTAATGAGTTAAATGGCTAAGCCGAGGCCTCCCAGGATGGAGCTGATCCCTGCTGGGACAGAATGAAAACTGGGGACTTCAAGGCTTCTTTGGCTGTGAGGTGGTCTAGGTTCCGCCAGCTGAGGTGCAGCTCAGCAGTGGAGAAACCCTGATGCTTGCCACCACGGGAGGAGTCTGGTGAGCCCAAAGGACCCTCCTGGACAGCCAGCCCATGGTCAGGCATCCCTGGCCTGGCTAACAGCCATCTTTGAAGTCTGTCTGGATGTCCTGAACATCAGAGCACTGAGGATTCTCCTGGGAGCATTGGCCGGGGTGGGGCCTCGGGGGACAGAAGGGCAAACAGTGGGCACAGCTATGTGCCTGGTGTTACACCATGCACCACTTCAAACTTCAGTTGCAAAGTGAGTTCCCCGTCAGGCAGCTCTCAGGCTGAGTCCTCGGCTTCCCTGTATAGATGAGAAATTGGCCCCGAGGGGGGAAGTTCATGGGGGTGAGGACATAAGAGCTGTCATGTGATGGATCCCAATCTGAACTATTGTTTGCTGCCCACCAGCAGCAGGCCCAACAGATTCCTCTGTCAACGGGACACTATGAGATACTGGCTCCCAGAGTTGGTAGAGCAGGGTGCCCATACTGGAGGAAGACTGGGCATTGGAGGTCCCTGCTTCATCCTGGCTTGTCTGGGACTGAAATGGGCACACTCCCTGCTGTGGCCTTCTGTGGCAGTTTCTATCTTGCTTTAGGAGCCTCATCTCCAGAAGGGTCCAGTGGCCTTAGATCTGTGTGGGACAGGGAATGATGGGAGGAAGGAAGTAGAAAGTTAGTATTAAGTGGGATCTTTGTGAGTGATGTCTTCCTGTCTGCCGTGTGCTCAGTCACTTTGCTCCTGGGCAGCAGTGGTGGGCAGGAATCATCTTAAGTGATTACTGCTGGTGCTCAGAACGTCTGGGAGCTGCTTTATGCATTAATGCTTGCTGTCCTACACAGTGGATGTTGTCACTTCTGTTTCATAAATGAGGACAGGCTTGGTGGAGTTACATCTTGCCTGTGGCCACATAATCACAAACCAGGCAATGTTAGGCTCTTTAAGGGTATTGTTTCTAATACAGCAAACCAGCAAGGGAGGTCAAGGCTACCACTGCCTGAAGACAAAGCCCCCAACTTTTGATTACATTAGGTTGGGACTGCATCAGGTTTTCCATGAGGCAGCTGGGTGGGATCCTCCTCACCCATAGGGGATTATTTCCAGGACCTCTGCAGATGCCATAATCCATAGGTGCTCAAATTCCTCATAAAATGGCCTAAAATTATAACTTGTATAGTTCCTCCCTACACTTTGTTTTTGTGTGTTTTTGAGGTGCTGGGGATGGAACCCAGGCCTCCCATATGCTAGGCAAGTGCTCTACCACTGAGCTACACCTGCCCCTCAACACTTCAAATTGTCTCTAGATCACTACTACGAGGTAAATGCTGTGTTGGTATACTATTGTGTATAATATTGATGAGGGGTAAATGTCTACATGTTGTATAGATGCAGTTCCCCACACCCCAAAATACTTTGGATTTCAGCTGATTACAAGTGCAAAACCCACAGATTTGGAGAACCAACTGCATTTATTATCATAAGCAGCATTTTACATACTAGTCAGCACCTTGAGCATTCCAGCAGATCCTAGTAGAGAGGGTTGGCAGGCAGTCTTCAGAAGCCTAATTCTTCCAGAATTCTAATGAAAATTCAAGAAGCAAACACCTTGACAAATCAGGCCATCCTTGGATGCCCTTTAGTCTGGTCCCAGGATTTGAAGAGGCCAGTTGGGTGATAGAGCTGAGGCTGGTGAACCTGCAGGGCTTCTGGAATGCCGAGGGTGTCACTCATGGATATTTATTCATCTAACATTTGTATTTTGTGTCTGGGGATGTAAAATGCATAAGGCCCAGTCCTTGACTGCATAGGGCTCAGATTTGTGCTTCAGAGCATCTTAATTACTTGCAAGTCTTCTAGGGATAAGGGCTCAGTTCTTTGGAATGCTTGTGGTTCACAGAATATTATAGCTGGAAATTTTCTCTCAGCTGCTTTTGGTTACTGTAAGAGAAAAATCTGAGACTGAGTCATTTACAATAAACAGATTTCTCTCTTGAGGTTCTGGAGCCTGGGAAGTCCAAGAGCAAACACCAGCATCTGGCAAGGGCTTTCTTGCTGCATCACAACATGGCAGAGGGCGTCACATGGTGAGGAAGCCCAAGAGAGACCAAAAAAAAAAAAAAAATAGAACTCATCCTTTTAATAGGATTCCACTCCCAAGACAACTAACCCACTCTTTCCATAATGGCCTTAATCCACTCTGTGGCCTAACCACCTCTTTATGGTCCAAGGGCAATTAAATTTTAATGAGTTTGGAAGGGGTCAGTCAATCCATAGAGGGTCTTTGAGATTGGCCAGGTTGCAGCAGATCTCTGACCCTTAGAAATAAACCAATGAAGGGCAGTGTGTCATTGCAGGAGAGCCCACGAGAGGAAAAGCATGCCCCTCCAAATCCAGGGTGATTTATTTAAGCCACCAACCTGACCATGTCCCTCATAACAAGAACCTGAGCTCCTTGCCACCTACAGAATCAAGGTGTGGCTCTGTCACGCAAAGCTCTGCATGACCCAGCTCTGGCCAGTGCTCCAAGCCTGTCCACATCCCTCTTGGTCTCACACTTGTGACTTCAGCAACACTGATCCTTGAGTTCCCAGCACTTGCCATGCTCTTCCTGCCTTTGCTCATGCTGATCCTGCTCTGTAGTTAAGGCCTTCCTTCACCATCTGAGTCGATCTACCCTTTAAACTGGCTTGAGGTTTCGCCTCCAGAAAAGCTTCCCTGACCCTTCCCCTCTGGACTGGTTGGATGTCCCTCTTTTGAGATTCCAATTTTTTTTTTTTTTTTTTTTGCAGTACTTGGGATTGAACCAGGGGCCCTCTACCACTGAGCTGCATCACCAGTTCTTTACATTTATGTATTTATTATTATTATTGGTACTGGAGGTTGAACCCAGGGATGCTTAACTATGGAGCCACATCGCCAGCCCCTTTTTTGTATTTTATTTAGAGACAGGGTCTTGCTAAGTTGCTTAGCATCTCACTAAGTTGCTAAAGCTGGTTTTGAACTTGAAATCCCCCTGCCTCAGCCTCCCTAGCTGCTGGTATTACAGGCATGCGCCACTGCATCCGGCTGTTGTCTTTTTTTAAAAATTTTTTTAATATTTATTTTTTAGTTTTCGGCGGACACAACATCTTTGTTTGTATGTGGTGCTGAGGATCGAACCCGGGCCGCACGCATGCCAGGCGAGAGCGCTCTACCGCTTGAGCCACATCCCTAGCCCTTTTTTTTTTTTTTTGGTAAATAATGTTTTTAGGACACTATTTATTTATTTTTATGTGGTTCTGAAGATTAAATCTGGTTCCTCACATGTGCCGAGGCAGGCACTCACTGAGCTACAGCCCTAACCCCGGCTTTTTTTTTTTTTTTTCTTTCTTTTTATTACTTTGAGACAGCCTCTTGCTAAGTTGCCCAGGCGGAACTGAGCTTGTTTGGGATCCTCCTGCTTCAGCTTCCTCAGTGGCTGGGATACCGGGTGTGCCCCAGCATGCCAGGCCCAAAATACATTCTTGTTTCTCTCTCTCTCTCTCTTTTTTAATGTTTATTTTTTAGTTGTGCTTGGACACAATACCCTTATTTCACTTATTTTTATGTGGTGCTGAGGATTGAACCCAGGGTCTCGCAGTGCGAGGCGAGTGCTCTACCACTGAGCCCCAGCCCAGCCCCACATTCTTGTTTCTCTGTTCCTGCTCTTAACCATATTGTACAGATCTCAGGCAGGGGCTGTATTTTTTCATTTCCTTCTCCAGCTTTGGTTGTCAGTATGCACTACTTAGGGTGGACATCAGGGCTGGCTCCTTGCTAGGGACTGGATGAGTGCTGTGTGTGATTGCATTCTCACGTGTGTGTGTGTGTTTGTATTATCCATATTTTAAATAAAAGGAAGTTGAGGCCCAGAGAGATTGAGCATGCTAGGGATAGGATTGAAACTCAGGCAGCCCAACCCTGGAGTCTGACCTCTTAACCCTGAATGTCCATGGGATGGAGGAGTAAACCAGAGTGAGACAGTAGGTGTGAAGGAAACAATCCTGGAAGGCTGCCTGGAGGAGTTAGCTCTCAGACTGAAGATGACAGCCGTGACTTGGTTGTAATGAGTAAGGGGAGGGTCTCTTTTAAGGCCTGGGTGCCAAGAGGGATGAATTGTGTAGGGAGAACATTATGTCCAGTGACCTGTCTAGAGCTTTAGGACTCCATACAGGAGAGTTAGGACAACGTCATTGGATGGTGATAAATCGTCGGAACTGGGAACCCAAAGATTGGCTTTTTTTTTCCCCCCAGGGATTGAACTCAGGGGCATTAACCACTGAACCATCTCCCCAGCCCCTTTATTATATTTTATTTAGAGACAGGGTCTTGCTGAGTTCCTAAGGCCTCGATAAGTTGCTGAGGCTGGCTTTGAACTCATGATCCTCTTGTGTCAGCCTCCCAAGCTGCTGAGATTATAGGCATGGGCTACCGCTTCCGGCTTGCTGTGTGATCTTGATGCAGTGATTTGACTCTCTGGGCCTTTGTTCTGTCTCTAAAAGGAGCAAGTTGGATTAGAAGCTCTCCAAGGTTCCAGACGGCTCAGATATTTTGCATGTCCACAAGATGGAAAGCAAATGAGGGACCTGGAAGGGCGTTTTGAAGCCCTCCTGTGGGGCTGTGGGGCTGAGAGATGAGACGTGACTCCCTCCTGGCTAGCTGTGCCACGGCCTGTGTTCTCAGAAAGCTGAGCTGGGGCGCACAGCACATTTTCTCTCTAATTAGAGAGTGTGAAGTTATCCATTTTGAATGAGATAAGTTTCCATGCATGATGTCCCCAACTGCTCCCTGAAGTGCTCATTAGTCACTTCCCTGCAGCTGCCTTATTGTTTTCCAGATGCCACCGAGGGACTTGGCATTTCCCTTCCCTGAGATGGGGCAGGCGCTGCTCAGAGGGGCTGAGGAGGCCCCAGGTCCTTTGCTCTTCATCCCTGTCCCTGCCTGAGTCATCACCTAACATTGGGGGCCTCAAAGCCGAAGGTGTCTGCTTTGGGAAATGGCTTTGGAGGGCCACCGCTGAACTGGACAAACACTGATTGAAAACTTAACTGTGCCAGGCACTTTGCATCTGGAATCTGAATGCTCCCTAGACCTGGGGGTACAAATGAGGTCATCCTAGTGTTAATGTCCAAATTACCATAATCGCAGCCTGGCCCCCTCAGAGCCTCCGCTCAGTATTTAAGGTGCCCAGTAGGGTAGTGCTTCCTACTGGCAATAGCTTGCTCCTGGGCTGCCTTTCTTCCTATCTTCCCCAGCCCCAGGGTGTGCAGTGGGACCCCTCCTATATGGCAGTCTCTTCCACGACCGCCAGGTGGCACTGTGACCCTGCAGTTGAGGCAGCCGGACAACTTGGAGGAGAAACAGGTTGTGCAAAGGGAGGCCTGTGGACCAGGCCTGAGAAGTCTAGGGAGGATGCTGGGCCGCTGGTCCCAGGACCAGTGTGACTCAGCCTGGGAAGGCTGAAGCAGAAATCCTCTCTCCACTCTCCCCCTTCCTCTGCCCAGCTCATCAAGGAACTGATTGCAGCTGTGAAAGTTTTGACACACCCAGAAAATTCCAAGGGGGGAAATTTCCCATATTTCTTTCTCTATAATTTTCCAGGCATTCAGGTCTTCAAATACATTAACCATGATTTCTTTAAACAAAAAACGAGATATGCATAATGCATTGCACGTTCTTAAAATACGCAAATGACTTCACACTGGGAAAGGAGGAGGTTTGGAAAAAACTGTATGACAGAGATTTTAGATTTATTTTCTTCTGTGAGAAATTCTGCTTCTCCCTGACGGGTTCTTTCCTGGCTCATCTCCCTCGGTCCTGTCCTGGCCTGTTGCTGTTTCTCTCCTGCTTCGAGCGTCCCCCTCTGGTCTCACTTCCTCTTCCCTGGCCCTCTGTGTCCCATCCCTCCGTGGGTTGGTAGTTCTGCTCCTTTTCTGCTGTCTCTTGCCTCTGAGCACGTGGACAGGTTTCTTCTTCTGTGTGGCTGTCTTCCTCTTGGAGGTTCCTCAGCTCTGATTCTGTGAGAGTGTCTCAAGCCACAGCTACTTTGACTGTGCTCCACCTTCCTCTCAGCCCAGATGGCCCCCTGCTGCCATCCCCTGCTCAGTCTAGGTTTGGGCCCAGTGGGGCCTCTGTGCCTGTGTGGAGAGTATCCCTAGGCCTCTGCTCTCCCTATTCCACAGGAAGTTCTCTTTCTAGGAAGAAGAGACCCTCTGTCCACCCCTGCAGGCCCTATGGGCTACCTGGAGGGACTCCCCGCATGAAACTCTTCCCTGCCCTTACTCTAATGACTCTGTCTGCATATCTTCTGAGATACACCCTAATTTTATAGCTCAAAAAGAGCAGTGACTACCTCAAGGTCACTTAGGTGATGCAGATAGTGGGGCATGGAGCTGGGATTGGACTCAGGTCTCCTAGTTGACCTTCACTTGACTTGTGCTTCTCCAGATACAGGAGCAGGGAACTGTGTTGATTGTTGAGAGAGTTGGCTGTGGTGCTGGTGGCTCTGTCCCCAGATGGGCAGCTCATCTTCCTCTTCTGGGACTCACCTTTCCCACCACACAAAAGAGATATCCTTGCTTTGCCTTGCCACCCTGTGGGGTTATCATGGGCATCAATTTCACATCCATGGGATGGGAAAGTGCTTAATGAATAAATAAATTTAAATAAAGTGTTTGAAAAATAAATTGAAAGGTCTGGAGCTGAGCATGACCAGCCTCCTTGGTGGGATCTGGGCTCAGCAGGTTGTGGCCACATCTCTGATCAGACCCTAGTGGGTCTGAGCCCAGATTTCTGGCGTCTCCTTGGTTGGTCCTGCTGCCTCTGGGCTTGAGGTATAAAAAGCTGTTCTCTTCGCCGGGCACAGAGGCACGATCCTGTAATCTGAGCAGTTTGGGAGGCTGAGGCAGGAGGATCATGAGGCCACAGCGAGGGGCCAAGTAACTCAATGAGACCCTGTCAATAAATAAAATACAAAATAGGGCTGGGGATGGGGCTCAGTGGTTGAGTGGCCCTGGGTTCAATCCCTGGTACCCCTGCCCCAAAAGCTTTTGGGTTGTCACAGGACAGGATCCAGCCTTATCCAGATTGGGAGGACCTTGGGTTTCCTGGAAATTGTACGCACAACAGTGTTCTCTGTCTTGGGAAAGAGAATGGTCTCCTTCATTGATTCCCTCCTGGGGAGTCCTTGGCCTGTGACAGGTCTGGGCTATCTAATCTACATCCCCTGGGCAGTGACACCCAACAGTGGAGAGAGTGGCCTCTGGGATGGGACCGGCTGCCTCTCATCCATCAGCTATGTGACTTTGGGCTGCCACTCAGCTTTTCTGGCCTGAAAGCCCTTGTCTGTAGCATAGAGGCCACAATCAGCCCCAGCAACTCCCATCAGCCAGGCTGGGGCTGGGGATTATGGGTAATTTCTCCTCAGAGTTCCCAAACCCAAGCTGTTGACATGGAATGATGGGGGAGGGCACAGGCAGGTGGCAGAATTGCCCTCCACCCCCCCCCCCCCGCCAGTGAATGGGGACCTCACTCCCATCATGGTGACATTTGGTTCCTACACTCCCCTGACTGACTGTTGTCTGCCTGAGAGCGCATGGGACCTAAGTTTTGTGGGCATAATAAAAACTTTAAAATGACTATGATCTTTTCATTTTAAAGAAGAACACAAAATCCATTGTTGAACCAAAATCTCTTTGATATTGCCACTGGTGGTGCGTGGCCGGGATTCCCTCCCCGCTTGTGACTCTGAGTATAAGGAGCGACAAGGCGGTAGGAAAGGATGAGGTGGTAGGAATCGAGACTGTAACAGGGGAGACCTGGGTTCTGCCCTTCCCCTCCTGGGCCTCCGTTTCTCCACTGTAATGTGAGGGGGTCAGGCTAGATGGACTCTAGAAGTGGTTTACAAACTGAGCCTGCAAAGTTTTGGCCATTCTTTGGGGGACCCACTGGGGGTAGGAGGCCCAAATGGTAGGAACCGAAGCTCCAGTAGCTCCAGTGGATTCCCTTTTATTTTCCATTCAAAAATTTAAAAAGGGCCTATGATTGGACAAATGGCGACAGCAAAGCTGACTGAACTGGGAGTGGCTGGGCCTGGCACAGGGGCCACTGCAGATGCTCTCTGAATGCTCCTGCATCTAGATCCAAGCCCCTCGCTCAGCCAAGGTGTTTACTCCTCGTTCCCCGTGTGCAGTAGTGACATTGGCAGAGGCTCTGCCTTTCCAGGAAGGTGGGGAACTGGCTGCCACCAGAGTTCCAGTGACTATGGCTTGCAGTGGCCATTCCTGCTGGGTGGCCGCTTAGCCTCTCTGGAGGTGACCGGCTGGCCACTGACGTGGACTTCATCTTATCCTTCCCCCGCATCATCTAGGGCCTGAGCCAGTCCTGGCAAGGCTTGGCACTCCCAGCTCTATCCCTACAGGGGCCTAGTCCTGGCCTGCCCATGGATGCCCTGCAGGGCTGTCCAATGGGTCTTATCACTGATGCTGCTACCTGTGCCTCAGTCTCCTCATCTTGACAGGAGGGATGGGATGGGAACAGAGGGAACCTCTATTTCATGCTGGGCCTTGCTGGGCTGGCCTTCCCCAGTACCCCACAGTTGTAGCCTAGGGCTCAGAGAGCAGTAGGGGCTTCATTTGCAGTGTTTCAATCCTTGAATGTCTGTACTGAAAGGGCCAAGCCTGAGGAGATGGTTCAGGCTTGTGATTTTTAATTCCAGAGTCCTGCAATTAAATTTTCTGTGAAGGAGTTTTAGGTGAATTTCAAAGGGAAAGCTGAGAGGTAGGGAGGGCTCTGTGACCCCCACCTTTGTGTATCTACTTTAAATTTAGGAGACTTGAAAAAAAAGATGGGATCTTTCCTATTTTATGATGTAAAGTCAGAGGACTGAAGAGAAGAGGCAGTTTATTAAAAGCCACAAAGAGAGTCAGTGGCTAATAATAATAACAATACTTATGGAGGACGTACTATGTGCCAGGCATGATGTATGTTTGAACTTTTTTAGCATAAACCACTGAGTAGGATGATTATATCCTCAATTGACAAGTGAGGAAACTGAGGCACCGAGAAGTGAAAGATCACAGAGCAGGGATTTGAACTTGACCACCTCTGGGAACTCTTCACCTTGGTCTACTGCTCCTGACTGTGCACTACTGGGTTCCTTGCTGGGCACCAGGGAAGGCAGCCTTTCTTGGTCCTTTCCTTCTCCTGGATCTGGCATCTTCAACACAGGCCTTGGCATCTGGGGTGGGGAGAGACAGTAGGAATGGAATCCCAGGATGGACGGATGTACTCTGAAGATGGAAGTAATGGAAGATTGAGTGAGGCCTTTGTAATAAAGACAGCTGGGAGGAGTAGAAGTAGAGAGATGCCATTCTGACTCTTTTCCTTGTGAAATTTCTATGTGACCTTGCAGAGATCACCTAACCTCCAGCTACCTCATCTGTTAAATGGGCCAGAGACTCCCATTTCTGAAGGTTGATTATTCAGGAGATAACAGTCAAGGAGACCTTTTCAGTTTGTCAAGGGCCACATGTTCAGGCGGGGTGTGTGTCATGACAGAGTGGGTACTGAATTGGGTGAGATGCTGCCACCTCTGACCTTGTTTGGACAAAGCAAGGTGAAGTTAAGAACAGCTGGGATTTATAACTGGCTTCTTGCTCTTACCTGCTCTGTGTGCCTGGATTCTTGGACCTCTCTGTGTCTTTTGGCCATGGTACATGCTCAGTGTGTAAATTGCTTCCCACTGTTCAGCAGCAAGGAAGGAGCCAGATGAGTGGGTGGTCTAGCTTTACATGCTGCCGCCATTGCAGGGAGTTCCCTCCCAGCACCTGAAATCACAGCTGGAAGAGTGGCTTCTCCTGGCTCCATCGCTAGCTTCTGACCTTGGGTAAGTCACTTACCCTCTTTCTGCTACATCAGTTAAACAGGGATGCAATGTTTCCTCTTTGTACCTTGAGAGGTATTTTATTTTGAGAAGCAAGGTGGAGAATGGCTGTAAAGATGCTTTGGGGGAAAAACAGCCTAATACAAATGTAAGAGCTTCTTGTGACTTTATCATCCTGCTTGCTATGCTCTTGCTTTCTCTTCCAGCATTTGGCCTTGAAGCCAACCTGGAAGCAGATGCTTGGTAGAGCCTTAATGAATGGAGACAGGTCGCTGTGCAGCAGAGCAGAGGTGACCTGGAGACCTGCTGCTCCTGCCATGGACAAGTCATGGGATTTGGGGCTAGCCCCAACCCTCTTGGCTTCTGCTCCCCACATGAAAATTACAGGGTTGGGCTAGGTAATCTCTAGGGATCCTCCCCCTCAGATGGCTCTGAAATGACAAGGAGTGAAGTGCTACTGCTCTTTCTCACCCATTAAGTGATTTCTAAGTGTTTATTGCTCGTCCACTCTCAGCCAGCCTCATTTCACTTTCCCCCTTATTACTGCCGGGAAGGGCAAGGCACCTCAGGCAGCTAGCTAGCCAGGCGTGTGCCCCATCTTACAGCTGAGGCTGTGGAATTTCAGAGAGGATAGATGATTTGCCCCAAGTCTCACAATTAGCAAATGTCAGGGCTGGGATTCAAACACAGGTCATGGGTCAAACCCAAAGGTCGTGCTTATCCCATCTGCCACATTGCCTGGCTTCCCTCTCCTCCCCAGGAGCTCTGGCCTCTGGAAGCCAGCCAGTCCTTTAACAGGGTTTGGCTCCTTTCAGGTTGTCTTTACTCCACAGACCATTAAACGGCCACCCACTTTTCCCTCCAGTCCGGTCCCACCAGAGTTCTAACTGTGGAGGGGAGAGTGAGGCTGACGGTGCTCTTTCACGGTCAACCTCTTGCAGTTTGAGCCAGGTGAGAGTTCACCTGGCGACCTGGATGTGTTTCTAGCAGGTTGCGTGACCTTGGGCTGGTTGCCCCTCTACAAGATTAGGCCGGTTCTGCTGAGCAGTGCCGGTCTCTGGGGGGAGAGCAGGTGCTGCTGGCTCCGGGCGAGGATAATGAGCGCTCCTCACGCACCTTGCTCCCTCAGAGTTACCATCTGCTTGGCAGATGCGCCTCCCAGGCCTCTGGGGTTGCCCCACTCTCCCCCATGGGATAGAGGAGCCTACTCCTCGGCTCAGGCCATAGTCTCTTGCCAGGGTTCATGGTTGTTGCTGGAAAGGAGGTCCCCGGGGGCAGAGTAAGGCAGGCCCGGGACGTCCCCGGCGGAGAAAGGAGGCGCCGAAAGTCGGGCAACCCGGGCAAGCCCGGCGTAATGAGGCGCTCCCCTCTCCTGCCGGAGGCGGGGCTGCCTTCCCTCCCCCTCCTCCCACCCGAGGCCCCGCGGGAGCCCGGCGTCGCGGGGCAGGGTGGGGGGAGCAGGGCCTTCAGGGCCTACGCAGTGGACCCGGGGCCGGGGGTGAAGTTCTAGCCGCTGAGGGGTGAAGGTCTGCAGTGGGGCTCAAGTGTGGTAGGGGACCAGGACGAGGGAGGCTCTGTCCGTGTGTCGCCCCGGTGCTCTCGGATCTTTTGCCCTGGCCTCTGGCCTCCAGGGAGGTCAGTATCCGATCCGCGTCCTTCCCCGCCTGTGCATCGCGGGTCCTCTCCCCGCAGCTGCCCTCGGGAGGCAGAGCTCGGGCTGGCGTGGCTCGGAGCCGGCGCGCACCGGCTCGGGGCCGGGTAAACACCCGGCGGGAGGGGCGCGGGCCGGGGCGGGGCGCACCGGGCCCGCCGCGCGGGCGGGACAGCGGGTGCTGGGGGCGGGGGCAGGAAGCCAGCGCGGCCCGGGCCGGCCAGCGCGGCCCCGTGACGTCGCTCGGCTTCCAGGGATCTCTCCCCCGGCCCGCGGGTCCCCTCCTCCCCGCCCTCCTCCCGCGCCTCGCTCGGCGCGGCGGCCGGCATTTCTGGTTCGCAGCTCGCTGGCTGGCTCCGCGGCCCCTGCCTCCTTCTCCCGCTCTCCTCCCTCTTTCCCTCTCCGACCCTCTCTTTCCCTCCCGCTCCCTCTCCTCCCCGGTCTCTTCCCTCTGCCTTTCCGCTCTAGATCTAGCCCCCCCCCCGTTTTCTCTTTCTCTCCTTCCTCTCCCCCCCTCTCTCTGTCTCCCTCTTTTGCTTCCCCTGCCTTCCTTTCTCTCTCTCTGTTTTTCTCCGTCTCCCTCTTGGTTTCTCTCCCCCTCCCTCCCTCCGGGTTTCCTCCCCCCGCCCTCCCTCCTCCCCTGCTCCCCTCCCCCTCCGCCCCTCGCAGCCCCGCGGCTTGCAGCTCCCCAGTCAGCCTCTCGGATCCAGCGCCGCCGCCCGCACCAGCCGCAGGACCGGCCCGCCCGGCTCCCCGGGTGCGCCCTCCTGGGTCCCGCGCCCTCCGGGCTCGCAGGGACACCCTCCTCCCTCCCGGCTCGCGGCCCCGCCCGGCCGGCCCCCGCCCAGCGCCCCAGAGCGCCGAGGATGTGAGTCCTGCTCTCCTCGGCCGGAGCAGCAGCCACTCGCGCGCGGAGCCCGAGCGCAGCGCAGCGCAGCTGCGGGCGCTCGTTGGGTCGCTCGCGCCGGCTGCGCGCTCTTGCCCTAGCGGTGTCCCCCAGCCTCTCGCCGGCGCCGCCGCCGCCGCAGCCCGCGGGCCGACCCCGGCCGGCCGCCCCCGGCCCCAGCGCCGCTGACCCTGTCCGCCGCGGGCGGGGACGCGGGCGGAGGAGGTGCCGCCGCGGAGCCCCCGGACGCGACCATGTCGGAGGTGCTGCCCTACGGCGACGAGAAGCTGAGCCCCTACGGCGACGGCGGCGACGTGGGCCAGATCTTCTCGTGCCGCCTGCAGGACACCAACAACTTCTTCGGCGCCGGGCAGAACAAGCGGCCGCCCAAGCTGGGCCAGATCGGCCGGAGCAAGCGGGGTGAGTTCTCAGTCCCTTCCCCGACACCTCCTTCCTTCTTCCGGCGCTGCGGCCTGGCGGAGGCTTGCAGGGGTCTCCCGAACACCAGAGCCTGTTCGAACCGGATGGAATCCCCTCCCGCAGAATTGGGGGATCCCGCACTGCGGGTCGGGTTGGGGCAGACCAAGGGTAGGCGTCCCCCTCAGTTGGATCCCGAGTAGGGTCCACCGGGGGCGTGGCGGCCTTTAGCTGCGGCGGAGGCCGAAGGGTTATACCCGCTCCCCACCCGCGTCAAAGTTTGCTTTTTTATTTCTCACCCCCCTTCTTTTGCGCAGTGGAGTCGCAGCTGCGCTCGCTGTACTGTCCTGGGGGAAGGTCCCAGGGTCCCCCAAGGAACGGCGTGGGAAACCGCGTAGGGGAGGCTCCCACTCCTGCCGCGGTGGCTAGGGGCACTCGGGTCGCACGGGCTTTCGTGTTAGTTGGTAAAGGGAGCTGGTGGGGAGTTGCACGGCTCGGCGCTCGGCTCGGGAGCTGGAGAAACCCCAGTGAGACCGAGACGCCGGGAGGTTCCGAGAGGAACTCCAGAGACGCGGGGACAGGAGGTTGCCCGACGGCTGTCAGGAGAGACTGAGACGTAGCGGTGGACGGGAGCGGGTACGCGGGAGAAGGAGGTCGGCTGAGAGCCGGGGACAAAGCTCTGGGGGCAGCTGCAGCGGGAGAGCCGGAGCCTGGGACGCAGGTCTCGGGAGGACGGGGAAGCAGTGTAACAATGAGCGTGAGCGGCACCCCTGACGTAGAGACCCCAGATCTCAAGAGGCGACCGTCGCGCCGAGGGACTGAGAAAGCCTCGGCTAGGTCGAGATGGTGAGAGAGGCAGAGCCCCGGGCAGGCGGCGAAGGAAGACTGTCCTTTGCAGCCACCCGGAGAGTCAAGGGCTGGAGGCCGCCGGCCCAGGCCAGGACCGAACCCTCCGCCAGCTCTCTCGCGGTGGGAACCGGCCCTGGCGTCCCCTCCTGGCTCTTCCGCACCTCCGCACTCAGCCTTGGCCACGCGCTCTGCGCTGGGGACATCCGCGGGGGGCTCAGAGCCTCGGAGACCCGGGGCTCCCACTCCTCTCCCTTCTCTGCGAAGGAGCCTCCTTTCTCAATAAAATGCACCGGGTGGGGGAAGGACGCGGCCAGAGCGCTCGCTGGCTGCAGCCGGCTGCTGCGTTCGCGACCTCTCGGCTTCCTTTTTTGCACCATTCAGCTGGCACCCAGCATGGGGGGGGGGGTAGCGCAGTTTAGAGCCTGGCTGTAAAGGGTCCCTAGGCAGCCTCCGAGGAGGAGGGGGCTGTCTCACCCGGCAGTGAGCCCTCCTCCCTCTCCCTCTCCCCCCTCCCTACTTGGCGGCACACGAAACATCTAAGACCCCTGGCAGGGCCCAAGCGTGCTCACCTCTCTTTTCCCCCCCTTTTTTGCAGTTGTTATTGAAGATGATAGGATTGATGACGTGCTGAAAAATATGACCGACAAGGCACCTCCGGGTGTCTAACTCCCCCAAAGACAATGAGTTAAGGGAAAGAATAAGAACCGCGGAGGGAGCAGTTATTGGCAAAAAGCATGAAAAAGAGAAAGCACTTTGCAATTTATTACTAGCTTGCTACCCACGATGAAATCAACAACCTGTCCTGTCAGGCCGGCCTGGAGACAGATGAGGCGTGTGGAGGAGGAGGAGGAGGAGGAGGAGGAGGAGGAGGAGGAGGAGGAGGAGGAGAAGGCGGCTCTGGGCTCCTCTGCAAAAATAAAAATAAAATACATAAAATTAAAAAAATTAAATCACTATATACACATATAAAGAAATAAAAAAGAAGTCTCAGTTGCAGCTATTTGTCAAATTAATATCTATTTCTTTTTCTATACCGTGAATATTGCGCAATTATAGATCTGGATTTTGAACCACTTAACGAAGCGGCAACACCGGATGAGGTGTTGGTATTCTTCGCTGATTTGGCTGTTCCCAATGTTTACATTATTTAATCTTGCAAAAATGATTCTGTGCACTTGGATGTGAAATGCTGTCTAGTTTTATTTTTTTATGTTGTTAACTTTGGATGTACAAAAAAATCAGAAAATGATCTCTGTAGATACTGTTTTATTTTGGTCATCTTTTGAAGTTATCAGGAATGTGTTTAAAACAAGAAGATAACTTTTCTAAGGAATGATACATAGAAAGGATCCTTGTCTTATTTTAAAATGAATTGTAAAGCTTGTGTTTCTTTGTTGCTGCAAGCTATTTGCCCAAGTTAATGCAAATGGACACATTTTATATGTCAGAAAAAAAAAAAAAAAAAAAAAACAACAACACGAAAAACAAAGAAAAAAATGCTTGAGCTTTTTCTAACCTCCCCGCTGCAGTCTGTTGTTTGAGCCGCCTGTTTTTTTCTCTAATATTGTGTCAGTTTATTCTCTCTAATGGACTGTAAAAAAAAAAAAAATGTAATCACAAGAGTGCCAAATATCTTGAAATGCCAAAAGGCATTTTGTTTCCTTCCTTTTCCCTGTGCTCTGAGTCCACATAAAGGAATGCTTGGAGTCTTCTGTTATTTATAGGGATTCTCTAAGGCACAGCAGCTGCCTGTTTTGCATGGTATTTGCAAAAATGCCTCTTGCGTGAGGAATCTTTTACCATTTTTTGTTTGCAACTTTGGACCTCAAGAGGTTTCCCCTCCCTTTCTTTCCTGGTTCCTTATTTTCTTAAATTGGATATTCTGTATGTTGCACCTTGAACCAGCACACAGGGCTATTTCTCCAATGTACAATAAAATTACCGTTCCTGTGTCTCTCTCCTCTCTTTCCTCCACTTTGGTTCTGAGGGACTTGCTGTCAATTTGCTGGTTGCAGTCAGGAAGGAAAGGATGGTGGTTTTGGCTTGTGAGGCAAAAACACATTGTGGGGGGTCCTCTGGGGGGCACTGTGGGTAGCCTCCTGTGGGAGGGAAGATGGGCTGAATGGGCAAGTCCTTACCCAAAGGACAAGTTCACTCCATTTTAAATTTGCAGGCTGAATTCTCTGCTTCCCCGAGGCCTCTGCCATCCTTGGATGGTGAGGAGAGGATGGCTGGGAGGCTGGCAGGCAGGCAGCCTTGTTTAGTGACAGACTCATTCAGATCCCAGCTCTATGAACTTGAACACGCTCTCAAATCTTCAAGTCTCAGTTGCCTAATCTGTCAAGTGGGGATAAGTCAGCACCAACTTCATAGGATGGAGGGGAGCAGGAACGACACTCAGCATGCAGAAGTATTCAGTGTTGGGTCAATCTATGTCCACTTAACGTGTCACTGAGGGCCACCTGTCCTCCAAGGCAGGGCTGAGGATGAGCTTAGCTCTTTCTCTGCACCTTCACCTTCCAGAGCTCCTTGGTCCTTGCATGAGGATGAGCCCAGTCACCCCTTCCCGAGGCTTGTTACGAAAACATCCCAGCCTCTCAGGGGCAGTTCACGGTTGTGGGTCAGGCCTCTGGAGCAAGAGGCTTTGGGAAGAAAGGCCAGGAGATTTTTCTCCTGGCTGTTTCACATCCAGAAACCCCAGTGCAGGGAGCTTTTAATGTGTTTGTTATGAAACTGTCAGCCGAGGAGTCACAACACAGCTCACAGTGACAGGAGCCTCAGTGTGACTCAGACATCAGGTAACAGTCCCCAGGAGGGGGTGAGAAGAAGGGGCTGCAGGGGCCCATGGGGGAGGGTGATGTCTCATTCCCCTTCTCAGGCAGTGGAGGCCCCCCGGCCTCAGCTTCCAGCCCAGGGTTCCTCTGAGCTGTGGTTAAGAGGACACCCGGGAAGCTGGAGCTGGCAGGCCAGCGGGGTGACTGGTTGGGAATGCCAGCTTGGTTTCCCCAGCCACATGACCCTCCTCTTGACCCTGGCTCTCTTCCCTGCTGACCCTGGGCACCTCCAATGCCTTGGAGCTGAGGGTCTTTAGGTACTAAGGAGCATACCGATCCTCTGCTCTTTCCCCCTGGAAGTCCCAGGGGTGCTGCCTGGAGAGTTAGGGGCAGGGCCAACCTTCAGTTTGGACATCGGTTGTCCAGCAGGGGCAGGAGCCACATGAGAAGATTCAAAAAACAGTTTCGGTCCATGCCCAGGTTGCTGCCCCTGACCACCTGATTCAAGCACAGTGCAATTACTGAGTTCTTTCCCACACCACAGCCCCAGCAACCCTGGAAACCCAGAGGGACTCACCGCCTTCAGCAGGTTAAAAAGTTGAGGCCCCAGAGGGGCTAAAAGGACCACACAGCCTCCACCTGAATTTTCCTGTATATCAGGCTCCCACCAGCGGCATGAAGAGGCACTATTATTACTCTGTTTATACAGTGGGAGGCAGGGCTCAGAAAGGGTAAGTAACTAGTGTGAGGTGACTCAGTGCAATGCAGAGGAAGCACTGGAATGCAGAGCCATCTGACCCCAAACCCAGGCTCAGACCCAGCTGCAACCATGTCCTTCAGCCCTTAGAGGTCCTTTTGTTGGTTGTTGTCTAGAAGCCCTGGCCATCTCTGTCATTCTATACAACAGAGGAGTGTGTCGGGGTGGGCTGGGGTGGGGGCAAGTCTTGGATATGGTCAGTTATGCCTGGAGCTGCCCTCTGCTGGGAAGGGGGCAGCTCGGGAGCCCTGGGCCATGGCTGCAGGTCCATTTTAATAAGTGATATATTAAACAGGACCTGCTAGAGGCTGCCCCATCAGTGACCACAGGTCCCCTGCCTGGGAAGACAGAGTCTACCTTTCTCTGTGTCTCTATTCAGCCAAAGGGAATATAAATCTTTTAAACAGACTGTAACATCGTGTGAACATTTGTTGGGAAGGCACTTTAGGGACTGGACAGATATCAAATTATACCAAGCACAGGACATATTTGAAATATCTGAATAGGTAGCAATCAATATGGAAAAGGCTATTAAAAGAGCAAGATGGGGGAGGGGATCTCTAAACACCCAAGCCTCCTCTGGAGCACCCAGGGCTGCATGCTGCTAAGAAGCAAACATCTCCCTGGATTCTGCTTCCATGGTCTGTCCAGGGTGCTGGCCTGAAGGAATATCAAGAAGCACTTCTAAGGTGGAAATGGGCAAACTGAGTTTTAAAACAAAGAGACTTAAAAATGACAATTGTCTGCAGGCTGCAGACAAAGGAACGAGCATGGGGTGCCTCTTGGAGAGCAGGGCCTGGGCGAAGGCTCTGGTCTAGGGGAAGGGGACAGATGTTGAGGGGGCAGTGCGTGGATTTGGGGCTAATATAACTTGGATTTAAAACCTCTACCCTATACTTTCTAGTTGTGACTCGGGAGTATTTCTTAAGCTCTCGGGGTCTCTGTTTCTTCTACAAAATGGAGTTGATGATCCTCACGATGGGAGCAGCTTGCACCTCCTCCACCTGAGGTCAGGTGCACAGTAAATGGTGGCCACCAATGTGAACAATGAGAAGCGCCTGCTGTGTGATATCGTCCCGTCCCTGGGGTGCCTTCCCCCGGCGGCACAGCACCTAGGACCTGGCAAACAGTTCTGACTCCAAGAAGCTTCTTTGCAGATAGTTTTTGGCTTCTGGACTGAGGGACAGTGGTGGCCCTTTGAGGTTGGAAGGTGGGAGTTTGGATGAGGACATAGGGAATGTTTGGGAGGGCCAGTCTGCCTCTCATTATCTCCACACTCCTAAGGAAATCCCTCTGCTTGCTCTCCAAAGGCAGTGTCCAGGAACGTGGCCTGCCCTCTTCCCACCAGACTGCGGAACTCTTTCCCTGTGGATGGAGAGTGGGAGGGAAGCTCTTCCTGGCCTGGCAAGGGCTGAGCTTGGCTTTCTGCTTGGATCCCTTCCTTCCACCGACCTCTTCCAGTTTCATTCATTTGACAAACATGGATTGAGCACCTGCTGTGTGCCTGACACCACAATAGTGAACAAAATGCCCCCCCCCGGGGGGGGGGGGGCTTGAAAATGATCCTATTTCTTATGGAAGTGGAGATTGAGATCTGGGGGTTTGGACACCCCCAAAATCAGCAGCTCAGATTCTTAGTGCTGGCAAAAAGAAGGAACCAAAAGTCTTGGGGACTGCCTGAAATGCAAACCTGTGATCCATTTAAAACCTTGTTATTCTAGAATGGGTTTAGGTGTACAGAAAAGCTGTGGAGATTTGCCGTGCACGGCCGACCCAGTTTCTTTTGTTGTTTACAATCGTGGCACATTGTCATGATTAAGGAGTCACCATGGGCACATTCCTATGAACCCCACTGTCTATTCAGATTTTAGTAGCTTGTACCTATTGTCCTTCCTTGCGGGGGATTCTACCTAAAATACCACACAGCATCTGTCACCAGGCCTGAGGCTCCTCTGGGCCGTGTCGATTTCTCAGACTTGCCTTGTTTTAGGGGGACACTTGAGAGGCATTTTACGTCCTCCACTCTGGTTTGTCTGATGCTTTTCTCAAGGTTCACCTGGGGTTTGGGGTTTGGGGTTTGGGGAGGAAGACCATGGCGGGGACAGGCCATTCTCAGCACATCATATCAGGAGCACACGCTACAGACATGACTCATCACAGACGATGCTCCCTTTTACCAGCCAGCCTGGAGTGGTGCTTGTCAGATTTCTGTATTGCTAAGTGACTCTTCTTGCTCCCTTTCCATACAGTGCTCTTAGAAGGAAATCATTATGCTAAGCCCACACTTAAGAAGCAGGGAATTCTGCTCCTCCTCCTTCAGGGAGAAATACCTCCATAAATTATTTGGGATTCTTCTGCACAGGCGATTGGAGTGACCCATTTTTCAGTGGTTCGATCTTTGCCCCTGTGTGGAGCAAACTCCCTGTGGTTTAGATGTAATCATGCATTGGGGGGAAGAGGGTGGGGTAGGGGGGATGGGGGGTGAACAGGACCTAAACATCCACAAAGCCCAAGGTACTGCCTGGTGACAGATAGATGGAGCCTTACCGAGAGAGAAAGAGAGAGAGAGAGAGAGAGAGAGAGAGAGAGAGAGATTAAAAAATTAATAAAAGCAACTTCCTGTGGGGGAACTGTCACCCTGGTTAGAAACTGTGCAGAATTTTTTCCTTGGAAACCTTCAGGCAGCTGCTCTGGTTTATAAAATCTGCCTATTGGAGGGAAGGGGGGGAGACTGTCATTATTCCAGCAACAGAGATTCTCTCAAACTGTCGGCAAAAACAAATCCCCAGTGACAGGGTCACCGAGGAAACCTGGCAACTGGGCTGGAGCTTGTGGGGTATCCCTTGGGACAGAGATCCTGTGTCCGAAGCCCCTCCCCAGAGGGACCAAGAGTCCCAGAAATCCAGCCCCTGAGCCTCTCCCACCCCCACCTCGCTAGCGCTGGCCCATCCGTGCGCCTCAGGTCTGGGGTGAGGATTTGGCCCACCTTGCTGGCCTCACATTGGAGGGATTTGTCCCCAAGCCCGGGGAAGTAGACTCCCCTGGAGCCCAGAGAATGGTCTTTGACCCAGAAACAGCTGTTTCGAGGACAAAGGGTCACCGAGGGGGAGGGAAGTCAGGGAGGACGGGATGAGGGAGGAGGGGAACCCGGGAAACGTGCCATGGGAAATCCTACCAGAAAGGCCCTGGGACGGGGTGCGACTGGGGGCGGGGCGGGGCGGGGCCGGGCAGCGGCGAGGGTAGGACACGGTCGGGGGAGCGGGTGTCCCGTCAGCGGGCCGACGGCCGAGCGCTCCAGGCACTTGCTTTGGGAGGGTGTTTGGTAGAAGACGCAGAGTAATTGATTAATTAAATCCATATTCATTCACCAACTCTCTGGCGGGCGTGGAGGGGCGGTCCGTGCGCTTGGCCCTGGGGGACCCGGCGGCTACCCGCGAGGCCTCTTCCGGTTCAGGGACCTCACTGCCTGGCCGGTGACCTTTCAATGACTATGAACTTGAAGAGGGGCGGGGGGGGGGCGGGGGGCCCCACAGGAAGCGTAGGCAACCCTTGGGGAAACCCCAATAGCAGGCCGCCAGCATCCACCCTGGGCCACTGCGTTCCAGCCCCAGGTCGGCCAGCGGCAGGCGGTGTGACCCGCGGCACCCGCAGGTCTCCGGGACTCGGTTTCTCAGCGGGGACAGTTTGCACCGGCCCTGGCTACAGACCAGTAACGGTCTGCACTTTGGGCGTTTAGATCATTGACTTTGCACACAACCCTATAACGCAGTTACACGATTGTCACCCCAGCTAAGGGACACTGAGGCTCAGAGCGGCAAGGTCACCTGCCTGCGGCTGTCCCACAGCTGCAAAGTGCGGGGGCTGGGATTCCGTGGTCCCAGTCGCTCCCATATAAGGCGGGGTCACGGCCGATGCTTCCCTGCGCGCCCGGCAGCCCAAGCCCCCGGTGCAGGGACCGGAGTCGGAGAGCGTCCTCCCGCGGGGGAGGGGAGGCGGCCGAGCCGGCTGCCCGTGAACCCTGGACCAGGCCAGCTGGTTGCCATGGAGACCGCTGGGCGGAGGCGGCCGACAGCCGGGTTGCCCCGCGGGGCAGTTCCGGGGAGCTGGCTCCCTCCCTGGGAGGGCGTGGCACCCGGGCGACACCTGGGGCTGCGTTTTCCTGGCAGCCGGAGCCGCCAGAGTTCTGCCGTCAGAACCCGGAAGACCACAGTCCCCTGCAGCCGTCTGAGCCTCCTCACCTGAACTCAATCCCCCACGCACGGCGCTATCTCAGTTCATCCGCGTGAATTATTTACTGTGTCTGGCGGCCTCCCGCCCGCGGGCCTCCCTCCGCCCTCCCTGCCCCCGCGGCGTCTTCACATCCTGGTTCTCTGTCCCCTGTTTCCTCACTATTCAAGAAGTTCCAGTGACAGGCCCTAGGGGAACCTAAGGGAAGGTGCTATCCCCACTCTCCAGCCTTCACCTGGAATCCTGGTCCTTGAAGCAGAGAGCACTGAGGTGGGAGCTAGGGGCACTGCTCCTCTGCTTAGGTCCCCTATGACCCTCAGCTTCCTCCTCTGTGAGGGTACTGATTAAATCCCACCAGGTATCAGGGAGGTGTGGTGGGTATATGCGCACAATATTATCATTACGTGTGTTTTAATTTTTACTGTGTGCCCCGGTGATAATTGTTCTGCATGTTTTCTAATTTAATTCTCTCAGCAATTGTATCAATCAGGGCCACTCTAGATTATCCCCATTTCACAGAGGAATGAAACTGAGGCCCAGAGGGGACAAGTAACCTGTTCTTAGGAAGGAGCAGAAGTAGAAACTGAACCCAAGTCTAGCTCTCAGGTCGTTTTTTTGTTTTTATTTTGTTCTTTAAATTATTTTTTATTTTTTTAGTTATCAATGGACCTTTATTTTATTTATTTATATGCAGTGCTGAGAATTGAACCTAGTGCCTCACACGTGCTGGGCAAGTACTCTACCACTGAGCCACAACCCCAGTCCCACGGGTGTTTTTAATCCACTTGTCTGGGTGGTGTTACCTCCTTAGCCTCCCTAGGTACCTGAGGCCACTTGGACACCAGTCACATCCGTGACAGGCAAATGCATAAAGACCCAGCCCTGAGTGCCTGGCCCTGTGCTGGGTGCTGAGTCTGTCCCAGCCCTGCGCTCAAGTTCTTCAGTCTGTAGTTGGGGGGTGGGACCCCAGGAGGAGGAGAGGACGGATGTGCCCGGAACTAGTTACACAGATGGAGAGACCCTGTTGTGATGAGGGCTGGGCATGGACTATGTGTTCTGGGGAGGGAGCCGGTGGGATTTCAGCCCACCTTGGAGGGGAGTGAGGGGGGCCCTCTTGGTGTAGACGCGACCAAGTAGGGACAGAGATGAGCAAGCTTGGGTTTGCTTGAGAAAGGTGGGTCCTCTGGGGAGTAGTGGGAACAAGGTATTTCAGGGGGTATTTGGGTTGGAGAGAAGAAGGCTGGGGTCAGACCATGGGGGGTTCTTGAAATAGGAGTGCAAGGGTCCATTTGGAGCAGTGTCTGATCCTCCAGGGGACTTTGGCAAGGTCTGGAGTCATTTCCGGTTTTCGCACCGTGTGGGAGGGGTAGAGCCCTTGGCTTCTTGTGTGCAGAGGCCCGGATGATGACGGATGACGATAGGAACCATCCTCCAGTGCAGACACTTTGACTTTTGCACTTTGGCACCACTCCCACGGTGGACGGTCCAGCCCACGGTGTACTCAGGCTAAGAAATCCTGTTTCAGGGTCTGGTGATGGTGAGATTTGAAATGACTTACAACCTCTCACGCCTCGGCCCCTCCTCTCTAAAATGAGCTGATTATAACAGCTAAAGCTGAAGGAATCTGCCACCTGTTCATACTCACTGAGTGTAGTTAAAATACCCCACATCTACCATCTCGCAGGCTCCTGACTGCCCAGGGAAGAACACTACACCACAGCTCAACATCTGCCGGCTGTGTGAATGGCCAGGCCCTGTGCTGAGCTTTTCTATAGATTAGTTTATTCTGTGCTCTTGATGACTCTGTGAGGCAGGCACTGTTGTATTCCCCAGTTAATAGGTGGGGAAACAGAAGCACAAGATGATGCTCCCTGAGGACAATCTGTCTTGTTTGTTGCCATCTCTAGAACAGCATCTAAATATTTGTTAAGAAGAAAAATAAGAATCCCTCCATGAGCTTCACTGATCTCCTGAAATTATGAAGAAATGAAGGCACAGAAAGGTTGAGGGTCTTGTCTGGAATCACACAGCAGGAACTTCCCTCTTGCTTTCTGGCTGAGGTCTTGGGAAAGCCCCTGGGCAGATTCTCTGGGCAGCTGGAGCCTGACTGTGCTCCTACCACTGGCAGAGGGGCTGAGGGCTGTGGGGGCATTTCTGAGATTCCAGAGGGTGTGCCAGGCTGGGTTCTTCCTGGGATCCGTCTGAGCTGGAAAGGATTGCATCTTGGTGTCTGACCACCCTGGGAGCTCAGGGTGCTTCGTGCCTGGGATTGGACTCGTCCACTCCCGTGATGACTCCCGTGATGAATGTGGAGAGATTTCAGATATAACCCAACCCTAGTCCTGACCTCAGGGAACACAGTGGCCAGGTGTTCCGGGCTCCCTGGATTCCTGTGCTCTCCATCAAAAGAATCAGACACAGCCACAACTGCGATGGGAACAGGACCCTGCGGTGGGACTTTGGTTGGAGCAGAAGAGAGACGTGGCATTGAGCTAGAATGTGTCTAGCTGGCTCTGGACAATGATCGGAGCCAGCTCTCCTTCCTGGGTAAGGTCTGCAGGTGGGGACCAATGTCTAGGGATTTTAAGTGGCTTTGGGCATGTTTTCTAAGGTGTCCTCTTTGCAGGTCCTGGGCACACGTTTCAACCTGAAGGGCAGTGGTTACTCTGTGGCTAATGCCACACCTCTCCCTGGAGAATCATCTCGGCCCGTGCTAAGGGCTCAGCAGTGCCCAGAGGACGCGTGGCGGGAGGTTGGTGTGGAAGAGAACACAAATCATGGGAATAACAAGTGAAGGGGCCTGGGAATGGGCTATTTTCGTGGCTCCTCAGCAGTTTGTCCTTTATGTTGTTTGTCCTTGGAGAGTCATGGCAAGGGCATCCTGTCCTTTGTGATGTCCCAGGTTTCCGAGGCTGATGGTGCATCTGAGAGTGAGCGAGCGACGGCCGAGGCAGAGGCACGTGCCCTGCTCTGCAGAGCTGACTAGCCATGACCTAGGGGTCCCTGGCTATCACAGGGCACGGGGAGGGCCAGCATGGTCTAAGGCAGTCATGGCAGCGTCTGTGCAGTCCACATGCTACCTGCTTTGGGGACGCTTCTCAGCAAGGCCCCCCAGCAGAGGTTGTGTCTCTGTTGTCACCCTATCGAGGGTTAGAGATATGGCCTTGGGTCTGCGATTCCCACGGGGAGGCTGAGGACCAGCGATTCTTCCTGGTCTCTTGGACACCTCTGTTAACCTGAGCCCTCAGCCCACAGCCCGCGAATGACCAGGGTTATCATTCTGCTGTGAAATGGAGTCATGACCCCCAGCCTCGGAGGATGGCTGGAAAGATGGAAGTGATAAGGGAACCCCCATCCCTCATAGTGCTCAGGAAATAGCAAGTTATTTCCTGGAATTCCCCGGGGATCCATCTTCAAGTCTGAGCTTTGGGCCAAGCCTGGGATAAGGGTGTCATGGAGGGTAGTAGAGGGGGGATCCAAGGTAGGCAGAGCCTTGCAGGGGGCTTCTAAGGACTGCCATCAGTGCTGAGGGTCCCTTCCTATCATGCTGGGCCACCTTTGGGCTGTAAAAGGGGTGTTGTGACACCATGCTCCAGGGGAGGGCATGGTGTGGCATGTGTTCCCATTCTCTAAACAGGGATGACTAACAGGTTAGAAAGGAGATGGCGCATGGTCTGCACCGCCAGCCTCATTTCCCTCCACTTCTCCCTGGGCCCACACCCCCTGACCGCACCGTTCTTTCCAGAAGGTGGCACTTTGACCTCTGCCCTTTGGCATGTGTGCTTTATGTCCTTCTCTCCGCCTCCTGCTCTTCCCTTGCAGGCATCAGCCCGGACAGCACCTCCTCCAGGAAGGTGCCTGATGCCTCCCCCTGTCCAGCACTCATCCCTGGGTGTCCATGCTGGTCTGTCCTCTGCCATCAGGCCATGTTGCCCCCAGGGCAGCTGTGGAGCTCCCTCTCTTGTTTGTCTCCATATCCCCAGGGCTTCCCACAAACGCCAGGCTCCTAGCAGTCCCCGCAGGGAACGCAGCTGTGATGTGTTAGAATAACAACAGCCCCTTGCCTGCGTGGTTTTCCAGTTCCCAAAGCCACTGGAAGCACCTCTCACCTGATCCCCACAGGAAGCTTGCTGTGGAGGTGGGGAGGGTTAGGAGTGCTGCCAGGTGGGCGGGGCCTGCTGCCCACCTTCTCTCGCTCTGCAGTTGTAGCTGTATCTGTGATATATTTGGTTCCGAGTGGGAGTCTCCTCAGAGCTGATTCCAGGCGCTCTGTCTCAGGGGGTGGCCGGGAGAAGGCCAGGATTTGTTGCTTTCAAGGCTCAGTGAGGAGCTGGGCCCGTTTTGCACGGTGGTCCTGATGGTGTGCGTTCCCAGGAGGGCAAACCGCAGAGGCTGGTGGCTCTTCTCAGTGAGGGTTCACTCACCGCTGTGCTGAGGAAAACTCAGGGAAAAAATATCCCAAATATTCCAAACAGGGGAATGACTGAGTCAACTGTCGTCTGTCCTCTTGGAATAGCCGGCGACCCTTTAAAATCATGTTTCAGGGGCTGTTGTTCAGCAGCAGCGCGTTTACCTAGCGCGCAGGAGGCCCTGGGTTTGGTCCAAAATAATGGTTCAGCAGCTCCTGCCATAACACGGGAAAGCACATTTGTCATATAGGGAAAAAAGGAATATATAAGTTGTACCTATGATAGAAGGGACAGTGGTCTAAAACCTAGCCCTGTTACTTGCTGACCTTGAACTCAGGCAGGCTGATCTCTCTGTGCCTCAGTTTCCTCATCTGTAAGATAAGAGTCCTACTTCAGGAGGGTTAAATGAGTTAATTCTTGTCAAGAACTTAAAATAATGCCTTGCATATATCCTTAAGGTTTTGGTGTTATTATTAGGGATTATTATCATCTCAGCTATGTCAAATATGTACAAGAAAAAAATAAAAAGATGGAAAAAATGTTAAGGGTGTTTTCTCTGGGATGCAGTTTAATGGATGGTTTTCACTTTCTTTCTCCACTTCCTCGAATTCTCTGAATATTTTATTTGCGGTGCTAGGGTTGGACCCCGGGCCTTGCTCATGCTAGGCGAGCGTCCACCACTGAGCTACAGCCTCAGCCCTCTCTAAACATCTTACAGTGAGAATATGTTAGTTTTATCCTCATGAAAGACTAAACTTTATTTCCCCCAAATAACAATAGTGAGAAGACAGACTCAAGAGCACTTTCACTTGGGACACAAGTGGGGTGGCCACAGGGAATCACCTCCATAATTAACACCTGTGAGTGAGAACACACCTATGTCAATAGTTTGCTTGACTGAAATGGCAGCTCCCAGGTAATCTTTCTCCAAATAGATAAGGCTGTGCCTTCCATCTCTCATCTGTTTTTTTTTTTTATAATTTTATATGATGCCTATTGTTAACAAACAGCCAAGCTGTTTAAACACTCACAACCATAAACTGTCACCACCCGATGACAGTGACAATTCCCCAGGCAGCGCACATCAGAAATGAAACTGAATCATTCTGACCACTGCTGTCATTGTCACACTCTCCCTCTACCCAGAGAGACAGGGGCATTCACAGGGAAAGAACTGCCCACTGCTGCGTGAGCTGATATGGGATCTGTCCCTCATCTGGCCAGGCTGGCAGCCTGCCAGAGAACACCACACCAGCCAGCTGGCCAGCAAAAGACTCTGCCAAGCACACAGTAGGTGTGCAATAACTCCTTACGAAGTTCAATTGGAATTTCGTCATTCCCAGTGAATGCACGCCATCTGCCACCTGGTTGTATGGTATGATGAGGTGCCACTCGGGGAGGCCACAGGATGTTCCTCCTGCTAAGGAGCAAAAGCCAGCAGATCTTTTCAGGCCTTTCTACTGGGACTTTTATGAGTTCTGGACTTTGGGGATAATGGTCCTGTGCTAAGAGCCAAGTATATGATGCATGGCATTTTTAGTCTAAAGGTGACGCCAGCTAGCCATTGAGATGATATGATTATGTTAAGATTTACATTCATATGGATATTGGACTCCTGCTGTTCACCTAGGCCGGCTACGGGACTCCTGGAGAGTTCCCATTGGTTGGGGAAGTACAGTAGGAGGGAGTTCCGGGGGAGGAGCTCTCTCTGCGGGTCCGGGAGGAGGCCGCGTGGGTGGAAAAAATCTTCCCGGCCGGTACCGGACATTGGCGGCAGTTTTCAAAAAATAAACTTTGTTCCTGCTTGAGTGGCTCGTGATTTTGTGCCCAGCCAGACTGCGGCAGTCCTGTGCCAGGGGTCCATGCTAGACCTTGAGTTAATTTTTTTCTTAATCTGTCTTGGGATGTGGGTTTATTTATTTATTTTTAATTTTTTTTCTTAGTTGTAATTATTTTATTTATTTATTTTTATGTGGTGCTGAGGATCGAACCCAGTACCTTGCACGTGCGAGGCGAGCACTCTGCCTCTGAGCCACAAACCCAGCCCCGGGATGTGGGTTTAAATGACCACGATATCCATCATTGCCGAGACCGTACCACCTCTCACCTCCCCATCTGTACACTACAGTTTTTCACCCGTCCACCCATCCCTGTGTCCATCCTTCCTCTGACCCTCTGTCCATGCATCCACTCATCCCATCTGTAGGGAAGCAGTATAATGGTAGGTAGGGAATGAGAGCCTTGGAGCCCAAATCCCTGGTTTTGAGTCGGTTGTGGTCTGAGAGGGAGACAGGTGACCCCACGCTGAACTCACAGTGCAAGTCCAGGTGCTGTGGACACAGGGAGGAGGGGTTGACACCCAGCTGGAGTCTCCCAGGAGTTCAGGAGGGCTCTCATTGAAGGCTTCATCACCATCGTTATCACCCCTGAGATTTCTTTTTCCAGGAATGGGGCTGTGGGCCATTGACAAGGTGAGTCTGTAAGCCTTCCCCAGTGCCTGCATGCTTCTTTGTCCCCGGCACTCTGACCCTTCTTCCTCTGGTCCCTGTGCTCTACTTTGCTGTCTTCCCTGGCCCTTCTCCATTCTCCCTCCCCTCTTTATTCCTACCCTGTGTCTGTCAAATGCACCTGTCTCCAGAGGCCTGTTGTTGGTAACTGACAACTTAGTAGACTGGTAACTCGGCTGTGCAAATGGGTTAGTGTCATCAATATGTACAGTGACACCCCTTTCCTGGTCTCATTTACATATCATTGTGTTAGTCAGCTTTTCGTCACTGTGACAAAACACCTGAGAAAAATCAAGAGGAAAGATTAACGTTGGTCCAGGCTTTCAGTCCATGGCCACATGGCTCCAGTACTGTGGGCCCGTGGTGAGGCAGAACATCATGGCGGGGAGCACATAGCGGAGCAGAGCTGCTCCTCTCATGGGGGCCAGGAAAGCAGAAAGACAGAGAGATCAAGGAAGGGGTGGGGACAATACATATCCTTCCAGGCACACTCCAGTGACACACTAGGCCCCACTTCCTACAGTTTCCCTCACCTCCTAATAGTTCATTCAATTATGAAGCCATCGGTGGGTTAGTCCAGGGATGAGGTCAGGGCCCTCAAGATCCCATCAGTCCCCCAAAGCCCTGCCCCTGAACATGGCTGCTCCGAGGACTCAGCCTTCAACATGAACCTCTGGAGAACATTCCAGATTCAAACCATAACACCATCAGGTACCTGGTAAGTGCATTTACTGTGCACTAGGAAGCCACCTACTGCGAATACTGACCCTGTAATATTCAGTGCCATTTGTGTGCAGTTACGTATTTTAAGCACAAACTGTGTGCATTGTGAATTTCAACCGAGTCTGAGTTTCAACTTAAGGCCACGTGTAGGCTTGGGGCCTAGCTCAGGGGTAGAGCACTTGCCTGTGTGTGTGAGGTCCTGGGTTTGATCCCCGGTGTGTGTGCATGTGTGTCCCCGGACGTGTGGATCTAAGGCAGCCTCTTGGAGGGACAGTGAGGGTGTGGGAAGGTCGCAGTCAGACAGGCCTGGGTTCCAGTCTTACCAAGCCTCTCGATAACTCTGTGTCCTTGGGTGAGTCATTGAACATCTCTGAACCTGTTTCCTTAAGTCAGATGGAGCTGGGATGCTCACCTGCTGGGTGGCTGAGAGTCCTTTAAGGAACTTTCTGTGCTGGGCAGATGCCACCCCTCTCAGAGGAGGAGCCCAGGTAACTGGGGACATTTGGAGTGGGCGAGATCCCTGTGGTTGCAGCCCTGGGCTGTCTGTGACATGTATTCTAGGGGAGTGGCATATTGCCACAGTGTGGCCCAAGACGAATTGGCATCTGACTGTCCTCCCCTGGGTCCAATTATCAAGGACCTTGCAGGATGTTTTACAAGACTTCACCCACGCTGATGTCCCCCAGGGTCTCTATGGCTATTGCTGGGTGACCCCTTACTTCCTCCCCGGAGGATTCATGTCATCCACCTCTCGGATCTCAGTGTCCCTGGCTTGAAGGCATGCTTTGGCCTCTTGCCAAGAGCCCCGACCCCCTTTCTTAGATTTTGAATCTGCAAAAAAGATGGTTCTCCCGCTGTGAGATTCCTGGAGAGGCCGTGCCCTGCACTCACGGGTTCACTCACGTCTTCCTTGGGGCAAACCTCATCAAGTCCTGCCATTTACTGAGCCCTGGAGGTACAGCAGGGTGTCACTGGTGACCAGTGCTGTGGTTCCAGACTCTCCCCTCCCCTTCCCAATGGTCTGTGGTCACATCCTCAATAGGCTTAGGCTCAGCAGTGGGGGCTGGGGACTGTAACTGGTAATCGAGAGCATTAAACAGTGAAGAACACACACTGCGATGCTTGTGTGTCCAAAAATTGTGTTAAATGTCACAACTCTCTCAGACCACTGGAGATGGGGGGCTCAGGAAAGTTGTTGGAGCCCAGGAAGTTGTTTCTGACCCAGACTGAGCCTGGATTTGAGGTTATGGCTTTGCAGGCGGTGGGTCAAGTGGTAGGGGCGGGCACTATCACCTGGTTGGGGTTGGAAGGAGAAGCCAAGGGGAGAGGAGAAGGGAGGAGGGCGCCTGGGGTGGGTGCTCAGGGAGAGTCCTGGAGGCCAGAGGAGGTGTGTTCAGACAGATGGGGGATGAGAACTTGAGTGAGGACCTGCAGTCAACAGTCAGGAGACCCAGGGCCCATGTCCAGCTGGACGCTGGTGACTTTGGGCATGGCCTCCTCTCTGACCAGGAACCAGAGCACAGGGAATTAGCTAGAAGGAGGCTGGGCAGGAGAGGCGGGACCTCAGCCAGTCTCTGAGAGGCAGCCGAGGGGGCTGGGGATGGAAGGAGGGGCTCTCCCTGGTGCGGCGCGTGTTTGGGGGAGTACAGAGTCCACGCTGAGTGTGTGGAGCTGCACACACACAGGACTTGGGACAGGGAAGCGGGAGATCTGGGAGGATGGAGGAGCTGCCGGCCCAGGTGCGGCCCCTCACCCCCAAGATGGACCTCAGATGAGGGCAGCGGTGCTCCCTGCTCCACCCTGAGCAGCGAACTGAAAACCCAGAGCAGCTGCTGCTCTGCTCCCACCTTCCAAATCTCACGCAAATGTCTCTGCTCCCCACGCCACCCCGGCACCACCCAGGGAAGGGTATTTTGGGAACCTCGTTCCAGTTGCTTGGCTGTTCTGTGCTAGTTAGGTCGATCCTGTGCAAAGCGAGCCCGGGATGAAGTGGGATGACGTGCGCCGTCCACGGTGACAGATGGGCTTTCGCTTTAGCTCCGGTGGCCGAGGGAAGCCCCTGTGAGGAAGGAGCATTTGCAACAAGACCCGGGGAAGAGAGCTGATGGGTCCCAGTGTCAGGGTGCTGGGCCCTGGAGGCAGGGGGAGAGGTGCGAGGAGGCCTGGGTGGCAGCGGGAGCCGCGGCCGGTGGAACCTCTCTGGCTGCCAGGGGTGGCGGGCGTGATTGTGGTTGTCGTTGGGAGTGTGTGTGGGCAGTGGTGTGGCCTGTTAAGTTTGACCATAGCTCACCTGGGCTGCTGGGTGACAAGGGACTGTGGGGGGGGGGAGCGGAGGCAGGGAGCCCAGATCCAGGGAGGGCCCTCTTCATTGATCCTTTTTTTTTTTTTTTTAAAGAGAGAGAGAGAGAGAGAATTTTTAAAAAAATATTTATATTTTAGTTTTCGGCTGACACAACATCTCTGTTTCTATGTGGTGCTGAGGATCGAACCCGGGCCGCACGCATGCCAGGCGAGCGCGCTACCGCTTGAGCCACATCCCCAGCCCCTTCATTGATCTTAAGAAGGGCCAATGACAGGGACATATGATGGCCAATGAGAGGCCAGTGTGAGGGCTGTGAGGAGAGGTGACTGGATTTTGTACCTACTTTGGGCCAGAGATTGGGCTGAGGGGGTTTGTGTGATGGAGGGGGGACAGGTGTAAAGTCCTCAAAAACAGCACACAGTATGCTCAGCTCCTTCCCTAGGTGGCCCTGGCCCTCAATGGCCGTGAGAACCCACTCCCTGGAGCCCCTCCTGTCCCCTCTCTATCCTCCACTCCTCTACTTGGGGCTCCTGTCAGCCTGGTGCCCCCAGGGTCCTGTGCCTTTAAGATGGGGTGAGAAAGGGCCCCTGAGATCCATCTCCTCAGTGTCCTGCCAAAGTGAAAGGCGAGAGAGGAGGATAAAAGCAAGAACCAGCCTGGGGGACAGAGTCGACTTTCCTCCACCCACCCCGCAAGTTCCCCTCTGGCTCTGCGAAGCCTCAGAAGAGTTCTCTCCCAGCATATGAGTAATAACCCGGCCAGGCGCTGTCCTGGAGCAGAGGGAGGAGACCAACGATTCTGTGTTTGATTAGAATTTATTTCCAACCTGCAGCCTCCCCGTGCCAGCCTCCCACGCTTGCCGCCCCTGAACAACTTGGCAGCCAGAGAGCGAGGCAGGAGGAGCGGAGGGGAGACGGGAGGGCAGGCAGCAGGAGGAGAGGGGTCTGCGGTGCCTCAAGTGACCCTTGACGATAGGGATGGGGAGAAGAGATGCATCTTCCACAGGCTGCCCAGAGGGAGAGCCCGTGGGGCTGCAGGTGGATTTGCTGGGGTCAGGAAAGGGGGATTGACTGGAGCAGCCCAGCAGGCACGGCTTAGAGTTTGCTGTGTGATTTTGTGTAGCTCCTGTACCCTCTCTGGGTCTCAGTTTCCTCCTCTGGCTTTGACTAGTTTTTAAGGACCCTTAGAAGCTCTGATTTGAGGACGACTTGTCCTCTCTGTGTGGGAGCAGGTTTAGTTCTCTCTGATTGGGTTGGGAGGTTCTTTGGACATCAGATTGGGGAACAATGTGGGGACAGAAGGGAGGAGACCAGGGCGAGACTGGAGTATGCAGACTTTGGGTCAAGGGCTCTCTCCTTTTTGGGAAATGGCTCTGGATGCCTCTCCCTCATTTGTTCACTCATTCACTACTTATCAATCCCAGGCTGCATGCCCAGCGCTGCAAGGTTGTGGTCCTAGCTGTCACAATATTCCCAAGGTGTTGGAAGAGGGGCAAGCACAAGGTTCTGGGGACACCAAGGAAAGACCCCTGAACTGGGCATTCCCCAAGAATCTGATGTTTAAGCTGGCACCCAACGGGTGAGCTGGAGGAGGTCAGGGAGGGAGATGGAGGGAGGAAGCACCCGGAAGAGAGAAGGGTCTCTGCAGAGGTGCAGAGTGGGAGCCATCAGGGCATGTGGGGGGTTGAAATGTGCCAGGGTGACGGAAAGGAGGCCCAGGGTGGGAGGTGAGGCGGGGGCTTCAAGTTTCATTCCTCGGAGCCTTCCATATTCCACAAGCAGCATCTCTGTAGGAAGCATCTGGTCAAGAACATTCCAGGCCTGTGGGTGTCTCCATGACACTCAGATGTTAAACACCCTATTCCCTGGAGCTCCCTTCTTCTCACCCTGGAAGAGGACGTGGCCATGGCTGGAATGAGTGTGAGGGGGAACCAGATTCCTCTAGCATGGATCTGGGGCCTCAGTGGCACCAGCATCAGAGAAACAGAGAAACAGATTTGGCTCTAGAACAAAATCTAGAGCTGGGTCTGGGTCTGGCTGCCCTAATGGGAACTCCTGCCCATGGAGCTGATGTGTGGCCATCTCTCAGTCCCCTCGAGGAAGGATGATTGGGACGGATGGACATTCGCCTTGCAGTGAAGAGGGATGAGCACAGGCAGAGCTGGCTTCCCGAGCTGGCTCTGCCAGGCACTCGCTGGGCGTCCTCGGGAAGGTCAATTAACCTCCCCAGACTTCAGTATCCTTGTTTAAAAGAGCGTTAACAGCATCTACTTCTGGAGGTGGTTTTGAGGGCTAAGCGAGATGGTGATGATAATGATGAAGATGGTGATGGTAGTGACCATGATGGTGGAGATGGTGGTGACGATGGTGAGGGTAACAGCTGACAGGCATGGAATCCTGGGAACCCTTCTGGGCACTGTCAGATCTCCTGTTCAGGACGGAGGCGCTCACCTTGCAGCTTCCTGGCCTGCTGAGAGCCTCCCCGGAATTGCCTTCAGCCTAAGCCAGGGCCACACCCCTTCCCTGGGTGTCACCCACCGACCCAAGGGTGGTGGATCCTGCCCCTGAGCTCCAGTCTGAGCCATAGCAGAGCAGGTCCACATCTCCCTCTGCTCAGTCCTGTCCCCATCGCCTCTCAGGTGTTTTCCCAACAGGCTTCCCTGCTGAGCCTCCTGCGTCCATCTCAGGAGGAATCCAACCCAGGACAGCCCTTTCCCGGCCCTGTCTCCTGTGGTCCTCCTAACAGCCCTTTGAAGGGGACACCACAGTTAAACCATTTACACACATGCAAACTGAGGGGTACAGAGATTAAACCTCTGTTGCAGCCCCCCGGGGAGGAAGTTGCAGGACTTGGATTGGAACACAGGGCACCTGGCTCCAGAACCCTGCTCTCAGCCGCCATCGGGAGCCCGGCCAGCACTGGGCAGGCGGCAAGGGGCAGGAGGTAGTAAACATCCCTTCCTGCCCTTCTGCTGTGGCTGAGGGTAACTCTGGGCCATTGCCACCTGCTCTGAGGCCCCGTGTTCCCCGATTGTGCCAGCAGCCAGGATAGTAGCAGCACCAGCAGTGCCTCCAGCCCCACGTGGAAAACAACACCTCCCGCGGCCGCCCGCCCCCTCCCCAGCTGCCGATGTAACACTGTGGTTCTGTGCCAGGGCGGAGCTCTGCCTGCTGCGCCTCCCGCGGACCATGCAGCTGCAAAAACTGCTGGGGGAAGAGATTTGCCACCTGATCTCCCCTCACCCTGAGATCTGAGACCTTGAAAGGCCAGAGACCCTGCAGCACCCAGGTGCTGGCCAGGCCTGGGGTGTGGCAAGCAGTCCTGAGCGCGAGTCTCCATATCTCCATATCTCCATGACTCAGGATTCCAGGGATGGGCAGTGGACCCCTAAGGTCCCTTCCAGAGCTGCTGTTGTGAAGTTCACGTCCATGCAGATGCCCCACAGGGCTTTTGAGTCTCCCTCCCGCACACCCTCTGGATGGCCAGAAAGGCATGGCCTTATTCACAGGGTCAGAGCTTTGCATGTATGGTCATGACATTGCACCAGGGCTGGCAGGACCATCTTCCCATGTCACATAATAAACGAGGCATAGAGAACGGAAGGGACATGCCTCAAGTTATTCAGTCTTTGAAAAACTCTTGAGATCTCCCCACTTTTAATCTACAGATGAAAATGTGTATGCTGTGGACTATCAGCATTAAGAGAGGGCTTCGAAACCATCCCGTCCTGTTCATTTGCTTGACAGATAAGGAACGGGGAGGCCTGGAGTCCCCCTCTTTCCCCCAAGTTGTACAACCCCCAGCAGCGGAGCTGGGGCCAGGGCTCTGTCTGGGCTTCATTCAATTACTCTTGGTTGAGTGTTTTTCAAATTTCATGCCCTCAATAGTTCCCAGTTAAGATTAAAACTTAAACCACTACTGAGGAGGTCAATGCTGCAATAACCTTAGGGACAATTGGTTCCCTGCCTCTGATTTCCTGTTCAGGGGATGGGGATGGAGCTGTCACGGAGGCAGCATGGCAGTCTGGGGTGTACACGCTGGAGACTGCATTTATTTTCCCATCGGTAGCACAAGCAGCCCAGGGAGGGAGGGTGAGGGACAAAGAGATGTGTGTATTCTGGCAAATTTGGGGAATTAACTCTGAGGTTGTTCCAAGGAGAAAATGATGTTTTGAATCAGGAGTTATTATCCCTCTGAGCTCACTGCCTTTTAAAGAATACCTTGTTTACTTAACGGTTCTGCTTACAGATTTATTTATACCTGGCTCACTTACAAAAAGAACCTGAAGTGGCTAATTATTCAATTAGATTGTGAGCTCCTCCAGGGCAGGAAATGCCTTCATTAGCTCTGCTCCTCTGAAAGGCTAACTCCTGCCCACCCCTGCCCACCCCTGCCCCGGGGCCTCCCAGGCTGCATTCTCCCGGTCATTTTGCATTTTAAGAATGTTTCTGTCTTTGTTCTCCAACTTTGAGCTCAGTGGGTGGGATCAGGGGCTACCTATAATTACATCTCAGTGTCTCATCCATTCACCTGTCTGTCCATTCATTCAGTCATCTACCCATCAACAAATCAAATATCCATCCATCCTAACATCCATCCATCCGTATATCTGTCCGGCCAACTATTCATCTGTCTCTACAATCATCCATTCCCACATCTATCCACATCCATCAACCATCTATCTAGTCCTTCAAAACCCCAGAGAGTTGCACAACTACAGCTAAATGGAATAGACGACAAGGAGTTGTCCTTTGGCCTGGGCCACTTTGTTCCAAGCACTGCACCAACTTGCAGAGAGTTTTCTTGATGAAGCTGGGCCAGGCCCTGGGCATCTCCAGCCATCTGGGCTCCCTCCTACCCCATGCTCTTTACCCTGATAGTGATGAGCTACTTCCTGTCCTCCCCACGGGGCTGGAGTTCTTTGGGGCCAGCACCTTTCCTCATTTACCTCTTTAGGAACCTAAGAATCCTTATAAAGTGGATGAAGGAAAATGTCAACCCCCACACAAATACTGCAATAGCTCAGGGGTTGGAATCAGGGGGCCGGGGGAGTCAGCTTGACTTGAGCCTTGAGAGATGGAGCGACAAACTTTGACTGAGCAGGGGACTGTTTCCTGGGTACTGTTCTAAGCACTTTGTGTGTACTAATTGAATTCTTTCTATGAGGTAGGTACCATTATTACCCTCATTTTACAGATGATGGAATAGAGGCAGAGGCGCCTGCCAAGGTGCACAGTTGTAAGAGGTGGAGCTGGGATTACCCCACTACTGCTTCTGCTCGTTGCCCTGGGAACGGGTACAGGACCACAGGGTAAGAGGGTGTATTCCAGGCTCAGGCAACTGGCAAGCCAAAACTATCCCTGAGGGTAAGTATGAGTGACCCCAGTTCTTGAAGGGTACCTGTTGGGTGGGGATGTGTTTTTGGGTGAGTCCTGAGAGTGAGAGGTGGGGGTGGGAAGGAGGACCAGGTGGGGGTGGGGAGCAGCTATTTGGAGATATGTGGCTGGGAAGAGGAGAGACTGAATCCTGGTGGTGGAGGCCACCAAGGTTCTCTGGAGGTGACTTGACCAGAGGCTAATGAACTAGAAAGCTCCTAGAACTGGGAGCAACTTAAAAGAATGTCTCAAGAAAGTTCTAAGAGGCCTGGAGAAAGTGGAGCCACCCGGGCCAGGGTGTCCAGGAATCAGGATGCATCTGCTAAAGCAAAATCCTCACACTAAGGTGGGGCCACGGGCACCTGTCAGCTCCATGCATTTGCCATTTGCAGCCTGGGGGTTCCTCTGGCTCTAGGTGTTCAGCGCTGAATCCTGAATGAAGGCTCAGCTCCTTGCACTAAGGAGAACTAGGGTTTCTACAATGTTTCCCCCTTCGTCTCTTTTTCTCTGAGATAAGTTCTCTCTGTATTGACCAGGTTGGCCTCTAACTCCCGATCCTCCTGCCTCAGCCTCCTGAGTAGCTAACAGGCCTGTGCTCTCACGCCGTCTTCTGCAATGTTTTAAGTGAAAAGGTCCCTTTATTCATTCCAGCGCCTGACCAGGGCAAGACGGCATTGTTTCCATGTCCTTTTTACAGATTAGAAACTGGCTGCATGAATGAGGAGAATGACTTGCTGAAGGCCAAACAGCTAGAGAGGGGCCCAGGAAAGGAGGAGGGAATGAGAACTAGGTCTATTTGAGTCTGGCTTCCATTCCTCGGCTTCCACTTTTGAGGAAGGGTATTTTATCCCGAGAACTGGAGCACCTGACGCGTCGCGGGGACTCCATAAATGGTTGCCGAGTGGACACAGGAGAGTGGAATTAGGAAGAGGTAGGGCAGAAAGGTTCTTGAAGCCTTTGGCTAGATTACTGAACCAACCCTCCTCACAGCTGAGCTGACAAGAGGCTGGTCCTCCCCATTTCGCAGGGAGGGGAAGGACTGAGAGGAATTGGGTCCCGCAGCAAGTGAGCAGCGCAGGGAGGACTCACGCAGGTACTGGACCTCCCATGGCCACTGGATGGTCACTACCCACACAGACACACAGACAGACACACACACACATGCCCACTGCACACACAAGTGGACACACACACACACACAAATACACAGACACTCACCCAGCAATGGAGGTCTTCAGAGAAGATTCCCTGATGCCCTGGTTAGTGTGTCCCCATGGGAAAATCCTGGGGAGACTTCTTTTGTCTCCTGGCTGGTTCCAAACTAGTCCTTCCAGAGAATGCAAACTACTGGGTTTTCTGGAGAAGACCCCCCCAGCCCCTTCTAGTTTTGGGGAGAGGATGATGGGAAATCCACCTGGGAAGGGGCCGGAGGAAGCCAAGAGCGAGGAGATGGCTGGAGCAGGAAGGTCCCACGGGACTCGATTGTTTTTTTCCTAGTTCTTAGTTCTTCCTAAAAAAAAAAAAAGGGTGCAGGCTAGCAGGCTATGTCCCCCCTAGTTGGCTGGGCTTTGGGGCTTTCTGGTGGCTCAGGATGATCAGCCCCTTTTCTATGCACCAGCCCCACCTTCTAAGGTTCACCTCCACGTGGGAGTTAGTGCCCCTCTCTGTGCAGGAGGAAAGGACCTTGGTTTGTAGTCAGACCCGGTTTCAAGTGAAGCTCAACCCCTTCCTGACTGTGTAATCTTGAGCAGCTCCCATTGCCTCTCTGGGCCTCAGTTTCCTCATCTGTAAAATGGGGAGAGTGGTGCCCCCTCCTAGGTGTGGGCAGGATCAACCAGACCGATTTCTCTAAAGCATGAAGCACTGAGGCTGGTAGGGAGCAGATGTTCAGATAAACTGTTCCCTCTCCCTCCTCCCACTGAGTCCTCTTTCCTCACTGCTGTGACACACACTGGGGTCCTGATCAGAGCCTCGGGTCCTGGCACATAGTAGGTGATCAATCATGGGAGTTAAATGAATCTTTCCAGAATCCAGAGCTGCTCCCAGAACTCTTCCAGAAGAGCAAGCTCCTGTGCTTGGTGTTGGAAACCTCTACGGATCAGAGCCTAGAATAGACCTAGTCCTTCCTGTAGCCGGCAGACCTGGGCAGATGGGGCTGAGCTTGTGCTTTCAGGGGCTCTGATGTGGGTTTCCCCTGATCAGGCCCATTCCTGAGTCAGGGAGTCTACAAGACCCAGGGTTGGGTCCACACGGAAGCCTCACTTTCTCTTCCAGACTATACTCTGGAGACTTGACCCCCAAATCTCTGCTCAAATGACCCTGAATTTGCTTCTAGGGTCTCCTGGGCCTCTTCCCTGGTCATCATCCTGTAGCTGGACCACAGCGTGTGCATCCATATGTCCTAGGGATGGCAAGCCGTGGTCACTTGTCAGACCTGCAGATGGTGCGGGGACACATACCTGTGCATGTGAGGGCCCTTGCAGAGGAGGTTGGAATCCGAGCTGGGAAGGGAGGGGTGGGAGGATGCTCCTTTTGTGTGGCAGTCCCTGGCCCAGCTGGTGCTAGGGGTGGGTGGAGCAACCCGGGCCCAGCCCTTCTTACAGAGAGCTGCTCAGGTGTGGCTGGGAAGAGGAGGGACTGGAGACCTCTGTGCTTTGAGGTCTTCCTCTGTCCTCTGGACCCGGAGCTTCCCTATCTGTTGGCATCACCTCTGGGTGGGGACAGGCTGCTTGTCCATGTTCTGATCTAGGGGCCAAGATGGCCAGGAATGATGTCTGGAGGTCTGAGGAGGGAGTGCCACAGCCCTCAAGGCCTGGTGCAATGGCTGGCTCTGCCTGGGAGCTGGGGTCAGGCGGCTGGAGGAAAGGGAACGGGGGAGCAGGAGAGGGGGAGCCCCAGACCCCTCACAAGGCCAGGCCTGCAGGATCCAGTACCAGGTGCAGCCCAATGAGGGACTTAGATGAGTGACAGTTCTGGGCTTTCCTCACCAGGTGATCACATCCTGTGTCCATGAGGCTGAGACTCAGCCCCAGGTGGACCCTCAGCTCTGGTGAGGGAGGTGGCTTGCTGAGGGGAGCGTGGGATCAAAAGCCTGGGCTCAGCTGGACGCGGTGGCACACGCCTGTAACCCCAGTGGCTTGGGAGGCTGAGGCAGGAGGATCGAGAGCTCAAAGCCAGCCTCAGCAAATGCAAGGTGCTGAGCAACTCAGGGAGACCCTGTCTCTAAATGAAATATAAAATAGGGCTGGGGAGGTGGCTCAGTGATTGAGGGACCCTGAGTTCAATCCCAAGTACCAAAAAAACACAAAACAAAAAAAAAACAAACAAAAAAACAAAAAACCGTGGGCTCCTCCCCTCCCCTTTGGGGTCACTTTCTTGAGAGATAATAAAAATACAAGAAAATTCATCCATTTCAAGTGTAGCTTCAGTTTTGAAAAACACACTGAAGTCTTGTTGCTGTGACTGTGACAAAAAAACTTTCTCTATTTAGGACCCTTTCTCACTCCAACCCTTCTGACACCAAATGCACGTGCTTTCTCCCTAGGGTTAGTCAGCTTTTTGTCGCTGTGACCAAATACCTGACACAAACAACTTAAAGGAGGAAGGTTTATTTCGGCTCTTGCTTCCAGAGGTTTCAGTTGATGGTCAGCTGATGCCATTGCTCTGGGCTGAAGAAGAGGAGTGATGTCATGGCAGGCGGGCCTGGTAGAGGAGAGTGGCTTGGCTCAGGGCAGCCAGGAAGTAGAGAGAAAAAGAGAAAGAGGTTAGAGGCAAGAAAGAGTCCCAGGGCACACCTCTAGTGACCCCTTCCTCCAACCATGCCCCACCTTTTCCAGTTTCCGTCACCTCCCAGTATTCCATGCGGCTGTTGTGGGTCAATCCACTGATGAGGTCAAAACCCTTGTGATCCAATCTCTTCTCCAAAGCCCACCTCTGGGTGTTGCTGCCCTGGAGACCAAGCCTTTAACCCGTGAGCTACAGAGGACGTTCCAGGTCCACCTGTAGCCCCCAAACTCATGCTCACCTCGCAACACCAAACTCGTCTCCGAGTCCCCAGCGTCTTACCAGTTCCAGCATTACTCAAAAGCTAAGTTGGGTCTCCTCGGAGACCCAAAGCAAATTCATATCTGTGAGCCCTGTAAACGCCCAAAAGCAAGATCCATGCTTCCAACATAAAACGGCAGAGTAAACATTCCCATTCAGAAGGAAAAGGATGGGGCATAGGAAAGGAGGGTGTGAACAAGGCAAGATGGACCCTAGGCAGGGAAAGCACTAAGTCCTATAGGTGCGCATCAGGCATCTGGGGCACGCGGTGGTGAGATGTGGGCCCTAAAGGGCTTTGCTGGTTGCAGTTCATGTGGCGTCTTCTTGGGCTGGTTCTGCTCACCGCCTGCGGCTTCCCTTCACAGACGCTCCACATTCTTGACATCTTTAATGTCCTGGGGTCTCCACTGGCCTCTAAGAGGCTACCCAGCAACCTCCCAACCCTGACACTCACTTCCTAGCTTCATAGGCCTGTCTTTGAACCTCATGATTCTTTTTTTTAATACTTTTATTTTATTTATTTATTTTTATGCAGTGCTGAGGATTGAACCCAGCACTACACTTCAAACCTCATACATGCAAGGCGAGTGCTCTACCACTGAGCCATAACCCCAGCCCCCTCATGATTCTTCCTTTTTCATGTCCGTTAAACCAGTATCATGTGGATGACATCAAGGTCTGCAACAGGGCTACTGGGACCACATTGGAGGAGCTTCTTTTTTTTTTTTCTGTGTATTTTTGGAGGAGCTTCTGAATGCCTGAATGGCTGAACAAAGTGGAAGGAATCCTGGGAAATCACTTCCTAGGCAACCCTATGGAAACAGGGTACACAAGGGTTCTCTTCTTCAAGCTGTCTTTCAAATGAATTTTCACTTTTATGCCCTTGTGCCTGTGGTGGGTGGGATCTTGCTGATTCCTGAGATGCCTTCAAAGTATCTTTACTAGTGATTCCAGACAAAGTACTTGGTTTCTCTTTAATGGCACTAATCTCTTCAGCAGCCACACCTTCCCTAGCCCCAACTGTTAACATGAACATTTTCTGGCCAAATGGTAAGATTTCCAAATCTTTCTTCTCTGATTTTTACTCCTGGTTATCACTATAAAAACCTGGCTAAACCCCTCCAGCAATACCCATGCCACTGCCTGAATACTGTACTGTCTTGAAATTTCCTCTGCCAGGTTAATCGGTCCCTCACCCTTACATTCAGCACAAAGTTTCAGAGCAAGGACAAAAAGTGGACAAGTTCTTTACTAGAATGTAATATGGGTGGCCTCTAATCTAATTTCCAATCAATTCCTCATTCCCATCTGAAACCTCATGAGCACAATCTTTACTGTCTGCATTCCTATCATCTTTCCAGTCTTCTAAGATTCCTTCAGAATTGTCCATTAAGGTCAGCTTACAACATTATATGGCTTCTCTAGCTGGGATCTCCAGACTGTTTCACACTCCTCCTGCAAACTAGTTCTAAAGACTTCTGAAACACATGGTCAAGTAGGGCAACAACCCCACTTCTCAGTACCAGTTTTCTGTTTATGTCAGCTTTTTAGCACTGTGAACAAACACCCAACACAAACAAAGAAGGAAAGGTTTATTTTGGCTCTTGCTTTCAGAGGTTTCCGTCCACGGTCAGCTGATTCCTTTGCTCTGGGCTTGAGAAGAGGAACACCATCATGGCAGAGCTTGTCCAGATTCCCTTGGCTCATGGCAGCGGGGGAATGGAGAAAGTTAAAGAGAAAGGGGTCAGGGACAAGATAGAGTCCCCAAGAGCACACCTCCAATGACGTACTTCCTCTAACTATGCCCCACCTTCCTACAGTTTCTGTCACCTCCAGTATTCCACTCAGCTATCAATGGATTAATCCACTGATGAAGTCCGAGCCCTCGTGATCCAGTCGCTTCCCCAAAGCACCCCCTCTGGATGTTGCAGGCCTGGGGACCAAGGCTTCAACCCATGAGCTTCAGGAGAACATTCTAGATCCCATACCCAGCAATTATCCAGTTCCCTGTGGACACCCACGGAGCATCCTACAGTTGAATTCAATTGTGACACTATCAGGAGTCAGCAGGGACCTCACAGACTACCCCCGATTGCAAATAGTTACCCACACTTCTGTCCGACTTGGCTATAAGTTGGAGGTTCCCACAACCACCTCCTCGGGTTCACAGCACGCAGGGCAGTGCTTTACTAATTTTTCCTGGTTTGTTTAAAGGATATGTCTAGACACAAAGGAACCGTCTGATGAAGAGGTTCAGAGGGGAGGTGTGTGGAGCTGAAGCCCAGGGCACTGTCTCTGTGGAGTCGGGGTGCACCGCCCGCCTGACACAACGACAGCGGCTGTCAGCCCGGGAGCTCTCTGACCCACTTCCTTAGGTTTTTAGGGAGGTCTAGTTAGTACCCATGACTGATGGAATCGCTGGGCCTTGATGATTAGCTCATCTCTAGCCCTAACCCCTCCCCAGAGGTCAGGGGGTGGGGCCAGAATTTCTATCCTGTAATCATCCAGTTGGTTCCCTTGGCAACCAGCCTCCCCATCCTGTGAGTCACCTCATCACCGTAACTCAGGTAAGGTCAGAAGGGGCTTCTTATGCACAAAAAGATGCCCCTCTCACCCCATCACTCAGGAGATTCCAAGCGCTTTGGAGCTCTTATGCCAGGAATGAGGAGGAAATTCAGGTGCCTATTTCTTCCGTGTTGCAGTATCACAATGACACGCTGCATTTCATCACCACGATGAGTCCCCTTATGCCCTTTGCAGTCGATCCCCATCCTTTTCCCCTGGGCCCAGGTAATTCCTGATCTGTTTTCTGTCACTATAGTCTTGTGCTTTCTAGAATTTCACACAAACAGGGTCATATGGCAAGTCTTTAGTGTCTGGATTCTTTCATTTGGCGTAATCTCAAGACCCTCCCATGTTGTTCTTACATCCGTGGGTTAATTCCTTTTCATTGATGAGTAGTATTCCATTGTATAGGTGTGTCTTATTTTATCCATTCTGTAGTTGATGGACATCTCAATGTTTCTAGTTTGGGGTGACCATCCACGCTCCTCCAGGTGTTGGATTCTGGCCTCCAATCCAGGCTATGGAGAGATCATGAATGCAGGAGAGCCGGTGGGTGGTGGAGGTAGCCTTAGTCAGGTTGTGTATCTGTGAGGGTCTCAGGCTGTCAGATCAACAAGAGCCTCTGGGAATCCTTAAGTTGTGTTGCCATTTTACAGATGGAAAACAGAGGCCCCAGGGTATAAGGGGCCTGTGCTGGTCCCAGAGGGAGTTGGTACTGGCAGAGCAGGGAGGGTGCAGTAAGTGGAAGGATTTAGGAGTTAGATTAGCCCCAGATTATAGTCTCTGTTTACTCCATGACTATCCTCTCCGTTTTTCCTTCTGTAAAATGGGATAAAAAAGCAACTTTACGGAGTGGATTGGGAGGATTAAGGGCTTGGAGCTTGATACTGTCAAGAAATGGTTCCTGAAAGCTTCCTTTGTGCCAGGCACAGTTCTTGGTGCAGGGGAAATAGTGGAGAATAAGATAAACAAAGTCCTTTTGTTGTGCAGGCTCCTGACAGTCAGGGAGACAGATTTCAAATAAAATCAATAATTAGAACCTGCAACTGTGCTGTTTGAAGAAGCCAAATTGCCCTCTACTTCAGACAGTGTGGGTAGAGAGTCTCTGGGAAGAGATGGTGTGTAAGTGGGGCCTGGGTGGTGGGAGGAGCTGACCCCATGGGGAGGTGGTGGGAGCAGGTGCAAAGGTCCAGAGGTGGGCAGAGGCCTGCTGCATTTCAGGCACGGAAAGAAGGGTTCTGTGACCCTGGCTCCCAGATCTGGGGAGGGAGGGGGACAGAATCACGAGAGAGGTGGGCTGGAATCTGCCCCCCACTGGGCCTCCCAAGGGTTTGGATTTTATATAAAGAACAGATTTATTTTTGACACTGTGATTCTTCCTTGATTTCTCCATCACCAAGGGTCTTGATTCCAGCCTGAGCCTCTTTCCCAAAGCCTCAAGCGGCAGGTGCAAGCTGGGGTCTGCTGCAGCAGCGCCCGGCCCCTGCCCCGACCTCTCCTCTGCAGGCCTGGCTCGCTGCAGGCACCAGCTGGCGGCTGAGGGTGGGGTCCGGTGGGGGTGGGGAGAGGTTGGGGGAGACCATCTGCTGTTCCCTATTGTCCATCACCCCATTGTCTGGTCCTTGCCCTCTGCTCTGAGGACAATGGGGGACAATGGGGAATGTGATCTTGGGGCTCCAGTTTCCAGGCCTGGCCCCTTGCCCCCTCCGTGACACCAGGAGGATGGCCCCTGGGGTGGAGGCAGGGGCTTTGCTGATTGGGAGGCAGCCGCAGGCCTCCCTCGCCGTCTCCCTGGCAACCGCAGCTGCCACAGTGCGGGTTGGAGGTTTTTTTAGCCTTTGGAGAGGGGGTTTTCTACTAGTTCCCCCTGAAGGATGGGGTGCTCATGAGCAAGGATCTGCTTGTCACCTCTGGAGGGCCCATGGACTCCCCAGGCCACCTGGGAGTCCAGCAGACGGTCATGTCAAGTTAGAGCAAGCTGTGCTTCAGGTGCCAACCAGAGGCAGGCACGAAAATAAACTTGGATGACACTTGAGACACGTCATCAGCATCGTCAATGTCCCTCTAAATCAGAGCATCGTTAAACTTCCGGGTGCTCATTTTGTTTCAGTGTTGTCTTTCTGCAGACCTCCACAGTACAGGGAGCGGGAGAGGGAGGGCGTCACCACGTTCTTGCCTTGCTTAGAGCCTTTAAAAGTCCAAAAGACCCATTTCGGGGGGCACAAAGGGAGGGGACAGACTCTGGGCAGGTACTGGCTACCTGCTTGACCTTCTAGAGGATTCCCGTCTTGCAGGGAAGCTCTGAGCACTGACTTGTCTGTTCCAGAAGCCGAAAGGGCCAGATAATGATAAGCATGGCCAATGTTTATTGAGCATTTACTACACGCCAGTAATATACATTAACTCATGAAATCTTCCCAACAACTTTAGGAGGTGGGGATGTTATTATTAGGGCCATTTTATAAACTGCAATCTGAGGTGCACAGAGGTTAAACATATCACCCTAGGGCATATAGGCAGCTGGAGGCAGAGCCGGGATTTGAACCTGGGCAGCTTAGCTCCACATGCCGATCTCTGTGCTCTCTCGTCCTTCTTTGGCCTGGACTCCTCTCTCAGGAGATGAGCCCAGCTGCCTCCACCACTGGCAGTGAGTTGGAGTGAGACAGACCCACGTGTGTGTCCTGATACTTCTGTGAGTTTCGTGACCTTGGGTGAGCCACTTCACCACGGGGCTTGCTCGCCCCTTCTGCAATGTGGGACCACCTTAGTGCCTGGGGTTGCGTTGAAGGAGGTTGCTGTGGGCACTAAACAAGTTACCCTGTGTCAGCGGCCGGAAGGGGGCCTCCCTTAGAATATGCTCAATAAGCATCACGGGGGTTGATTATTAGAGCCTGCAGCCTTCCCTTCAGGATGATCGTGAGGCTCCAATAATGTGTAAAGGCACTTTGTATGGGAAAGACAATTGCCCAAATGTCAGGCCTTGGTGTGACTCATGTAAATATGGAGTTTTTCAGTCTGGGTAGCGGGAGGGGCGGGGGCTGAGATGAGAACCATCCTCCTGGCACCCAGGGCCAGGTGCCAGCTCAGGGGGTGGGGTGGGATGAGCGTTCCAGGGGAGGGGCAGAGGAGGGCTGCTCAGCTCAGAAGGACGGGCTGGGGCTGGGACCCCTGGTATGCTCCTGGCCCTCTCTGGACCTCAGTCTCTTCATCTGCAGAATGGGTGATTAGGGCCTCTCTAATTTCTAAGCCTCCACGTCCAGCTTTGATTTACTACGACTCTGGTAGGATAAGATGATGTGTAAAAATGGAAGTGGAGACAGCCGCGGTGGGGTAGGTTGACGGCGCCAATGTGCCCAGTTCTTCCCTTTTCTCTGTTCTCGCACCATTTACCAAATGACTTTGCAGTTTCTCCTTTTGGGGGGGTGGAGTGTGTTTCCCCAGCCCTTGACTCTGACTGTCCTGGCGATTTGCTCTGGCTCAAAGAAAGTGGAGGAGGTGGCACTGTGCTAGTTCCAAGCTTAGGCCTTGAGAACTTCAACTCCCCCCCCACACACACACCCCCAGGTCACTGCCAGGTAAGCAATTCTGGGCCAGCTTGCAGAGGATGACAGACATGGTCACTTGGATCATCCTGGCCAACAGCTAGACAACGGTTACGACACGTGAGTGAGATAGTTCTAGATCACCCAGCTCCCAGCCCACCTGCCAGCTGTTTGGGGGACCTAGAGGCAGACAAGCTGAGTTCAGCCAGCAGACCCACCCGCAGACCAGGGAGGGAAACCCCAGCTGTGTCACCCTGTGCTGCAGAGGTCCTGTCTGTGGATGTTACAAAGCGTTGCTGAAGTCCACAGATAACTGATACCCATGGTCAGCAGAAGGAAGTGAGCTTTGATCCGGTGTGACCTCTGCTGGGGACCCTATTGATCTCTTGATGGGGGAATGGGTGGGGGCAGGCAAGGTGGGTTTAGGTTCTGAATGGAGCTGACACAATTCCAGCTGCTCTTTGTTCCAGCTGTGTGGCCCAGGCAAGTCACTTGACAGGAAGGACTCTGTTTTCTCTAAAATCTAGGTAATCAGAGGCTCCCCCTTCAGGGTGGTTCTGTGGATTCATGCATATGAAGTGCTTCAAAAAGCTGTGCCTATGGCATTGCGTTCACAGGTTCAAGTTCAGATAAGTGGGGGGCAGGAATCCTGGATCTGCCATTTACTGAGGGTGTGACCTTGGGTCCTTACTAAGCTGCCGCATCCTGATCTGGACACTGGGGACTGTACTAGCATTTCTCACCAGACTCAGCACCTGCCTGGGCATGCGCAGGAAATCTCAGTAGCTAGAGGACCCCCACCCCCCACAGATTCTCCCTCTCCTTGCTCTAGCTGAGACCACCTGCCAATTCTGGGGATAGGAATCCTGGAATGGCATGTCTCTTGAAGAACAGTTCAAGTTCAGCTTCTTCCTATTAAAGATGGGACAACCGAGGCTCAGAGTGGGACTTGCCCAGGTCCCAGAGAATCTGTGGCTGGACCTGCACGCTGACTTCTAGCCTGATGCTTCCTCTGAGATGCTAGGTCTGTCGTGCCCCTGTTAAGTGCATGCATTCTGCGACTGGTGACTCAGAAGAGCAGAGCCTGCCAGACCCAGACCCGTAATGTGGGCTGGATGGAAGGACGAGGCCATTCCTGGGTGAAGAACACCTTTCACTCATCTTTTCCATGTAGTCCTCCCGGCACCGGAGATGGAGGGCATCACGATGACCGTCCGAAGAGTGGGTTCAGAGATTTAGGTGATGAGAGACACATGTGACCCACAGCTCAATATGAGGTCGGAGGGCAGCAGGACCAAGGTTATTTCCTCTGGGTATCCATGGGGAAATCGAGGTTCAGCCTTGCCCAGATGCCCAGCTGGGCAGAAGCAGAGCTGGGCCTGGAACCCAGGCCTCCTGAGCCCTACACTAACTAGGCTTTCTGCTCACAGTCCTCCCTGCATCTCCGTGGCTCCTGTCTCTTGGGTGTGACAGGGAGCAGGCAGCAGGCAGGCAGGATGGAGCCTGTCCTCCCTGGGGCTGTCCTCTGGCTCCACCCCTGTCCTGGGTGATTACAGGGCTGCCAGGCCTGGCTGTGGCCCAGACACTCCCTCCTGGACCCCTCTCTGGGAATCAGCCCCTGACCTCATTGTCTGGGGAGGCCCTGCAGATGTTGAGTGGATGTTGAGTCAGGAAGTCCCCAGGCCCCAGCTTGTCCCCAGGCCCCAGCTTGTCCCCATGGACGACCCTCTGAGTGTGTTTGCTCACTTGCCAGGGGAGGGAAGGGGTTTTCCTGCTTCTTCCGGCCCCTCCCCCGGGCCAGCCCTGTGGGCTGAGGGTGCTCTGTGTGCGCGCATGCGCATGGGTGTGTGCAGGTGCAGGGTGCCCCCTCTGCTGCTGTACTGGGGGGCACTATTTCAGGCCTGCCGTGCTGATTCTGCAGGCACACTGTGTACACTGCACGGAGGGTGTGGGTGTTTTTGCATAAGTTAGCACTGTGCTCTTTTCTGCCTGGCGTGTGGGCCTCCTAGGCATGGGTTGTGTGCACAAATTGTGTACCGTGTGTGTGTGTGTGTGTGTGTGTGTGTGTGTGCGCGCGCGCACACGTACTGGTGGATAAGGGAGCCCTTGGAGCAGGTGCAAGGTGTGCTTCGCCCAGGGCACTCCTTGCAGTGCACTGTGTACTGAGTGTGAAGTGTGTGTGTGTGTGTGTGTGTGTGTGTGTGCGCGTGCTGTGGATGCACACAGGGGCAGGGTGGGCTCAGGGAGGGGGAGTTGCCTGCAGGGAGCTGGAGGTGGGTACATCACCTGGGGTTGGGTCCTGCACTGGACCCTGTCCCACTCAGAGACCCAGGCCCCTGCATCTCCCCCTGGTGGAATTGGGGACATCTCTTTAACGTCTGCCCTTTGACCCTTGACCCCCCCAAATCTGTTGGCTCCGGGTCTTCTGTTGTTTTTGAGTATCCCATATATATAGGTCCTTGAACTCTGTGCAGGGGGCACAGACTCCTGGCAGCCCTTTGGCTGCAAGGTCAGAGCTGGCCTTGCTGGGGTCAGGATGAAGAGCTGGGCAGCCTGGAGCCCAGGTCTAGCCTCATCCAAGTCCTGAGCCCCCGGGTGAGAGCGGTGACATCCGAAACTTGCATCCCTGCCAGCCCCCGGTGTAATCTGGGTCTAGGTGTCTGTGCACATTCGGTGCAGGCTCCTCTCCCCGTCCAGGGCTGCCATGGCAACGCAGAAGTTGGCTCGCCATCTGCTGCCTGTGGGGACCTCAGTCAGGCCTCTGCCCTACTAGGGATTACTGTGGGAAGGCAGCTGACTTGTTCCAGGGGCACTCATTGGCCACATCTGGCACCTCTCAGCCCTCGAGTGTTTGGAGGTAATGAAGCTGGAGTCCCCCAGGCTGCTGGGAAGAGTGGACATGGACAGCCTGTGGTTCCCCGGGGGCTAATCTCTCTAGCTATGTCCTCTCCCCAGAAGGGTCTGAGACTTAGTCACACCCTGTGGACAATTAACCCCATTCTGGGAAGGCAGTGGGTTGGGGGATGATTCGAACCGGGACTTTCACTTTTTAAAATTTATTTATTTTTTAAAATTTATTTATTTTTGCGGTGCTGGACCCAGAGCCTCCTGCGGGCCCAGCCAGGGCTCTACCACTGAGCTACACCCCCAATCCAAACCCGGCTTCAATGGTAATTGGTGGCTTAAATTAACACACCATCAACAGGGAAGATTTTAGGCATGAGAGGGAGGTGTAGGAATATAAAATAATTTTAAACTTAGTTGCTAAGGTAGCTCTGTCCTTGGGAGCCTTGATGAGGGGCAGGAGGTGCCCACGCCCCATCTGGCCCGGGTCTCTGAGGCCTTTGCCTCTCTGGGGAAGCTGAGCTCAGAATTTCTCCCACCCCTCCACCTTTAAATTTGTTTTCTTTGGAGAAATGTTGTTTCTCGGATGCTCTGTGCTTAGTGAGGAGAGCAGTGCAGAGGAGGAGGGTGTCAGGATTCCAGGGGAGGCTGGGCGGAGGGAAGCAGCGTGGGGGGTGGGCATAGGGGTGGGTGGGGCTGCAGAACCGCTGGGAGAGGTAGAAAGAGAAACCTGAAGGAATGAGGCTAGACCCAGGGTCTATCGAGTCTGCGATCTGCCACCAGAGGGCAGTGTGTGCGAGGGCGAGCGATTTCCCCTCAGTTTCCATCTCTGCAAAATGGGTACAATATCTTGCCCTGGATTCCAGGAAGACCGGGGAAGATCGATGGGGATGGCTTGGCACAGGGCAAGCACACAGCAGTACTTAAGAAATGGCAGTTTACACTGTTCTTCCCATTTGACCTGGATTCTGTGTCAGAGAGGGAGGTGTCTAGACCCGGTCCTTGGAGATCACTCTTAGAAGGAGGATCCTCTGGCATCTGAGGCCATCTCAGGCTGGCCTGGGTCCCGCAGTCTTCTGGAGCGAGGAACCACCTCCTGCAGGCCCTAGGCAGGTCCCACAGGCCTTCTCCTTGCCTGGCAACAGGTCCAGAAGCTGAGTGTAACCCAAATAAATCCAGGTCGGTGTACCGGGCGGAGCTGGGATGTCAGAGTCCTCCGCCTCAGGGGCCCCGGCCCAATCCCAGGCCCGGAGAACTGGGACAAACGGGGAGATAAACAGGGAATCTCTAACAAAGGCGGAGCCCACCTCCCTACCACACACACCCTGGGGCCTCAACAGCACCCGGCTTGCTTGGGAGGATGACAAAGGATACAGATAGGTGGGGGAGGGGGATGGAGGCCGGATATCAAACCCTCTCCACCAATGAGCTCCTTTCTGCGAAATTCTAGCATCTGCAAATTTATTTCTGCCAGCAATTTACCTTTTCTGCAAGCAAGAGAAATCTGTTCTAGTTTATGAGTCACTGTTTTATGGGGAAAATTAGGAACAGAGGCGTCTGCATTTTGGGAATAAGACAGGAAGGTGAAGTTCAGCGGCAGGGCCAGTTAAAAACGAGCCGTGGAATAAAGTTTAGTGGGGTCCCGCTCCCGCTCAAGCAGGGGCGATTCTTTTGATGGCTGGAGGCTCACGGCTTTATTAATAGCCACACAACAGCCTTTCACATCAAGCAAGACTTTTTAAAGTAAATGAACTTTGAGGCTGAAAATCGAGAGCTATACTTGACATAGTATGATAAACTGGAAAATATGCTGTCGGTAGAAACCTGTTAGAAAGTGTAAAGCCAAGAGTGGTCTGGGTAAGGACTGGGTGCTAGATCCATAGCAGGGGTCTGGGGAGGGTGGCTGGACCCTGTCTCTGGGAGTAACGCCACCATACTGGTCTCTGTGGGGCCCATTAGGAGACCACCTGGGGGCCCTTCAGAGGCTCCCCTCCTCCCCAATGGTGCCTTGATCAGGCACCTCAGGTCATACTACATGGAAGCACAGAATCCATTAGTTGTCCCCCAGTATTCTTCTTGCTCAAGACTACATTTCCCAGCCTCCTTTGCAGCTAGCTGGACCACATGACTGGGATCCAGCCAATGGGAAGTGAATGGAAGTGAAGCCTGCAACTTTATAGAGTTGCACTTTTAAAAGGACAGGGGTGTGTTTCCCCTTCACCTTCCCCACTTCTTGCTGGGAGGAGACCGCATGAGGAGGCTGGCAGAGCTTCCCTATTGGACGTGCACCTCTGGACTGTTACATGAGAGGGAACTAAACCTTGATCTTGTATAAACTGGCATGTTTTGGGGTGTGTTTGCTTCAGTAACGTTTAGTATCCTGCCCTCTCCATGTACCAAACATGGCTTCATAACTAACCCCCATCCTGAGGTGAGATGGGAGTAGAAGGTCAGCCAGTGCTAGAATCAGCATAGCCTTGTGGTGAAAGCTACCGTGGACCTGCTCCCGGGCCCTACCCCTCACCTAGTGACTGTGTGACTTTTGGGAAAATTACTTGATGTCTCTGCCCTGGGATGATTGCAATGAGAAATACTTTTCATAGTCAGGATGGCATTTGCTTCTCATCTCAGCTACTTAGGAGTTAGAAAGAATCCAAGTTCAAGGCCAGCCTGGGTGACTTAGAGAGACCCTGTCTCAAAATAAAAAGAAAAGGAAAAAAGAAAAGGAAAGGTCTGGGGATGTATCTCAGAAGTAGAGTATTTGTCTGGCATCGGTGAGGCTCTGGGTTCAATTCCCAGTTCTGTGGGGGGAAAATGGGTGGAAGAAACGCCTTTCACAGGAGGACACGAGGTTCACATACACACGTAAATGAAACAAAAGTTCTTTTGGAACAAAACTCAGCCATCTTAACTACAGTCTACTCTGATGCCTTCCAAACCTAGCAGTTTGGACCAGCAGCATCAGTATCATTCAGAATCTGTTAGAGATGTCAATTCTTGGGCCCCACCCAGATCAGCTGGATCAGAGACTCTGGGCAAGGGCCTAACAATTTGTGTTCTAACAGGCCTTTTGGGTAATTCTGATGCAGCTATCATTTGATTAGTACCGTTTTACTCTTAAATTTAAAAATTGGTTATCAACTACTAAATGGATCTTGTAACCCACTAATAGGAGTCACCGCTCATGTAGACTTGACAGATATCTGATTGTTGGGTTTTTTTTTTTTTTTTTTTTTTTGGCTAGCATTCATTTCCTTTCAGACCCCAGAGCCTGGTCAACTGAAGCAGTGATTGGCTCAGGGATAAGCACGTGATCGTTGTCATCCAATGAGATGCAACCTGAGCTTTTGCTCCAACTCTTGGGAAAGAGAGGTGCCCCCCACAACCCCCGGGGGTTGTCGAAGTATAGGAAGAAAGCCAGGGGCTGCAATGTTGCCACTGTTTCCACACTAGCAGGGGGTTCCAGAGCTGAGGGGTCTTCCAGCCTGAAAAGGGGTACAGCCTCAACAAGTTCAGTGGAGGGGAAAATGGCCCTGGCTTCTTTTCTTTAAAAGGACACTTTCAGGACTCAGGGTGCTTTTCAAAGATTCAAGGACAGCCCAGCCTCCGTTGCTTACTGCAGAAAATTTGAAAACACATTCTCTCCCTTTCCTTTCCTTTCTTCCCAAATAAACTACCTGTACCCACGTTCTGACCTCAGGTTCGGCTTTCATAGAAACCCAAGCTAACAGATTCCTGTTGACATTTGAGCACTTGGTTCCAGCTGTACCTGAAACCAATCTACTCCTGGAGTTTCCAAGTAAGTGGGTCAAAAATTTTCCCACTTTTTTTTTTTCTACATGTATCAGTTTTGTATTTACTATGTAACAAATTACCCCAAACCTAATGGCTGTCCACAGCAACACTGATTATCTCAGTTCTGGGGGTGACAGTGCAGGTGTGGCTGAGCTGAGTCCTCTGGCTCAGGTTCCCTCATGATCTTGAAGGAAGGGCTCAGCTTCGGCCGCATTGTCTCAGGCTTGAGTGAAGAAGGAGCTCTCCTCCAACTCACTCGCGGGGCAGAGTTCAGTTCCTGGTGGGCTGTTGGGTGGAAGTCCTCAATTCTTTGCTCTTTGTTGGCCAGAGTCCTCTTCTCCCTGCCGCACGGGCCTCTGAAATAGGACAGCACACAACAAGGCAGATGGCTTCCATCTGAGCAGACCAGGGAGAGAAGAGAGGGGGCCTCGCAAACAACAGGGGGGCAGAGCTTGGAACCTCAATTTTAAAGTGACATCTCAACCCTTTTGTTGTGTTCTGTTCCTTAGAAGCCAACCACCACCGGGTCCAGGGTGCCCTCGACAGGAGGGAATTGCCCAAGGACAAGATACCAGGAGGCAGGGAGAAGTGAGACCCACCTTGGAACTGTCATGGGCTGCAAGGGGGGGCAGACCCTCAGCCTCAAGGCCCTGAGCTTCCAAATCAGCCTCTCAACTGGCAAGTAAGGAGGGCTGACAGGCACCGTGGGGTGAGGGGTCTGTAAAACTCTTGCTGAGCAGGAGAGGGAGCGAGGGGTCCCCCTTGCTCAGGGGAAACCTGCAGAAGATCACGAATGTTCTCTTTGTTTAAAGACTGTCCTTTCTGTTTAATTTCCCCCGTGCTGTTATGGTACTAGCTAACCTTTATTTAATGTTTATTCTGTGTTCAACCCTGGACCAAGAACTTCACCTTAAGTGATCTTGTTTAATTTTATGAGAGCAGACCTGGAAATATCCCCCTTTCACAAATGAAGAAATTAGGCACAGAGAGGTGAAGTAACTTGCCTGAGGACACTCAGCTATTAAATGGTGTCCGCTGGAATTCATCAGAGACTGAGCTCACCTGCCAAACCACCTCCGCTCTGTGAGTGTGAAGCGCTCCCTTCACCCTTCCCCTCGCTCACACTCGTAATCTCCTTACCCTTTGTCATGAGGCCTTGAATTCCCCACCTTAACATGTTCCTGTCATTGTGTTTTCGTGACTGGTAGTATTTATCAACCTTCTTGGGGTCATGAAAACACTGGAAATTGTGTGAAATCTATGGCCTTCTGTCCCCTGCCCAGTGCCCTCTATGTGACTTCAGAGGACAACTGATTCTCACAGGGCTCCAGGGTGGACTCTCAGGGCTCACTCGGGTCATGTGCCCACCTGGTGCAGCCTGGGGACTTGGTGCCCTGGTTGGCCAGATCTTTAGGATCGTGGTGTCTCTTGGTCTCATTTTACAGATGGATGAATTCAAGCCTAGAGGGAAGAGTGACTTGCTCAAGGTCACACAGCCTGGGACCTGGGACAGATTCCCCTCCCTCAGCCTGTGTGCTCCTCCAAGACGGGGGTGCGTCTGACTCATTGATGTGTTCGCGGCCCCTTGTTCTGGGGCTGGCACACAGCAGGCATTTAATAAGCACTCGGGAAGCTGGAAAGCCCTCTGAAGGGCACAGAGAGAGCGTCAATAGAAGTAAAGGGTAAAGTCGAGTTTGTCCTTGTGACACCCTAAAGCACCACCCTGCAGGACGTTAGTAGATTTCCAGGGACAACAAAGGGTTCCAAGATGAAGTAAGTTTGCAAAACACCAGTCTGAGCCTGTTTCTTTACCATCTCAGGCTGCTCAACGGGCTCGGTGCAGCGAGCCCTCCAGAAAGACTTAGTGTGTAGTGCTTCCCAAGCTTGTTTGACCTTTTTATTAAGTAGGAGAAATGCCAGGCTGCCAGGGAAGGCTTCCTGGAGAAGGCAGCACCTCAGCAGTTTCAATCAAGGATAAGGGGATGGGAGAATCAGGTAAGAGCAAGGAGGCGTCCCAAATGCACCACAGGAGAAGGCATTGAATACTCTGAGTAGAAAGGCTTATATAGGTCAGGACTTCACTGGATACGAGCACCAGAAGCGCAATTCAGACTGCTTAGGCAAAAAGGGGAATTTATTGGTCCATGTAACTGATTTCAGGCATGGCTGGATCCAGGTGCTTGAACCATGCCCTCAGGGATAAGGATCGGCTTTGTTCTCAAGTAGCCTCTTTCCCTAGATACTTTTGTACAACAGCTTCAACAGAAGCTCCATGATGGACTTTCACTGGCTCGGTTTGGGTCATGTGTCCACCCTGGAGCTGGTCACTGCAGTCTAGGGGGCTAGGTGCTTTGATCGGCAAGAGCCTTAGGCAAAATTGAATCCCATCCTCCTGTATGACAGATCAAGAAACTGCAGCCCAGAGGGGGGAAGAAACTTGCTCAAGAACACACAGCCTGGGAGTGGTGGAGTGAGGACTGGCTCTCTCAGGGCAGGGCTGTTTCTGTTGCAGTGGGTGTCTGGGGCCAGCTGGACCCTGCTGGAGATGGGACCTAGAGAGACAAAGGTTCCATGACCTCGAAGGACCAGGCAGTGGCAGGAACAGCGCTGGCTGTGAACACTTAAGGGGTTGGCTGTGGTGGGGAGGGCAGAGGGGCAGACGGGGGGGGGGGCTTCCTGTGGGGATGGGTGTGCAGGGGTGCACATGAGATCTGAGATCTATGAAAGAAGGTCTATCTGAGGCCGGGGAGACTAGCCTCTTCTTCCTGCACCCTGAATTTCTCCATCCAGACCTTTGCTAGGCTTCTCGCTTCTACCTTTGAGTCGTCTCCAACAATCCACTTCCCTGTGGTTCAGCTGACCCCTGCCTAACCCAGAAAACCCGAATCCCTCACGTCTGTTAAGTGACCTCAGCATGTCCACCGCCCCCCACCCCAGCCTCTGGCCATTCTCTGCCAGCTGTCCGGGTGCTCTTTAAAAAGCCCCAACCAGTCTCCCAGCTAAAATGGCCATGGGAGGTGGGGTCTGACTCAGTGGTAGAGCCTGTGCCTGGGTTCCACCCCCAGTACCAAAAGCCAAAAACAACCCCCCACCAAAAAATAAACAAGAAATTCTTTGCCCTCAAGGTGAAATCTAAGCGGTCTCCTCCTGGGGAATTCTCCATAACGCTCCAGCCACGTGGCTTTCCCCTTTCAGCTCCTTGAACAAGCCGTGGTCGCTAACCTCTGAGCCTTTGCACGTGCTGTTCCATCTGCCTGGAACTCTCCATCTCCCTCCTCAACTGGCTCAATCCTGCTCATCTCTAGATTCCAGCTCTATGCACCTGCCTTTCTTTTAAGGAATCTTTCTTAGTGCCTCCCCTAGGATGCGACGGGGTCCACCCCCCCACACCCCAGCCTTCCTCTGTGCCATCTCTCTGGAAGAAAATAAGGAAACCAAAGTTCAGAGAAGGAAGGGACTTACCCAAGATCCCCTGGCCAGCGTATGGCAGAGCTGGCTTAAATTTGGCTCAACAAATGCATAGGGAGCACCGAGTGCGGGTGGGCCTAGCCCTGCACTGTCAGTCAGGCGTGCACCGACCAATCAGGCCAGGTGCCCTGCCCAGGGGAGACAGATCTGTAAACAAGGAGGAGTATGGGAGGGGAGGGCCCGGGGGACTCTGGACTTCATCTCAGGAAGGCAGGGAATTCTCCAGGAACATGATGTCTGAGCTGAGACCCTATGAGAAAGGCGTCCAAGCACGTGCGGACAATTGGTTATTCAGAGAAGTAACATGCGTCCTCAGGGATATGAGTGTCCAGGGTGTGTGCATGTGTGTGACAGCCGTGTTGATCTGCATGCAGGAATGTGCGGTGTAAACGGTTCCCACTAAATAGGTGCATTCGTGTGAGTCCATGTCTGGGAGTAGAGACGTGGATTTGCATGGTGGGTACAGCCTGCAGAGGGAGTGGGACCAAACCATCTGTTCGAAGCTTGGCTCTGTCACTTGTCTGTCCAGAGCAAGTTGACCTCTTGGTCAGTCCCTGCGTGAATGAAATGGGGAAAATGAGGACATCTTCCTGTCAGGGGCTGGGCTGTTGGAAGCTGAGCCCGAGCAGCCAATCTTATGCAAGCGATTTATTGTGGGAGATGCTCAAAAAGGAACGAGGGAAACAGGACAGCGTCAGAGGAGCTGTGCCATTGGCTGGCATCTGGTCCCAGCCTGATGCATGCAGAGTGTCGACAGCCCCTGTGTTGTCCCACCTTGAGGTAGGAGGCCAACCCTTGCCAGCCAGTCACGGGCCTGGAGGGGGACATGTCACCCAGCATCTGTCAGTGAGGCAGCATGAGTCGCCTGAGGGCAATACTCCGAAAAGGTGGCTGGTTTTGCCATTAGAAGCCAACTTGGCAGCAGCAGAGGGATGGACCTCCTTGACTGCCGGATGAGGTCCCAGGACAATGACATCAGTGTCTTCTGGGCTCTTGATAAAAATGCAGAGTCACAGGTCCTCCCTCAGGATCATGGACCCAGAGCCTGCCTTTTAACAAGATCCCAGGCCCGGGCACCTTCGTGCCAGGGAAGCTCTGTATGAAGCTATGCCCTGGGTGTCGTGAGGATAAGGACTTGGCACAACATCGGGGCCCCACCCGGTGCTGTTAGGATTGGCATCAAGGGGGCCTGTGTATATTTTCTTACAGACACATTCTTCTTTCAGTGCTGGGGACTGAACTCAGGCCTGGCAAGCAGGCGAGCTCTCCACCACCGAACCCCCAGCCCCTGGTACTCAGCGTTTATAAATAAACAAGGCCACCGAGACCCGGCTGCATAGTTTTCAGGCTCTACTAGTTTGAAAATTGGGCAGCTCCTTCAACCAAGCACGGGCCACAGTGGGCCTGGGCCCCCCGTGACCACACCTGCCACGCAGCTGTGAGGCTGGCCCTGAAGCAGGCATGGGTGGGGAGGTGGCCTCCAGGACCTTTCTGTGGTGACTCAGTGCACTTTTCTGGTTTCACAGATGAGAAAAGCCTGTGTGTGTGGCGGGGTGCCAGAGCAGGGAAGGAGTCGAGTGTCCCATCTTGGGGGTTCTGTTCCCATCCCACCCGGATATGCCCTGTGCGGGCCCGGGGTGCCACTGTGCCTCCTCGGGCTGTGCCTGTCTTGGGGACTGTCTTGGGGAATCGTGGAGAGGCGCAGCTGAGGAATGTTCTCTGGCGTCTGCACACTGGGAAGAGACGTGAAGCACGCTCCCCGTGAGTTGTGGGTACCCATTCCGGGGGAGCTCTAACTGCTTGGGAGAAGGGGTGTGAAATTTAATTTGCACTAATTATCCTGAAGTGAGAGGAGCGGGAAATGAGCTGGCGCTGCGCACGCGGCCTCTGCCAGCAGCTCCCGTTCCCCAGGTTGCAGTTTATTTATGTGCAAGGGGGTGGGGGTGGGGTGGGGGTGCTGTCACCATGGCAACTGCAGCTGCTGGGATTTGGGGGTGGCTGGGCCAGGAGGGGGTGGGTGAGGGCTGGGGACGACCTGGGTGTGTGCGTCCCTGTGATTGCGGGGGTCATCTGCAGACCCTGGGGTGTCTCTCGGATGGGGAGAAGAGGTGGCAGGCAGGAGCAGGAAGGAGCTCCTTCTTCCCCCTTTGGGGTGACAGCGTTTGCCCAGGGCAGCTGGCAGGACTGTCCCAGGAAGTGGACTGCTCCAGTGTGGACGCAGAGGATGGTGTCCCTTGTCTCAAGGATTCTCTGGGTCAGACAGTGTCCTTCTGAGGACCCCTGGGAGCCCAGGCTGAGCTGGAGGGCAGAAACCCAACACAGCTAGCAGGGGAGCCTGGGAGAGGGGGAGGACTCCGGACCCCGGGCAGCCCTGCCTGCCTGCCTCCTTGGCCCTCTCCCCATCTCCCCCTCTTTCTTCCCACCCCCTCTCCCTTCTCCCTCCTGCCCCCTCCTCCCTTCCCTTCCCCCTTTCTTCCCCTTCTGGTGGACTCTTTCCTGCCACCACTAGAGGGCGCTCAGGTGCCATGGTCACCCCAGGAGGAATCAGCCCTAAGTCCAGCTGGGGGTGCCTTGGGGGACTGGGGGGGCGCTGGGGAGGGCAGGGGAGGAGGCTCCTCTGCCACCTGAAAGGAAAGAACCTGATTTCCATCCCAGTCCTCACACTTCCTGGTGTGTGACCTGGGACCCGTCACATCACCTCTTCAAGCTTGTTTTCTTCTGTAAAATGGGGGCAACCAACCCAGCTTCAGAGGCGGGTGGGAGGGCTGGGCAGAGTGACACCGAGGGGCACATCTCACGGTAGGCACTGAAATGGGAACTTTCCTTTGCCCAGGGAGGTCCACTGGTCAGTCAATAAAAGCTTATTGTGCTAGGGTCTCTACTAGGCTCTGGGGGAAACAGGGGAGGAGGTAGACATGGGGTTAGCATCATGGATCTTTCAACCTAGTAGGGATGAAATTGTTAGACATAAATGAAAACTTATTTTAAAATGAACTGTGAATCCTTAGGTAATCGTAAATGTGCGGGACATGTGGTAGAAGAGAAGTTCTGGGTACCATGGCATGCAGACCAGGGGAAACTGATGGGCTAACATTCAGTAAGTGCTAAAGGATGAGAAGGCTAGTCACACAGGAGGTGTGTTAGTCAGCTTCCTTACCATAATGAAATGCCTGAGACAGGCTAACTTTATCAAGACAAGAGGTTTATGGGAGCTCAAAGTTCTGGGGGCTTAGGGACGTGAGGCTAGACTCTGCTTGCCTCTGGTGAGGGCCTTCTGGGATGCATCACATCAGTGGTGGATGGTGATGGGGTGCATGGGGGAGCAGGGATCAATATTTCAGACAGGAAGTCATAGAGAGGCTGGGTGGGGCCAGGAGCAGGCTTTTATAATAACTTCATTGAGAACTAGCTTTGGCCCTTCTGAGGGCAGGTCACCAATGACCTAAAGACCTCCCCCTAGGCCCCACCTCCTAAACGTCCCATCATTGCCAACCTGGGGACTAAGCTCCCACCCCAGAGATTCCTAGGGGGCAGGCCATTTCCAAACTGTAGAAGGAGGCAAGAGGGAGGGGCAGATGCCCAGCGAGAGGGAGGAGAACAGCACCCAGTCGGGCACCAAGGGCCGTCCAGCAGGGTGGAGGCCTGGCGAGAAGGACCGACCGGTGGGGGAAGAGTGAGGTGGGCCGGGCGGGCTGGCGCAGGTTGTGCAAGCAGAAGGCCCAGCTGCCTCCCCAGGGCAGAGAAGAGATGGCAGCATTTTGAACAGGAAAGTGGATTTTGTCTTCCCCAAAGTCTCAAAGCATCTAAAAATAAAGCAGGCGTGTAGAGAGCGTGTTGGCGCGTGTCACTACGCTGGGCTCAGAGGTGGACAGAAGGGGGACCTGAGTGGCCGCGGCAGGCTGAGCCCATCTGCAGTGTCCAGGGGAGCGTGGGGAGTCAGCATCTGGGTCTCTGGCGCTCTCGCCGAGGCCTTGGTTTACCTCTCTGTGAAATGGCCAGAGCTGGTTCTGGTCACCTCCTGGGGCCCCTGGGAAGGGCCCTGAACTTGTAGGTCTGATGGCACCAGGTTGAGGCTGCGGCTGTCTGGAGCTCCCCCGCCTCTGCTGGCGGGCTCTGCGGAGCGGCTGGCAGCCTGTGCTGGGCCACCCCTCGGAAGTGCAAGTCACGCTGCCAGCCTCGGGAGCTCCAGCTGGAGGGCAGGCCGAGCACAGGAAGCCGTCTGCAGGCTCCCGCCCCTGCCTTCCTCCCCGTGTCTACCTGTCCTCACCAACGTCTTCAGCTGCCTGCTTTGCTCTGGGCAGTGTATGAAAGAGTCTCCAAGCATCACCTCCCAAGCATCAAGTCCCCGCTTCATAATGAAGAAACAGGTTCCAAAATTTGAGTGACTTTGAGCCGTGGCTCATGCCTATAATCCCAGCAGCTCTGAAGGCAGAGGCAGGAGGATCGTGAGTTCAAAGCCAGCCTCGGCAACGTAGTGAGGCCCTGTCTTTAAAATAAAATATATTTTTTTAAAAAAGGGCTGGGGGTGTTGCTCAGTGGTTAAGCACCCCCTTGGGTTCAATTCCTCATATTAAAAAAAATGCTTTTTTGAATGATTTTGCCTTGTAGTTACTAAATTAAACACCAAATCTGAATCCAAAGCTGCCTCCTCATTGCTCACAGAGTTTGTGGATGCATTGTGACCTTTCTCAGCTGTCGTGGAGGTAATGATTGAGCAGCAGCTGTGTGTCATGATGGTGGCAGTAGGGGAGGAGGTTGGGGTGGGTGGAGGCCTCTGTCACTCTTTAGTGGTGCCGAGCTTGGGTGTTAGAGGAGAGAGTAGTAGGGGGCACAGGTGACAGGCAGAAGGAGTCTGGGTGGGGTGTTGCTGGGGGTGGCTGGAGGCCAGGGGCACTAACAGGTAGGGCAAGGGTCATAGGTCTGCTTTGCTACTGCTGACTCACTGGCCATCTGCCCATAATGAACCAGATAATGGCTAAGATCTCCTCCAGATCAGAAAGAGCCCTGGGAGTTGGCTGTGGGGCAGCCACAGCTGGCCTCAGAGGCCCAAGGGTGAACTGAAGTCCAGTTCTGTATCCAGGTGGTCCCAAAGACAGGCAAGAAGTGATGGACGAGCCAGCTAGTGGCTGGGCTGCTGGGTACTCTGGGGAGTTGAGTCCTTGATCACTCTTGGCTTCTCTCTGCGACCCACTTCCTGGGCTCAGATGTGGCTTCTGTTGCCCAGAGAGGAAGGGGCTCCCCTTTCTCCAAGCCCTTCCCTGACTCCTCCTCTGCATGGGGAAGCTCATAGTGAACAGGGCCCTGGGCTAGAAGACAGTCAATCTTGGGACCTCAGTCTGGCTCTTTTTAGCCATGTGGCCTCAGTCCAATGGCTAGGCCTCTCTGATCTCAGTTTCCTCATCTGTATCATGGAATAAACCCACCCACTTCCCAGAGCCCTTGAGAGGTATACAAGAGAACATCTGGGGAGGTGCCCAGTACTCAGTAGGTGTTCAATAAGCATCTGTGGGCGTCAGCACTGAGGGTTGGTGGTTTCCCCAGCAGTGGGTTTGTTTCCTTTGGACTGTCACATACTCTCCAGAGAATCCTCCCTGAGACAGGAGCCCAGGTCTGCAAGGCAATGGGCAGGATCAGGCAGGGCTGCAGGCTTGGAGCACCCTCACAGACCCCCCTCGTCTCCTCTCTTTGGGGCTGGACCTCAGCTGCATGCACAAGCCTTCAGCTCTGCACAGTGAATCTGGTGCCCCTGGCCAGCCCCACTCCCTATGCCCCCTTCTTCCTCCAAGCTCTGCAGTGGGACTGCGTAGGCCCCAAGACCAGAGGTTGCACTCACACATTCAAAGTCTTAATTTTCATCAAAGTTGTACATGCAGGTTGTTTAAAGAACGAGACAGCTCTACAAGCTTTATCATAAAAATCAGCCATCCCAGAGAGGAAACCACCGTGGCATCTTTTAGCTGATGATTTTGTATTTATATTCATGTTTCTAAACAACATGCTGTATCACTCCTGCTTATGTTTCCATTTTTTGGGTGGGTTAGTTGTTTGACTTTTTGGTAACAGCTTTATTGAGATACAGTTCACATACTATACAATTCACTCATTTAAAGTGGTTGTTCGAATGGGCATAGCATCGTGCTGCCGTCGCCGTGATCAATTTTAGAACATTTTCACCATCTCAGAAAGAAACTCAGTACCTTTTAGTTTTCATCTCCGAATTGCTGCTTTGTCTCCTCCTGGCAATTACGGATTTGCTTTCTCTCTCTGTGAATTTGCCTATCTTGGCTGTTTCCTGCGAATGCATTAGAGAGCGTGTGTCAAAGCCCCTTTTGGGGCTGTTTTTTTTCACTGAGCACATCATCCATATTGTGGCCTGTGTCAGTTCTTCATTCCTTCATTGGTGGAATACTATTGCACTGGATAGATATATGCAGTTTGTTTATTCATACATCAGTGGATGGGTATTTGGTTTGTTTCTACCTTTTGGCTATTATGAATAATGCTGTTGTGAACATCTGTGTGCATGTTTTTATGTGGACATACATTTTCATTTCTTTTATATGTATATTATCCATAGGAGTAGAATTGCTGGGTCATAGGGTGATTTTATATTTAAACTTTTAAGCAACTTCCAGACCATTTTCCACATGGTTGCACTATCTGACATTCCTGCCAGTAATGTGTGTGGGTCCAACTCCTTCACATCCTTGTCAACACTTATTATTCTCTCCTTTTCAATTTTAGCCATCCTAGAGGGTGTGCATTGATATTGCATTGTGGCTTTGATTCATATTGCCATGATAGTGAATGATGTGTATTTTATTTTCATGGGTTTTTTTGGGCATTTGAATATCTTTTCAAAAAAATTTTTTTTTGGTTGTAGATGGACACAATACCTCTATTTGATTTATTTATTTCTATGTAGTGCTGAGGATCGAACCCAGTTCCTCACACGTGCAAGGCAAGTGCTCCATTGATGATCCACAACCCTAGCCCCTGGCATTTGTATATCTTATTTGGAGAAAAGTCTCTTCAGATCCTTTGAATATTTTCAGCTTGGATGATTTGACCTTTTACTATTGAGTTGGTACGAGTTCCTTACATATAAAAATGCATATCAGACCTGTGGCTGGCAAACATTTTCTCTCATTCTTTGGGTTTTATTTTTCATTTTCTTGATAGTGTCTTTTGATGCACAAAAGTTTTTCATTGTGATGAAGTCCAATTTTTTTTCCCTTTTGTTTCATGTGTTTTGGTGTCACATGTAAGACTCCACTGCCAAATCCAAGGTCATGAAGACTTGCCCTGTGTTTTCTTCTAAGAGTTCTATAGCTTTGGCTCTTACATTTGGATCTTTGATTCACTTGGAGTTGATGGTGTGAGGTAAGGGTCAAACGTCATTCTTTCTCATGTGGCTGCCTCGTTGTCCAAGCATCATTTGTTAATAAAACTGTTATTTTCCCATTGAATGGTCTTGGTATTCTCACCAAAAATCTCACCCATAGATCCCTGGATTTATTTATGTACTCTCAATTCTATTCCATTGATCTAAATGTCCATCCTTATGCCAATATCACACTGTTTTAATTACTATAACTGAGTAGTAGGCTTTGGAATTGGGAAGTGTGATTCTTCCAAATCTGTCCTTCTTTTTCAGGACAGTTTTAACTGTGTGGTGTTTCTTGTAGTTACATTTTCAGGATTAGCTTTTCCATTCCTGCAAAAAAAAAAAAATGCCATTGGGACTTTTGACAGGCTTTGCCCCGAGTCTGTTTGGGAAGGATTTCATCTTAACAATATTAACTCTGATGATCCATGGATATAGGGTGTCTTTGAATTTATTTTGGTCTTCTCTAAATTTTTCCTGCAATATTTTATGCTTTTAAGAGTATAAGTTCTACATTCTCTTTGTTCAATTTATTTCTGTCTTATTCTTTTTGATGTATTGTAAATAGAACTGTTTTTAATTTTACTTTTGAATTGGATTGCTCTTTGCAAATGTTAAGAAAGACAAAATTTTCCCTACCGATCCTTATCCTTCAACTTTGCTGAACTAATTAGTTAGCTCTAATAGGCTTTCGTGGATTTCTTAGCATTTTCTATGTGCATGATCATGTTATCTATGACTGGAGGTATTTGACTTCTTCCTTTCCTTTTTCTTGCCTAATTTTGCTAGCTATAGTTTCTAGCACAGTGTTAAAGTGTTGAGAGTGCATATCCTCCTTTTGTTACTGGATTTTAGGAGAAAAAATCCAGTATTTACCACGTTAGCTGTGAGGGTTTTTTTTTTTTTTTTTTTTGTGGTGCTGGGGATTGAACCCAGGGCCTTGTGCATGCGAGGCAAGCACCCTACCAACTTAGCTACATCCCAGCCCTAGCTGTGAGTTTTTTACAGATGCCCTTTATCAAGTTCAGACAGTTCCCCTACATTCCTAACTTGGGTGTTTTTAGTTGGAAAGGGTGTTGAATTTTGTCAAATGACTTTGTTGCTGTTTTTAATGAGATGCTCATATGATTTTTAAAAATTCTATTGATGCAGTGAATTACATTAATTGGTTTTCAGATGTTAAATCAAACTTAAATTTCTGGGACAAATCTCACTTGATCATGATGTACAGTTATTTTTGTGTGCTGCTGGATTTAGTTTGTTAGCGTTTTGTTCAGGACTTTCCATCTATATTCATAAAAGATAATCTGTAATTTTGTTCTAATGCCTTTCTCTGGCTTTGTTATCAGAGTATGAGAATGTCTTTACTTCTTCATTTTGAAAGGTAATTTTTCTGGATCTTGGATGGCAGCTTTTTTTTTTTTAATTTTTTTAGTTTTCGGCGGACACAACATCTTTGTTTGTATGTGGTGCTGAGGATCGAACCTGGGCCGCACACACGCCAGGCAAGCGCGCTACCGCTTGAGCCACATCCCCAGCCCGGATGGCAGCTTTTTAAAAACGTTTTGAATCTGTCAGTGTTGTCCCATTGCCTTCTGGGTGTCATTGTTTCTGAAGAGAAGTTAGCTGTTTATCTTATTGTGTTCTCTTGGAAATGATGGATCATTTTTATCTTATTGTTTCTGAGAGTTTCTTCCCTTTCTATTTGCTGTTCAACATTTTTACAACTTTGCACTTATCCTTTGGGAGGGCTCTTAGCTGTCTCCTTCTCAGGTAATCTCTGGTACACTTGGCAGCCTGTGGTTTATATCACAAATGAATCTATCAGGCCCCTTTTAATTAATTGTATCATAACTTCAATTTTTTTGAGGGCACCCTTGAGCTTAACTTCTCCACATTTTCTTGTAAATGAAATCGGTTTGTTTGAGACAAGCTTTGAACACTATTTTATGGTCCCTCTCTCTTTCTGGAAAAATCTATGAGCCAGAGTTTTGGAGCTGGGTGGTGGGGTAGTGGCAGGTTTCTTTGTCAAGGACACTTCTACTCTAGGAGTTGGGTACTTGGTGGAGTAGGCTTGCCTTTCCTGGTGTGGGGCCTCTGTTTTGCGAATAAGCCAAGGTGAGGGCAACTGGGAACCCTGTGTATCTCATTGTGCATGTTCAAATTAGAGCTTCTGTTTTACTGGTGTAGGTTGGGCAGAACAAAGGAGAACCCCTTCTCAGCTGCACCCCTAGAACTCAGCCTCTGTAATGGTAAATACCCTGTGTTGTTGGGTATGCCACTCCAGAGTGGTGTTTCCATAAAGCTCAGATGGGATGGGAAAGGGAGGACGTGGATCATGGCTTGAATGTCACTATTTTTTCTGATGGAGTTTTGGTAGGTTTTCCCAAATAAACAAGACTTCATTTGCTGTAAACTCCCAGGACCATTTCTGGAGACTTTAAATGGTTGCGTTATAATAATTTTCACCAGGGAGCAAGTCTGTAGAGCTCACAGTGCATATCAGAAGGGGATTCTGGCTATGAAAGCTTTCTTTGCTATCCTCCCCATTCTCACCTTGCTCTTCCCAGTCCCCTTTCCTCCCAATAATACTATTATTTTTTTTTTCCTTTCTCAGTGCAATTTCTTGTTTTCCCTGGAGTTACTAGTTGACTTTTTAAAAAAGTATATTTGTTGGCTTCTTGGCCAGTAGTATGAATCTCCTTTCAGGTGCATTAGGTTCTGTCAATTTCATCTTTCATAAGTCTTCTAGAGCCTTCTGATTTGCTTGAGATTGGACTGGTTACTCCCTACCTGGCATGTAGTTATCTTTTTTATTTTTTTAGTTGTAGTTGGACACAATACCTTTATTTGATTTATTTATTTTTATGTGGTGCTGAGGATCAAATAGAGTGCCTCACACATGGTAAGCAAGTGCTCTACCACTGAGCCATAACCCCAGCCCCATGTCGGTATCTCACTATCAACCCAGAGCATTCCCCTGTCTGTCTGTCTGTCTGTCTCTCTCTCATTGGATCTTCAGTTTCCAGTAACCCCAGTCTTCCTCTTTCTTTGTTTTGGTGGAGCACACCCTCCAATACTTCCCAAGAAATGATACATGGAGTGTTGTTTTTTGAGACTGCGTATCTGAAAATGCTCTTATTCCATCTCCCTACTAGATTGCCTGTTAGGCTAAATGTGTGGGATTCTGAGTTGGCAATTGTTTTCCTTTAGAAGACTGGAAGGCTTTGCTCTACTACCTTCTGGTTTTCAGTGTTTCTGTGAGGAGAAGGAAGCTGTTCTTGTTCCTAATCTTTTCAACCTGGAAGCTTAGAAGCTCTTAGTTTCCAGAGCAATAACATTTCTCAATGATGTGTCTTGGTTGGGTCTATTTTCATTTATCGTACTGGGCCCATGGTGAGTCCTGAAATCTGGAAAGCTATTCTTTGGGTCTGTGAAATTGTTTTTCTTTTTTCTTTCTATGGTGCTGGGGATTGGACCCAGGTCTTGCACAGACTAGGCCAGTATTCTGCCACTGAGCCACACCCCTCAGTACCCAGTGCGGAATGTTCTTGAATTATCATGTTGATGATTTCTTCCCCTACATTTTTTTTCTGCTCTTTCTAGAACTCTTATTTGAAGATGAAAATTCCTGAACAAGGCCTCTCATTAAAACATTTTTCTCTCCTATTTTCCCTATCTGACTCTCTAGAAGAGTTTGACCTTATCTTCCAACATTTCCTTTTTAATTTCTGCCAAATTATTGTTAATTTTTAAAAGCTCTTCTATTTTGTACCGTCCTTTTTATTAGAATCCTATTTTGATCTCACCTGTGCATCTTGTTATCTTGTCTCTTGCTCCTTGCTATTCTGTTATCTTCAAGCTGTGTTTTCTGTTTGGTTTGTTCTTTATCCTTCCGATCAGAGGCTTTCTTCTGATGTCTAGTAAACCTCAGTTATCTTGAGCATATTTAAAAATAGGAATGCAGGGGCTGATGGGAAGTCGTGGGGTAGCCCTGACAGGCTGTGGGCTTCCTTGGAGAGCGGTACAGCTGGACTCTTTGGTTAGAGAGCCTCTAGTGCTGGGACCTCTAGTTTCTTTAGATGTTTTCTTTTTCTTTCTTTCTTTTTTAGAGTATTTATTTATTTTTTTTAGTTGTAGTTGGACACAATACCTTTATTTTATTTATTTGTATGTGGTGCTGAGGATCGAACCCAGGGCCCCGCATGAGCTAGGCGAGCGCTCTACCACTGAGCCACAACCCCAGCCCTCTTTAGGTGTTTTCTCCTTGGTCCATCGTGTTCCCCAGAGAAGACCCTTCCAATAGTATGTTTGTCTGAAGGACAGACATCTGGCTGCCATAGTCCCAAAAATGGAGGTGATGGGGGGAGGTGATTTGGGTCTTGACATCCAATTTGCTTCCATTCATGACTCTCCCTCTTGTCAGCTGAGTGCCACCCTCTGTCCTGTGCCTGGTGTCCTCATTTTATAGGGTCTCTGGCTTCTTAATCAGTCTCTTTATTTGACCTATCCTGTCCCCCATCCCCCATTTCTAGAAGTAACTGGTGCTGCCCAGTCCTGAGCTTTGGGGGATTATTATTTTTTTCCTGGTTCATTTCATTCAAATGTCCATTTATTTTTCCAGTTCTCAGATTCTGTGGCTGTTATGTCCTTGCTGTTATGTCCTTGCTGGTTCTCCCATGCTGTGGGCCCGTACTTTCAAACTCTGAAAGAAATCCCTTTATTGTTTTAGCAGCCGAGGGCTGACTCTGGCACCCAGGTGGTCGTCCATGTTCAGTCCGCCATCTTTGTGTGGATAGCTCTTCTCATAGCCTTCTCCATCCCAACATGGAATTCTACTGCTTCTAGTTGCCTGGGTCAAAACTCTGGAGCCATCCTTGACTCCCCTCTTCCTCCTATACCCACATTCAACATCAGAAAATGCAGCGAGCACTACCTCAAAATATATACTGAACTCGCCACTTGCCACTCCCACCAGGCCAGATGCTATTGTCTCTCACGTGCTGTGGAGTGTCTCTGGCCTCCCCCAGTCTTTCTCTTCTTAGCACAGCAGATTGCTGTCTGTCCTGCCACCTCACTCTGCCTCCTGAAGCCCCCAGGGAGCTCCATAAGCTCCATACACCTCCCCACCACACTGGCCCCTTGGCCACCTCTCAACCCAAAACTGAGTGCCCCCTATTCTTCCCTTTGCCTGGATCTCTTCCTCCAGATATCTGCAGGACTCCCTCCTTCACCTCCTGCAGGTCACCGGGAGGTGCTCTTGACCTTTCTATTTAAAAGTAAAACCCTCCTTACTCTGGGCCCTCTCTATCGTCCTTATCCCACTTTTCTTTGTCTATAGCAACTCTGGTGATGGGACGTATTTATAATTCCTTTTTTAGTTATGTATCATTGATCTTCTTCTCTAGAATCCATAGTCTCGAGGGCAGGGATTTTGGCTTTTCTGCTCTCTGCTGAATCCCCAGCAGGTATAATAGAGCCTGACACACAGTAGGTGCTCCGCCGACATGTGTTGCCTTTGTGTGTGAATGCATGCCTGCTTGGGCCAAGCCCAGGTGCCGGCCTGACCTTGCTCCAGCCCGGAGCTATTTACCCACCTGTACGTTATTATTGTTGTTGTTTAGAATATTCATATTGCACGGCTATGAAGTGGCAGGGAGAGGCTTTGGCCTCAGCCTGCCTGACTCCAAAACTCTGGCTCCTGAGTGTGATGTGGAAAGCAGGGCCCCTTGCAAGGCCTGACCCATGAAGGAGGCCAAGACCCGTTGCCTGGACTTGTTGTGACAAGTTCGAAGGGAAGCTGACTCAGGCTGCCTTTGCTCAAGTTTCAACCTCCTGGAAAGACATTCCCTAGAGCGAGTCCCACAAGGTCCAGCTCCAATGGTGCCACCTCCAGGAAGCCCCCGAGGACCACCCGGGGCAGAGTTAGCTGCTGCCCACTCATTCTTTAAGAGCCAGGGCCTCCTTCTGTCAGGGTGGGCCTCGCATGTCTTACAAACAGCTGTCACTCTCAGGCCACCCTCACTACGAGCTGAACAGGGATGGGTCTTGTTCAGTTCAGTGTTCCAACAGCCAGGGCAGGGCTGCAGCCCGGTGACACTAAGAGCCAGCAGGGCAGGCAGGCGGTGGCTGCCGGGTAGGCCTGGATTGGGAATCGGGCCCTGCCACTCCCCTGTTGTTGACCTGGGCCAGCTCCCAGGACTCTGGGTTTCCATTCCCATGTCTAAGGAATGGGGAGAAAAGAGCTCCCCTTTCCTGAGGATGTGGTGTATGAAATCACTTTGCTCAGAGCCTGCCGCAGACTAGGCATGCTATACCTACCAATGGCTGTTCCTGTGAGCCAGGCCCCCTGGCCCTGCCCACTGGCTCTGCAGCCCCCAATAGCAGGTGACTGCTCTTGACGTCCTCCTGCTGCCCTGGTCTACCCACTTGGTCCTCTACACCAGTGTTGGCCTTCAGACAGCCTGGTCCTGACGCATCGTGCCCTTGCCTACTGGACAGACTGGAGACAGTCATCTCCCGGAGGCCTCTCAGGTGCAGCTACAGGGCGTGGGCATCTGGTGGGAATTGGAGCCCAGGGTGTCCACAGGACCTGGGTGGCTGCTGGAGGCCACAGCCAGCAGGGGCCACAGGCCAGTGATGTGAAGGGAGGAGGGGGCTGTCTTGAGGATTTGGGCAAGTGTGTCTTTTAAATGTCAAAAGAGTTTTCCCCTATTTCAGAGGCAGCCTTCTTTGGCAGCTTGTCAGCTCCAACTCAAATTGGGGTCCTTTTATGCCTTTGAGGAAGTGGCCCTGTGTTTTCTTACTTGAAGCCTTGAGACTTGGGGCTGGGGACCTGGAGTGGGTACTTTGACCTGATAGTACTTATCACCTATATTGTAATTAATTGCTAAATGCCTCCTTCCCTCCAAAGGAATGTCAGAGTCAGATCTATTCAACACTGTAGAATTTTTGTGTCCAATACAGTGCTTGCCACATAAGTATAAAAGTTATCTTTTAATGAGCAGGTTCCATTATTATCCCTATTTTTAAATGAGAAAACAGGTTCAGAGAGGTTAAGGCATCCAGTCATGGTCACACACTGGGGGTGGCACTGCTGAGATCTGGCCCCTCCAGTGTTCCGAGCAATGTGTCATACTCCTTTTGTCATAAATAAGTTCGTTGAATGACTAATAGTGATAACCAGCAGTGGTGGGTGGCTGTGTCAACAGTGAAGGATTTCAACAATTTGCTTCTGCCATTTGCAGCCCTTGTCAGGGGCAGGAAGGAGAAGCGTGACCTGGGCCGACCTGTCCGGTGGATGGGAGCAGACTCAGAGGTCTACAGAGACTCAGACGTTCTGGCGGGGCCTAGACAGCTGTGAGTCTTCTGTAGCCTTCCTTTTGGATGGTTCATGGCTGTGTAGACTCTGGTCTCAAGGCAACGGGTTCTCCTTTCACCTTCCCGTGGTGGAAGAGCCACCTTCTCAGGGGTGCTTGGCCTTGAGTGTTGGGAACTGTCCCCTCACCTGGCCCTACTTCCTGCTTCCTCTCTTGGGCCCTGCTTCTCTTGGGATCCTGTAGGTTGATTGGAGTCGGCCACCACCCTCTATTTATTTATTGAATAAATAATATAAAGGGGCCACGCGGGCCCTTGGGGAGTTTCTCAGTCCTTGGTTTTCATTTCCTTGACAGGTTTTGTTGTTGCAGTTCTGGGGATTGACTCCAGGGGGAGCTCTACCACGGAGACACACCCCCTGCCCTGGATGTTGTGAGACAGGGTCTCACCAAGTAGCTCAGGCTGGCCTTCCACTGGGATCATCCTGTCTCAGTCTCCTGAGTTGCTGGAATTATGGATATGAGCTAGCGCGCCTGGCAACCTGGACGGTTTGGCTGGACGATGGTGAGGTATTTTGCGGAAAGTCCTTCAGTTTGGCTTTGCTGACGCTCTTCTCTTGAGGAGACTGGGGCTGCGGGTCTTTGGAAAGCACAGGAGGAGAAGTGCCTTCTCATAGCGTATTGGAAGCATGTGGCATTCATCTACTATGTCCGTGGTGGTGGCAGCCTCGACCTCGTGGTGCTGGCTGGGTCTCTCCACTGTGACACTAAATATGTAAAACACATTTAAGGGCTCCACAGGTATCCAACACAACTCTAGGTGTCAGCTCAGTGAACCCTCACAAACACTTTTGGAGGAAGATGCTCTTGCCGTGTGCATTTCACAGATGAGGAAACTGAGGCATAAAAAATTAAAGAAATGTGTCCACAGCTGGCAGGTCTTGGTCACAGCAACTTGGCTCTGGGACTGTGTTCTACCACTGCACTGGACATCTGTCTATCCTGGTCTGAGCACCCTCCCCAGAGCCCTGGATTCCTGCCACGGCCTCCCTTTGTTTCCTCTCTGGCCTCATCTCCTACCCTGCCTCCCTGTCATGCTACTCCATGAAGGTGCCTCCCATTGCACGGCCTTTACACCTGACCCCGACCCCCCCAGTACTCTGTGTCACCCAGGTGATCGGTCTGGTTTGTCTCCCCTCCTTTGGGCCTGTGCTGAAATGTTATCTCCTCAGTGAAGCCTTCCATGATTATTTTTCTTAAAATTTCCCCTCCATTTTATTTTTTCCATAACTCTTACAGCGTTTGGCATCTCTTTGTTCTTCTTATTTCTTGGTTAATTGTCCATCTCTCCTGACTAGAATGTAAAATCCACGAAGACAGAGATGGGTCTGTCCCGTTCATGGCTGTGTCCCCAGTGCCTGGAACAGTTCCTGGCCCAGAGTGGGTGCTTTGTAAACATCCTGTGCCTGACTGCCCCATCCGTGCTTGCTTCCAGGTCCATCGGTCAGCATGTCCTTGCTGAGAAGGACTGAAGGTAAAATCCCACGCGCACCCTCAGAGACCTCCTCCGGGCCGACATGGAGTTAGTTACCCGTTGGCTGGATCACTGGGCAGATCACAGATCTAGTTAACCACCCAATCTCTTGGACACAGCTCCGCCAGGAAAGAAGGAGGGTCTTCTTTGTTTAGTACATTGCCTTGCACACACTAGGTGCCCCATAGATGTTTGTTGAATAAAACATCAAGAAGAACCAGCAGTGAGTGACATGATCTCCTCCAAAGAAATCAGAAAACGATGTCATTTCCTTGTGGTGCTTGTCGGTCCCCAGCCATTCTTTCCCCAAGTGGCACAGACAGGCGTGGGGAACCTTGGCCTTGGGAGCATCCATTTAACCCCCCTCCGACTGCATGCATGCCATCCCTGCCCCCACCACAGTGAGGAAGAGCCATCTGTTTACATGCAGTATCTCAGTAGCCCGGCTGATCTGAAAGGAATGCACAGAGAGCGCAGGTGACGCTCTCAGGGGAAGAAGGGAAAATATTATGCAATTTAATGTAATTACACACAAATAGTTTGCTCTGATCAGAGGCTCTGGGGAAACTTCAGTGAGCCTGGTGGTGGGTGGGGAGTGGAAAAACATTCTCTCCCACCAGCAGAGCCACGTGCAAAACTGGGACTCCAGGCGCCTCTAAAAACAATATTTGTTTGGTGCCTACTAAGCCCCAGGAGCTTGGCCACAAACATCTCGTCTTATGCTTTCTGCGGTCATTTCCTCTCTTGGAGCAGCAGAGATGGAGGGACCCAGAGGTTTAGTAGCTGACCTGAGGTTGCAGAACTGGCCCACGGGGAGCTGGCCCTGAGCCTGCCCACTGCCTTCTCTGGCCTGTTCCAGCTCTCTCTTTTGCAGCCTCAGCCTGAGCTGCCCTCCCCCAGCTTGGGGACTGCTCTGTGACGTGGAAGAGGCAGTCCAGCTCTGATCTGTGTTGGCAGAATGGGTGACGTGCCCTCCTGGGACCTCCTGTGTGCCCAGCCTCCCCCGGCATCCCTCCCACCAGGTCCTTGATTGAGGGGCCGAGGACCTCAGGATGGCTGCCCAGGAGACCTGGGCCATCTTGTGAGCTGTGACCTCCTGCAGGCAGAGGCCCGGGACCCGGGAGACCGGGTGGGTCAGAAGCTGGGGAGAGACACCTTCTTGATTTGTGTAAGTCAGCCGTGGCTCTGGAAATGAAGTGCCTTTTAATTTCATCGTCTGATTTTCCTTTTTCCTTCTGTGATGCGGTCTGGTGCCAGGAGGCCTTTGGCCACAGGCTGAGTGTTCAACAAATCCAATAAAGCCTTTTATTTGTCTGGCCGCTTGCTTCCAGGAGCTGGGCTGGCCTGGGAGACATTGTCTCATTCAAGCCTCCCACCCGCATGCCGGGAAAGCGGGGCTGGGGTCACGGGCAGGCACTCTGGTGGCAGGGAAAAGCAAGGGCCAGGGAGGCCTGCACTGGGTGATCTGCTCACGGGGTGACACCTTGGGGCCTGGGGCAGCATCCCAACACCTGGTCCCTGGTCCCAGCTCTACCACCTGCTCTCAGTGGGACCAGAGGTGATCCTGGATGGGTTGGATCAGCTTTTCTTCTGTAAAGTGACAGGATTAGACTATGTCAATGGACTGTCTATCTATCTATCATCTATCTGTCATCTATCTCAGCAAAATCCATTTCCCCCAATGGAATTGGCTATAGTTGTCTCACTTTGGATGACAGAACTCTGACATTATTCTGTTGTTCTCTCTCTCTCTCTCTCTTTTTTTAAAAAAGACCAAGTCTTGCTATAGTACCTGGACTGGCCCTGGACTCCTGGGCTCAAGGGATCCTCCTGCCCCAGCCTCCCAAGCATCTGGGACTGCTGGGCGTCACCAGCCAGCTTCTCTCTGTTTTTAAGATGGCGGATTTGTTTCAGCCCTTACCTCTTCCTCTGCACCAATGGCCTTTTCTTAGAATGATCTGTGCCTGTCTGGCTCTTGTCAGCTCTGATGTCACTTTCAGAGCCCCTCCCGCCAGCCTGCTGATGGTATCCTGCATCCGAGGCACCCGCGCCCATCCTCACCCCACTGTGCCCTCAGCACTGGGCACTCTTGGAGAGTTTCTTGCATCTGGTTTTGCTGACAGGATTTTGTCTGCCTTCCAGGTCGCACAAGTTTCATGGGGGTAGAGTTTCTGCCCCTGTTCACTGCTCCACCCACGGCAGGCAGCTGAGGTCTGACGAGGGGCGATTGAGACGAGATCAGTGGGTGGAAGAGGTCAAGGGGCTTCAAGAGTCAGAGCAGACACAGAGGGCTGGGCACCAGCGGCTGGCCTCACCCCCGCAGCCTCCCTCTTCCTACAGTCCTTGAGACTCTTCCCCACTCTCCAGTTAGGGTGTCCCAAAGTCCATTCTGAAAACCACTTGGACTTGATTACCTGTTGGGCTCCTTGCCGCCATGACAGTCTGCAGCTAACTCTGACAACCGTGGTCTAACCCAGAAGGGCAAGGTCTGTGGTGGTGGCTCCTAAACCGTCATGGAGATTTAGAGGTGGCGCCAAGAGCCTTTGAGGAGGAAGAAGAGAGAGAGAAACAAAGGTCTGGGCAGGGAGGGGTTTAGGGCTTTTTCAGACACCCAACCAGGCTGACGAAGGGATGGAGTGGGCAGTGTTGGACAGGGCCAGATGCCAGGGGCCTCGGGTGATAAGGGGAGATGTTTGTGCCTGTTTTGCAACATGTGCCGGTTGGCACCGAAGGTTTGTGCAGGGTGGCAAAGTCATTGGGGCCATGGTGTAGAGAAGGCAGGACTGGAGGCAGAGAGATCAGGGCGGAGACGGGGAGATGAGGAGGCTTGGACCAAGATGGTGCAGGATGGGATCCAGGAGAGAATGCAGCCCATCTCTCAGAGAATTAGTGTGGTGGGAAGGAAGAGGGAAGGTTCTGGGGAGGGCTGAGTTTTCCTACCCTGCCCTTGTGCAGGAATCGCTCCAGATGACTGTGTTGGCAGGGGTGGTGGGGGAGGGCCGAGAGGGCAAGGCCTCACAACTCAGCACCCCCTTCAAGTGGCCAGGGCAAGAGAACATGGGGGACAGCCCTCCAATGTCCACCTCCTCTGTGGGTCCCAGGATGAATGGTGCTCATGGTCACCCAGGGGATGAACAAGGCCCGGCATAGAGTGCCTTGGGTGTGCTGGGCTGGGGCAGCCACTCGGACCATGGCCTGGAGCACATGTGTGATGATCTGAGTTTTGCTAGGCCGTTAGGGCCAGGTCTTCTCTTGCTTACCTCTGACCCTCTTCTCCAGCATAAGCCCTGAGTCCTCCGAGATCTTTGTGGTTCGGAAAATCCATTCCCAGGAAGACTCAATTCAAGAGGAAGAAGAGCCGACAGGCACGTTCCAACTGCCCAGGGACATGGTTAGGGCTTAGAGGTGCATACCTGGAAAGTATACAGAGATTGCCAGAAATGGAGGGCATTCTTTGGACATCTGGGATGTGTTCTGGACCTGGAATTAAATATTCTGGAATCAAGGACAGATTTTGGAATTCTAGGCTTGTTCCAGGTCTCTGGGCTCTGTTTCAGAATTCTCAGGAATGTTTGAGAAACCTTAGGTGTATTCTGGCATCTGGGACATATGTCAGAATTTGGGGGGCCTGCCTGGGCTGTCTCCCCATCATTACCTCCTTGGGCTTATCTCATTGGCTATGATCTGCCAGTGCACATGGACACAGGAAGGCAGTTGTTATAGCAACAGTAACCATGAGGTGTATCAGCTCCCCAAATTTACTCTGAGCCTGTGACATTTCAGCTGGTGAAGAATCACAGTTAGCTCCTGAAAGTCTGATGAACAGGGATTCCTGCCAACCCTGTTTTTGTGTCTCCCTTCCCCCCAACCTTAAATAACCTCCCTTCAGGCCCATAGATCTAGCTGTCTAATTCTCCCCTGGGCAAATGAATATTCAAAAGGAGCCAGAAAGCATATTCAAATCTTATGAACTTCCTCCTGCCTTGGTCCATTTAAATGCAACTGCAGCTTCTGTTTTGCCCCATTTATCTGCCAGCCAAGTGAAGGGTAATTCCAGGAGGTGAGAATAAGTGCTTTTCCCAAGTTGCTTTAACTCCTTAAATGGGGTAAGGAGGGGTGAGGCTGGGCTCTTCTCTTCTATAAATTGGGCCCCTCGGACAAGTCTCAGAGAACCTTAAAATGTTGGAGTGCATCCCCAGAAACTCTGGCCCAAGGAGGGGAAGTGAGTCCAGATAAATGGCAGAGCCAGGCTCAGCCCAGGTCTTGCAAATCCCAGGCCTGGGATCTCCTCCAGTGCCTGCCCTCTTAGCAGAAGGCTCTTTTGCCTGAGCCTCTGCTTTTGTCTACAAAATCACAGACTGTCATCTGTGAAGAAACCTTGAAATCTCCTGGGATTTACAGGTAGGGAAACTGAGACCCGGAGACATTTTTTCAATGATTCATTAGTGGCAGAGTTCCCGACCCACAGGCCTTGCTGTTATACTCACCTCTTCCCCCACTCTTGTACCAGCCATCTCCTTACCATCCATCCATCCATCCATCCATCCATCCATCCATCCATCCATCATCTATCATCCATCTATCCATCATCCATCTTTCATCCATCCATCCATCCATCCATCCATCCATCCATCCATCCATCCAGAAAGATGTTGAGCACCTGCTGAATGTCTTGAATGACAGGAAACACAGTCATGTCACCTTGGATCCCTGTATCCAGGCCATCTGGTCTACCACTCCTCATTCACCTTCCCTTCTACAAAACCAGTATTTTCCCACTCAGGCCCCTTTGTGCCTGTCTTCCCACCCCTACCCCCAATGTACTGAGCTCTTTCCAGTCTCCACTCTTATGTTCACGGTGTCCCCCTGCCCAGAATGCCCCACCCCTACAACTTATCACCCTACTCAGATGTCAAGGCCTGAAGAAAAAGACCCCCACCTCCACACAGTGTGTCCTTGCCATTCAGGCCACCTGAGTCTTCCTTTCTCCTACGACTTTTGACTAAAACGGCACAAGTAAGTTCATTTCCAGTGGTTCACTTCTGTGCCAGTGTTACATTTGAACCTCTGATTTTTTTTTAGTGTGTGGTTGTTGATTTATCATGTAGGTGTTTTCTTCAACCACCGTAGGGTTAATAAGAGCTTAATAGAGAAAACACACGCGTAGCATGTGTATTCCATATACAGGCAGCACGTATATTTCCTATAGCTTATTTCATAGATAAAAGGAATGGCACTCAGCGAGTAAGTAGTTCTCAGACAGGTGGTTTTGAAGTCCAGCTTATGGAGTGTCTTCAGCAAAGAGCAGTAAGCTTTTAGAGAAGCGACAAGACAAAGGAAAAGGGCTAGCTGGACCCTGTGGTGCCGCCTGTAATCCCAGAGGCTCTGGAGGCTGAGACAGGAGGATCACACGTTCAAAGCCAGCTTCAGCAAAAGCGAGGTGCTAAGCAAAGCAGTGAGACCCCGTCTCTAAGTAAAAATACAAAGTAGGGGGGCTGGGGATGTGGCTCAAGTGGTAGCGCGCTCGCCTGGCATGCGTTCGGCCCGGGTTCTATCCTCAGCACCACATACCAACAAAAATGTTGTGTCCGCCGAGAACTAAAAATAAATAAATAAATAAATATTAAAAAAAAAAATACAAAGTAGGGCTGAGGGTGCGGCTCAGGGGTCGAGAGCCCCTGAGTTCAATTCCCGGTACCAAAAAAAGGAAAAGAGCTTTGAGTCTGCAGCAGGTGGCCATTTGGGGGAAAGCAAATACATCACAGAGGAAGGCTAAATCAAAAAATCTTGTTCATGTAGCTTCCTCTGGTGTCACCGTCTCCAGGTGACAAGAATCTAAAGTTGTCTCCAGTGGCTAACCTTTGTCCTCTGTGGTAGAAGGGTGGGGAGTGGGCTTCTTCATTTCAGGACCTGAGCCCCCTGGGTCCCTGGGCTTGTGGTCTTGAATAATTGCAAATGGCTTAAGGCACAGCCACCTTCCTCTCCAGGTCCTCACCCGGCCTTGCTCCATGCGATCGCTCAACCTTTCCTTCTGGTCTCTGGCAAGGTGGTGGTGGGGACAGGCTGGGTTTGTTTTCCCCCCCAAGAAGACTCATTCCCTCCACAGTGGGGCCAGCTGAGGCTGTGAGTGTCCCTAAGGGGACTTTCTTCCTAAGGGACAACCTCTTTTCTGGGAAAACAGGAAAGCCCTTGGCTGGCCTAAAGCCCCTCTGAGGGCCTCTGACTTTAATCTTGACCATGTTCTTCTTTCCTGACGGTGAATGTAGCTCCCTGGGGGCCTGTGGTAGGAGCTTTAAGCCTTAAACACTATTTTCCCCAGTTGATTGATCTTCCTTTCCCAGAATTAAGATCTCTTTACATCACAAGGAGAAAAACTCAGCTCTGATCTTTCCTTAGCTCAATATTAGTGAAAACACACACTAATATTGAGGTTAAAAATAATGTAGCCTGTATCAGCCTCAAACCCCACATCCTGGCATGTCCATCACCACATACAGGCCCAGGTGTGCACATGTAGGTCACAGGCATGTGGGTGTGGGCTCATGTGGCTTGTTTACCAGACCGTGGTATTACTGGGAGTTGAAGGAAATTTTGGGTGGGGCCTAATGCTAGGCAGTTAGGTTATTGGGGGTGTGGCCTTCAAGGGGAAATTGGGATTGTGCTCCTTCTTCTTTCTCCTTTTTCCTTCCCAGCTGCCATGAGGTGAGTGGGTCTTTCTACCATGAGCTCCTGCCATGATGCACTGTGTTTCCCCAGGCCCAAAGCAACAGGACCAAGCAATCTCTGAGATTATTAACCAATATAAACCTTTTCCTTTACTAAGTTGATTACCTCAGGTACTTTGTCATAGTGACAAAAAACTGTCCACCCCACATAGCTTGTCCAAGTTTCCACTGATAGGAAGAATGAAAGCTAGGGTTTGAACTCAGGTGGTGGGTACCCCAATCCACACTTGTAACCCGCAGGCTGACTTGGAAATGAAAGCCTTTTAGTATAGGTATGGTGAGGATTAGTCCAGTCCCTGGCTGGGTCTTTCCTGCTCACAGGTGTGGAAGCAGCTGGCTGTTCTACCCATAGTTGTGAAGATGGGCAGGTGGTCAGGTGGGTACACACCTGCACAAATCTGTCCCTGTGGGAGCCACCAGAGCATTTCAGCTTTCCCAGGAGACCAGTGCCCTGCAGCTGCTGCACCTGCCTCTCTAGTGCCAGCGCTTCAGCTTATATTTGCTTTTCTCAAGTCACTGTCCCCAGGCCAGCGGAGTCCCCCAGGTGGGGAGCAGGGAAATGGGCTCCTAGAGCTCCTATTCCATCTGTTCCCATTACGACCTCATCTTCTCTTATTGAGATCACTTCTGAGACAAATATCTCCCCTGGGAAACCCTCCTGGACCAGCCTGAGGGTGTCAGGGCCCCTTGGCTGGGTATCCACAGCATGGCTTCGGATCTCCCTGTTCCCCTGGCTCTGCTGCTTCTCAGCGGGTGACCTTGGGCAAACTCCTTAACATCTCTGGATTTCATTTTCCTCATCTGTAAAATGGGGACAATGTTGATAACTATCTCGAGAGTTAACGGGAGGATCATATGAGCTGGTACAGGGGAAGGGCTTAGAACTGTACCTGGCACTTAGCCACTGTCTTGGTCCCTGGCTGGTTGTTTTTGCCCTGTTGGTTGTCAGCTTCCCCTTGAAAGGGACCATGATTTATTTCTGACCTGGCTCAGTCCCTGGCACATCATTGGTACTGCTCAACGTTGGCGGAGCACCCTACTGAGGGGGCCCAGTTCTTCTTGCAGGGAACCTGTTCTTGCAGTGAGTAACATTGACCCCGTCCCTCCGTCCCTCCGTCCCTCTGTCTCAGGGGTGGGTTGAAGCTGCGTGCCCTATGCCAGGGATGCAAAGTAGGACAGGCCTCCCCAGGGGGGGTTGCCGTGGCAACAGGGAAAGTTCTAATCAGCAGAGACACACGGGGACAGTTGGGAGGCATGGCGGCAGGGCCTGCCTGGGGTGGGGAGACAGGCTGTTGAAATGGCTCTTCAGGCCTCAGTGACTCATTTGTAAAATGGGGGCTGAGCTCCCAGCTCACCGTCGGGGCCGATGTAAAGGAGTCATGGGTGGTGGAGGCTGTTGAGGGCTGCAGGACACTGTGACAAACGGGCTGCTTTACGACTACCTTCGCCGCCAGCCCAGAGGCGACACACCTGAGACCGTGCCCGACCAGAGCAGGTGCTGCCGTGTGTCTGCCAAATGTGGAATCAGCCAAGAAGGAGGTGGGGACCTCGTGACATCCACACGTCCCTAAGCCAACACCCAGGGTTCTAACAGTCCTTGATTTGGAACTGCACCAGAGACCGCTCCATACCACCTCGCAGCCCCCACAGTTCCTGAGCACCACCCCCACCTGGCTGTGAACTCTGGTTGTGGGCAGGGAACGGGGTTCCAGGTGGCACTTTTGTCCTAGACTGAGGATCCTGGGCTTGGCCACTCACAGAGGCTTGGGGTCAGGCATGTGAGGTGGTTGTGATGGATACAAAGCATGTAGGTTTCTAGGTCCCCCTAGTCCTGCCACATCAGGCCCCCAAGGCATGGCCCGGCATGGGGTGTTAGAGTTCCCAGCATTCTGGAGGCCAGCTAGTGAGGGGATTTCTGGCTAGGATGCAGCCTCCTGGAGCTAGAGAGGCTTTAATGAGTCTCCCCAGCCCACCCGGATCCGGTACCTCTTGTACCCTGGGAGACTGAGGTCTAGAGATGGGACATGGGTTGGCTCAGTTGTAATGCCGGCAATCCTTGCCCTCTGACATGCAATCCTTCCACCTCCTGTGGCTTCAGCTTCTCCAAGAGCAATCACAGGGTCCGCTTGGTCTGGCTTCTCGAGAGGGCAAATGTCACAGCTCTCATCTCTGAATCTTGGCCAAGGTGCTGAACTGCAGAGAAGTAGCCAGGTTACTGCACTAGGCGGCCACCCTGAGTTTGCAGCCTGGCTCTCCCTCTCGCTGTTTCTTGCAGTACCTGTCTTTTCCTCTGCAAAATGGGTACAACAAGACCCATTTTGCAGAGAAATGGGTTGGTGAAGCCATTAAGAGCATAGAGACTTAGTTTATATTCTGGCTTCACTAGTTTGGTAGCTGTGTGACTTCAGGCTTCTGACTTCACCTCTCTGAGCTTTGGCTTCCTAAGCGAAGAAATGGGGAATGAGCTCAGTGTCGCGGAGGTAATGGTGAGGATTACGTGTGAAGATGCTCACAAAACACATAGCAAGGAACGTAGCTAAAATGAACACCTTTTTGAAGGATGGCAGGGCGGATGTGACTTAGGTGTCACAGTGTTAGGGAGCAGGTAGGGAGCTTTGCATCTGTATCCAAATGGCAGTCCAGAGCAGGTGTAGCGGAGGGGAGAGGTGTTTGCTGGAAGAGCTAGCAGAGCTGAGAGGCCCCTGGTGTCCATTATCCAGTTCCTGCTGAGTCGGGGAGAGTTGGAGGCTGGGGAAGTGAGGACCCGTTGTCTCAGCTGTGCAATACTTTCTCCACTGAAAAGCAATTTCCAACTCGTTATCTGAATGTGTCCTCACAATAACCCTGGCGATTGTTGGCTCCCTGTCTCAGATGGGGAGGTGAGAGCCCAGAGAGGTTAACTGGCTTGGTCAAGGTCACACAGCATAGCAGCAGCTGGAAGGAGGCAACATGGAAGGTGTCTGTGTTTCTGAGAGATGGTGATAAGCCTTGGGGGCAGCCTGCCTGTCTTGTCTTTTGTCTAACTTCACTCCTGCTTGCCGTAGGTCTCAGTCTGTGGGTCCTGAGTTGTTTTTGTGGGGGTGATGAAGGAAGATCCTGGGTTCAGATCCTGGCTCTGCCCCTTCCCAAGTGTGTGCCTTAAGGAAGTTGCCTAGCCCCTTTGAGTTGGGTTCTTCGTCCATCAAATGGGTCATGTGCCTTTCCCACAGTGCCCAGCACGTGGAGGGTTTGATATCTTAGGCACGGCTTTGCTGCCGCACAAGGATGTGTGCCCCTGGAGGTCACATCACCTGTCTAGACCTCATTTTTAAAAAATCTGTCAAATGGGATGTTCTCTACTGAGCCCTTATTAGGGGCCAGGTGCCTGTCACTCAGGATTTCATTTACTATTCTCAGCAGCCAGTGAGGCTGGTTCTTGGAGGCCCATTCTCCAGATGAGGAAACCGAGCAGTGAACGGAACTGTAGTTACTTGGCTGGAGACCAGGATAATCCAACTCAGCCTCAGCCCTGAGCTTCCTGAGCCCCGTGACCCCTCCCTGCCACGTTCCTACCTCCAGGTCTCTCTCCAGGGAATCCTTTAGGGTTGTACAAAGTGCCTGGGACTTTGGAGTCTGGGGTGGTCACCTGCCGTCCGCTGGCATCTGGAGTCCTGGTGCTGGGGTGCTGGCAGGGCCCACTTTCCCAGGGCGGTGCCCTGTTTTCTCCCTCCCTGGCTGCCTCTGCTCTGGAGTCTCGACTGGGGGCAGCAGCCATAGGTTATGTAACAAGGAGCAGTTATGTAAGGCCGTAGCCGGCCTGGTGGGGCTGGGGAACGGGGCCGCCTTCAGCCCCCAGAAGAAGCCCCAGCAGAGCCGGGCCAGGCTCCTGCGCTCACAGCGCTCACTAGGGACGGAGCTGCAGGCGGGGCCAGGGCAGGTGGGAGGGAGGGAGCCCTGGTCAGGAGTCAGGAGTCCTGCTGGGCCCAGCTCTCTCAGGACTTGACCAAATCCCCTGCCCTCTCCGGGCCTCAGTTTCCCTTTCGGCAAAACCAAGGGTGGGCTGGGCATCTCTAAGGGCTCTCCTGGTTCTAGGGGTGCTGCCTGTCTGGCCTCAGGGAGGGAGAGCCGGATTCCTAGGTTCCACTCCTCTCTCCGGGCCCTGATTTGCATCTTTGTCTAACGGGGAGTTGGGGCTCCATTGCCAGCAGCCTTGGTGGGCAAGAGAGGGGAGCTGGGGCATCTCCGCCTCTCCTCTGTGCTCGGTCCTGTCCTAGCCATGACCAGCAAGCAGGTCCTGTAGTAACCCGTAACATGAAGCCAACTTCCCCGGGCCCCCCGCACTGGGCCCCTTGCCGGCACCATCTCTCCCGTTCTTACATAGCACCGTGAGGTCACCTGCACAGGCACACGGCCAGGGCACGGCCCAGCCAGGCTTTGATTCCAGGCGTGTTGGACCCTGGCACCCGTGTCACTGGGATTCTGAACAGAGCTGGCCTGGTTCTCTCTGAAGCCGAGGAGTGGGTACGGCCAGATGGCACCAACAGCCCTGTTGTCTGGTCTAGGCTCTGAGGAGTGTCTGTCCTCCTCACTAGCCACCCCCGGGCCTCTCTGGACTCACTGCACCCCCACCATGTTCCCTTTGTGCCACCCACAGTGGCTATGATGGCATCCGTGGAGTGGGCACACAGCCCCCAGGCTATGTGGGCAGTTGGCACCCAGGATACTTGGGCACTTGTATTTTTAAACTCCAGCGCTGCCCAGCCTCTGTGGTTGGTGCAGGCAGGGCCACGGGCTACTCAGGACCCTGTTGACCAGGCAGGAGGCTTGGGGACCACTGGGGTCAGGAGGGGCCCCGTATGCCAGCCAGGGAGGTGCCCAGAATTGAGCTGAGATCTGTGTCCCTTGGACACTGGGAGCTCTGGAAGCCTGAGAAGAGCTTATGGGAGCTATGAGGTCATGGTTTGGAAGGAGAAAGCCAGAAAGGGCCTGGGAGAGGAGGAGGGAGGCTGAGGGAGGCTGAGGGAGGCGGAGGGAGGCTGAGGGAGGCTGAAGAAGGCTGAGGGAGGCGGAGGAGCCCGAGATATAGGTGGAAGGGCCCCCAGGAAGCATGCAGTCCACCCACTCACTTCCAGACGGGAAGCCGAGGTCCCAGAAGGAAAGTATCAGATCCCACTGTAAGTTAGTGGCAGAAGGAGGACTCAGTCCCACAGCCCCTGATGTGCAAGCCGGGGCCATTTTGGAATTACTTCCCACTTTGATGCCCAGAGGTTCTCTTCATGGGGGCAGGGCTCCTGGGCAGGGGCTTTATCTGCCCTGTAGGGAGGTTGAGGAGGAGAAAAAGGAGGAGAAAGAGGAGAAGGAGGAGGAGGAAGTGGAGGAGGAGGAGGAAGAGGAGGAGGAGGAAGAGGAGGAGGAGGAAGAGGAGGAGGAGAAAGAGGAGGAAGAGGAGGAGGGAGGAGGGAGGAGGAGGAAGATGAGGGGGAGAAGGAAGAGGAAGAGGAGAAGGAAGAGGAGAGGGAGGAAGAGGAGGAGGAGGAAGAGGAGGAGGAGGAGAAGGAAGAGAAGGAAGAGGAGGAGAGGGAGAAGGAAGAGGAGGAGGAGAAGGAAGAGGAGGAGGAGGAAGAGGAGGAGGGGAGGAAGATGAAGAGGAGGAGGGGGAGGAGGAGGAAGAGGAGGAGGAGGAAGAGGAAGAGGAGGAAGAGGAAGAGGAGGAGAAGGAAGAGGAGGAGGAGGAGAAGAAGGAAGAGGAGGAGAGGGAGAAGGAAGAGGAGGAGGAGAAGGAAGAGGAAGAGGAGGAAGAGGAGGAGGAGGAGGAGGGAGAGGAAGAGGAGGAGGAGAAGGAAGAGGAGGAGGAGAAGGAAGAGGAAGAGGAGGAAGAGGAGGAGGAGGAGGGAGAGGAAGAGGAGGAGGAGAAGGAAGAGGAAGAGGAGGAGGAGAAGGAAGAGGAGGAGGAGAAGGAAGAGGAGGAGGAGAAGGAAGAGGAGGAGGAGAAGGAAGAGGAAGAGGAGTAAAAGGAGGAGGAGAAGGGGGAGGAGGAGGAGGAGGAGGGAGAGGCCTGTCGCCCACTGTACACCTCCATGCTGAGGTAGGAGCTAGGGAGGCTTTCCTAATGGAGGCTCCATGATGGCGGGGGGGGGGAGAAGCAGGAGTCTGGGGATGTCACTGGGGAGTAGAGAGAATTAAGAAAGCCCACTGGGCCTCCTGGGGCCGCCTTGCTTCCTCCCCTGACACTTGGCGGATCTGCCAATTTCCCTGCGCTGACCCCCGGCCCTGGAGGGTCCTTCATATGCTGTGCGGAGCAGGAAAGTGGGGACTGGAGGAACACCAGGGAGGTGGAGGACAGGGCGACCCAGAAGTCCCGGCTCCACTCCCGGCTTGGATGCTCTGGAGCTGCATAAGTTTGTCACAGCATGTTTTGGGCCTTGGTGTCTTCATTTCTCACATGAGGACAACCGTTAGCATTTACCAAGTGCTGACTTTATGCTAGCCACTGGAAAACATCTCTTGTATTCATAACTGTAACTTTCTGATGATCCACTTTTCAGATGAGGAAACAGAGGTTCAGAGAGGTGAAATGTCACTCAGCCGATGAGTGGCAGAAGCTGGCTCTGTCTTCAGAAGCCAGGTGCTCACCAGTATCCAGTGCCCCTGCCCAGTGAAAGATGTGTGGGGAGAGAAAGGGCTTTGGAGAGTGGGTCAGAGACGCACATGACCAGGTGTCATTAGCACCCTCTTCTGGCCTCTCCCGGCTTCCTTCCGGCCACCAGGGCTAGCCTTTGAAGACACAGACACGATCACCTCACTCCCAGTTCAAAACCCTTCCGTGGCCCTCCCTGCCCATGCAGAGAGTCCCAACTGAGCTGCTCAGTTCAGGGTCCTTTGTCGTCTGGCCCTTCACCTCCTCCCCAGGGACCTTCTACCCTGGCCACACCACTTCCTGGTCAGGTCTCTTCCCCTCCCCCGTCGTCAGCCCAGGCAGCTCCTGCTGCCATTTTCACTGTGTCCTTAAACTCCTAATCTTCCCTTGCAACAAGTCCAATGTCATTTCTTCTGTGACGCCTTCTCCGCCTGCACTTGGGGGAATGTCACTCCCTCCTGGTGTTCCCATCACCTTAAGGGGCGCTCTGCTTGCCTTGTTTTGAATTTGACGATGAGGACAAATTGTCTTCAAATTGTTCCCCAACCCACCTGAGCCTGCCTGGAGTCTCGGAGGAAAGGAAGCTTGAGAGTTGCCCGGTGTCCCCAGCCCCAAGACCTGGCCACATTTGTGGCCGGGTGAATGGATCAAGAGAGCGGATCAGGAGCTGTGGAAGATGGTACGTCAGAAAGGTTCTCTGGGTCAAGGCCTGGGCCCAGGTTCTGGACAGTTCCATCTGTATCCCACTCACTAGGTTTAAGAGCTGATGCCCACAGCTGGTCAGATCTGGAACTGAGCGTGTGACCTTGGTTGGTCACTTCACCTCTGAGTCTGGTTCGTCATAATTCCTCTGGTTTGTGAAATGGGATAACAAGATGGCTGCTAAGAGGATTCAGTGAGATAGTGCAGAAAAATCTCCACAGCAGAGCCTAATCTGCAGGAAGGTAGGTTCTCTTGTCCTCCTGGCATTATCCCTTTCAAGATCACCTCCATCAAAGCTTCCACCACCATCACCACCACATTCACCACCACCACCATCACCATCACCATGATCACCACCACCATCACCATCACCATCACCGTGATCACCGTCACCATGATCACCATCACCACCATCATCACCATCACCATCACCACCACATTCATCACCATTACCATCACCATCACCATCACCACCACCATCACCATCACCATCACCACCACCATCACCACTATCATCACCATCACCATCACCATGATCACCATCACCACCATCATCACCATCACCATCACTGTGATCACCATCACCACCACATTCACCACCATCATCACCATCACCATCACCATCACCACCATCATCACCATCACCACCACATTCACCACCATCACCATCACCATCACCACGATCACCATCACTGTGATCACCATCACCACCACATTCACCACCATTACCATCACCATGATCACCATCACCACCATCATCACCATCACCATCACCACCACATTCACCACCATCACCATCACCATGATCACCACCACCATCACCACCATCATCACCATCACTATGGTCACCATCACCATTACCATCACCATCACCTCCATCATCATCACCCTCATCATCATCTTTCCACTGTCATGTATAACTAGAAAAAACAAATTAAAAAAAAAAAAAGAAAAAAGAAATAGATGGGTGAACCTCAAGGGTATTATGTAGTTTTTTGTTCTTTTTTTTAAATAGGCCCCAAGGGTCGGGATGAGGCTCCTCCTGGAGCAAGGGCTGAGGCCTTTGTGGTTTGTGTTTCTCAGCCTCTCCACTGGGTCTCCACTGGGTCTCCACTGGGTCTCCACTGACACCACCTGGCTGGGAGGAGCAAAGGCGGCTCATTAGTGCTCCCCACACGGCCTCCATGGATGGCGGAGCTGGAGAAGGCTTCCTGACTGTTGGATGGTGGTAGGAGATTTGGTTTCCACCTGGCCTCCTCTCATGCCACCACAGCGGGGACAGCAGGCTGCTTCGTTCCCACTGGTGGGGGTGGAAGTCCACCATCCCCATTGACACCACAGCCACCATGATGGGGGTGCGTGGGGGTGTATTCCCTGGCAGCAGGAAAGTCCTGGCTCTCTACTGGGACTTCTCTGGTGCTATTCTGGGGGATGGGGATGGAGTGAATCTCTTCATGGTCTGGTGAGGGTGACATGCCAGGCTCCCCACTTGACCTTTGCTGATAGGGTTGAGGAGGGGGTGACATCCTTTCCTTAGTGTTTGGCTAAGGTGGGGTGGCCATCCAGAGACTTCCATGAATGAGGTTCCTGCTCTCTCCTGGTCCTTTACCCAGGGAGCAGGCTTTCCTCAGGGATAAAAACACAACTTATTTATTGTTCTTTCTAGTTACCTGCTACGGTAGAGTGGATTTTGACATTTCTTACTTACATGGGGTAAATTTCCTACTCTTGTGGTTGAACACGAGTGGAGTTTCACTGGTCGGGTATTCATAGCACAGGAGAGTGATGTCCTGTGCTTTCTACCGTCTTTCCAAAACCTGCTTCTGTGGCATTTCCAGGTGCGGGTTTCTCCAGCACCTATTCTGGGATATATGAGACAAAGAGAAAATCCAAGAAGCTCACCCTGTGCAGTCCCTGAGATCCTGAGGTTTCCAGCAACTTGCTCTTCTTATCTTCGCTTCAGAGTCTACTCATGCTCGTTTTAGATATAATGCCCAAGATTTGGATCCGTACTTAGCATCAGGAAGAATAGGGACAGGTTCACCTGGGCCACCTCGATGCAGAACTCGATGGTTCTGGAGTCTATCCTGGTTCAGAACCAAGAGAACTTGGTTCTCTACAGTGTTCAAAAAAGTTATCTAAGCCAGGAGAAACAAGCCTTGGTTAGAAAGTAAGAAGAGAGAGATCAGTTGCATACAATTTGACATTTGTAAGATGAAATAGAAAGTAAATATCTGGCTGTTTGTGGAGGTTTGATCAGAGCAGCATCCTGGGTTGGCACTCCACCAAGACTGGGTTATTATTACCAGGAGGGCAGCCAGGGCACCAAGGTTCACATGCCACGTGAAGTAGAACAGGAGGGGAAGAGTGGAGAAGCCTAAACTAGTCCTCGAGTTGTCCGTGGTTCCATCCAGGGAGACAGACCACCCTAAGCAAGCTACCTGCACTGGGGTTAGGTTAGAGAGGAGTCCAAGTGAGATGGGGAAGGGGTGTCGGGTGAGGCGTTTATATACATGCATAAGCTCCGCTGTGCCCGTGTGACAATATGGAGGAACGCAGGCCTTTTGTTTCTCCTGTTGATCCTGGCCAGTATCCTGAAGCTCACATGGTGGACTAACAATGTGCCTGGCACATAGTAATAGGTGCTCAATACACATTGTTGAAAGAATGAGTAAATGAATGAATGAGTGCTCCTCTGTGTTGTCTCAATTATTTCACTGTTAATGACTGGAGGTGCTCCATGAATGGGGAAAAGTTAGAAGCTTCTCCTGGGACTCTGGGTAAAGCTGCTCGCAGGGAAATTTCAAGGCAGTGATGCACAGAGGGGAAGGCCTACATAGAGGGGAAAAGAGACCCAAGAGTCAGCAGTTCATCTCTGCACCCATCAATCCACCCATTGACCATGTACCCATCTACTCATCCACCCAGCCATCTGTCCATCCAGGGCTGGGGCCAGATTTTGCAGGTTTTCATGCCTGATGGGGGTGAGTCCACTGAGAAGATGGAGGCAGGGAGAGAGTCATCTGTCCATCAATTAATCCATCCACGTACCTGTCTACCCACCTATTCACTCATCCTCCTCCTACCCACATATCCGCCCATGCACCCATCTATCATCTCTGTTTTCTATCTTCCTATCCATCCACCTACCTGTTCTCTCATCCTCCCATCTATCCACCCCCCCCACTCCTCATCCTTGTGGGTTGGGGCCAGGTGGAACACGGCTGTGGAACGCCAGCCTCAGAACATTAGACCGAAAGCTAAAATTCCAGACAGCTGCCCAGGAGGGGAAATTGATTGGATGAACAGCCCCAGTGCACTCTGAGGTCAACCAGAACTGAAGCAGGAATAGGCTGCTGGTCCCTGGGTGAGCAGGGCTTAGGTAGTTCAAGAAGGAACGTTTCAGTATCTTTGTGCCAGTTTTAGAGAGTTGGGGACCAGATGGGACACAGTTACTGTCATGAACAAAACACCTGGGCTGTACTTAGTAACTCAGTTTATACTAACTCTAGAGTGCAGGGCAGGGGATGGAATGATCTGGGTTGTCTGTTTTCAGAAGTTCTTGTCTTTATTGTCTAAACACTATAGTATCTCAACAATTTACTTAGTGTTTACATTGCTTTGGGTAGAATAAATAATCTACAGGTGAATTAGGTGCACAGGAAGCTGTGCCTGGTTATATGCACACACTATGCCATTTCATCCTTAGGGACCTGAGGGGGGCCTGGAACCAATCCCCTCCAGACACCCGCAATGACTGTACACCACCCGCCAATGCATGCTCCAGTCACCCTGGGAGCTAGTGTCTTTTATTTCCTGTTTCATCAGGAGGAACCAAGGCCCCGGAGCTGATGTGACTCACCTGGGGCCCTGCAGGGAGAAGGTGTGCAGGCATGATTTGAATTCTGGTCTGTTCGTTTAGGGTTCAAGTTCTTAACCGCTTGGCTTGACAGCCAGGGATGGTGGAAGGGGTTGGCAGGAGGGGTCTGCTGGAGCTGGGCCCCCATTTAGGAAGGCTCTGGAGAGCTGTCCTGAGTGTCCTCTTGCTCTCTGGTCTTCGAGTGAGGAGCCTCTTTGGAGGCTTCAGGCACACATGCCAAGCCAGGCCCCCTGGTGACTGCCCACTGAGAAGGCCATGGGGCAATGCAAATCATGTTTGCCCACACCCAGTATGGATCCGCAAATCCCTGAATAAAAATTACACATTGCTGTAATTTACCAACACCGCCCTGCCACTCACAGCCGCCGGGGGAGGCGCTGAGTGCCGGGAAAGCCGTCAACAGCCTGGGGCCTGCTGGGCGGCTGCGGCTCTGGAAGGGAAGCAGTCACTCAGGGCTGCTGCTGCCACCACGGTGCGGTGCTGAGCCGGCAGAGGGAGGTCCTGGCTCTGTGGAGGCCCCGAGGAGGGTTGAGCCAGTCCTGGTGTTGGACTAGCACTGACCCTGCTCCCCGGCCAGAAGCCCGTGATGGTGACCATCAGAAACCAGTCATGGCAGCTAACCCTCCTCCATCACTGCCTCCTCCTCTCCACTCTTGCAAGAACCCTGAGAAGTAGGTACTTTGTCACCCTCATTTTGTGAAGGTGGAAACAGGCCCAGAGAGGCTAAGAAACTCACTCAAGGTCACCCCGCCAGTAATTGGTGGAGATGTTCCCAAATTAACTCGGATTGATTAAAACATCTGGCTCTCAGCCACGAGGCTGCCCTGCCAGACCTGCCTCCCGCCTCCGAGACTCATCAAGAGCAATCCTTCCAGGGCGCAGGCGCAGCAGTGGACTCCGAGAGGATCCCTGAGAGCAGACTTGGGCCAGCTTACTGTGTGTCTCAGGCCTTTGAGCCTGTAACCATTCCGTGTGTGCACATGCGATTCCATATGTGGACTTGGGATTTTGCACGTGTCCAGATTGGGTTGTGTGAGTTCCGCACGTGTTCGCTTGCGCATGCGTGTTCGTGGTGACAGCCGGCTGCTTGGTGCGCTTGTCTGCAGGTATTAGCATATATATATATATATATATATATGCGTCATACTAATGTGCTTAAAGAGTGTATCTGATTTGTCTTGGGTACTTACTAGGTTCCGGGCACAATCCTAGGTGCTTTTACAGGTATCACCTAATGTCATTCTCCAATAATCCTATGAGGCAGGTACTGTTAATATCTCCAAATCACAGGTGAGGAAATCAAGGTACAAGGAGAGCTGGAGTTGCCCAAGCTTCCCTTCTTGTGGAGACAAAACTGCTTTGTATCTTAAGCATCCTTGCTCCTTTTTGGCTTAGGCATTGGTTTGTCCCCCTCACCACACAGGGGCTGACCCAGATGGGGCAAGTCAGAGTCGCTGGGGGGTTCAAGTGGCTCAAGAGCAGCCCCTGAGGTAGTTCAGTGTTGCTCAAAGAGCAGCCAAAGGTAGGACTGTCACATTCCTGGGCCCCGCCTGGAACTTGGAGCTGGAGTCTCTATGCTGGGACCTGTGTTTCATCTGCCCTCAGGTGACCCTTGTGCACTTAAGAACCTGGATCCTGAAGCCACACTGTCCTGGATGGGGGTTGGCCTTGCTGCTCTGCCATTCCTTAGCTAAGGACAAGTTATATCAGCTTTCTGTGCCTCAGTCTGCGGCTCTATGAGATGGAGGTGATACTAGACCCAGGCTTTTTGAGAATGAAGTGGGTTAATTCATACAAAATGCCTAGAGAAGTTCCCAGCATGTGACTAGCAGCAGGGGGGATTCCTGTTGAAAGACCCACCGATTCCCTGTCCAAGAAAAAGGCACTGGCTGCAAAAGCAAGAGGCGATTTATTGATACACAGGCGCCTGCGGGTGCCCAGCGAAACCTCAGCCGGAGCTTCGGTGAACTGGCACACCGGGCTTTGGGGTACAGATCTTTTATAGGGTACAGTGGTCAGTTTCCCTCCTAGCACAGTAACAGGTATCTCATTGGCTCTTTTGAATCCAGCATATAGGTCACTTAAAGGGTAAACTTGTTTTTCACTATAGGTTCCTGGAAAAACCATATAAAAACCATTTGTTATTCATTGTATGGTTTTTCATTGTATGATCCCGTTTGCCCAACCGTGCCGGTTCCTTTCCCAACCATCCTGTCCTTTCTTAATCGGTTACACTTAACTGATTTTCTGAAAAATACATCTGACGTCTCTGCAGGTGCGGAAGCAAGCCCTGGTGATTTATTACTGGGCCTAAAGTTATTGGGCTGGGGTCTTTCACTGTCACTGCCATTATGCAGGGATGAGCTTGTGACCCAGTCCTGCTCCAGTGAGCACCAGCCTTGGGACTTTGGTTGCAACCATAGGGAACAAGTCACCTCTCCCTCCTTAGGGTGGAGGCCTGGAGATGCTGATGACTGCTTGCCACCGCAGGGGGACAGCTCGTCTGAGAATAAAGCCCCAAAGAAGGAAGTCAAAGGGAGAGGGGTCCCTGAGGTCATTCTTGGAGTACTTGGATTCCTGCCTGAAACCCCTGGACGTGTCCATTTCATAAGCAAGTGCATTTCCTTTGAGTCGGGCCCTTGTCACGTACCCTGGAAGCACTCCTGCGGGGGCCTAATCTCACCCCAGCATTTCACACTGAGCCCATGGCTGGTGAGTGACTTGGTGCAACGACTGAACACCTGAGCCCCGGACTGGCACCCCTTTTTTGGATGCTGCAGCCTCCCCTCAGGGCCCAAGCTCCCTGTCATCCAGTCATGGCGAGCAGAGCACTTCAGCTGTGTGGGGACGTTTTGTTGAGGCTCCTCGGCCTTCGGATGTCAAACAGATCTTTCTCCTGCCAGCCTCCCTGTAGCTGCTGCTGGGCTCTATCATTGAAGACGCCACGGTCCTCAGCCCCAGGCTGGTGATGGGCTGATGCCAGAGGCTGGGAGCCCTCTGGGGCCATGACTGTGACCCTCTCCTTTCTTCTCTATTCAGCCACGGGGTGTGTGGGGTGGGCATGGCCAGAGGCCACCTTCTTGCCTCAGTCTTTCCAGCCTGCCGCCCTGGCTTCCCGTGTCTGCCTGCCTTTCTGTCATCTCCCCCAGGGCGTGCCCTATATTTTGCCCAGCTCCCACACTCCTCCCTCCACTTCAATTTGGCCTCCCCATTTCAATTTCCTATCTTCTTCTTATCTCCCCAACTCCCAGCCTCCTTTAAGCTCTCCCATCCGGCTTCTCCCCATCTCCCCCAGCCTCGCTGCTCACCCCAGGGACCCCCCACCCCTATCCTTGACCTCTTCCCAGGGCTCTCGGGTTCCTCCCTGGGCTCTGACTCTCCCACCTTCCCCTGCCTCAGGCAACAACTCACACCTGTCTCCCTTTCTCCCTCCCTCTTCTGCAGGTGGCCCGCTGCCAGTCGGGTACCAGCCGGTTGCCATGGGAACCACTGAGTAGCTTAGGAAGCTGCCATAGATCTAATCACAGGCTGTGAGGCTTCAAGGAACAGCTCACTTTCTGGATGAAAGACTGGTGCTGACAGCCGTTTAGGCAGATGCTGGGGGGCGGAGGGAGGGGGATCAGGAGCCATGGGTGATACCAGCCTAGTCGCAGGTCACCAGGACAGGAGGCCAGGTCCATAGTGTCTGTACCTCATGGTCACTGTCAGACCCTCTGGGATTTTTCTGAAGAGGTTGTTGGTACTGCATTTGTTTTCTCCTTGTTCCCCCATTGCTCAAATTCATTCATTCATTTGCTCAGCAGATGCCCCCTGTAGGTCCTGTGCTCTGGGCTTCCCTGTGCAGTCAAGGAGACAGATCCCTACCTAGAAACCTGTCCCAGAGGGCCCAGGGTCCCTGATTGGAGGCATCCAGTGCTGGGGGAGGCCTGAGGTGGGCAGGAGGCCCTGCTTGCGGGGGAGAGTGAGGGTCCTAGGATGTATCCTTGAGCCACGTCTCAAGGGGAAGAACAGGAGTTTGTCAGCCAGGCTGATGGTGAGGGCCTGCAGTTCTGTCTTTGAAGTGGGGCTTGGGAACTGATTTTGCGTGTCCATCCTGGGCAGCTCAGACACAGCACAGCAGGAAGCATGAGCAATGACAGCGACAGACATTTTTGCAAGGGCTTTTTGCAAGAGCAGACCTCTCTCATAGCTGTGGGGGGATTCCACTCCTAGAGAAGTAGCCCAAAATTCATAACCCCTAGGTCTCCTGGGGTGCGTGGCCTGTGTTTGGGAAGGGCAGAGTATGGGGGCTATGGGGGTCACCTGGTGGCCCTTGTAGTTTTGTAGCCAACAGGGCTACAGCACAGCTTCACCGGACAGAAGGCCTGAAGCTCGGTCTAGTTTTAGATGGCTTCCCCTGGTACCAGGCTTTTGATTTCTTTCATCCAAGCCAGAGACTGTGTTTGCACATAATTTGCATACATTTGCATGTGGTGTCGCAGGACCCAGCACAACATGCAGAAAACACGTTTTTCTCGCCAGGGTGCTGGCAGCCTGGATCAGAGCCCAGGTGTGCAAAGACCAGGCTTTGGCCGCTCCTCCTGCCTCCAGGGCCTCAGCCTTCCTTCCCCAGCCATGAAGCACAGACCCAGGCCAGCAGGGCCTGGAAGCCACTGCGCACAGGAAGCCTGGATTCTTCTGGTCCTGCCCAGCGCACTTCTCCGTCTCCACCGGCCTTCGTATGAGTCTAGGGTTTACTGGACAGGAGGGAGGGAGGGGGTGAACCAGAAAGTTCTCTCTCACTTACCTACTCATCTGAGTCTGCTCACCATGTGCTTACACTGTACCAGGTAGGCCCTCTGTTCTGGAATGAGTCAAACCAGCCATGGTCCCACAGGGAGTTGAGGAGAAGGGCTTTGATCTGATGTCCGCCCAGATCAAAGCACGATTGCAAGTTTGATATGCAACAGAGACATTTGTGGTGCTGTGTGTGAAATCAGAATTAGTCTTGAAGGTCATGGAAGAATTTCTGGAGGAAGTATCTCCACTGAGATGTTAAGTATGAGATGCTAGGTAAAGAGGGATTAGAAGAGCCTTCCAGACTGGATAAAAAGCATGTGCAAAGGCCCTGAGGTGGGAAGGAGCAGGAGACTGGGCAGAAGGGACAGGAAGGCAGTGTGACTGAGTGAAGAGGGCTGGGAAGTGAGTAGATAGGAAGCCAGGCTAACTCTTCACCTTTCTGGCACATTCTAGAAGGCTATCTTTAATGAAGATATGCCTTTATTTAGTCATCACCATTAAGCAAGGAAGTGACATTAGGAGAGTGTGAAGCATGGATAGAGCTAAAATAGGAGCACAAGTCGGAGCTGTGGGGATCACGCAAGTGACAGGAGGCAAGGGCTTGTGTTGGGGGACTGTGGGTGGAGATGGAAGGAAGGGCAAGGAGTCGTGAGATCACCAGGTGGCGTCAGACACAGATGAGGCTTGGTAGGAGGCCAAGGGTAATTGACAATTAGGTCTAGATTTCTGAGCACCTTCCGAGTCAGGAAGGTGAGCCACTGAGGGAAGTGATGGATATGGGGCTGGGGGCCCTGGGGGGCCCTGGGTGGGGGAAGAGGAGCCGGAATTGAATTAGGGTTGTGCTGGGTTTGCATTGCCTTTGAGGTATCCTTGTGGCTGCTGGGTAGAAGGTCTGGAGTCAGGGAAGAGGTGGGGTGGGGTTGTGTCCTCCCACCGCTGCGCCTCATTGCAGGAATCCCTCTGCATCCTGCACCTTCTGGAATCACCCAGCCTCATCCATCTTCAGATTTGCATTTTTGGCTTATTGCCACCCTAAGTGGAGGCCCATGTGGCCACTGCTCTTCTGCTGTTTATGTCCTCATTTGTCTTCCCCCACCAGGCTCAGAGCACCTAGAGGACAGCTTCTTCTTTTCTCAGCATCCCCAGTGTCTACCGCGGGCCTGATGGAGGCCAGTTGTGGTGTGCATTTATTGAAGGAGTGGCCAGATGCCAGGGTTTTATTTTATAGATTCTGCTTTCCCCTAGGGAGGGGAAGGCTTTTATTTTCCTCTTTTGGGTGTTGGTGATTGAACCCAGGGGTGCTCTACCACGGAGCTACAGCCCAGTCCTTTTTTTGTTTGTTTTGAGACCGAGTCTCACTAAGTTGTTCAGGCTGGCCTTGAAATTGTGATCCTCCAGCCTCAGCCTCCCAAGTCGCAGGCGTTGTATGTGTGCATCATGGTGCCTGGCGTGCACTTGGCTTCTCAAAGGTAACAACTGGGCTTCATGCCCAGCTGTGCCCTGTGCAGAGCCAGGCATGCACACAGTTGGTGCTCAGTAGAGGCTTGGGGTTTACTTCCATAGGCAGCCCCTTCCCAAACAAGTAGAAGCCAGCCTCTGATCCACGTGGGTGGCCTCCTCCGTCCCCTGGGTGTAACAGATATGCCTGTCTCATTGCCCACGTGTCCCGCCTTCCCCGCAGAGCACAGTATTAGATGGCTGTTCAGTAGCTCAAGTGCGCAAATATTCCTTTCAAAATTATTACATTCACCCTTTGTTGGCAGAACATGCCACACAAAACATCCAGCCTCTTATTGAGTGTGGGAGTCTGTTTCCTGCTTCTGCTTCACCAGCAGAACTGAGGCCGACAGTTCCAAGTGTCTGCTTGGCCAAGTTGTGGCTGGAGCCGAGGGCCAGTGGGGGAGCTGATTCTGGGTTAACCCAGGCTGACCCAGGCAGGGCCGACGTCATCACCATTACATGGGCGTCTTCATCACTGACACCAATACCAGCATCACCTCTGCCGTAGCTATTGCCACCATTGCCAGCCACGGTTACCGCCATCACCACCACCACCACCACCACCACCGCCACTACCACCATCACCATCATCAGCTTTTTTGCTGCTGTGACCAAAAGACCTGACAAGAACATTTACAGGAGGAAAAGTTTATTTGGGGTCTCACGGTTTCAGAGGTCTCAGTCCACGGATGGCCAACTCCATTCCTCAGGGCCCGAGGTGAGGAGGAACATCATGGTGGAAGTATGTGGTGGAGGAAAGCAGCTGGGGCATGGCACCAGGAAGCAGAGAGAGCTATACCAAGGAGAAAATATAACTCCCAAAGGCAGCCCTCACAGACCTCCTCCTCCAGCCACACCCTACTGCCTACACTTACCACTCAGGAAACGCCTAGCAGGGGTTAATTCACAGATTGGGTTAAGGTTCTCATAACCCAGTACTTTCACCTCCAGACCCTCTTGCATTGTCTCATGTATGAGCTTTGGGGGGACACCTCACATCTAAACCATAACAACATCATTACTAACATCATCACCACTATCTATCATCATCACTAACACCATCACCACCACTATCACCGTCACCATCACCACCATCACTAATACCATCATGATCACCACCATCACCACCATTACATCACCACCGTCACCACCACTATCACCACCACCATCACCTCCATCAGTAACACCTTCACCACCACCACTAACACCATCACCATCAATAACACCATCACCATCACCACCATCACCACCACTATCACCATTACTATCACCACCATCAGTAATACCTTCACACCATCACTAAAACCATCACCATTACCACCATCACCACCATCACCATCACCATCATCACCACCACTGTCACCATCATCATCACCACCATCACTAACACCATCACCACCATTGCCACCATAACTACCACAGTTAATAATACTATTAATTATTAACATTTATAGAGATTATCACCTGTGATAGATTTAGAACTAAGTACCTTATGTGCATAATTCTCTTTAATTTTCCAAATGCCCTTAAGGGCAGGTACATTTTATATTCTTATTTTATAGATGAGAAGACTCAAGCTCAGAGAGGTTGAAAAACTTGCGCAGCATCACATAGACAGAAAGTGCTAAAATTATTATTTTTTTAAAACTCAAGTCAGACATTTAATGAGTATTTATTAGCAGGCAGGAGACGTGGTACCTCTTATGACTAGGGATGCCAAAATTAGTGCTTTCTGACCTTGGGGGTCTTTATATCTGTTTTAGTCAGGTTTTGTGTGGCTATGACCAAAATGTCTAACAAGGACAATTTAGAGGAGGGAGCATTGATTTGGGGCTTATGGTTTCAGAGGTTTCCGTTCATAGATGGCTGATTCCATGGCTCTGGGCCCAAGATGAGGCATCACGTCATGAGGGAGGGGCCAGCAGAGGAGAGCTGCTCAGCTCATGTGGGGTCAGTAAGTATGGAGTGACAGAGAGAGGGTTGGGGGGACACCCCAGGGAAGAGGCACCACCATTATCCAGGGCCTGCCCACCCACCATGACCCCCTCCTGTAGCCAGGCTCCCGCTGCCTACAGTGACCACCCAGCCAGTCCGTTCCAAGTGGGATGGATGGATTAGGTTGCAGCTATCATCCTGCATCAACGGGAGTTTCTGGGGGACGCCTCACATCCACACCTTGACAACATCCCCCCCCCCCCCCAGGGAGATCAGACATACAATTAATACAAAACAGCTTAAAGGTATGTCTTACAAGATGCAAGCAAACTACCCTGAGGCCATGGGGGAAGGAAGATCAATCATGGCTAAGACCCAAACTTAGCGGAACCCCTATGAATACAAACATTTTGGTAAAATATGTCCTAGGAGTTTTGGTCACCTAAGAACCCTCCTGCCTTTCCGACTGCCCCAGGGGTCCGGCCAACTCCAGGGAAGCCTAGCTCTCTTTCTAACTCCACAGGCCTGTACCTGGGTCAATGGTTTCTGCTGCTCAGGGTTTCCCCGGCCCACCATCTTGGTTTCGGATGGACAGAGTTTCACTGCCCTTTCATAGACGGAGAAAACTGAGACGGAGAAGGGAAGAACTCGTCAATGGCAGACTCAACCTCCTTTTCCATTTCCCGACCGCTCAGCCATTCTGTGAGGACCCCGGGACTCTAAGTTTCTCAAGAATGGAAGCAGCGGCTCCCCTATGAGCACTCCTTCCTCACCTGCTGGTTTATGCAGTAAGGAGGGGGAGTGCAGGGGATGCGCTGGCCCCTGCTGTCACTCATTCTTTGGCCCCTTCTCAGGGCAGATGGGCGGGTCTGGGGCAGGGGACCAAGACCTCTTTGTCCACCAGTTCTTCAGGGTTTATATTCTCCGTTTCTGGCCAGGGAACCCTTCCCTTAGATGGGGAAGGCCCCAAGCATGAGGAGTGGTCTCCAGATCCCTCATCCGTGAAATGGGCCAGCAGCATTTCAGCCTGGGCTTCCCACCTGGACTGGCAGGCAAGAGGGACTCAGAGTTGTTTGGTCTGAGTGAGGAATGGAACTCCCACCTTCTGGCATCCTCTCAAGAGACTGCAGTAAGGCTTCCACTTGCCTTTTGATGAGTTCTGAGTCTGAGACTCCAGTTTCTTTGAATGTGACTCATGCTGAGGTTGGCTTCAGGGAGGAGGCAAGGAGCCTGCTCTAGGGGGTCCCGCTCGATTCCTTCGCTTGCTCATTCGACAAACAGTTTTGACCTCCCACGAAGGGCCAGGCTGGGAAGGGGGGCCCAGGGCAGAGGACAAAGTAGACATGGGTTCTTTCCTTATGGGGAAGAAGGGCAGACAGACGTGACACCCATAGTTATGTGAGGGGAATGTAATTATAAACACTTCCCAGCTCTACTCCAAAGAGGCAGGGCTGCTTAAGGACCCGGAAGTGCTCATGTGAGGGGGTGGCAGCTCTTCTTGAAGCTGGGCAGGCTGGGCTTCCGGCCGAGCACCATGGCCACCTTGGTTAGTACCCACGTGTGTCTGTTCCTCTGTCTTGTATCATATTCTTAGTGCTCTACCTCGTTCCTGTTAGCTCATTTCACTTTTATTTCTATAAGAACTAGATGGGGAAACTGAGGCACAGAAAGATGGAATAATTTGTTCAAAAATATATAACTAGGAAGTGTGGGGGGGGTGAGGACTTGAACCCCAGCCCTCTGGGGCTCCACCTCTTATCACATCCATTCAGTCTCTGGTGGACGAGTGGGTTTAACGAGGCTGCAGTGTGGTGGGCCTGAGGATCTGGTCAGTTCCAGTTCCAGCCAGGGCTGCAGGCACAGGAGGGCAGAGGGAGATATGCGCAGGTTCATGTCACCTGGGGACTAGAAGGCGTGCTAGGGTCACGTTAGGGTTTGTTTTGGATCAGGATCCTTCGAGCTCCACCCAGGTGGCCTGTGTCTGTATTTCTCACTGAGTAAACCTGGCTGGGAGCAGTGTCTGGGCATAGAGGTGCCCAGGGATGGGGACACAGGGGACTTCAGCCCCGACCCTACTTGGCTTCCTCAGTCCCCGCTGTCTGTCGAAGTTCCTGGGGACATTGTTAAAAGCTCCTGCCCTAGAAAGTCCAGTTTGGTAATGGTTGGTTGGGCCTGGGGTTCACTCTTTCCACTGAAGATCCCAGGTGATTCGGACTTCTCCTGGCTGCCCCGGGGCACTCTGGGAAGCCCCCAGTTCAGCTGTCTTGGGCAGCAGGGGGTGAGGGGTGCTGTCCTGCAGACACCTGCCAGGGGACACGCCTTGTACTCACGGCCTTCTGTTCCAGTGTTTACCCACAGCTCTGTGGTGAGACATGCTCATGGCCGGATCGAGTCCGTGATGGATTCCAGGCAGCCCCGTCCTCTGTGGGGATTGTGGACATCATTTCCTGGGCTGAGTGTGGCTGCACAGAACCGACTGGGTCATAGTTGACCTTGAGTCTTATGTATTCTGTAAACTACATAGAAATTTGTTGGGAACCAGAAGAAGGAGAGAGAGAGAGAGAGAGAGAGAGAGAGAGAGAGAGAGAGAGAATATGAGAATCAACCAACCAGTCAATCATCTATCCAATCTAGTCAATCCCAGGGAGAGAGGGACAAGGGGAGGGGGTTGGAGACAGGGAGGAGGACAGGAGAAGAAATGAAGTTGGAGAAGGGAGAAGAAAACAGACGCAGGTCAAGACTGAGGGGAGAGAAAGCCACAGTGGGACAGTGGTGGTCCTGGCGGTGGGGTGGCGGGGGGATGGGGTCTGTCCTGAGCAGCAGCAGTTCTGAGCACCTGGTAGAAACACTGATGCCCCCAGCTGTCTTGGAGAGTCAGAGGGATCTCCAAGGAACGTGCACAGCTTAGCTGGCAGGTGCCAGGAGAGGGAAGCAAGCCCCACCCCCCCACCCCCCTTCCTCGCCAGGGCTCAGGGCTTTGACTGCCTGGAAGAGCCACTTCCTCTCAGATTCCCAGACCCAGTCAGTCCTGGCTTCATTCTCCCCCAACAGGGATGGGCTGGCCACTTTCAAGGCCCCTCTTGGGCACAAAGGCCACCCCTCCCTGGAACCCATGATTTTCCAGCTTTGGAGGAGGTAAAATAGGTGAACCCGGGGGAATCTGAAAAAGCTGCTAGAAAATAAGGGCAAGGGACCAGAGATTGTACCTGCTGCTACTAATAGGAGGTCTTGCTCCTGAGTCACCCTCCTTTTATGGGCCGCCCAGGACCCCCCCTGAGCGTGCGGCCCAGTCAGCTTCAGCCCTGCCACTTCCCCACCACTCCCTTTCTTTCAACCTCACCAGCCTTCTTATTTTAGTCCATTTTCTGTTGCTTTCACAAAATAACTGAGGCTGGGTAATACCTAAAGAAAAGAGGTTTCTTTAGATAACAGTTCTGGAGGTTAAAGAGCATGGTGCTGGCTTCTGTCTGCTGGGCTCTGGTAAGGGACTGGTGGCATATGGCATTGTGGCGGGAATGCTTGTGGGAGAATACATGGTGGGATGGGAGTCCTGAGTGACTCATGAGTCAGCCTTGCTCTTTTATGACAACCCCTGGATTCCAGGGGTCAGCGCTAATCCCTTCTGAGGGCAGCGCCTGCAATGATCCCATGGCCTTGTGCTAGGCCCCACCTCTTAAAGATTTCACCACCCCTTACATCACCACACTGGGGACCAAACTTCTAACACATGAACTCTTGGAGGACAAACCACATCCCTTTTTTTTTTTGAAAAGAGACTGGGAGGTGCTGGTGCTGCCTGAAGTCACAGGCTCTGGGCTGTGGCACTCAGCACTGCCACCCACAGGTCTTTCATGGTAGTGCACCCAAGCCTGGTCCTGTGCACTCAACGGATTCCTGCAGGTCCAGGGCAGGGCTGGGAACAAGAGGCCGCTGTGTGGTCTACCTGCCGTCTCCAGCAGCTGGGTCCTGGTAGTGCCAGACAGGGTGCCCAGTCAGATTGAGGCACTGGGGCACAAGAGAGAGGGAGAGCGGCCCTTCACACATCATCAGCTCATTTCCCAGGCCGACTCTGCCCTTCCTGCCTGGGGAGCCTTCTCTGCAGCCCCGAGCAGTACCTGGCCTCCTACCCACAGGACAGAGGCCCCTTGCCTTTGAGGGCAGCAGAGAAGGACCCTGTGCTCAGGCATCTGCTTCATTGGCTGCCTACCGTCCGTGGCCTGCATCTCTGTGAACTCTGAGCTGAGGTTCACAACTCGTGGTCAAGGGGCAAGATCATGGCCATTTAGAGTGCCAGCTCTTTTGTTTACCTGCTGGGTGATGTTTGGCAAGTCACATAACTCCCGAGCCTCAGTATCACCATTTGTGAAAGGGAGGTGCCTGGCTCAAAGAAAGTCATGCAAATAGCAGGTCATTTCCTCACCATCTGGCCACATTCAGTACCACCAGCTCCTGGCCAGTTCTGGAGAGCCCCCTGCCCCCTGAACCTCTCCTGGGCCAGACTCCTCTTCAGGCACTTTTTTTTCCCATGACAACACAGGCCCCAAATTTCCACTCTGCCTGGATGCCTTTCCCTGCCTGTCCACTGAGCCATACAGAACTGGCCAATAGCTACCATTGACTATGTTCCTGCCATTGTTGAGTGCTCTAGGGACCTTGTCACACGAGCCTCTGCCATAGGCATCATTGCCATCCCATGTAAAGAAGCCACAGCTTAGAGAGGGCAAGGAAATCCTCTAGCCCTTGGCTGGAGAATCTCAGAGCCAAGAGTTGAACAAGGACACTCAAATCCTGTGACCTCCCTGTCAAGGCCTAGGGTTTAGGAATGGCTTATTAATTTTTCTAAAATGTGCCAATACAGGCTACCGTAGCAGTGTTGGCAAGCAAAGGAGTATTCAAAAAAGAAATGGAGTTTGCTTTAAACCAAATCCCCCCCCTACTTTTTTTTTTTCTTTTTTAATAAAACCACACGGCATGTACCCTTTGGCGTCTTGTTTTTCCTACTTAACATTAAAGTCCAAGCATTTCCCCATGTGAGTAAAAACTCTCAGTAAGTATATTTTTAATGGCTGTCATAATGGTCTGGTCAGGCATAATATGAGGTCTGGCCTAATTTCCTTAGCCATTCCTTTGTGGTCTCTAAGGCTTCTCTGTTGTGAATGGCGCTGGGACACTCTTCTGGGCCCTCAAGCTTTCCCTATACTTTAGGGGCATCTATTTCTGGGAAGGAAATCCGGGTCAATGCAGGGCTGCCTTTGGGGTGGGTGGGTGGGAAGAGGCTGAGGGGTGCAGGTAGTCCACCCTGAGGGGGGGAAGTTCCCTTCTGAGGGAAGCCACCTTCCTGTGGACTAACACGCATGCTCCCCACTCCCGGCAGTGGGAGTGAACCTAGCACAGATGCTCTGATGACACCCTTTGCCTGCTTCTTCACCCTCTCCCAAGAGTGGATGGGGTGCATGAGGATCTCATCATGTATTCACCTTGGGACTGTGCTTCTGGAGGCATCTGCTGTTTAGAGAGCTGGGTGGCTGTGTTAGCTTCCTGTGACTGTGACAACTTAGGGGAGAAAATCAACTTAGGGGAGGAAAGAGTTACTTTGGCTCCTGGTTTCATAGGTCAAAGTCCGAGCTTGGTTGGCTCCATTGTTTTGGACTTGGAGGTGAGGCAGAACATAGTGGTGGCTTCAAGGACACACCCCCAGTGACCCACCTCCTCCAGCCAGGCCCCACCTCTCATTAGTGCCACAGGCTGGTGACCATGCCTTTAGCACAGGCCTTTGGGGGATACTTTGAATCCAAACCATAACAGGGGTCATGTCATTCATCTTCCCAACACTCACACAGGTACGCAGTTTGTCAGGTGGGGACACTGAGTCCCAGCAAGGGCAGGTAACCTGGTCAGAGTCACTCTGCTTGAGAGCAACTTTGCTGAGCCAGGTGCAGGCTCCCTGACTCGCCATGGTTTCCATCACATTGGCTGCTTCGCATCGCTGAATTCCAGGTCATATAATTCCATCCCCTGAACATAATGACTAGCAATCACTGGTACCCTGGTTTCCATGACAACACAGGCCCCAAATTTCCTCCTAGAGGTGCTGGGAGTGGGACTTGGGGTGGGAGAGCCCTGAGGCAGGGGTGGGTGCTGGCCTGGATGAGGCCAAGTCAACTGGGCTCAGGCCAGTGGGATGACATCAGCCTGATGCCCTCGAGGAAGCCCCAGGGCTGAGCCCTGAGTGCGGACTGTCACCATGATGCTCAATTTCGTGCTGAGGCTCCTGTGCAGAGAGAAGCAGAATCCAGGTTTCACTTTTATTTATTTATTTTTTAAGCAGAAGATGAGAAGCGCAGCTGAGTCCTGATGCGGACAGCGCCACTGAAGAGGGAGGACTCGCTGCTGAGCAACCTCGCCGGGCCTTTTTGAAGTTCCAGGGAGGAAGCAGGCGAGCAGAAGCTCCTGGCAGAGGGTGACAGGTGCAGATTTCTACTGGGAAAACTGTGTGAAAAAGTGCCTGACGAGGAGTCTGGCCCGGGAGGGGTCCAGGGGGCAGGGGGCTCCCCAGACAGTCTCCAGCTCGCAGGCAGACCTACCCTCAAATCTGCTGGCCACTGCCTGCAGGGCACGGTCCCCACAGGGACCAGGGCCTCTCGTGGTCCTGTAGAAGAAGGGGGACCTTCCACAGCTGCTCCTCGGGGAGGTGGGAGGCCTAGAGGGCAGAGGGTCCCCGAGCCCAGAAGCTCAGGGTGAGTCCGTCTTCGCTCCCCTCTTTGCTCAGCCTCTCTCCTCTCCTCGCTCTTCTCTCTCAGTCCTCTCCCTTCCCTTTCTCCTGTCCCTCTCTTCTCCTTCCCTCCTTCCTGCAGCACCCTCCCCTCTCTCCATTCTCAAGTCCCCACCAGCTGACTAAAAAACTCAGCCGTTCCGTGCTTCCTGCACAGCAGAGCCAATCTTAATTAAAAATAGACGAATAAATAATAATTAAGAGATCCACACTGGGCTCCCCCACCTCCCAGTCATCATCTAGGTCTGCCTGTTTGCCCAGGGGATCTAGAGATTAGACCTAAAGAAGATATATATATATATATAATGTGTTGCTCAAAATGTCCAAAGCCAAACAAGCGTACGTTTAGGGCAGTACTCCCCACTCTGTGGCTTATGGACCCCAGGCCCTCAAGTTGGGATGTGGTGGAAACAGAGGCTGGAGCCTGTCTGCCTGCCTCCCATCCCTGCCCTGCAGCACATCAGCCATGACACTTTAGACAAGTCCTTGATCTCTCTGCCTCATGTTCTCTCTCTGCAAAATGGGAATAATAATAGTACCTGCTTCATAGGTTGCCATGGAGATTAAATGCCTCTAAATGGAAGGATCTTAGAAGAGGACCCCGCGCTTAATAAGTGCTATGTAAGTGTTAGCAGTCCCCATAGGTGTTCCAGGAAAGGAAGTCTGGAAGGACCAGTGGCTTGTGCCCCTGTCCCTGGTGCTGAAACATCACTGGTTCACCTGAGTCCCCAAACCCCAGCTCTAGCAAGAATAGCTGTTGCAGAATCTCCTGGGAAGGAGAAGGAACCACATAATACTGTGTCTCCGGGGTCTGGCATGTCACCTGATGAATCACAATCCCCAGGGTTTGGCACCTGCCTTCTGTGTGTTTGAACATCTCTTAGGGGGTGGTTTGGAACCTCATTCTCTTGGGTATTTGAGTATCCCAACTCTAGCATTTCTTTCTCATGGATCATTGCTTATCAGTCATGTTATTTTCTGACATTCTGGAAAACATTGTAATTTTGATACTTTCTCAGGGAAAAATCATGATTATGTTTCATATTAATGGCACAGATTTCACAGTCTGTTGGGAATTCTCTTATTTTGAAGGCAGGAGCATTGTTTCCACTCTGGGCCTCCTGCTTGGTATCTGTGATCCTCTGAAGTCCTCAGGAGCTAAATAAAGTCCACCCTTCCCCTTGGCATGCAGGCCTGGGGTTTGGGTACCTGGAATGGTCTTAAGTATATTCATGGGCCACTGTCCCCATACTGCACAGCTCTGGAGATGGGTGAGAAGACTGTGTTGTGGTATTTGCTCTTCCAGACACTGACTTTCTCTCTGGGACCCTGGAGAGAATCTTCTTCTGTGTATAAAGAGTAGCACTGGGGGCATTCTACTAGCAGGTTGGGAACAGAAGACTTCATTAGCCTGCAAGGACTCTCTGGCTTCTAATGTTGAAGAAAAGGGTAGATTGTACCTTTGCATTCTGTCTTGTCCTCTAATGTCCTGGATTTCAGAGCAGGTAGGAACACAGGCTCTGAGGAACACAGCAGTGGCTACAAGTATGGGTTTTGCAACCAAATCTGGGTTCAAATCCTGGGCTCTGTCTTTTGCTAGCTATGTGGCCTTGGACAGTTGTTTCAGCTTCCTGGGTCTTGACTGCCTAATGTATATAACACCCAAAACAATATGGACAGCACTGTCCATGTCTTTATGGGTAGAGATCAAATAAAAAAGCTGGCACAAATTGTCATCCTGTAAATCATTGTCACTTACTATAATCATACAACTGAAAACTTCCACTGCTCTTTGTGAGTTCTAAGAATGAGGTGGAAGGCAGATGTTTGAGCTTGGGGAAGGGCAGGGCTGTGTAACCAGATCAGAGTGTTGGTCAATACCCTTTGTAAAGCATCTTCTGCTGCCTTTTAAGGGTAGATGAATGAGGAAGAAAGTAAACAGGCTCAAGGTTGCAGAAGGTCACAGTCTTTCCTGGCCCTGGTGTGGAAGCCCCGGATCAGTGTGGGCTTGATGCTACTATAGCTTGTGGTTGGTCTGAGGGAGCCTTTGGGCAGGTAGCAAAACAGAGGCCCAAAGAAGTCCAGCAACTTTGCTTAAGACCTCAGGGGGAGTTGACAGCAGAAACAGGGTGTTCTTTTTGTCATAACACAAGGGATCCTGGACACTTGCAGTGACTCCAGCCATTGACTTCTTTGTAAAGAAGAAAAAAACCAAGGATATATGGGTCAGTGTCTCTGGGAGCAGGATTGGAGTGGCCCTGCAGGCCCTGGGGGTTGGGGACATGTACTTCAGCTACAGATTGACTGTCATGGAAGTTTTGACTCTGGTCCCCAATACTACTGTGAGCTTGGCCCCAGAGCCTCTGTTTCCCCGTCATGCAGTGGGACAAATGGAACCCTGCTTCCTTGTCGTGGGTCAGTAAGATAATCCAGGATGATCCCATGATGACACATGCTGCTTCTTTTGTGACGATGCCTCAGTTCTATGTCATGCTAAGATGTGGAGTGAGGAAGTGACGAGGTCTCAGGGTGGCCTTGTGCAGTGTCATCATTTGCAGAATTGTACATGCTGTCTTCTGGAGGTGGAGGGAGCTGCCTTGGGACAGTGAGTGCCTCATCACTGGAGGGGAGCAAGCCCCTGGTGGAGGTGCAGCTGGGCGGGTGCAGCACCTGCTAGAGAAGCAGGTGAGAACCCCAGTGTCCATGAGGCCCACTCTCCCCCTTCTCAGTTCCCTGGCTCCTTCTCACTGGGGGCCTCTGTTTTCCAAAGCAGCAAGCAGTCTGCATGGTAATTACTTTTGGACTTATTAAGCATAATTATCCCCTAATCGCACACAACCAGTAATTACTGTGGCTGTTACCAGGGCCTACCCGTGCAGCACCGCCGGCAGCACCGGGGTCCAACTCCCAGCTGGGGCTCCGGCCCTGGGGTTGGGGGTGTTGCTGGGTGGGTCTCCTGCATCCCACATCCCCAGTCTAACTCCCTTCAGCCTGGACACCAGGCTGGCAAAGGAGCGGATCATATGTGCCAGCCCCAGGCCCATCCCAATCTCTGACCAGTCCCCATCCTCCCAAGCCCTCCCACACTGTTTGCTTGCCCACGCCACCCTGCCTTTGCCCCTGCTGTCCCCTTCCCCTAGGACTCTCTTCCTCTTCTCCTTTACCTCTCTCCTTCCCCCCAACTTCCTGTCCTCCCTCTCTCCTTCCTTCACATATTTATTGGGTATCTTTTATGTTCCTGGAACTATTCTAGGCCCAGAGGGGTGGGGGTGGGGGGAAAGCCCATGCCCTCAGGGAGCTTCCGCTCTGTTGGGAGGGAGGGTGGACAAACCCAGCAAGTCCCGTAGTGCTTTAGAAGGGGCTGCGTTCTATGGAGGAATAGAACCAGGGTGGTGACAAAAAAGTGTTTTTTTTTTTTTTTTTTTGAGATGGAAGAGAAATTAGCAATTTTCACAGGCTGGCCATGGTAAGCCTCTTGGAGAATGGAATGTTTGGACAAAGAATTGAAGGAGGTGATAAGCTACTCTGGGGAATGTTCCAGAAAGAGGGAACATCTAGTGCCAGAGCCCAAAGGTGGGTGCAGGTTTGGCCCAGGGAAGAGGATCAGGGAAGATGTGGAGTGAGGAAGTGAGGAGGTCTCAGGGTGGCCTTGTGCAGTGACATCATTTGCAGAATTGTACATGCTGTCTTCTGGAGGTGGAGGGAGCTGCCTTGGGACAGTGAGTGCCTCATCACTGGAGGGAAGCAAGCCCCTGGTGGAGGTGCAGCTGGGAGGATCAGGTCAGCCTCTTGAATGAGGACGGGGCTGTTGGGAAGATGGAGGGTAGGTTGCCTGGAGGACCTTTCTAAGAACTGTGACTTCTTCTGGATGAAACATCTGAGCAGGGGCGTGGCCTGATCCCATTTCTATTTTTATAGTTCCATTCTGTCCACAGAGAAACTTCAGGGGTCCAGGTGGGAGTCCAAGGAGGAGGAGGGTGGCAATAACCCAGGGAGAGATGAGGGGGCTTGGCTGACTGGGAACCAGGGAGCAGAGAGGAATGGAGGGATTCTGGAAACGTGTTTAAGGTAGAGATGGCAGCATTCTCTGATGGGTGAGACAGAGGTGTGAGGGAGGCATCCAGAATGACTCCCAGTTTTTGGCCTCAAGGGCTGGAAAGATAAAAGCTGCCTTTGGTGGAGCTGGACAGACCGCGGGCGGGGCTGATTTCAGGGCGGGAGGACGTGGCTCAAGGTGGGCGGGTAAGGCCTCCGCCAGCCCAGGGGGGTGTTGTTGTGGGTCTGGATGGAGGGATGCACGGGGGCCTCTACGCACCATGGCCTTTAAAGCGTCCAGATCCGATGTGCTCATCTGGTGAGAGAGGGTAGAAGCCAAGAGGCCCAAGGAGTCCTATTCCCGTCCCCCGGGGGTGGGGGTGGGGGTGGGGGACAGGAGGAGCCAGCGAGGGAGACTGGGAAAGGGCATTCAGGGAGGCCGGAGGACGTGGGCGCTTCGTGAGTCCTTGCTTCTTTCTCTCCTTTTATCCCCACCCCGCCCCCCTTCCCTTCTCTGTGCCTTCCTCTGTCTCTCTTGGGCTCTTTCTCTGGGCTTCCCCTCCACTCCTCCTGGCAGCTGGTCGCAGGCCCCAGGGCACGGGGATCCCCGGCAGCCACCGCCTGGGAGCGCCAGTCTCCTGCGGCGGGGGCGTCTCCACCGGCCCTGGCCCGCCGCGCCTTGTGCGGCCTAATGCGCTCTAATGTTTATTTACATGCCGTTCAGACTATTTTTTATCCAGGTATCGCTGCCAGCTGTGCGTGGGCTAATTGTTCTTAATGTGCCACCTCCCGGTTCCCACGGTGATGCCTCCGTGGTGGCGGAGCCAGAGCTGCTCAGAGCAGGGAAACTGAGGACCGAGTGCGCGGGTTGCGGGGACCGCGGCGGCGCAGAGGGCCTGGGAGTGCGCCGTCGGGGCGCGGAGGGTGCAGGGAGCGCACTGGGGACCCGAGGAGTGCAGGGCGGGGTGGCAGAGCCAGAGCAGCTAGAGCAGGTGTGTGTGTTTGGTGGTGGTGGGGGGGGGGCAGTTTGCCAGCCCCCAAGGGGCTGTTCAGGGAACCTGGGTGTATGTCTGATGTTTTTCAGTCTTTCTTGTCTGTCTGTCTGTCTCTCTCTGCAGAGCTGGAATGGAACCCTTGGCCTCACGCGTGCAAGGCAAGCGCTCTACTACTGAGCTACAGCCCCAACTTAAGTGGGATCTTGCAAGGAGGTTTGGGTCCCCTGCGCTCGGGTCTGGCGCAGGCTACTGAATGCTGTTGAGCCTCTCCCCGCCCCACCCTCATAGGCGGCAGCTCACCTGGTTCTCCCAGCCTCAGCAGCCGCAGCTGAAGCTGGAGGGGGAGTTTAATTGGCAGGCTTTTGGGTTAAAGAGAAATACCGCTTTGCTGGGGTGGGGACTAGTCGATGGAGGGGGAAGGGGTTGGAAAAATACTGAAAGAACCAGCAAATACAGCCAGGCAACAACAGGATATGGAGGCCGCAGAGACGCAGGAGGAAGGGAGAGGGGCCTTGCCAGGCTGGCTTGTGCCACTGCCTAGCAGAGGCCCTCATCCCCCCTCCATGCTGGGGACCACCCAGCCTCCCTGCATCTTCACAGTCTGCTTTCAGGCAGCAGTCTTGGTTAGAAGGCAGGGCGAATCTGGGACACTTATTCATTTAATTTTATTACTGTATTGTGGGTACAAGTGTCTGCCAACTCTAAGGCCTTGTCAGTGTTACCCCTCTCTAGGCTGAGAGTTACAGCATAATGAAACCCAGAGAACTCTGCCCTGCCCCTCACTTAGTAATGACTGATCTGAAGGCCTCTGGGCAAGGGTCTCCTGGGACCACCATGCGTCAGCTGGGCCAAGCACACGACAACCCTGGTGAGGTAGGTGTGGTGGTTTTCCGGGTGGGAAACCAGGATACTGAGAGGTGAAGGGAGGTGCCCAGCATGGGGGCGGGGGCAGATGCTGGCTGGTGGCTGGTCTGGCAGTTCCTGCATTTTCCACTGTCTGGGGCTCAACCTCTGATGGTGGTTGTAATTTTGTTGGGTCCCTTTGCCTGGAGGGACATTTTCCTGGAAGTCACAGAGCTTACTAGAACTGAATCCAGGGATCTGCCTGGTTGGGGTTGTGGCCTGGGGATGGCTGTCGGCTCTGTATGTTCCTGGGTTCGCAGAGCTCATTGCTCCGTCCTAGGACCAGATGCCCCCATGCTAGATCCTAGCTCCTGGAAACTGGCGCCTTTGGCCCAAGAGAAGATTCCTGACTCTGGGGGAGGTGACACAGCCTCAGAGGGAGTTGGGGGAAATCCTTGCCACCCCTTCATCTCTGAATGTTCTGGATTTAGGACCACAATGCTGAGCTCACAGTCTGAGAGTTGGAGGGAACCCTTGGGAGTCGTCCAGTTCTCCGCCATCTTGTAACAAATGAGACCCACGGAGGGGAAGGGTCTTGCCTACCGGCAAACAATTGGAGCACCTGAAATAATCTGGGCCTTCACTGAATGATGGCAGGGAGGCATGAATGGCGTCTCTTCATCTTATTGCAGTTTGGGGGATCTGGGGGTGGGCATGTGTGTGCTTTTCTCCCGTCTGTGCCAGCCTCTCTCCAGCTCACTCCTTCCCACTCCCCCAGCCCAAGTGGCTAGCTTGTGTGATGACCCTTCTGAAATGTCCTGTGTGGCCCTCACCTTTACCTGCATGCACTCACATTTCATGGTGGCTCTTCTGAAGACCCACCTTTAGACCCCATGAAGGCATTTTTTGGGGGGGACCTGAGTGACCTTGGTCCAGGCCCCATTCCTCCCTGGGCCTCAGCAGCCGCAGCTGTAAGGTGGAGGTGGGGTGGGGCATTTGGAGGTTTCTAAGCATCCTTTCCAGCTCTGACATCTAGGGACTGCCCACAGCTGGTTCGTGGGTCCTCTAGGCCAGGGCCCATCTGCTGCTCCCTCTGCTTGGGGCAGCAGTGGGAGCAGTACTGGGCCCCAGTGAGCAGCCGAAAGACAGGAAGATTTGTCACTGATTCTCCTCATGTGTCCTAAGCATCCTAGTCTCCAGCTGCCTTCCTGGGGAGGGACAGGAAGAGTAGGGCTATATTTGTCTTCTTGGGATGGGGTGGGGAGGGGGGACTTGGGCAAGGGGAGAGCAAGCCTGCAGGCCCAGCAGCTGAGCAGGGAAGAGAAGTTCTTTCTTTAACTCAGGCAAAAAATGAAAAGCTCAGTCCTTGAAGCTCCCCTTCCCTTCCCTCCTTGGCCCCATTAGCCTCTCCTGGGAGTACCCAGCACACAGTAGGTGTGGAGTGAGTCACAGACAGAGTGAATGAATGCAGAATGCCTTGAAGTAACGCGACCTGGGTTTGAGTCCTCCCCCACCAGTTTCTAGCTGGTGACCTTGGGCAGATTGCTTGATGTCTTTGAACTTCAGGTTCCCTATCTGTCCCACCCAAATGATACTTCAAGAGTTGTGAGGAGGAAATGAGAGGAATCAATGCAAAGGCCTTAGAATCCGGTCTGACATTTAGGACTCCTCCAATGGTAACTTTTGGTTATTTTTACTAAAGATAGAATGGCTGGGTCAGCCTCTAACCGGGCACTTGGGCATACATTTCCTGAGCATTGAAGGTGTTCCAGGCACTGCAGATGGCCTAGAGGTGAGGGAGGCTCCGTCTCTGCTCTCTGGCCTCTCATAATCTGATGGAGGAGATGCACAGCCACACAGCCTTGAAATAGCACTGAATGGCCTCCCGGTAGCCATTATCGAGAGTACAAAGGGGCCATGGGAGCAGAGTCTGGACAGGACCAATCTGCTCTGGAGGGGCAGGTCAGGGGAGGCTTCTTGAAAGAGGTGGGCTATAACTGTACTTGGAAGGACACAGGAGTTTGCCCTTGGGGAATGCCCCCCCTAGGGAAAGAATGACGCAGAGACTTGAACTGCTTGTCTAGGGGACACTGAAATGTAGTCTGTGCTCCTGTGTCACCTTGTCAGGAGGTGCTCTCTCCTAGCCCTGGATTAACAGCACCCTGTCCACCCTCACTCCCTCTCCCTATCACTGCTTCAGTTTTTCTGCCTGTCATCTTGGCCTGATGTTGGCCCTAAGTTGGTGTTTCTCTCTTTACTAGAACATCAGCCCCACGAGGGCAGTGTAGTGGGGCCAATCTTGTTCCCCCGAGCAAATACGTTGCAATTCTAGCCTTCAGGTCCTCTGAATGTGACCTTATTTGGAGATGGATTGTTTAAAGAGGTAGTGAAGCTAAAATAAGGCCATCGGGGTAGCCCTAACTAAATAGGACTGATGTCCTTATAAAAAAGGGGAGATTTGGAGTCAGGCATGAACATGGGGAGGAGGCCACATGAAGACCAGAGACCTGCTGCCACAGGCCAAGGAGCTACCAGAGGCTGGGAGAGAGGCCTGGCACAGATGCCTCTCTCACAGCCTTCAGAAGGAACCTGGCAACACCTTGATCTTGAACTTCGGGCCTCTGGAACTGTGAGACAATAAATGCCTACCGTTTATAAGCCTCTGGTCCTTTGTTATAGGAACCCTAGCAGATGAATACAGGCAGAGACTTTGATTTGTTCTTTGTTGCATCCCAGAGTCTAGAACAAGGCCTGGGGTTTAGAAGTAACTCTGCTTAGAGCTCTCGAAGGAATGGATATTGGCGTGACATGGAGGAAGAGAAAGAAGGAACCTGAAAATCTAGTTTGGGCAAAATAGTGAAAAAAATCTTACATGTCAAGCCAAGTTTGGGAGGCACGCAGGCAGTGAGGAGCCCCTGGAGGTATTTTAGAGGGTTCCCCTGGAGGTGCAGAGGCCCACTTGGAGGCAGGGAGGACAGGGCAGGGGTTAAACAGTACAAGAGAGCAGTGTCGAGGACAGGGTGACGAGACGACAGTGCAAATGGAAGGAGACCTGCCAAGCAAAGGGTGGTGTGGGGAGGGGAGTTGGAGGGCTTCATTCCCTTACAGGTCTCCCCTGCACCCTTTCTCTTCCTGTCCGGGGTGGCTGGTGACCTCTGCCTGACCAAACCTCACCTCTCTCTCACCTGGTATGCAAAGCTCACAGTACCTGGGGTTATATCAGATACCCTTGTGGGAGGGTGGGAAAAGGGGCTGTCCCCAAACCAATCATGCACAGTGCTCCAGAAGGGCTGCCCCCAAGGGTGCAGATGGAGGAGGCAGAGCCCTATTTGGGAAAACCCCTGTCTGAGGGAGGAGGTAAGATCTCTGATTTTGAAGAACCTCCAATCTGGTGGGGGTGGGACCTGCAAGTGCAATTAAGAGCACCCGCCCGGTGTGATGGGGAGACAGACCACAGATGCACGCATTAGTAAAATATGCCACAAGAAGTTGCCACGTCGTGGAGGTCTGGGAAGACTTCCTGAAAGAAGTGGGTTTTGCAAGAGGTTTTGGGGTGTGTGCCAAATGGCAGAGAGGAGGAGGAGCAGGGAGGAGCCAAGCAGGGAATGACCAAATGGTCACCTTCACTTTTCTAGACAGGTGAGCCAGCCTGGTTGTCTGGACACACGCCGAATATGTGACAGCCTTTCAGTGGGCTTCTTGGCCATCATGAAGCACCCGTTTTTAGCAAAGAAAAAAGGCTGTTGGCAGGGGACAGGAATAGCTTCCAAAGCCTCTCCTTCTTGTGCTCCTGCTTCCCCACTTCTGCTGTGAGGGACCCTGGGTGCGGAAGGCAGAGCACACCCACAGCGCCCTCTGCTGGAGAGGCACTGTGCCCTTGAGTGCCAGCCTAATCCAAGCAAATAGCTCCTGCTTTCCTGCCCTGGGGAAGCCCCAGAATCTGAAGCCCCCAATGCAGGGTAGGCAGAGATTGGGTCAGTGCCTGGGAGGGTCCTATCTGCCATCTGGAGGATCTGGGACCCTGCGAATTGTTCAGTTTAGGATGGCTGAACTAGTCCTGCAGCCATCTGATTGGGGATTAGGTCACGGTCCTAGGTATCACCTCCCCCAGGCTATGGAAGGACCCTTCCCAGCAGGTGTCACCCTAGATGCCCCCCCGTGTTTCGGTGTATCATGGAGGAGGTGTGCCCCTTCTTCCTCTAAGGCCCTGGATCTGGGGCAGATGAACTTTGGGTGTGGGTGCTCTGGATGCTTCCGGGAGGGATTCATGACTGGGAAATTCCAGGTGGTATTCCGAGGGAATGAGAGCAACTGTGTCTCAATGCAGAACAAGAGGGCTGGCAGAGCGGGGCTGGGGATCAACTCGGTATTTTCTCCCCTGATCAGACCAGAATAAAGATGAACTGAGCCCAGGGGAGCTCAGGTTTCCTAGGAGGGTCAACAGTGCCTTGGGGGCAAACGGCTGCCACAGGAGAGAGGACCTAGGGAGACCCAGAAACCCAGCCACCGGGCTCTCTTCATTCTCCCCCTCAGACTTCCTGGAGTGAACCCAGGAGGCCTGAACCCCTGTTTTCCTTGGCATGTATTTCCCAGAGTGAGGGGTGAGGAGCCCCTTACTGCTATTCCAGACACACACACACACACACACACACACACACACACACACACACCTGGCTTTTACAGGAGGCACAATGGGGGATGAGAACAAAGAAGCACATTTTCTCCCAGAGTCAGAGGCGGTGTCTGGCTCACAAGTCAGGTAGGTGCCAGGGGCCCTTCAAGTCTCCCTGTAGCCTGGAGCACCAGTGGGAATGGTGAAAAGGCTGTCTATCTTAGGATGAGCCCGCTGCCCTGCTGATCTCCACCAGGCCATGGCGGGGAGCAGGGTTCTACTGACCCTTTAAATCTCAGCCCGTTGGCATTTTTCATCAGCCCTGTTAGGGGCTCTTAGCATATCACAGAAATGTTTCTGATCTATTGGATTCATTCACCTGGCAGCTCACTCAGGCTGCAGGGACCTGCTCACCTTGTGCACCGGTGGCAGGCCAGAAGCACCAAGGAATCGATGCCCCTGAGTGGCTCACGGCCAGTGACTGAGTGGGGTTGGTGCGCACATGCCCCACTCCTCTGTGAGCCTTGAGATGTGCTTCTACCTGGACTCTTAGAGCTCCTATTGGAGGAGGGTCCCCGCCCACAGCACTAACCAGCTTACTAACTTTCCTTGGGTCAGTGTTTCCTTCCCTAAGGGCATTTCCTGAGATCTCCAAGTAGACTGTTTGCACTGAATCCTTGTCTCAGCCTCTGCTTCTGGGAAAACCACCATGACCAACTTGTCCTGGTTTGTCCAGGACTGTTCCAGGCTTAAAACTTTCCTGACACCCTCCCTCAGTCCTGGGCAAACTGGGACCATTGGTCACCTTAGGAGGAACCCAAACAAGAGAGAGATGATTCACTAAGCGAGGCAAGCAGACCCCTGAACTGTTTGGAAGCCAAGGATTATGGGCTTTGAGAACAAAAGAGAAGACACAAGTATAATTTTGCCATATGGATGGTTTTTATGTGCTCAAGGCCTACAGGAGAACAGTAGCCACCAGGTACAAGAAGGCATTCCTTTGAGAACAGACGCACGCATAACCTCAGGGCAGGATTCTCTAAGTGTGGTGGATGCCCAGGGCCCAGGACTGATGCCCAGGGCCGATCCCAGGACCTTTGCAACATCTATAATGTAATTGGCTACTGGGCGAGAAGGTGATGCAGATCCCAAGAAGGACGACGTGTTACAGGCACTGTGGGGTCATTACAGGTGAGCAGGCGAAGGGGTGGGCAGCATATTAGAGGCACTTGAGGCTCTGCCAGGGACAAGCACCAGCCATGCCACGGACCTGGGCAAAGAGTGAAACCATAAGACGTGTCGCCACGGTCAGCGCATTGAGGCGAGGCGCTTTGGCTTGGAAGCAGCTGTAAGCTCAAGACAGCTGGCCCCGAGCCAAGGAGACCTGAGAGGGAAGTCCCACCGTCAGGTACCCCAGGAAGGAGGTGCTGTTGAGCGACAGGCAATGGGTTGGGGCAGGGCCGGACACACGAGTCAGGGTGCTCTGTAGCAGGAGGCTGGAAGCCTGGCCGGGTGCTGCTGCTGAGCCCCAGATGGGGTGGGGGGGACTGATCTTTGCAGCTCAGACTACCCCAGCTGCAGAATGCCATAACCCTGCCCTGGTTATTTTTACTCTGGCGTGGCGGAGGGTGCTGTTCACAGCTGAGCGATGCATCCTCTTTTTTTGGTCGACTTCTCTAGTCCCTGCTGGGGGGAAAAAGCCCTCTTCCAAGAGTCACAGCCACGAACACATGCCCTGTTCCCGGGGTGCCAATCCCTTCCCTTTCCCTCCCCAGGGTACTAAGGATATGGAATGTCTTTGGGTCTGGGGTCACCTGGAGATGTCACAATGTGCCAGTCGTGAGAGGCAGCAGTGGGAGCCCTAAATGGCGAATGCTGGGGTGTCATGCAGTTCCACCCAGGTGGGTGACGGGGCCGCCAATCACCAGGAGGGGGAGGCACCCAGATGGGGGAGGCCCCTTTCTTTACTCCTTTTCCTTGGGAGACCCTGACGAAGGAGAGACAGGAAAACAGGAGGAAGCTTGGCTCCCAGATAAGGGTAGGGATCAGCAGGGTGCAAGCAGGAGTTAGAGGAAACTTCCAGAAACCTTTACTGCCCTAGGAGAGCGAGGGGAGGAACCCTTTTTCATATAACTGAAGAGCAGGTGGAAACCCCCAGGAGCCTGTGATGACTCCAGCTTCTCCATTCATCAGCCAGAGTAAGTTCCAAAGCGGGTCAAGCGGGACAGTGGACACCGTCCATTTTGCTCTCACGGGGGCACTGGCTGGGAAACAGGCGAAGGCTGGAAACCGAGCGGCTTCTGTACAGTGGCACCAGCCTTCCTAGGCATGGGGCCAGAGTTCCCGGGATCTGGAATTGGTCTCCTCAGCTGAGGGGCCTCAGGTTCAGGGCTCTGCTTCGGGGACCTGCCCGACCTGGACACGAGGGCCTGCAGCGGGAGTTCTACTTGGTCACCCAATGCCATGGCCATCAGGGAGTGTCTGAGACTCGGTGGGCTGGCTGTCAGTGCCAGGTGCTTGGGCAGTGCTAGTCTAAGGCTGTACCCACACATGGGGGGACCTCGGGGCTGGGAGCATGGTCCGTCTAGACAACCCGCCTGGAACACCAGGGTGGGGGGACCGTGCTCCATGGAGGAGTCTCTTCAAATGCTTCTTGTGCAGCTCTAAAGGGATGGTGACAGCATCTGGAATGCCCACAGTACCCTCTATGCCTGGCAAACAGCAAGCACTCCACAAAGGCTTTTGAATGTCAATGCCAAAGGACCCTGGGGGGTTCTAGACCAGCTGAGTACTCTGGGAGACCTGCATGCTGGGTCACCTCATTGGAAATGGTGCACATGAACTTCACATCCAACCTAAAGAAGTGTTTCCACTTGCCCACAGAATGGCCTCTCTTATTCACATCTCACTCATCCCTTTGCCGTGGGGTCGTTACAGGTGACATATGGCCACAGAGGAAGCAAGCAATTTGCCAAAAGTCACACAGCACCCTGATCGTGGGAGTGGGACTAACCCTTAAGTGCCCCAGTTCTTGGCTCAGTCCCACTGAAGGCAGCGTGGGTGGGGGCTGAGCTGGACGCAGACATTGGGCATTTCCTCCCTTGGTGTGACCTAAGAAGCAGGGGCTAATTTAATGAACCAAACCAGATTAATCCAATAACCCAGATCACAGGGGCAGTGTTTTCAGCTAGGGGACCTTTGCAGCCTCCTGAGCCTCCCTGCAGGCACACATCCCCTACGTTCTCATCTTTTCCTTAAAGCTGGTCTCTTGATCCTCTGCTTGACAACGCTGGAGCGGTTTCCTGAGGCTGTGAGAAATCTCAACAACACTGTAGACCTTTCAGAAACTCCTGTCCAGATGTCCCCTGCAGCCCTTGGGTTGCTTTAAACCAAGGGATTTGCTCCTCTGCGCATGTGGTGCTGGGCAGCGGCGGGGGTGGTGGGGGCAAGGGTTGCAGAGATCAGCACTTTGCTGTGTTGCAGAAGCGCTCTGGTGGTCGCTGCAGGGGCAGGGTCTAAGGGGCTCCCTGGGGAGGAGGGTGGTGTGCCCACTGCCTTGCTGGGTTTCTGAGTTATTCCTTCCAAGCATCTCATGGTATTAGTTCCATACTGGGCAGTGGCTGGCCTGCTCCCAGCCCTGGTCATTGTCCACACCAAGGCCTGCAGACCCAACTCAGTCTCACGGCAGGGGTTTCCAACCTGGTCATGTTAGAGGAGGAAAGAGGCTCAGGATGCACATACCACTAGTTCAAGGCCACGTAGAGAGTATAGCCAATCCATGTTCACTAGGTGGAAGCATCTTGGAGTCAGAAAATCTGGAATGTCAGAGGAGGAGGAAGATCCCCCAGCTCCAGGGAAACCACTGCCCAAACTAGAATCAAAGCTGAGACCTGAGTCTGGGTGTTCCCACTTGCAGACAGACAATTTTCACATTCATGCTAAGCCTCGATGTGGATGCCACCCCCTCTCGCCTTGCCCAGAAGCTAGGGCAGCTAAGGAAGCAGGGGAGGGGGACTGCAGAGAGGTGACCCAGCTTGCCTCACTCCTCAGGGCCTCGAGCAACACAACCTAGAGCCTTTATCCTCCTCTGTGGCTGCAAGGGCGGAGAGGGTCCCTCTTGGGGGATGCTGCAGCATGGCAGGGCGGGGCACACAGAGAAGGGCTGGCTGTAGTGGGGCACCATGTCCTGTGGGCCTGCCTGTTCCCCCTTCACACCAGGGGCACTCTGCTGAGATTCCCCCCACCAACCTCGGTTACACACTGGCCACCCCTTGACTCGTCATGAGGCTGGGACTTATGCCAGAGCCACAAGGCTCCCCATGGGTAACTTTAAGGTCTCTCCTCAGAGGGATGTCTATAGGGCTTCACGCCAGGCCCCTGGGAGCCACCCTGGGTGAGGAATTTGATGAGAGACTAAAGCTTGGAAATATGTGGGTTATAGGATGGATGAATTCAGCCTGGGGTCATGCTAATGGGGGCTCCTTGGTGAGGTTGAGACCCACCTTCTGGGGAGTCTGTGGGAGTGGCTGTGATTGACACCAGTCATGAGGGACTTTGAGGCTGGGGAACACCAATCCATGGCTATCCCATGGTGGGCCTGGGGTGGGGGAGCCTTCAAGGTCCTATTATTTCACCAAATAAATCATGCCTCCTAGCCCAAGCTGCCATGCCCAAATGCACTACAACTAAGAATGGGTTTGCAAAGTAGGCCCCCCTCCTCCACAGTGGTTAGAGAGGGACCCACTATCCCGGGTTGTAGTGCACTTGGAGATGCCTCTCTAGCTGCTCAGCACAGGGGATGGACTTCACTTTCTCCAACTCCTGCAAGTGTGTAAATTATTTCAGGTGCTGCCTTAGCTTCTTCACTGATCGCTGTCAGCACATCTGTCCTTCTTGAACTATTTCTGCACAGATTGAAGCTTCAGTCTAATATTTTGGCTCACAGATAACCTCCCTTGGTGCCGCCCAACACCTCTTCTTAGACAGGAAGTCACAAATGATCAGCAAACCAGTATTGAAATGTACAGAGGGAGCTTCACCCAAAGAAAAGGCCCTCAAGCAACTCTTTTGCAGTCTTGGGAGAGCTGTTTCTCCAGTTGGCTTGGAAGTGGGGTCCTAGACTGTCACAATGGAGACAAGAGCCTATCCCACAGCATAGACAGAGGAGGCCTCTCCGTGCCTAGATGCAGATGGTAGGTCTGGTTATATGTTGCTGGCTTCTCTCATCTCTCCTTTTATTCGAGGGGGGCACTGCTGTTTCTGCTCTGTGCCCACACGGTCTTCCTCCAGAAAAAAACTCAGGTTTAATTGCATTGCCTCTTGCTATCCCCCCCAGCACTGCCTGAATGTCTGAGCAGCAAGTAGCATTGAACCATTTTTAAAGATCTAATCCAGATGCCTCATCTCACCCTCTTATTTTATAGATGAGGAAACTGAGGCCCAGGCAGCGGGCAGGGACTGGCCTGTACTTACAAAGGTAGGTGGTGGTAAAGTTGGGGATTGAACTCAGGCCTCCTGACTGCCAGTCCAGGGCTCTTTCTAGCAAGTAGTATATTGGCTACAGTTTCAAAAAGTTCCCCACTGGGCGGAAACGGCCCACGCCCCCCTGCACCCCGCCCCCTCCCCCCACTACACATAATTTGGGTTATAGCAAAGCATATTGAACTCCAGGTTCTCATCCCAGTGCCGCAGGAGTACGAACAGCTGGCGGGCTGCGGCCTTGAGTGTGCCCCGCGTGCGGCCCTCAGGTACTTCCTGCTGCTCCAGCCAGGAATTGGCCTTGGCCGCCACCAACTCCCACTCAATGAAGTAGGAGGCCGAGCTGTGCTCCAGCCAGGCCAGCCCCACCACAGTGGCCCACAGCTTCCCCGCGTGCTCTAGCAGCACCTTGGACTCCAAGCTCAGCCTGCTGTCTGCCAGAGGCTCCAGGGAGACACCGTCGCAGGACAGGTGTCGAGGCGAGGGGCTGTTGCACAGCTGGGGACTCAGAGTCTTAGATTCGGGCTGGCGGGCAGTGAGGGACATTCGGTGGCAGTTGAAGGGCGAGGTCCACTTGAGCTTCTCCATGGGGATGTTGATAGCCTCGCAGAAGGCTTGGTTGAGCAGGAAGGCTCCGCAGGCCAGCTGCAGAGACACCTGTGTGGGGAAGCCCTCAGTGGGCCTCAAACTTGTCAGCCCATGGAGCCCCCGGCCACACAAAAGTCCCGCTCCTCCTAGCTCCCTGCTCCTGTCCTGCCTCCTCACCCTGTGGCCCCCGGGGGATATTTGGGAAACTCAGGCCCACTGAGCATCCCCACACCAGTTCCCACAGGGGCCGCAGACTGATCTCTTTCTAAGGCCAATTCAATGTCTTCCTGCTAAACCTGCCTCCTGATCTGGTTGGGTGGGCCGGCCCAGCTTGGCCACTTTGACTGTCCAGGACATCCAGGGGACTCTGGCCTCCTCCTCCCTCTCCGACCCTGCACACCGATCAGTTTCCAATCCCAAGAGGAGTCTACCTTCTGAATGGCTCTGCCGTGCACCCTCTGCTTCCTGATGCGCCCCTCTCTCCTCTTTCCCCTTCCCTCCTCAATCCATCTGCCCTGCACCCAGGGGAATCTTCAGAAGGCATAGAGAGCGCATTTTTGAATACTCAGTTCCATGTTTTCAATTTTCTATTAAAGTAAGTTCAGGAGATGATTCACAAAGCCCCGTGCGACCTGCCCCTGTTGGCCCGGGCTTTCATCCCCCGCTCCTCTCCCTTCCCTAGCCGCCAAGCTCGCTCTCTCCTCTCCAGGCCGTACGTAGGCTGCAGCTCCTCATTCTTTGGGCTTGGCTTAGCCATGACCTTTTCTGGGAAGTCATGCTTGATCTTGGCACTGCCCCCCTCTCAGGTCTGGGTTGTTACCCCCTGTATTTCCCACCACCAAAATGCCTGGCTTCTCGTCTGGGTCCCACGGGACTCTCAGCCATGCAGTCCCAGGAAACTAGTTTACCTAGTTGCATTTATCTAGTTCACGGCTGTCTCTCCAGGGCCTCACAGTAGCCTGGCTCACTGCTGAGTGCATGAATGCATTTTGAGGGATTCAAAATGACACTGTGCCCTTGGGTGTACAGAGACAAGTGCCGGGCAGCAAGGTGTAAACTGTGCTCCTCCTTTGAACACCCTGTGATTCCCCAAGTCCTAGAGGCCCAGATAGCCCACCCCAGACCTGGGCTCCTCACCCACTGCAGCATGTGGGGCATCTGCAGAGCCATGTGCTAAACGTGGTGCGTGTCCCTGGGGTGTTAATTTTACTCACTTGTGAGTCATTTCAAGACTTATTTTTATGTACTGAAAAACAGACACACATAGATGTTAAGTAGAATGCAAAATTCCTGTGAATTTTTAGGGTGAAGATAGCAGATTGCATAGAAGTTTTCATGATGCCAGCACTGGCCTCTAGCGACACCCCAGACCACCCCACCACCTGGATGGGGGGACTCATGCTAACTCCCTCTGTCCTGCTGGCTACTTGAGCGGGGCTCTCTAGTAGGCTCCAGAACCGGGGATCTGAACTCTAAGACAAGGTCTCCTTCCCTCTGGGTAGGGGAAGGATGGTGGAGACTCACAGGCGGGGCTGGAGGGGCTCTGAGGCAGGGTGGGGGTACTCACCAGTGGCAAGTAGTCAAAACTCTGGCTCCCCGGGCTGGCCTCTGGAGTCTTGACCAGTGGCTTTCTCAGGAAGCCCTTGGCTGCTCGGCTCAGCAGCCTGGAATTGTTGAGAGTCAGCCTGTGTGGGTAAAGGCAAGTGTCCCCGGCCATCCCAGCCCCCAGGGCCCCCCAGAAGCCTGTGAAAGCCAGAGGCAGAAGGATCCGACAGATGGCCTCCTCCAGCCTCCCTCACTTGACAGCTGGGGAAACGGAGGCCTCAGTGAGTTAGTGGCAGCACAAGAACAGGTTCAAGTTCTTATATGACCCTCTTTTTGTTTTTTGGGGGGTACCAGGGATTGAACTCAGGGGCACTCAACCACTGAGCCACATCCCCCTATTTTGTATTTTATTTCGAGACAAGGTCTGAGTTGCTTAGTGCCTCACTGTTGCTGAGGCTGGCTTTGAACCCATGATCCTCCTGCCTCAGCCTCCTGAGCCACTGGGATTACAGGCATGTGCCACACGCCCGGCGTGTGACCCTCTTTTGATGCTGTATCCATGACCAGCCCACTGACCAGAAGAATCCCAGGCCAGCCCTCCCAGGGACACGGGCACTCGGAGAGACCATGGGAAATGTGAGAGACGCGGTAACAGTGGCTGAGTCGGGGGTGTTGGGGCAGCATGAGCCCTGGAAGACAGCGACCCCACTATCTCAGTGTCCGGCTGGACCTGCCTTTGTTCTTTGCAGCCAGGGCCAACCCCAGGAAAAGAGGGTGCAGTAGAGCCCCCACCATTTCCCCGTTAGAAATTCCACTTACCTGGACCCAAAGACAGTTTCTGAGGCCTTCAAGGAGGAAAGAGCAGTGGTGGACAGGTTGTGCAGGGGACCTGGGGAGCCACAGAATGACAGACTGAGGCCCGGTAGGTGACCTGTCCAACTGCTCGCTGCTCAGCTGGGGAAATAGAGGCCCAGAGAGGGGAAGGGACTTGCCTCTATCCCTGTGCCTCGAGAGATCTGAGCTAACCACCAGGCAGGTGCTTCTGAGCCAGCTGGTGAAGAGAAGCCTGGAATATATAAGAAACTGACCTCCAAACGTCCTTGAGGGGTGGACCCTGGCCTATTCTGGGAGCTGGGAAAGCTTCACATCAGCATACCAAATGGGGAACAGTGGGTTGACACTCTGCCCTGCACACTGCTGGAGCGTACTGGGCAGAGTGGGGTGGTACAGTGGCCCCTCAGCTGGAATTGGGAGGCCTGACTCCAGGCCTAGCTCTGTCACCAACTTGCTGTGTAACCTTGGGCTTCACCTGTTCAAGCCTCAGTTTCCCCATCTTTAAACTGGGGATAATCCTCTTCTGCTCTTACAAGGGTTTTTGAAGAATCAATAAAGTCCCCAGCACTGTGTTGGTGCTGAGGTCTCCTTCTGATCCCAGGACCCACCACGGTCACCGTCTTAATTAGGAGAGCCAGTCCCGGCTGCTCACTCACCTTCCGAAGCAGCGTGCTTATCCCGACTGGGACACAGGATCTCGCCAAGGGACGCAGAGGGGTTTTCCTCCTTGGCTACAATGCAGGAAGCCAGTGAGCCCGGGTGAAAATCCTGACGCCCCCATGGACTAGTCACTTGGCCCAGTCACTTTCTTTATAAGTTTGGTTGCAATTGGAGCTAACCCAAGTCACAGTGTCATCGTGAGGATTGAAGGAGATGGCACGCAGCTCATGCTAGTGCCTGGCTAAGTGCTCAGCTGCCCACCCAACAGGGACGGGGGCTTAGTGGCTGGGGGCAGAGGTGGGCATCTCCTCCCAGGGCTGTGCCTCCCTGAGGAGGCGCCAGAACATGGCACGGACTTCCTGAGGGGCTCTGAGTCCCAGTTCCTCACCTGTAAAATGGGGGTAACAACTGCACAGACTATTTTCTAACACACAATTAAGGTGATTAGTCTTATAATTGCCATTGCAAGGGTTAATGAACTGGACCATCCACTCTAAGGGAGTATCCCGGTGACAGAAAAGCTACATGGACAAATATGTGCAGCAAAGCTTCTGTCTCCCCAAATGAGACTGTTCACACTATAAGGACCCAGGTAGAGTTTTGTGGGTGACCCTGAGAAACCAGCACAAGAGTGAACTAGAGACTAATGGCTGACTCACTGAGGGGACCAGGAGGCAAATAGGATGATGCTCAACCTCATGGCCTCTGGGCCAAACACTGGGTTCAAATCTTGGTTCCTTCACATATCAGCTGTGTGATCTCAAGTGAGTCACCTAACCTCTCTGAACCTCAGTTTCCTCATATCTTAATTGGGAAACAAACAAACGAAAACGATCCTTCTCAATATGGTTATGAGGAGACCTGGATAGTAACAGTGTCCAGTGCATAGAAAACTCTCAATGTTAGCCATCACCTTCCTTAGGGAGAGAGGAGAGGTGGGGTAGATAAGAGTTCAGAGTTTGAAGGGTATAAATAGAGGGACAATGGAAAGAAAGGGATTTGTGATTTTGGTCAAAGCCTCTGGCCACCAAGAGATGAACTGTGGCGAAGGAAGGGGTAGATGGGAAATTCCCTGGAGGTTCAGCCTGGCTCTAGGGTGGAGCAGGTGCCCCTGGGGTTTGGAAGCCACAGGGGCCAAGCACTGGGCAGAATGCTTTAATTTGGAAGAGCAGCTTTGGGTTTCTGCCACCTCATACAGTGTGGATAAAACATTCTCACAGTGTGGACGACTGAGCTGGTGGCCACAGGGGACCTCTGATGTCCTCCTCATGCATGGCAGAAGGCAGGGCCTCCTCACTGTGCATGTGAGGGTGCCACGGAGAGGGTTAGAGCTGGCTCAGGCTGCCTATCAGTCTATTAGGTTTCCTGGCATTTAGAGCCTGGGGGCAGCCTCGGAGCCTGGAGGGTGGACCAGCCCCTGGGGTTAGTGCACGTGGGAAGGGGAGATGTGCAGGGAGGCCCTGTTGCTCCTGGGCACCCTGCAGCTGCCTCCCCAAAGACAGAGCCATGTCAGTGGCGCCGTGCTTGACCCATGTGAAGGCCCTCTGCCCATCTTAGGCCTCAGACAGCCCTGGAAGGCCTGGCCTGGTGCTGGCCCTGCTTAAGGAGTCCAGAGCACAGACTCAGAGAAGCCTCTGGGGCCTCAGACGTGGGGGTGCAGGAACTTCAGGGTCCTGGGCTTCTGAACATACCCCACGTGGCTCTTACTTAGGGTCTGAAATTTGCAGTCTCCGGCGGCCGAGTCTTCTTTGAGTGTGATCTGGGACTGTCCGAGGCCAGTAGAAGCGCCTCTCCACTGTCGGGAAAGGCTGATCATCCGCAACGGGGCACCTTCATGGAGCACAAGGAGAAGGATCAGTGGTGCACATGTGCCTGTCTTGTCTCCTTCCCAAAGGCTGCAGAAACAACTCTGGCTTCCACTCACAATGATCCCAAAGCAGGAGAGCAGAGTACAAGGCCAAACCATAAGCTCTGGAGCAATAAAATGACCTGGGTTGGAACCTCAGCCCTTCCTAGCCAGATGGGATGTGGTCCACTCTGACCCTTAGATTCCCTACCTTGGAGAATGGGAATAACCATCTCTGCGTGGCCAGGTGGATACCACTGCTGAGATGATGTGGGTGAAACAGCAAGGTTTCCAGGAAGTTAAAGGGCTGGTTTTCTCCAGACCACACCATTCTCCTCCTCCCACCGCAGTCCATGAGCATACTAAGGGCTCTCAGAGGTTCTGCCGCAGAGAATGTTCTTGGTCACTAAATATACTTCCTGACCTGGGACTTCCCATTTTTGGGTCAAATGGATATTCGCAGGACGAGAAACTAGAGTTTGAATTTTTCAGAACACACACACACACGTGGGGAGGTGCTGGTCCAGGCCTAGGGAGCTCTGGGACTTGGGTTAAGATGCGGGCCAGGTCCTCGACCTTCGGGGTGCACCTCGCATGTTAGCAGACAGCGGGAGATGGGTGGGAGGGAGAGGCGTCCTAGCAACATGAAGGGACATGCAGTGGCCACAGCCTGCCATCCACGGCTGCTGGCAGCAATCAGCAGTGATGGAGGGATGGGTGACTGATCATTTAGGTACCACAGATGAGAAAAGGGGACAGGGACAGGAGGGGGGAGAAAGGGCCCATTTTGTTTCAAACACTTTTTTTTTTTTTTGCAGTTCTGTGTTAAAAAAAAAAAAAAGGAACTGCAAAGAACAGGAAAATGAAATCCAGTAAAGAAGCAGCACAGAGTTCAGAGATATGTAAAGTATCTCATAAAAAAATTAAAGGAATGCCCCAGAGAGAGTCTTTTCTCCTCTACTAGGTGGGCAGAGTTTAGAAAGGTAAACAGTACTCAGTGCTGGAGAGGAGGGGTGGGAAGGAACCTGGAGGGCGAGGGGCAGTGTGGAACGTGCACCGGGATTTTAGATGGGCGCGCCCTTGCCACGGAAGGCCTACTTCTCAGACAGGTGCACCAAGATGTTCTTTGCAGCAGAATTTCCAGTCACCAAATGAGAAGCCAACCACAGGTCTAAATAGGCTCAAAATGTGACAAATCTTAAAAGGCAGTGAGAAGAGACTCTGGAGCCAGGGCACTGGATTCAAAGCCTGGCTTTGCTTGTCACTCTGTGTGACCTCAGGCAAGTTCCTTAACCACCCGCTGCCCCTGTGTCCCATCTATAAAATGCTCGTAATACAATTACTCTGCGGAATTATTTTTTTGAGAGTTAAATGATTTAGAATATATACAAAGCACTTTGGGATGCTTTCTGATTCGCTGTTATTTTAAAATATATATTTTAAAATTTTAGATGGATGTAATAACTTTATTTATTTAATGTGGTGCTGAGGATCAAACCCAGTGCCTCACATGTGCTAGGCAAGTGCTCTACCACTGAGCCACAGCCCCACCCCCTAATTGGCTATTTGGACGAATAGCTGATCATCAAATCACATTCTTCTGCTGTAGAATATGCTACGACTATTAAATGAGCACCTAGATTCCCCTTCGTCGATAGATTTTTACATACCCAGCTTTGGTAAACGACAGCACATATCAAGATGTTCCCATCATTGTAACGTTATCTGTCTTTTGATTTCTCTACGTGTAGATACCCGTCAAGAGAAAGTTATTTTATCTTTCTATACTTGGGAATTTTCTACAAGAACAACATAGCATTGCCCCTGCCCCCCCCTTTTTTTTGGGGGGGGGGAACCCAGTAAAGTAATTTTCATTTGGTGGGAAAAGTGAGTAGGATGGAGACTGATGTGTCCCCTGCCCCGTGGAGGGTGGACCATGGGTGCTGGGTGCTTCCTGCTTCTAGGCCCCGCCCTGCGTCTCCCTGCAGGTTCGTGCTCCTTTGTGTCTCAACCCCTCCTCCAGTCCCTGGGGCTGGGTGGCCTCAGCAGTGCCCGGCGGCCAGCCACCTTACCGGAATTGGGATACTCCACTCCCAGGGGCAGGTACCGGCTCTTGCTCACGTCCACGGGCACGAAGGCTGTGTATTTGCTGATGACATTGCAGGCCCTGCTGGTGTGCACAGCGTTCACTTGGTAGCGACGATGGGACCCTGCAGGGGAGGAACCGGAGTCACTGCTTGGTCTTGGGAAGTCCTGCAGGACAGAGAAGCTCTGCAAGCTAAAAAGAGGGCTCCTCCACGGTGGTCCCCATCTTTGGGATGAAATAGGCCTTGAAAATCAAGGGGTCGCCCACTTGCTCATCAAAGATGTTAAGAAAACGACCATCATTTCATTTCACAAAATAAAGGATGTTTTCATGTAAAAAGTAAACCCATTAGCTGAGAAGAGAGCTAATTCCCTTAAATAAGTTCAGTGTTAATTCTTAAATAAACGATATTGTTTGTTTTTATATTTTAATTTTGCAGATGTCGAATGGAAACCTTGCCACAGGACTTCATAGGGGTGGGTGGGAGCCACCTACCTGACCCATTAAACTGCCAAGAAGATTGAATATCAGAGAGGGAGGGTGAGAATGCTGGGTCACCCAGCAGATTAGTAATGGAACCTGAGATTCTGGCTGTGTGAAGAGTCAAGGGGATAAAAGGTGGAAATGTGCTTGGTAAACTGTAAGAAGTGCCCACAGAAGCAAAAACTAACAGGCATTATTCAAATATAAATAAAGTATAAACAACATTATGTAAATAAAACATAAACTTCAGTCAAAGAAATCATACAACTCTATAATCTCCTTTTGTTCTCCAAATGTGCTCCATCAAGATCCTAAAGATACTACTTGGAAGAAAAATGCCCCAATTTCTGGACTAAATGAACTCCCCTCAGTCCATTTCTATTGTACAGTGGCTTCATCCGTGGGTTTCTTCTTAATAGCATTTAGGAAAAATGCACTCAAGTACGTATTTGTTCTTATCTTTTATTACTAAATGAGTATTATTTTATGTCATAGTAAGAATAATCATTTAAATACTTGGCATCATAAATACCTGAAAGACATTTTATTTTATGAATGTATTTTTCTTTCTTGCCATAATGGGGATATTATAAATCATACATTTGTATTAATGACATTTCTTAAAACAAGGCAATATATGCAACTGTAAACCAAACAAATCTACAAACTATTGTAGGCATCTGGAAATTCTGTTGTAGGTTCTTTGTTGGAGTGTTTTAATCAGTAGATTCTGTTGTGAATGCATTTGTACATTGTTAGGATACTTTTAAAGATGTTTAGTTGGATAAATGTCTTTGTTGGAGTGATAGCTTGGAAGTTGCATAACTTTTTATTTGTACAAAACTCTATTGTTTACAAAATAATCACTTATTGTGTAACTGTTTGATTAATGTCCACCTCTCTGCTAGCCTGTGTCAAGCCCTCCTTGGTGGGGAAGGGTGGAATCTCTTTTGCTCCCTTTGCTGAGTCTACAGGGTCAAAACCCCGCTCCGGCCCTGGCTGATTCTCAGTAGGTGTGTGGACCAACAGGTCTAGGGCCCTGTGGGAAAGGACTGTCCCAGAGGAGAGCACAGGCTATTCCAATGTTTATCACGTTTTTTCTGTCTCCGGAGCTCTACAGGGGACACTGCAGGGGAGAAGCACTGCCGTGATAGGGTACTGGGGGCCTAGGAAATGGGAAGGAGGCTGAAGAGGATGGATCAACCCATGGGGCTGGGAGGAGCCCAGGGATGGTGGCAGGGAGACCTGGAGGTAGGGGGACGCTGGCTGATCCAGGAGCGGGTGGAGCCCCGGGTGGGTGGTGAGGGGAGGCACCTGGAGGCAGCGGTGGGAGGCAGAGATGGAGCACAGGCAGAGGGAGGCGGTGGGGAGACTGAGGGGGCACCAGCTAAGAGCAGGGCTGAAACCAGGCTTGGAGAGAAATGCGGAGGGGCAGGGTCGGAGGCGGGAGGAGAGTGGGTGGAGCCGTGGGAGGGCGGGGAGATAAGGAAGGGGTGGGGCCTGGAGGCCCGCTGAGGGAGGGTGGATCGTGGAGGGAAGTGGGCGGGCGCTGGGCGGGGCTACAGGAGGCGGGGTCTTGGAGTGGGTGGAGCACTGGGTGGGGCTAGGATGCAAGGGCGTGGGCTCACCTTGCTCGATCTCGCGCTCGCGCTCAGCCAGCTGCTCGAAGTCGCGGATGATGGCGCGGGCTGCCAGGTGGTGGAAGGTCTCGCTCCACAGGTCGGCGTCGCGCGCGCTGCCCCGCTCCGGGCCGGGGGGCCCCAGCTCGAAGATCACTTCCCACTGCAAGCGTTGGCTCTCTTGCAGGCCTTTGACCAGAGCCTTGCCCAGCATCAGGCCTGGGGTGGTGGGCCTGCTGGAGCTGCCCAGCTCCTCAGACTCGGCCGTGGGCTCCCAGTCCGAGGATAGCTCTGTCTCGAAGGCGGAGGGGTGATGGGATGGTTCTGTGGGCCCAGGGACAAGATGGTCACCCCCTAGAGGATATATCCTTCCCCATGGTGCAAGTCATCCCTATGCAAGTAGAACCCAGTCTCCCTTCCCAGGGGGCAGACAACTTCTTTTCTAGGACAACTAGGTGGAATGAGCTTGTCTCCCAGAAAGGGACAGATCCACTTCCCAGGAAGCCAGGACCTGAGGGGGCCCGGTAGGGGCACTTGGGCAGAGGATGGATCAGGCTGCACAAAGAAAGGTAAGGTTGAATGGAGAAGGTGGGATTGGTGAGGTCCTCAGGGCAGTGTGGGCCACAACAAACCCTCAGGGGACAGATAGGCATTGGCCCTCTGGGGAATCACAACCAAGGATTCCTCCTCCTCCCGAGCCAGGTTCTGGACCTTCCTACACTTACCCAAGTCCCCTGGGCTGCGACTGTCCCGAACAGGCTTCAGGCTAGACCCAGGATCCGTGAGTCCCCAGGCCTGGGGCTCCTGGCCCAAGAGCAGGAAGGGCTGGCAGCCTTGGGGCAGCAGAGAGGGCCTGCGGGCCCCTGGGCCATGAAGTCTGGGGCCCCGGCTGAGTTCCTGGCCATTGTTCGGGAAGGACTATGGGCACAAGAAGAGGAAGAGGAAGAGGAGGAGGAGGAGGAACCCGAACCAGTGGTGGCAAGACCCTCCTGCCCCAATGATGGTTCTTTCCCTGGGCACTGCAACTCCCCTGAGGCACTGCCTTATCCAGGACCCAGTAACTATTACTCATGAGAAATATCAACCAAATGATGGATAAATTCTAAGCCAAAAACTAAAACAAACAAACATAACCCCAAACCAAAACAACCATGAAAAATCACATAGCATGAATAATTCTAAACCTATTTTTTTTTTGGGGGGGGATAAAGTTTAACATTTTTTATGTGTGTGGTTAAAATTTGTCAACCCTTTTCCTTATGTCTTCCCATATGTCATGCTTAAAAGGTCTTTCCCACGCAACAATATTCTAGAATTTTTATTTTTGTTTGTATGTTTAAAACTTTGAATCACATGAAATTTGTTTTACTTTAGAGACAGAAACCAGATTTTTCTTGATTTTCCAAATGGTACAAACCTCAACACTGTTTACTGAATAGTTTATCCATTGAGTCCCTACAGTTTATCAGTTCCCCACCTCTCTCCCAACACAGATGCCCATTTGGACTTATTTATGAGCTTTCTGTTCCATTTTGATGATTTAATCTATCTATTCTTGTGCTGGTACACACATCAAAAGGAAAGTGGTTAACTGGGAAATAACATTTACAAGATGCATGACAAAGATCATTTTTAAGAAAATGCTCTTATAAATCACTGGAGGAAAAAAGACAAGCTTAATAGAATCATGGGTTAAGGGTGTTCATAAGCAGTTTATAGCAAAACGATCCAATAAACCCATAAAGAAGCTTAGCCTCCTGAAAAAGTAGAGCAATGGAAATTAAAACAGTCTAGCAGATTGACAAATACAGGAGAGACCCAGAGTCTCTCCTGGGCTGTAGGTTTGAGTGCAAATTGGTACACACGGTGGGAGAACAATTAAGCAATTATTTAGCAACAATTAAAATGAACAAATCCCTGAGATCCAGCAATTCCACTTTTAGGAATTCAGTCCTCTAGAAATCCACAACGGCATAAGTATCTATGTGCAAGCACTGAATATTTGTTGCAGCATAATTTGTAAAAGTAAAAATCTGGAAGCTACCGATCCATCGGCAGGGGAGGGTGAATAGGGTATGTTACATCTGTACAAGGGAACCTCACAACACTGAGCAAAAAGAGATTTCTTCATACCAATGTGGAAAGATGTCCAAGATAAAACTAATTTTTAAATATTAAGTTGTGACAGTTCTGTATTTTAATTGTGGTGAATTGTGGTGACCATAAAAGTCTTTTGCTAAATCTCACAGAACTGTTCTACAGAAAGAGTAATTTTACTGTATATAAAAAGTGAATGAAAAGATGTTTAAAATGTAAGTTGGAGAGGAGTTTGTATGTGTAATTGTTAAAAATATATGTGTGTGTTGTGCATGTGTGAGACACTCAAAATCAAGTGGTTTAGACTAGGGAATGGGGACATTTATTTGTACTTTATTCCTGAATGAACTATCTGAGAATTTTTATTGCAAGTGATGAGTGTGTCTTATTTTCGTAACTGAAGAATATTAAATGAATTTAAAATGAATTTCAAAATTCTGGGACCTCATACATCCCCTGGTAGTGGAACAGATGAGGAAAACAAAGGCACTTACTATGTGTAACAGAATTTTTTTGGGTCAACCATTAACCATGGGGCTTTTTCCTATTAAATATTTATTGGGAGGGGGAATGTGCCTCCCCATTAAATGGGGGTGACATTCCTGCTTCTGGACCAGAGGTTCTAGGTATAGCACTAGACTGTGGGAGGAGGAGATTGGTCACTTTTAGAATGGCCTCCATGGAAGCTGGTACCTGGCCATGACTGTTGGATCTCAAGGGATCCTTAACCCCATCCCCTTCAGAGATTTGGGATTCCTCCTCCTTCCTTTGCCTTCACCATGATCCATGCTGGGTCAGACCCCTGCCCTCACCGTCATCCACACTGGATTAGAGGGAAACCCAAGTTACTATAGTTTCCACGGCAACAGATGAATCTAAGATCCAGTTCTTCACAGGCCAGAGGCTGCAGGGAGTGTGTGTGTGTGTGTGTGTGTGTGTGTGTGTGAGAGAGAGAGAGAGAATGCACATGTGTGCAAGTCAGTTGGGGAGAATCAGATTGGGAGAGAAGTCAGGGGTGGGTAGAGGTGGGAAGGGGAAGAGATGAGCAAAGGTGGGCCACAAGAGCTTGGGAGCAAGTGAAGAGAAGTCAAGGGAAGCCAACCTGCCCCAGCTCTCGCCAAGTAAAGCTGCCATCGGATGCCCACTGCGTGCTCGGGGCTGGTCAGCACTGTATCCTCCACCAGCCAATGGCTGGAAGAGTCCTCCACTTGGAGTTGGCTCCCCCAAAATATCTGTTGTTGGTGGTGACTCCATCACCCACATAGCTACTCTCTCCCTCTCACTGATGAGGTAGTTGGGGCTCAGAGAGGCTAAGTGATGCAGGTGAGGAAGTGTCTGCCTGACTCCTAGGCCAGTGCCTTCTGGTTGCATGGGGTGGTCCCTGGCTAAGCACTGAGGAGAGCTCTCAGGGAGACAAGGTGGCAGTAGGTATCTATGGAGGCAAGGAGGGTTGAGGTGGCATCTGGGATGGGGAAGGGACACTGGGGAGAGTTCATGCCTGGTTCTATGGTACCACAAGCTCATGCACGTTGACATGAAGTCCATTCTCAAGGAAATGGGTTAAACCACACTTTGGTTTAATACACTGGTTCTCAACTGATGTAGCTCCAGGGGACATGTGGCAATGTCTGAGGACATTTGTGGTTGTCATGACTGGGGATGTTGTTGGTTTCCAATGGGCAGAGGCCAAGGGTGCTACTAAACCTTCTATCATGCCCAGGATTGTCCCTCTTCCCCAGCAAAGAATTATCACGGCCATGGTGCTGAGGTGAGAAACCTGATTTCATGAAACACCAGGTGACCTTTCTACCCAGCCCTGACTTGAAATCCCCTCTGTCCTGGGTGAATTTCCAGCTGCTGGGATTGGAAGAGAAGCAGGGGGGAAAGTGGAGCTTTGAAGACAGAGGGTCCTGGGTTACAGTTCCCTGACAGGTTGCATCACTCTGGGTAAGTTGCTTTACCTCTCTAGCCTCAATTTCTGTGTGTGCACTGAGTGGGAGTGATTGGACCCCAAACTGCCTCCTCTCCCAGATGTGCTATAAAATCTAATGACAGAATAGATGCAGATAAATGTGCCTTGCCAACTGGGAAGTGCTGTGTGCAGAGAGCAGGTGATCTCATTGGTAAGTTAGCATCATTATTAGACGGTGTCATTAGGGGGTAGGACAGTTGAAAAATAGGAGGAAATGGCTCACTCCCTAAGCTGGTGGCTACCTAGTCCTTGTAGGTAATTGGAAATTATCTTTTAAATGGAAACTTAATGATGTAAATTCAGATAGATCTGGACTCTGTGTTCTATCCATCCATCCATCCATCCATCCATCCATCCATCATCTATCTATGTGATAGACAGGCCTCTCCTTGTGGCTCAGCTCTCCCCACTCATGGTCCCCCCTAGTTCCTCACCAACCTGCCATGCTGGAGTACCTGCAAATCAATCGGCCACTTCTGGGCATCGGGACTGGTCTGATTGGTGAGATCCTGCAGCTTGGCTTTTCGCAGTGGATGTCTCCTGGCTGACATTGTGGGGTCGCTGGCTGTGGTGGTCCTTGGGCAGGTCTTGTGGTTGGAGATCTGGTTGGTGCTGTATGCTCTCCGTCTCTGGGAGGGGTCCATACCTGGGCAGGGGCAGCGAGAAGGGAGCTGTCAGGGTGGAGGACAGAGGGGAAAGAGAGGGGCTTGGATACCCCTTTCCTATTAGGAAACATTCCAAGTTCCTAAGTTCTCTATTGCTGTACCTGCAGGTGCCTCCCTGGCATCCAAAGCCTTGCCTCATCTAGCCTTCATCTGTCCTCCCAATGACGCTCGCTTCTGTCTCGTTTTGAAGGTACAGTGTGCTCCAAACTGTATGAGAAGCCAACCTGTATCCCTTTTTAAGTATCACACCTCCACATCTTTATCCAGGAAGTTTCTGGAACCTTCTCTCTTTATTCACTTCTAAGAACCAGTCCCCACGTGCAGTCTTTTTTATACTCGAGGGAATGTTCTCTTCTCTCCTTGGATGCCCAGAGTTGTGGCCCCTGTTGCTGTGCTTCCATCAGAGCAAAGGTCAGTGGTATCTCTCTCACAGATGGAGAGGTAGTCCTGGAGGACGGTACCATGTTTGTGTCCCCTGTGCCTTCATCTTGTGCTTACCGCCTAACCTTATTGAGTAATAATCGGTAAATGACCTTTGAATGGAAACAAAAGCTGAAAAGGGACTTAAGAGATAAGTCTAGACTCAATCTGTGCTCTGTCTACCTCCTTCACGCTCTGAGAACTTAGCCACATTGCTTTAATTCCCCAAATCTCAGTGTCTGCATCAGTGAAATAGGTATAATGGTACCTCCCTCTGCAGGCTGCTAATTATTCATTGAGATGGTTTTTATAAAGTGCTTTGCAGCTAGTAAGTTATAAGTGTTATATGAGGTGTCCCAAGAAAACTTGGACCCAAAAAGAAAGTAAAGTTTAGAGGTGAAATCGTTAGGTTATGAGAGCCTTAATCAGTGCATTCATCTCCTGAGAGAGATTAACTGAGTGGATAACCGTAGGCAGGTCGCGTGCGCTGGAGGAGGTGGGTCACTGGGGCATGCCTTTGGGGTATGTATTTTGCCCCTGGTGAGGAACAGTCTTTCTGCTTCCCAGTGGTCAGGTCCTGAGTTCCTGTCCTCTGCCACGCCCTTCCACCCTGATGTCCTGCTTCCCCTTGGACCCAGAGCAGAAGAGTCAGCCCTCTATGGACTAAGACCTCTGAAACTGTGAGGCCCCAAATAAACTTTTCCTTCTAAAATTATTCCTGTCAAGTCTTTGGGGATCAGTGGCTAAAAAGCTGACCGAAACACTGAGGTGGCCATCATTATGAAAAAGGGAGCATACCGCGACTAGAGGTGGAGTCACCACTGAAGGGCCTGGTCTCTCTGGTTTTCCCTACACTCTTGGCACTGTCTCCGCTGTCTGGGCCAAGTCCCTCCTCCTGAGACTGGTAGAAGACAGAGCTGCTGGATTCCTGGGAGTGCAGCATGCTGTACCTTCGCTTCTTGTCCTGGAGGGAGAAGAGGAAAAAGGGCCAAGCGAGGCTAGATGTCAGGAAGAACTTCCACTGGGTGGCAAGGGGTATGGGTGGGAGTGAGGGTGGGGTTTCACCTCTGAGGAGCCAGTGGAAAAGGAAAACTTGTTTGCTTAAGGAATTGAGGCAAACTTCTGTTCAAGAGCTGGAGAATGGGACTATCTTTTCATATCATTTATGTTGCTGATGTTTTAAATTATTGACTTTGTTCATTAAAAACTTTAAAAATGTAATTCTAAATGTCATTCCTATCTCCTAATAGGTAACCGAAATGAACAAATGTTCCTTAATTTCATTCTTCATGGTATAAATGTGTGTGTGTGTGTGTGTGTGTTTGTGTGTGTGTGTTGTAAAACATATTGGCTTTGAGGGTCATTTTGGTGTTTCATGAAAACTGGACCATATCACTTATATTTATCAGTATCTTGACCTTTGCACTTAAAACATTTTGGAAATCCTGCATATCAAACATTCTCTTTAATATTCGATGGTACCACATTCCACCATCTTTATTGTTAATCATTCACTTTGTGAATGTTTATTTTTGCCACCATAAAAATAGGTGGTCACAAATCCATTAAATCTCTTTCATTTCTCTGAGTTAGAGTTCCAGGAGTGGGATTCATGGGTTGAGAGGTTTATCTATTTTTAATTTCATTAGTTATTTCTAGGTTGCTTTCCATAAAGTTTGTGGCAGGTCATGTTGACACCGACAGGTGAGGGTACTCTTTATCCAACATCTGCCAATGTCATGGGTACAAAGGAAGAATGAATTTGATGACTTTATTGGGTTCCATCAGGTGGGAGGGTCTGATGATGCTCTGCTGTCTTTCAGACCTCCAAGGAGGGCCTGGGTTGCACAGAGACTTGGACAGCATCTTGTCTAGCATTTTTTCCCTGCAGTTGAACAATTCGCTCCTCGCAACACGTTAACATTTACCCTGACAATGGCTCTTAAGAATTTCTATAACATGCAAAAATTTGGAGATTTCACATAAAGTTCCAATTTCTCTTGGAAACACATTTAATACAGGCCCACATACAGGTCCTGCATGGCAGCAGTTTGTTAGAGCTGAGTAGGAGCTGCCCAGATTAGACAGGGCTACCCGGTTTACCATAGCTCTCACCATTCCTCATTGCCTCTCCAACTGTGAGTTCAGTGATGACTGCTGTCCATTATATCATTTGTCCCTTTTATTTTTACAACAAATCCAATTTATACCTGCCCAATCACCCTAGGCATTGGGTTTGTAACTCCTTCAATCAAGATGAGAAGTTCTTTAAAGGGTAATGGAGAGGCCCATTAAAGAAGGTAGGTAAGTGAGAAAAGAGCTTATCAGCCAATCTCCCACATTTTAGCACAAATTTTCACTTCCCTTTGAGAAGTTCTTTGCTTTTATCCCACTTCTGCCACCAAATACAAGGGAATTATCCATAAATAAATAAAACACAAGCTCATCTAAGGAGATACGAATTGCTAAATGTTCAAAGAAACTTGAGTGTAGTTGTTCTTGAGTGGAAGCGTCCATTGTATCATTTAGGGGAGGTGATGTCAAATGCAGATTCCTTGACCAGACCCTCAGTTATTCTTATTCAATAGTCTTTTGGTTGGGCTTGAGCTCTGCATTTTAAACAAGTTCCTCAAGTTGTTCACTTGGACATGGTGGCGCCCAACTAATCAGTGTCATCATGATCAAATGCCCATGGCCTCGCAGCTATACCTACAACTTGAACCCTGTTCCAGTTAGTTCCTAGATGACATGAATAGTCTTAGCCACTAGTGTTATCTGTGGGCATGGGTTCTGGACTCTCACTGGCTCCCTGGAAATTTCTAGAATACTTACAGATCTGGGATTGGAGATGTACAAGGAGGCATCACACACAATGCCATACCCCACCAACCGTTCTCCAGGGAAGAGGGAACTGGTGCTGACAGGTGAGATCAGGACCTCCGTGGTCTCAGGGAAGACCCACTCCACAGTCACGTCGCTCAGGACTGGGGCCATGGCCTTCTTCAAGGATTTGACCATCTGTTGGAACACAGGTGGGATGGATGTGTGGGCAGGGGTTGTGCAGACAAGGGACATAAAGACTGTGTGGATATGAGCTTGAGGGGGTGTCAGCAAGGAGGAAGTGACAGCAGGCCTAGGGTGGCTTGTTCAGCAATAGACACACCTCTGAGCCTTTTAGACTCCTGGACTGTCGGGATTGGGATGGATATTTGCTCTCATCTTCTCTAAGGTGAACATTTTATAAAAAGGAGAAAGTCTGAGGCTCAAAGTCTGGCTATGGCTAGCTCAAGGGAACATGGAAGGTTTCGATCAAAGCATGAACTGGATAGGGATCTTGGGAAAGTTAATTTACCTCTCAGGGCCTCAGTTTTCCCTTGCATTGAAGTGGGAGGTGGTAGCTGGAGGGCTCTAAGAGACACCAGATTTGAAGTGTCTGCCATGTGCCAGGTGTTCAATGGATGACAACTGTGGGTTAGTATCCCCTAAACTGATTCCCTTTCCCAGAGAACATGATTTAGGGGTTGTGGTGTAGATACATCCTCAAATCTTCTTTCCAGAAAGACCATGTCATTTTTGCTGCAAGGGATGTAGGTAGTTTGGTGACAGCTTCCAGATCCAGTGCTTTAGCTTTTGAGCCAAGAACACACCTCTCCTTAGAAGCCCTAGACCAATGATTGCAGAGATTCTAGTGCCTGGGCAGTCTTTGCTCCAGAGCTCCATTGAGTTGCCTAAGACTTTTCCAGAACATCACAATTGGAAGCTCCTGCCCAATCTGCTTCCCCCGCATTTCCTTTCACAGATGGTGGATCTGCCTCAGTGTTAGGGTTTGGATTTGAGAGGTCCCCTGAAAGTTCATGTGTGAGACAGTGTAGGCATGTTCAGAGGTGAAATAATTAGATTATAAGAGCTATAATTTAATCAGTGGATTAATTCACTAATGGATGAATTCACTCTTGCTTCCCCCTCTCCTATCTTTCAGAGATGCAACCCCAGAATAATCCATTCTGTCCCTTCTCCTGGATTTCCTAAGGGTTGGGTTATTTGTGACAAATGTGCAAGAAGGAAGAGAAGATGGCAGCCTTCCTAATCTCTGAGTCCTTTAGAGTCTTCTGAACCACTGTGGTCAGCATCAGAAGTGTGGCCAGAAATGACTCCAAGCTCAGCTCCAAATCTATAAAGGTGGCGGCTCCTTCAGGAGCCTCAATCCTGCCTGGCCAGTGGATGAAGCATGTGATCCAGTGGCTGGAGACCAGGAGGCCTAGTGTCCTGGGGCTGCTGCAAGAGTTGCCTGCTCTGTGGCTGTTGCCTCTGAGGCTCCCACTGGGGAGTGGTGTGGCCTGGGGCAAAGCTCAGATTTGGGGTGAAATCCCACTGAGTTGCCTGGGTCTCTGAGATTCCAGCCCCGGAGGAGGCTGGGAGGCCCCTCTACCTACCTTTGGTTGCAGCCGCTCCCCCTCTATCAGGAACTCAGAGCTGCCCTTGGACACAGATGCCAGGCCTTTCACCAGACGGTGGCAGACGTTGGGTCCAATTCCAAAGCTATAGCACCTGGGGGACAGGGACAGAGAGGCTGCTACTTGCCAGGCCCTCTGGATCTTTGCCTCTGATGGGGAAAGAGACAGAGCCAACTCAGAGCTGGTCCTGTCTTGGGGCAGAGGCAAGGGAGGAGGAGGAAGGACCATCCACAGTGCCACAGTGCACTTTCTCTCTCTCTCTCTCTCTCTCTCTCTCTCACACACACACACACACACACACACACACACACACACACACACACAGCTCATCAGTGCTGCACGGTCAGCACAGAGTCAAGGCCACCTCCTTCGAGGCTGCTCCCTGGGGCTCACATACAGAGGTGTGGGCAACTTGACCCTCCTGAACTTCTGAGAGGAAAAGGCCAATTTGAAAGCCAGCGCCCACCCCCTCCTCGAAGTCAAGCACTGTGGGACCCATGGGCCTATCTTCTTCCTCTAGCATTTTGCACATTTTCTCCTGAGTCTGGCCCCCACCCCCGGCAGCCTGGCTGACCTGGTGGAGAAGGCGTGGTTTCGCACCAGCTCCAGCACCTTCCCCGTGTTGCTGACGGCTCCGTCCGTGATCAGGAAGAGGAGTCGTGGGTGGCCTTGGTGCACCGGCTGCCGGAGGATCCACTTGAGAGGGGAGAGGATGTTGGTGCCGCCCATGTCAGCCCGCATCCTCTGGATGTTATCACAGGCCAAGGCCAGACTCTCCTGCAGGGAAGGACCATGGCAGGGACAGACAGTCCCCAGGGTCACTGTGTGGCATGGAGACTGAGCCACCTCCAGGATGAGGCCTTTGTTTCAGCCTCGGGAAGAAGAGGTGGCCACTTATTTTCTGTAAGCCGCCCTCCACCAATGTCTCAAGTGCCACCGTTTGTAGTCTATTCTCTCAGTGTTGTCCTTTCTGGGCTCCACTTTAAAAATAAGAGCCCCTCCCTTGAAAGACATGGCGTGCTGAACCTCTAATTCCTCAGCATGAAGGACGTTCCCTTTTCTGATGAGGAGAGCAGGCCCTATGGGGGAGGGAACACTAGACTGGGAATCATCAGACTTGGGTACTGAACCTGACCCTGGCACCAACTCCCTATGACACTTTGAAAAGGAGACTGTTTCCCCAACTGGGCTTCAGATTTCCTCCCTTCTGGACCAACACTGTGGGACCCAATTGGCCAGGATTAGGGACACAAGGTGGATATCTACAGTAAGAGTGGATTCCCCCAGGACACATTGTCCTCCTGTCCCCGGCTCAGGAAGATGCTCTCCCAACCTTCGTGCTTGGGAGGGGACTTCTTAGCAACAGCCTGTATCCAAAGCCTTATGATGGGTGTGGAGGCTTTGAAGAAGCAACACTAGAAATTCCTCCCAAGGGAACCATGAAGCATGCATGCAAACCCTACCATACAGAGACGAGGGAGCTGGAAAAAATGGAAACAACATGAATGGCTGACAACAGGGTTCCGTGAAATAGGTCTCAGGGCATCTGTGCGATGACAGGCAGCCTTAAAGTTTTGCTAGATTAATACTTTCTGGCACAAAAATACGTTCATGATAGACGAGGAAAGTCGCTTATGGAACTGTATGGAAGATCTAATCCCATCTTGATTGTGAATGCATAGAACGAGGTCTGGGGGGATCGAGATGAGGCTCTTAACAGTGTTTTCTCCTGTTCTTTTATCTGAGAGATGAATCGTAGGAGATCGAAAATGACTGATTTTTGATGATATTTAAAAATTATGGGACAATCAATGCGAATTAGCCTCGTATTTTCAAAACTCAAAGTTACTCTTAGTAGAAGAGTAGCCAATATGTCTTTTCTTCTTTCCCCCCTCCCTTCCTTCCATGCTTCCATTCTTCTTCACCTCCTTCCTTCTTCACCTCCTCCCTTTTCTTAGCTCTGGGTAGAGGCTGCAATTTTGGATGTGCTGTGGGGCCAGGCTCCTGTTTCAGATGGCAGCTTGGGCCTGTGAGCTCCATCTGCAGCCCCCATGGCCACACCCCGTTCACTCTCCACCCTCACTGTCCAGCCCTTTGGCTCCTCCTGTCCAACCCATCGTCCTCCTGAGGCAAGCCTCAGTGAGTGGCAGGCCACAGACCTGTTCTCTCTCTGCCTTCCCTGGACTCCACCTCTGTGCATTCACATACTTTGCCCAGTGCATTATTTTATTTTGAGGAGGAAAGATGTCAGAAGGCTGAAATGTCAGGAACTGCCTAAGCAAAGATGGCTTCTCCTTCATTTTCTGCCCCTGCCTGGGCTGTCTGTGAGTGGGCAGGTGGAGTCTGGCCGCAGGGTTACCTCCTCTTTCCCTTTCCCTCCTTCCCTCTGTTCTCTACCACCTACTGCCCTCCTGGCTCCAGCTTCCCCCTCTTTACCTCACTGTAGGTCTGGCTGGAAGGGAAGAGGGTCTTAAATGTGGATCCAAACCCAATGACATTGAAGAGGCAGGTTGGCAAGAGGCTCTTCAGGGCCACCAGCATGGCCTCCTGGTAGGAGAGAAAGGGGTATTCAGGATTCAGGCAGGGGCTCCGGCCACTCTGCCATCACACACCAGTACTGCCATTCCCAGCACAGGAGCTGCCTCCAACGGAGCCTGTCACCCTTTTGCACCCATCACCTCCTTCTCCCTCATGTCACAAAACTTGCTGATTCTGACCAGAGGCTGGACCAGAGCCACCATCATAAAACTTCTCATCCATGCAGCAGGTCTGACTTCTCAAAGCCACTCTATAATAGCTGGCCAGCTCCATTTCACCTCTCAGTGACCCGGAGAGGCAGAGAGAACAGGGAGTACCCACTCCCTCTGCCAAAGCAAAATCGACATCCAGGGGAAGAAAGTGGCTGGTCCAGGTCACACTGTGGATGGAATGGTTTCTGGCCCTCATCCAAGGCCTCTGCATCAGACTTAACTTATCATGAACCAGGGACAAATTCCTAGGGACAGTCTTTCTAGCTCCTAGTTGTTAAATGCAAAGGAGGTACTTAGGCACATTACCTCACTAATCTTCAGAGTTGCCCTTGGAGCTGGGCACATTATTATCCCCAATTTATACAATAGAAGATTGAGGCCCAGAGAAGTCAAGTGACTTGTTGGTGAACATCCAGTAAGTAAACAGCACAGCCAGGATTCAAACATGAGTCACCTTGGGGCTTGGGGCTGTACCTCAGCGGCAGAGCGCTTGCCTAGCACGTATGCAGCATTGGGTTCGATCCTTAGCAACACACATAAACAAACAAAATAAAGGCATGCTGTTCATCTACAACTACAAAATAAATAAATAAATAAACAAACAAACAAACAAAACAAAACATGAGTCACCTTGTCTCCAAAGGCTGTGCACAGGGCAGAGTCTATACCTCTGGAGCTATCTAGCACTAGGAGGCCTTGTAAAGTTATATTGAAAAAATAGTGACAAAGGTGGCCGTGGATGTGAAGACGATGATAAGTGCAATGATAAACATCAAGCAATTCCTGTGTACCAGTCACTGTGATTAGCACTTCAAGTTATAATCAATTTAATTGCTCTAATGTATGTTATAGCATAGTGGCTGAAGTGATACGCTTCAAAGTTCAACCGATCTGGGTGTGAATATCACCATTACCATTATTAACTTGACCTTGGGCTAGTTATGTCACCCTTATAAGACTTAGTGAGGTGCAAAGTAAAGATCCAGCTAATGGTCATCACAAGCAACCCAATGAGCTATATACTAGGATCCATACCTACATTTTACGGATAAGGAAACCGAGGCTCAGAATGGTTAAGAAATTGCACTGGATCACCAAAGCCAAGAATATGACCATGGTTTTCAAAACATACCTCTGAAGACCTTGTTTGTGTGAGTTCTGCCATGGCACAGAGTGAAGGAATGAAGGTCTCCCTTTCTCCCCCACATACTTTATGGATGGCACCCCATGGATCTCAGAGCAACAAGCCATCTTACTCCAGAATCCAGAGAAAGACAGCTGCCAGTGGATTCTGTCAATGTTCACCTCCTTCCAGGCTCTGCAGACCCAGGACCCTCTCCCATCCCCCTCTGCAAACACTAGCGTCCTCTCAGCCTCTTCATTGCTTGTGCCAACGCATTTTGTGTCTCAGCAAAAGAACTCAAGATCTGCTCTTTTCATTAGCCACTAATGTCTATTCCTGCTAGCAGGAGACTCTGCTGATTCATACAGATTGTCTCTGCTCACACCTATTAGAATTTTTAAATCTATGTTTTTGGCAGCAAGTGGCAGCTGAAGAATGAGACCAGCTGCAGGAAATTAAATTGGCTGAACTTTCTCCTTTGGCATTGGCTGTTCGGATTTCTACTCTCTCCCTCCTCCCTAAGCCTAGTTCACCCTGAAACATTGGCTCAATGGGCCACACTGAATGACTCAGGCAACCTCAGTGGGGGAAAGGGAGTGTGGCCCTTTCTGAGCCTTTCTCTGACAGGGTCATGTTTAGCAGAACATGATTGCACCAATGCAAAGCCATTTGCAAAGGGGTGACCTTGGACTCAGTGAGCTGAGCTGGAAAAGAGCAAGGGAGACTCCAAGAGGGAAAGGAACTGAAGGGAGAGCCAGGGAAATTCATTGTCAGAGAGCAAAGGCTGGAGAGGGCTTTAGTTCAGGAAGTGGATTTCCACTTATAAACTGATTCCATTTAATGAAAGTAACTTCCTGGAACACGGGGATGAGGAGGGGATATAGAGACTGAGTCTAGGCTTAGCAGGAAAAGAAAATGACATGATCAATTATTGATGTCTTCCTGGGAGAGGGGAGCAGAGGGACATGTGACATACAGGGGCCCTCCCTGAATTAATCCTTCCTTCTCATGTTATAGAAAGGACAAATGAAAGCTACAGTTGAGAATCAATTTGTCCAGAGCCACATAGCAACTCAGTGGCAGAATCGATCCTGGCCCCCAGGCATTGCTCTTTCTACAAGGCCACACAGCAGAAATGACATAATCAGAGAAGAAAGCTTTTTTTTTTCTTTTTTAAAACGGAAGTGCATGTATAATTCCCGATCAGCAGTGTGAGAAAGATGAGCACCGAGGCAAGATACAGATGGCTCAGTCTTCCTCAAGAACCCTGCGATGCTGGGAAAACCACTTAGCTTCTTGGGTCCTCAGTTTCCTTACCTGGTAAACAGAGGGAAAAGGGATGAATCACTCCCTAGGGGGTGTTTTCCGTTTACTCTCCTGTGATGCCCTAAGGTAACTGAGGATGTCTTATGCATCCACATGGCTGTGGCACGGAACATGGAGAGCCGTGAGGTCCTGGAGTGTGGCTTCGGTCCTCCAGCACCTCGGACAGCTCCCTGTTCTCATGGTTGCCTTTGGAGGTAGGTGGGGTGAGAAGGTACCAACCAGTCCTGCGGGCATCCTAGGGTCAAGATGCCACAGATAGGACCCTGGGTCTCATCTATGATTCCTCTGTCAAACCTCAGGACAGAGCCCAGGCACAGCAAGCCTGAGGAGCTAGCTGGCCTCCCCGATTCCACCTAGGAAACAAGAGCTTGCTCCAGGGACGAACTAGGGCAGGAGGGGTGAAATTTCAGGTGACAGCAGAGCCCCACTCTCTTTTTGTTCCTCATCTTTGATTCTCCTGAACTATAGTTTACTCAGCTCAACCAGCAGACTGGGAGCATTTTATGCCCCACAAGGGGAGAGAGGTAAGAAAGATCTGGCCCTTTCCTTGATGAGTTTGTGACTCCAGAAGGGGCTACACACATCTGCAGAAGTCAAAATACAAGGGGGCTTTGGATAATAACAGAATCAAGATGAATAATCTCTTGGGGGGAGGAAGCTTCTGGATGGGCAAGGGGTGGGTCCCACCACTCTTTCTCATACTCCCCTGGAGGGAGCTCTCCTCAGCAGGTAGACCTAGCTCTCAAGCAATCTGACTGTTTAGCAGGCCTGTGTCCCTCACTTGACAGGTGATTTTCCTGATGACCAAGCAAAGGGCTTTGCACACATTAGGCATTTGAGAAAAAAAAAAAAAGGAACCAATTATTATTATTTTTTCCTGATTCCTCCTCGATGACCAGGGCTGTTTCCCGTGAGTCTCTGATGTAAGGTGGTGGGAACAGTCAGGCAGTAGGCCACACTAGCCATGTGACCTTGGGTGGGTGACTGAAGATTGGTTTTTCCATTTGGAAAATGGACCCACCTCATAGGATTAGGATCTGGATTAAACACCAAACTTTACTTAAGTGGCAAGCACTGCAGCTGGCATAGGGCAGGCCCTCAGCCAGTGTCAGCCTCTGGCCTCTGTTCCCTGTGCCCCTTCTCTCTCAGGACTTGGTGAGGTGTTCGAGACAGAGCAGGCATACAACAAAAGTGTGCAGAATATCAAGGGCAGCTATTGATGACTTCATCCCTTGTACACCAACAATTCTGCCTCTGCTTATATCACTTCAGGGTTTTATTTTGGGAGCAAATTGAGTTTGGTTGTCTCTGTTTAAAATGACTTTTCAAAATAAGTTCCTTCTGAGAACAGAAAGTGCTGAGGGAGCCAGGTCAGGGGAGCAGAGCAGAGCGCAGGCTGGCCCGGGGCGGGGCCCTCCTAGCAGGTACCTTGACACGGTAGATGTTGGTCCTGCTCATGCTGCCGCTCCTGTCGATGAGGAAGATGAACTCCCCGTTGGTCTTTCTCAGGTTGGTCTGCATAGACTGGAGGTCAGGGCAGAAGTTGAGCATGATGACCGAGTGGTGGAGGATGTCTTTGTGGAGGCGTTTCCGGATGATTTCTGTCTGGAAGAGAAAGGGCGACTCTGACTTGGGCAATCAAGGGGTCCCAAGACACCTCTAGGGACCCTTGCTGGTCCCCCATCACCTGCTAGATCCCACTTCTACTCTGCACCAAAGACTCGCAGGCTGACTGCCCCGGGCTCCTCTGTTCGTTAGACATTCACTGGTTACAACCATAAGCTTGGACATTGCCGGCAGCAAGTCGTGGGTTTGAATCCCAGCTCTGTCAAAATCTAGACATGGAATCTTGGGACAATCCTTCCTTTCGGTGTCTCCTCATTTGCAAAATGGGGCTAATACGTCCACTTCTCTGGGTGATGGCCAGGATAAACTGAGGTAGCTCCTGGATGGCCCCCCTCCATGGCATGATCTTCTCTTTTGTTTTACACGCATTTCGTGAACCTCTCTCTGGCTCATCTTGGCTGTGAACTTGGTTTTCCTGGTTTACTGATTCTCTCCTGCTGATAAATTCCTACTTATCCTTCAAATTTCATTCGTTTGGAAGGCTTTTCCCCACCTCCAGGTGGACTTCCTCGCTTAGTTTCTTCATCTATGAAATGAGGACGAGAGGACATACTGCACGGCTGGTATGGATTAAATGCCACACCTGTGAGCCCGCTGCCTGCCAGAGAGTAACCACCACCATTACCCTTGCTATGATGCTGTCATTTGTCCTGGAGATCTAGGCAGTTTGTACAAGGAATGAAGGTTTTTGCTCTTATCTCTGTCTCGCCTTGAGCTTTTATACTACTGGAAGGCAGGTCGCACCTTAGTCTCTCTCAGGTCTTCAGACTTAATATAGTGTCTGTTTTGGAGATGGATCCGTAAACATAAAAGGAAGGACATCATCTCCTCCTCCTCCTCCTCCTCCTCCTCCCCCCTCCCCTCCCCCTCCCCTTCCTCCTCCCCTCCCCTCCCCCTCCCCTCCCCTCCCTCCCCCTCCCCTCCTCCTCCTCCCCCCCCTCCCTCCCCTCCCCTCCCCCTCCCCTTCCTCCTCCTCCTCCTCCTCCTCCTCCCCTCCCCTCCCCTCCCCCTCTCCTCCCCCTCCCCTCCTCCTCCTCCTCCCTCCCCTCCCCTCCCCCCCCCTTCCTCCTCCTCCTCCCCTCCCCTCCCCTCCTCCCCTCCCTCCCCTCCCCCTCCTCCCCTCCCCTCCCTCCCCTCCCCTCCCCTCCCCTCCTCCTCCTCCCCCCCCCTCCCCCCCTCCCTCCCTCCTCCTCCCTCCTCCCCTCCCCTCCCCTCCCTCCCCTCCCCTTCCTCCTCCTCCTCCCCTCCCCTCCCCCTCCCCTTCCTCCTCCTCCTCCCTCCCCTCCTCCTCCCCTTCCTCCTCCTCCTCCCCTCCCCTCCCCTCCCCCTCCCTTCCTCCTCCTCCTCCCCTCCCCTCCCCCTCCCCTTCCTCCTCCCCCTCCCCTCCCCCTCCCCTCCCCCTCCCCTCCCCTCCCCTTCCTCCTCCTCCTCCCCTCCCCTTCCCTCCCCTCCCTCCCCCTCCCCTTCCTCCTCCTCCTCCTCCTCCCTCCCCTCCCCTCCCCTCCCCCTCTCCTCCCCCTCCCCTTCCTCCTCCTCCTCCCCTCCCCTCCCCTCCCCCTCCCCTTCCTCCTCCCTCCCTCCCTCCCCTCCCCCTCCCCTTCCTCCTCCTCCTCCCCTCCCCTCCCCTCCCTTCCTCCTCCTCCTCCTCCTCCTCCTCCTCCCCTCCCCCCTCCCCTTCCCTCCCCCTCCCCTTCCTCCTCCCCTCCCTCCCCCTCCCCTCCCTCCCTCCCTCCCCTCCCCCTCCCTCCCTCCCTCCCCTCCCCTCCCCCTCCCCTTCCTCCTCCTCCTCCCCTCCCCTCCCCCTCCCCTTCCTCCTCCTCCTCCTCCTCCCCTCCCCTCCCCTCCCCTCCCCCTCCCCTTCCTCCTCCTCCTCCTCCCTCCCCTCCCCTCCCTCCCCCTCCCCTCCCCCTCCCCTTCCTCCTCCTCCTCCCCTCCCCTCCCCTCCCCCTCCCCCTCCTCCTCCTCCTCCCCTCCCCTCCCCCTCCCCTTCCTCCTCCTCCTCCCCTCCCCTCCCCCTCCCCTTCCTCCTCCTCCCCTCCCCTCCCCCTCCCCTTCCCCTCCCCCTCCCCTTCCTCCTCCTCCTCCCCTCCCCCTCCCCTCCCCTTCCTCCTCCTCCTCCCCTCCCCCTCCCCTTCCTCCTCCTCCTCCTCCTCCTCCTCCCCTCCCCTCCCCCTCCCCCTCCCCCTCCCCCTCCTCCTCCTCCTCTCCTCTTTCTCCTCCTCCTTCTTCTTATTTGCAGTACTGGGCGTTTGAATCCAGGGATACTTTCCCACTGAGCTACATTCCCAAGACTTTATTTTCTCAGACAGGGTCTTGCTAAGTTGCTTAGGGCCTTGCTAAGTTGCTGAGGCTGACCTTGCACTTGTGATCCTTCTGTGTCAGCCTCCCGAGACATTGGGATTACAGGTGTGCGCCCATGTGCCCAGTTTATTTTCTATTATAAAGAAGGGTCTCACTGAATTGCCAAGCTGTCTTTGAACTTGCAATCCTCCTGCCTCATCCTCCTGAGTTGCTGAGATAACAGGCATGTGCCACCATGCCTGGCATCTCTATTTTTTTTAATGTGTCATCACAGCTGTCCCTGAAGCCACATCTTGCTCATGTTGCTGTAGACCCTCTTCCCGACTCTCCATTCACCTCACTCCATACAGAATCTTATTTCCTCCACCCTTACTTGTTGTTCTCTCTCTCTCTCTCTCTCCCCCCCCACAGGTCTCTCCATATCACCACCCACCCCATTGTTCAAATCATAGACCTAGAAGTTGTCCCTCTTTTCCTCAGCCCCCATCTCATTCTTCACAAAGGATCATGGGTGGTAGAGCAAAAAACACATCCTGAACTCGTCCTGTGCTGTCTGTCTCCATCGCCGTCACCAGGGTCAGGACAGGGTCATCTCTTCTTCCCTCATACTTGGCACCATGGTGTCTGAAGCCCTAGCTGGCCTGACCCCTGCCCACTGTCCACCTCCTCCCTACCTGCTCTGCTCTGTACATCTCAGCCATATTAGCCATCTTTCTGTTTTCCAAACTGCTCCCCATCTACTAGTTCTTTGCAAGTATTGTGCTCTCTGTCCACACCACTCGTGGCGGCCATTCACCATTCACCTTCTTAGACTGGCACTTGTTAAACACCTTGCTTAAGAGCACCCAGGACCAATCGCTCATCATCATTCCATCCCGCTGTATTTCTCCATGGCCCCAGCCCTCCCCCAGACTCATCTTGCTGCCTGGTCACTTCAGATCTATCTCCCTCTTCTAGAATCAGTTCCATGAGGACAAGGAGAGTGTCATGTGTCATTTTCAGTGTTGTCCTGAATGCCCAGGACAGAGCCTGACATCTATTGGGCACTGAATGTTTGTTGAATGAATAAATGAGAGAACGCATCTGCGTGGGTCTTTTCTGTCCCTGCCACTGACCTTCATGTGCATCTTTACTTCTAGTCTCTGTCTCTGCGTCTCTGTCTCCTGTCCGTAGCATCTCTTGGTATTATTTGCTCTCTCCTTTCTAAATTACGGTTTTGACAGCTTATCTCTCCCACACTTCCTTAGTAATATCTGCCCTCTGGGTACCCCCAACTGACTTCTTTCCTGCCTAGGGATCTTGTTCTCTGTCTCATATAGAGCCCCTTTGCCAAAGCCACCTCCAGGAACCTGATTTCTGCCATTCAGAGGGACGCGTGGGTGCTTTGGCCCAGGATTCTCTGAAGTCTCTTCAAGCTGCCATTATCCAATTACAATAAACTCGTCACTTCTTAGCAAGGTCGATCCCTGTCATCCCCGGAGCCCAGGAGAATACAGGGCATTTGCATAACCAACCCAAGGTGGCAAATTAATTCTCCTCTGCCGTGGCAGTCCCAGCACTAATTGATTTAAGATTTGGCAGGCAGGACAGCAGGCCCCAGTCCTGGGGGGCCCACTGCCCACCCCCTTGCCCACACGCTGTAGTTCTCAGAGCTCTGTGGCAACCCTGGCATGGCCACAGCCCACTCTGAGAGCCGTGCTTCGCCTTCTCCATCGAGGGAGGCAGGTGCTTCCTGGGGTGGCTCTAAATACAGGGAGGAGATGATGGGCATAGAGCCACCTACGTTGTCCCTGTGCTGTCCCTCCTGTCCTCCACCTGGCATGTGCTTCCAGCGGCGTCTCCAATAATGGGGATGACAGGAGCAGTAAGCTATCCACACTTTGCTGTCACTTCCCTCCTCACTGTCCCCCTGGGCCGGCTAGGCCAACAGGGAGGTGGCGGAGGAGTTGTTAAGTCCAGCTACACGGTCCCCCATGATTCAGTCTAATTCCTTAGCCTCGTTGTCACTAAGTCTACCTCCTGAGATTCTGACCCCAGCCCCAGCTCCCTGGTTATCTTTGGGTGCAAAGGCTCAGTTTCCTCATCTACGAAGGGTTCAGTAGAAGGGAGCGCCCTGGGTTTTAACCTTAGCATTCGGGATGCGGCTCGTGTGCAGGGCACATGAGGCTCGTGTGCAGGGCACATGAGGCAGAGCTGGGCCTGCGCCCCCAGCCTCTCCCCCTCCCCCTGCCAGCGCCCCCTTCACCTTTAGCTTCATGAGTCGGGGGACGGCAGAGGGGAAGGAAGGCTCTGTCCCTGGGTTTCTCAGCTCTGCCTTTACCCTTCATGTAATAGCAAGTGGGAGGAAGGGCAAGGGACCATCCAGCAGACAGGAACAGGGAGGCCCAGGAGGTAGAGAGGGAGCTGGGAGGTGCCCGGCTGGAGGGCTGGGGAGGCCTGGAGGGCCCAGACTGCTTCTGCCACTCGCTGTGGGTTTTGCCTGGCTTAGGCACCTTGGTGGTACTCGACGTCCACCTGGCAGGAGCAGGAGGAGGGACGGGGTGGGGGCTGCACCTAAAGTCCATTTCCACCGTCCTTCCATGGCCCACCAGCCCCCATTAGGAAATGCTTCCTGTTCAGGCTTTGCCACACCAGCTGACCGTGTGACGGGGGATGTGGGGGCTTTCACCTCCCTCACTTAGACTCGGTGTTCGTCCCTCATGGGTCCAGCGGAGACTGTTGCCAACACCCCTCCCCCCCTTAGCCCTGCCGCCGTGGGCTCACCTTCCGCTCGGCACTGCTGTCCTTCTTTGTCCCTTTAATGAAATCGGTTCTTCCCTTCAAGTGCTGGTCAAACTCTCCCAGGGTCATGTCCCCTTTCTCCATGAGGACATGTGGCATGTAGGGTTCTGCAGAGATGAGATCAACTCTCAGAACTTGTATGGGGTGCGGGGAAGGCCAGAGGCTTGGTTTAGGGGACCAGATCTTCCCGGGGCGGATCCTTCTTGGAGCAGGACTCCAGCTCCTTGGCCGCCTGAAGCCGCGTGGGGCTGGGGAGAACGCCTGAGCTGAAAGGCAGGACAGCCTGGTGGCCACAAACGACTCACCACCCTGTCTAGGCCTCAGTTGACCCATTTGCAAGATGGATTGAGGCTGGGATCAGGGTCTCCACTAAGCTTAGAATTTCAAAAATCCTCTGATCCGCTGACCTGGTGACAAAGGTCCCAGTGGACAGATGAGACCCCAGGCCTCTGGAACAGCTTAATTCTGCCATCTAGAGCTAAGAGTCCTGGGAGCCAAGTGGCTGGTCCCTTCCCTTGGCTAGGTTCCACAGGGTCAACGCTCTGCCCGGGGTCGGGGGGTGGGCAGCCTACCGCTGGGGTGGATGAGGATCTCCACGGGGCGGTCGAAGGTGTGCTTGTTGGCCAGCGTGATGATGATGCTCTTGGCTGAGCGGGCAGAGGGGGCGGCATCGGCGCGGATCTCATGTGTGGGACTCTCCACCCCTGAAAGGCACAGGAAGGCAGAGAGGGTGGGAACAGGTTCAGGAGCCCCAGAATACATGGAAACTCAGTGGGGGACACAGAGACCCAGGCCAGAGATGGCTCCTGGTTTGCTATGTGGCCATGGACGGGCCACCTCGCTTTCCCCATCTGTAAAATATGGGCTTAGATAGGTGGTGTCTAAAGGCCCTTCCCACACTGGCCACAGGGTCCAGTAGGGGCCAGAGAAGCTGCTTCCCCTTCCGGTGCACCAAGCACCCAGCATGCTGCTGAGCTGATAGGAAGAGCTCAACGCTCACTGGGTGGGTGCTTTTTGCATTTTGCAGTGGAATGACAAGAAACCTCGTCCCAGCATCCTCCAAAACCCCATGTGCACAGGGGCAGAGAGTCACTGGAGCCGAGGTTCCCGGCCCTGACTGCACATTAGACCCACCTGGGAAGCTTTTGAATATTCCACACCCAGGATGGACCCTGGGACCTCCGCCTGGTGAATAGGCCATTGTATGTGGCCTCCAGGAGAGGATCAAGGACGCTGTTCCCTGATGGACATTTGCCCTGGAGATGCCTTGGGGTGACAGGTGGTGGCCCTGAAAGCTGTCCTATGAAGGATTTGACTTTGAGCTGCTGGTTGGGGGAATGGGACAGTGGGCTCCAGGCAGCTCCGTGTGCTGCAGCTGGTCACCTGCCTGGGCCAGCTGGCTCCTGCCCTCCAGTTCCTCTCGTCCTCTCCCTTCTGGGGCCCCACCCCAGCGGGGCAAGTCTCTCACCTGCGAGCAGACATGGCCCCCGGATCTCTAGCTGGAAGTTGAAGTCGTATTCCATGGGGTTGGACGCCTCGGTGTCCAGGAGAGTGGCCAGGCACAGCCTGTTCCAGGAGTCCATGGTCCGGGTGCCAAAGCAAGGCCGGTCTTTGCTAGGGTGGTAACAAGTGCAGGCGGTGGCAGGGGTGGGCACAGGGCAAGGCAGGGCCAGCGTGAGAAGACGGTGAGTCCCAGGCAGCCCCGCTGGCCGAAGGGGCTGAAGGGCTTCCTCCACCCCAGACCCTGTTCTCCCTCTCAGCTGACCCCAGGGAGGCCCTGCCATTTACATGCACAGGCCAATTGCAGATGATCCATAGGCTGGCGTTCCCTTGCTTGAGACTGGCTTGTGCCACAGATTCTCTGTGTGCCGGGCATCCTCAACCTGGCCATTATGCCCGCTGACTTCTCTCCCTTCCTCTCCCACCCTGCTGTAGCCATACTGGCCACCCCTCTGCAGCAGCCATCTTAGCCTTTCCGCTGCTGCTCAAACACACCGAACCCGCTGCTGCCCCGGGGCCTTTGTACTCAGTGCTCTCTCTGTCCCAAATATTCTTCCCTTAGAACATTTCCATGGCTTGCTCCCTTTATTCAAGTTCAGCCTCAGATGTTGCTTAATCCTTCTCTCTTCTAACTAAACCAGCACCCACCCCACCCAGTCTTTCTGATCCCAATTCTGCTGGGACCAACACAGGGACACTTTCCTAGAAAATGACCTCTGCTGTAGACGCCCAAGGCCATGACCCCCTCCTTTCCCCTCCTACTCCTCCAGGGGAGTACAGAGGACTGTCTGGGTCCTGGGCTTGTCCTTTCTCCTCTTGCCTACTGGAAACCCTCTTAATGCTTCCTCGCTTTGGGGAGAAGGGCAAAGTCTTTGCCGGGGCCAAGGGCATCTCAGGCCTTGCAGTTTCATCAAAAGCCACCTGGGCTTCAGCTCCTCTCTAGGGCCGTGTCCTTGCTGCCTCTGCGATTCTCCAGTCAAGGAATACCCTTCTCTGTGCCTACGTCCTCCTCATGGTCAGCTCTCAGCAAAGCCTGGTTTGGTCTTTGGACATCCAGGTCGGGTCCCTCTTTTCTACCTTTAGCCCAATGAACTTCTCCCTCATTGCACTCATTACATAATTCATTATGTCTTCAAGGATGTAAATAATTATTTACATAATGAGCTGAACTCTTCCTCCAAGTTTCTAAATGGCAGAAATCATGTTGGTGTCCGTCCCTCTCTATCCCTAACATCTGGCCCAGTGTCTAGCACACAGTAGCTGCTCAGAAAACGCCTCTTAAGCGAGTTTAAAAATAAACCCTGGAAGTTCTGATCCCAATTCTGCTGGGACCAACACAGGGACATTTCAGGGAGACTCTTAAGTGCCCTGAGAGTCAGGAGCAAATTATTCTCAGGCAGAGCCTCACCTTCTGCCGTGTCCCTGTCCTGTGCCCGGCTGCGTCCATCTGATGGATTCTGCTGCCCCCGCCCCACTGGCGTGATCTGGGCGTGGCCTCCTTACCCCTGGGCCTGCTGGTTGGAGGGGCTGGTGCTCTTGGAACAGAACTGAGGCACGGTCGGGGTGCAGACGGCAGGCAGAAGAACCCTCACAGCCCCGCTGGGCAGGGTCGGAAGCTCGGAGGAGGTGCTGATGAAGACGGTGATGTTCTCCATGGGGGCGATGGTCCCCAGGTTGACCACGAACAGGATCCGCTCCAAATCCTCATCCAAGGCCACCTTTCCCGGTGTGCAGGAATGAGGGGTGATGGAAACCCCCTCTGGAAGAATGTTCCCTAAGTGCCAGGCTGGCGTCAGGGGCTGTGCATGTATTGGCTCTGATCCAATCTAAGCTGGCTGCATGGTAGGTTTGAGCAGCCCCGTTTTGCTGATGGCAAGACTGAGGCCCAGTGTGGAAGTGCAATTTGTTTAAGTTACTCAGCCAATAACTGACCCAGGGCTGTACTTCCCACTTCACCTTGCTGAAGGTCACACTGCCATCCCACCCATCCTATTCCCCCATCCAGAACCAAACAGAAGTGCCCCATCTTTGGGATCCATGCTGTTGCTCACCATTTCCTTTATCTGAAAGGTCTGGTCCCTCATCTCTTCTTAGCCAGTCTCACCCATCCACCAACCTCTCCATGAGAACCACCCTGGTCACCCTTGACCTCTCTTTCCCTCCTCTAATGTTACCCAAGACCTTTCTTGGCACAGCCACTTTGGATGTTCCAAATCATGGTAACTCCTGGGCACGTCTCAACTTCCAGGTCACGAGAACTCAACTCAAGGGCACTTTGAGCGTGGCCCATAATGAGTGCTCCTTAAAAGATTCTTGAACATCTTGATGTCCTCAGTCTTGACCTCAGTCATAGAGTCCCTGGTCAGAATCTCTTCCATCATATGATGACTGGTCTGGGTTCAAGCCCTGGCTCTGCCATTAACCTGCTGTGTGACTTTGAGCCAGTCACTATCTTTCTCTGAGTCTCAGTTTCCTCAATAGCAAGAATCAGTGGCCAAGCTTTGAGTACTTTCTGGGGTGTAAGTGATTTGGTGAAGCACTGGGTGGCTTTAATTATTTATTCCACTTACACATGAAGTTACAATTTCTTATCTAAGCTCACACCCCTCATGAGGAATAGGGTAGAGTCAGAGCTTGGTATGAGTCACTCTAAGCCTCTGAGATGGAATGATTTGCTCTTCTGTCCTCCAGAGATGCCTCAAAACCCCTTTTCTTCCCTGCCCTCCTTTGATTCCCACCCCGCTTTGGAGGAGAGAACAGGAACAGTAACCTGTTTTATAGACAATGAAGTGGGAAGTTCAGAGAACTGAATTATTGGCTCAAGGTCACACAGCACGCCATCTGGGGATTCCTGCCCTCCCTGCCCTGTGCCAACGCTGCCCTTGCCATATGCCCGAAGCTCTGACCCAGGAACCCTCCAGCCAGGCCCAGGCCCTGCCACAGCCCTTCGGGTCTCCTTACCTGTGACAATTGAGGATCTGATGCGGGAGGTGTCCAAGTGACCACTCTCCAGCTTGGCTTTGTCCTTGATCTGTACCGTTACGATGCGGTCAGCAATGACTGCCTCGAAGCCGATCACTGTGGTGTACTCATCCAGAGGGTACACGAAGAGGCCTGCCGGAGTGGGGCCAGCATTGTGGGGTGCCCGGCACCCCTGCACACCCCAGCTCTGGAAAGGGAGCCTTTGGCCTGCCCCATGGGTGGGGCCTGGTGGGTGAGAGTAGGGGCCCGGCCTGTGTGGGCAGGGGCAGCTGCGCCTGGCTCTGGCCTGCTCTTACTGTGCAAGCGGGCAAGCCTGGTGTGGCCAGAAGTTCTGATTTTCAAAGAGCGTGGACCTGGATTTGTAGGTGACCTGTCACGTCGGTCTAATGGAACACATTTGGGTGGTGAATTTGGTCTTTGGCCACCAGTTTGCCATGCTGCACTGGGGGCTGGGGCCTTGGAGGTTTGAATCCAGACCTTGCTCATTTCCTGTCCAGCGACCCCAGAAAAGATATTTAGCATCTCTGAGCCTCGTGGCCCCGCCTGCAAGATGCAGATGATGAAGCCAACTTGCAGGACTGCCGTGGCAAAAAAAATAGCCGCCACTTACTAAACTGTGTGTCCTGTCTTTTTACATCTTAGTGCTTCTCAAACTTTGAGAATGACCTGGGAGTCTTGTTAAGGTGCAGGTGCAGGTTTAGGAGACCTGTTGCATTTAAGGAGGGTTCACTTCTTCTACTTTGCAATGCTGGAAAGTCAGGGCTGTGTCTGCGGTGAACCCTGTGCAAACTCTCACTGGCTGTCCCTCCTGGCCTCAGGTTCCTCATCTATAAAATGGGGGCACTTGTTCCTCCTGCACGTGGAAAGCTAGGGGGCTGCCTCACAGTTGTTTAGTCTCCCAGGTCCCCGAGGCGGGGGACTTGTTTTAGGTCTCCTTCTCTGGATTCCCCCAAATAGAGGAGCAGGGCCATCTGCTTTGCCTGGATTTTTGAGAAGAAAGTTTCCCTGATAATTCCTGTTGGTCCCCAGGGCAGCAGTGAAATAATTCCAGAACCTCAGTGGGGGCCGGAGTTCAGTTTGTGGTTGGGAGGCTCCGTCACCATGACTAAGGAGGGAATCCTGGCCACAGTTAGCCTCCCTGGCCACAGTTAGCTAACTCACCACGCCCTTCCTCCGCAGAGGGAGAGGCATGTGATTTCCAAGGAACGATGCGTCTGTCCACACCCTGACTGGCCACACTGATGATTCCCCTCCCCACAACCCCTGGCGTCTGGACAGGCAGAGAGGAGCATGCTGAGTTGGGGGGGGGACCGTGGGCTTCCCCAAGGTCCTAGGACCCAGAGCCATGCCTAGAACTAGGCTCCTGGCTTGGGCCGAATCTTGACTCTTCCTGGGGGAGTTTCCCTGGAGCAGGTGCAGTGAGCGTGTCGTGAGGGACACAAGGAGCACTGGGACAATTGTCGGGGGCTGAGCCTAAACCTCCTCAGCTCAAATCCGGACCCTCTTTTGATTATCTTTGTGGCCTGCAGAGCAGAACTGGAAAGGCTATTTTATTGACAAGGAAACTGAGACTCAGGGAGGTCGCCTGATGCACCCAATGTCAATCATCTAGTAAATATCGGGACAGGGACTCAACCTGGAGGTGGGTGTGGCCCTGGGGACATCCCAGAGGGAGTTCTTACCCTGGAAGGGCTGAGCTTCCAGGTTGCCATAGGTGAGGGAGGCGGTCAGGCCCAGGGCGTAACCACTGACGAAGGAGGTGACATCAGACGAGGTGAGGGGCAGGGCTGCCCCGGTTAGGCGGTTCAGCAGGCCAGGCATCCCGCCAGCTACTCAGCCTCCAGGGCCTGCAGGAGACAGAGGAGGCAGGAGATGGGAGAGGCCCCACCCTCCCCAACCCGGTGTTCCTGTCTCAGACTCCCCGGTACTCAGAGCGCCTCTCCTTTCCCCCAAGGCCTCCCAGGAGTGAGCCCCGGGGTAATTACATGGCCCCTGGGAGGAGTGGCCATTCTCCTCCCTTGCGTTTCACAGGTAGAGAAGAGAGGCCCGCTAGGATTCTTTCAGAGTCAGCCTACGTAGCTTCTGTCCAACCTGGAGCACCCCGTAATCTGTGCTGGGTTGGGAGCCCCACCTCATCCCTTTGTGAATCCCATGACCCTGAGCCTCAGATTTTCCTCTGCAAAAGGCCACCAAGTCCCCGCTGCTCGACTGCACTGGAGCTGCCCACAACAGGCGACAGGTAGGCTGGGGCGGGGGCGGGAGGAGCGCTCCCAAAGACGCCCAGATGAAGGCAGCCTCTGACCCTCCAGGTGCACAGGCCAAAATCCTGGGAGGCCTCTGGGGCACCTGTTCCTTATCACCCCCAAACCCATCACCAGGGCCTGTGATTTCTCTCTGGAGATGCCCTTCCTTGGTCAATACCTTTCCTTCTCGTCACCAGCACCCTGGTCCCAAGCTACCACCATTTCTGCCTAGACCGCAGCTCCTACTGGCCTCTTGAATCCGCTCCCTGCCTCTGGAGTCCACTCCCCACCCAGTGTCCAGAGGGAACATTCCAATACACATAGTGGATGCATGACCACCACCCTCTTTGCCCACCGATGGTACCCACAACTCTTCAAACAGATGGAGACCCTCATGGTGGCCCAGGCCTGGCGTGCTCACCCCTGCCTGCCTCCTTGGCCAGCACAGCCTCGTTCCCAGTGCTGGGTGGGCCTTGACTGCTTCCATTCCTGCTCTCTCCAGCTCTGTGCTTGCTACTTCCTGGAGGGCTCCCCACACCTGACTTTTCTCTAGTAACCTCCTCATTCTCCAGTGTGATCGGGGGTCCCCTCTGCAGGGAGGTGAGACCCCTGTGCCCAGCATCCTTGGGCGTCCCTCTCCCAGGGGCAGTTTTCTCTCCTGCCATATATTTCTATCAATTTCTTATGTTTCTTTTTTTTTTTCCGTGAGGTTATTTGGTTGTCGTTTGTCACGGCCTTCACAGCGCACGTGGTACCCATGTGGGTATGGAGCCCGTCTGATTTTGCTTCTCCCTGGATCCTCAGGGCTGACTGAATGAGTGAAGGAGTGGGTGGCTTTCATATGTCCAATGTGAAGGCCTTCAGAGCGCTTCTCAGGCCAGTGTCCCAATGGTCTCTTGGACTCCAGAGGCCCGCCCAGGAAACACAAGCCTTTGAGGGGTGAGAGTAGGAATCAAAGTCGCACAAAGGGCCTCCTGGAATGCAAGTTCGAGGTCAGGTTCTCTCTCTGGTGTGCGAGTTCCCGTGGGCTGGTGGCCTGCTATCATCTATTTGCAAGGCTGTTCAGGGAGCCCTGATTGCCCTTTCTCAAGGAAGGATGCTCTTTCCCTCTAGGTCCTCTTTGTGTCCTGCACAAATCCTGAGGTGCCCCCCCAACCCCCACCAGCCCAGCAGTATCTTTTTAATTGTGTTCTCCCTGTGGCTCCAGCCCAGACAGCTCTCAGCTCTGCTCATCTCCTGACAGGCTGACTGATATCTGGAGGAAGATCGAGAGCCAGGAGGGAGCCGCTGGATCCCCGGTGTCTCTTCTCAGGAGTTTCCTGTCCTGGAGACCAGAGCACCTCGACTGCAGAACAAGATGGCGGAGTTCATTTCCTGTCTGAGCCACAGCCCTTGAAACCCGCCCTCCCTCTCTCCTCCTCCTCGCCTTGGTTCACTGCTGACCAGAATGCCAATTGGGGAATGCACCCTCAGGGAATCAGCTCCCAGATGGGCAATGAACTTGGACTTAAGCTTCAGTCCTTCAGGGGTTCTTGGCGGGGGCATCTTGTCTAACCCAGTCCTCCCACACTGGGAGTGGGGCTTGGCTGAGAGATGTCTGATAACAAAGGCCAGACTTCTCTTCTTGCCCATGCTTTAAAAATGTCCGAAGCTCTTGGCACGAGTAAGCTTTAAACCCTGGGGGGTCTCATTCATGTATATTTGCCATCAGTTCTTCCAGCATTGATAAGTGCCTACTGTATTGCAGGCCCAGAAGTAGCCACTGGAGATACAAAGATAAAACAGAGCCCCAACCACAGGGAGTTTATAATCTAGCGACAGGAAATTTGAGAGTAGGGGAAGAAATAGTCGCGGCAGCTGGAGTTAATTAAATAATGAAAATGTGCCAGGCACATACACTGTCTCATCCCAGCCCCATGAAACCTTCCCAAGGGTTATTCTCCCGTAGACAGGGACAGTGAGGCCTCGAGAGATGTGTTCGGCTCTGGATGTGAGTTTGGGGTGTATAAAGGTTTCATAGGTGCTTCTGGAGGATTCTCCCCTGGAAGAATCCAGGGCTGCCCCTGTGGGAGAGGGAGACCAGAACAATAATGTGAAGTGTCCTCCCCTCTGGCTCCTTCCCCACCAGGGTCTCCAAGACCACAGGATACTCCAGGGGCTGCCCTGGAGCCAGCCACACATCTGCAGGCCACTGAGAGACACAGCCTGGGCCTAGGGCCGTGTCTGGTGACAGGTGCCTGGTGTCAGGAGCAGCGCTATCATGTATTTACCTTCCCCAGCTCCTCCTGCGGTCTGCCACGCAAACTGTGTGCCCAGATCCCTGACTTTTAGGATGGCAAACAGCTGGAGAGGTGAGGGAGACCAAAGGGGGATGAAGGGGGGCAGGGGCTGGGTGAGGGGGCTGAGGAAGCTGAGAAAGGGGGGCTTAAGATCCAGGCCTTAGAGTGACATTGGGAGGACTGGAGAGCAGGAGGGAGGATTATTAAGAAGGGCGTCTTGGCTCTCTGGTTGGCTTCTGTTCCATATTCTCTGAGGCCCATAGAAAGAGCAGGACGACTGGGGCGCTGGCCTGTGCTTCTCTGGTGAATCACGGGCTGATCTGGGTCTGAGGGCTGCGCAGCCTGCAGGAGTTCCCGGGGTCCCTGTTAAATACCAGCGATTTCTGATGGCCTAGAAACAGTGACTCCCAAGTGACAGGCGTCCTTCTGGCCAAGACGTTATTTATATTTATAAATATTCATAAAGGGAATATTATACATATTCATAAAGTGAAATGAATGAATGAATGAATGCGCACTGCTCCCAAGGACACTAAAGGACATTTGGTGCTGGGGGCAGGTGTGAGAACAGAAACCAGCGTGAGAGACAGAGAGCAAATAAAGCTGCAGGTTCAGAATCTGACCTCTTCACGTCACCTCCACAGCTGCCACCCCAACGTTCCCCTACAGTCTGTTTCAAATAGGGCAGGCAGAGCCATCCTCCGGAGGCAAGGATCCAGTCATGTGACCCCATGGCTCAGTCCCCCTGATGCTCTCCATGTCCCTGGGGGTCCTACTGAGTGGCTTTCCTGCTGCCCTCCCCTTGATGCCGCCTCTCTAATGCTTCTGCCTTAGGTCATTTGCACGGGCTGTTCCCACTGTTGGGAACACTCTTCCCAGATGTCCACGTGGCCTGCTCCCTTACCCCTTCCTGTCCTTCATTTTTTCCATCACACCTATTGCCAGTGCATGATATATCAATATTTGCTGCTTCTCAACTGCCTGCCCTCCACCAGGGCAGGGCCTGGGGCCTGATTTTCTCCCTGGCAAATCCCAAGGGCCCTGAATCATGCTGGCACTAAGAGTTGGTGATAATGACACTGTGAAGTGTTGGTTTCTGAGGTTCCCATTGGTTGGTCCAGTGAAGGGAGAGAAAGTCCTCTGGCCATCAGGCCCAGGGACTCGTCAGAGGAACTGCTGAGGGTAAAGTCCATGGGGATGCTCTGCCCCTCTGGGCCCCTGTGCTGGCCCCTGGCATTGATTGTCTTGCCAAATCTCCATGTCCCCTGTAGCCACTGCTCTGTCCATAGCCAGTGGACCCCCTGACCCTGTGCCTGTCTGAGACGCTCTCCATCCTGGCCCGGGTCCCTGCTTCCCTTCTCCTGTCACCCCTTGGGGTTGGGCGAGTGCCCTTCTTGGTCCTAGCTGCTGCTCCTGCTAAGATCCTTACTCCTCTGTCCCCCTGACACACCTTCTGGGAGCCCCAGTGCCTTTCAGCTGCAGGAACAGCACATCTGCTCCCTGGGCATTTGCCCCTGGTCCCCGCACGTCAGTTCCCTTGACTTCATTTCCCCTGTAATGCCCTGGACTTCACGCCCTATCAGTGGCTGCCCTACCTCACAACTGCTCACTCACCCTTGAACTGCAGTCTCCCAGCATTTCCTATCCTCTCCTTTCCCTTCGCCACTGATCGCCACCCACATTATGCATATTTTGGGTGTGCATCTTGTTGAATGGGTCTCCCCAGCCATCTTGATTATAATTGCTGAGGGCAGGGCTTCTATTTTGCTTTGATCACTACTATGTCTGCTACCCACAGAATAGGGCCAGGCATTTAGTAGATGCTCAATAAATGTGTGCTGAATGGAGGAGCCCCCACCCCAAGCATCTAGCATATACAATTTTGAATCATGGGTCAGAGGCAGGCCCTCTTGTTTTACCTATTTTATAGATAAAAACACCAAGGCTCACAGAGATAAGGGAAATTGCCCCAGGTCACAAAGCCAGTAAGTGATGGGGCAGGGGGTTGAACCCAAGCAAGAAGGACCACAGGGTCCATGTGCTTGACCATGGGCCACGCTGCCCCTGGCAAGAAACTTTTTCCTCACCCTTGAACTTCTGCTGTTGAAAGTTCCCCTCACTCCCTCCTCGTTTCTCCACTGCTTTCTGTAGAACGTCCCTGTCATCTCCTAACTGGTCCTTCAGCCTCCAGGCTATTTGTTCTCTTCTGGTCCTCTGTCACTAGGCACACACACTACTCACAGGCATGTACGCACGCGCACACACACACTCCTCCACCCCCAACTCCCTGAACTTAATGGCTTCCATTCCTTTTGTCCAACAGGTCGAGCCAAACTCCCAGCATGGCCTTCCAGTTTCTCCCATCGAGTCTCCTTCTCTGTCCAGTGCCTCTTCCTGCCACGACCTGCATGTTCAGCTCCCTCCAAACACCCTGGCCTTCTTGGCCCGCCCTGAACAGGCCAGGTTCTCTCCCACCGTGGGGCCTTTCCTGGGTGAGCATTGCCTCCTTCTCTGCCTTTCAAAGTCCTGCTCGTTGCTCCAGGGCCACTTCTACAGCTGCCTCCTCCACAGAGCCCTCCTAGTGCCCCCATGCACTAGATGCCCCCTCCTGAGGCTTCCACGGCTGTGGGCTCTCGTTTACATGTTCCACATCTCGAAGGGCTGGGACCTCCGTCTACAGTGACTTGTACCCCCCAGCTGGGCTGTGAGTTCTGACAGCGCTGGTCACGCCTCTCTTGGCCTAAGTCCCAGCTTCCTGCAGGCTTCTGTCCAGAGGAGGAGCTCTAAAGGGGCACCTGCCAGGCCCTTGTGATGGTTCTTCCCATTGCCGGTGCTCACACCTGCCCATTTTACAGGAAGTCAGACCCAGTGTTACACAGCCATCCGGTGGCCACGCCAGATGGGAACCTGCCCTACCTCCAAAGTCCGATCTTTCCCTTCCCAGGCTGCTCCACAGCCCACACTGAGCACAGGGAGGCAAGACGTGGGGGGAGCAGGGGGAGGGCTCCTGGGCCTGCCTGTCCGCAGCCAGCGTGACGGGGTGGGGATGCCTGGGTTCTTGGGGCCAAAGAGAAGGGCGTTGTGTCCAGGGGGCATTTGCTTTTCAGGGACTGGAAAGAACTTGCTTGGGGTGGGGGCGAGGCCCCATTGTCTGGAGTTCTGCTTGGGATTAGGGTCCACTATAGCCACTTCCAGAATAATTGACCCATTTTTCTGCTGCACTGTGCTCTTTACACATTGAGTGGCCTTGAGTAAATTCAGCTTCTCCAGATCTGCAGAGCCCAAGAGTGGACCTCAGTGACCCTTGGACTCTGGCTCTGATCTTAGAGCTGAAATCTGCCACCCCCTGCACCTCCACTCTACTGTGTCCCAGGTGCAACATGGAGACTCTGCTCCCTCCACCTGGAAGTCATTTTGGAAGGCTCTCCCCCTCATCCTGGCCAGATCTCTTCAGATCATGCTCCAAAGATTTGGGGTCCCCTGGCCGAGGGGGCTCAGCCAGGCGAGGGTGAGACAGAGACTGTGAGCCCACCATGCAATTCTGTGGTGTGGGCAGGTGGAGCACCCACTTACCTCAGGCTGGGGTCCTGTCCTCCTCCCCATCTCCAACCTCTCTAGGAAGTCCATGATTTCACAGCCCCACTGGGAGTCCCGGCCCCACCCAGACACTCACACCAACACTCCCAATGAAGTAGAGCAGAGTTGAGGTTTCTCTGAATCTGGTTTGATTGTTCTAAACTTCTAGAATCCTGGGGTCCTCACATTCTGGTCTCCTAAACCTCCCCACCCCAGGCCCGCATCCGGCCAATGTGGGTAACAAATGCATGATTGGACCCTCACCCCACCCGCTTATCCCACCCCACGTTTCAGCCCATCAAGACCTCCTGCTCTTCCTCTAAACCACCTCCTCTGAGGCTGCTGGCTTTGTAGGGAGGGAGGGCTCCCCCCACCAACTCCGCTCTCCCCTGGGGGAAATCCCATCATCCTTCAAGGCCCAGCTCAAAGGCCACCAGCACTGTGAAACCTTCTCAGGGTCTTGCATTGCATAGATGGTCCCCCCACTAGCCGAGTCACATTCCTCATTACCCAGGTGTCAGAGAGCAAGCAGTGAGCAGATGTGTCTGGATGGGCCTGGGCTAAGCAGGGAGGAAGATGGACACGGCCCCTGCCCTCAGGCCTGTGTCCTGCTTCCCACCTGCCCACCTCTACAGCTCCACCTCCCCAGACTCATTACACTCCACAACGAATGGATGGCATGTGCCCTATTTGTTGAGTTAATAAATGAGCAAACAAATGAATGGCATGGAACGTGTTAGAGGGTGGGGACAGGCTTTAGCTCTAGGTTCATTTAAAGACTCTAAAAGTGGGGAGATCCCACCATTTCAGCCCCGACCTGTAGGATTCCTTCCCCGAGGTGGCTGCAGTGGGGGTGGGGCTGGAGGAATGGTTAGGCTGCTCAGTGTTCAGTGTCCCCACGCTGCTTGGGAGACCTGGAGTCTGGCCAGTGCAGACGTCCAGTCCGCCCCAAGGAGGTCGAGGCCCCGGCTGCCCCTGGTTTTGGAGGTTTCTAGTTAAGAGCTTCATGGGGACCTGCTAAGGAGGAAGGAATAGGCCCACATACGAGGGCCTGGGGAAGGGCTTCTGGTTTACAGATTGGGGAGGGCAGATGAAGGGTGCAGGCAGGCAGCGGGAAGGATGGCTGTCCCCTGTGGGCGCCCTGACACTACACTCCAGAGCCTCTGCTCACGAAGGGCTCTCAGCAATGATCCCACAGGTTGATGGGAAACGGGACCCATTCACTGTGACTTCCGTTTACTCCCCTTTCCAGGGGCCGTTAAAGGGGACCTCACCTGCTGAGCTGCCAGCACCCCTGCAGCCTCTTGAAAGGCTCTGATGGAGTCCCCTTGTGGCTTCCAGCCTGGTCCCTGTCTCTGGCCCGTCCCTGCCTGCCTGTGTGGGAGCTCACGGAGTGATGGGGCGGAGGCCATTCTGGAATAGCGGCTAGAGCTGACCTTGCACGCTGGGGTGCCTAGGGAACTGAAGAGTGACCCTTGCCCTGTGTCCTCCCCTAAGGCCCCCATGTTGGGCAATGGCAGATTGGAGAGCTGATTTCTGCTCCTGGAACCTGCATTTCTCTTCCCTTTCCAGTGCTCGGAACGCCCCTGAAGCTCAGTTTCACCCTCTGGGTAATGGGCAGGTACAAAGTTGGCTTCTTTGACAGGTGACTGTGGAGCTGCTCATGGGACGCTGGGCCCCGTGTCTGGTCCTCAGTGGCCACTGACTGCTGCGTTGTTGTCCCATCTCTTTGGGATGCCCTCCTGTCTTCCTCTCCCCCTCACTTAGGCAGTATCTGGACACTGGGGTTTTGGCATTTCCCCAGAGTGCCGGTGCTGCCCAAGGCCCTCACATCTTCACCCAGGCACCCCAGGGCCCCAGCCCAGGTGCCGGCAGAAGAATATGGTCATTGCCTTAGCTTCCCTCTAGGCCTCGGATCTGTTTGTGCCAAGCTGTGAGACTGTTCCCCTTCACATGCTGTCCCTTCATAGGGCACAGAGAGGCCATGTGGGTGGCAAAGGGCTCTGGACAGGGAATTAAGGTCTGCCACCCAATCTATGTGGACTCCAGATTGGGACCCTGCTGTCACACATATTGCAGTGCCCCTGCCTCTCAGGCCTGGCACACAGCACAGCGAGTGGGGCTTAGAGATGGGTGAGTTGCTGGGTTAGTGTTTGTCTTTGTCCAATGCCCCTGAGAGTGTAAGCCCTAAGGGCAGCTACAAAACAACCCCACCCTCAAACCAGCTAACATATATTAAGCAATTATTATATGCCAGTTGTTGTCCTAAATCTTCATGAATTAGTTCAGGCAGCCCTCAGGACGGCCCTATGAAGTATATATGACTAATACCCCCATTTTGCAGATGGGGAAACTGAGGCTTAGTGTGATACCTCACAAGTGGACTCAGATATGGAGCTGTTAGACTCCAGGCTCCGTTGTTCCCTCAAGGTTTATATGTGAATAAGGGTTAGTGCTGCTCTAGCATCAATCTGGGGTCCACATAGAATGGGTGACAGAGCTGGCGGGCCTGGGGACCTTAATTCCTGTCCAGAACCCTTTGCCACCCACATGCACAATGAGTGACTGGGAGAGGGTGACTCCCCAGCTGTGCATGGGGCCTTGGCATCTTTTCCTAATGACCAGAGGTGGTGAGCCTGGAGGATGAACCCACTGCACCCTCCCAAGCCAACAGCCCAGGGTCCAAGGGAATGCAAGAGAGACACCCTGAGAACGCAGCCCGGGGCTGCTCCCCATCTCATCCATGGTAACGGGGCTGCATGTTGACTACCTCGTCTACCCTCAGAGGGGCGCTGTTCTGAAGAGCTAGGAACATTATCTCATTTAATTACTGCTCTGACCATTTAGGACCAATTATCCCCACTTTATAGGGGAGAAAACCAAGACTCAGAGAGCTTAGGAAAATCTCACGTCCACAGAGCCAGCTGCTGGTAAAGGCAGGATTTGGATACAAACAGTCCGGCCCCAGAACCAGGGCTGTGACATGGTCATCTGCTGCCTGCTCCCTCCAGCCAGTGCAGGTGCCAAGACTCAGTCAGTACACCTATGAGCTAGAGGCGTTTCCCTTGACACTGGCTGGAGTGACCCCCAGGGTTCTGCATCTCCTGCTTCCTGTCCTTCCATTGTATCTTACAAGAGGGGTGCGGTGGTAGGAGCGTCCAGCAGAGGTGGCCATCACACGGGTGCTCTCCCTCAGAATGAGCCCATGAGGGGTAACCCCCACTGGGAAATGGTCTCAACAAAGAGGTGACTGAAACATGGTGGGCACACAAAGGCCCTCAAAGAGGGTGTCATGGCGCACGGAAAACCTTATCTGTAGGAAAACCTCAGACAAGGGTTGCAGTGTCCCCTTGCTGGTGCAGAGCCAGCCAAAGGTTTATCAGAAAGGGGAGACCCCAGAGCAGCTGCCTTCAGGACGCGAATGCCCTCCGCCATCGGGGTCAAGGAGGTAACACGTTAGGAGTGAGAGGCTCCCGATATTTTGGACAGATTTTGTCATGGAGTCAGGTGCTGAGCAGTTCCTGTGGGTACTACACTGACTCCTCGGGACCATATAAGCAAAACTTTTATTTTCATTTTATTTAAGAAAGATGTCCTGGGAATTGAAGGCTGGCAGTGTCATTCCCGTGCCTCTGCATGCACCATGGTGCTCTAGCAGCACTGCCTCTTATTCACATGAGCAGGAGAAAAGGCCTCTCAGAGAGGCCCAGGTATAAATGGGTCAGCAACAGAGACTAAAGCAAGCAGGGACAAGTAGGCTGAGAGGGAAGGCTGCTGCAGAGGCCACCTGCTCAGGCCCTGGAGCCCCAGCAGAGTCAGGCTTAAGGCCAAGCTCCACTTTGCGCCACTGAATGACACGGGCACAGCTGTGGCTCCTGCCACACAGCACCACACAATGAATGGGGCGGGCCTGGCTGACTTACAGGGGCGTGGGCGTCTCTGTCCTGAGGGGAGGATGTGGGCTGGGGACCGAGCTGGTCAGGCCAGGCCTCCCAGAAGGCTTGTGAGGACTGTCTTAGAAACACCATATCTTTGCACAGTCAAAGAACGGAAAATAACTGGGTTAAAAGCCATGGGAGGGGCTGAGCCCCTGACCATTAATGCTTTCAAGTCCACGATGCGTCACAAAGCAAGAACAAGGAGCACCCAGGCCTCGCACAGAGCTACTTACGACCGAGGCACTTTCACCCATGAATGAATCAGAGCTCAGGAGCAGGGGCCAGATAAAGAATGCCATCCCCATTTTAAGGACCAGGAGGTTGAGGCCCAGAGGGAAGTGAAGCCAAGGGATCGGAGCTCCCAGAACTTTCTCTGTTAAAACGAATCTGCTGCTTTGCTAAGCTGGGGCTTGGGAGAGGCAGAGCGAGTCTGCCGGCCACAAGGGATTCTGATTTGCTGCTTGGAACCAAGTCCTGGCGGCCCGAGCTGGAGGCTGAGATCACGGCAGGGACAGAACCCAAGATGACCTTTTTTCTCTCTCTTATTTCCTGTTAATATTCTGATAAGGGCTTCGATGCCCCTCTCTTGATTAGGCCTGCGTGTCATCACCACGCTGTTGGCTAGATCTCCCAGATTCTCCTCTGAGCACACAGTGGGCTGCGTGCCACTGTCCCCTTGAAGGCCTCACAGGTATCTTACTTCAGCCACTGAAATGGGTGGAAGCTTTAAAAGCAGGGGTTCTTGGCCTTGTTCTGTTTCCTGCCACCACTGTGACAGGAAACGTCCCAGTGACGAGGCCCACCATCACCAGGAGCCTCTGTTGGCCTGGATCTAGAGTGATGGGGTTACATGATGACGTGGGTGACCTGCTGGGACATGCAGCACAGGCAGGAATGATGCTGTATTGTCACTGCAGCAGAATCAAACTTGGCTAGCAGAGTCGTGAAGGCTCGGTTCTCTGAGCTAAGGTGATGGCCGCAGGAGCCACAATCCTAGGAGGAGAGCAAGAGGTGGCCGAAGGGAGGTTGGCCAGTGGTCCGCAAGAATACAAGCTGCCCAGAGGCAGAGACGTGTGGATAGTTTGCCAACAATTTCATCCCAGAGCTCAGGAGAGCACCTGAGAATTGACAGGTGCTCATTAAATGTTGAATAAATGAACGAATGACCTGAGGTGAGGGAGGCACCGCAGAGGCAAGGGACCTGAAGGTCTCCAGGACCACTCCTCACTCACTCCTTTATGAACTGCAAATACTCAACCCTCAGTGCTTGGAAGTGTTCATCCCAGCCTATCTCCCTCCAATAATTAGAGTGGACAAAGGACACTCTAGGGAGAGCCCCAGGATCAGGACAGGAACCAGTTTCACAGGAAATGGGGAAGAAAAGCTTTCAATTGGGAATTTATTTTAAAACATGAAACTAGAACCATGAAGATAGAATCTTATATGGGACCAGAATAAGACTGTAATAATAATCATGGGCAAAGACTTTCAATGAACGAAGAACAAGTGGAGTATGGACTGGGTGAAGGGTGGGGGGGATGGTTTTTTTGGACAAAATTATATGTTGGCAAGATGGACTTTTAATTTCATTCTTCCCCATCACAGCCTAGAGCCGGAAGTGCCCAGCGTGAACTCACTGTAGTCAGTTTCCTCTTGTTTCATTGATTGGCGGCCAGGTGCTCATTCAGCTAAGCCATGGAGTGGGATCCAAGGAACCCTCCAATGTCCCCTTTGCGTGGCCTCATTAAGTCCCACCACTTTCACAAGATTTCAGTCCCACCGTGCAGTTCTTTGACTTGGATTCACAGAGAGGGCAATGGACACCCCTGGTGAGTGACTGGCCGGGACTGGCGCTGGCCTTGAGCAAACAGATATTTATGCGGGAACCACTTGTATAAGTGGCCAGTTCACTAACGTTCTTCTGTCCTGGGGGCTACTTGAAAAGCCTCCCGCCTCCCATCTGTGCCGCCCTGCTATGGACTAGGCAGACCCCTGCCCAGGGGCCGAGCAAGGATGCGTACATGGGTGAACAGGTGGACCTACCCTGCTCTGCAGCTGCTCCTAGCCATGGCCCCATTCTAGGCTTTTCTGGGACCATGTGCTCTAGGGGCCTGATTTGGTCCTGTGCCTGTCACTGTCTCCATAGTGGTCCCAGGTAAGGAGCCTCTTGGCTGGTGGTACCAGGGTGGCATTAGGAAGTGGGGAAGAGCTTGGTATTGTCATTCATAGCCCAGGCTCTAGCAGAGGGTTTTCAGATGGGAGATGGAATTGGGGTCCCTCTAGACTCCCCAGGCCCCAGGGAAGTTGCAAGAGCTGAACTTGCCCAGGCTCGCTGATTTGTCTTCCTGGGGTGCTGACGGCCCCCCTGCTCCAGGACCCCCGGGAGCCTTCACTAGAGCCAGACTCCACCCCAGCCCACTCTCGCAGCCCAACCCCACCCTCCCCCGGGGATCTCCCGTTTCTTGTCCTGGCCGAGGCCGTCCTGCACCCTCGCCCTGTGCCCAGGCCTACCTATTCTGCTGTGTCCTTTCAAGTCTTGCCTACTCCCTGGAGTCTTTCCTGATGGGTCCTCTGAGCCCCTGGGACAGAGCGTCACTCAGCCTTGCCCAGCTGCAATGCCTACTGTCTCCTCTAGGGGAGCCACAAAGGTCCTTCTTGTTTTCACTCCTCTCCTGTAGCTGGGGGACGCTGGGAGAGCCTTCCTGCATGTCTACCCTGTCCCTGGTGAAAGGGCTCTGCCGTTCTCTCTGTGCCCTTAAACCTAGCTCTTGGCAACCTCCAGGAGCCCCTTAGTCTTCTGTAGAGTGGGGATTAAAGTAAACACCATGGGAAGGGGAGGCACAAGGCAGGGGACACACCAGGCTCTTGTTCCTGTCCAGTTGTGCGTTTTTGATCACTTCCTCAGAGACAAGAGACAGGACTCCAGGGTCCGTCTTGAGACTTCCTCCTCTGCCAACTCTCTGCTCTCTCCCAAGGTGGTTTACCCTCGCCCTGCCCCAGTGCACCGGCAGGTGGTTGGTGAATGTGAACCTCTGGCGGGGCCCTCGCCTCTGTGCCCCAGACCATCTCAGAGCCTGGGCACTCACCTCTTGGATCTCAAATCTAATAGCCCTTCGAATGGGCACTGGCTGGCATGAGCTTGGAAACCCATCTGTCCTGCCCCACGTGAGACTGCAAGCTCCTCAAGGGCAGACCACACACCCTGCCCAGCGCCTGGCATCAAGTGGCACCCAGTGACCACATGGTGTTCATCCCAGCCTATCTCTTCAGTCCAACTGACTTGCTGGACACCTGCTGACCAAGACCTCTTGTCCCTCCCCGCTCTGCCTGTGCTCACACCCAGCCTGGCCCAGCTCCTTTCTGTCCATCCCCATGGCCACGTGCATCCACTGTTTCCTCCAAGTCTCCAGGTTGACACCACCTCCTCCGGGAAGCCTTCTCAGCTCGCCACTGAACACCCTGATCTCAATCTCCTCTCCCTAAGAAATCCAAGAACCCAGAGGGTTTTGTGTGTTGGCCCTGCTGCTGGGCGAGAGCTCTGGGTAGGGACACAACAGTCACTTTCACTTACAGGGAGACAATGGGATGAGAGGCTCTGGACACCCCCGGTGACCCAGAGTCATGCTCAGCCCACTGACCCCACTGGGCTGCTCTCGGCCACCTGGGATGTCTGTTGACAATGCCCACATCCCTTTCCCAGTCTGCCTGGAGCAGGGATGAGACCAGGAGAAACCAAATCAGCCCAGCGAGGCCTGGGGTAACTGGAGGCTGAGGTAGAGGGAGTCAGAGGGAGGGGTTGAGCAAGAGCCCAAGGCCAGGGTCCTGCCCTGAGCCCCTGGGAGCCTCTTCTAGCGATCCTCTTCCCCAGCGTGTCCCCTCTCCCCGAGCATCCAGTCTGCACAGAACCTCAGCCAGTGTTCATGGTAGCAAGAAGCCAGCCGGCGGGGAAGGTGCTCAGGGAGAAGCAGCAGGGAGGGGCCAGGGAGGGCCAGAGGTTCGTTCCTGGGCCCAAGGGGTGGTCAGGCTAGTTGGGGAGCACTAAGTGGACACCCCAGTCTCTCTGGGCAGGGCGCCTGTGTCATCGTCCTGGTAGGCCTCCCAGTCTTTCACCCCTCACCCCCCAACCCTGACAACTTTACCAACCACCTGGCGGCTGATGGCTGGAGGAGAACCTTCTGCCGGCTTTACATGGTCCAGGTTTGGGCTGTTGTCACACATTCTGGAGGCCACAGCCCCCTGAGCTTCTCAGCTCCTGAAGCTAGGGCTGGGGAGGAGGCTCAGAGCCCAAGCCATCCCCAGTCCAGGAACTTGGCACAATGTCCCCCACCTTGGGCCCTGGACCATCACGTGAGCAGGATTAGAAATGGCCAAAGCACTCTCCCTGGACGTGGAGGCAAGCCAAGGCTGGGTGACACTGCAGTCACATGTCAGGCCTCACCCGGCAGCCTTGGGGTCAGTTTCAACCCACAATCTTCTGCACAGGTGTCCATGTATGCACACATAACACATGCAGGCACACACATGCGTACACCCACACTCTGCAAGCCCGTCGGTAGGTCACGGGCATCCCACGCATCCCCAAACATGCAAAAGTGTCTATACATGCACCTCAGCCCCCTACCACCCGCTCCATATATGTCACACTATCCTCTAGGGACACTCCCAGGTGCCCCCATATACTTCTCAAGAACACATCTACACGCGCACACACGTGTGTTCAGCTCTCACTCCCAACCCTGCCAAACGCAGGAGCCTTGTGCCCTTGAGCTCTGGGCCAGGATAAGCCTGCAGCTCACCCGTGCCCTTTGGCCTCTGCCCTGTTCCCATGACCTGGCTGGGTTCAGGCAGGTGAACCCAGGGAACAGGCTCCTGTCCTGGCAGAAAAAGTGAGGAGGGGCTCTGTCTGCTAAGTCGGCAGGGAGGGCGGTTGTGTGTGTGGCGCGGGGACAGGCGTGTGGTGGGGGGCGGGGGGGGGAGCAGCACAAGCAGGAAGGTGGCCATTGCTCCTCAGAGTGGAGGAGGAGGGCAGGGAAGGTTCTGGCCGCCGCCCCCTCCCGCGCCTGGTCCTGCGTCGGGCCGGCAGGAGCACCGGGATGGAACTGTTGGGGCTGCCGCAGGGACATTATGACGGGACTTCCAGCAGGGGCTCGAGGTTAGCAGACACCACACTGCGCCCCGCGCCAAGTCCCCCTTCCCCCGCCACTTCCCTCCGCCCGCGGACCCCGGTGGGTGCCCAGCCTCCTTACCGTGAGTGCGGGCGCCTGGGATGCGGGGCTCAGAGAGAAGTGCGCGCTCAGCCAGAGGCTCGGAGACGGTCACTCCGGCACCGGAGGGCAGCCGGCAGGAGCCTGGCAGCTGGGGTGGGCAGCCCACAGAGCTCCTGAGCGCCCCCAGGGCCCCAGAGGACCGAGCGGAGGTGATGGGGACAGGGAGATGATGGAAACAGGTGGCAGGAGGGGAGGCTGAGAGGGAGGAGTAGGGAGGCAGAGACAGGAGAGAGAGACAGAGAGACACCCGGAGAAGAAGATGCAGACAGACTCACAGAGCAAACAGAGGAAGAGGGACAGGGAGGAGGGGGAACAGAGAGAGAGAGAGAGAGAGAGAGAGAGAGAGAGAGAGAGAGAGAGAGAGAGGAAGAGAGAGGGAGCGCAACATGTGGTCGCCTTCTCCCACTTGTAGCTGGAGCATCCCCGGCCCCTCCCGTGGTGTGAGCGCACCGTGTACACACTTGGATACAGAAGCACACTAACTCCGCACCGTGCACGCTCACACACATCCTCAGGAGCTCAGGACAGCCCAGGGCCCAGCCCTCCTCCCCTTACCTTGCCCCAGAAGCAACATGTGTGTGGGCCAGTGCCCCCTCTCTGCATAGCCGCGCTGCCTCCCTGCACCCAGGGCTGCTGGAGGGGCCACCAGGGGCCAGGCTCCAGTGCCCAAGCCCAGGCCGCTGCCCTGCCGGCTGGCCTGACCAATGCCCACATTGCGATGGCTGCTGAGGTGGCCTGCAGGAAGCAGAGACATTTGTTTTGTCAGAGCGTAACCATGACAATCACCCCCTGCGCACACACTACTGGTGCTGTCCCCCTCCCCTCCCCCCTCTTAGAGCACAGGAGGAAGCCGAGGTCACCTAGCAGCCCCTGCTAACTCCTGCCTAGTGAATAGGAAGGATGGCCAGGGCCACGCCTGTGATATGGGTCTGCCTCCAGGTGATCCCCACCCTGCAGGGCTCTCAGGGTCCTTCCCTCCTTCCCCCACCAGCTCCTCCTGTTCCCCTGCAAGTCCATTGTTAAGCCAAGCTGTCAATCCATTCCCCGCCCCCCAGAGGTCATGATGCGGCCAAGCAGGTGGTCCTCCTTGGGCCACGCCTGCCAAAACTTCAAGTCCCAACCCCAGCTCGCTGCCCGAGTCATGCCAAAGTTGAAAGGGAAATGTCTAGGTGTTTAGGGGTAGCTCCTGGAAGCCTGCCCAAGGCCTTTCCATGATCAAGGACAAGTACATTTGGAGGCACAGGGCCAGACAGGTGGGGCCGCAAACCTGAATCTGAAGTCTAAGAGTGTTCAAGATTGAGAAGACAGATGCCTCAGAGTACAGGAGGGGGCTAATGACCGCTGCTTACACATCTCACTCAACCGTTATTAAAAACAAAAACAATAAAAGAAGAGGGTGTCATCCCACGTTTACAGAGAACTGAAGTTCAGAGAGGGGGAGTGGCTTGCTCGACAGCACGGCAGGGATTTGAACTCACAGGTACCTGATTCCAACCTTAGATAGGGTCCATTCTATCCCTTTCGCCTTTTATTGAGGCCCTTGTGTGCCAGATATTCCATTCCCACTGTTCTATACCAAACACCAGGAAGTAGGTGATCTGCTTATTTTACAAATGAACTCAGAGGGGTGAAGTGACTTGTCCAAGGGCACACAGCAAGTGGAAGAACCAAGATTCAACAACCTTGGTCCGTCTGACTCTACCTCTCTATCCTGCCTCCTTCACCATATTCCAGGCTATATCCAGGATGGATGAGCCACCCCTTTTCTGGCTTCTCTTCCTAGAGGGTGGACACTGAGGGTACACTAGGGATAGTGTGTGGATGCTAGCAGGAAAGGAGCCGAGGTGGTACATGGGTTCAAGAACTCCCCCATGGGCTGACAGATGACATGTGATCTGATTGTAGCTAGAAGCCCACAGACAAATGATTCCACCATTAGGGAGCCAACCTGAGGATTCCCACCTCCAGTTTCAAGTACCCGCACCCCACCTGCACCTCAGACCTCCATTAAACACGGGGTGGGGGGCTGAGGCCCTGAGGTCTCTGTAGGGGCCGGCCAGCTGGGAGGGAAGTCGGGGCAGAACTCTGGAGAGCGGCGTGGAGGGAGGGCCTGGGGGGTGTGGGAGCAGCTTCCGGAGAGAAGCAAACTCGCTGTCAGAGAAGGAGTGGAAACGCAGGGTCCGGAGAACGGAGGCTGCCCTTGTTCTCAGGGGACTGAGCAAGGCACTGGGCAAAGCTTGCTTCCGGGCAGGTCTTCCTGTGACCCGCCACCAACCAGGCTCAGGTTAGAGCTTGGGAAAGTGAGCTGAGTCCCGGGGGTGGGGGTGGGGGTGGGGTGGCAACAGGGAGAACAGGGGGGAGGCAGCCCTCCTTCCACCCGGCGACTCATGACTCTGGACTCTGGAGGTCTTGCCGCGAGCGTGACCTGAGTTCTGATTCAACCATACTGTCGCCCAGTGTGAGGGGTAGGTCCAGAGGACAGGGACCGAGACTGAGAGGTGCAGCGTCTGACATGAAATCACAGCCAAGAAGGGACAGTGCTGGGTTTCGACTCTGATCGCCTGTGGGTTGGACTCCAAGTCCAGCGCCCTTGCAAGCCTGTCGCAGGGCCTCATGCACCCTAGGGAGGCCTGGGCAGCTTGTGGGCTCAGAGGCCCCAGGAGGCAAGGGACCAGGAATTTTAGACCTAGCCTCTTAAAGAAGCCCTCCCCCACCCCAAAGCTCCCAAAGCCCAACCCTCAGACCCTGAGAAGTTCAAGATCTCTGATCCTCAACCAGCCCTCCGTCCAGGCTCCACATCCACTGATGGGCCTCTCTCCTCCACCATCCCAGAGTTCGCATTTTAGGACCAGGACTGTGTGGGACAGTATGTCAGCCTGCTTGAGTGGCTATAGGACCGTGGAGAGGACTGGGGAGGGGTACTGGGTGGCGACGGTAGGATGCTGGCTTGGAGCTGTTTTCCAGAGCTGCCTCTTCTTGGAGTCTCTGACATTTTCTTACCCCAGCACGCTCATTTCCTGGGGCTGCCATAACAGAGGACCACAAGCGGGGTGCTCAGACAGGGAGCATTTACTCTCTCACAGGCATCAGGGGGCAGAGCTCCTTCTAAGATTCTGCCAAAGAGTCCCTCCTGGTCCCTCCTGTCTGCTGGTGTTCACCAGCGACCCTTGCCATTCCTTGGCTTGGAGATGCACCGCGCCGATTTCCACCTCTGTTTTCAGGTGTATCTCCTTTCCTGTGTCCCTGGGTGTTTGTCTCCAAATCTGTGCTACGTTTCTGTCATGAAGATGTCAATCAGGACCCATCCTCATAGCATGACCTTGTCTAACAGAGAACTGTAAAGGCCCTACTTCCAAGTAAGTCCACATTCACAGGTACCAGGGGTTAAGACCTGAAGATCTCATTTTAGGGGGACAAAATTCAACCCATAACACCCATTCAAAGGAGACAAATGACATGGGACAGGCATGAATCCAAGAAGATAAGATAGCTGGATTTGTAGACATCTGCAGGGGACAGGAAACAAGCAGCCCCATAATCTGGTGGTTAAATGTAGACTCTGGTGCTGGATTTCTGGGATTCCAACCATGACTCTGTGTGTCTTTGGGGAAATGGCTTGCCCTCTCTGGATCCCAGACTCCCCTCTTTAAAATGTCGATGCCTTGAAAGAGTACTATGATCATTAAATGAGTTAATGTTTGTAAAGCACATAAGATAGCAGGACACTTAGTGAGTACCCTGAGTGTTTGCTAAAAAAAAAGTACGAAATGGACCAGAATTACTGTTTCATAGGTGTGGAAACAGATCCACAAAGCCGAGTGAGTTCCCCCAGGTCACCCAGTTGGGCGTGCAAGGCTATTTCTCTTTCTTTCCTCCCAGAGTTGCCCTCTGGGGAAATGAAGTCTCCTTCCCATTTATTCTGCAGTTGGAGGAATCAAGGTAGGTGGTCTGGAGGGGCAGCAAGAGTGGAGGAGGTGGGCACAGAGGGTAAGCAGGGATCCTGGGGGACAGAGGTGATGCCTCCTCCCTCCCCGAGACACACACCTCTTTCCCACTCACCCTCTGTTTGCAGGATCGGAAGTGGTTGAGGGACTATTTCTGCTTCTCAGGCTGGGGGAGAAGCAAAGGCCTGTCTCCAGGGACCCAACCAGCCAGGGCCGGTGGCAAGATCAGGGAAGGTCTAGAGGGGACACGGGGACTGGGGGAAGCTCTTCCCCAGAACATCCCGAGCAGGGCTGCACAGGAATCAGAGCTGAGGACCCCTGTCCCAGTCTCGGTTCCGGAGAGGAGTCCCACCGAGTGTGGCTGCAGGGTCTATGGGCCAGAGTCAGGCTTTGGGGACAGGTGAACTGGTAAATGTCACATTCTTGGCCCCCAAATCCTCATGAATTTTTTTTCTTTTTTTACTTTCCTGTTTCAATCCCTCATCTAGAGCAGGGAATTGTATCAAAGTCCCCGATTCATCTCACACACACACACACACACACACACACACACCCCATCCATGCCCCTGGCTGGGTGACTTGGCACTTCTTGGGTCCAGCCATGTGACTTAACTCATGGTGTATTGGTGAGCATGGTGTAACTCAGGGTTGATAAAGCACTTGCCCGATTGGGCTTGTTCTCCTGTGCCTCTGGCCCTGTTGCCATAAGGTTGTGCCTGATTGGCCGCTGGTCCCAGGAGGAGGGTAAGGTATTCAGAGCAGACCTGGCTGAGACCAGCCAACCGCAGATGCATAGGCAGCTTCAGCCCAGCCAGCCCAGGGGAGCCAGCCAAGATCAGCCAGTGCCCAGCGGACCCAGAGATCCAGAATAAGCGACTGTTGTTTTAAGTTACTGGGTTTGGAGCGGTTTGGAGTTCAGCATTTTCTGGTGACAGCTAACTGATGCCACCTCTTGTAGATCTCACCTTCTCGATAACTTTTGTCCATCTTCCTCTTCATCCCCTGGCCTCTGTTTAGCCTCCTAACAGTTTCCTGCCTGGCCTCGGTGTCTCTGGTCTCATGAATTCTAATCCATCCCCGGAGCTGTGCCCAGATCTCTGTAGTAACTGGTGACAGTTGTCCCCATTTGCTGACCCCCTTTTTAACCCACCCCAAATCCTTCAGTGGCTCTCCCATGGATGTTCATTAATATAGCATCCAAGGCCTGCGGCCATCTGTCCCTGTCCCTTCTTTGGCACTGCTCCTGCCCATCCCCCAGTGGACTCTTCACTCCACATCAAAAGTTGTCTCAGACCTCTGCAGTTTATCCACACTGACCCCTCGGTCCTGAAGACTCCCTTCCCTCCTCCATCTAGTTATTTTCTACTTGTCCTGCGAAGGACAGCTGCAGTATCATCTCCTCCAGGAAGCCTGGCCACCCCCAGTTAGATAGGGGGCCACAGTATCCTCTGCTCAGCACAAGGCCTGGCATGCAGTAGGTGCTCAGCTAAAAGAGCATTGGCTGAATAAGTGAATGAGAGAATGAATGACTAGGCCTCACTCAAGGGCAGCATCACATCTAACACACACATCTGTTTTCACAGGTGTGCTGATTCGGATTCATACGGGGCTTCATGAATATCTGCTGAACAAATGAGCACGTGACCCTATCACCTCAGTGTCCCCAGAAAGTCATGGCAAGCTACTGTCCCCTGGAGAAGGTTGCAGTGGGAGATGGGATATTGGCACCTGGCACAGCTGGAAAAGTAGGAAGCCAGATTGGGCCATGTGGGTGAGGGGCTCTGCGTGCTCTGGGTCCAGGCAGCAAGAGACACATTGTCCGTGGAGAAGGCACAAACAGTCAAGCTGACTAAAAGCCGGTGTGTATTTTGTTGTCACCACACACTGGTAAGTTAAAACAATGTCACTGAGAAATTCTCACGTCCAGGGCAGCTCAGTCTGTGTGCTGCCCAAATTCATGTGCTTCACCTCTGGCTCCGGTGGCCCTCCCGCTGGGTGTCTTGTTGGCCACTGTAGCACCTCAGGGTTGTGGCTGAGGACCTGACATGTGCCGAGGGGGCTGTTGTCACCTTCAGCTGCAATGGCCTTAGGAAAGAAGCCTGTGCTGGCTTTCAGGTTTCCTGGCTTCGTGGCAGGGCCAGGCCTGCCTCCTGGTACACCCAAGGGCTGAGCGGGCTCTGCCTCCAACTCAGCGCCCTGTTGGCTGCACCTTGCTTTCTCTCCAGGAGGCAGGCTGCCCGGGGCCGCAGATGGCTGCTTCAGGGGTCAGTGCTGTGGGGAAATGGCTGTTCTGCCACGGGGTCCCCGTTTCTTATTTGTGATCTGCTGCTCTTCATGGTGCTTTAACACAAATAGGCAGTGACAGCTCCAGACTTCAAAACTCTCCTGGGGACAGGAACGCAGCCTGGCCAGGGTCCCCCATGCAGCTCTCCTGGCAAGAAGAGGCGGGGCCGGGACAGAGGAAGGTGCCTTGGAACAAGTGGCTTCTGGAGAGCAATGGGAGTGGGCAGGGGAGGGCCTCTCAGGGGGCAGGGAAGGGCAGATCTTGGAGGCTGATCCATCTTGTCCTATGCTCTTCCTGCTCCATAAAAATAGACACATTGCAAAAGGGAAAGAAGGAAAATCAATCCTTTCGAGTGTGGTTGGAGCCCTTCCCTCTGCTTCTTGCCCTCTTACCCCTCCCGTTTTCTTCCCCAGAGGAAGGGATGTGCATTTTCAGTTCTCGAAGACTTCAGCCAGCTCAGGGCACAGCTCGAGTGCCCTAGGACCCACCGTGTACCCAGCACAGGACACTCTGACTCCTGCCACCCTCAAAATAGCCCCGGAAGGTTATACTTTGTTTTCATTCAACAAATATCAGAGTGTTTCCTCCGTTCTGGACACTGGGCCACAGTGGTCAACAGGTTAGACAGTGTTCCACCATCATGACCCCGACAGTCTACAGCGGGGAGACTGTGAGAGGTCTGATAAATGCTCTACAGGGAGTCATCTGGGTGATAAGCTACAGAGCCACTGGGGGGTACGCTGGGTTGGAGAGTCAGAGGAGGTGACATGGAGGTGAAAGATAAAGGATGGTGGGAGAACCAGCTCCCAGCTCTTCAAAGAACAGGGCCAAGGAGGCAGAGGGAGCGATAAGCCCAAGGATGGGAAAGGGCCCTGCAGACCCCCGAAGACAAAGGCGGCGAGATTGGCCAAAGTGAGTGGTCCACAGAGGAGAGGGGCAGGTGAGAGGTGCAGGGGAGGGGTGTGGGTCACCAGGAGAGTTGGAGTTTTACTTGGGGAGCAATGGACAGTCACTGAAAGCATATAAGAAGGAGAAACATGTGCCTTTGTTTGTGTTTCATGAGCTCGTCCTGGCCACTGTGTCGAGAGCACACCAGAGTGGACATCGGCTGAGAGGTCTGTGGGGAAACCACCGTGCTGACAGAAATAAAAGATGGCGGAATGGTGATGGTGGCGGTGGTGAGAGCAGTGGGTGGTTGGGTGGCAGGGTAGGGGAAGAATCAAGGGTGCGTCCTAGGGTATAGGATTGTGCAGTTGGAGGGTGAAGGTGCCATTGTGGAGATGGGTAAGGCAGGGGGATGGCCAGGTTGGGTGGTGGCATTGGTGGGAATCTAGAAATCTGTTTGGGACCTAACAAGTGTATGGTTAAGCACACATTGAGGTAGAGTTTGTAGTTGGCTCATGAGTTACAACACAGAGGACACCCAGCTGGAGATACCATTCAGGAGGCACAGAGCTGTGTGTGGTAATTAGTATTCTCCATCAGGATCCCCTGTGAGCTGAGAGCTGGCTGAACACCAGCTGCAGGCTCCACAGGGGCAGGCACCAGGCCTGTCTTGTTCACTGCCCAGCACCTCGCAAACTGGCCCTTGGTGGCATTTGCTAAGTCATCATTACAGACCAAGGGAGAAGAGGCAAAGACCAAGGGCGTGATCCCCTTCCTCACAGAGCTTATAGGATGCAAGGCCACCCAGAAACGAATACACAGAACAGAGTCATGTGACCATTTTGGACTCAGGGACCATTTATTTGTATGAGCCAGGGTTGACATTTACCTTAGCCTCACAGAAACTTCCATTGGTGAGTGGTCTAAATGAATAGGCAAAGTGTGCTGATGAGGAAAAAACCTAAGGAGTCTGAGAACTATTTTCAAATCCTTGAGAAGTATCTGTGATATGCTCTGGGTCAGATACACGTTCCATGAGTTCACACACAATTTGCTTTGCTTTCCTGTAGCATGTGGCATCTCTGACTCCATCGCAGTCCTTTGGTTTGGAGATATTCTGACCCCTTCCTCTCCCTGGCCCCCTCCACACCTATCTGCCCATCTTCAAGCTTTGTGAGGATTGGGGACCTTCTCTCATTTCGTCTCCCTAACTGCAGAGACTGGCTGGGCGCTTTGCGTTGTAACGGGTGTGGGGGGGATACCAGACAACTGATGCCCATCAACGGATAATAGAAACTTGATGTGTTTATTGAATACATAAATTCTTAGCTATTTATTAAAAGAAATGCTCTGAGGATAGCTCTTAGGTAATGCTGCTTGGAATTACTACATTCGATCTAACGGCAATAAAACTGTATTTGTGGTTTTAAAACTCATGGTAGCTGTGAGACCTGGAGTAAGTCTCTTGGCCTCTATGGGCCTAGAAATGGTCTGCAAGGCCTGTTTCCCGTTGCGTGGGGCATGTGTGAATGTACCCGTTTATCAGGCGGGACTCTGCTCCTGGCTGAGCCACGGGGTGTTCCAGCCTCTGCCGGGGAAGAGTGCCCTGCACCCGAGGGGGAGTGTCCATCCTGAGCATAGACACATGGGCCAGCTCTGGGCTCTTGGGAAAGGCATTGAAATGACAAGGGTGGATTATTTTTATAATAATAAAAGGTCAAGTTATCCGTGGTTGGTCTAAAAGCAAGCATGGTTGGTTCTCCCCCTGAATTCTCTCTCAATCCACCAGTCTCAACATCCTCCCCGCCCCCTCATGGACTGGACCCCCAGCCCCAGCCCCCTCTTTCAAGGGCCCCTCTCTCTCTGCTTCCCTTCATGCTCCACGCTCCATGTGCTCATCGCTCAGCCACCCAAGTGACATTTTAACAACATAAATTAAATCACCTCCTGCTCTGCTTAAAACACTTTAGGGATTACACAACAGTCCAAATAAATCTCTCTGCTCCTCACCGTGCTCTTGAAGGACAGCCCGGCCTTCCTCTCCAGCTTCAACCCCCACCTCTCCCTCAGCTGGCTCCAGCCACACCCTGCTCCTCAGTTCTCCAAGTCTGACCCGCAGGGCCTCCCTGATGCTGTGACCTCCAGTTGGCAAGCTCTGCCCCTCGCTTTTTGCAAGGATGGCTCTCAGGCCTCAGCATAAATGTCACCTGTTCAGAGAGGTCCTCCCTGCCTGGCACATAATAGATGCTCAATAAATAGTCACTGCGTGAACAGATTCTCCCCACTCTGCATGACCCCCAGCATGGAGAACAGAAGAGGGAAAGAAGTAATTTTGGCATCTTGAGGTTTCATTTTGGGCAACACTAGATGAGAGTGCCCTGGCCTCGGTGGTAGTTTGAGCACCCACAGAAGATGCACCCCACCCTGTGCAGGCAAACCACAGGCCCTGTGCTGCCCACTAGCATGGGTCTATTTGAACGTGCATGTAGAACAATCCCTCCCACAGCCCAGACATCAGAAATACTTCAAGGAAGTGCTCGGTGGGCATCTGAGGTCTGACCTGGTTGTAGGGAGCCGAGGCCTGTCAGTCTTGAGCATTGTGCTAGTGACACTTGCTAATGGCTGCTCACTTTCATCATGGCCTCTGCTCTCAGTGGTAAATCAAATTGTTTCTGCCTTCCTGCCCATCTTGCACCCTCGAACAGGGAGTCAGGCTCAGTCTAGGAATCTGACGGAGGCCTTCACAAAGCACTGGGGCTCAGGTGTGGGGGACAGGTGTGAACAGAGTGGGCTGTCACAATGGCCCTTGGACGACAGAATCATGCCCTTAAACTGGCTGCTGGGGGAGTTTCTGGCCTAGGCTAAGTGTACTTTTTCACAGTCAAAAAGGAGGAGATAGAGTTTGGAGCCAAGGCATGTCCCTTCACCTCCTTCCTCCTGGATGCCACAGATGTTCCCTGGAGTGCCTGTTTACTCTGTTCTAACCCCTGTTGTGGCATTGGAGGGAGCCCCCCATGTCGGTGAGGAGCTGAGGGCCTGGGCAGCACCGTTTCCCATGCCATGCTTCTCCTCATCGAGAAGCATTTCTGAGTTGGGAAGAGGTTAAGGGAAAGACTAGGACTTATTGGCTTGCTGTGGTCCCTCCTATGGCACGCAGGTTGGTGGCTGTGAATGAGCCTTATCAGATGCGTTGGTGAGAAGGTTTGAACTTGTGACCTGATGCACCTTGGGCAAGTTGCCTGAACTCTCTGGACCTCACCTTTTCCTCTGTAAATTGGGGCTGGTGATGCCTGCCTCACGGGGGATCATGCAATAGCCAGAGCAGACAGGTCAAGGGCTCAGCACAGCACCTGAGGGACAGGCTGCCCCTCCCCCACCCACAGAGTCAACATGGAAATCCTCCTCCTCCGTCCCCACGTGCCAAGCCTAAGAGGTTTAGTTCTTTTCAGATAGCCTTCCTCTCCGAGGCCAGGAGAGTCACATTTTCCAACACCCCAAGTAGCAACTTTTGGTTGCTGGTCTTCTAAAAGCACCAAGATGCTGACAGATCACTCTCCAAAGGCTGCTGATCCCACTGAAGTGTCCATGTGGAAGGTCCCGCAGCACATCTTTTCAGTGCTGCTCTCATGGGTGGTCAGCTGGGTAGGAGATGTCCCTAGTGATGGCCCTGCAAGTAAGTCTTGATTTTGACCCCCATTTTGTAAGTGAGGGCCCTGGATGCAGAGAAGTGGAGAGACATAGATGTCAAAGTCCAGCTCGACCCCAGGACACCTGCCTATCTTCACAGCACCCTGCTCCTTCTCTCCCGCCTGCCTGGGAGCCTTCCATGGCCTGCGCTAATGTGTGACTCCCTGTTCCCCAGTGAGGAGCTTCAGGCCCTGTTGGGACAGTCTCTGTGGACATGTGGACAGGCTTTCATGTCAAGCTAATTGATCTGTGGCCCCCTGGACTCTCAGAGGTAATTGATTGTATTCCCAGTAATTCGAAGGTGGATTTTCTCCCTCAGTGGCTTTTGTTGCTCTGAACTTGAACCCTGGGTCCAGTCCCCAGAGAATGGAGAAGTTTAGTTTGGCACCCTGAGAGCCGCCCAGGGCCTGTGAGGAGCTGGGCTGTTGCCATGGCATCTGCCGCCTGGTCCAGAGGATCATCGGGTCATGCCTGGCTGGTGGCAATGTTGCTGAGGGGATCTGGTCCCCAGGAGGCTCTGATGCTGTGGACACCAGAGAGGCATCCACAGGGATGGGGTATAAGGGTTCAGAAGGACATCTTTCTCCTGAGGGCTGTCCCTCTGCTCCTGAGAGTCCCTGTCTGAGTGTCTCCCCCGTGCCTCATACCAGGTCCTGCTTGGGCGCACGCTCAGGGCTTCACTGGTTCATTCACGTGGTGCTTCCCGAGCACACCATGCTCCCAGCCCTGGGAAAAAGAGCCAGACATGCAGGGCTGCCCCTCCCGGAGCTTCCACTTCAGCAGAGGAGGGAGCCACGGATTAACGTCAAAATCACAGCTGTGCCAGGTGCAGTGGCACACGGCTGTAATCCCAGCAGCCCAGGAGGCTGAGATGGGAGGATTGTGGATTCAAAGCCAGCCAAAGCAAAAAGTGAGGCGCTAAGCAACTCAATGAGACCCTGTCTCTAAATAAAATACAAAATAGGGCTGGGGGTGTGGCTGAGTTCAATCCCCGGTACCCGCCCCCCCCCCCCACACACACCCAAAAAATCACAGCTTTGATGAACATTCAGAGAGCTACATGGTGCTCACCTGTCACAAGAGAGAGTTTGACCTAACCCAGGAGACCAGCCAGTCTCCTCAAGGTGACATCTGAATGAGTGGATAGTAACAGAGAAGGAGGACAAGGGGCTGCTTCCTGGTAGAGGGGACATGTGCAGAGACTCTGTGGTGGGGATGCATGGACTGTTGGTGTAGCCAGAGCAGCAGGAGCAAGGAACAGCATGGGGCAGGTTGGGACTCAGACCCTGTGGAGCCTGCCGTCCATGTGAGGAATCTGGCTTTTATCTCAAGGGCCATTGGAAGCCACCAGAAAGCTTTCAACTAGGGAAAATGTTGAAAGATGTTCAACTAGGTCTGTTTTGAAATGACCATGTGGCAGCTGGGGAAGACTTGGATGGAGTGGCTATGGGGAGACTGAGGTGGTGGGAGACGTGCTGGGTAAGAATTTTAAAACATGTTTTCCATCCATCGCCCACCTGCCTTGCCCAGGGCTGCTGCCCACTCAGTCCCCCTGGCCTCTCTCACATGGCTCTAACCGGCCCCTAACTGGCCTCCTGGCCTCTGCCATTTCCCACCTGTCCTCTGTCCCCAGGTGGCTGGCAGAATTCCCATTCAAAACTCCACTCTCATCAATCCTCGGGGGTTACAAACCGTTCTAGCTTCCTTTCCTCTGCACGGAGTGTGGGACTCTGGTTGTAGTCACATCCCTTCCATTTCCGTCTCCCTCCAGCTCCCGGAACACAGTGTGGCTTTGATTCCCAGGGGCTGCCCTCTGCCTGCAGTGCTCTGCTTAGCTGCAAGAACAGGCTAGGAGAGGCCTCCCTGGCTGCCCCGCCCCCACTGACTACATCTGTGTGTTCTGTTTATTTCCTTGCTGCCCCTTAGGCCAGGGAGAGAATAGGAGGGAGCATCTACCCAGGCCAGGTTCTTGAAAACTCAGAAAACCATGTTATCCTAGTAACGGCTGGCAAGGAAAGAAAATGTTGTCATTTACATTTTACAGCTGGGGAAACTGAGGCTCGGAGAAGGAACGTGACTTGCTCAAGGTCATGCAGCAGTTTGGGGGCAGAGTTGGGGTCTCTACCATGCTCCCTATATGGCCTCTGCCTCTCCTTCATTGAGGCTAGGATGGGGGTGTCTTTTGCCCTCCAGGGGTTCCTTGCACCTGGGAAAGGAAGGAAAAGTGGAACAAAATAAAGACAAATTTTCTGCTTCCTTGGCATCTGCTCCTTTTAGAGGTCTCTCCGCCGCGACAATGACATTAATACTGAGTGCTTATATGTTATAAATCTCATGACCCTTTTTATGGAACATGGGAGCCTGTCAGTCTCTATGCAAACTTTTTTTTTTTTTTTAGAGAGAGAGAGAGAGAGAGAATTTTTTAATATTTATTTTTTAGTTTTCGGCGGACACAACATCTTTGTTTGTATGTGGTGCTGAGGATCGAACCCGGGCCGCACGCATGCCAGGCGAGCGCGCTACCGCTTGAGCCACATCCCCAGCCCCTCTACGCAAACTTCTTAGGTGGTAATTTCTCAAAAATGTTACAAGACCCTATAAGGTGGGTGCCTTAGCTCTGCCCTTGCTGTGGAGAGGAAACCAAAGTCCAAACTTTCTATAAGGAGCAAGGCTGGGCCAGGCTGGCCCCAATCCATCAGTCCTTACTTACTTCTGTGAAATACACCCTATACACATGCACACAATAACTTAACTGAAATCTCAAGGTCATTAAGGGACCAATCACTTTGTGATCCTCACAGATTCTCCCAGAGTTTGGACCCCACTGCCCTCCCAGCCCAGAGTCTTCACATGTTTCTGGATTCCCTGTCAGGAAGGAGGCAACTTTCACTTCAGTTCATTATATCTATCCATCCATCCATTCATCCATCATCCATTAATTCATATACCCACTCCCCATCCATCCATCCATCCATCCAGCCAGCCAGCCAACCACTAATCTATCCATCCATCCAGCCAGCTATTCATCCATCCATCCATCCAACCAATCACCCATCTACCCATCCTTCTACCCATCCACCATCCATCTATATATCCATCCAATAACATTAATTAGGACCCACTGTGTGCCAATTCTCACGATGTGCTGGGGCAAGAGAACAAAAAGTCCACAGGCCAGTGCTGCTTTCTGTTCCCCAAAGCTGTTGATGCCTGTGTAGATATCAGTCGAAAAGTCTGATTTCTGGAAGGGCCCGGTAACTTGTCAAAGGTTGACAGGCTGAAGGCATGCCCAGAAAGTCCTTATTTTTCCACTGCCAGTAAGGGCTGGGGCAGATGTTGCAAATTGATGGGAAAAAGAATTAGCTCAGCTGTTGCTTGTCCCTCATGAGCAGCAACAATTAGGAAACATCTTGCAGGCTCTGGGCACATCGTCATGGTTGGAGCTCCCCTGGGCCAGGCAGCTTGCTGAGATTTTTCTAGAGGCAGATTGTCACAGCTCTTCTGCCAGCATCTCTCAGGAGGCATCTCTCAGCATCTCGCTCTTCCTGTTGACATATCTGTCAGTGGGGTGGCTGAAAGGCAAGCTCTGCCTTCCTACAGAAACTACTGGAACAGCTGGCGTTTATTCTGTGCCTCCTGCGGACCAGTTTCCTGATATGCAATGGATCCACTCCCCACCCCGGCCCTGGAATGTAGGTGATAATATTCCCCTTTTACAGATGAAAAAACTGAGGCTCAAAAGGGAGATGACACCGGAAGTGACAGTGGGAGGGTGGGAGTCCGGGGCTGGTGTGATTGCAGGGCTGTATGGACTGTCACGTGCTGTGCTGTTTTACGGTTGGGCAGCCCTGTGTGAAGATCAGCATCATGTAAAATTGTGACATCTTGTAAATTTCTGCTTCCTTTTCTTGTGGGGATCCAAGAGGTCCCAGGGGAGGCAACAGAAGCTTATGTGAAGATGGTGTCTAGAAGTTTGGAGTCTGGGATCCATTTACGTAGGGAATGGATTTTTAGTTTGACCCTCAGTACATCTGACTCCAACATACTTGGAGGGGCACTAGTGGCATCTCAACTGTATCCAGCTGTCACTTGGAACTTTTTCACTTCCAGAAATGCATCTGAGGTGTTGTTCATGATACTAGCAGCCCCTGCTCCAGAGTCACACCGAAGAGCTCCTCCCAAAAGGCAAAGATGGAGACTTAGCTCCTTTTCCCATGGTGACAGATCCCTTCTGGACCCCAATTAATATTCCACACCTAAGACAGAACCCGAGAGGGAGGGAGGGAGGGAGGGAGGGAGGGAGGGAGAGAGAGAGAGAGAGAGAGAGAGAGAGAGAGAGAGAGAGAGAGGAGCTGGAAGGAGAATAAGAGAAAGAATAAGAGGGAAGGTGAGACAGCAGGAAGGGAGACAGGATAGACAGACAGACAACAGCTCTGTTTAGTGCTCAGGTGTTTTAGGGGTGAGGGGCAGATTCTGCAGGCAAACCAGTCACACAGGCCTGGAGGCTAATCTCATGCTCTTGGCTGACTGGCCCGACTCAAAGGTGAAGAAATCTCCATGGCAGGAGGACAGTCCTGGCTGCACCCAGAGGGGCACATGTGGGTGCCAGCAGCAGCACCCCAGGCCCCGGCTGCAAGGGCGGGGGCAGGCTGCCACTCGAGCCTCACAAATGGCTCCTTTCCATCCTGGGCATCCATTTGCCCTTTACTGATGGAGGAGACTTTGTCTGGCAGACAGGCATCGCTGGGTGTTGCCATGGTGATGGCTATGATGTCACCGGGGAGTAAATCAAATTGCGAGTCTCACAGTTGAGCAGCTCTGCTCAGGGAGGGTTGTTTGGGGAGCTGTGGGCCTGCGCTCTCCCACCTCCCCCTTCTTTATCCCTTGGAAGAGCCTCATTTGTTCACTCGCTCATTTTTTTCCAATGATTTTTGAATACCTACTATGTGCAAGGCACCATGGGAGGGCAAATAGATGTGGACCCTGCAGAGTGCCCAGTCTCGTGGGAAGCATAGGGACACACATGAGATCACACAGTGGACATGGGCTTAGCATCGAGACCCAGGCCAAGAGGGAAATGAAGTGGACCAGTTTGCCACATGCTGGGTGGCTTAAAAAGGAGAAATTTATTCTCACAATTCTGAAGGCCAGAGACCCCACGTCAAGGGCTCAGTAGGGCTAGTTTCTTCTGTGTTTGTTTGTTTTTATTTTTTTTGTTGTTGTTGTTTTTGGTACTGAGGACTGAACCTAGGGTGCTTTACCACTGAGCCACATCCCCAGCCATTTTTATCTTTTATTTTGAGACAGGGTCTCACTAAGTTACTAAGGCTGGCCTTGAATTTGTGATCCTGCTGTCTCAGCCTCCCGAGTAGCTGGATGACAGGTGAGTACCACCACACCTGACTGACTGGTTTCTTCTGAGTCCTCTCTCCATGGCTTGCAGATGGCCACCTTCTCCCTGTGACTTTGCATAGTGTGTGTGTGTGTGTGTGTGTGTGTGTGTGACCTAATCTTGTTTTAATGACACCAGGCATATTGGATTAGGGCTCACCCTAGTGACCTCATTTTAACTTAATTACTTCCATAAGACCCTGTTTCCAAATACAGTCCCATTCTGAGCTCCTGGGCATTAGGACATCACTATGTGACTTGGTGGGGGACACAGCTCAACTCCCATCAGGAAGTGAGGAGAATGTGTAAGAGGAGGATCCAATGTAGCAGGTGGCAGAGAGGCAGGCAAGTTTGGTCTTCCTGGAGAAGACATCTCAGCAGACAGCTGCAGGTCCAGAAAGGAAGCAGCGGGGGGAGAAGGACTTCCGGAGGGAGGAAGGAGAAGGGTGAAGGCCCAGAGCAGGGGGGGCCTCCTGATGCATTCAGGGATCTAAAAGGGGGGCAGCACGGCTGGAGGAGAGTAAGGGGTGGACGGCACAGGAGGCATGTGGGTGCCGGGTCACACTAGGACCTCTCCAGCAACGGTAAGAATCTGGACATTTTCCTCTGGGCAGTGGGAGGCCACCAAGAGGTTTTAAGCAGAAAAGTGACTAGATTGAATTTTTCTTTTAAATGATGGCTGTGGGTGGGGGAAGCAGATCAGTGGTAGAGGTTTTGTTGAGCTCCAGCAAGGCCCTGGGTTCCATCCCCAGCCTTGAAAAAATAAAGATGGTTCTTGCAGTGGCTTTGGGCCAGATGCCCATTGAATAGGCCCTCACAGTAGCCTGAGTGTGGAAGGTTGTACTATTCACCTTCATTTCCTTCCTTCTTCATGATCCTTGCCACAGCTCCTCTCCATGGGAGGAAATTATTTTTCCACCCCATGTTTTTTAGGCTTAGCTATAGGACTTGGTTTAACTAATACCATGTCAATGGATGTGACCCAAGCAGAGGCCGGAGAAGCACTTGCATAATTTGTCTGATTACACTCATGCATTTGCCACCTGTCATGACAAAACTAGCCTCTGGGACCAGAGCTAGGTTCCCAGAGAACAATGAAAACTAGAGAAAAGAACTTGCCCCGTAACCCAAATAAATGTCCCAGATGACCTACAAACCTCTTTGCAAGAAAAACAAATGCTTGTTGTGGCAAGTCACTGGGATTGGGGGGGTGTTTGTCTTGCAGCATGATCGTGGCAATTGCTGACTCATACACTAAGCAAGAGATGAGGTTGGCTTGAATTAAGGTGACAGCGGTGTTGCTGGAGAGAAGGAGATAGATTCAAGATAAATTTTGTAGTTGTTAACAAATAGGTGACATTTAAGTGCTGGGATGATTCCATCAAGAAAAGGGTGCAAAGTGAGGAGGAAAAGGCTGCCAATCAAAGGGATTAATCCATCAATCAAGAGATAGTCCATCAATTTAAGATTGATTAATGTGTCAGTCTGCCTGAGCTGAAACAACAGTACAGCACAGTCCGGATGGCTTAAACAACAGAAGGTAATTTTCTTGCAGTTCTGGGGACTGGAAGTCCAAGATCAAGGTGATGGCCAAGTGGCCTCCTTCTCTCTGTCCCCACATGTCTGCTTCTCTGTGCGCTCACTCTCCTGGTGTCTCTTCTTCTTCTCATGAAGGTGACGGTCCCAGTGGAATAGGATCCCACCATGATGATCTCATTTAATCTTAGTTCCTTCCTCCTTAGAGGCTCTGTCACCAAATACTGCCACATTAGGTTAGGGTTTCAACATAAGTTTTACGGGGACACAATGCAGTCTGTAACATGTAGCATTTCTCAAGTGTCAGGCACTGAGCGAGCAAATGAAAGCTGTAGGTCTTTGGGTTGTAGCAGAGAAGTCACACGATGTTCTTTCCACTGCATTTTATTAGTCAAAGCACAGCTTAGGGCCAGCCCAGGCTCAAGGGGGCAGGGAGAAAGATTGCATCACCTGGTGGATGGAGGCCCAAAGTGGCATTTGCCGGAGGGCCTGCGGGGTTGGGGGACTCCGTGCCCATCTCTGAAATGAGCATTGCAGAGGCTTCAAGGAGAGTGAGCAGGACCTTCAGAATTCTCCTCGGTCCTCTGTCAGCACCAAGGTGCTGGATAACTGTCAGAAGGCAGAACCACGGGTGGGCCAAGACACACTAGGGGGCTTCCCCACCCCCTTGAGGCTAGCCAGTTATTGGAGAATATCCGTGATAGGACCTCTATCACCTTGCGGCTCTGATAGGAACCTAGAGTTGCCAGACTGAGAAGATGATGGACCCCTCAGTGTGCACTGAGGGTGCTGAGGCTGGTGGCCTCGGGTGCCTGGATTTGGTCTCCCAGCCTCATCCCTCCTTGTGATGATAACGCAGCCTGATGCTCCTTTGTGGACACCCTCTTGCGCCACGGGCAGGATTGGTGAGGTTGTCAATCACAGTGTTCTGCCCATCACCAGCCAGGAGAAGGACACAGACCAGAGCCTGTGCCTGGAGCTCAGATCTCAAGGGAGTCACACAAAGACAGTGACCGAGGGAGCATGGCTCACCTGCAGGGTCCTGGCTGAGATGGCCCATGAGTTCCAGCTGTGTGGAATCTTGGTTTCTGGCTCCTTCTGAGATCTGATTTGTTTGTTTCAGCTTTTCCTCTGGTCTGGAAGCTTTCTACATCTTTCCAGTGACTTTTTCCTTTAAGTGAATCTGGCTGGACTCCTGCTCTGTGTCATCGAGGACCCTTGATGGCGGTCTTGGCTGCAGAAATCCGACCCAGCACTGTTGGCCACGGGGGCATGAAGAAGCTTTGCCTCAGAAGGAGTTAGAATGTGCTTCTTTAAGACAACTTGGAGGCCTGGCCTGGCTTTCTCTCCTGAAGTGTCTTGATTATACGAGCATAAGACGAATTGTCCACTCCCAGGTGCCCCAGAGGCCATTGCTGGCCTGTGTATGACAATGCAAATGTGCAAGGGAACAGGGCTTCCGGCAGAGTGAAGCATGCTGGCCCCTCTGATGGGAGTCCCTGCAGAGCACTGGCTTGGAACTCTCACTGCAGTCTGCCCTTGGGGGAGGTGATCTCCGAGGCTCACATGCCTCCTTGTCAAGTGGACTCATGACAACCTCACATGCAAAAGTGGTTCTGGGGTCCTTAAGTATATTAGGTCCAATTTTTCTGGAATTTGGTACACATATCCCTGGTGGAATGTTAGATGCTTTTAACTGGTACTTGAATAAATATCTTTTTAACAGGTGTGTGTTTATTTCTGTGTATATCAATATGAATAAAAAGCACACGGCGGATATAATTTTGTGGACATCATTCTTTAGGATGAGGCCAAATTTTATTAGTGAGTCACTGGAGATTAAAATTTAATTAAGCAATAGGAAACCTGGCAACCAGTAGGGAGATCACCAAGCCAATGCATCTTGCGCAGGCGCTCAGGGAGGAGGGTCTGTGGAAGAGGGACATGGCGGGTGAGCTGGGCAGGGAGGAAGGGCAGTGAGGGCCCGCTGGGTCTGGACCTCGCTGGGGTCTGAGTTGGAGATCTCTGGAATATTTTGCCTCAGGTGATGGTGAGTAGGTGTCGGCAGCTCCCCCAGGGCCTAGGGCCTTTCAGATTGGACTTTGTCCACCTCCCGATCCCATAAGGGCTGTGCCTATTGTCCTCAGGAAGTAGAACTTTGTCTTTCACCCCACAAAAACAAGCTGGACTGTAGTCACAGGGGACAGAGAGGGTGGCCTCCATCTGTGTTCCATTTGCCTCTGAGACTTTCTCCAGTGGGGTGATAGCAGGAACAGCCGTTTTGGAATCAGGCAGGCTGGGTTTCTATCCTGGCTCTTCCATTACTTGGCTCTGAGGCTTCTGAGAAGTCCCTTCACTCCTCAATTGTCATCTCTATAGAATGGAGGTGATAAGAGAAATGTGTTCCCCACCTGATTTCCAAGAAGGTTTGGAGTGGCCGTTGGAAGGGGCTGTAATGCCCAGGGAAGCTCATGTGGCCGAGGGAGGGTGAGACGCCCACAGACCCAGCGAGGTGTCTATTAATACACTTTCCTCATGCCCCTTTTGCAAGGCCTTGCTAACCCCCAGGGCCTCTGACTGACTGTTAATGGGAAGGAGCAGAAGAGTTGCCGGAGCCCCTGTGGGTCCTCTCCAAGGCCCCTCCGGGCTCAGTCTTGGCCTCTTTCCACGCTGCTCTGGAAGGCTTTTGGGGTCCTTGCTGGTGTGGACCTTCTCGGTGCTAGTCTTTGCTCCGCTCTGAACAAAGCTGGGTGGTGAGATAAGTTTTAGGGGTCGTCCATGTCCTTCTTTTTCCTGCCAGTCTCAGAAATACAGAAAGGCCCATGCTGAAATCCCAGCCCTGTCACTAGCCAGCCCCGTGATCCCACACTGGCTCTTCAATCCTCACCTGCCTCAGTTTCCCCTTCTAGAAAATGAAGCTAAAAGCAATGGCTTCTTGTGGGTTGTTGTGGGAAGTAAATGAGACGAGGCTGTAAGAGGGTCCAAGAGGATTCCCAGCACATAGGACATAGTCCTGACACGTTTGTCGCTTCCTGTCCCTTAGGAGCTCAGGGCCTCATAGTCCAGAATTATGTTGCACAGCCACACTCCAGCCTGGATGACGGTTCCAGCACTAGACTGCTCTCCCCACCCTGCTCCCCCCTCTCCCTCTGTGACAGGTGCGGCAGGAGATGAATAAGACAGGAAGTCACTGAGTATGTGTGTGCTGGGCCAGAGACCTGGAAGGAGGCCTTGGCACTCGCCCCTGAGTGCCTTTAGACTGATGAGGCCTGGGGGTCCCTCTCCATGTGGGCCTGTTAACTTGGCCATTGCCTCCCACTCAACAGACATTGGTGAGGGCTTTAGCAGGGTGCTGGCCCAAGGTGGGGTGGGCTGGAAAAGTGGGGACAGGAAGTTAAGATTAGCAACAACGACAGCTACTTCCTTTGGAGTGCTTAGCAGGGTTATTCTAAGAGGTTTTGTGCGTTACCTTATTTAATTTAATCTTTGCTCTTTAAGAGAGTATGTTAATATTGGCAATGATTACACCTGCCATTATTTAGTATTTATTTTGCTCCAAGTACTGGATTAAGCACCAAACATATATTTTTTTTTTCTCAATTATTTCTCTAACACCTCTCTGAGGCTGGTACTGTTACTACCTCAACTTTACAGGTTAGGGAACTGAGGCTCAAATAAGTTCCCTGTGTTGATCAATGCTTCTCGTGCTTAAGTGTACATACAAAACACCTTGTTCAACTGAATTACTCAGTGTCAGCAGGTCTGGGCTGGGGGCTGAGGTTCTGAATTTCTATCAGAGCAAATGTGGCTGCTGCTGGTCCGTGGACCACACGTGAGCAGGGAGACCCTGGATCCTGCAGCTGGTGCTGCTCTGGATCTGTCATGGACTGCGGAGTCGAGTGTGAGGCCAACTATGTCAGAGAGCACAGGGGAGTCTAAGAGGAGGACAAGGTGGGGTGATTGAGTGGAGGGTCAAAAGAAGACAATGTCGAGTAGGTGGTGTGAGCAGGGCCTTAACAGATGGATAGAAGTTTGACACAGAAGTAAGGGAAAGGGCATCTGGTCAAGAGAGGCTGTGGGCAAGAGCTAGAGATAAAAATGAGTAGGCTGCAGGGAGGCAAGTTTGGTTCAACATATGGAAATCAATAAATATAATTCATAACATCGATAGACTTAAAGACAAGAATCACTTGATTCTCTCAATAAGATGCACAAAAAGCATTGGATAAAATACAACATTCAGGGGCTGGGGATGTGGCTCAAGCGGTAGAGCGGTTGCCTGGCATGCATGGGGTGCTGGGTTCGATCCTCAGCACCACATAAAAATAAAATAAAGATGTTGTGTCCACCAAAAACTAAAAACTAAAAAAAAAAAAAAATACAACATTCATTCATGTTCAAAACACCGGAAAAACTAGGGATAGTAGGAACATACCTCAACATTGTAAAAGCTATGTATGTCAAACCCAAGGCCAACATCATTCTAAATGGAAAAAAAAAAATGGAAAGAATTCCCTCTACAAACTGGAACAAGACAAGGATGCTCTCTTTCACCACTTCTATTCAACATAGTCCTTGAAACTCTAGCCAGAGCAATTAGGCAAAAGAAAGAAATTAAAGGAATATGAACAGGATAATAAAAGCTCAAACTATCCCTATTTGCCAACAACAAGATTCTATATTTAGAAGACCCAAAAACTCAACCAGAAAACTTACAAAGCTCATTAACAAATTCAGGAAAGTAGCAGGATATAAAATTAACACCCATAAATCAATTGTGTTCCTATACACCAATGATGAATCAGCTGAAAGAGGGGTTAGGAAAACTACCCCATTTACAATAGCCTCAAAAAAAGAAATACTTGGGAGTCAATCTAACAAAAGGAGTGAAAGACCTCTACAGTGAAAACTACAGAATACTAAAGAATGAAAATGAAGAAGACCTTAGAAAATTGCAAGATCTCCCATGTTCATGGATAGGCAGAATTAATATTGTCAAAATGGCCATACTATTAAGAGCACTATGCAGATTTAATGCAATTCCCATTAAAATTCCAATGACATTCTTCATAGAAATAGAAAAAGCCATCATGAAATTAATGTGGAAAAAAACAACAGACCCAGAATAGCCAAACCAATCCTTAGCGAGAAAAGTGAATCAGGAGATATCACAATACCAGACCTTAAATTATACTACTGAGTAACAAAAACAGCATGGTGTTGGCACCAAAACAGACATGAAGACCAATGGTACAGAATGGAAGACATAGAGACAAACCCATATAAATACAGTTATCTCATACTAGACAAAAGCATCATAGACATACATTGGAGAAAAGATAACCTCTTCAACAAACAGTACTGGGAAAACTGGAAATCCATATGTAGTAGAATGAAATGGAACCCCTGTCTCCAATCTGCACAAAACTCCACTCAAAGTGGATCAAGGACTTAGGCATTAGACCAAGATTCTGGTCTACTAGAAGAAAATGTAGGCCCAACTCTCCATCATGTTGGCTTAGGAATCAACTTCCTCAACAAGACTCCCAAAGCCTAAGAAGTAAAATCAAGAATCAATAAATGGGATGGTATCAAGCCTAAAAGCTTCTTCCCAGCAAAGGAAACAATCAAGAATGTGAAAGGAGAGTCTATAGAAGGGGAGAAAATTTTTACCACCTGCACCTCAGATAGAGCATTACTCTCCAGGATATACAAAGAACTAAAAAAAACTTAACACAAAAACCCCCAAATAACCCAATAAATAATGGGCAAAGGAACTGAACAGGCACTTCACAGAAGAAATACAAATGGTCAGCAAATATATAAAACATTATTCAACATCTCTAGCAATTAGAGAAATGCAAATTAAAACTACACTGAGATACGTCTCACTCCAATCAGAATGGCAGTGATCAAGAATACAAGTAACAATAAATGTTGGCAAGGATGTGGGGAGAAAGGTTCACTCTTACATTGCTGATGGGACTGCAAATAGGTGCAACCACTATGGAAAGCAATATGGAGATTCCTCAGAAAACTTGGATTGGAACCACCATTTGACCCAGCTATTTCACTCCTCGGTATATATACCCAAAGGACTTACAGTCAGCACACTACAGTAATGCAGCCACATCCATGTTTATAGTAGCTCAATTTACAATAGCCAAGCTATGGAACCAACCGTAGGTGCTCTTCAACAGACGAATGTGTATATATATATATATATATATATACACAGACTATCATGCTAAGTGAGATAAGCCAATCCCCCAAGATCAAAATCTCTCTGTATGTGGATGCTAACACAATAAGGAATGGGGAGGGAAGAATAGAAGTTCATTGGTGTCATCCCATGACTAAATACTTGAAGTCACTCCAGGTGACCTGGACTGGCATGAAATAATCACAGAGAATACCTTTTTCTTTGGGTCTTGTGATGGCATGTGCTGAACCCTTTTATTGGCAAGAAGCCATTCAAATGAGGCAAGGGGTAGGATTACAAAGGAATAGGCGAGTGTAGCTCCACACCTGCTGGTGACTCCTACACCTGAAGACCCACCTTGCTCTCCGAGCTGGGACACCGCCTAAGTCACCATGAGATGTGATTGGTCAGAGCCTCGTGCTTCAGGACCGGAAGGTGTGATCATTCAGAGTGGCTCCCCACACATTGGATTAGACAAAGGGGGATGAAGAGAAGGGAGGGGGATGGTATAGGAAAGACAGCAGAATAAATCAGACATAACTTTCCTTTATTTATCTATGAATACATGACCAGGGCAGCTCCACATCATGTACAGCCACAAGGATGGGGTCCTAATTAGAATAAGGTGTCCTCCATGTATGTGTAACATGTCAAAATACACTCTGCTGCCATGCATATCTAAACAGAACAAAGTAAAAAAAGTGGGCGGGCTGTATTTGGGGGACACCATTGCTAAGCACAGGGTACATCATGGGTTGGAATGTTGAATTCATGTCCAAGTCCTAACCCCTAGCACCTGACGGTGTGACCCGGTTTAGAAACGGGGCCATTGTAGATGTGATTAGTTGAGATGAGCTCATACTGGGTTAGGCTGGGTCCCTGATCCAGGGTGACTGGTGTCTTTAGAAAAAGGGGGGATTTGGACACAAAGACACCTGCAGAGGGAAAAGGCCATGTGAAGACTGAAGTCACACAGCCATAGCCCGGAGCTTCCAGAGGCTGGAGAAGCCTGGCCCCGATGCCTCCCGCTTGGACCTTCAGAGGACATGTGGCCTGGATCTTGGGCTTTTCCCTCCTGGGTGATGAGATAATAAATTTCTGTTGTTTAAGTCGCTCCCTCTGACGTGCTTTGTTATGGCAAATTAATGCAGGGTATCTGTGGGAGCCTGTGACGTCTGTGTTGGCAGATGGCCCCGAGGAAGAAGCATCATTCTAGGCCTAGGGACAAAATACTTTAGCAATTTTAGCCCCACGCAGATCCCTGGGCACAAAGGTAAATAGGTGGGGGAATGGCTAACCGGTTCCAGAGGAGCAGCGCCCCCGGGACTGGGAGCAGGTTCAAGTCCGTAGAAAAGAACGTGGCTTCCTTCCTGTGCAGAATAACTGGCACACAAAATCAACGCATAAACGGAGGTATTTCTTTTATTTTTTTGTGGTGCTAGAGATGAAACCCAGGCCTGGTGCATGCTAGGCGAGTGCTCTACCACTGAGCTGCAACTTCAGCCCCTGAGATAATTCTAAGCATCAGAGTTGATGATTTAAGTTTCTCTCTTTAACTGAGAAGGTTGTAGGAGGGAAAATGGGGTATGAACTACAGTGTACTGAGTTCTGCTACATGTCAAGGACTGTGCTAGGCTCTAGGATTAATTCCATACCCGCTGCACTCTTACAAGGAAGATCTTGTTCTCCTCACTTCACAGAGGAAGAAACTGAAGGTCAGAGAGTTCTGACTTAGAGGTAAGAAATAGCACAGCAGACATTGGAACCCTATGGTCTAACTTCTCTGGGCCCTTCTACCATTATAGTGTGTGTAATGATGGAAAGGTGACCCAGAGCCAGGCCACAATTTGAGGACAAGAAGAAGCCCAATGAGATCAGGAGGTTGGTGAACAGATCTGCCTCCAGAAATCCTACTGTGTGAGAAAACAGCCCCCTATAGTTGAAGCTACTTTTAGTTGGACCAACTGTTATTTGCAGCCAAGAGCATCCTAACAGAATCAGTGGCTTAAGATGAGCCGGGTCTTTAGGTGTGAGAAATATTGCAAGGGCTGCAAGTCAAGAGGACCAATAAAGAGTAACCTTATTTTCCCGCCCACGTTCTGAACCGATTGAGAAATCAGAACAAGAGGACAGCAGATGGAGTCCCCAAACATCACCTGTACTAAAGATAAAGCTGCCATTGGACAGGGTGGCTTTCTCCCAGGGAAGTGGCTTGCCTTATGCTGCTCTCAGAATAGGCCAGCTCGCCCCCGGGTGTAGGCAGCGTTGGACGCAGCAGGACTGAAGAGCCCAGCAGAACTTGGCTCCCAGCAGCCAGCTCACTCCAAGGGGGGCGGGGGGAAGGGGCTGGGCTGCTCCCACCCAGGTCCTCATCCTGGACTCCAGGGAGCTCCAACACGCCGTGGGGAGGGCATGAGAGGATGCAGCAGTCACAGTCGCATGGCTCGGGGCCTCATCAGGAGTGGAGAAGACATTCCTTCCATAAGGGCAGAATGGAAAGAAAGGAAGGATCAGGAACAGGACAATTCCATAGTATGAATTCATTTTTGCTGAAAAAAAAAATACTGAACAAAAAAAGCTACCTGTATTTGTTTGCATGAGCACAGACAGGCTTGGAAGAAACTATTCCAAGGCTGTCCCAAGGGGTCTTGGTGGAGGAGGGAGGGAGGAGGAAGTAGTGTCCAAGGGGTGGGGTGATGCCCGGGGGAGCTGACCTACAGAAGCTCTGGGGACCTGTAGGGACCCATCTGGAGAAGGAGGTGAGGGTGTGGCTGTGGCTGCTTCAGCAGGACCATGCAGACCGAGGTAGGAGACGGAGGAAGTCAGAGAAGGGCTCACAGAGGAGGCAGACCCAGAGTGCAGAGCAGGGTTTCTCGGACTGGTCCCCAAGACAGTAGCATCTGCATCACCTGGAAACTCGGTAGAAATACCAATTCTTGACTCCCACCCCAAATCCGCTGTATGGGCTTCCAGGAGCCCTGCTGCTTAAAATGTGAAAACCACCGAGGCAGAAAACCCGGCTCCGAGGCCAATCCCCTGGGTTGAATCCTGGCTCTGGGTCTATAACTCTGTGGCCGAGAACAACTCCAATAACTTCTGCAAGCTTCGCTTCCCTCATGCACTGGGGGAGAGGAACAGCTCACCTGTCTTGCATCATGATGATCACAAGGCAAGTGCCAAGCTCCACTCTGAAGTCCAGGTCATGACCTCTGATCCAAGGTGTTAAGTCAGTGGGTGGCAACAAGAGCCAGTGTGTACTGAGCGTGGCCCGACATGCTGGGTGCTGTGTGGCATTGTGTCATTTAGTCTCCCAACCCCCGATGAGGTGAGAGCAGTGGTCAAGATCCTTTTCAGGTCACCCAAATCCAGAGCCCAAGGGAGAGAGACTTCCTGTTGCTGAGCAGGTGGGAAGTAAGCCCACCATGGAGGCCCCATTTCCCAGAAGAAGAGAAGTGGAAGCTCTCAGGGGTTCTGGGTAAAGGGATGTGGTGGGCGAGTGGTTTTCAGGATCCCCTCTTTGGCTGCTCAGGTGTGGATGTAAATTTTCTCCTAATTTCATACCTACTTCTCATGTCCAAGGATCAACATCTTCAAAACTTTAAAGTTTTGACTCAAGGTCATTGACAGAATTCTAGAAGAAGGAATTCTATGCTCCCCTGAAAAATCAAAACACCCAAGAAAGGACTGAGTTGTGCAGAAGGTCCATCCGGAGAAAGAGGTGAGGGTGTGGGTGTGGGATGGCCTTACCTCATTGGGGGTTGGGAGACTAAATGACACATGCCACAACACCCTGGGGCTGATAGCATGGAAGTGCCGCCATATTGAATTGTTGGTTGTGTTTAACTTTGATAAATCTGTTTGTCCCCTCCCCACCTCTACTGCTCCTTGCTGGGTTCATTATCTGCCACTCTCTGACTTGCTTGAGTCCCTGGAGGCTGACCACTGCAAACTCCATCCCTCAGCTGTCCTTGGCCTCTGCCTTTGGGTTGGAAGAATCAAGAGGAGATGGAAGGGCAGGAGGCCCTGCCCGGGCCTTCTGCTCGGGCCTCCTGCCCGGCTACAGGTCCCCCAGCAGCTGCCTCTTCCCTGGCTCCAGCTGCCTGCTCCCCCAGTCCCTTAAGGTCTTGTCCCTTTGCGGGAACAGCCTTCTGCTGTCTCCAACCCTTCTTCCCTAATCCTGGTCACACCTCACAGGCTCTGTCACTCCCTCCCCGGAACCTTCTGAGCGCTCCATCTGTGTCCACACGGGACCCTGGCTCACAGGGGCACGAGGCGCAGAGCTGAGAAGCACAGCAGCACAGCAGGTGTCCCCCGCGTGGCCTTGCTCAAGTGCTGTTCGAGGCACAGTCAGTGCCACCTGGCATTGTTCTTGAGTGAATTCTGGTCACCCTCAGTGATGCCCACCGAGGGAGGGAGACAGGCTGGTTAACCCAATGCGAGCGCCCATGTCGTGGCACCTGACTGTCATTGCCACACTGTGGACACTGATGTTGCCGAGCCCCGGTGCTTTTTTTAGTGACAGCTTCTCTCTGGGGTTTATTTTTGCCTCCCCAAGCTCTCTGAGCGCTGGCACCGTTTCCTATGCTGTGGGTCAAGCCCAGGACCCAGCATAGGGTGAGGAGCTGACAGCTGGATCTCTCCGGGGTCCTGAGGACTGATTGATTGGCTGATATTTGTGGCTGAATGAGTAGATGCTCTCAGAGCAGCTGCTGCCAGGAGAAAATTCCAAGTGCAAAATATTATTATTAATTATCACGATTGCTCTTTCGGCTGCAGGCACTGTGTCTGCTTAGAAGGAAGAGATAAGGCATCCTTGCCAAAGTAAAAATGACTGATTAATGCTGATGGATTTTTGTCCTCTGAGAGAAGGCTACACAGTGTTATTATTTTCTTTTTAATGACTTCTAGACTGAAGTTAAAAAAAAAAAAAACACCTGGATTAGAGACATGGCTTGATGCAAGCCTGTGTGACCTTGGGTGAATTGTTTAACCTCTCTGTGCCTTGAAGTATTCATGGCTTAAATGAGAAGTTAGAACCAGGTAACATCTAATATTTGTTTTAGCAGTTCCCTAAACATGTTGGACAGTGCTGGTCACAGCAACGTTAAGACTCCTGCTCATTGACTCTCTGGGTTCATCCACTGTCTTTCCTACCAATGGATTCTCAAATGCCAATCAATGCTCTCTTGCCTCCTGGGCTCTTCAGGTCATGAGACTTGCATTTGTTCTGCTTCTGCGGCTGATGGACAGGAAGGCAGGGCCAAGGTGGGGAGCAGGGCCAGACCCAGGACATGGCATGGAGTCCCTTCTTCCTCCTCCACCTCTGCCTCCTTCAGGATCCCAGTAGGAGCCAGCCAGGCCACCACCAGCTCCCAGGGCGGAGCCTGCGCGGTTCCTGGGAATCAATCCTTTCTGTCCTGGTGACACCTTGAGGAGGGAAACATGGCTGTCACTCTTTTTTTTTTTTTTTTAACAATGAGGTTTTTATTGGGGTTTAGGGAGTCACTTCTCTGAGGCCACACAGCTAGGAAGTGGCTTTGGCCTCACGGCTGGACGGATGGTCAGAACTCAGGTTGGTTAGCGCTCGGGGTCCCCACAGTGGCTGCAGGTTGGGGTTCCTGGGGAGTTCCAACATGCTGGTGCCCAGGACCCACCCCCAGGTTCTGATTTAGCTGGTTTGGGGCACAGCAGCTGGACATTCTAAGATGCGGCAAAGGCCCAGATCATTAATTTAGCCTAATTATTATTTGACAGAGGAAAGGACAGAGGGTCCAGGATGGGAAGTGGATGGACAGGTCCTCTGTTGTGTGTGGGTATGCCCTACAGCCCTGGTGGCCGGAGCCCTAGGGAGGGGACCCTGAGCTTGAGGAGCTGGCCCCTTGCTCTGTGTGGCCCCTCCCAGCTCAGTGTCTCAGATCTCTCCAGGATGCCACAGGGGAGGGTCTCCATGGTCCCCCCCCATCCCTTGGCCCAGGTTAGCTCCAGTGAAGCCTTAAGATAAGTCGGGACCTTTAGAGGGGACCAAGGCCAGGAGCTGGAGGCCTTGCTGGGGCTCAGCACTGGGGACTTAGTTATCTCCCACCCTCCCCGGCTTCGCCTCCCCAGTGCAGGATTTCCTGATCCTGGATCCTCGCAGGTTTGAACTGGTGGAGATCAACGTCCTCTGACCTCCTCTGGGCGCGGGTGCAGAGCAGCCAGGGGCTTGGTCTGGAGCAGAGCCAGCAGAGCCACCCCGGCTTCCTGTGGACGTTATTTCACTGAAGCTTCACAATTACAAAAGAGATATGTTAGGAATCCTATGTCTCCATTGTGGAAATGGAGGCCGGGGTGGAGGGGTGCTCATTGGGGACCCAGGGGACAGCCACTTGAAAGTGACAGGTTGGAGATCTGAAGCCAAGTCTTCCGCTCACGTTGGCCTGAATGACAGCTCCTTTTGGAAGCCTCCCTGCACACCAGTGCAGGCCAGTACCCCTCATTCTGCACCTGTTACTTGTCTCCCCTATATCCAGGCACCCCGTGGTGCTTGTGTTGGGTGAGGCACAGTCTCTCCCACAGACAGCAACCCCCTCCAAAGGGACTGTTTTCATCCCTGTGTCCCCGGGTCTCAGCATAGTGCCCACAGCATGGCAGACCAGCTGCTCAGCAAGCATTTCTTGAAAGACAGACAATTGGGCCTACCAATCCCCAAATCAAGGCCTATACCCCCAGCTTGACAGATTTCCTCCAAATATATATGAATTAGTTAGGAATGGTCTCCAAAAAATTAGCCTCTTCTAATAAAAACAGGGTAGATATCCCTGAAAGAGAAAGACCTGGAATACTTCTGCTCTTAAGAATAGTGGGGCCCGAGTGTGGCGCATACCTTGTAATCCCAGAGACTCAGGAGGCTGAGGCAGGAGGATCACAAATTCAAGGCCAGTCTCAGCAACCTAGTGAGGCCCTAAGTAAATCAGTGAGACCCTGTCTCTAAATAAAACACAAAAAGGGCTGGGGATGTGGCTCAGTGCTTAAGTGCCCCTGGGTTCAATCCCCCCCAAAATAGAATAAAGGAAATACCCAAGAATTTTTAGCCTAAGAATAAAAAGCATAAGTTTTCCTAGTTCTGCACATTTTATGTGTCTTTATTGGCTCACTGGAGGCCAAGTGGCCTGAGCTGAGCCAGCAGGGGCCTGGCCATTCCACTGGGTCATCAGAACTCCCTGAACATTGGCATGTGCCAGGCGTAGCATTTAGAGTTACATTTACTTACAGAGAGCAGGAGCCTGAGTGGTAGATAAATCAAATTGAGGATTGTTTTCCACATTTAAAAACAGCCTAGGGAGGGAAGCTTGAGGTTGTCACCGCTGTGCAAGGAGGTTCTTGTGACTCAGGATCCATCCAGGTGTCTGCTCAGCTCCCCCCCACCCCAGTGTGAGTCCTTCCTCCTTAGGTCACCAGAGGACCACTCCGACTCCGTGAGTGTAGTCCAAGGTTCTAGGAGGGAAGATGAGGTGAGGGTGGGGGGCAAGAAGGGCCAAAGGCGAAGAGCCCCCAGGTCCAGACCTTGTCTTAGAAAAACTATGGCCTCATTACAATCCCACCCTGTAGAATTCAATGTGCCTCTAAATGGTTCAAACTGGGTCACATGGCATCCGAGCTCCCAGGGAGTCTGGGGATGTGAGTATGTTAATTAAGCCCGGTACTCAGTTGGGATTCTATTAGAAGGGAAGATGGAAGGACCAGCAGGCCACTGGCGACATCTGTCCTAGAGGCTCTGCGTTGGGCCTGCAGCATATAAAGATGAACAATATGTGGCCTCTCTCCTGTCCTGGGCACACTGACTGCTGGACAGAGTGAGTGGATCACCTGAGGGAAGCAGAATAGATGTCACAGAGAGGATGGCATTTGGGATTAATGACCATAGCAAGGAATTTCCACGTAAACAGCAGGGGCCTGGTGTTTCAGAAGCTGGTGCCCCAAACTGCTGTTGGCCACAGGCCTTGGAATCACCCCACTCTGGGTGTTTGATGTTGTTTCTTTTTCTTTTTTTTCCCCCTTCTTTGGGGTGGGTCTTGAAGGATGAGCAAGAGTTCGCTGGATAGACGCTGTGATCTGGTCTTTCAAAATCTGGTTTCAGTGTATCTCTCAACTTCTGCTCTTGGATAGCTGCACTCTGCTCGCTGTCAAGTCCCCAGACAACTTGGCATCCCACATATTCTGTACTCCACTGTATCTCTGCTCCTTTCCACCAGCTTTCCACCCCCCCCCCCTTCTGCCTGTAGTGCTCCTCATTCTCCAGGATATAGCTCTCCTGTGGTGGTGACTCATCTTGGCCAGCTGTTTAGAGGGCGAGAAAGGACTTCATCGAAGTGCAGTGTGGGCGGGAGAGTGGATAGCAGTCACTAGGCTGGCTGCAGATCTTGGCCTTGCTGGTCTTAGGAATGGGGGCAAAGAGGTGACTGACCCTGGCCACACGAGGGGTCAGTGGAGGTACCCGTGGATACGAACAGCCTGTAGAAAGGTGTATTATTTTATGTCCTCTTGAAGCCTGGGAAACCAGAACTCTGCGAGATGATGAGGTCTGATCACCACTGTACAGCAGTAAGTGACATCCCAGGTTCAAGTCCTGCCTATCCAGTGCCAGTGGTCCTTGCCATCAAACCACAAGGGCTTCCTGCTGGCTGTCCCTGTCCTGGTTTCTGCCTTCTTCCGAGAAGATGAAGAATGTCTGCCTTGAGTCTCCTTCTTGCTCTTCACCCTCAATCTGAGCTTCAACAGAGGCCCTTGGCCAAAAATGAGCTAATTGGCGAGGTTTGGGGTTGTACAGTGGGGCCGGTGGGTCACTCTGGAGTCCAGTGGGTAGACATCAGGGCTGCAGCAGTGCCCAGGACAGACACCCCATGACAACAGACTGATCCAACCCCACGTCAGTAGTGCTTGGGTCGAGAATCCCAAGTCAGAGCTAATCTCCTCCAGTCTTCCTGAACGCTGGAGAAGCAGATTCTTTCTGGAAAGTTCCATGAGCAGTTCTTGCTACACCCTCACCACCCCCTTGATACAGTGCAAAGCAGAGAGTGTACCTCTGCTTGTGTTGTCTACACGTGGGCGGTCTCCCTTCTCTGCCTGTTTCCTAAATGCTGCTTTTGTAGCTGCAGTTCTCTTGAGGACATTGAGCGCCACAGCTAGGCTGTTAGGGGACTGAATTGCGAGCCTGTGACTTACCTGGGACACACTGTTTAACTCCTCCAAGCATCATGGTCCTTGTCTTTAAAATGGAGAGAACGACCCCACAAGCCTCTTCAGGGTAGTGTTGAGTACCTCCTGGGACCACTCCTGGGAGCTGGAGTGTCTGGGCAGACGGAAAGTGGTGAGTGTCGCCTTGTTATCACACTCAGCTCCTTATCTTGCCTATTAGCTCTTTTTCTGGAGTCAATTCATATCTTTGGAAAGCATCCGGGACAGTGGGCAGGAAAAGACACTGGAGAGAGATGCCCAGAGTTCCCATTCCTGCCTGCTACTTGCTGGCTCTGTGACCTTGGACAAGGAACTCCGCTGAGCCTTTTTCCTTACTTGCAAAGTAGGGATAATAATATGACTTCCACCATTGCTTGGAAGGATGAAGCCACTTAACCATCAGAAACTTAGTAGGTGATCAGTAAACGTGGGCTTTTGTATTTGTTTGTATTCCTAAATTGTCCTGGGCATGGATAAATAGCTTTTTTGAAGTATCTCACAAGGATTTTGCCTGAGACTCCCTCGGGGAGGACCACCTCTCAGCTCCAGGTGATGCAGGCACTGGGTTGTGCTCCCCTCCTGCAACATGCTATTAACAAAGCGTAGGAAAAGCTCAATATATAGACTCATTCGGGGGTCGGAGCGGCATTCAGTGTTGAGAACACGCTTTAGAAATGGCAGGTGGGGGGCAAAGATGAAAGCAGGTTTAGCAGAAGAGGATGCTTGACAAAGGGGAAGGGGTGTTGTGCTGGAATCTTATGTACAGCCCTCCACAGCTCCACACTCTGCTTCTACTGCAGAGGGCTGGATGGTGGGGCGCATCATGGGTTCTGCCATTTGTGAGGGATGGGAGTGGGGAGGGGTATTTATGTCCCTGCTCCCTCTCTGCAGCTTCATGGCAGGACAGCTGATCTCAGAAGCCCACAGCTTCTGTTCAGGCCCCTCCCTCCCTCTCTCTCTCTCTCTCTCTCTCTCTTTCTGCTGGCTGCTCCCTTCCCTCTTCCTAGCAGCCCAGGGTATAACAGGTCCCCACAGTGGCCAGTCCTGGGGTACTACACTCCTTCCTGTTGCCCCATACCCACACCCTGCCCGTGTCTTTACAGACAGTCTTTTTATGAGACTGGCTTGAGATTATCCAAAGTAAGGGTGCCGGCTATTTGTGTTGGGGCTCAGAAAGTGATATCCCAAGAGAAGGCCCTAGAAGCAAAGTTCCTCTCTGCCCTCCTGCCCTTCTGTCTCCTCCCCTCTCCTCCCCGAGGAAAGCCACAGAGACCAGAATTCCTCTTCCCCAAGGTGGAAGGGTCACAGGAATCTGAACCCCTTTTCCCCCTAAGCAAACCATAAAACCTAAAGATAATACTCGAACTCCCATGCCCTCTGTCTAAGAGCTGGCCACGGAGGAATCCTCAGGCCCACCACGCTTGGTGGTAGGTGGTAAGGCCCCCTTCTAGGAGAGTCCTGCCCACACCTGGAAGGAAGGGGTGCTGCACAGACAGGCCAGGAGTGATCGGGACAGGCTGGCTTGCTGGGCCCCCTTGGTCTGCCCCCTTTAGCTCACACCCTTTTTGTCCAATCACATTTCCACCCGGCTGCCCACACGTCACTGAACCTGAGGATCAGCGTGGAGAATCTCATCTTTGGGTCTGCCCTCTAAGGCTCCTGTGTTGTTTAAATCTACAAGCAAATAAACCTGTCATGCTTCTTTCTTGCTGTCCTTTGTTATGGGGGTGCCAGACATGACTCTTTAAGATGCGCAGAAAAGGGAACATCCCCTTTTTTTTCCTGCCCCATCCTTGCTCGTGTCTAACTGATGAAGTTTAGGTCATAGAAATTCCATCTAGGACTTTCTTAAGTTCCTGGTTCTTCTTGTGGCTGTCTGTATCATTTTACTGCTCTACTAAAGTACCACAGGCCGGGAGGGTTAAACAGCAGAACTTTATTCTCTCACAGGTGTGGAAGCTGGAAGTCCAAGATCGGGCTGTTGGCAGGGTTGGTTCTGTTACCAGCCCCTTCCCAGATGCTCCTGTCTCCCTTCTTCCTGCATCCAGCCCGCCTGCTGGGTCTGCGCATGCCCTGAGGATGCCGGCTCTAGTCAGAGATGTGAGACATCTGGACTCCAGGGAAAAGCAATAGTCAACCAAGGGCTTGCACGCTGAGCTCAGCAGAACTCAAGTAATCTAAGCTTGTGTGGGCGCCATCTTGTTTGTCCTCCATAGTGAACTCCCACCTGCTACCGCCATGACAGTTTATGATTTCCATGGGAACTCCCTGAACTAGCCAAATAGGGTCAGTTATGCAAATAGAGTTTTTGGAGACAATGCTGGTGCTTTCCTGGAAAAATCACAAATCAGCCCATTCATCTTTCAGCTGCTCCCCATCCCATAAACCTCTATATTCCCTTGGCTTACTGGGAAGGGAGGACATACTTTGAGAGAAGAGACTCCAGTTGCTCCACTCACTGACCATTGAATAAAGGCTTGTCACTCTGGTTGCTCTCCTGTGTCATGACTTGTCCTGTTCCTAGAGATGGGGACCCCAAGATTTGGGGAAATAATTGCTGACAGTTCCTTCTAAGGCTGTAGGGAAGGAACTGGTCCTGACCTCTCTCCTTGGCTTGTGGATGACCAGCTTCTCCTTACCTCTTCATATTGTCTTCCTGTCTCTATTTGTCTGTGTCCAAATTTCCTCTTCTTGTGAAGACACCTGTCATATTGGACTAGGGCCCACCCTAATGACATAATTTTAATTTAATCCCCTCTTTAAAGACCTTATCTCTGAATAGTTACATTCTGAAGTACTGGAGGTTAGGACTTTATGTGAGTGGGGATGGAGGGTCCCAGTTCAACTCACACGATGGTGGCTGAAAAATGGGAATGTGGTTATTGGGCAGGAATGAGACATGTGGAAAGTCCTGAGGGCACAGCTGCATTCAAGGGGACAGGTCTGTCTTCCCAGGGGCTTACTCTGTCCTAGTGAAGTGGGGAGCTGGGACCGGAGAGGGATGGACCGCAAACAAACAAGTCAATAAACAGAGCCATTCCAATAGTGGCCGTTATGGTTTAAACATGAGATGTCCCCCAAAATCTCCTGTGAGAGACAGTGCAAGAAGGTTCAGAGGTGAAATGATTGGGTTATAAGAGCCTTAACCTAATCAGTGGATTAATCCACCAATGTGGATTAACTGGGTGATAACTGTAGGCAGGTAGGGAGTAGCTGGCGGAGGTAGGTCCCAAGGGGGCATGTCTTTGGGGGATTTTGTTGCTAGTGAGGAGAGCTGCCTCTGCTTCCTGACTGCCATGTCCTGAGCCACTTTCCTCCTCTACAACCTTCCGCCATGTTGTTCTGCCTCACTTTGGGCCCAAAGCAATGGAGTCAGCCGTCTATGGACGGAGACCTCTGAAACCATGAGCACCAAATACGCTTTTCTCTTTTATGTTTTTCTTTTCAGGTATTTTGGTCACAGAGATGAAAAAGCTGACTAACACAGTGACAAGAGCAACTGGGATGTCCACTTTGTGTCGCAGGTTGGGGATTTGAAAGCTGGTACCCAGATGAGACGGAGTGAGGCCTTTTGAACATCCGTTTGTGGGGCACATTCCTGGCAGTGGGGGCAAACAAGAAGCAAAGAGGCGTTTCCATTTTTATTTGGAGATCAGCTCTTCCCAATGCCGCAGCGAGAGAGGCCGAGGGAGGGGGGTGTTTGTTTTCCCTGGAGAGAAATTTTAGAAATAAGATTCCAGGGCTTTGATCCAGCAGCCGACTCTGCACTTGAACTTTGCCTTTCTCTCTTCCTTCCCGGCCTTGCTCCCCAGGTAGGTGACCAGAAGAACCAAGGACAGAGACTGAGGTGCAAAGCCGGGCCCAGCCTTTCAACCATGGGGGCTGCTCAGGACAGGGACGTGGCCTCCGTGTGCAGAGATGACTGGGCGCTCCCACCACACCAGTGGCAGGTCCCCCGGGTCTGCTGCGTGGCAGGGAGGATTACGGTGCCAGAGCCGGGTTCATAGGAAAGTATTAATCTACATTTAAAATGTTCCCACTGCGTCTGTGGGGGTCGCAGTTCCATATGTTTGCAAGAGCGCTGGGGTCTGCAGGGTTTGATTTTGAGTGTTTTAAAATGAAGGCTAAAGGTGACTCATAATAAAGTGGAGTCAGCAGATGACCTTCGCTAGATTTTGACTGACAAGAGGCTTTTTCCCCACAAGCAGCAGCAGAGGCTGTCATCTTGCAGCCAGCTCCAGAGACCACGGCCTACACTGGGCTCAGCCTCCATCCTGCTCGGCCTCCCGCGGTTCACATGCTTCCCTTACCTGGCCCCCTTCCTCGCCCACCTTCCCTTTCTTCCACAAATGTACCGAGCTGACAGCCTGTATTCATTTCCTGTTACAAAGTACCACAGACTTGGTGGCTTAAATCAACACCAATTTATTATCTTACAGTTCTGGAGGGCAGAGCCCCAAATAGGACCCCTAAGACTAAGGCTGAGGTGTCAGCAGGGTCCTATTCCTGCTGCAGGCAGGGGGAGGAGCCATTTCTTTGACTTCACCTGTTTTAGAGGCCACCCAGGGTCCACCTTCATGGCTGACATCTTCCAACCTCCAAGTCACCATGGCCAGTCAAGTTCCTTCTCACACTCCGTCACTGAGACGGTTCTCCTTTTGCTCACGTGGACCCTATCAGGCCCACCCAGGTGATCCAGGACCATCTCCCATCTCACAGTCCTTAACCTGGTCCCATCTGCAACGTCTCTTTTGCCATGTGAGACAGCATGGCCACGGGTTCCAGGATTAGTACACGGACATCCTTGGGGGCTATCATTGTGCCTACCATCTTCCCCCCATGCAGCTGAAGTTTTCTAAGTTATATTATTTTTTAATGTCTGTATTCCTTATTCACGGAGCCCACCAACATTCTAGTTCTCTACTTAGTTGGGAAGTTATTGATTTGATGTCTGTCCCCTTTTGGACAGAAAACTCTCTGAGGAAGATTATACATCTTTTGACCATTTCTGTAATTTTCTGAGCGCTTCCTAGTGGTCAGGGCAAAAAAGGAAACATGCTGAGAAGCGAGGAAGAAAACTAACATAGAATGGTCAGTCACCTCTGGGCCAGCAAATGCTTATGGTGTTGGCTGCTGAGATTTGGGAGGCCACCTGTTGTGCAGACTTATTGCATATGGCTGCCAAGTTCATAGCCTGAACATCCTATGGCAGGATTCCCTAAGGAAATGGCATCCTAAGTCAGGCTGGAGAAGGAGGAGGTGGGCAGCATTCCAGGCTGAGGGAACAGAATGAGCAAAGGCCGGAGGCAGGGAGGACATGACTACTTGAGAAGCTGAAAGAAATCAAAGAGCCTCTGGAGGTGGCCGTAAGGAGATCTCAGGGTGATGGATGGGGCACGGTGAAGGCGAGCTGGCAAGAGTTTCTCTACTCCCACATGGCCCCAAGCAGAATGAACGAATGTGCTATAGCACAGTGCAGTTTTGATGTTCCCAGCTATATAGTAATCCCCTGGGACAAGGTCAATGATTTATTTGTCTTATCTCCTCTCACCCTGCAGAGCCTACAGCACAGTAAACACCCAGTGTTTCTAGCTGATGAAGGAAGGGAGTTCATGAGAGCAGTGCTAAAAGAAAGCACCTCCGCTTCTCCCAAATTTCCCTTCTTGGTAATTAGCTCCTAACACTGTTGTTTGAAACTGGAAGGCCCTTCTTTCACCCCATCTATTTTCGTGTTGAAATTTTTTGCATTTATCACCCTTTGCGTTTATATTTACACAACTACTTTCTAGGATCTCTCTCTCCTGCTAGAGAGCGGGGACTTTGTCTTGTTCGTGAGGGCACCCTCAGCGCCTAGGACTGCACCTGACACAGATGTAGATGCGCAGGAAATGTTTGTTGAATGAGGGCATCACGAAAGGATGAAACGGTCAACACTGAAGAACTCAAAAAAGTCCAACACAAAAGCTAGTATATTAATGATCTGTTGGTTCAGTAAGAAAGTGAGATTTCTTAGGTGAATTGGGGAGAATCCATGGGCTAAATAAGAGGAGTGAAATCATTGATGATTCTTAGCCGGATGGGTGGGGTTATAATACGTGACCAAAAACATGGGGCACAGGCATCCTAGTACCTCAGTATCACAGCCTCGTAACATCATTGTATAAAGCTCCTCCCTGTATGAAACCACTTCGTGCTCAATCATCCCTGCTATATATGGAGTTGAATATGAATTATTTCCTTTTAGAAGAATCTGGGTTAATAAACTTATGTACTGAGATGGATCTGGGCATTCTATCTCCTAGGTCATCCATCTTTACATACAGCATGGCGCACCATATGATGCTTTTCCCAGGAGGCAGGTGGGCTGGATGATCTACCTGGATGCCAGGTAGGTGCGTTTTAGCCCCACTGTGTTCACAGGGTTCTGCAGGATTGGCTTCCGCCTGCATCTGTAATCTCATCCCCTGCCTCTTTCCCCTCTGGCTTCTGAACCCTGGCTTCTCTGTCCTTCCTCATGGAGCTCCTCCCCGATCCAGGACCTTCTCAGGTGCTGGTCCCTCTGCCTGGAAAACACGTCAGCCCAATTGTCACCTGGATAACTCCTCCTTCAGCACCAAATTTAAATGCCATTTCTTCTTTTTTAACCCTTGCTATTTTTACACTCTTCCACTTCAGTTTGACCCCATTCGTTTTCAAAGCATCCTATGATTATAATTATTTCTTTTATATCTGTATCCCAAACTGAACAAGATTATTGAGAACAGAGTCCTTAATTTACCTATTCACTATCGTGTGGATAAGCACACGATACAGTTCCTGGTATACAATAAGTGCTCAATAAATATTCTTCACGTGGATAAAGGATTAGATGAGTGGTGAAGGAGGGCTAGGACTTGTCCTCGTAAAGTTGGAGCTTACTCCTTAGTTTCTTTTTAGCATAATCCCCTGTAGTTGTGGGGTTCCACACTGTATCAGTTATCTATTGTGATGTAATGAACCAGTACTGAACTAGATGGCTTTAAAAAATCATTTTCTCCCAATTCTATAGGACAGGAATTTGGGCTAAGCTCAGCTGGATGGCTCTGCTGGTCTCCCTTGAATCAATTCATGTGGCTGTCATCACCTGATGGTTGGACTGGGGCTGGATGAGTCAAATGCTGCTGGTGCTGGATGTTGACCAGGCCACTCCCTTCCAGGAACCTCTCATCCTGGAGGATGCTGCCAGTCTCAGGGCAGCCATGCTGCTTTGTCTAGAACTATCCTAATTTTAGAAGTGGAAGTTCCAAATCCTGGGAAACTCCTCAGGCCTGAGCAAATCAGGATAGTGGCTGCCCTAGGTGCAGGAAAGAAGGACAGTGGAAGTTACAAGGCCTTTGAGTTCTAGGCTTAGGACTTCCATAATGGAGCTTTGTTGTATCCTATTTGTCAAAGCATGTCACCAGGCCAACCCAGATTCAAGTGGGTAAATAAATAAACTCCATCTATGAAAAGGAAATGTAACAAAAACACATATTGCAAAGAGGAATACATACAGGAATGAATTTTTTTGGTGGTTTTATTTTATTTTTGCAATCTACTATAGGCATTGTGGAGAGTAAGACCACAGACTCAGAAATGAAAGTTTTTAGTTAATTGAAAAAATGTATATAAAGTAAAGTAAGAGCCCTTATTTGCCAATAAGTGACAACTGCACCTTGTTTCTCAACACATCAAAATTATAGGCTTTCTTTTACATGTAGGTACAACCTGGGACACAAGTCTGCTTTGGAAAAATGCTTTTTGGTCAGCAAATTAGGAAAGTAAAGGGCTAAGGAAAATATGTTAAATATTTTTATGTTCATGTGCCTGCTGTGACCTGCTTACCCTTGATGGAGCATCTAAAGAATGCTGAATTCTCAGTGGGTTTGGCTCACACATGAGAACTCAGAGGCATTCACTATTTCAAGACCATCAGGGATCTGGCCAGTCCCTTGGGAGGGTGAGGTGTCCTTGAGGGGATCACTAGGTCACACACATTGTTAGACTGGAGCTTTCTTTGTTATAACTTGTATTTCAGGAGCCCCACTGAGCATAAGACTTTGGAGTCTCACCTGTGGAGAGGATGGTCTGCCCGGGACTTCCCAGTCCCAGACCCTGAAAAGCTGCCCCAGGACTCCTCAGCTACATGACTTCAGGTTTTGCTGATCTGGTGATGTATTTTCTTCCCTTTCTCTCTTGCTTCCATATTATTACTAAAACAAATGCCATCTTATATAAAGAGTGTCTTTATTGTTTAGCAGATCTGACTTGCCAAATTCAGCAACTGCACACATACATACGCTTAACCATTACAGAGAGCTGGTGAAATACTCAGGCAAAGGAGAGAAGACTTCTTGGTAGTTAGGAGAACAGGGGAGGCAAATCTTGTAATCATATGTTAACAGTATAAAAAAATCATATTTCAAGGTTAGCATTGTTATCATGTTTGTTCCATAATATATTTGGGCCAACAGAACTTTGCAATTACATAATATTTACATTATGTGCCAGACACTGTTCTAGTATAGGTAATGTACATCTATGAACACATTTAAAGTTCCCATTATCAGATGAGAAACTAAGGCTCAAATACATCTAGGTAGTAAGTGGCAGATTTGAATCCATGTAATTTGGTTCTTAACCTACCTTTCCAAGTGCTACCATTTTGCTGGAGGGTTAACTTCTTTTTCCTAACTAGCAGTTTGGGATGATAACCTAAGGTCTGTCTTTATGGAAGTTGCTCATCCTCGCGAGGTTAGCCAGAAAGGCCGGTCCTGCTCAGCATCGCGGACAGAGACCCAGATACAAAGGCGCAGGTTCCTTCAGAGAGGCCCTAGAGTTTGGCCCCGGAACCGAGATCTAACGCGTGGGTTTCCGCCCGGGCAGAAATGGAAGAGACTCCTGCGCAGGCGTGGTGGTCGAATAAGTGCCGGACCCGGGTCTGCGCCAGCCGAGACTAACTCGGGGGCGCTGTGATCAGAGGCCTTTCCCCACCCCGGATGTGACCGTGGAGATGACCGGGGAGGTGGCCGCCGCGGGGACCCACGGCGCACGGGGGGTCCACGGCGCACGGAGGACTTGGGTGGTGAGAAGGGTGCATCGAGAGCCAGCCTGGAAGAGGCGAACCGCGAAGGGGCCTCAGCAGCCGCGCGCGCCTTCAGATGGGCCAGCCGAGCCCGGCGCTCTGGGAGCCCTGGAGCCCGCTGAGATTTACTTCTCCGAGCCTGAGTTTCTCATCTGTGAAATGAGCTGCACACAAGTCCTGCTCGGCCTTTGTTCATTCATTGAATATTAACTGCACCCTTAACAGGCTCTGTGCTAAGTGCTTCTTATTCACAAGATTATTTGTGGGGAAATCAAATGAGATGATGAAAGAAAAAGCCCTTGGCATGCTTTTAAGCATGTTATAAATGCAAGTTTTTATGAAAGTCTAAGCCTTATGTAATTGTGGTTGGTTTTTATCAAGAAGGAGGTCAAGCTTTGCAGTTTCCTGGCCTCAGGACATCCCATCTCGCTCTCCCTGGCCAGATTTCTTGCAAAAGGATCCAATTAGTCACTGGGAGAGTTGAGAATAGAATTGGCTCAGTGCAAATAGAGGACTATGAGAATACCCTTACTATGCAGTATATCGTTAGGACCCCCTTCAAAAGAACTGAAGTAAGCTGGTAATTTGTAGCTGCTCTAGGTGTAGTTCTCTGGCAGGTTGGAAAGTATTTCCATTTACTAATTAATTTGGGATATTGGAAATTGTTGCTGTTGAAAATGGAACATTTGGCACCTGCTTCCCTTCTTCCCCCTTTGATTGATAAAAAACCTAGTAATAGGAAAGAGGGGAAAATCACCTTGGCAGCCTCATTCACAAGGATCATTGTTCTATTTGTTAATATATATGATATCTATTTCCTAATAGTTTAAAATACGTTTATGCAATAACTAATATGGACAGGGCACTATGCCAAGCTTTTGAATCATGAGAAAATGACTATGTAAGTACCCTTTCCTCAAAGATCTCAGAGTATAAGGGGAGAGTATAAGAGGGGACCTGATAGCAGTAAAGTTAAATTAGCGCAAAGGTTTCTACAGATAACCTCCTTTATTTTATTAAAACCATGGATGGTTTTATTTTACTCATGATTGGCATCATGTCTTTCCGTGAACACCAAATTTAGATCCCAAGTTACATGCTTTCCCAGATCCTTAGTTATCATAAGAAAGAACTCAAATGCTTTACCTGTGCTTGCTTCAATGTCCGTCATCATAGAAAAGCCACCTGACTCTGGGAACATTCTCAAAGGACCTGCATGAGGCATGCAGAAGGAGAATTTCTAAGGCTTAATTTTGCTTCCCTTGATGGTGTCATGGCTTTGGAATTTGCTGCCCTGCCCCTATGAACATGCATTCTCAACTCTTAAACTCTCTTATCCTTATTTTAAGGTCCAACTGGGCCTCCAGAGCTTCCTGACCACCTGTGTTATACTGATTGTGTCTTTCTTTAACATCCACAGTCAGCAGCTCTTATCTTGGTCTTCAATCATGGGCCATTCGGCATGGTTGGTTAATTTTCATTACCAGGTTGTGAGTTGTTGAGTGAGGGTTGAAGGATCGGTGCAGTAGTTGTAAAAACTCAGATCTGAGAGGTAAACAGATTTGGTCCCACAGCTTATTGACTGTGAAGTTGAAACTTCGGAGGTCTGTTTCTTAAGCTATCAAATATAAAACCTGTCTTTTTGTAGGTTGTTACTCACAGGCATGTAGTGAGAATTCAATAAGCTAAAGAAGTTGGGAAGCACCTTTTTCTTTGTCCCTCTGCCTCTTTTATGTTTTCCCTTCCCAGTCTTATCCAGCATGTGTGCCTTTAAGTTCTATTTAATACTAGTTGAAGGAATGAAGACTTGTCATATTCTGTTAAATCACTAATATAGATTTAAAGTTTTCCTCTTTACCAAGAATCATAAAATTTTAAAATTCACATCTTCTGATTCTCAGCCCAATGCTCTGCCCACTTTTGGGTGTCATTCACAAATATTTATTTAATACCTGGTAAGGTCAAAGTGCTGTTTTTTTTCTTTTTTCTTTTTTTGAAGAAATGAACTAGGCAGGTTTCCTCTTCTCCAGAAGTTCAAGTCTATCTGGGAAGCTAGGGATTTCTTTTATCTGTGTTGCCTCTATCCCAACAAGTAAACCTCTTAGAATTGGAGTTCTTGGGAGCAGGTTCCAGGTTGTCCATTTGCTTTATATTGTCCTTGATTAAATCAACCAATTCATGACTTTAAATACCCTCTATAAAGAGACTCCCAAGTTTTTATCTGGAGGCTAGACTTTTCCTCTCAACTTCAAACCCATATGACTTTCTGGAATAAATGCACTTACTTTGCAACCTCTTAAAATTTAACCTATTTGAAGCAAGCCTCCTTTTCTAAACTCGCTCTGCCTATCATGGAGTGGCTGGAACCAGGTCCCAGAAATCATCCTTGTAGACAACCCTCTCTAATTTCCCCATCCACGTCCAGTGAATCACTAAGTTAAACAGCTCCTGCCTTCACAATATAACTGAAACCACCTAATTCTCCATCTCCACTGTTAACATCAAAGTTGAAGCCACCATATTCTGTCATCTGTATCACTGTAACAGCTATCTCCCAAACCACTCTGCTCATCCATTTTCCATATGGAAATGAGCACTCTTTTAAAGTACAAAGCTGAACAGGTCACTTCCCTTCTGAAAATCCTCCTGTGCCCTTGCTGGTAGAATTAAGGTTTAGGGCCTTCTCCCAGTCCTCTGACAGTGTATGCCAATTGCCTCTGCTGACCTCTAACCCACCATTCCGTACCTAATTGCCTCTTCCTGTCACACTGCCTTTTTCTTTGTGTCTGTATAGTCACTTTTTCAGGGAGGTCTTCCCTGCCCCTCATCCTTTAATTAGGGTCCCTTCTGCCTTTTTATGAAACCCTGACCTTTAAATTTTTTGCACCACTTACCTTATTTATAACTATACAGTACTCTGCATAAATATCTGGTCATTGTTTCATCCATTAGTGGGTAAACACCTTGAGGCCTCTCCCATGAAAACATGGTTACAGGATGAATGCAGTAAGAATGCTTTATGGCAGCTCTCAAGGAAAAGCTGAATGCAGTGAGAGCTATAAAAATTCAGTGAAGGGTGAAGTCCCTGGGGCAGGGGTCGGTGAGATTTGAGTTACATCTTAGAGAAAAAGTGTGTGAGTTTGATAGAAGAGTTTCATTTGAGATAGCAATTCAAAATAAAGGTGGGGATGTAAATTGATGTCATTTTGTGGATGAAATGGGTGCAAAGCTAAGGAATTTTGACTTTAGAATTTTGACTCTGAATTTTGATAGTAGAAAACCATTGATAGTTTTTGAGGATGAGTGGTGACATTTGCAAATCAGTGGCATGAGAAATATCTATTAGACTCAGTTGCCAGCAAGAAAGAAACCCATTCTAAGTAGGCCTAACTGGGAAGTCCAGGGATAGATCCAACTTCAGGCATGACTTGATCTAACATCTCATATGATGTGACTAGCTTCTTCCTCTATCTTTCTGTTTTGCAGAAGACTTTGGATAGACTTTGGGTAGACTTTCCCCTTGATGTCAGAATAGTTGTAGCAGCTCCTGGATCACATATTTCATAATAGATCTAGGGAAAAAGAAGTCATCAGCTTTCCCAGCAACTGCAGTAATAGTCTTGGAATTGAGTCTGGGTGGCTGGAACAGCCTGGCTTGGCTAAAGTGCACATCTCAGGAACAGTATTGGTTACCAGAAGAAATGCAGCGTGCCCAGTGGCTTTAGGTCTACTTAAATTCACAATCCCTTCTTCCCTAGCTCAGGGTTGGTTCAGCTCCAACCAAACAACATTGAATAAGAGCAGGGGAGGAGTGAATTTCCAAACTAAGACAGGATTGTTACTGGAATCAGAGGCTGAGCCCCGAAGCAACAAGTGTCCATGACAGAAAGGAAGATGACCTGGCAATGCATAGAGTCATCTGAACTCAGCGCACTACTGCAGGGCCTTGTCTGCATCCTTCAGTGACCTGGGAGGATTGGACTATGCCTCTGGGTTCTTTGCAACCATCAAATCCCCTCTTACAGTGCTCTGCTTGCCAGAGGGCCCCATGGATCTGCTGAATCATTGTGTGGAGATAAATCAGAAGGAGAAGATGGAATTAAGATGATCAGAGGTGTCTAGGAGGCTAGGCTCCCATCCTGTTGTCTCTAAATCAGTCCTGTTTGCCATTGAGGAAAAAGGCCCTTATGGCTTTGTCTTCCTATCTGCTGTCGCAGTGTGCCTGTCAGGGCAAAGGTGCTGACTTCTCAGGCTTGCTAATCTGCCCCTTTTTGTATTTATGTGATAAAAATGGGTTTAAAAAAGACCAGATTCTTTTTTTACCTTTCTGGGTTTTATTTATTGCACAAATGCTCTCACAAGAACAATAAAGGAAGAGAAAAAGGGGGAGGGGAAATCATAGGATACTGTAGCTGTCTTATTAAAGTGACAGACGGCCCCTGGCAGATGTATAAATATTGTCTTCAATTTATCTTGTATCCTCTAAATGTGATCTTGTCAAATAAAAAGAAAACTTCATTCTGTAACAGTACCAAGAGGTACATTAATACAAAAGTGCTACAATATAGCTTTGTTGAATTTTTAAATAAGTGCTGGCTGGACAAGAAAACCATGGAGTCTCCACTCTTACATTACAGGGAAGCAGGGTGTGGATATGGGAATAAAAGAAAGGAATGTATATAATGTTTTATTTCCCTTTTGCCTATAGTCATTTCTTCTATGGCGTGGTCTTATATCTGAAGGAAATGCAGGCTCTAGACCATTTTCTATCTTCTAGTGTCATTTCTTGAGGGCTGGCTGGGTCATTGAGCTTCTGAAAATCCCTGAGCACCCACAAGGCATTAACACATAGTGTTTGCTTTTTATAATGCCAGAGATGGAACCCAGGGCCTTATGCCTGATAGGAGCACCATTCTACTGTACCACACTCCCAGCCCCTAAATGCGTGTTTTTGAGTGAAGGTGATGAATTGTTTTGTTTTGGCCTTGGCTGAGAGGGGAGATTGGCCGGTGAGGCACGTCATGGGGTAAGATTGTCATCTGATGAACTGACCTACTTTGATAGTTTCTTTTTCTCTCTCTCCCTTCTCCCCCTACTTCTTTCTTTTATACCTCCAGCACTTTTAAGTGTTATAGACAAATCATGACCTGTCTATTAATTTCATGTGATTGAGACAAACATCAAATGCTACCATCTTAAGGTCATAATTGAAAGAAAGCAGCTTTTTCGAGTCTGTGGGAAGGCTAGTATTTGCAGAGCTCTGGACATCAGTAACATCTGACAGATCTGTAGGTGGTAAATTGAATGAATGGGATCTATCATGTGCTGGAGAGTGGCTTCTGTAAATAGGAAATTAATGTGGCCTACAGTGAGTCAGATCTGAAATAATGGTGTTGAACACTATTGACTCCCACTCAGGTATTTTAAGGACTAAGTCAGCCATGCTTAACCCCTTTCAAAATGCAAGGTACTAGAATATAACAGGTGGTGACCCTGAAGCATTATCTGTCCCCTTTGGGTTCATTTGCATAATACACACACAAGCCAGTACAATCAACATTTATCAGCTCATGTCCTTGAAAATTAAGGGAGCCATTTCATGAATGCTTATGTGGGATTGCCTTTTCCCTTTTTCTCCAATACAGAGCCTTGGGTCCTGTCATTCTCCCTCCTGTCACTCCTACCTTCCTAGCAAAGCAGAGGGAAGCACTTTGCTCCCTGTCCATGACAGCCAGGTGCTTCCCCAAGCCAAACAAGTTCTTCCTTCCTCTCTGAGTTTAGTTTCTCAGAAAATTGGAAAATCATTACTAGCATATGAGGTTTTTAAGGCATTTTTTTAATGATTAAAAAAAATCTCAAGTATTTAACCCTATAATGATGCTGTAATTGATTGCACAATACAAGTGCCTGAAACGGGGGATCATCAGTCCGAACCTTCTTTTTCATTTGGGTCAGGGAACTGCTGTGCTTCTGGGGGGCTCTTATGGTGAGGATAATAATACCCCCTCCTCAGCAGAGTGAGCTGCCCCACTCTCAGCTCTCCTTCACAGTTGTGTTTGTCGTGCTCTTGGGACGTGGGGCTCTGAGGCAGCCTTTTCTGCTCCTCAACACTACTATGCAGCTGTGCTTTGCAAGGGGGCCCCTGTTCTGGATTGGAGGTGGGTAATCTTCCCCACAGCGCTCTCTTGTCAGCCTTGAGCATTTAAAGTGCAAACGTGGTTGGCAGCAGTTGATGTGCCCTTGTTCACCCGCCTGTGCTCATCCATTAGCTGTCTTCGATTGCAGGCAGTTCACCAGGCAAGTACAAGTTCTGGTCCTGTAAGTGCTGGGAGCTGGGTGTTCCTTGTCTTCACTCCCCCAAAGCAGGAGGGGTTCCTTTTTCTCTCCTGTGTAGCTCTTGAGTCCAGTTTAAAAAAATAATATCCCCTTGATGCCTCTGCCAGGAGTGTACTAAACTTACCGAGGAACAGCCATTTATCACATACCTGTCATGAGGAAGGAAGGCTCTGCCTCTCTATTTTCAATTCTCATATCAACTCTGGGAAGTAGGCATGGAGTCAGAAAGATCTGGATTTGAATGTTAATGCTGCCATTCCCCACTCTGTGACCTGAGATACCTTAAGTGACCTGAGTTTTATTTCCCAACTGTATAATGAGGATAATAATACCCCCTCCACAGGGTTGTGAGATGTAAGCAGACCTTTTACATGGCTCCTTGGCATATAATAAATGCCTAATAAAGGTAACTACTACCACAGTGACTTTGAACTTGGCCAGACTGCTTGATTTATCCAAGGTTACACAACTAGTAAGTGGTGGAATGGGGCTGACAATTCAAATCTTTTGAAATCTATTTCCTTTTCATTCTCTCCTCCTTTAGCAGTAAAGACTCTGTTAGTGCCAGAGCCCCACGAGACAGAAATTGGAGCCCTTGGGTACTGCGGCGAGGAGCTGTGCAATTAAACTCTGAGGCTAATAATAATAAAAAAAATCATGTCTCTTGAGTACTACTATACAGTTGGTATGTGCAAGGCACTTGGCATGAGTTCTCGAATCTTCTGAATGGTGCTTCATCCAAATTTAGACATTGGTGTTCTGAGCCAATATCATTGACCACATGAAGAAAATGCCCAGGAAAATGGATGCAAGTAAAGCCACGTTGCCGTGTTTCAGCTGGTGGTATGCTGACCCGAGTGGCGTGAGCAGTTAATGAGGGACATTGGCCAGGTGTCGGGCCCTGGGCATTAAAACCAACAGATGCTTCCTCTTGCCTTACTGGAATAGCTGGAGAAACTGGGAAAGGAACAACATCCTTACTTGCTGCACTGAGCGCCCTGTCTGTCTGCCACCTGACTCCACAGATCTTTATTTCCTGCTGAGGGAAATGCCACCATGCAACAGCTGGCCTGGAATTGTTAGCCCATTTCATAGGTGGGCTCGGAGAGAGATGTAACTCACCCAAGGTCACAGTCAAATAAGTGGAAAAGATAGAGTTAGAATTGAGATCTTTTTGAAGGAAACATGAGAAATGTGTCAAACCTCAAAAGGTCTGATGATGGGGGGGCTATCTAGGAGCACAGGTGTGTTGGCTTGAGTGCTCTGTTACAAGTCCATTGGCCATTGACCTCACTGAGTGACTGAGAAGCTCGGAGCCTGAAAAAATGACATCCTGCTGGGTGCAATGACACATGCCTGTAATCCCAGCAGCTCAGGAGGCTGAGACAGGAGGATTGTGAGTTCAAAGCCAGCCTCAGCAACGACAAGGCCCTAAGCGACTCAGTGAGACCCTGTCTCTAAATAAAATACAGAATAGGGTTGGGATGGGGCTCAATGGCTGACTGACCCTGAGTTAAATCCCTGGTACACCCCGCACAAAAAAACCAGACATCCTCGGGGAGGGGATGGTAACCTAAGTGCCTAGAAGGGGCAGGAGGGACTCCTAACAGGTGGCTGTCAAGTGCTCCCTGCAGCTCTGGCAGCTGGGCTCTGGCAGTGGGTGCAGTTGCCTCCCTGCTTGAAGTGCTACTGGCTGGCTTGCCATGGAGAGTGCGGGTCTAAGAGGATGGACCTGAGGCTGTCCCAAGCATGCTGAAGTCATTGCTGGAGAACATTGCCCCCAGGGAGACACAGAATGTCTCAGACACTGGAGTTCTAGAAAAAGAGCCCAAATTCAAATCCTAATTACTCCATGAGGTTCCTTAGCATGGCAAACAAAGGGCGATACTTCCCTCTGCACACCCTGGTTTTGTAATGTGACAAGTGGGAAGGTGCCAGCCATCACTTTCAGGATTGACTGAAGACCTGAGCAGTGAGTGAAGACCTGAGTCCCTGGCAACATTGCTGGTTTTTTCTTCCCCTCCCCGTCTTCAGTCAGGTACATACATGCTGCCTTATATCTTCCATCTCCTTGCAGCCCCCTCCCCCCAAAATGATATTTCCTTGAAGATATGAGTGGAGGCCAGTAAGTATCTGGGCAAGATGGGGAAAGAGAACTGAAGCCCACATTCTTCCCTCGGGAGTGCTGGTAGCTGACCGCGTTCAGCCGAGTCTCCTTCGCTAACCCTCTTGACTCAGTGGGACGTGACCACAGGGCTAAGCAGCTCCAGGCTCCAGCCTCAGCCCAGGCTCCCATCATGACTCCATCTCAGCTCATTTTCTCCTTCCCCTCCCTCTGCCACAGGCGTGGGCTGGCGCACACAGGTAAACTCTGGCAAATCTGTCTCAGGATCCGTGTTGCAGAGAGTCCGGCCTTGGTGCCATCTCCACACATATCCTGGTGTCCCTGAGTTTGGTGCACAAGCCTGCCTCCTGCTACTAGGAGCTGGGAGAGAATGGTCCAGAAGCCACGTGGCCTAGATTAGAGTCCCACACTCCATTGCTTGTAGCTCCGTGGACTTGCAGATTAACCTGTGGAGCTCAGCTACCTTATCTGTAACATGAGCACAATAATATTATCATAAACTGTGGCCTATGGAGATAACTCAGGTCGTGCCCTTAGGCTAGAGCCTGGTACACAGTGACAGGCAGCAGCATCGGGCATCAGTAGGAGCCCGGACTGCTGAACACCCGCTTCTCCATTCCCAGTTTTTTGGGTTTCCTTGGAATCCCACAGTCCTGGCTCACCTACTTTTCTCAACATCCTTCCTCAGCTTGGCTGACTCCTTCCCCTCTCCTTCCTGTAACTGTAAACACACTTCCCCTTCTGTCCCTCTCCTCTCCCACCGCCTTTTCTTCCTCCACGCTCTCCCCCTTCAGTGAGCTGCCCTTGGTGGATGCGTGTACTTGTTAAGTGACGCAGTGCAGTCTGTGAGGGGGACCAGCAGACTTGTCATTTGCATGAATACCCTCAGCGATTCCCATTTGGGCTGCTCCAAAAGTCAGCCTGTCAGAGCTTTTGAATCATGTTAGTCATTTTGTTTGTAACTTATGCCCTTGAGGAAGGGCACCCGCCTGTCTGGTAATTGTGCTATTGTCAAGGCTGATGATGCAGGGGGTGGGGGAGATGGGAATCTACTGTATGAGGTTCTAAGACAAGAGGCCGCGTCAAGTTCCAGAATAATGAGGACACATGATTGTTCTCTTCAGTTTTTTAGACTGTTTCGATAAGGTCCCTAAATCTCAGTTGTTTATACAAGCATCATAAGATTTCTAGGAAACCTTAAAATCCATGGACATTATGTGCGACTGTGTTAGTCAGCTTACATTACTGTAACAAAATACTGAGGTGATCAGCAAGGGAAAAGGCTCACTTTAGCTCCCTGTGTCAGAGGTTTCAGTTCATGGTCACTTGGTCCTGTTTGTCTGTACCACATTGGAACACTTGGGAGAAGAAGCCTGAACACCTCAAGCAGGCCAGGAAGGAAAGGAGAGGCGGGACCAGTCCCAATAGCTCCATCTAGGGCACACCCCAGTGTCCTCACTTCCTCCCACTAGGCCCCACCTCCTAAAGGTGCCACCTCCCAACAGCACCACAGGAGGAGAACCAACCCTTTACTACATGTGCCTTTGGGGGACAATCAAGATCCAAGAAGTTCCAGCAGGTACAAAATTACAGTTAAATAGGAGTAAATTCTATCGTTCCAAAGCTCAGCAGGGTGGTGACAGTTAATCATTTACCATGTATTTCAAAATAGCTAGAAGAGGATTTTGTTCCAAAGAAATAAGTGTTTTCAGTGGTGGATATGCTTATTACCCTAATTTGGTCATCATACATTGTAGACATGTATCCAAATATCACACTGTACCGCATAAATAAGTACAATTATTATGTATTTTTTTTTTTTTATTAAAAAAGCATTCTAGCTACGTGGGAGGCTTAGGCAGAATTGCAAGTTCAAGGCCAACCTGGGCAATTTATCAAGGTCCTGACTCAAAACAAAATTGTTAAAATGAACGAGGGACATAGCTCAGTGGTAGAGCAATCCTGGGTTCAATCCCTAGTACCGGAAAAGGAGGAAGGAAGAACGGAAGGGAGGGAGGGAGAGAGGGAGGGAAAAGAAAGGGAAGGAAGAAAAGGAGGGGGAAGGAGGGAGGGAGGAAGAAATTCTACTAATGTCTGTTTTGGATTCAGTTGTTTGGCATCCAAATCAAGGAAAATAGTTTCTGGCTCCACAGTTCTAAAAATGTGCTTTAGGAGAAGAAGAGGGAATGGGACTGTGAGAGGAAAAGATTAAACAGAAAACCGTGAAGAGAGAAGGAAGAGGAGGGAGCAAACATTAGTTATTGCCAAGTGCTCAGGACCTGACACATGTTTCTCTTTAATGGTCACCAAGGCTCTGTAAGGATAGAGTGCTGTCCCCATTTTGCAGATGGAACGGTAGACCCTTCCTAAGACTGTTCAGGTTGCTGCCGCCCAAGGCCCTTGGTGCGAATCCCACCCTGTTGGAAGAGCTAGCCTGTCGAGGAGTAACTTTTCGTAGCTCTATAATCAACTTCAATTTCTGTTCTTACCCTCGTGGTGTGTATGGTCAATGCTACGCGGTTGTGAGTAAGATATACCAAAGTAATGATCTTGATCTGTTCATGTCAAAGCAGTGAAAGTTTTATGATAAACCCCATCCTTTTAATTCAGAAAACTTTTGCAGCGCTTCAGTTCTAGCTATTCCTTTCCATACCATCTATGGTTCAATCCTTTGTGGCTACATGAAGTGAACCTACTTACAATCAACCTTGTGAGCTTAGAAAACTCTGGAGGCGGGGCGAGGTATAAGATTTGGGTGCTAAGATAAGGCCTGCGTTGCCAGCCAGGGCGATCCTTTCATCTCTGGGCATGGACAGTTCTTGCTTTCATAAGAGCCTACACTGCACGACTTCTTATTTGATGCCTTCTTATAATGGCTACAAAGATAGGAAAAGGAGAAATTGTTTTGAAGAAGAGAATTTAGGAAAGAAATGAAGATGTTTCCTTTGCTCTATGCTTGATTAAAAAAAAATCTGAACAGCTGAATTGTGGTCTTTTGGGCTTTAAAGAATAAAATTCCCAAGGCTTTGTGTTGGACTTTTGTGGGTCTCTGACTGGCTGTAATCCCAGTCATCTCAGCTGTGTGGTTGCAACTGTTCATATTGGCAGTTGAAAGTAACATGTCGCTGATAAACAACCACCACCACCTCAATAAACATATCAAAAATGAGGCACTTTTAAAGTGGAGTGTGGGGTAGGACCTATGTTGGTCTCATCGTGGTTTGCAAGGGATGATGCTGGGTTTCCATGAACCTCAGATTTGAGGAACTTTTCCAAGATTCTTCTTGGTTCCCTGGAGTCCCAGGGTTTCATAAGGTCAAAGAAAGTCATTCTAGAGTACATCTGAGGACAGATACAGCCCAAAGCATCAATTTTGCTTTCTCCCTTTATTCCTACCTGTCAAATATTCTCCAGTGTTGTTCTTAAGCAAGCAATTCTTTGTACTTTTCTGCTCAGACTTTCTAAATAAGGGGCTGAACCATTTGCTTCAGAAATAAAATGTTCATAGGATTTCTTTCCTATGGAAACCCACCTGCAGGAATAAAGTCTGGATCCTGCCTGCAGTGAAGAAACCCATGGAAATATCTTGCAAGTGGACCTGGCCATCTTGCCCCTACCCGTCCTTCCCAGTTCACACCCTTCTCGGGTTCTGATTTAGAAGCACTTAATTAGGGTGCTAATTAGAATCTAATCAGCTTGCTAATGAAGTAGCTGACAGCCTGGATCAATTTTAAAAGGAGAAAGCATCCGGGGCCTTTTATTTGTGCCTTGGACAGGAGATGACACGCTCTTTTTAATTGCTTTGAAATAGGCTTTGCTGAACAAATCAAACTCTGTCGTTCACGTTGGTCACATTGCCTGTGCCAGCAAGAGGCTGAACTGCAGCAAGAGGGACGCCTTCGTACTTTGGAAAGCAAGGTTTGTCTTTCTTTGTGCCTGATGCATATGCAGCTTACCCTTGTAAGGGGATTCTGCTGCCCAGTGATCCCCCTTCCTGAGCTCTGAGCTTCTGAGATAATAGCTATAAATCCCGACTAAGCTGAATTATTTGACCAGCACATCTCCCATAGTGTGTATATATTTATCTATCTGAAAATGTAGCAGTGACCATTGAAACCAAACAGATATTTGAAATAATATCCCCTCCCCAGCTTTTTTTTCTAACCTGAATGCTGGTCTCTAGACGTAGAACTCTAGGTTTTGATTATTATTTTTGCAGAAATTACAATAGTAGTGTATTCTGACATAGTAGACATCGCTCAGCAGGACATGAGGTTGCGCTCTAGGCTTTGGTCACCTTGCCCACCTGCAGATAGAAGAGTAGGGCCTGGTGATGGGAAGAAAACTGAGACAAGGGAAAGGGAGAACAGGCAGACAAGGTAGCTGGGACCTGAGGGCAGGGGAGGCGTGCAGGTGCCAGGAAGTGGCGCAAGTGTATAGAGGCAGCTTCAACACTTAAAAAATGCATTCTGCACACCTCTGTGTGTGCTGGGCTCTGTGCTGAGCATGGGTGGTAGGGCAGGGGAGAAAGCTTGACTCTTTGGAAGACAGACACTGAACAAAGAATTGTAAATAATCCAGTGTGCCAGGGCTACGGAGGATCAGTTCTGGGCCCTGCAGGCATGTCCCACATGGACACTGCAGATTTCCTGAGGAGTAAGTCCACACTGAGAATAAAGGTCAAAGAAGAGGTGCCTGGGCAAGGGAGGCACAGCAGGCCTGGTGCATGGGACGTGAGCAGGAGGAAGACAGCATGTATTGTTCTAGAAACTAAGAAAAGTCCTGCGTGGTGTTGGAGCAGCAAGGAGGGAAGGGTTTCATGATTGAGGCTGGAGAGGTGCCCAGTCACTCACAGCTTTCAAGCCACTTGAAGGATTTTGGATCCTAAGGGAATGGGAAGCCATTAAAAGATTTAAGCAGAGGATTTTTTATGATCAGATTTGTATTCTTGAAATATCCCAGCAGCTGTGTGGAGAGAAGGTTTTTAGGAGTCTGGGTGGGAGGTGGGGATCATCCTAGAGGGTCTCACTGCCAATGGTGGGAATGGAGAGGTGGGTGGCTCAAGAGAGCTGTAGAAGATAAAAACAAGCCAGGAGAGAGGGAACTGGTGGCCGATGGAGTGTTGGAGCCAGGAAGGAGGAGGAGTCAGGAGTAGCTTCTAAAGGTGTGACTTGAGCAACCAAGTTTATGGTGGGACCATTTCCTGTGTGTAGCAGAGGTGGAGAGAGGAGAATTGAGCTGGGATGGGCAATGAGGAGTTGAAGTTTTGGCCATATTGAACTTGAGGAATCAATTAGTGATGTCACAGAGGACTGTGGGATGGCTGGTTATAGAGCCCCACAGAGCTGCAGAGGTGGGGTTCCTGGCCAAACAGGTGGGCTGTAAACCTAGGCTCCAGGAACTCCCCTTAGACAGAGGGGAGACTGAGCAGCAGCTCAAACCCAAGCAGACCCCCGAAGCATCCAGCATTTAATGGTCTTTTAGAAGATGATGAATCAGGAGTAGACTAGGAGACCAAGAAGCTGCTGCCAGAGACAAGAGCAGACACATAGATGCTTCTTATAGTCAAAGTTTTGTGAGCTAAGAGATGGCTGTGAGTGGATAAGCACTTAGCACCGACCATGTGGCTTTCAAAAACGTGTAGCGACAACCCCTCTGAAAATAAAGCCTTCTGCAGGTGACACCTGGAAGGGTGGAGGCTGAGATGGAGCCCTCTTGCTTGGCCTTCCGCTCTGCCTCCGCCCCACTCTGGGAAGGACACAGGAACAGCCCTGCCCTAGAGGAAGCCCACTTGGCCTGCTGGGTCTGGGCTCCTCCCAGCACGATGGTCACAGGCTCTGCTCTAAGGCTGCTTCACGTGTTGCCCCACAAACCAACCAAAGCGCCTTGGTGTTGGAGGTTGGAAAGCATCTGGGAGCCACTTAAGACACCTGTGCCCCAGCCCCCACCAGTTAGTGCTTCAGGATCCTTCCATCTCCAGCTTGGACGTTTATTTCATGAACCGTTCTATGCCCACAGTTCTACACTGATCACGCCTCCCGGGGGCTGCGTGTCCCCTTAAACATGCACTGGTCACACTAACTACTGGGACCATCTGTTTACACACCCTTCCCCCTGCTGAACTTTGAGTTTCTGAGGGCAGGATCCAGACTTTTAAATCTCAGCCAGGATAGCGCCTGGCACTGTGTATGTGTCCACAATGGTGGCTAAGTTGAATTAAATCACATCGAGTTAAACTGGAAAAGACCTCCAGTGGCCTCTTGTCCTTCCTTCCTGTGCCCGGGGGTGAGGGTGCCCTCCTGCTCCTTGCTGGCAGAACTGGTTCTAGAATCTGGACTTCCGGTCCAGTTTTCTCAGATGGGTCTTCAGTGCTCAGGAGCCCAAAAGAAGCATTCTCAGCCCTGAGTAAATATGCAAATGTGCGAGAAACCTCCCTCCCTGTAAGCTGTAGGTGGCTCTCGCTGGCTTAAATGGTGCCATCTCAGCATCACCCACCAGACCCACTGCGCAAAGCTACTTTCTTTGGAGTTGCTTTTATAAGTAGAAGTGTGACTCTCTCTCCTCCTTGTCCTCACCACCTGTCACGGTGCTGGCTCCTTAACTTCTGATTCTCACCTTTGAAAGGCCATTGCTCACATTTCCTAGTAGAAGTGCTTGTTTTTCACCTCTTACAGGCTCTGGCCCAAGTGCAGTTCCAGCATAGAGGCTTCTGGGGCTTTCTCTGTGCAGAGAAGGGTTAGGAAATTCCTTGGGGGAGTAAAACTGGCCTCTTCCCTGGCAACAGAACAGCGGTTCTTTTTCTGAGGAGTGGTTGGAGAGGGTTTCTGAAGAGCCGTCCTCCCGAGTACAGGCCCACACACTCCTCTTTCGCATTCTTGATGGCAGTGCAGTGACCCTTGATATAAAAGGAACGGGCTGAAGGGCCTCGCGTCTCTCCGCTCACTTCTGCCTTCCACTTACCATCTCCCAGCATCAGCCTCGGTTTCCTCTTGGAGTTTTTCTTCTGCTATCTTGGCCCCCGGCTTTGGACCAAGAACTGTCATCTCCTACCAACTTTGTTGAGGAGGTGGAAAAGGCAATGGGAAAGGCAAGCTAGGCACTTGAGCCTGCATTCAAGCCCCACTCTCGGTCTGTCTCCTAACCTCTGCGAGCCTCAGTTTCCTCCTGTGTGAAATGGGGCTACCATGATGCTTCTTTCTTAGGGCAGTTGTGAGGACTAGTGAAAGTGTCTGTTAAGCCCCCCTGCAGAACGCTCAGCCTAGGCAGTTTCCTAATAAACATCTGTTGTTAATAAACCAATGGCTTTTAGGTGAGACCGTTACCGTTTTGCTGATTCTAAGCCTGGTAGCACATCCAGAGTGTTAGGATTGGTCCATCTCTCCACCATCTTCACAGCACCGGGTGTCTGGTGCAAATAAATGGTGTGTTGCTCTAATTATGATTTTGTCAGTATTGCTATTGTGATGCTTATTGATGGGAAGGTCTCTTTGAAAGATAGATTCTTGGGGGGAAGTATTTACTTGTAGATGAACACATCCAAAGAATGAAGCCTCGATTGCTTTATGTATTTTGTGTTTGAAAAATATGTATTAACTTGTCAAAATAAAAAGAAAAAAAATGCTTAACTAATGGTGACTCTTGGACAAATCTAGTCTTGATTCCGTAGCTACTCAGGGTATCCTTGGCAACTGTTTGGGGGAGAGCTGAGTGTCCCCAGAGCTCTGCTTTCAGAGGGAGGACACAGAAAGGTTAAACTTCAAAGCTCTTTGTGTCTGTCAGCCTGTGTCTGTAGGCAATGTGTGCTTTTTAGAGAGCCTTTTGAATTACAGGAGGGTGTGGGTGGCCAGATTTCTTTTCTTGAATAGCAATATTACACTTTTTAAACTAATGTCTGGTCTTGATTAAATGGCCTTCTGGTTAAGTGGTGGCACATAACAGTGTTTTAACCCTGGTTTAAGAGCAACCTTAGAGTTTCTCTTTCTTTATATCTTTATACTGGAAGCTGTTACTTTTCTATTTCCAGGCCTTCCCTGCAGGCGCTGTGCTTCTTGAGTTAGGCCATTGGCAATACCAACTACCATGACTGATTCTTTTTATCTTTTGTGCAGAACTGAGAATTTGCAGAATTTAAGTTTTTGTTTGGGTACAAAACAAAATTCTCATGTCATTGCACATGAGAGTATACTCTAAGGAAATAATCAGGAACACCAAAAAGCTGAGGAAATTAAGCTCAGCCTTCCCCATAAGAAGAAAACTTGGGAAATGCTTACAGTGTCCAGCAATGAGGATGTGGTTCAGATCAGAGTACCCCATAAGATAGGTGTTTTATAGAGCCACTAAAAACTGTATTTTGGAGTAGAAGATGTGGGAAAATGTTCTTAATGTGATGTTAAAGTAGGGCATCAAACCATGTGTTGAGCTTGTTCTTGACTCAGAGCAAAAAAGATATACAGAGGAAAAGATGAAAGGAAAATTACTAAGCTGATTATTGTACCCAAGTTGTCGCTTGGGCGTGGGACTGTGATTTTTATTTTATGCTTTATATTTCCCCATGTTTTCTAATTTTTCACAGAACACATAAATTACTTAAATTTAGGTAAAAGTTATTTAACAAACGCACAGACAAAATCTTGTAGGTTCCGGGATGTTGATAGTGATAGAACCTTCAAATTAGAAATTGGCCTTGAGTGGCGGCTGTTGGATATTAATGTTTAGCTCTTATATAACATGTTGTGGGAGGTTTCTGGAGCATTTTATAGCACCTGAGCTCATTTGCATACTGTCCCTGTGTGATAGGCAGCAGGCATTGTAACGATTTTATGGATTAAAAAGGAGGGGGCAGAGAATGAGCACTGCATTTTGTCTCTGTGATGTGTTTAGGCTGTGACATCGGGGTCCAGGTAAGGACATGGTGCTCCCATTCCTCATTCACTGACAGCCATCAGGAACCTTGGAAATGGTGTGGAGTCCACTGCCTCTCCAAGAGGAAACTCAGGTGAACAGGGAGCTGGCCTGCTGTTGAAACGCACACTCCTTGCCTTGTTAGGGTGGAGGATGTTCTAGAGATTTTTGGTTTAACATAGAACATTATTCCTTCAGAGGATATTAGAGAAGGGGAAGGAGACCCTGAACTATCACACATTGGACTGGAGGAAACAGGGTAGGTGAAAGGCTGTTCACAGCCAAGGGACTCCCTGCTTGCTGAATTCCCTAACTGATCCATGGACCTTCTCACTCCCTGTGACAGTCACATTGTAGCCCCTCTTGTGTGAATCCTCAACCCCATTTCCTGGTTTTTCTATGTGCCTTGGTGTCTTTCGCATCCCAGCCTACCTGTGATAACTCAATTTTCAGGGTCTACACCCCTTAAGAAGATAGAAGAATTCTAATCTTCTCTCCCTCCAAGTTTTCTCATGTACTTCTACCAGATGGCAACAGTCTCATTTCTATGTAAATATACAGAGTCCCCAACAGTCAGTATCTCTGATATTTTTATCAGTGATTAATGAAGGCTGAACTTTTTCTTTCTTTTTCATAGCACTGAAAAAGTGTGCAGGGATTTTAAAAAAAAGGGACAAGCAATGATTAATGTGGTGATGCTCTGTTTAGAGTAAACAGATAACTGGGCAGGTTGAATGGAAGGTCTCCCTTTAGCTGCTTGCTCCTCCAACTGTAAAAATAAGGTAATAAGAATGATATAATAGCAGCTGCACTAGTCAGGGGAGGGTATGCTGTGCTGCAGTAACAAGTAAAGCTAAAAATATTATGAGCTTAGTACAGCACAAATTGTTTTTTTTCCCCTTAAAAAAATCTGATGTGCATCATTTGGGCCTTCCTGCATCTGGGGACTTTGGAGTGCAGGTGTCTTCTCTCTACTGTTGCCACTCTCTCAACATGTGGCATCTAGGGTTATAATGAGGCAAGGAAGGGAGTGTTAAAAGGGTCATACACTGGCTCTTAAATTTTGTGTCCAGAAATGACATGTCACCTCTACTAATATTTCATTGACTCCAACCAGTCATATGGCTCTGCCTAGCTTCAAGGGGATTGGAAGTTTAGGAACGTACATGGGCCACTAGGTGACCCCCAAGTGTCTCTGCCACCCTATGACCTTATCCGAGCCATTCCTATGTGCTAGGCACCATTCTCAACATTTTACATGGATGGTCCCATTTATTCCCCAACTCTTTGAAGTCATTACAAATATGTCCATTATACAGATGGTAAACTGAGCCACAGAGAGGCCGGGTTTTTGCCCACATCTTATGGCTAGTCAGTAACAAAGCCAGGAGTGAAGCCAGACAGTCTGGCTCTAGGGCCTAAGTTTTCAGCCTCTGTACCTGTTGCCTCCCTAATAATCTCTCTCGGAGGGACTTCTGTAAAATTATAGACAATGTAAATAAAACACCTGCTGTGCAGTGTCTGGGCATGTAATAGTCATACACAAATGGAAGCTATTTCCATTCTTCTTGTCGTCGTTGTCTACCTCTAATCCTTTCTGAGTCAAGGCGGGGTATAAATAGATGTTGATGTCACCAAGCTTTATTAAAAGGTATTTCTTTTGTCCTGGAATCTAGAGTTGCATGGAATGCTTTAATATAACCTTGTAGAGAAATATCGAGTAATTACCATCACACAGAAGTATTTTAGCAAGTCTTGCCCATTCTTACCCTGTGCTGGCATGAAAGGAAAGCCTACATTTTAATTACTGGCCTGCCATGTCTCATTACTGGTATCTGCAAGGCTTTTCTGAGCAGAATACAAGGATGCAACAGTAGTTTATTTTGTATTTGTTTTAATTAAACATCAGCCCTGATCTTGACTTGTTCAGTAGGTAGTTAAAGCAAAACTACTGTGCTGTAAAGTGATTTCTGAACCTCTTTGTCTAGCCCCAAATACATTTGGTCTGAAAGTGACTCCCCTGTCTCTCTCCTGCCATGAGTTAATTGATATCACTCCTGCTCAAGGCTTGACAGCTGGAGGCTGCCTGTCGCGTGGGTGAGCGAACACGCAGCACCACCCTGGGAAGAGGAGCTGTTGGGGATTCTCTAAATGTGCGTGGACCAGTGAAGGATATCATTGAGTTGGTGGAAGGACAGGGCAATTAATGGTGTGCACAAACCTGTGTGATTTTGGTGGTAAGTGCCATTTCTTCTTGCCCACTAGGAGATGGAGGGCCAAATCTTGGTTCTGGTCAAACTGCCTTCTTCCTTAACACTGGGAATTGGGGGATGGTGCCTTTTTATTTCTTACCTTCTTTCAATAAGTATGGTTTCTTCTTTTTTTTTTTTTTCTTTCTTTTTAAACATTTTTTCTCTTTCTTTTTGTGTGGTGCTGGGAATCAAATCCAGGGCCTTGTATGTAGTAGGCAAGCCTGTAGCACTGAGCCACAACCCCAACCCAAGGAACCCAGTTCCTGCCATCTCTGATAGAAGATGCCCTCCTGGGAATCTCTCATTCATTAACACACCCAGTGTGGTGAGCAGGGTGCTGTGCTCAGCAATGGGCCAGGGTAGAAAGTTAAGGAGATGCTGCCCAGCCCCACCACACACAGGTAAATGAGAAGCTCTGTGAGGCAGAACTTCAAAAGGGCTAGACAGAGCTGCCCAGAGGAGCACAGAGGAGTCCAGAGAAGCTGAGGATTGCTGAATCATACGTGTGGGTGCCTCAGAGTTCATTAGTACCAGTCAAAATCCACAGGTACTTACTTGGTTCCTGAAAACTAAGTAGCTCATGTTAAGTAATGTAATTCCCCAGGACCATTTTAACTTTTAATTAAATGTCATTCTGCAGGTTCTTTGGATGAGGTATTGACACTTTTGGCATTTGAAGTATGTCAACTAGATATTGGATAAAATGTTGGAGGGTCTTTAACAAAAAGAAGTCTTCTATAAGATAACATGCACTCTATGATTACAACTCTATAAAAATACCTACAGAGCCAGCATCCAGATAGGCACATGCAGGGCGAATGTGACTATTTTATAGTGGTGAGGTTATAGATTAATTCTTTTTTTCTTGGTACTGAAGATTGAACCTAGGGGTGCTTAACCACTGAGCCACATCCTATCCTTCCCCTTTTTAATATAAATTTTATTAGAAATAGGGTCTCTCTGAGTTTTGCTAAGTGCCTCACTAAGTTGCTGAGGCTGGCTTTGAACTCATGATCCTCCTGCCTCAGCCTCCTGGGATTACAGGTGTGGGCCACCATGCCTGGCTATAGATTAATTCTTTATGAAACGTTTTTAAATATTGTTTTGCCTCCAACTTAAAGAGAGAAGAAAAAATATTCTGATATAGCTAAAACATTGTACTTAAAAATCAATTGGAAGAACATCAGTGGTGAGGTTCAGAAAGGGAAACTTTAAAATAACTCAAGAACTCATGGAACTTTCAGCATTTAGGAGAGGCTTTTAAAACAGAAACACATTTTTAGGAAAATACAGGAAGGCTTTGAGAAGTTAGTATGTCCTGGCCATTATAGACTTGCTATTGATATTTTGCAAACATCCGAGAAAAACTGAAAACACTCTAAGAAGGAAAAAATCATCCATAGTTACACAAATGCCACAAACCAAACAATTTCTCCTTGTTATTCACCCTCTAATATTTATCCACCTGTATACAACATTTAACAGCTTTTATTCTGTATCTTTTCCCCCACAAAAGACTATAAGCATTTTAAGTGAATACTATATTATCTCAAATACTTGAAAAAGGGCTTACTGACTACATTTTAGAACCTGTTTTTTTCTGGAACATTTGTTGAACTACTTGGCCTTTTCTTTAAAACAACAACAACAACAAAAACAACCTTTGAGACTGTAGAAGCTATATCCGTCTTGTTGAATTAAACAACTTTGACATTGAGATGAGGAAAGGTGACCGTCACAGACAGGCCTGCCTTGCTACCCGTCGGAGATGTGTGGCAGAGATCCTGCAGCCGAGGGCTCTGGTGTTGCTTCAGAGCCTTTGATTCTGTGAGGCTGACCTTGTGGAATGTAGAACTGGACGTGGAGACCCAGCCCACTCAGGGCCAGAACCCTCTGGGCTCTTGTCCTGGTGACAGAGTAGCCATGTGGAAACACAGGTGATACTGTTGTTTAGGATCAAGGGTCTGCCTGCCCAATCTTGCTCTTTTAAAATAAAATTGAGCTCCTGACCATTTCCTGTTCTGCCATGATTTGATCTCCAGAGCCCAGTTGCACCGTCCCAGCCTGGCCCTGGGTGAGCAGAAGCCTTCCTGCTTACACTGCAGCCATGGAAGCAACCCTGCCACTGCTCCAGGCACTGCCTGCTGCAGTTGGGGACACAGCGCCATCTAGTGGGAAGAAGAGAAAGCCCATCGTTGCTCTTTTTTTTTTTTAAATTAGTGGAGAACCATTGAAATGGACTGCATCAACTGTCCTCATTCAACACCCAAGCAAACCCAGAAAAGAAAATGGATTTCCTGAATGTCACACAGCCAGCCAGTGGCAGTTCTGATGCTACAGAGTCCCATGAACTGAACCTTGGTTCAGCATTTGAGGTAGGTAAGGAAAGCAGAAGGTGAAAAAGTTTCTGATTTCAGTTGCATGGCATTTCGGACCTCAGCAGAAGTGGAGGAGAACATATTCTGGCACTGGAGCCTGAAGAAGAGTTGTCAGTCTCTACTGGCCTACAGAAGGCCATGGTCATGGGCATAGGGCCCCCTCCTTCCAGTCCTGAGACTCAGCAGAAGATAAGCCCGCAGGAAGGATGCTGGGGTGGGGAGCAGGAGGTGCCACAGAGGGTGCGTGAGGGTGGAGGAGGGAAAGAGCTTGTGGGATGCCAGCCAGCCTCTCCTGGCCCCTCTCCCCAGCTCAGCAAAATTTGAGCCTCTCGTCTCGGCCCTACCTCCTCTCTCTCTTCGAAACCCCTGCAACTCTGAGCTCCTGTTCTGCAAGTGCATATCTTCCCAGATCCCAAACAAGGGGTGGGGGGCCAGCACCCTGTTTTCCACTCTCTAGATACTCTGTGGCCTTGATTTAACTAGACTTCCATGAGGATCTGCGTGGCTCTCAAGCCTTTCAGCCAATCTATGGCTAAAAGACACGAGCTCCGAGTAGACTATTACCCAGGATTGCGAAGGGGGAAATCACACTGCATTATTCAGTGTCAGCTGGAGGGGTGGAGGGAAAGGTTAAAGCCATTGCCTAGCTCATTCCTTCAAAATAAAATCCAAAATGTTGACGTGAAACATATGGCTGTTCTTGGGGCGAATCTTAGCCTGGTTTCCCGTGGCGATCCTACGACAGCATCCTCTGCCTTCAGAGGCTGGCCCTTCCCTTGACTCCTGGCCTGTGTCCCAGCAGGAAGGACAGACAGCCCATCCTTCTTTCAACACGGGATGGCTTGCAGAGCCTAAAGCCGTGGGTGTGAGTGCAAGGGCGGGCTGTGACCTTTCAACTCACTCCTTTGATTTCATTTTTCAAAAAGCTAATTAGAGTTCAGAGAAGTTTTATGCCCTTTGTTTTTCTAACCTAGAGAATCTGACTCAGGGACTTTTGTGGACTGCAATGTCCCAAACTGGCCAACACTGGACAAAACCTTTAATGCCCAGGGCTGAGTCACAGTGTAGCATCTCCTCGGCCTGGTTTGCCCCAAGCAGAATGTTCTCTCTGTTCTCCAAACAACAAAGCCTGCTGCCAGGCAGCCCCCGGCCAGAAAGCCCGCCCCAGCCAACTTCCCTTTCACCTGCTCCTTTCACCTCTCCATGGTCGCTGGCCTGCGCCCCAAAATTCATTCTCCTCCAGCATGCTTGTTTGGAACCAGGCTTGGATGCAGCGTCTGGGAGTCTGTTGAGATGCGGATGCGCAGACAGGCCTGCTTTCCAGCCCAACACATCCTGGAAAAGGAGTTGTGAGGAACATCTTCATTCTGCAGACCACATATCCCAACAGGAACGCGGTTATTATTGGGGTGCACATCTAACCAGAGACCAGGCACCAAATGCATCAGTGAGATCCAGCAGTGTGTCATCAAAGCCAGCGTGCCCTGAAATCTCTGTGATCATTCATCAGAAGTCTGTGACAAGCCTTTTTCTCTCCTTTCCGGCAGGGCCCTCAGCTTGTTCTTCTGTGTCCTGAACTGTGCTGTCTCTGTCCAGTCGCACCTGCCAGAGCACCTACCTCCTTTGCTGGCCTGGCCTTGATCTTGACGTTGTTAACCCTGTATTTGCTCCACAGGATCTGGCTTTTCTTCTTTCGCCACCAAATTCTTCTTGTTTCAAGACCTTTGAACAAGTCCCAGATTCCCATGTCCTTCTCTCCCCCACCTTTATGTTGACAATCTTCACGGTGACAAGCAGCCTCCCAGATCATCTTGTCAGCCTCCCTCCCACCTGTGACACCCAGGCTGCGGTCAGCATGTAGAGAGGGCCCCTGGTCAACACCTACAGGCAAAGCCCTAAAACCATGGGAATATACCTCAGGCCCACGACCCCTCGAGGGGAAAGGGAAGCTAAATGTGGCTTTTAGTCTTCCAGAAGGTATTTATCGAGTTCTTTCTGTGGCCAGTCACTTTCCAAGGTGCTCAGGATATAGGTGTGGCTAAAATCGATAAAAATTCCTTCTCGTGTGCAGCTCCAGAGTCAGCCTCCATGGCATTCATGTAATGAGTGGAAATAACTTTGGCTGGGGAGTCAGGAAGTCTAAGAGCTCACCTAGATGCTTCTACCAAACAGCAAAGTCTCGGCTCCCTCTCTGATCCAATCTGCTCGTCCCTTCAGTGAAAAGATTGGACTTGGTCACCTGTGAGCACACAGAGCTGCGACTATCCATTTAGAGCGCAGTCCTGGGCTTTTCATCCAAGAGGGTAGAGCTCCCTGCTCCTCCTTATGTGGAACATTCCAGCCAGTTCCCCTCTCCACCCTCAGGATTCTTTTCAGCTTTGATTATTCCTTGGTCTTAAGAAAGAAAGAAGGCAGAGCTCTGTCTGTCAGCCTGACTCACCTGTCTTCCTTATTACCTGTGTGCCTTCCCTCTCCATTTCCGTGTGGTCACTAACATTTTTCAAGAACAGTTAATTGACCCTTTCTTCCAAGTGGTTTTTATGGGTGGAATGCTTCTTTAGGGTCACTGAGCTGCCTTTGGGGGCATCTGTTCCCTTGAGCATGCTCAAGGAAGCAGTGCACAGATCACAGGGAGGGATTCAGTTCAGCTGGTGCAACAGAACCACTGGAAACCAATTAACAGGCCGGAAAACCGCAAAAGGATGGTGGCCAAAGAACAGGCACCCCGTGGTGGACAATTACCAGTGTGGGCAGGGACAGCGATGTAGGTCAGCTCTCAGCCAGGAAGTAGTTTTGCAAGTGCAAAATGTGAATCCCTTCTGGAAAGAGAATCTAGGTAAAGGTTTTCTTTCTATATTTGGGCAGATGACCACCTGGTTGCCCTGCAACCCCCCTTGCTTTCTGAGACAGCTGGTCTTGGCTTCCATTTACCCTCAAAAAAAAAAAAAAAAAAAAAAAGTTCAGGCCCTTCTACCTTTGACCTTCTGGTTGATGATAAAGGGACTAGCTTTATCATCTGCCTCAGAGGCTGGGCCTAGGTTCTAGGTAGTGTACCCACATTGTACTCTATGTTTTGAGGACACAATATTTTTTGGCACAGGTCTGGTAGATTCTTTTTTGTTTGCTTATTTTTTTCTGAGAGCACCCTTTTCAGCAACGATGCTATGGTACTTGTAAAGATTTTACCAGTTGTAGACAGGTTTCTGGGGTATTGGAAATTGATCAACATCTAGGCGTTACACACTATTCTGTCAGGAATTTGACCAAGGAGAAGGAGAAGATCTGGGGGTCAGAGGTGGTTGGTTGGGAAACTGAGCCCCAAAGCCGGTAGGTGCTCATATGTGGAGGCTCAGTTTGGTGAGAGCCACTGTGACCATCAGTCTCCTCACTTGGCATGGGGCAGGCTCCTGCAGGCTCCCACATTTACTCTTCCTTTGCTCCTCAGAAAGGTTTTAGGAAGTAGGCAGGGCAGGTTAGTTAATGTCTGTGCTTTGTGAATAAGGAAACAGAGGCTTGGGGCTTGCATTTGCTGAGTGTGCCCAGGATAGCCAAGGCTGGAGCAAAGGCCCTGAGGCTTGGGTCTCTCCCCACGCCACAGCATGTCTGGATTGTTTTCTGACAAAGCCCTGGTCTGACAGGGCAGTTGTACTAATGAAAATGTATTTCTGGGGTCTAGTTGCCAACCTTGTTCTAAGAAAATGTGGAGCTTCTGTGACTGTGAAACTTGGTAGAGGCTACTTTCCTTAAGAGACCAGAGCCACAGAACCCTGACAGGCATTTTGCTATGTGGTTCCTGACTCTGCTTCTACAGGAGGAAACTGTGTCTCCTAAATATCCAGGGCTCCCCAGGATGCGGGTTACCATTTGGAAGTTCTTCAGACACTCGGTGCTCTGGTCCGCACCCCAGTACATCTCTGCCCAAAGGCTCTTTCCCTTGCTGACACATTTTGGCCTCTGGATTATATGGGAGTGTTGGCTGAACCCCCAGATCCTTCCTGTCTCAGGCCCTGCCCATGGGGAAATGCTCTGGCATATGGCCCTACTGATGGTGAGACTTTCTGCTGATTTTTTTCATAAAAGAACAAAGAACTGTCCTCCTCAACTTAGCAACACAAACCTCCATCCATGAGAAACACCTGCTCACAGTGAGCCCTCGGACGTTTCTTAAAATGGTCCATGAGAAATTTGCAAAGGCCGTTGTCTAGGAGCCTTCTGGTCTTGCCTCCCTCTGCCAGCTGAGTGGTCTTCCTAAGTGAATACTGGAGAATCCTGCTTCGATTCATTTCTGACCAGTGGAACTAGCCGAAGCTCACACTGTCCCCCGACCCGCCCATATTGTTCCATTTGGTAAATGCTTGGCATGAAGCAGCTTCCAGGGCCTTCTCCAGGACTCATTATGGAGGGGTAAATGCTAGGGGTGAAGGAATTCATTGTGTGCCTGTAGGAGTCTAATGTCTTTTTTAGACTAGGAATTGAGAAGTGTGACTAATGAGCACCCTGTAAAAGCCACAGACCACCTCATTAAATGTTAGAGTCATTTCCCCGGTTGGGTAGAAATGAAAATCCTCAAAGAAAGGCCACCTCATCAATTAATGAAGAACTTTTTCTTTAAGCATGGTAAATATTCAAAAGACATTTTGGATAGTCAAAGAGCATTTACCAAAGACCTTAAAAACAAAACAAAACAAAAAAAAAACCACCTTGATTTCTGTGGGGCTGTGGAGGAGAGTGAGGAAGGAGGGGATCTGTGTACATGGCCTTCTGCCAAGGAACAGCTGTGGGTGATTTCAGGGTTCAGGAGTTATATGCTATTTCTGCCTTCCCTGCAAGGACCCTTCTATCCTGAGGGCTTGTGTTTATTCTTCTAGAACCCACCATAGGGTTCTAGAAGAATAAACACAAGGGAACCCACAGAAATCACAAACCCATGTGCCTGGTGCACAGCAAGGGTTTGGGTATTTGCGTCCTGTGTTACATAACATTATTGGGGTCAGAGGTGTGTCCCTTTTTGTAGTGGGAAAATAGTGGCAGAGGTCAGGGAGAGCCATTGCCCTCTGGCCACTGCAGAAGGTTCCTTCTGTTCTGGAGCTTGTCCTGCACAGGCCATCCTGACTCTGCGACAGGTTGGAGGAAGCCCAAGGCTGCACATGGATGGTCAGGGGACAAGAACTTGTACTCTTAGGGTTGCAGCCGCAGCCCCCATGTGTCCCTGCTGGCTGGGTTGTGCTAAGGCAGCAGAAGCTCTGGCTGTGCTTTATAAAGAACCTCGTTCATTGCCTAGTGCCTCGGAGCAAGGCCATGCTGTACATTCTATCACAGCTTCAGATTTGACCCTCCATCCCTGTCTCCCTGTCCAGGTGGTGTCCCCTCACTTACCCTCACATGACCTCTAGAAAGGCCTTCTTAAGGCCAGCTCCTGATTTGGACCATGACACACCCCCATTTAAAAACCTCTGCTGGCTCTCCTTTGTCTCCAGGGTCAAGTCCACACACACACACACACACACACACACACACACACACCGCTTAGCGTGCCTTCAGGTCCCATGGTAATCACGTCTAACACTCTCCAGGAAGGACAAGTCCCACCACTCTGAACTCACACTCAGCAGCAGGGCAGGCCTCTCCTGAGTTCCAGTTCAGCACACACTCTGCCCGCTGCCTGGAAGGCCCTCTCTGCCCTCTTTGCTTGGCAAACTCCTGTTTCATCATTTAGGACTTGGCTTCAGAGTGATCCCCTCTGCATGGCTTCCTGCTAAAACCTGCTAGGCTCTTTCATGTACTAGCCAAAGCACTTTGTCTCCTGTACAAACAGGGAGCTCCTCAGGCAGGTGTGAATCCATCCCTGTGGCCCAGGGTGGAACCCGACGCATAAGTGACATTTAATGTTTGTAATGTATGTATGTATGGAAGGCTAGGATTTCCAGCAATGTTCGGGCTCGAATCAGGCAAAATAATTTATGTGTTTATGTGACCTAAGAAATAAAAACTGGTCCAGTGGGCAGGAGGGAGGACTTGGGGAGTTTCTGTCCCCATCCTATGTTATCTCTTAGGGCTCTTTTGTGCCCCAGTTCTGAGCAGGACCCTAGGGCCAGTAGGTTGTTGTCATTTCTCCAGCTTCATATGCTCCTTTGTGAGCAGGTGCCTCTAGCCTGGGGGAGGCCGGCTTGCCTCCTGGTGAAGAGCTGCCCAGGGCCCTCGCCTCCTGCCGTGGCTGCTGCAGGGCCTGGGTGATGCTGGACCTGACCTTGGATACAGTCTTCCTGGCTTGCCATGTGCTGTTTCAGCTGCTTTTAGTGTGAATATCTACACCAGAAAGCTGCCTAGGCATGAAAATGGTGATTAAGAGATGCTGACACCACTACATTGTCTCATTATCTGTAATAACCACATGGAGAACACCAGGCCCAGAACTGGAATGGCCTCGGAGCTTTAGTGGGTCTCTCACCTAGAGGTGGCAGCCAAGTGTTTCCAAATGACCCACAAGTTTGTCTTACTGAGTGGCAGCTGCCCCCCTCCCCCTTCTACAAAGTCCCCCCTGGTGCTTTGCCACCTGTCCTGTGTTGCAGTCACTGAGTGGGGCTTAGCCCTGGAGGCTCTGGGTGTGCATCCCAGACCTCTGCTGGCAGCTGTGTGACCTTGGCAAAGTCACTTTTCCTCTCTGACTCTCCATTTCCTCATCTGTAAAATGGAGGGGAGATGTTTGCCCTGAAGAAAAACCTGAAGATCAAATGAGCCTCCAGCTGTGGAGTTCCTAGCAGCTGCCCTGAACCTGCTAGTTCCCGTCTCCTATCCCTTTCAGCTAGAAATAAACCCCAGTTTCCCCAGAAGCAAGGTGCCACAGGTGGCCATTAAGAAGTCTTGTGGGGACCTTCACCTCATGACAGTGCAGGGCCTCTGTGGCACAGAGACACCGGCAGCAGAGAGGAGTGAGGCCTTGGGCAAAGCCGAGCCCCGCTTCCTCTGCTTCCCACTGCTTCCTAAAGCAGTCCCCAAGGACACGTCGTAGACCTTCCTTTCTGTCTGTGGGCCAGCTCCTGTCTGCAGAGGAGTTTCTATCCATGCAATCCTGAGGGTGAGGTCGATGGGCTGGTGAGTGGTGGCTGAGCTCTTGGCACCATGGAGTGACCAGGGGCCCCTGGAATCCTGAGTGCTTCCTGCACATTCACCTGTTTGATTCTCACAGCACTGCGGGGTAAATACATGACCCTCATTTTAAACATGGGGAGCTAAGACACAAGCAGGTGAAAGACCATGCCCTGGGTAGCCTGGGCAGTAGGTGGGAAAACTGGCATGAAGCTCTGCTGGTCTGGCCCCTGGGCACATGCACTTAGCCACTTAACCCCCACGCAACCTAAAGAGCATTTCATACTGGTAGCTTGGATAACTGTGTGGCTCAGGCTGTTGAGGTCAAGTCCATAGCCCTGGCTTAGAGAAGGTACTTCCAGGAAACTTGGGGATTCCACTTCCTCTTAGATAACATACCTTCAGGCTGCCATTTTCAAGAGGTTAAATCCCATTTCACTTGGGTATCTCCTGAGTCCATGGGACATTCCTTTATTTAATCAAGACAAGTTTACAGCCAGGCACTGGGTTCCAGCGATACAGACAGCAAGATTCCTGCTCTCGTGGACCTCATGTTGAAACTGGGGAACAGCTGATAAACAAATACATCTATAAATTTAAAAATTCAGGTAATGATTAAAAATAAGCAAAGTAAAGGCAGGTTAATGGGTAGAGAAGGAGCAGTCAGAGAAGGAGAGAAGCAGGAGAGTGGTAGACAAGCTGGTATAACAAGCAGAATTTTGAATAAGCATTTCCTAATTCTGTGATCTCCTGCAAGCAGAGAAAATGTCATTTGACTCGTACAGCAACCTGACGCCCACTTGTTCAACCACCCTGTTCTGAAGTAGCATCAATTTGGGCACAGGCAAAGCATTAAATAAAGGAAGGTCTGTTTCCCAAATGTCACAGATGCTAGAACTGGGCCGTCTGTGAGCCCTGCTTGCCCACTTGGCCCCAGGTGGAAAAGGTACAAGAACCTAGTCCCATGCAGGCAGGGCAGCTGGCTGTGTCAGAGGCTTGAAGGCAATCGCTAAACCTCAGATTTGTGCATTTTGAGAAAAAAACAAAACAAAAAACCTGTTCATGTTCCCCGTTTTTTGCAGTAGTGCTTGCATTTAGCAAAATCTCCAGTTACAGGCCATGGAGACTCAGCCTCTGGTGGGGAGTGGAATTATGACATTGAAAGGGTCCTGAGAGACTGCCCAGCCTTGTGAAGACTGTAATAACCACACGGAGAACACCAGGTCACAAGGCTTCATTGCTCTTCTTAAATAGATCCAAGAGCAGAGCTCATAGCGGGACCTCCAAAATGGACTTCCCCAGCATCCACAGGGTTGCAGTTCAGCCCCAGGCCTAGTCCCTGAGCTCAGATCAGAAATGTGGTCCCTGAAAGGGACTGGAGCCAGGGCCCCATGACTCACTGCTTACTGAAGTGGTCCTGTCTCACGGGCACACCGGGCTTCTGTTCTTGTGAAAATGACTTGGAGGACAGGAACCTACCTACCTGTCTGTGCAGCTCCTTACTGCAAAGAATAGATTCTCTTTATTAGGGTAGTAAGAGACCAGCTTTGAAACACGTGGATAAAGACTGCGGCAGATGGCTGAACCCATCTATGCTTGCCAGATCAACCCAGAGCATGGCCAAGAGCTTTGAACTCATGCCTGGTTCTTTGGGGATGGCATCATTGAGAACCACATCACTGTAAACTGGCTGAAGGGCTTGGCTGCCCCCAATGACCTTAGTTTCATGTTCATGATGCTGAGCTGAGCTGGGGTTGTTTGGTTTGGTTTGGTTTTTATAAAGTAGGATCTTCAACAGTTCCATTTGGGGGAGGTTGGCACTACTGTATGCAGAGCCCATTCCTAGGCACCAGAAGGCCACAGCAAATTTCGTCATAGGCTGGCACTGAAGGGCCTCACAGTGAACAAAGAGGCCAGCTGTGCCCAGGTCCTCAGTCATGGCTCTTTCTTCTGACTGGTTCTCTCCTGTCTTTTGAGCTCCCATGTTACTTTGTGTCCCCCATCTTTGATCTGTGCTTCTGTTGTACCCTTCCCATTTATCCTCTCCTCCCCCCTCACCCTTACTGAGCCCCTATTAGGTGTCAGGTGTGGTTTGAGGCACTGGAGATGGATCAGCAAGGAAGATGGACAGTTGTGCTAATCTCATGGTAAAGATTACAGTTTCCCATGGGCCTTTGCGCCTCCCCAAGCTGGGTGGGGAGCTAGAGGGCAGTGAGCATGTCTTCATTTCTGTCCCCTCAATGCCTGGAATGAAGCAGGTGCTTGGCAAAGTCTGTGGGACAAGTGAGGAGAGAGATGACAACAATGTAAGATAGGTAGTTACTAAAATTAAAATTAGCATTTGTACATATTTTTACAGGTGTCAAAACATCCACCAAACACGGTTCAGCTAATGCTTCACAACAGCCCTGTGGGAAGCAATTGTGTTCTTTCTGGAAAGGAAGATGGAGGTTTGGAGATATTATGGCCCACCCAGGACTTTAGGTTCTGGATCCTGTGTGTTTGCTACTCCACTGAGGAGGGTGTCTTTTATAAAAACCTGGGGGTGATAAAGAGCTGGGGTAATCCAGGGGAGGGTGGGTGTGCCCGGGAAGCCCGGGGCTGAAGCTGAACCTAAGAAGGGGTCCTGGCAATCGGGAGTAGTGGAAGGGGAGGTGCCAGCCAAGTTCCAAGACCATGAGGCCCAGGCAGCTCTGGTGGCCATCCCTGCTCTGACCTGGTGAGATCCAGAGAACCTGGACATGACCTCGTCCAGCTCAGAGGTTCTTAATCTGGCTTGATCCTTAGGATTCTCTGGGGAGTTTCTGAGAGTGATTCCCAGGGTCTACTTCCAAGACTTTAATTCAGATCTGGGAAAGATCTTTTTAAAAAGTTCCAGAGCTTTTTGGATGCAGAGGCCCCCTTTAAAAATTCTCTAGTTGACTTTTGCCTATTAGACACAGTCTTGAATTTAGAAGCCTTTGGGAGGTGTTTTTGGCTATGCCGAGTCAAAGCTTCCCCATCCCCACCTGCAGAAACCACCCGAGCAGAGATTTGCCGGCACTGGTCTGCACTCCCCCAGGCTCAGCCCACCTTACGCACTGGCCGTCCAGCCCCTGCCTGAGAATGAAGGGGCAGCATCTTGGGTTGACCAAGAACATGAATGTTGACTTGCTCCCTGTTGGCCTGGTGTCTATGACTCAGATCTTGGGCTTCTTGGAGGATGGGGCTGAGGAATTCATACAGGTCGGTACCAGCTACCTTGGCTGGCCACCCTGGTGGGGAGTGAGTGGAGCAGTGCAAACTATTTAATCAGCTGGGACCAAGTCCAAGAGCATTTTCAGCAAGTGGCGGGAATGACTCCTCAATGGCCCCTTTCCAGTAGGAGTGTCCTGGGGAGCAAAGGCTCTGTGGAATGGACAGGTTGGTTTCTGCTCCCTGATTGGCCTTTGCCCTCATCTGCCTCCCACACCTCCTCTAGACTCTTTTTTAACATTCAAATTTGAAAGCAGTAGAGGACAGTGGCTTAGTGGCCCTGGTCCTTGTCCTCAGACTGAATGCCAGTGGCTTGGACCAAGCTCTTGTGAGCATTCAGACATCTGCCCAAGACTTCATTGTAGATAAGTAAGAATGTTTTCTGTCACTTTGTGCTTAGTTTTGGAACATTGTCAAGACTACTTACTTACCTTCTGTGCCAATTTTTTATTCACTAGATTGAAAGTCCCTTGAGAGCAGAGACCAGTTGTATTCACCATCATGTTCCACGCCTGACAAATGCACACGTTTAGCTTGTGGTGCAAAGAACAGATAGGTATGTAAATAAGATGTGATTCATTCAAATCCAGTATGCCAGTAGTTCAATACCATATATATTTTGGAAAGTGTACTGCTTCACCATAAAGATGGATAGTAAGAACAAAGGAATTTCTCTCTCAGACTCCCATAGTCCCTTCCTTCTTTGGCCTTGGTCATGACCATAAAGAAGTGGTACCTTTAGTTTTTCATTTTAGTCTTAAAAATGTATTGAAAGACATGGTGATATTTAATAGTAATCAATGCCATGCACATTTTTTAAAAGTTTAGTTTCCATTAAAAAAAACATTTTTTACCTGTAAATGGACACAATATCTTTAATTAATTTTTTATGTGGTGCTGAGAATTGAATCCAATGCCTCACACATACTAGGCAAGCATTCTACCACTGAGCCACAACCCCAGCCCTGCCATTTTTGATGAGCAAAATTTTAAGGAAAATTATAAAATAGCAGTTACCTCAAATGGAAGATGCTGTGGCAAAATTCATGTGCTTCTCTCTATAGCCCTTTGAAAAGCAAAGCAAAATCCTTAACATTTTCCATATAATTAGGCCTACTGATCCTATTCCTGGGCATTGGTGCTGAAGAAATAATTCAGAAGATGTGAAAAGCTACACAAATAAGAATTTTAGCATTGATTTCTGTGGTTAAAAAAAATGGAAACACATAGATGTTCCAGAAAAGGGAAATAGTTGAATAATTACAGGACATCAACATGCTGAAATATTACTCAATCTTAAAATGATTACAAAGACTGCTGAAATTTAGAAAGAGAATATAAAACTGTGTTTGCTAGGATTACAAATGTTAAAAATACGCATGTGTGCCTATTGGCAAGAAAGTAATGTGCAACATAAATTTAATCTCTAAGGATAAAATAATACTTGCCAAAATATTACCCACGGTTATTTCTGACTGAAAGGATTATGGATGGTTTTCCTTCCCTTTTCAATCTCCTCTCTATTTTCCAAGTTTTGCCTTAAAAAAAAAACAAGTGTTTCATTTCGGGGGCAGAGTGTAATGGATCCTGTATGAATGAGTCTTTTCTAACTGGAAAAATAATGTAAATGATGCTACAGAACATTGACTTTAATACTATTTTTAGAATAAAATTAATATTGCTTTTTTTTTTTTTTAAGTAAACAGATTAGATTCTCAGAACCTGGCCACTTCTCATGACCTCTATGGCTACCACCCTGGGCCTCACCTCTGGCTTAGCTGATTCTAGTAGCTTCTACTTGCTCTTCCGTCTCCTGTCCTGGGCCTGTCCTCCTCCCAGCAGCCAGAGAGCTGACTGGAACACCTCTGCTGGCACCCTGCTGTGGCTCCCCACGTGACCCACTGTGACAGTGTCTGCCTCCTGCCCTGTCCATGGTAGCTCTGCCCCCCTTCCCTCCAGCTGCACTGGGCTCTGCCTTTCCTCTCACAGGCTCCATGTGACCCACCTTGGGACCTTTGCATGCCCTCTACTGGCAGCCCTCTGTCTCCACGTGTCCACGTACTGACTTCCCCCCTTCCACTCTCTACTCAGATGCTCCTTGTCCCCACGTCACCCTTGCCCACCCTAGGGTCTCCAACCCCTCTTATTGCACTACCATTCTACACGAGGTACCATGCATATTGTTTACTTTCTATCTCCCCTCCAAAAAACATGTGTGACTTCCTTAAGGACAGAGATGGGAGGCTTTTCTGTTCGCTGATGAGTCAATATGTGCCTTGCATGTAGGAACTGGCATATAGTTGTCGAATTAAAGTCTTCCAGGTGGCTTGAATGCGATGGAGGCCTGCTGGGAGCTCTGTTAAGAGGGAAAGAGCCAGCTGGGGCCGAGTCCTGGGCTGGGGGCCACCACAGAGGTGCAAGGGTCTTCAGGACATGGAACACTCAAGTCTGGTCTGGGTCATCCTCTACAGCCTCCCGGGGTTGGATGCAGGGGCAGGGGATGGGGCAGAAGTTTCTAGACTTACTCGAAGTCAGATCGTCTGCAGGCCATCCTGGATATGGCTTTCCTGATTTCAGCGTGGATTTGATTGGTTCCAGTTTGGGGGGAGGGCAAATAGGCTCTGGAACTTTCATTGTCATTGCAGTGTGTCGCCTTTTGACTAAGAGAAGAGACATTCCTTGCTAACAATGAGCTAGCATTGAGCAGACCCAGCCAGTGGACCTGTGATACCCACATTTCCATCAGAAGGCACAGGCGTGACAGCGGTCAGTCCTTGACTGGTCCCAAGAGGCCCACAGGTGCTCTGAGTGTAAAGAACAGGCAGGCACAGAAATGGTGAAACCAGGGCTTTCCTACTCAGGTCACTGGACGGTGGTTTTATTTGCCCTTCCAAGAAGAAATGCACCCCAAATCAGCTGTTGGATTTGAACAAATGGAATGAAGGGTGGCAGAAAATGGAGGGACAGAGGCCAGGAGACAGAGGAACCGTGTGCCGTCCCTGGAGCAGAGGTAATGTTATAAACAACCTTGGTCAGTGGGCGCAGCCCTGGAGTTAGATGGCGATTCATTTTAACTAAACGCTAAGTGAAGCAGTGGCCTTTACCGCCTCTTCTCAGTTACAGCAGACAATAGCTTTGTTTTTCTCTGCCACTTTGACCACAACATTTTCTTCATTTCCTTTCTATGAGCACGCTGCTGCTACTGTCCCCCCGCGCCCCATCTCCTGTGCTCTGCTGCTGCCATGTTTGTTTTGCCCAGTCCGTCCACACTGGTGACACTGGTCAAGCCAAGTCCACTTGGGCAAATTCCGACTTGTCAAACTATGCTTCCTTTTTTCCTAAAGAAAAGGGCTTGTGTGTGTCCAGAAGTGGACCACCTCTCGTGACTTCTGTGGATGCCACCTTGGCCTGGGAGTCATCATCATCTCTTGCCTAGTAGCTGCGACATCCCAGAGTCCATCTCCTCTCTCTCACCCTGGCCCCGCAGTCTGCTCAATGCAGCAGGCAGAGGCCCCTCAAGCAGGACAGGCTGGATGAGGCTTGCTTAATTTTACCCGCTGGCATTTGTCACATCAGTTATTCAGCCTCTTGGGATGGGACAGGATTTAAATGTGTCCAGAAATAGCTGCAGGGATTCGTGCTTCCTCCTCGGCTGTTCAGGAGAGCCTGAGCGGTTTGAATGTGGAGGAACCAAGAGGAACAGAGGAGATGGTAGGAATGTCCCTAATCGGGAGAGGAGACCAGCGCATCACTGGTGTGGACAAAAAATAAAACGCCCAATTTTATTTTTATAGTGTGAGTTACTGTCTTGCCTGTTGGTAACTGAGTCACCAAGAGTCTGCTCTACTTTGGCTGCCAGCTGCTCCGTCCTGGATTTGGCCTTCCTGCTTTTAGGGTGGGTTTGCTTGGTTCCAGTTTGGGGGGAGGGCAGATAGGCTCTGGAACTTTCATTGTCAGTGCAATGTGTTGCCTTTGATTAAGAGATTTCCTGATTAATCCTCAGAATGACTTCCACACTAACACGGAAGCAGAAGAACCTTTCCATTGTGATTTTGTTTAGAAGGTAGAAAAAGAGATCCTCTTACCACAGAAGATGCCCCAAACTACAGGAAACCAAGTATTCTTTTCTCTTGACTTATTTTCACAGACCTGAAAGAATTATGTAAAGAGAAACTTCTTTGTCCCCTGGGTCTGGGTGGCATTAATGTTGGAAACCCATTTAAAATGGCCCATAAGAGCATAAATGAGAGCTAAGTCCAGCGCCTCTGGTGCCACCTTCTCCAACGCTGGCGATCCATCACAGGTTTTTAAGGTCATTCCTGGAGTGGAATACATCTTAGCATCTTTGTGAATTATTTGACACATGAACTTGGGGTAACTGCTGGCCCCTGGTCATGTTCACAGGCCATCTCTTCAGCAGGACTGCCCTGGCCTGATGGCTCTTGACCGGGTCCCTGGGTAATTTCAGAGAGAGGAACATTATGCTAAAACCACCTGCCATCTGTTGGTACAAATTTTTTGGATTCTAGATGATGAGTCACTTATTTCTCCTGCTGTTCTTTCTGCTGCCAAGACTAATTTACCTACTGGACTTAATCAGGGAATATGCTTATTAATAATAATGAGCGTTGTCTTATGCAAAGTTCATGATCCTAAGAGCAGTCTTCCAGCACCATGACTAGAAAAGGTGGGGCAGTTTCCTTTGTAGGAGGCAGGAGAAGATATGGAATCAAGCCCAGCATAGTGGCATGTGCCTGTAATCCAGTTACTTGGGAGGCTGAGGCAGGAGGATCACAAGTCTGAGGCCAGCTTTAGCAACTTAGACCCTGTCTCAAAATAAAAATTAAAAAGGACTGTGGATGTAGTTCAGTGATGAAGTGTCCTTTGATTCAATCCCTAATAATAATAATAATAATAATGACACGGGATGATATAGTGTGATCCTTCATCTGGTGTCCTTCATGGGTATAGCCACAGCCACAGACATCAGTAGGCTTGAGAGTTCAGTGATGGCTTCATATTCCTTTGCATACATTCTCTTGCTAGGGCACCCATGCCTGTCAAGAGTGGCACAGTGTATGTCCCCAGACCCTTATTTAACTTATGACTAGTTCTGTGACCACAAAATGGGTGAGCAAGGCTAGCCTCTCCAGGGCTACCAAGAGAGTACCCTGGGCCCAGTTGAACCCATTAGGCCAAGGTGCTAAAATTGGTAAGGCCACATGCAGAGCCATCAAGAACTCTGAATTCTGAAATTATCTATTCTCGCCAACACAAAAGAGCCGTTGTGATGATTTTTAGGAGAAATTCCAGACAGTCTTCCTGTACAGACCAGCTAAGAGCCGTGGCAGGAGCCGGAACTTAGTGGCACCTAAAGTGTGGGAGGAAGACTTGGTTGTGAGGGTAGAACATGGGATTTCCCAGGGAGAAAACCCCAGATGAGGTCTACGCACCCCTCTATCCACAGTGTATGGTGGCCGATGGGCTAAAAGACAAGATGTGTTTCTCCACAGACCATTTCACACAAATCAGCTTTTATTGTTAGCATTATCATCTTTTGTCCAAAATGTTTATTATGATGGTTCAAATCTAGCTTTATTCACATATCCTCAACTACCAAAAATATTTCTCTGCTTCCTTTTTTTTTTTAGTTTTATTTTTTTGGTGGTGCTGGGGATTGAACCCAGGGCCTTGGTTCCCATTTTATTCACTATCCCCGAGTTCCAGCCTGCAGAGCGGAGCCCACCCCTAAGGGCAGAGGGTTCTGGTCCTTCAGGCAGGCCACATGTCACTCGAGCTGGCTAAGGCTTTCCTGTCTAGAGAAATTACCAAGTCGCAGTGGGTGGGATTTTATTCTTACCATAGAGTAGGTGGGATTTTACGGGAGCCTCTTCCCCCAGGTTGTAGATCAGAGGCAGAGTTATGTGCTTGTGCTTCACCTGGGGGGAGGTGAAGTTCCTGTGCCACAGGTTCCAGGCTCGAGCCCCCAGCCCTTCTGTCATGGTCAAAAATTGGAAGAGGTGGCTAGTTTTGTGGCTCTACCCAAAGCAAGGCCAGCCCACTTTGTCTTTCCAATTAAAGGAGCTACCAACTAAATCAGGATGGTGTTAAGAAATTTTGCAAACTTTCAGAACCAACCTGGCCTTGAGTGACCTGGGTACAGCTGGGACAGGCATGGGGTACAGCTGGGACAGGCCAGCCTTCTTCACAGAATGCACCAGAAGTCACATTTCCAACCACCAGCTATATCTGTGCACAAGCTGTCCTTGGAGGTGAGGCAGCAACATTTGTATGCTGTTAGAACCCCTGACTCTTGCCTTCCCTGTGTACCTAGGAGGTGGGGGGAAAGTACCAGTACCCACAGCTTTGTGAGGGCCAAGCTCTGAGGGTGCCGGTGCCCAGAAGGTCTGAGTGTTCCTTACTCTGAATGGTGATTCAGAGTAAAGGGATATACAAGAAAACGTTGGCAACTTGTCCACATCTCAACTTCAGCCTTGGAAAATCAGGACGCCACAGTCTTCAGGGCATCTGGGGCTAAGGCACTTGGTGCCAGCCAGCCTGCCTCATGGCCGTGGTCTTGGCACGGGCACAGCAAAGCAACCCCAGGCAGGTGCGCTCCTCCTCCTGCACAGGGTGTGCTGTCATTGCCTCAAAGGACCTTCCATGCTTGAAGTGGGTGTGACACCAAAACTGGGGAATGAAACTATTTATAAGGGGCCCTTAGTACAAACTTGAACAGACTTGTAGGTTTGTCTATTTCAAAAACAGAAGATTCCATCCGTGACAAAAGCAAAGGAAATCAGATTGCATTGGCTTTTCTCAGTTTTGGAGGAAGTGTGCATGGAGAAGCTACAGGAGTGGAAACCCAAGTTGGTTCCCATTGAATAGCAGCACTGCCTAATCCAGGGCTGTGGGAGCACCTACCTCTGGCTCCGGGACGGCTAGAAATGGTGCTATTTGGGGGGATTTGCAATAGCAGAAGACCTTGTCTTCCCTTTGATGCCTCATCACACAAATAGAAATCCCTAAGCAACTGACCACCCCCAAGCCCAGCAGAGGGGCTGCTTCCAGAGACAAGGTCAGCAGCCTGTTTCTTAAAGATTCACTTGCAAGAAATACAAATGCTAGTTAGATATTTCCTAGACCCTGGTTATTTACCAGATTAGAATCCTCTCTAGTGTTTAATCCTGCATCAAATACAGAAAGGCAAACCATCGGCTTCAAGAGAGTCAGGGTTTGTGTTCAGAAAGGAAATGCTCTAGAAAGAATCTCTGTTTTAGGAGGACCCGGCACACTGGCTGTAGCTGTTTAAGGAACAGCCTTGGACATTTCCAGCTGCTCCAGAGGTGGAGAGCACGGAGGGTGGTCCAAGGAGTCTTTGCTGTGCGCTCAGCACATCAGCAGATGATATGCTGTGGAGATGGGACCCAGGGACCACAGCTGCACCGGGCTCACATGGCACTTGGAGCCAGGCTGCCTGGGAGGCCCGGGCACCCAAGCACGCTCCTTGCTCAGAGACCCAGGACCCCAGCTAAGTGGTGCGGATCAGGGCCACCCCTCCCTCTCCTCCTGGGAGATGCCCAGCACGGACTTGTGGGGGATCCCGCACTCCTGCAGCGATCTGGTGAGGTCAGAAAACCGTCTCCGGGGCACCTCCATGGTCTCAATGCTGCAGCCTCGGTAGGTCGCTTTGTTCCTCTGCTCAGCCACGGCCACCACCGTCTGTAAGTCATCAGTTGGCCGGAAATGGCGGATGAACCTTTGGCCTGAGGGCGATCGGACAGCGAGCAGCAGCCTGGGTTCTTGGTCTGAGGGTTCCTCCAGGTTTCGATCCTGGGAGGGGCCCTGCTTCTTGGTTCCAGTGGCAAACTTCCTCTCCAGGGCACCAGCGCAAGCTCTGGAATCTTCTTTGCTTGGCTTCACAGTGCAGGCCTCCTCTTGGTAAAGGGCCCGGATGCTGCTCAGTTGCAGTGAGCTGGCCTTTTTGGCTACTGTGTCCACAGCCCCCTCCTGGAGGCGCCTCCTGCTGATGGAAGGCAGGACGGGGTACTTATTGAGGGAAGAGGAAGCCGCGAGGGGCCCCTGCTGCAGCAGTTCAGGGATCTCCTCGAAGGCCCTCTGGGCTGGAGAAATGGGCGCACAGGCTCCTGGCTTCTGGCTGCCAGGAGACTCGCAGGGAATGGCTGGTGGCCGGGGGGAAGCAGTGCGCTGGGGGCTGTCCTCCTTCCCCTGGGGTTTGTGCAGAGTGGGCCGCGTCCGGCCCTTGGCAGACTTGGGCCTGATGACATGCATTTTGAGGGAGTTTGACTGCCAAAGAAAGCTGCCAGTTGCAATGCCGACGACAGCGCTGGGCTCCGGTGGTGCTGTGTTCACAGGGACTTCTGTGGCCATTGCTTCTCAGGACCCCTGAGGAAGCAGGAAAAAACAGAGGAGGCAGTGGGTTAACCATCCCTGAACACCTGGATCCGTGCCATTGCTACCCAAGTGCCCAGAGTAAGCACCAGCAGGCCACAGTCCCGGAGCCTTCTCTCTGGATTTCTGGCATCTGGAGAGGGCGCCAGCCGCGATTCATGTATTCATTCATTTTAGGCCATTGGGATAGATCAGCAAACCAAAGTCCTCACCACTTAGAATTATTATAGTGAGGAAGGACAGGGGCTAAGCGCACACGTAAAAAGATATTTTCAAAGAGAAACAACCGCTACGAAGAAAATACAGGATTGGCGGAGTGGAGGACTAATTCTGATTCTTAGGAGGAGGGGCTGTGAGCTGGGAGAGCACAATGATGACGAGGAAGATGCCCTGTTGACAATCCAGAGCAGGGTCACTTAACTTTTCCCATAAATATTTTCTGCTTTGGGAGCCACAGGGTCTGTTATGGCTACTCAACTCTGCCACTGCGGCACAAACTGCCCCGCCATCCGTCACCCAGCAACTGTGGCCCTTCCAATAGAACTAACTTTAGTTACAAAAATGGGGGGGGGGGCAGATTGGGCCCCTGGGGAGGGAAGGGCACTGGTGAGGTCGTGTAGCAGGGGGAGCTTGGTAGATTCCAGGGAATTTGGGGGTTCCCAGGCCCGGGAGCCCTCCCCGGGGTGGCCTGTGCCATCCATGGACAGATGCAACGTCAGGAGGGTGGACGGCAGCTGCTTTGGCTCCAAGAGGAAAGTGACCCTATTAAGGTGCTAAGCAGGGAAACCAGGCTCAGCTCCACTCAAGAGCTAATAGCTTCTCCCTGCGCCCCCAACCCGCCATCGTAGAGTGTCCTTCCCCACGGGACCCGCGGTCTGCCGGGCACATTGTCCACTGTGGAGGCACCAACTTTTGGCATGCCAGCTCCCCTCTCGCCTTGGCCCTTCCTCCTTCCTCCTTCCCAGTCTACTCCTAGCTTGCCCTTGCTTTTCCTTCCTCTGTTATTTCCTCCAGCCTTGCGGGTGGCTCTGCATGAACCACTTAAAATCCTTCCTTAACTTTGTCACCAGGGCTTGGGGGAGAGGAACAGGAAGGCCCCACTGCCCCTCCGGCCATCTCGCTGGAGAGGCTCAAATTCTAGACGAGGGGTGCACAAAGCTCTTCTGTAAAGAGCCAGAAGGGGGCTATTTGGGGCTCTGCAGTGGTCCGGTCTGTTACAGTCACTCAACTCCACATCTTTGCAGCAGCTCCAGAGATGGCAGGGAGACGAACACAGGTGGCCATGTCCAATAAAACTGCATCTAGGGACTCTGAAATGTGAATTTCATATAATTTTCATGTGGTCACAAAATATTCCTCTTTTGATTTTTTTCCCAATGATTTAAACAGGCTCTTCTCATCTCACAAGCCACACAGTAGCAGGTGGCTGACCAGTTTGGGCCTGGTAATTGGTCAGACCCTATCTTAAACCAACTCTAAGGGGAATCTGGGCACATGCTAATCCTACGGCTGCGTGAGCCAGGAGGTAGTGCTGCCCGATGGTCACACGGTGAGCTGGTGGCAGAATCTGAAACAGAGCCCAGGTCTTGTGACATTCAGTCCTGGGTCCTTTGTACCCAAATGAGCTGCTACTTGAAGGAGCAGCCTTGGCTGTCTCCCAGCACATCGCATTCTGTCTCTGCCACTTGCATTTCTTGCTTCCCAACCACCTCGCAACCCCAAGGGCCTCTGTACTGGGTCTCCCGGAGGCTGTTCAGGAGAGTCAGGGAAATACCACAGAGGCTACACTCTGAGGCGGCAGGAGGAGCATTTCTCCGTGTAGACCCAGAATCACTAAGTCATGTCACTGCTTCTGTCATTGCCATCTTGGTGGCCCCTTCACTAACACCATTACCGCCATCTCCTCCCAGTCCCCAATTGCAGGTTTCCCAGAATGCTGTGGGCTCCCTGCTTCCCTCTGCATTCTGACCATCATGGCGACTCCTGCTTTCTCTACTCAGACTGACCAGGTCTCTCCCAGCCTTCTGAAGACCTTCTGGTGACTTCCTAGTGCCTCATGGTCCCCAAGAAACAGTATTCGGGCACAAGAGCAGAGGACCAGAGTCACAAGACCTCCAGATAGCTACATGACTGTTTATTCTGGCATATAACTTTCCTCATTTACCAAATTAGATATATGACTTTGAAGATGCTACTTAAATACCTCTGAACCTCAGTGTTATTCTCTGTCACATGAAAACAGGAACAGCAAGTAAAGTATAAGTGGGAAGAACCAGGCCTGGTACATAGTAGGGGCTTAGTTAAATGTTCAGGGCGCTTGCTTTGGGTGTTGGCTGTCTGCCTATCTAGCGCTTTTGGCTATTCTAGGTCCAAAGCCTCATCTGTTGCTCTAGAGCTTTTCCCCAGGGGGTCCTTGGCATTCCTCCTCCCAGTCAGTGCTAACCAGAGGGAGGTCCTGGGGCTTACACTGCACGGGGATGCTAGGGTGGCTTCAGTGAGCTACCAGCTATGCAGTTGCCTCAAAAATGCAAAGAAAAAAAAATCCTGAGTTGACCACTTTCCTTTTAATTTCACACTCCACTGACCTCAAATTCACCCCCTCTAGGCTAGCTTCCCCACCCAGTCCTCAACAATGTTCCCCAAGCCTCTCGGCCTGTGTCCTAACCTTGCCACTCTGTGCACGTTACCAGTGTCACCTGGTTATAGGGAGTATTCTCTCCCTTGCCAACAAAACCTTCACCCAAACACACTAACCCTATAAATTCCTGATGTCTTTCTCTGCTGAAAATCATGGGATAAGTGACTCTCAGCTTCTTGTTTTAAAGGCCTATGTTTGCTCCATTCCACTCACAGCCCGGGTCTTCCTCTCCTTCCCATTTGCACTCATCCTTCACACCCAGTCTGGCCACTGGTCATTCAGAAACTTCTCTTTAGCAAAGTCTGGGGATCAGAAATGCCTGGCCGGGCGCGGTGGCCCACTCCTGTAATCCCAGCAGCTCGGGAGGCTGAGAGAAAGACCACGAGTTCAAAGCCAGCCTCAGCAATGTCAAGGTGCAAAGCAACTCAGTGAGACCCTGTCTCTAAATAAAATACCAAATAGGGCTGGGGATGGGCTTCAGTGGTCGAGTGCCCCTAAGTCCAATCCCTGGTACCCCCTCCCCCCAAAAAAGCCTGTCTCATTGTTAGTTTGATCTATTTTCTGATCAGCTTCTAAGACACGTTCTCCCCAAATTCAGTTCTAGAGTCTTTCGCTTGTAATGAGGCAGCTCTGCGTGTAACTGGGAACAGCGTGACAAGACCATAACTGTCCAACTCCTGGGCCAAGGATAAGCTTGCTCCCCTCTCTCCCCACCCTCCCTGCCGGGGAAGGGCTATTAATTTGCCACAGCTTCTACAGAATTATCACAGGCTTGGCTTCCAACACCCACACATGCCTCAGGAAGGTTTAACTGTCAGTAAGTTTGGTAACTTAGAAACCTCTTCCTTAACAACTTTGACGAGTGAAGTCATGTGTTCTCACAGTCTCTGCTGGACTATTTTTAACAGTAAAACTTGACTATGTGCATGCACTTGTTATACCTTTTGGTACTATATAATTAGCCATGTTCAGGGGGTGTCATATTCGAGACACCCTGGTCATAAGATAACATGACTGCAAGCTATCTCAGAGAAAAGCCTCCATTATGACTAATTCCCCAAAGCCCACTCATGGTTATTTAGAGACTAACACCTCCTTCAGGTAAAACCGTTATATCCAACCTGCTTCCATAACCCACTGCCTCCTCCCAAGTGCAGGGACCATCTGTCACATGGAGGGAACACCAGCTCCCCCTGGGGCACCCAGCACAAGGGCAGGGGAGGTAGAGGGAACAGGTGTTTGGGGATCTGGCCAAGTGTTCCTTTATATTCACACCTTGGGTCCCAAACTCTGCCCCAGTCCAAGCAGGCTTCCACAGCACCATCATTATCATGCTCAGCAAATTTCACTACTTCTAGGCCTGGCAGACGCTCAACCACAAAGAGATTTGACAAGATCTAGGCGTAGGACTCCGTCAAGCTGCCAGCTGAGTAGGCAAGTGGCCTGTTTACTTAAACACAATAGCGGCACTGCAGAGGCCTACTAGGAGGAAACAAACCCTGAGGACGGTTTCCAGGAAGTTGCCAGGGGGCAGGTGCCCATTAAGATTCACCACCAAATCAAATGGAAAGGAAGAAAATTTGATGGGAGAAAGGAAAGCCATGATTTCTGCCTTCTAAGGCTACCCACCATGTTTCACGGGGTCAGTGCACCCCATTTTTCAACCCAAATCTAAACCTCCAGTAAAAGCAATAAAATATACCCACCTACATACCATCTGCTGGTGTATACCAAGATGCCTACATTGGAATTGGTCTTTTAAAACTGTTTATCAGCTAATCCCAACTCCTGTCACCCACCCCCCATCAACATCTAGAAGGACTAACAGGAGATGGTAGTCAGCCCCAGAGAAAACTTTGGTACCATTCCCAATTTTACCCTAAGACCAGAACGCACTGTCCTGTGCCCAGTGCCACACTGAATCACAAGCCAAGTGATCAGAAGATTGGAAAGGAAATCGGGGGTGATTCCAGCAGCAAAGGGGTGGGGATCACTCATTGATTTCCAAGTTTTGGCAGCCCTGGAAGCAAAGAAACTTAAAGCTCAGAAGAAGGGACCTGGGGGAAGGGCAAGACAGCGGGGCTGGACAGTGAGAGATGACTTGGGTGAAAGAGCACAGGTCTGGGGGAGGTTCCCTCTGGTTCCAGCCCCTCCGTGGAACTGGGACGTCCTTTGCTCTGTCTGAGTCAGTGTCCAGAGGCTGGCTGTGCCCGGCCCCGGGGCTGGTCCTACTTCCACCGCCTTAAGCTCTGGCCGGGGCGTGCTCTGTCCCCCGGAAGGAGCGACTTCCCTCCTGGGGGCTCCAGTCCTCCGGGCGGGCGACGCACCGGGGCTCGGGGACCCGCCTGCCCCGGTCCCTTCCAGGCGCGGCGGGCCGCGGGCGAACAGCCTGCCCTGCTCACCTCGCCACTCGGCTCCATCCACCTCCTGCGCCTGGCACGGCCCGCTGGTAAACAGCCCCGTCTCCCCGGCAACCGCGCGGGATAGGGGGCCACGTGCTTCCGGTCCGACCGGAACCGGCCCCGGAGGGGTGCGGTCCGGAGCCGGGCCGGGAGGGGCGGGCCAGAGCCCCAGGTCGCCGGACCCTCAGCCCTGCAGCTGGAGGCGACCGGACCCCAGCCCGCGCCTCCTGCCCTCCCCACCTCGCTGCCCGTTGCTCCTCAACCCCCTGATGTGACCTTGGATCAGACCCTGACCCTCCCAGCGACCCTGACTCCCTGGTTTAAAAGGAGGCTTAGGGACTGATTGATTCCGGCCAACCCTAGAATCCCAGTGGCTGCTTTTTGGGGAGCAGGACCACTGATCCGCTTCTCCTCCTGGGTACCGCCCTTTGGGCACCGGTTCCAGCCGCCCACTCTGGGCGCACATCCTGAACCTCTGAGCCAGGGCCACCACACCTCCTCTGAGGGCCTGGCCAGGACCTCCTTCACTTCAAACACGGGCAGTCACTTCTAGGGCGTCTCCGGCTCTTGCTCTGCATTTCCCAGACCCTGGAGTCTGGCTCATCGCCTCAGCCATTGTCTTGGCAAGAACCTTCCACACCTTGTCCTGCTCTCTTTCTATCCCTAAGGTGCAGTGGAACCCCAGCCCCATCCCTCTACCCACATCTGGATCCTAAAGAAACCTTGGCAGGTCACACACATTGATGTGATGGGAAGTGTGGTCTCCAACCTCAACTGGAACGTGGGTGCTGCTCAGCAGGTCTGCCATTTTCTCCTCCCTTCTCTCTCCTTCCCCTCAGTGGCTATTTCAAACCTGTCTTCCCTCCTGAAACCTCCTACCTCTCCCCCTT